>NC_080743.1:49782500-52182500 GCF_020826845.1 Diceros bicornis minor
AGGAGGGGCTATGTTTGTCACATGGCCTCTCTTAACCATTGCACAGTATCTAAAACAAATGCCTGAGTTTGCAAAGTAAGGGACTAAGGTGTTAAGTTTGAACTTTCAACTAGTTTGGTAAGCTTTATAACATATAAGGTGTCACGCCTAATGGTGCCTTTTTTTTTTTTTTTGAGGAAGGTTGGCCCTGCGCTAACATCTATTGCCAATCTTCCTCTTTTTTCTCCCCAAAGCCCCAATACATAGTTGTATGTCATAGTTGTAGAGTTGTAGCTCTTCTATGTGGGACGCCTCCTCAGCTTCGCTTGATGAGTGGTGAGTAGATCCACGCCCAGGATCTGAACTGGTGAACCCCAGGTCACCAAAGTGGAACATGCAAACTTAACGGCTACACCACTGGGCTGGCCCCTAATAGTGCCTTTTTAAAGTACTTTGACAAGAGGTATAGTTACATGGAAAAGGAGAAACTATTTTAACTAATTATCAAAATCATATTTTTCTGGTTAACTTAGGTATTCTTCCTATTCAGTTTTTGTTGTATGACATAGAAAATAAATCAGTGGAGCCTTTTGGGTTATAACTTGTCATCGTGATCTCAATTGACTGATTATTATGAATTTCATTTACCTCAACAAGAAAAAACCTGTAATATGGGTAGTGTTATATTGAAAGATAGTCTTTAGACTAGTCTCCCCTCTCCCACCTTGTCTTGTTATAGTAGTGATTGGGGTATTTGTTCAAGATTGTATGCAACTTGATTACTCACTCCAAAACTTATTTATTGTAAATTAAATCTTCCAGGTTGGGAAAGTTACTACTTTGTAGAATATCATATTACTAAGGTTTTATGATAGCCATAAGGATGTAGTAAATTTGAACACTAATACTTTGGTTCTAAAATTTTGAATATCTTGTTTTTCTTGTAGGCTATAGAAAAACATCTTATTAAGAAGTCCCGTGGAGGTCTTACCTTTATTGGAGAATGGAAAAATGGGCACTTGGAAAAGAAGATGGGGCATTTGACCTGCTTTGCTGGGGGAATGTTTGCACTAGGAGCAGATGGTTCCAGAATGGATAAAGCTGGTCATTATTTAGAGCTGGGGGCGGAGATTGCACGTACATGTCATGAGTCATATGACAGAACTGGTAAGAATATTAATCATGCTAATTACTTAGTCTTAAATAACCTCTAAGTTAAAAATATGTCCAGGAATTAGAAGGAAAATAGACATTTTTCACTTTAAAATAGAATAACACAGTAAATCATTTTCTTAAGAATTTGAATTTCAATTCTGGAAATGTATTCCTGCATCATTTTTTAAATTATTATTCTGAATTCTGCTGCTGTTTTTGTTAATAAAGATTTTGAAGAAGTTGTTTTAAAGAAAAGAGGTAGGGCATTTGGAGATGTATGGGATAACATTATTTTAATGTAATAAGAATCCATGTTAGCCATTCATTTCAGCTTCTATAAAACCAGTTACTTAAAAGAACACAAAATTGGCTGATTTAGGTTACCTACCTTGCCTATCCTCTTGTGAAAATAAGAACAACCAAAAGATAATAGTAGTTATATTGAATGTATAATTGGTATCTAGGGAACTAGTAGTTTGTCTCTTAGTCAGTTCACCAGTAATTTTTGAGTTGTTTGTGCCTTTAACTAAAGAGATCCTCTGACATTGCTTTAGGCAAATATGTAATATGTCTGGGCTTCAGTGTCCTTACTTGGGAAATGAGATGATTCTCAACGGTGACAAAAATTGGTTCTTGGGGGTAAAAAAAATCTTTTTTATTTATAAAGCATAGCTATACATACAATCATAGGTAGGTAAACAATATATATTTATTATTAAAATTTCATGGAGGGGCTGGCCTGGTGATGTAGTGGTTAAGTTCGCACGCTCCACTTCAGCGGCCTGGGGTTTGCAGGTTCAGATCCCGGACACGGACCTACTCACCACTCATCAAACTGTACTGTGGTGGCATCCCACATACATAGTAGAGGAAGATGGGCACAGATGTTAGCTCAGGGACAATCTTCCTTGAGCAAAAAAAAAAAAGGAAGATTGGCAACAGATGTTAGCTCAGGGCCAATCATCCTCTCCCCGCCCCCAAAAAAAAAAATTCATGGAGAGAGAAGGCAATTAGGTTTTAACAAAAAATCTGTAAATAGAGTTGAGAAACACTGGACTAGACCTTCTGAGGTTTTCTCTGGCTTTAAAAATGTATGTTTCTATGTGAAATAATGGATAATGAGTTCCTTGAAAGACTAAAAACTAGTAATTTCTATTTGTGATTTTAGAAGTTGAATTGTTGCTTTTATTAAATAACTGAATTTCTGTTTTAGGGTTAATTTATCATCAGGTATCATGACATAAATACGATTGACTTAAAATTTATTCTAGTTTATAAATCTGTAAAGTTATTTTAATATAATAATGAGTTGAACTTATGGTGAAATTGACCCTTGAATTCTCTCGGTAACTAAATCAAGGATTCCATTTCTTGACAAAATATAACTAGGTCAAAAGGACATTGAAACATGTTATTTTAGGGTGGTTTAAGTGTTGCTATTTGTGTGCGTGTGTATGTATATAATACCTATAAAGTCAGTGATCTAAGTTACAAATAGATGCTAAATTATATTATGTTGATGATATAGAGTATCAAATATATACTTAAAATATAGCTAAAATCAGTAAGACATTGAGGACCAGAATGGATATTCAGTGTTTGTACTAGGACCCGTGATAAGACTTGTTGTTATGCAGATTTTGACCACAAATCAAATACTAGATCTAAAATAGTAGGATTTCATATAGCAGACATATTAAAAATATGATATACCATAATTATTATATTACTCGTTCACTCCATTAAACATAGAGTACCTGTTATGTGCCAAGCATTATGCTGGATGCTTACAGGTTAAAGTGTGAACAAGATGTATCCCCTGCCTTTGAGAAGTTTATAGAATACCAGAGTTATGAAAGGATTTCCTATATTATATTTCTGACTTTCACATTTCATAATGACCTTGCTGATGCTTATATGAAACTGTGATATTAGGGAAAAAAACATTTGAACTAGGATTCAAAAATCCCATGTTCTTACTATTTGTTATCTGTGAGCCTTAGACAAATCATTTAACCTTCCTACACCTCAAATGCTCCATCTACAAAAAATTGGGATAACAATACTTACCGTGTCTTCCTCAGAATATTGTTGTGAGTGTAAATGAAATTTTTAAAAATGCAGTCCTGGTTGTCGCTGTCATGCTTGTTCTGATCGTCATTCTCATGTTGCAAGTCAATGAACCTGTGACCCTCTTTGCCCTGGTATGCCCAAAAAGATTACTATTTGATTTGTGTCCTATATTTTAAATAGTCTTTCACTGTGTTTACTTATGTCTAATCTCAGCTTAGATCCTTTAATTAAAAAGTACAATCCTAGTTTTGCTTACTTCCCCACCAGGTTATTACATCCTCTGCTGTGGTTTCTTATAGCTGTACTATAATTTTTGGCTACCTCATTTAAAAATATCCATCCACTTCTTAGCAGTTATTCCAGCTAAATTCATACAATAATTACTGCCTTGAAATTTCACTTTCATTTATTGTTGGAGTTAGAGGTACTCTTCATATATTTCACCTTATTGCTGAGCATTGCCTGCTGCGTAATATTTGGCTGAGTTTGTAGGAAAAATTGCTGAATCTGTTCATGAAACAGAGCAGTAACTTAGTGGTAGTTTCACACATTATTATATCTATAAGGGAAGCTAGATTGATACATTGTTTTAGTTTATTCTGAGGTGTAATGCAGAATTGGTGCCAAACCAGATCTTCGATTTCCAAAATATAGTACTTTCTAATATAGTACTTTCTTTTTTTGGGTTTCCAGATTAAAAAAAAAAAAAAATTATTGGGTCGGCCCCGTGGCTTAGCAGTTAAGTGCGCGCGCTCCGCTACTGGCGGCCCAGGTTCGGATCCCGGGCGCGCACCGACGCAGCGCTTCTCTGGCCATGCTGAGGCCGCGTCCCACATACAGCAACTAGAAGGATGTGCAGCTATGACATACAACTATCTACTGGGGCTTTGGGGGAAAAATAAATAAATAAAATTAAAAAAAAATTACTGAACATTCATTAAAATAATGACTATTATGTAATCTATTTTACTTCCTGTTGAAAGTGGGTAAAGCTTTCCTTAGACTAAGTGCTGTCACATTTGGGGGTAAAATTTAATCTTTTAAATACATGTAGCATATCCATTGGACAAAAAAAAAATCCGTTGAACATGGAGTATTGGACAGATTTTAAGTGTTTCTACAACTATTTTTTCCTTAAAGGAAGTTAACAGGAGGGAGAGGCACAGGAAAATAATTTAACTTCTTCCCTTACTATTAGCCCATACAAACTATAGTTAAATTGCCTGTCCCAGAATATTTCTTGTGCTTTTTATCTTCTGTTGAATTTCTTTTGCTGACTTGAGTGTACTTATTTTTTCATCTCTACAGATTCTACCTGTCTTGGAAGACTCATATTAATTGCATTTCCCCGTGACTTTACGAACTAACCTGCGCCGCCTTAAACTTAGCTTTTATTGTCTTACTACTGACCTTTATCACATGTGATATTTTACTGTAATTTTTTTTATTTGTGCATGTTTCTTTCCTTTACCTACCTTATATGATTTTTGCATCCTCTAGAGTTTTTTTACCTAGGCACTAAATTATTTATGGTTTCGATTCAATTTTTACTTGTTGGATTAGTTATTTTCCTTTTAGAAATGAAATATCAAATGTAAATGGGAAATTTAAGGTAGGAAATAGAAATTAAGTGCAAGGTAGAATGTATGGAAACTATTTTTTACAACATTTCTTAAACAAAAGACCACCTAAGAAATAATGCCCTCAGAAACATGAAACCAATAATTTGGCCAAAATAGTGGATGTGATATGTATATAATTTAGACTTCTACATTTTTACTCACCAGCTTCTCACAGGACAAATATGTTCTTTCTGGTATGTCTATTTTATGAGGTTATGAATGACTAGTAAGTGAAATATAATTTTTAGTGAGAAGTTTAAAATATTAGTTTTATGCAGCCAATTTCCTCTTCACTTCAGGCGATATTATTATTATAATTACAGAAGTTATTATCTAATTTAAAGTTAGCCTTTAGATTAACATTTGAAAATTCCATGTGATCACTCATAGTCTTTGAGAAAGGAAAAATATAAGAAATCCAGACAAAATGACTTACCTTACTTTTTTGTTGGATTACTGTCATCTCAGTGTTATGATACTTGACTTTTATCGTCATTTTGAAAGCATTTATTAAATGCCAAATAATATTTGATTGTATACCAGACCTTGTTAATAAGCTGGATAAAAGTTTTCTTACAAAATCATGATAATTTGTTGGTTATTCCTAACCTCAGATCCCATCGAGCAGCTGGTCAAAGTTTTATATGCACACATAAAGTTTTGCATACAGTCTCAGAGGCTTCTTGGAGACAACACTGTCTCCCTCTTCCAAAGCCTACCGTAGAGTTCATGACCCTCAGGTTAAAAACCCCTGCTTGAGTTCTGCTTTAGTTCAATAAGACATAGCAGTGAACAAACTGTGGTTATTAACTCTTCTGGGTCACATGTTTCGCTTTTAATAGAATTATCCTACCATCACTACTTTGTTTTTGGTTTTGTATTTTTTCTTGGGAGTGAGGGGTGGTAAAAAGACTTTGTTTTCATTTCCTTTGAATTGTGATTATTTGGAGCTTACACTGTCACCCTTGTAATACTGAAATTTGGCCACAGCAACACATGTCATGCCAACAACTATGGCATGATTTTATTTCTGGTCCACCAGCATTATAGTTCTGTGCTACCTTTTCTTTTTTGAGAAAATATAAAAGTGTCTAGCATTTCTTGAAAGAAATGAGAGACCTTGAAACTATTTGCCACTAGTACAACCTAGTAAAAAGAAAGATGGCAGCTGAGTGTGGTAATTGTGTTTGACTCCAACATCCCAGTGGAAGATGACTTTATATTGCTCAGGTTTAGGGTGCTAGGTGTGTTTAGAAAGAGGTCCTTTTTAAAAAAGACTTTCATGAAGTGCTATATTCCAGCCTGAATGGAAATCATATCATTCAAGGAATAATACATAATGTTGAAATATATGTGTAATGACCATGTTTTATTCAAACTGATAAATGGGCGAGTTGCTGATGAAATTCTTGGTGATTGGCAATTTGAACCTCTTCTTTGCTACTGTAAGAGAAGAGACTGTGAGAGAAGGCTGTAAGAGAAGAGAGTTTATTTTTAAAACTTGTTTAAGTTTTAAAATATATTGTTTCTTATATACTATAGTATGCTTTAAAAGAAAAGTATATAATCTGCAACTAGATCTAATTCAAGATCTGAGCTCTAAAATGTTTTCTTATGTGTGTATGTTATATTAAAAGAACTTTGAAATTATCTTTGATTTTTAAAAAATAATTCTACACAGTACATTATACGTCTCATTTTATTTTGGACCAAAATGGAATATGTAATGTGCTTATGTCTAGCTTTGCATTTGTTTCCAAAGGATTACTAGACTCTTGTTGGTATGGTTAGATTTAGCGATATGTTGATGTACGTTATTTATGATAAATATTTCATGTCAGAATAAAAGGAATATTTGTATCTGTTAAGCTGCTAGAAAACCAAATGTGGATCTTTGAAAGTCACTGATTTTGCAAAACAGCAACAATAAAAATAAAACAAACAACAGAAGTAACTTTACTTCGTATTCCCTTCTTTCAGAGAAGAGAAAAGCTCTGGCAAACACAAATGGTTTACTGTACTCATTTGTTTCTTTTGTCATGTTACAGCATTAAAGCTAGGTCCTGAATCATTCAAGTTTGATGGTGCAGTAGAGGCTGTGGCAGTGCGGCAGGCTGAAAAGTATTACATCCTCCGTCCAGAAGTAATTGAAACCTATTGGTACCTATGGCGATTCACTCATGACCCAAGATACAGGCAGTGGGGCTGGGAAGCAGCACTGGTAAATAAGCCAATATTTCATTTTATGTGCAAAAGTGTTAAATCAAGCCCTCCTATAGTGCTATGTGTCCTCATCCATGTTACCTCGTGTTCAGTAACTATAGGGCTACTTGCATTTGTCTGATGGAAAAACTCTGTTACTCCATCAATTTAAGGTTCTTAAGCAGTAGAAGTAAATCTTAGAATCCCGTTTGGTTCTCTATTAGAATTATTTTCCTACTAGTATTCATTCATTATTCTTATTGAATAACTATAAAGAGTCATTTAAAAGGCAATTTTTCACTATGATTATAAAATTTCTGAACTTGCCTATTAATTCTTAACCTCTGAAAAAAAAAATCATTGTAAAACTGTCCAGATTGACAGCCTGTGGATTACCCCAGTGGATCACCATAAGAAGGATCAGTGAATTGCTAAAATCTTTCTAGATTGAAAGAATATATGTATACACACACACGTACATATACATACACATACTATGTATAATATATATATTTGAAATGAGGACTTTTTAATGGTTAGTAAGTAAAAGAAGCAAGTGGTTTACTCTTAAAATACTAGCCTTGGCTGTCAGTACCTGGGGCAGAAGAAAATCATTAGTCTTTTCATGAAATTATAGCTTATTCCCAGGAGTAAGAGGGTGTTTTTATTCTCTAAGATATACTAATTATGATAAATAATACTAATTATGATGGATATTCATATTCAAATTGTTACCTTAAGCTTGCAGTCTAGATAGAATTAGGACATTCTAGGTGAGATAAGTAGTGTTAGTAAATTGCTCAGACAAGAATGTACAAGATATGTTTTAGGGCAGAATGTAGACCAATTTATGTAAACAGAAGGTTTCACAGTGGCAACCAGAGGGAGAGAAGTTTGAAGCCATTATGTAGATGACCGTACATGCCAGATCAAGGAATGTATACTTTACTCAGCGGTTCAGGAATAACACACATACACAGACACACAAACACACACTTCTCTCAGTTACTACATAAGTATTTGTCATATGGGAGGTGGGGATAGAAAGTCCTTTGCCTATCTAAAAAAGCCCGTCAGGTCTTCTTTTTCCTCACCATCTCCTACCCACCAAAGCTCCCTAACTTTAAAAATCCATTACAGGACTACTAAACGTTTTTCAAAGGGGAAGAAACTACTGCAGGCTTTTTAGTGAGGAGTAACAAAACAAAAGGATCTGATTGTAATCTGCAAATTGGTGGGTTTTGGGGACCACTGCAATAATCCAGGCTAATATGATAAAGACTTGAACTAAGGTGAGGACACTTATGTGTCATTTGTCATTCAGACCCAGGTAGTCCTTATGGAGTTCAACAGTAAGAGAATATTAATGGAAGCAAGGTGGTTACATAGAACAGGAACAGATGCAGCATTTATTGACCCCGCCTGTCCTTGTCCACTTGGCTCCAGAATTGGGAACACAGCTGCTAGTGAAACTCTCCATGCAGGAGGGTCCTACTGCAGTTGAGAAGATAGCCAGACTGTTGCCACAGTGATTCAGGAATAGAACACACACACTTCTGTTGGTAGCAATGGCTTCCTAACACTTATGTAAATCAAGCAATATTTTATATAGGGGAAATAGATAAGTAAAGAATTCCTGCAGTGAATGACTTGAACGTCCCATCATATTTAATGGTTCTTATTTAGAGGAATAAGGGAGCTATATTTGAATCATATGGGGCAAGAGGATAAGGAGTGGTGGCAGAAACACATTCTCTCATTGAGAAACACTATAGGATAATTTATCCTTTTCCTAAGGTCCTTTTTCCCTGTGCACCTTCTTAAAGTATGGCCCTACTCTTATCTATTAAAAGAGGTTTGACAAGCTCAAACTTTAACCCATGTCTGTCCAAATTTGAATGGCAAGAGTTAGAATCTTGCTTCTATAGCCTAAATGGACACACACAAACTCAAAGTATAAAGAACAAGAACTGAAATAATTATGCTTTAAATTGAAGTTGCAGAAGTATGCCATGATGAGAAAAGCAGGAGTGGAGACAAAATAGGAGGATTCGCATCTTAAATAGAATTTGCTTTTTCCCACCATTGGCCTACCAGGTAGGGTGTGAAGAATGTAAAGGGAAGGCAAGCTAAGATAAAAGAGAAGTATCCCATGTCTTCTGTAGCTTTAGCTATTCCGTTTACATCTTCAAACTTCCAAACTTGAATATATTATGCATGAAAACTTGCCTTCAAGAAATGCCTCTAAATTGCTTACAGATTAGTCGTGCCTCCCTGCTACTTTTTCAGTATCCTTAAACTGCTCTGATAGTTCTGTGGTGGTAAAGACACATGATCGTTGTGAAGAACATGGTGTTTCAAAACTCTTGTATTCAAAATACATTTAAAATATTTACACAGAGAAAAATGCCAAACCCTTTGGTAAGAAGATGTTAAAACCCAGCTATAATCAAAATGGAACTATATAAAAATGAATAGTTTGATTAAATAAACATTTTTAGCATCAATTAGCTTTTTGTTAAAAAGGAGGAAGACCAGAAAAGTAAGAAAAGTAGGAACAACAAGCCACTGCAGTAACAGTTAGTTAAATAGCCATACCTTCATTCACAATGTCTCAGGGTTAGAGTAGAGAAAGAAAAGAACCACATGTGCTTTCAGCTTTTCATGAATGGCTTAATTCTGGAGTGTGATAAACCTGCATAAGCAGGGTATTTGGTTGCTTTGAATTAAAAACCGGGTTTTGAATAGATTCAGTTTAATTCAGTATATTTTATTTAGACATGTTCAAAGATGCAAAAAGATATAAATTAAGAATATTAGCCCCCAATCAGGCAGTAGAGCACAGTAGTTAATAATAATGTGGAGCAAATTACTCTTTGCCTCAGTTTTCCTATATGAAAAGTAGAGCTGTAAAGACAACCTCATAGGGTTGTTGGAAATTTAAATGTTAATGCATGTAAAGCTCTTAGAAGAGCCTTTAGCACATAGTAAATACTTTATAATTGTTAGCTCTTGATATTGTAATTATTATTGTTGTGGATGTGTGGGTGGGCACTTCTGCTAGTTGGTACTACCTATAATGCCTAACTCATAGCGTTATGATAATACAATATCTGGCATATAGTGTGTTTGCAGTAAATATTGCTGTTACTATGGAGAGCTCCTGCATAATACTTTTTAGCATGTTTTGGATTATTGTTTATCCTTGGAAATGATAAAATTGCATTTAAAGATTTTAATTCAAACTGACCTCCCTCTTGATTTGTCAGAATTAATGAGGTTTTATTGTGCCAGACAGGTCTCTAGTTCAGTGCGAATAGCCGAAATTTGACTCCTAAGTTGGGAAAATATAAAATGTCTTAAAAAGATTAAAGAGGTTTGGAGAGGAAGAAATTCCACAGGAAACAGAATACTTGAGTTAATTTTTCCTGTGTGAGACTGTTTCCATTTGATAATAAATCTTATTCTTAAACTGTCAAATTCTCATCTAGATATCTGTGAACTTTTGACTGTGGTTCCTTAACTTGTCCGTCAAAACTTGAAATTCTATAGAATTGATTCTTTTATCTGATTTCTTTCACAGGCTATTGAGAAGTATTGCCGAGTCAGTGGTGGATTTTCTGGGGTGAAAGATGTATATTCCTCTACTCCTACACATGATGATGTACAGCAGAGCTTCTTTCTTGCTGAAACATTAAAGTAAGTAGATGCCTTTAAAAAATTTTGTATTGTAGGCTGGTTTTGCTATATAGTCACTCTATGATGAATTATGTCTGTGATATGTTATACTAAATTTTATTACAAATACCTTTTTGTGTAATTGGGACTTAAATTTTTAGCTGCATCTCAGGAAACATGACTTAGACTATGAGGTAAAAATCTTGTCAAATAAGAGTTTAGTAGCTTTATTTTGTCCTTAGTTCTTTAGTGTGCAATAGAAACACCTGGAAAACTTCTTAAAACACAGATAACTGGGTCATACCTGCAGTTTCTGATTCAGTATGTCTAGGGTAGAACCTGCGAATTTGTATTTCTGACAAACTCCCAGATGATGCTGATGATGCTGGTCCTGGGACCACACTTGAACTCCCTGCTCTAGCTAATGAAATCTGTTAATAAATAATCATGGAGTTTTGATGGTACTAGAAGGTAAACGACCATAGCCACCCATCCTCCTGATGAGGTTTCCTGTAAAGATAGATACACGTAAAGGGAACAATGGAAAAGAAAAAAGACAACTTTATTATTTGGGCTTATACTCAAAACCCCAGGCAGAGCTCTGTATAAATTGACCTGGAGGAAGGTGGAGACCTTAAGTATGTCCACTTCCCTAAAGACCTACAAAGTAAATATCTCTTGATACCTTCTCTTAAATTTTATATTTCTGTTTTCTGTCTGTCTGTACCTGAATGCTTCATAAACTGTCATTTCATTTGTTCACTTCATTTGTTCAAAAATGTTTATTTCCAGACATTGTTCAGGTTACTTGGGATATGTCAGTAGACATAAAGCAAAAAAATTCCTATCCTCTTGGAGTTTACATTCTAGTATACTTCTAGCTTACATTTTGGTATATTGTCTCAAACTCTGCTATACTAGTTTGAGACTGTACATGTTTCAAACTGTTTGTTTATCCTAAATGGCAATCTTTTTCCACTTCTTCTTTTATTATCCCTAGTACTCTTATTGTGCCATCTTTTCAGCTTATACATTGTAGTTACTTCTTGTTTTCTTTCTAACATATCGGTAAGTCTTTATGATTCTTGTTACATTCTTTATTTTGCCCCCTCCTTTCCGTATATATATCTACAATTGACCCTAACCCTGACTCTTATTAATGCTGAGATGGTTCAGAACATCTGCTTGGTAGTGAGTTTCTACCTCCAGTCCTTGCTTGTTTTGATGTATTCTGTAT
The DNA here is from genome assembly GCF_020826845.1 of Diceros bicornis minor. Taxonomy (NCBI): domain Eukaryota; kingdom Metazoa; phylum Chordata; class Mammalia; order Perissodactyla; family Rhinocerotidae; genus Diceros; species Diceros bicornis. The sequence continues at coordinate 49,794,447 of NC_080743.1, forward strand.
GATTAGGCTTGAGACTGTGTGAGATAGTTGAAAGAGCCCAGAACTGGAAGATAAAACCATAGGAGCTTTAGTGATACACTTGCTACAACCTGTGTGAATGAACATGACAAAATAAAATTTCTTGGCTTTCAGTTTTCATGTCTGTATACTGTGGAATTTGACCCAAATTATGTAAGATCTGTTATTTTTTTAAGACGAGAAAAATTGTAAGAACAGTACAATGAATATTTGTGTATCCTTCACCTAGCTTTACCCGTATTATTAATTTTTGCCACATTCCCCACCCCCGTATAAATATATGTATGTATACACTCACACACACACGGTTTTATTTTTTATTTATTTTATTTATTTACCCACTCTATAATTTGAGAGTTACTCACCAACATTCTGGTACTTATGCTAGAGTTTGAAGGAAAAAGGGCATAATCCTACATAATCACAATTCAGTTATCACATTTGGGAAACTTAACGTTCATATAATACTGTTGTTTAATGTGCAGTCCATTTTCAAATTTCTCAATTGTTCTAATAATGTACTTTATTTTTTTTAACTCCAATCCAGGATCCAATAAAGGATCATTTGTTGCATTTGGTTGTCATGTCTCTTTAGTCTCCTTTACCCTAGAACAAAGTTTCCCTGTTTTTCTTTTGTCTTTTATGATGTTGACATACATATTCAGGCTAATTGCTTTGAAGAGTGTTCTTCAATTTAGATATTTGTAATTGTTTCCTCATGATCGATTTAGGTTCACCATTTTTGGCATGAATATTATATAGATGATGTGTCATCATTACATTCTACAGAAAGGCACATAATAACATTTTAACTCATTATTGCTGATTTGAAGTTTGATCATAGGGTTAGATTTGATTATAAGATCATGTAAAGAGTCTTTTTTCTTTTTTTAATTAATAAGTGATCTGTGGAGTGATAACTTGGAGATTCTGTGAATATCCTTTTTCCAACCGTCTTTCATCCAGTATTGTTAGCGTTTTGCCTGAATCAAATATTACTATAGTAGTGGTAAAATGCTAATTTTGAGGCCTCTTCTAGTCTTAAAAAGAAATTACTTGATTTTCAACATTCATATACCGTTTTCTTCGTGTCACTCTCCTCATGTTCAAAAGCTACAATGGTTCATTCATCTTTAGCTTCATTTCTCATTTCTTTTACTTATAGATTCAGTCCTTAAACCATGCTAATCTATATTCAAATATTCATATTTATATATATATAAATTTGTTCTTTGCATTTCGTTGTTTATTTAATATTTTATTGGCTCTAGTGGCAATGCCTTTACCCTTTCTATCAATTAATGATCCTCTCTTGTTTCTAAATTCTGCTCAGATCTCACCTTTAGCAGATTGACTTTCATCATTAATTCTCAAATGCCTCGTCGTACAGACCTTGAGCACTCTAGCACATGGGATAGGGCTGCAAATACGTGCCATGCTGCCTTTCCCCTTCCAGTATGTGTATGGAATATCACCAGTTGACCTTGGTACTTTTCCCTCCAAGGTGAGGAAGAATTCTTCTCAACACAGTACTCTAGGCAACCAGTTATAATTGTTACACTACTCACTTGCATAAAAATATGTATACATTTACATCAATAAAAGTGGAAAAGGCCAAACAAGAAGAATCATACAGATAATTATAACAAAACGTAGGCTAAGAAAATCATCACAGTTGAGCACTACATTCAGCACTGAGCTTCCTGGCAGGTGAAGCAAAAAGGAAACATCCTGCTCAGTGTCATTCTCATCTTTTTGAGTTGGAAGAAAATATTACTTAGAAAGATGATACAAAGTTTTCTTACTGCTAAGTTATAAGATGACTTAATTTGATAGTTCATTATTAAAAAAATTTACTAAACTATTAGGTGAACCACATAAAATTGCCTTCTAAAAGGCAATTTGACTTCTAAAAGTCAAAAACAATTGAATACTGGCAGTTTCATGTGGTTCAACCTAATACATAACGATATCTTCAAACAGTGATGTTATATAAGATGCAAAAACACTCTTAATGTGACTTCTCTTTATAAAAACTGATGTCATAATATTAAAATGCAATTGAATCGAGTCATTTCTCTGAAGACTAATGTAGTTGTAGGCTTATATTTTTCTTATTAAGAAAGATATTAAAATTCTGTAGAGGAATGAAGATTAGCATGACTCCATAGATTTTTCTCAAATATCAATTAATTCAAATAGGCTTTTATCAGAAGCTGAGTTTACCTGTTAATTTAAGATTGTATATTCTATCAGTTGGTTGAAATTTATCGTAAATTCCTTAAAGGGCAACAATTCTTGTGTTTTAGCTACCGGAGGTGGCAACTGATTAGCTTGGCAGTGGCAAAGTTGAATGAAAAAGCCTGTGTTCTTGACCTAAGTTGAGGGCCATTTTACCTTTTACATATTGTCATGGATGCTCTACTATAGATATACTGTAGCTATAGATAGACATTTTTCGCCTGAAGGCAAGGTGCTATGTCCTCTGTTTCTTTTGTGTCCCTCAATAGTCCCAAAATCATTTATTCATTTAGCGTATATACTGATGGCACAACAAAAACTGTGTAATGTGGAAGGTCAGAGATAGATTCCTTCAAAGCCTGTTCCCTTAAACTCTTACACTCTAATAGAGGAAATAAAACACATGCGAATTTGCAAGAAATGTTAAATATATTAAATGCATAGGAGAAATGTTAATAAAGTGCAAAAGTCTTTTAGAAGAGGAAGAGTTTACTTAATCTGGAAAGCATAAAGGAAGACTTCATGGAAGTGGTGACATTTAAACCAGACTGAAGGCAGCAAGATGGGTATAGTGGGATGAATTGGTATTCAGGGGAGTAGCTATCAGGCAGGCAGTGGAATATTAAGAATGAAATAAGAGATCTCTAAAGGTGAGATTGACAAGCCCTACTATCTTATTAGATATAGGGAGTGTCAGTAAAAAGAAAGAGTCAGAGTTAGTATTCAAGTTCCCAGTGTGGGTAACTGTAAGGATTATGACACCAAGTTTCAAGAAGAAATAGATTTTTAGAAAAGATAATGAGTTACTTTTGACATATATTCCCAAGAGCATTTACAAATATAGATCTGGAGCTCAAAAGATAAGTTCAGAAAGACTTTGAGGATGAAGAGAAAAGAAGACATGTATCTGATCCTTTGAAGATGCCTACATCTAACAAATGAGAGGGAGTTCCCATTTAGCTTGGCAGAACGAACACCTGAATTTGTCCTCCACTCTCTGGAAAGCCATTAAAGTGACAGTAGAGGGCTAAGAAGGTGTAAAGGACAAGGACAGAAAAAATGAGAAAGAAATTAGCAGCAGACAAGAGACGTCAGCAAAGTTTTAGAAGACGGAAAACAGAAAGCTAAGTACCTGCATCAGGAGAAGTTAATTTAAAGCAAGCTTATGAATAGTTCAGAACCTTGGAAAGACTCGAGACTAGGGTGCAGGGTAGGATTGAAAACTGTGGAATTTTTTTTAAGTTTATATAAGGAGTAGTTAGACCCCAAATCCACCCCTGCCTCTTTCCTACCATGAATGAAACCAGAGATTTCTTGTCTGAAGAGGTTGAATCATGGAGGCTCTGGACTTAGGGATGCCAGGCAGAGCTGAAAGTAGAGAGGAGATTGGAGGATTCCTTTCCAGAAAGGAATTAGCCTACAAGAAAAAAAAACTATAGATACTGATACATGAGGTTCCTTCAACAAAATGGCCATGTCCTCACCCATCCCCCCATGGTGAAGCCACCAGTAAATGCCAACATGCCCACAGTTTCCAGTCAGCCGTGTATTGCTTCACTTTTAAATATGAGTAGACAGTAGCAACTTAGAAATATTTATCTCACTATAGACATATAAAATATGTGCATGTTTATGTATGTATGTTATACTTTGAGTTTTTACAGTTTATTTAAAAACTAAAATATGAATACAACAAGGTAATTCAAGAAAATATCCTAGAACTGAAGGACATGAGTTTCCAGATTGAAAGAAACCATCAAGATCCCAGCACAGTGGTTGAAAATAGACCCACGCCAAGGCACAGTGCCATGGAATTTCAGAACCCTTGGGGTAAAGAAAAGATGTAACAATTTCCAAAGAGAGGAGGAATAGAAGTCTTGAAAAAGTGGTCTGGAATCAGAATGGCTTTAGACTTCTCAAGAACAACAGTGCAAGCTAGAATGCAGTGGAGCAGTTCATTCAAAATTATGAGAGAAAATTAATTTCAGTTTGAATTCTAAGGTTTTAGCCATACAAGGTCTCAAAAATCTACTTCTATGCACTCTTTCTCAGTAATGTTTTGGGGGATATGCGCCATCAAAACTAAATATAAACCAAAAAGGAAGACATGGAATATAAGGAACAAGTGAAGGGAAGATTAAGAGGGTAATCAGTCCAGATTGGATAGGACAGAAGGCTCTGGAGAGATTTTTTCAAGATTAAATTCCTAGAATGTTTCTATCTAAATATTTGAGAGGAGATTTAGACAATTGAAGATTTTAATGTATTATTAGTAATAAATACAAGTCAGTCTGCTTTTTAGGTGAGAGAAGGAATTATGTAAGAAAGAAAAAGCTATGAATAGCTTTCAGCTAATGTGAAATTGTTTAACTTAAAGACTTTTGTTTAGAGTCTGGATTGTTTTACAAAAATAGGTAAATAATACTCTGCTACATTTCTCCAATTGCAAGAAAGAGAAGTATGTTCCTTGATAGTGGCTTTGTTCCCTCCAAGAACTATCTTTTCATTGGTTTTAGTGAAATAGCGGTTCATCAAAAGCCCCTTAACCTGAAAGAATTCCAAGGGATGTGGCAGATGGAACACCGAGACTTCGGGGAGTAGGTGTCTAGCAGCAGCCCTTGAATTGCTAAATGAATAGCTCCCGTTTGGATTCTCTATAGTTCTATCACTTTGTACCGTTTACTATCAGAAATCAATTCCTCTTAACAAAAAATTTGAAGGAGAGTGTATTATTTTATATCTGTACCTCAGTATCTACATCGATTAACCTAAGTCTGATTAGGCTTTCATCGAATCTCAGCTCAATTCTGTTGCATCTTTGTTTGAAAGTCTGATAAATTGGGAAAAGTGTACATGTTGACAATGAATTTCAATCAGTTTTTCTGAGTTCATATATATCAGGCATTAAATGGCGAAGAGAAATCACAGGTTAGTTGGAAACATAATCTTCTTAATAAATTTGTTATTAAAAGAAAGAGAAATACCATAAAATTAAGACCAAGTTTACCACCACAGTGTGTCTCCTTTCACTGGTGTCAGAATCTCTGGGGCAGAAATTATGTTTTGTGTGTGTCTATATGTGTATGTATCCATCTGTCTATGTATTTTGCTTGTGTACTTTTTTCCCTTACTATCTCTTAGAATTCAGACTTTGAATAGAATGGCAAAATTCTGGAAAGCTATGTAAGAGTATGTCAGGAATCTTAAATAGTCAAAGCTATGGAAAAAGATTTAAGGATGTTTGTTGCTGTTATAAAAATTAAGAGTTATCACATGTTCAATCATAGTTGAATGGTTAAATAAATTATGGCACGTCCACAATGGATATTATGGAGCCAATAGCAATTTTAGACTATTCATAGTATGGTATTAAGTAAGCTATTAAGTGTACATATACATATGTATGTATAAAACATATAGATGAACATCTTAATATGTATTTCAGCAACATCAAAGTTTGTAATGTGGTTTAGCCTAATTCATGTTATTTTTTAAAATACTTTTCTATTTTTGCTTTTGTAATCAGAAAAAAATTTTTTGAGTAAATTAAACTGCAACTGTATTTTCCTGCCTCAAATTCAGTTGCTGTCTCTGTGCCTAGAATCAAAAGCAATTTTTTGAGGTGCAAAAATGTAGAGGTCATTCAGTTTAACAAACACAGCCACAACCCATCTTTCCCTTCTACAGACATTCCCAATGCTAAAAGTCTCTTTAAAACTTACAGAATATTTTATCATAAAGTCTTTTGTTAATCTCTTCAGTTGATGGGCAGCTTAGTGCCTCATAAGGCCAACCCATTTCATTGTTCAAAAGCTGTTATTATAGAAGGATCTTTCTTATATTACATTAAAATCTGCTTCACTGTGAGTTTCGTTCAGTGTTCCATGTTTTGTCCTTTGGAAATATAGAGTCTTCTGCATGAATGTTCACTAAAAATACTTGTTTTTACCAGGCTAAAGATTGCAAGTTTCTGTACTATTTCTGTGTATGACACTAATCTGGTTGCCTTCTCTGGAGATGATTCCATGGTTTTCTAGACTGAACACTGCATTCAAGATGTGGTTAAACCAGTGCAGAGTACCAATCCCTAATTTGGTCATTATACTTTCATCAATGCAAGATAATATTATATTCTGTTTTCTGGTAACCCTGTCAATATAGCTTGAAATTTTGCTATAGGTCTTTTTTTTTTTTTTAACATGAACTAAGATAATTGATTTTTCCTCATATTTGGTGTGATCGATTTTTCTGAAGTTTATTACATTTTACCTGTATTCTTATTAAATTTTATTTTGTTAGGTTTAATACATTGTTCTAATTTACTGAAAGTTTTTGAACTCTTGAGTTTTTCGTTTAACGTATTAGCTATTCTAGCTTTGTCTCACTCACAGATTTAATAAGTATGCCTTCTTTGTATATATCCAAGTTAATCAGATGACAAAGACTTCTAACCGTGTATTCTTAACCAGTCCATATTTATCTAATCCTAACTCTTCCCCTTAATAGCTGTGTGACTTTGGACAAGTTATTAATTTCTCTGCCTCAGTTTCATTATCTGTAAAAGAGAAATTAATAGTGTGACTTCAAAGGGTTGTTATGGGGATTAATATAGTGAAGCACTTAGAATTATGCCTGGCACAAAATGCCAAGGTAGCAGGTGTAAAGTCGCTTTGGGACAGTAGGCTTAGCAGTCAGGGAAAAAAGATAGACGTGAAGCAAAGGGCAATGAAGACAAACTGGAACTCACAGGGACATACGATCCCATATCTGTGTCTCACTGCCTCCAACTTGGATAAGCAGGAGATTTGCAGAAGGAGCCTGGTACCTTTTGCCATGGGGCTATCCATGCCTGGCCCAGGAATTGGAGAAATTGATGAGGAGCTCCAAAAGGAGCTGCAGGAGTTGAAGGTCTGACAGCTGCCGCACACCTCCAAGGTGAGCCAGGCAATCACTGACAACGTGCTTGACTTTAGCAGCACGTGGCAACCTCACACTGTCCCTCAAAGCATAATGGTTGCCACTTTACTTCGGCCTTCAAATGTCACGCATATTTTTTCATAGCTAACCGTAACCCGGAACCATACAGAAAGTAATTCTGGCAAATGTAGTTCCAGCTTAGCTATGTTTACAAAGTACACAGTCACCACAGAAGACAAGCCCTTCCAGATGATGAAAAATATTATAAGCTACTTTAAATCATTTAGTAAAGAATATTTGTATATAAGAAGAGAATCATTTAAAAACTATTATAAAGCTATAATAATTAAAACAGTTTAGTAGTGGTACAAGAATAAATGGAACAATGGAACAGAATAGAGTTCAGAAATAGGCCCCTTATTTGTGGGAGTTTCATCTTTGAAAAAAGGCAGTTCAGACAAATCATTGAGGAAAAGTTAGATAATTTAATAAACGATGTTAGAAAAATTATCCATTAGAAAAAAATAATAAAGCTGGATCCCTGCTAAATACCAAAACTGACCTTATGTACAACATAGCTTTAAATATAAAAAATGAAGTAAAATAAATATAAAAAATGAAATAAATATAAAAAATGAAAAAAACTGCAAGTTTTTTTCCAACTCTGGGGGTGAAGATAGCATGACACAAAACCCAGAAACCATAGGAGAAATGACTAAAAATTTTAACTACATAAAAATGGAATACATCTGCAAGAAAAAAAGAACATTAAACAAAGTAAAAGACAGATGACACACCGGGAAAACATTTGCAATACATTTGATAGTCAATGGGTAAATTTTCTTAAAATCTGAAGTTATTAAGGGGAAAATATTAAGTTAAAGTAAGTAAAGGCATTTCACTGGAAAACAGCATAAAAACATGAAAAATAAATGTTTAACCCACTCATAAAGAGAGAAATGAAATAAAATTAATAACCAGATGCCATGTTTTACTATCAGATTACTTAAGATTTTAAAAGTTTGCATCTGGTGTTGGCAAGGATGTAAGGTTCTAGTCACTTAAAAACAATGGAAGTGAGAGTGTATGTTGTTTGATGTGGGGAGTGCAATCTTTGGAAAAGAACCTATTGAAATATTAGGTACACATCAATTTTGCTCCAGTAGTCTTACTTCTAGAACTTATCCTACAGGTATACTCCCCAAGTGAGAAAGATGGATCAAAAAGGATGCTGTTCATGTCTACATTGTTTAATCTTTTTTACTCTTATACTAAATAATTAAGTGCTGCATATAATTTTCAGTCACATCTCCTGCTAGACTACTTTCCCCATGCATTTGGTCCATACTGCCACTATGCATTTTCACTGATGTGTCTTTACTCTTGCTGTCCCTTCTGTGTGGAATTCCTCATTCCTTTTTTTATTCCTAACAAAATACTATTATATTTTCAAGGCCTAGCTCAGATATCACTGTCTCTGTGAGTTCTCTCCAACGCTAGGACAGAATTAATCCATCCTTAGGTATGCTTATAATACTTCCTTTGTCCTAATAGTGTACATGAAATATTAATATCCTCAGTCCTTAGTTTCATGTTTAGGTTAGAGTATACACTCAACAAATGTTTGTTGAACTGTACAGAATTAACAGCATAGCACTTGTCATATTAAAATTAGTCATATAAACATCTGCCTCCTCTATATTGTATAGCTTCTGAAAAATCAAGGCTAATGTGGTTGTTTTTAACATAGCTTATTTTTTAAATTATAAAAATAATATGTGAATATGGCAAAATGAATTAAATAGTATGGAACGTAAAAAATGAAAAATAAAAGTTTCTCTGTACCCCACATCCAGTCTCACTTCCCAAAGATAACTATTATTAATGTATATCCTTCTAATAGCCTTTTATTTTTTCCCCACAAGTATGATCATGTATACCTACTGTTCTGAAACTTGCATTTTTTCATCTTACTCTTTATCTAGAAAAGGTTTCCATATGGACACACTTACGTCCACTGAGGTGGATGTCAGAATGTTTAATCAGTACCCTATTGTTAGATATGTAAGTTGGTCCTAGTTTTTTGCTGTTATGGACGATGTTGCAGTGGATGCCCTTTTACATATATGTCTGCTCCCTGTGTGGGTATAATACATATTGGTTAGATTCCTAGAGGTAAAATGGCTGGGTCAAAGGGGATGTGCATTTGAATTATGGTAACTTTAATTAAACAAAATAAGCCTGGAGAGCTAACTCTTCACAAAACTTCTCATAGATAGAAAACTCTGGAAGTTTAGGGGGAAAAAATGTGTTTTAGAAAATTAACTGATTAGAAATGTTAGAATCAAAAGGGTATTCTGAGAAGTAAAGAAGCATTTAGGTAGTACTTGATAGCTGAAGTAAGGTTTGAATGAGCAGGTTACTTTTTTAAGTCAATCTTTAATTATTTAAAATTTTAAGTGCTTTAGAATAAACTCAGGCAAGAGAATAAATCATTTTTATTTTTTTCTATAGATTAAGAACACAGATAAAAAGTCAAACAATAAGAGGTTCTTAGGAAATTAATGGGGATAAAAGTTTCAGCATTTGTTCACCCTTTTAAACTATTATATCTTGGGATCCTTAATTCCACCTCCTTGCTCTGTATCTACATCTGAGCTCTGTTTCTTAATCTACATAAATGGTGATCAAAATATAGAGATGATACAGTATAATATATTAAATAATTCATCCAACAAAAACTTGCTGCTAAGTGTCTCATATGTGCCATATCTATTTCATGTGCTAGGGATACATCAGTGAATATAACAGAGAACAATCTTGGCGTCAGGGAACTTGCAAATCACATTCATATTCTCCCTAACTTATAATTGCTGTATTTATTTAGTGACTGCTCGTGAAAATCTGCTCTACGTGTATATATCGTCTGTACTCTCCATTATTCCCTTCCCTTGCCCTGCTTCATTTTTCTTCAAAGCACTGTTACCACCTGACATACGTGTTTGTTTTTTATCTGTCTCTGCCAGTAGAATGTAAGCTTCATAACTGCAGGGACTTTTCCTTTTAATTCCTCTCACCACCCTAGGACCCAGCACACAGTATATGAGGCCCTCAATAAATATGTGTTGAATGAATCTTTAGCCTGTGTTATATAAGAATTAAAAAATGGCTCTTTGCATCTGTACTCTGACTGCTCTTAAGTAGTAGAGGTTCTTCCCAGCTTTATTGAGATAAAATTGACATATAACATTGTGTATATTTAAGGTGTACAACGTGATGATTTGATACACTTATATGTTGCAATATCATTACCACCATAGAGTTAGCTAACACCTCTATCAGGTCACATAATTACCATTTCTTTTTTGTTGTCAGAACACTTAAGATCTACTCTCTTAGCAGCTTCCAGGTATATAATACAGCATTGTTAACTATGATCACAATGCTGTACATTAGATCCCCAGAACTTGACTCATCTCTAACTGGAAGTTTGTACCCTTTGATCAGCATCTCCCCAAACCACCCACCTCACCCTCTAGCTCCTGGTAATCACCATTCTGCTCTCTGTTTCTACATGAGTTCGACTTTGTTAGATTCCTCATATGGATATCACGCAGTATTTTTCTTTCTTTGACTTATTTCACTTAGCATAATGCCCTCAAAGTCCATCCATGTTGTCACAAATGACAAGATTTCCTTTTTTAATAGCTGAATAATATCCAATTGTGTATGCATACCACATTTTCTTTATCCATTCATCCACTGATGGACACAGGTTGATTCCATATCTTGGCTATTGTGAATAATGCTGCAATACACATGAGAGTGCAGATATCTTTTTGATATCTTGAGTTCATGTCCTTTGGATATATACCCAGAGTGGGATTGCTGGATCATATGGTAGTTCTATTTTTAATTTATCTTTATTTTATTATTTATTTTATTTTATTTTTGATTTTTTATATGAACCTCTATACTGTTTTCCCTAGTGGCTGTGCCGATTTACATTCTCACCAACAATGCACAAGAGTTCCCTTTTCTCCTCTTCTTCTCCAACACGTGTTATCTCTTTTTGATAATAGCTAAACATCTAGCAGGTGTGAGATGATATCTCATTGTGGTTTTGATTTGCATTTCCCTGATAGTGATGTTGAGCATCTTTGCATGTACCTGTTGGAAAAATGTCTATCCCATTTGCCCATTTTTAATCAGATTGTTTTTTTTAATTTGCTATTGAGTTGTATGAGTTCTTTATATATCTTGGATATTAACCTCTTATCAGATATATGATTTGCAAATATTTTCTCCCATTCTGCAAGTTGTCTTTTCATTTTTTTTGTTGTTTCTTAGGCTGTGCAGAAGCTTTTTAGTTTGATAGCGTTCCACTCATTTATTTTTGCCTTTGTTGCTTGTGCTTTTGGTGTCATATCCAAAAAGTTGTTACCAAGACCCATGTCAAGGAGCTTTTTCCCTATATGTTCTTCTAGGAGTTTTATAGTTTCAGATCTTAAGTAGTAGTTTTTAATTTATCTTTTTATTATTTTTAATTGTATTTTTTAAGGTACTCCCTGATCATCCTATATAAAATTTCAACTTACTCTCTTATTCCCTATCGTTTTCTGTTACTTTTCTTTTCTCCATAGCACCTATCTTCCAACATACCATGTAATTTTCTTAGGTATTCCTCAACTAGAATATATACTCCATGAGGGCAATGATTTTTGTATATTTTAGTTATGGTTTCCCCAGCATCTACGGTGAGGCCACACATGTGTGTTTCAGTATTAACTATTTTTTGAATAAAGGATCGAATCATTTGATTCCAAGAGAGACAGCTGACAAACAGTGAATTTGTAAGATCTTGCAAAAATGGAAGCAAGAAGAAGAAAAGACTAATAGATCTGTCTTATTTCCTGGTTGGGGCTCAGGGCTTGACCTCAGAATTCAGTTAGTGCTAGGAGATAGCTAATAATGAATGGGTCAAGGAATTTATAAAGCAAGAAGAAAAGACCCAAGGCAGGCTGTGAAAAGTGGGGGAATCAGGGCAGTGGATCTGTTTTTTAGTAGAGAGTCAAAGGTTAGGATGCCCACGTGAAGGAGAAAAGCAGAAATGGTACAAGCCAACTGGTGTTAGGAGTTACACAAAGTTGGTAAAGCTAGGGGAGTGGTTCTCAAACTTGAGCGTGCATCGGAATCACCTGGAAAGCTTCTTAAAACACAGATTGCTGGGCTACATTGCCATAGTTTCTGATTAGTAGGTCTAGAGTGGGGTCTGTCTGAGAATTTGTGTATATAACAGGTTCCTGGGTGATGCTGATGCTGCTGGTCTGGAGGATCACACTTTGAGAATCACTTTGAGAAATGGTGACTCAGTAAACCATTTATGAAAGCAATTAGGGATCAAGGAATTACCTATGCTGACAAGTAATAGCTAGTACACCATGAGATCAGGTGGACAAATCATTGCTTAACTGCTATATTTATGTAGTCCAGTCTCCTCAAATGGTATACTGAAGGACTAGAACTATGGTCTCCACGTATTTTGATCCCTTGTAGCACCTGTCATAGTGTCACGGTGCAATGCAAATATTAGACACTAGGGAACACACACACACACACACACACACACACACAGTGAATTTCATTTTTTGTTTCAAACTGTGTACTTTGAAGTAGCCTTGCCAATTTTTTTTGCCACAGTAGAGGGAGCTACAACCCAAATTGTACTTACATAGCTATAATACATAATAAGGTTACTTTCCTTTTCCATTAGTCCTTTTTTTTTTTTAACTTTAAAAATCAGCTTTATTGAAGTATTTTAAATGTACAGTTCATTGTATTTTGGCAAATATATAAGCTTGGGTAACTACCACCCCAGTTAATATGGAACATTTCCGTCCTAGTCTTGCAGTGAGTTCTGCACCAGCCCCAAGACATAGCTGCTTTCTGTCACCTTAGATTTGCCTGTTCTAAAATTTCATATAACTGGAAACATGCAGTATACATTTATTTTTTTGTCTGTCATTTTTTTCAGCATATTTTTTAGATTAATTGATGTTTTTGCATGTATCGGTAGTTCATTCCTTTCTATTGTTGTGTGGATATACCACATTTTGTTTATCCATTCACTTTTTGATGGTCCATTAGTCATATACTTTTGAAAGAAATCAGAGGAAAAAAAGGAATTTGTTTACCATTTGACTACACATAAATATCTTGCTCTTAATATTTTCTTTCTAGGAATTTTTAAATTCTTCCCTTAAAAGTAACTAATGTTATCTAAGTTGCTATTTTCAAGTAAATAATTATTATCAAATAGCTTACTATTATTAAATAAAATTCTAAATGTTTTTAATCTTGGTGCTTCTTAAAACAGAGATAGCAAAGATAGAATTGTAGGAGCTAAAATTTGTAGCAACAATCTTCCTCTCAAAACTCAAGCAAATATTGTTGCCTGAAGTTTATTGTTCTAAGTTTGTCCTGGTTTTTAAAAAATTTCAATGAGACTTCTAGTTCTCCCTTTGCAAACAATTTACTAAGCGAGTTTTTCTTGATATTTAGCTAGGTTTGCTAGTTAGCTGCTTTTTCAAAGGGGACTATTTTAGTACTATACAGAAAGCTAGTAATCCATGAATAGAGTAATAGATTTGTGATAAAGAAATACACCAAAATGTTAATAGTAGCGTCTAGGAGGTAAGCATATGTGGATTGCACTGTAAAATTCTTTCAAAGTTTCTGTACGTTTGAAAGTTTTATAATAAAATATTAGGGCAGGGGGGAAAGGGGAAAAAAGCTAGTAAATTGTTATCTAGGACAGATGTTGTTGCTGATGTTGTTGCCATATCCTCTAGTAGTTCTAGTTCTCCTTTTTATAGCTACTGTAATCTTCATTTGCCTGTAAAGTTATTCTCAGTATAAACGAATGCACAGTTAGCCAGCTATCAGATTATGAAAGCTAGTTCCCTAATGAACAAGGTTTTGAAGTAGGTTCAAAGACAGTTCTGAGAATGATTTGTCAACAAAGCATTAAGAATAGTATGACTTTTAAGTTTATAAGCAAAAATGTATAAGGAATGTTTTTGGGAGAGGGAGGAGTCAATGAGATCATTGTGGTGAGGATTCTTAGACAAGGAAAAAATAATTCAAGAAGGAATACTGAAAAACAAAGCCGCTGTTCCCTTCCAGTTATCTTTCATCTTTTGTCTTGTCTGTAACTGGATCCTAAAGTTAACCTCCTACCATGAGAGAAGGACTGTTTTTTCAGCAAGCTGAGAAAAGTAGCATCAAGTCTCCTGTTCTCTGCTATTCTCTGCTCACTTATCCCTGAAAGCTGATTTTCAAACTAAGTCAAATCAATACGTATTTATTAAGTAACTGCTCTCTTCTCAGAATTGTGCTATTTGAAGATTAAAGTGTATGAAACATATACTCTACCCATGAGGAGTTTACAGTCTGGTTAAGAAATCTCTTTCTTGGCCATGGGAAAATTCAGTAAAAATACAAAGTGTATATAGTCAAGTGCTAAATAGAATATAAATGTTTTAGAAATTCAGAGATGGGACTTGGATATGGGCTAGAGTAGTCATGAAGAAAGATTGAAATGATGCTAAATGATACAGAAGATGTTAATAGGTGAGGTTAAAGCAGATAATCATTTCATGGAAAGGTTTCATGAGAAAGAAATGCTACTACCTTTCTTGAAAAAAAGACAGTAAGAGAATGAAACTGAAGAATATTCACTAGAATTAATGGGAGATAGGATTGTAGAATCAAAATCAAGGAAGCAACAATATGGATGAACTTTCAGAATATTATGTTAGGTGAAATAAGCCAGTCACAAAAAGATAAATACTGTATGATTCCACTTAAATGAAGTTTCTATAATCAAATTAATAGAAACAGAGAGTAGAAGGTGATTACCAGGGGCTAGGGATGGGGGAAAAAGGGAGTTGTTTAAAGAGTACTGAGTTTCAGTTTTGCAAGATGAAAAAGTTCTGGACATCTGTTTCACAGCAGTGTGCATATACTTAACACTACTGAACTTACAAATGGTTAAGATGGTAAATTTTGTGTTATGTGTTTTTTACTGCAATAAAAAATCAGAGAAGCCATGGCGTGCTAAAGAGGGAATCATAAGATAAAATGCAAAGCATGTACACTTTAACTCCAAACCCCTCCTCCAACTCCTGTAGCTTATATGTGGGATGTAATTAAAGGAAAACAAATATGGCTGAGAGGAAACTAGAGACCTCAAGGATGAAAAATAACTTGTTATTTTAAATGATTGGAAGGATCCAAAGAAATTACATATCAAGATACTACTACAAATGTGATTTTGTAATCAATATTAATATTCTTTCAGGAAAGATGGAGAGAAACACAACAGAATAGATATATAATTTTAAAGAAGGGAATGAGAAAAATAAAGATAGATGAATTTAATGTCCATTTTCATAAAATTCTGGAAGTCATGGTATGAAGACTTTAGAGAAGAATTAGTGATCATGAAGAGCCAGGTGTTCCACAGAACAAGTTCTTGCTGGACCAACTCTAATGTTCTTTTTGAATTGGGTTAATAATAGACAGAGGATAAGGGATTCCATGAACATAGTTACATGGTATTCAGCAAATCGTTTGACAAAGTATCTCAAAATGGAAGAGTAGGACTTTTGCTTCCTCCATGATGGACTAACAAGGATCAGATTTACCCTTCCATCTGAAACAAACAGATAAACTCTGTAGGAAACAGTGGTTTTCAAAATACTGGACAGGAGGCAATGAAGGACTGTGACGTCTAAGAGATGGGAAACAAACCAGGTGAGCCATATGTTTGCCCCAGCCCACTGTCTTGGCAGAGTTTCCACGCCATAGCACAGGGAAGGGGACCTGGGGCAGAGTGCAGCAGACTCCCTGAGAAGATGGGGCGTGAGTCCAAGGAAACCAAGATAGCTAGTTTCACAGGAGAGTACTAGAGAGGAGAGAGCCACACAGAGAGAACCCAGGAGAACCCCCTGGAGTTCAGCAGAGTGAAGAAGTTACCTGAGTTGAGGGGAAGAATCATCTGTGAGGGATTAGAGGGAACAGTTTATGGTGATCACACAGGGCCAGGAATAGTGGCTATTCCCAGCAGCCTGACTGAAAAAACTCATAATTCATGGGGCACTGAGTAGAGTACCCAGGAAAGTGTGCTTCAGTAATGGGGAATAATCTACTGCTTTGGGTCCACATAGCAAATCATAAAAGCAAGACCTGAAAGGCTCAAACTGTTTCCAAGTAACTTATCTATATTCCTGAACAAAACTCGGGATTTATAGGAATACAAAAATATCCAGCAACCAACAAGGTAAAATTCACAATGTCTGGCATCCATGTATGCAAAGAGGCAGGAGAACATGACCAATAATGAGAATAATCAATTGAAACTAACTCATATAGTTGTTAGAATTAGCTGATGACATTAAAACGGTTATTATAACTGTATTCTGTATTCAAAAAGTTAAGTGGAGACATGGAATATATAAAAACTCAGATCAAACTTCGAGAAAGGAAAACTACAATATCTGAGTTGAAAAATATACCATATAGGATTAATAGCAGACTATTATCGAAGATATTCAGTAAACTTGAAGACATTGCAATAGGAATCAAAATGAAACAAGAGCAAAAACAGAACCTTACAAAAATGAAAAGAGCATCCATGAGCTGTGTAACAACTGCAAGTGACTTAAAATACATGAAGTTGCAGTCTCTAAAGGAGAGGACAGAGGGATGGATGAAAAACAGTATTGGCCAAAATCTTTCCAGACTTGATGTAAACTCTATACCGACAGATCCAAGATGCTGAACAAACTTTAAGGACAAAAGACATGAAGAATACTTTACCGAGGCACGTTATCATCAAATTGCTCAAAACCAGTGATAAAGGAGATGATGTTAAAAGCAACCAGAGGAAAAACACAAATAAGGCAAAAAGGAGCAGATATAAGAATGACATCAGATTTCTCATTGGAAACAAGACTAATATCCCTCATGAACGTAGATATAAAATAGCTAAAACAAGATTTTAGCAAATCAGATCTATCATTAAATAGATAATAGTTTATCCAAGGTATGGAGGTTTGATTTAACATTTGAGAATCAATCAGTGAACTGGGAAAAAAAAAAAAAGTATGGTCACGTCAATAAACAGAAAAATAATTTGACAAAATCCAACATCCATTGCTGGTAAAACTCTTAGCGAACTAAGAATAGAAAGGAACTTCCAACTGGTAAAGGGCATCTGTGAAAAACCTCCAGCTAGCATCATACTGAAAGACTGAATGCGTTCCTCCTAAGATAGGACCGAGACAAGGATGTCTGTTCTCTTTACTTCTGTTTAGCCTCATAACGGAGGTTCTAGCCTGTGCAGTCAGTTAAGAAAAATAAATAAAAGACATCCAGACTAGAAAGGAAGAAGTAAAACTATCTTTTGTCATAGAAGATGTGGTCTTCAATGTAGAAAATCCTATGGAGTTTACCAAAAAGTTACTAGAACTAATAAGTGAATTTACAGGATGGCAGATACAAGATTAATATATAAAAATCAATTGTATATACTAGCAATGAACAATCAGAAATCGAAACTAAAAAATATCACTTACACAAATAGCATAAAGATATGAAATATTTAGGAATAAATCTTGACAAAGCACATAAAAGACCTGTACGCTGAAAACTAAAAATCATTTCTGAGAGAAATTAAAGACTTAAATAAATGGAGAGATTCGCTTTGTTTATAGTTCTGAAAACACAGTATTGTCAGTTCTCCCCAGTTTGATATATAGATTCAATACAATCCCAGTCAAAATCCCAGAGGCTTTTTTGTAGAAATTAATAAGCTGTTTCTGAATTTCATATGGAAATGCAAAGAACCTAGAATAACCAAAACTAGTTTGAAAAAGAACAAAGTTGAAAGCCTAACACTACCTGATTTCAAAACTTATTATAAAGTTCTAATAATCAAAACACTATGGTATTGGTATAATTATAGACAGATATATCAATGGAACAGAATAGAGGGGTTCAGTGGGGAAAACCCTATATATATATGGACAACTGATTTTTGACACAGGTACAAAGGCAGTGCAATGAGAAAAGATAGGCTTTTCAACAAAAGGTGCTGAAGTAATTGGATTTCTGTGTGCATACACAAAAATCAACTCAAAAAACATCATAGACCTAAATTTAAAACCCAAAATATACAACTTTTAGTAGAAAACATAGGAGAGGATTTTTGTGACCTTGGGCTTAGGCAAAGTTTTCTTGGATATTACATCAAAAACAATCCATAAAAGAAGGAATTGATCAATTGGTCTAAAAATTAAAAACATCTGCTCTTTTGAAAGAGAATGAAAGAAAATGAAATGATGAAAAGACAAGCCACAGACTGGGATAAAATCTTGGCCAATTATACATCTGATAAGGGACTTACATCTGGGATATATAATAAATTCTCAAATAATACTTCAACAATAAGATAATGTATAACCCAGGTTAAAACCAAGCAAGAATTGAACATACACTTCACCCAAGATATAAGGATGACAAATAAGCTCATGAAAAAATGCTCCACATCATTAGTAGAAATTAAAACTACAATGAGATACACTACACACCTATTAGAATGTCAAAATAGACCCACACCTGAAGAGATGGGATGGCTCCTTTTACTTTCTAACTTGGGACTTTTTGTGTGGAAATGTAAGGCATGGAGCATCTTATAATTCTAAGGAGAAAGTCAAGAAAATCACGAGATCCTGATTACTGGGGAAAAAATTAAAAACAAAATCTCCTGCCAACCCAAAAAATCCTCTCCACAAATGTAGCAGAGAAAGAAAATATTTTTATCATTGAGTAAGCATTAAACCAGACTACAAATCACAGACAGATTGCAAAGACAGAAAGAAATCTCACCTTTCTGTATAACCAGGCAGATGCAATCCATTAGGTACGTGTTCTCAACATAAATGATCTTATCCTTCTGTAAGAGTACTTTCTCGACAGCACCATTTGCTATACATAGTTCATTCTAAATTCACGTGGTAATTGGGGTGGCCACTTGTGTTAATTAATTGCTTTTATCCAAAGGAAAAGTAATACTTCTATCTTTATGACAAGGAGGTAGTTACAGTTTAGAGAAAGGCACCTAAACTAACCTCCCACAGTGACGGTGGGGGGGGGTGCGGGGGGGGCGGTGGCTATCTTCCTCGGTGTTTACATTTCAAAGACGTGGCTCCTAGGCCTTTAAGAAAAACATTTCTGGATTGTAAAGCTGGCAAGAGGTTTATTTAGCTTTTAAAAAGATTTACATATATATCAAAGGGACAATTACAAGTTTTCTCGAAGCAATAATCTAAGAAAAGGGAAAGGGATAAGGTTTTTTGGCACCAGGAAAAATATATTTTTTATTAACTTTTACAAAACCCAGCGCTCTGACAGTGTTTTACTGCTGAATTAACTAACATTCGTTACCTCTGTAGTTGAGGTATCCTGTATCCTATAGGCAAAATCATCCTAATTTATCCAACCCCTAAAGGCAGAGGGAAATGAATTCCCCCCAGCTGCCTTATATCTCAGGAGAAAGCCTAAACCGTTGCAGCATACCAGAAATGTCTGCCCTCTTCAGTTTATCTGTAAAAAATGCAAGTATGTTTTGCATTTGAATCCAAAATATACTCACATTTGTTTCAATATTTTTTCTTCCCTGCCTCTACCCCCAAAATCAACTTTAAGATTTGAGAAATGATATGGGGAAGGGCAGAGAGGGGCAGATCTTTTGGAGAGATTAATAATTGTATGTTTTAATGTATCATCTTTTAGAATGCAGTTTTCCACTATCTTCAATTTAATTTGCTTTCTAACCAGTCTGTTTCAAAGACATTACTTAAACATTAGCAGTATAAATGAAATAGAAGTTTTAAGTAAATTATTTTTCAACCAATCTAAGGTATTCTTATGAGTTACTCAGTTCCTAATACAAGCCTCTTTAGAGTAGTAACGTCTATCCATAATGCACTGGACATTGCCGTTGGCAGCTGTGAAAAAGAAGAAAGACTCATTGATGCTCATTTGACAAATAAGCGTAAAGGATTGAGTAAGAACACATCAACCTGCTGGTTGGTTCTTTTAGCCTTACTGTTTCTCTGTAGACACTTAAATGTTTCTCCCAGATTTGGTTGACTTTTCTTTCTGTAAAACTTTCCTGTTTGGTTACCACCAACACTTATGTTGAGATGAATTCTGCCACCACCACCTCCTCTGAGTGTCTTGTCTTTAGATAAGAGAAGATAGAAGAGATGTATGTAAACAACACTTAAAAATAGCTCTAAAAAGTAAGCAAGACATTCAGTAAAACTGAAGTACTTTAACAGCACCTTTTTATATACCTACAGGCTTTTGTCAGTGCCATTTGTTATGTTATCTCTAAATTGAGCTATAGTTTTAAAAAAATCCTTATTAGAGGAAAAAATATCTAGTAGTCTGATAGCTAATTTAGATTGTAGAGTTTTCTCAACTTTCACAGCAAAGGTCACACTTCTCCAATAGTTCTATTTTTGAAATCCAGATTAAAAATCTTAAATTTAAATCAGTAATAGTGTACTGTCCTTGACATCCTCTTCTGAGTGTGTAATCCAAAGTTAAAATGCATTGTTTAGCTATATTACTTTAATTTCAAACATTGATTTTGTTATAAATTTTTAAATATATGTATATTTGACTCTCCAAGAAGTGGTCAGTCTTGTTCCAAACCCCTGGGACCAAGCAGCAGTGCTAAGGTCCAGGGGTATCCTAGAGGGTAAAGATGGAAGTTGTGTTAGTTTCCTAGGGCTGCCATAACAAATTACCACAAACTTGGTGGCATAACAGAAATTTATTCTCTCACAGTTCTGGAGGCCAGAAGTCTGAAGTGAGTTCTCTCTGAAGGTGTTCCTTGACTTGTGGCAGCATAATTTCAATCTGCCTCTTCACATGACCTTCTTCCTTGTGTATCTCTGAGTTCAAATCTCCCTCTCCTTTCTCTTGTTAAAGATACAAGTCATTGGATTTAGGGTCCACGCTAAAACCAAGATGATTTCATCTCAAGATCTTTGACTAATTACATCTCCTGAGACCCTATTTAAATAAGGTCACATTCTGAGGCTCCAGGTGGACATGAATGGGGGGAGGGGGCACTATTCGACCCACGCTAGTAGTTTTTAATTAAGATTCTTTTTTTTTTTTGGTGAAGAAGATTCACTCTGAGCTAACATCTGTTGCCAATCTTCCTCTTTACTTTTTTTGCATGAGAAAGATTAGCCCTGCGCTAACATGTGTGCCAGTCTTCCTCTATTTTGTATGTGAGTCACTGCCACAGCATGGCTTGATGAGTGGTGTAGGTCTATGCCAGGGATCTGAACCTGCAAACCTGGGCTGCTGAAGTGGAGGGCACCAGACTTAACCACTATGCCACGGGGCTGGCCCTAATTAAGATCCTTTTCTTAAATCATGGTTTAAAAATAATATCACTTTTTGTTATCTAAAACTTTCACATTCATTATCTTACTGATTTTTATAATATTTGTGTTTACATGGGGTACTTCCATAGCATCCTCCATAGAAAGGAGTCGTTTTTCAGGAAACTCTTGCATTTTCTCTCTCTATTCCTTCTCTCACTCCTCTCTCAAGAAGTGATGAGGTTAGAGTGAGCCTGACTCATTACCCCACATTTAACCAAGAGACCTGGAAGTGCACCGAACATAGCTCTCCTGGACACGTTTGTGCTCAGAACACCAAGAGCTTGTGCTTCTGGTATCCATACAGTAAGCAGACCCAGCAGAGTCTCTTACGATGTCCAACCAAGTCTGTTTATTCAGTTCTGACTTCTCTGTAGTCTGGTAAATAAATCAGAGTCGAGCAGGTGCCAAGGTCTAGGGTCAAGGAGTGACTGGAAGCCCTGTTACTCTCCATTTCAGCTTTATCAGTTATAAAGTTGATATGCAATCTCCATTACTCTGTCATCCAGAACTATAACAGTAATCAGTCAAGATATTAATGTGCCTGTTTTTAAAATAAAGAAAATTTAGCTAAAACACTGTAAAGGTATTCTTCACTGAAGTCTAGTAAGGCCCAGCTAGTTATTGCTAAAAATCAAGAGTTAGAACCCGGATTTCCTGACTCTGTCTAGTTGCTTTTTTATGTTCACTTTGAGGACCCCCTAATAGAATTCAGATTAGAATTTGCCCAACATTATAGATAAGAATCATTATGTGTGTTAACGCTGTCATTTTTAATTTCTAAGTGACCACTGTGGCTTGCAGTGTTCGTGGAGAGGTCAGGAATCCTTGCCTTCGTATAAACAATGCTATTACATATTAAGAGCAATTAATAAATTATTAATCCTCCTGTGAATCCATAATGTTTCTGAAACCTTTATTTAACAGTTTGCAGTACCTTCTCCAAGAACTGCAAAAACTACTCATGTATTAGGAATATGTAAAAGTCCTTGCTATGTCCAAATAATGTACTTTACTTATTTCCTTCGGTAAATAAATAAATGTGAGTTAATCAATTAATATCTAGTTATACTGTGAGCTCTGTAAGCTGCCAAAACATATGATTGATATATGTGATTTTTAAAAGAATGTCTGAAAAGTTATGAAGTGGTTTGTTTTATGCCATTTTACAGCATTGTTGTTTTCTGTGCTTCAGACAGGTGTGTGGAATTGTTTTTTAACTGTCTTATTTGAGAGATCTAGTTGTGCATCTTAATAGATTTTCTTATGCACTATTCTGGAACACATCATTTTTGTGTTTTAGATCATTTGAGTGACTGAGGTTCATTCTCTGATGTGTTTTTCATCAAAGCTGCTCAAAACAGTTTATTGGTTTTCTCTGCCATTGTAACTGAGATTGCTTGATCTTCTTGTTGAATCCTAATTGAAACTCATTTTTCTCCCTTTTATTTTCAGATATTTGTATCTGCTGTTCTCCGGTGATGACCTTTTACCTTTAGACCACTGGGTGTTTAATACAGAGGCTCATCCTCTACCAGTGTTACATCTAGCCAACACCACACTTTCAGGAAATCCTGCTGTTCGATGAAAGCAGCTCCAGAAAGACCATTCTCACCTGTGTTTTGTTTACATGGACCACTACAGAAATGAGTCTGGAGAGGGGACTTTTGAAAACCTGGACCTCTTAAGTCAGCATGGCAGGGTGAAACATGACTGTTCCCCACGAGACTTTTCAACTTGTAGATATCTCAACTTTGAAATGATTCCATTTTATACCTGACCAAAACATATTCTGGTATGTGTAGGACAGAGACCTGATGTGCTTTGATTCTTAATGAGATGGTCACATGAGAAATTATGCCTGTTACTACTATATTGTTTTTAGATTCCTGGAATCTGGAGGCTAGACTTCCTAAGAATAAGCCAAGAATATGGAGCATCTTGCAGGAGTTAGAGATGGCTTTGGAACCAGTTATATGTCTGTTTCCACCCCAAGTGGAGCAGCTTTCAAATCAAATATTTACTCGTTGTTTATCCCTTTTTTCTCCATTTTTTAATAATGGAATGAACGAAAATAAACAAGAACAGAAGAACAGTATAACTGCATCAGCAGCAGGAAGAGTCGAAAAAGAAGCAGAAGTACCTGTCCCTTTCTGAATTTTCCAGTTCCCCAATGGATGACCAGACTGGCAACCGTTTCAAATCCCAATCCATTCCACTGAAATTTCTTGGTTAAATTTAATTTTCTCTGAGGGCATGATCTCACAAAGAATACTCTTCAAGTCTTTGTCTCCATATAGAATCATTGAAACTGCTATTTATCATAACCACTGCTTAGACCGTGGGTTTGGGATTTTGTGCATGTTGTTCAGTCTAATGTTGGTAGCATGATAAAAAGTGGGGAAAATGCTGCAGTTTGTTGCCTTGAAACCTGTTCTAAGAGAAAGCCTTGGTTTTGTTGGTAAGAGATTATTTTCCCAAACCAGCAAATCTACCAAGTAGATTTTATCCATTTTTAACCTCATTATAAACTTAGTAGAATCCTTCAACTTACGACTTTATTTATATGGCTTGGCAAAACTCGTTATACTGTTTTGCAGCTCTGAATTTACCTTGATGAGTCAGGTTACGTTCACAACTTTTTAAATCAAAAACAAAATATAGTGAAACTTCCTTAAATATTCTATCTGGAGTGGGTACAAGGGATCCTTTATTTATTATCTCATCAGATAAGTGAGCTTTTCACAAATGTTTTATGTAAAAAATAAATTCAACTTTTACTTTCTCCAAGGATATTTAGAGGAATCCAAAGAATTAATTAGAATAGCTTCAAAATAATTTTTGCTGATAAAAGCATCATGTAATTAATTATATTACACAAAATTTGGGATATATCCAAGGGATTTTCTCTTACCATCAATAGATTTTGCAATGATATTTCTTTTTAAAGAAATTACTATTTCTTTATATTTTGGGGGAAGAACTTAAAGTTTATCAAGAACTATATTGTAAGATAAATATCTAAAGCTTATAAATTTTATGTCCCTTAAATTTATGTCACAGTGCAAGACACTTTTTTCTTCTTGACATTTAATCCAAAACAGCTTGCATTGACAATAAAAGTTGGGAGTAATAATTAGTTTAATATTTACTCTGAATTTGAAGATTTCATGAAACAGTGTTTGTGCAAGAAGCCCATCTTGGAATTCTGAAGGCTTATTTCATTTTTTGATAGCTTTTCTTTTTAATCTCTTATTAGCATGTAGTAGATTTAAATTGGGAAAAGATTTAATAAATTAATATAATTAAATATTTTCTAAGGGTAATCATCTTATATCACAAATAGTCAAACAATCCTCACAGTTTACCAAGTGATCCATAAATGATACCCACCCCAAGATTTTTCAGTATACATAGAAGACAAGGATGAAGAGCCAGTTGCATTATTTAAGTTTTTAAGAGTTAAAGTTTAGCACATATTTTGAAACTGTAATATCTTTTACTACTTGAAAAATTAAAATTTTTACATGAGAAAGGTAGATGACTGTAACTGTAGAAGAGAAAGGGAAAGTATTTGCTTCTCAAAAAAAGTTTGCCCTCATTTTTATCCTAAAAATAGCACAAGCCCACTTATGAGTCACTAAAAAAAGTGAAAAACTGGACTTGGCAATGACCCAGAGCAGCTGTGTAGATGGCAGCAAACCTTCTCTCACTTTGTTTAGAAGAAGGCAGAGTGAAGGGGCCTACCTGGTTGCCCAGGAACTTCTCAAGGAATGAGAAGACAGAACTCCCAGCCCAAGTGCTCTCTTTGTATTTCTCGGGTGACTGGAGCTTAAGAGAAGCGGAGGAGTGTGCAAGCACGGCTACTTCCGGTACAAGAAAAGAATTTGAGAGGGACAGCGGAAGGGTCTTTTTCATCACCCCCTACCTTCCTTGTGATGATGAGAAGACTAGAGCTTATAACAATGCTTCCATTTTTTTTCTTCTCTGAATACCAAAGGCAATTAAAGTCAGCTACAAATGACTTGCCAGTGTCATGTTTTATTTTTGTTACACGCGTACAACAATACGTTAAAAAGATTATACACCATGATGAGGTGGGATTTATTCCAGGGATGCAGGGCTGGTTCAACATTCGCAAATCAATCAACATGATACACCACATTAATAAAATGAAGAATAAAAATCACGTGATCATCTCAATACATGCAGAGAAAGTATTTTTGTTACAGATTTTTAAAATTGTTTCCTCCAAGATCAATCCTTGTCCTATATTCTGCTTAATCTCCAAGAATATTCTTTACTTTCTTCTGTCCTTTACAGTCCTTTGCATTTTGTAGACTTTAATACTCAGGTTAAATACTCATTACATTTATAAGACCTTCTGCAAAGAGCCTAGAAATGCTTCTTTCCAGGTGCCTCTTCAAAGAGCTGACACCTCACTTTTTGCCTTTGACACAAATGTGCAGAATAGATAGATCAGTTGGTACATAAAAGAAAAAAGAGAGATGTTGAATGCCTCTCTAACTTCTACATTTGTTTATCTCTTAGAATTTTAGAATCACACTTTTTGGTTCAAACCAGTATAAGTTAGAACCAAGACAATGTGGCCCTAACCAAAAAGAAGTCTCAGTGCTGAAAAATAAGTCCCTAGTCAAAGAGTTCTTACTTTCTGGTGAGTTGCACATATATGCTGTTTTATGTCTCTCTGACACCAACGTGTTCCTGTCTTTGACCGGATGTTTATATGTAAAAGTAAAACCTGGGTATTGAAAGAATGTATTCCTTTTGTGGAATATTAACCCTGATTCTCTATAATGTCGTCTAGGGCAACCCACGGAGATTGAAATTTTGATGAGCTGCTCATCTCCACTGTCCATTGCCAACACTGTCCATTGTAGTCTTTGTCAACACTACAAACTTGTTGATAAAAGATTGTGCTTGCCATGCTCGTTATGCAGTCTCTCCTTAAGCCTGGATTTCTTTGAATGAATGCGTGAGTGAATGAGAGAATGAATGAACAAATGTGGAGTACCTACCGTGTGCCAAGCATTGTGCGAGGTGCTTTCAAGCACTAGAACATTTTGTGATTCAAGTGGCATTTTCTGTATAAAAGTAGTTCATACCATTTTAAATGCTTTCCACATTACAAAATCCTTAATTTTATATTTCATTTAAATTAAAGAGGAAAAGAAATGGTTTATAATATATTTTAAACTGTGTTATTATGTAATACTAACAGCTATAATTCTAGTTAACTAAAGTCTCTTCGTAAATGTCAAAGAAATACTTGATTTCTGATGCAACTTTGACTAAAATATTTACTTTAGAAATAAAGACATTCTTATTTTGCTATATCACTTTAATTACATAATTAAAAATTAATGGTTTATAGAAGCACTGGTTATTTTATATTCAAAAAATTTTGTCACATAATTCATGAGTAAAACTTGCAGTTTTAAATTGGTGTTGCCCTGCTGTGGGTCCTACCAGTGGTTCCATGCTGTTAAATATAAAGAAAAATATACTAAAATATTTCTAAGTTCCAAATAACAGTTCCTAGTGATAGTATTTTGAGTTCTTTTCTTTAGGTTTCCTTACCCTCAAATTGGCTAGCTCGTATCTTATCCACTCTTTATGTAGGTATATACATAAATAATACACAGATTTTTTATACTGTCTGGGTTTGTTAATTAACAAACAATTGTTAACTGGTTTTGGCTGCACAAATTCTAAGCAGAATATTCAAGTAACCAAATATGATCTGGAGATATTTTAATGCACTTATTCTGGTTCAAGAACATTGGTGAAGATGATTTTCTGTTACTTTAGCTCATTCAGATCATGATGGAGATGTTCTTTTTGATCTATGATGGTCAGCAAGCTTTGCTGTAAACGGCCACATAATGAATGTTTTAGGCTTTGTGAGCCATACAGTCTCTATCTCTAGTGTTCAGTTCTGCTGTTGAAGCGTGAAAGCAGGTATCGACAATATGTAAATGAAGGGGTGTAGCTGTGTCCCAATAAAACTTGATTTGCAAAAACACTGAGGGCTGGATTTGGCCCATGGCTCGTAGCTGTTAATCCTTGATCCCAAGTTTACTTTGTGTTAAGACCCTGTAATTTTTGATTTGCATCTTTTCTTCTGTTTTCAGTCGCATAATTCATCTTTAAAGCAAAAAGATGTGTGTATGATTGTATGTATTTGTGTAACCTAAAGCTATATATTTTGTTGTCTTGAAAATAGATATACTCTTCTGGAGTCTGTTCAGGTTTCAATATGATGTGATTATCATGAAAGAGGCAGATTTTTTGTTCTTAGGATGTGCTATCAGCCAATATACTTGCCTTGTCATTTAATGCCACAATTCTAGAGTCCCCATGTAAAAGAAAGAGTCTCTGTGGTGTCAGAATATTCTCTCTAAGTTCTGCCTGCTCATTGACCTTTGGACCAGGACTCTGGATTACTGGAACTGCAAAAATTCCTCCACTTGAGTACTTTTAGGGTCCTGCAACAAGAATATGATAGAATTTCTGACCTTTGTGCTGTAGAAATCAATCTCTTGAAAATTTTTAAGCAACAGAGAATGGGTTATGTGCCTCATTTGCCATTTGGCAGCCACTGGTTCTTTTTTAGACTGCAGAAGGGTGCCGCCCCTGTTACCTCTGGAATAGCCTAAATTTGAGAAGTGCAAAGAAAAGATACATCCTAAAGGAGAGTTCCCCTTCTTCTTTTCTTGCGTAATATCTCAAATCCTTTACAAATCAGTAGCATTATTTCAGAATGTCAGTACACATCATATTTAAATTAAAGCATCCCTCAACCTCAACCTTGTTTAACTGTTTAACAACTAATCCTAAACTTTGAGCCCAGCAGAACTCATGAAATTACATGACACCTATTACTAGTATATGCATTGCAATGCACCAGTCATCCTGAGAGAATAGATTTTTCACTAGGAAGTTTATCAGATATTTCACTATTTTTGGAAATTCTAGAGGAGGGGAAGCCTGTATTCAGAGTGGTAGAGGGAGCACATTATAAATGAGCAAGGTTTCTAGGTCCAGCACACTGTACAGATGGCTTCAGCTCAGTGTGAATGTCAGTGTGAATATACAAACACATAAACCCACATGCATATGTGTTAATATGCAGAGGATTGTCAACAATTGCAAATGTCTTGCAGCTTTTTGAATGCTACAGAATTCTACTGCAAATTGCATACCAGAAAACTCCATGGAGATAAGCTCTGTCTTTCTTGGGAAAAATTATGTTTTAGAAAATTTAGAAATTATTTTTTGTTGGATTAGTTAAAGTATCTCCAGTTTTAATTACTGGATTTGGAAGTTGAAATGCCATTCCTCAATCTCAGTGGTCTCAAATTCACTGATATAATTTTTTCCTAAACTAATGAGTGGGGTAAGTATAACCTCCTAAATCAGTACCCACTGGCTACTCCTGACCTGATTTCCAGTCATGTTCTCCATGTGTAATTTTTACAAATTAAAGGTAATATTGTATATTAAAGATAAAATAAAGATGTTCTTTAAGTGAAAAGTTGTTGTTTGTGCTTCATTTGTACCCACTGATGAGAGCATAGTTCATTCTTCTTTCTATTTACAGAACAACTTTGGTTTTTACAGTAAATGGTAGTCTGTGGTCTCCCACATTCAGAGAGTATTTCTTTTTGGTTCAGCTAATCTTCATATTCTTTGATGTTATAGAAAGATGAAGAGCTTGCTTAAAGGGTAATTTTTATTCCATCTGATTTTAAGAAAACCTATAGACCTATGTGACTTAATACTATAAGATTTCATAGTATTTATTATTAGTAATATTACAGTATTATAGTCCAACCTCTGAGATCTTCAGGCTTAAAAATTGCCTCAGTCACTTTATCTCATTCTGTCACATTAAAATCTGACCTGACCCTGTTTAAGTGATTCTTGGGCAAAAATAGGCCCAAGGAGCTTGAGGATAGGATCAGCTAGACTATAGATAGTGGTTTAATCTATCGATACTATAAAAGCACAGGATATTTAAAACTCTGACTCATGGAGCATCAAATAAGGTAGTGGTAAACCCTCTGAAATAAGAGCCAATTTATATCCTTGAGGTCTAATTCTTCCTGGCAGAGTGGATGTCAACTTGATAAAAAATTTAAACTAGGAAATTTACGTTGTGGATGTATCAAAATCAGTGGGGACTTACCTTTTCGGAAGCAATTAAAACAGGACCAGATAAAAGAATAAGGATCTCTGAGTGACTAGTAGGACAAAATCTGGACCTCTCCGCCAGATACCTGAAATTTCCATCATTATTTCATCGAGTTACAAAAGATTTTCAACATGCACGTGACGTTCATGTTAAGAGTATGGGTTCATCATAGAAGCAGAGAGTAGATTGGTGATTGCCAGGGGCTGGGAAATGAGGAGATGTTGGTCAAAGGCTACAAACTGTCATCTGTGAGATAAGTTCTGGGGATATAGTGTACAGCATAGTGACTATAGTTAACAACACTGTATTGTATACTTGAAAGTTTGTGAGAGAGTAGGTCTTCAACGTTCTTACCACACACACAAGGTAACTGTGAGGTGACGGATGTGTTAACTAACCTTATTATGGTCATCACTGCACAATATATATGTATATCAAATTATGTTGTACACCTTAAATTTGTACCGTCATGCCAATTATATCTCAATAAAGCTGTAAAAAAAATAGTATTGGTTCAGATGGTGAGACACTGTACCTTGTCGGCCGACCTAACACAAATTTCCTTTTTAAAAAATTTTTTTTGTGATAAAATTTGCTATTTTAACCATTTTTAAGTATACACTCCAGTGGTATTAATAATTACATTAACAATGTTATGCAACCATCACCACTATTTCCAAAACATCATTCCAAACAGTCTCTGTGACCATTAAGCGTTAACTCACCTTTCTCCCCTTCTCCCAAGAAAATCTCAATTTTCTTGTCTGTTACAGGGGGATAATACAGAATTTTTAGGAGAATTAAATGACAAAAATCCATGTGCCTGGCCTGAACTAAGCTCACAACTTTAGCTGCTGTTTTTAATATTTTCATTAGCAGCAGAATGGAATAATCATTCCTAAAGGAATAGAAAAAAATTTAATATAAAGAAGGGAAGGGCAATTAGAACAGGGCAGTAAAGAGCCAAGAAAACCATCTGGTTCTACCTTCTTGTTTTATATATAAGGAAGTTGAAACTAAAAGGGGGTAAAATGAAGGCATTAAATGGTCTTTAAGATGGTTTTCCAGTTTTATCATTTGTGATTCTCTGAAATAAGACTCGTGTGGTTTTTGTTGTTATAACAAAACGGTTTAATGACATGCAAATATATTCATAATATATATGAACCAAGCAGCTTAAAAACTGTATAGTAAAAGTCACTTTTTGTTAAAACACATAACGCAGCAAAAAACTTACACTTAAAGTTAGCAGTTATCTTTGGTGAGGGTATGAGAATTAATTTTTTGCTATTTGCTTGTTTAACTTTCTAAAAAATGAACAGCTTTATTTACATTTACATAAAATAAAACTTTCTCATGGTAAGTGGGAATTTCAGCGATGTTTAGTAATCTTATAGAGTTGTACAACCGTCTCACAAAGATCCACAAAGATCCTGCATGCCCATTTGCAGTCAATTTCCGTTCCTGTCCCAGGCCCTGGCAACCACTAATCTGCTCTTTGTCTTTGTTGATTTGCTTTTTCTGGACATTTCATATAAATGACATCATACATATGTGGGTCTTTTGTATCTGGCTTCTTTAACCTAGCATAATGTTTTCAAGCTTTATCTATGCTGTAGCAAGTATCAAGAGTTTGTTCCTTTTTATTGCTGAAAATATTTCATTTTGTGAATATACCATATTTTGTTTATCCATTCACCAATTGATAGACATTTGGATTGTTTCCACTTTTTGGGTATTATTAGTACTGCTGTTATGAATATTTGCATACAAGTCTTTGTGTGGACGTATGTTTTCATTTTTCTTGGGTATGTACTTAAGAGTGGAATTGCTGGGTAATATGGTAAAGTTATGTATAACTTTTTAAGAAATATCATGCTGTCTTCCAAAGAGACTGTTTTTACATTCCCACCAGCAATGTACAAGGATGAGAGTACCAGTTTCTCCACATCCACACCAACAGTTGTTATTGGCTGTCTTTTTTATGGCCATTCTAGTGGGTGTGAAGTTGTAACTCAGTGTGGTTTTAATTTGCACTTCCCTAATGACTAATGAAGTTAGCATCTGTGCCATTAGCCATGCGTATGACTTTGGTAAAACGTCTATTCAAATATTTTGCCCATATAAAAAATTGGATTGTTGGTCTTATTGAGTTGTAAGAGTTCTTTATATATTTTGTATTTATTTTCTCCAAGATTATAGTTTGTCTTTTCACTTTTTAATGGTGTATTTTGAAATGCAAAATATTTTAATTTTGATAATGTGAGTTTATCAATACTTTCTTTTATAGATTGTCCTTTTTTGCCTACTCCAAGGTCACAAAGACTTTAGACATGCCTTTTCTTCTAAAAGTGTTATAGTTTTAGCTCTTACTTTTAGGTCTATGATTCATTTTGAGTTAATTTCTTATGTGCGGTAAGGGTCTAAAGTCATTTTTGCCATGTGGGTATCTAATTATGCCAGTACTATTTATTCACAAGAATGTCCTTTCTCTATTAAATTGCTTTGGCACCTTTGTGAAATATCAATTGATTGTAAATGTAAGGTTTTATTTTCAAGTTCTTAATTTTGTTCTATTGATCTGTGTCTTTCCTTATGGCAGTACAATATGTTGATTACTGTAGCTTTAGGGCTGTGATTGTCAACTCAGGGGTGATTTTGCCCTACCTCCCCCAGGAGACATTTGGCAATGTCTGAAGACAATTTTTTTTTCTTTTATTTGCTGAGGAAGATTAGCCCTGAGCTAACATCTTTGCCAATCTTCCTCCACTTTATATGTGGGTCACCTCCACAGCATGGCTGACAGGTGGTATAGGTCCATGCCCAGGATCCAAACCCGCAAACCCAGGCCACCGAAGCAGAGCATGCTGAACTTAACTACTGTACCACAGGGCCGGCCCCACATCTGAAGACATTTTTGATTGTCATGACTGGAGGGTGGTGCTACTGGCATCAATTGGGTGGAGATCAGGGACAAAGACAGTATTTACTGACTGCTTTTTTTTCCTGAAAATAGGTCACTCCTCTGTTTCTTTGCATATCTTGTAATTTTTTATTGAAAACTGGACATTTTAGGTAATAATTATTATAGCAACTCTGGATTCCGAGTGGCTTTCCTCCACTCAGGGAGGTGGTGGTTGTTGCTACTGCTGTTTTTTTTTTGTTTGGTTAATGATTTCCCTGGACTATTCCTATGGAGATTGTCTTTCCTATGGTGAATGCCACTGATGTCTCTGTTCAGTTTTGTATTTTTTAAATCTTATTTATATTTTTAAATCTGGCTTCCGAGGAGTCACCGCTGTGTCAGCATAGCTCAGTGGTCAGCCAATGATTTGTCAGAAGTTGCAGTCCAATACCTTTAGCCAGTGAGGGCTTCCACCCTTTGCCAGTAGATCTGTGTGTAGGTTGGGGAACACATGCAAAGTCTGGGCAGTTTACAAGTCTTCCCTAGCTCTTACTTCACTCTGGGCCTTCATGTGTGTTTTCTGCCTGTGTCCAATGCCTCATATTCAGCCAGGAATGTACGCAGATAGCTAGGGCTCTCTCTGGTCTCTCCTGAACATGTGCTCTGCCTTGCTCTTGCATGCAGCCTCCAAACCAGGGTATGTGGCAAGGTTTGACACTGGTTGTCTCATTCCATGGATGTATCTCCCTGTTAAATTTCTGGCTGGTGTGCCAATCTGTTGCTGGTCCCAGTAAGAACCAAATTCTCAGGCTAGCTGCATTGACCTTTTGCATTCATGTGCCACTCAGATTGCTTGTCTTTCTAACAATGCCCAAGGGAACGGAGTTTTTCACACTCCGGTCCGAATCAAGTCATCCCCTCCCAGCTTGTCCTGCCCTGGAAGAACTGCCGTGCTGATGGAGCTGGATGCGGGTGGGAGCAGTCCAAGGCAAAACACCACACTGTTCTTACCTGAGGGTCAGTAATTTCTCTTGAATAAATGCTTCTTGATTTGTTGTATGCCTTTGCTCAATTTCTAGAAATTTTGGCCATTTTATTCCTTTTGGGGGGAGGGTTTGCTCCTCACTCTGCCATTTGCTGTTCCAGGAATACATAGAAGATAGATGGATGGGTTGATGGATGGATGGATACTTTTATTGATATTCTTTATAATTTCCTTTACAAATTTTAGCCTTCTTAAAGCTTTACTCTTCCCACCTGAAAGGCCTTATCCATTTCTATCAAAATCCTACTCATCTTTTGTGTTCTCACACACTGAAGCTTTTACAGAACCTTCCCTGACTTCCCTAAGTTTGAGTGATTTCTTCCACATTTGCACATCCATCGTTCTTGTTCTTAGCTCTCTTAAGATTTATCACATTCTGCCTTACATTTGTTTGTGGCCACGCCTTTACCTCCTCTACTGGATTGTCTGCAGTATCCTAGTCATCTTTTTAATCCACTTAACAACTTAAATATCTGTTGGAAAAACACCCAGTTCTCAGACTTCAGTACTCTCCACCAGACCAGGCTGCCCCACGTAAGGGTGATTATAGTCCGTGTCTCTTGATTTGGAGTTTTCTGTCAACAAAAACTTTATCAAAGCCATAGACACTAAAAAAGTCTAAACATTATAAAAGGGATATGGCGTGCATTGTGTCCTTTTTACGCAAGTGTGGGAAATATGCAATGCTGTGGGTGCCCAGAATGTCAGGAGGGTCTGGTAGGAGGAACAGGGATCTCTGATTGGTCAGGAGTCCAAAATTGTACTCCTCCATCTTCCCCTGACTGATTGTGAGGCCTTAGGCAAGTTATTCAACTTCTCTGGACTTCAGTGTATTTTCTATAAAATGAGGAACCTGGATTAGAAAATTTAAATGTGATTCATAAGATAATTAATATGGTTATTATATTCCACACACATTTATTGAACTTTCACCTCCTGTTTCGAGAAGCTCTAATAAGGTTCAAGTATACAGAAATCAAAATCAAATCTTCACCCTCAAACAGGGACTGGTTTGCTTCATATTGTGACAAATGCTCTAACAGAGGAATGCGTTCTGTATGATAGGGTATCGTAGGAGGAGCATCTAATCAAGCTTAGGAAAGGTTTGGAGGGGAGAGGAGAAGCAAGAAAGATTGTTCAAGTAACTGACATTTGAACTGAATTTTCAGAGGAAGCAGTGTCTGAAGATAAGGGGGACAGGAGCTGTTTGATAAGGCAAAGATCCTTGAAGAGGCAGGGGGTGTGAGATCCAAAGCATGGGGGGAAGACTAGCCTTGAACTCGTGAAGAGACATCCATTTCACTGAGACCCGTAAAACAATCCTCTCATGCAATCATTTCAGGCCCTGAGGCTGCATTGTCCCTGGCCCAGGGTGGGCCAGTAGGGGCACCCACCAAGATCCTAGGAGTGGCTCCCCCTTCTGAAAGTCTGGTCTAGTCTACCAATACCAAAGCACCCATGTGGTGCAAAAAACGAATGTTATTTAGGAAGAGGTTAAGGGACTGCCCTGGAAACATCTTTCCAAAGTACTCATCAAAACTTTGGATGACTCCAAAACGAATTAGCGTGGGCAGAGTATTTCGAAACAGTTGAGCAGTTAAGAAGCCAGAAACGTATGCCACCAGAGGGCGATAATCTCAGTTTTTTTTTTTTTTTTTTTTATCTTCAGCTAGTTGAAGCCTGGGAGGCTAGAGATGCAGTGAAGCCTCTTGCTTCAGTTTTTCAATTCGCCCTGACGTTGCCTCGTGGAGAGATGCCACAGCCCTTGGCTGCTCAGGCAAGCCTGTGACTCAGGGCTTGCTGGGACCTTCAGCAGCCCCAGCACAGGCTTCCAACTGCCCCCGCCTCACCCCCTCTGAAACCAAGTCAGTGATGAAATGTTTGCCAAAGAGAAGACAAATATTGCCTAAAAAAGACTTTTCCATTTCTATCCAAATATGACCTCCCTTCCTTTAAAGGCTTTGAGCTAATCGGTAAGAGTTATTAGAAGATGAAAAATATCTCATATCAGAAGATAGACCTGAAAAAGTTCTAAGTTGAACCCTGCAAATGATTTTAGCTCCCATAGGACAGTAGATCTGTTGTGGAATAGTGTATTTAATGACATTTTATAAAGCAAACTCTAGTTGCTCACAGTTATTTATACAACTCTGCTCATGTCCTTTTGGAATTATTGTTTTCTTTAAACATTTATTAAACATCTGTGTGCTGAGAATCGGGCAAGGCACTGGAGACACAGAGCCAACCATGGCACTTAACCTGTGGATCTGCTGGGCTAGAAGAGGACAGACTGGCAAGCCGTAAATTAGGTTTTCTAGTAAAGGTGTGCACCAAATACTCCCGGAGCTCAGAAGAGAGAAACTGCTGGTGACGGGAGGGCAGGAGGATGTGAGAGCAACATAATTACTATCTTGAGCCCTGACTGTAAGGCTTCCCCTTCTGTGAAGCGAGGGAAGTGAGCTTACCTAAGCAAGGGTGAGGCTTGGGGGTGGCACTGTGCCTTTTGGAGTAGGCAGAGCTACTTGGTGGAGAAAAGAGCGTGGAAAGGAATCCAAACCATCCTCAGTGGAGATTTCAGAGAGGAAGCATTTGACTGAAACATGAGAAATGAGGAGTTTGTTGGATGTGGTAGGAGTTTGGCTGCAACAAACAAAGGAAAGAAAGACATTCTAGGAAAAGGAAACATCATACTAAAAATGCTAAGGTGAGGAGGAGATCACATTTTACGGCAACCAGTCCTTCCAGGCAGGGCTGCGGAATGGTTAGCACAGTGCACGACATATTTGAATGACTGGGGAGAGTAGAAGCGGAGGAGACCAGAGAGGTCACAGGGGCCCTGTCACCTAGGTCCTTGTGGTCTGTGGTAGAGAGTTTGGCTTTTACAGTGAGTGAGATAGAAGCTACTGGAAGACCGAGTGAGGTGTGGCATGACCTGCTCTGTGTTTTTAAAGGCTCGCTCTGGCTTCCGTGTGGAGAACAGATTGTTGGGGGGCCAGTTAAGAGGCTACTGAAATAATCCAAGTGAGGGATGATAGTGTCTTAGACCAGTAGTGAGAACAGTGATTTGGTCTATATTTTCAAAGTAAAGCTAACAGGATTTGTTCGCGGATTGGCTATGGCTATGAAACAAAGAGAGAAGTAAAGGTTGACTCCAAAGTTTTTGGCCTGAGCAACAGGCAGAATGGAGTCACCACTTACCGAATGGGAAAGATGGAGATTTAGGAGAGGTGCGATTAGGAATGTATTCTTGAACATGAAGCATAAATAGTTGACTCTGTGAACGTGGGGTTCAGGAGAGTCTAGGCTGCAGGTAGACATTTGGCCAGTCATCACCACATAGCCATTTAGACTTGCTGAGATCACTTAGGGAGCAGGTCACTGAGTAGAGACTGAGAAAAGAAATCACCCAAGGGCTGAGCCCTGGGCACTCCAGTGTTTAGAGGCTATGGGAGGAGAAGCGAGTGAGGTGGGAGGAGAAGGAAGTGGTTAAGGAAGTGGTTAAGGAGACAGGCATGAGAGCTGCCGCTGAGAGAGCAGGTAAAATGAGTACTGAGAACTAACCATTGCGCTCGGCAACATGGAGATCACTGATGACCTCGACAAAAACCACTCTGTGGAATGGTGGGGATAAAAGCCAGTCCGAGTAGGTTCAAGAAGAAATGAGAGGGGAAGAGATGGGGGCAGGGAGTGTCAACAACTCTTTAAAGGAGTTTTGCTGCTGGGAGGAGTATAAAGATGGGTGGTAGCCAGACTTAAGAGTTACAGAATCAAGAAAAGATTTTCTTTTCTTATGTTTATGTTCTGATGGAAATGTCCGAAGAAAGGGAAAAGTTGATGTTGCAGGAGAAAGGATTACTGCTGGAGCCATGTCCCTAGGTAGGCAATGGCATGGGTTCCAGTGCACAGGAGGAGACCACGGCCTCACGGGAGAGTCTGGAAAGTGCATGCATTGCAACAGGAGGGAGAGCAGAGTATGTGGGAAGAGACGCAGGTAAGAGAGTATTGGGAGGTGGGAGCATGTGGGCGTTCTCTTCTGATTGCTTCTGTTTTCTCAGTGAAATAGGAGGTGAGACTATTAGTTAAGACTGGGAATGGGGGAGGAGATGTTGGGATTTAAGGAGAAAGGAGAAGATGAGTAGAAGGATGAGAAATAGTTTCATAGGGAAGAGGGAGTATGAAGGTCTAGGGGAACTGCCCCACATCTACCATCTGTCAAACTGGACTAATGAGGTTACCCATGGACTTTCTATCAATTCTCACGCTGAGGACAATTTTAAAAAGCCAAAAGAGATTTAAAAAAGAAAAATCTTTTTTAAAGCATGTAAGAACTAAAAGCTAGCGAGGGATCCAGCATCAGACAAAAATCTTGGAGGAGTGAACCCAAAAAAGTCAGCCCAGCCCTCAAGGCCACCTTTAACGGGAGGGCATCCGGTAATAAGGAAGAAACGTCTGGACACTGGGTTCCTCAGCTGTGTTGGAGGGAGCATCAAAATCAGTCGCCTTGGATTCCCGGTCCTTTCGGCTCCCCTTCAGTTCTCCATGCATCTGTGGGACGCTGCTGGGCACCACTAAGCACTGTAGGGAGAGGACGATGGCAGGGCCTCTGTCTTACACTCCAGGGGCTGGGGAAGGGCAGTTCACGCAGTTGGCCCTGAGGCCCAGGTGAAAATGCACACATGACCTAGAAGTTGGACTGTTCGTTCCTCACATCCACCTCGGGAAGCAGGCAGCAGTGTGGCGAACGGAGAGGACCCAGATGAGGAGGGAGAAGAAAAGGACGCACTCGGGGTGGGGGCGGCGGTGGGGCCTCCCAGGGATTCTGCATGCAGGCCTCCTACCCTCTGCAGCACCGCCTTGCTAGCCTCTGGAGTAGGGAGCTGCAGAGCACCCCAGCCTCCGCCCCGCACCCCAGGGTCTTGTATCTGACCTTGCTCTTCAGGGGCTCTCTGTCCTCACAGGTGAGTCCCGGTCCTTCTGCGTAGCACACAAGTCCCTCCGTGCTCTAGCCAAGTCTTCTCATTTTTCTAGCCTTGTCACCCACCTGCGTCGCTCCTCACACTTCACCACACCAAAGTGGGCAGCTCAGTTGGCTGTCAGGGCAGGGAAATAAACCAGGCCCTAGGAGCCAGAGGGACAAAGAATGTACACGTGCCTTGCGTACATGCAGGATTGTACGTGTGGAAGAGGGTGCAAGTATATATAGGTAGGTGTTTCATTCTGTGACCCTTCAGAAGGGTTATACACGGTGGGGGTTGATGCCCTGGGCTGGCATCAGGACTCCCACCCCTCCTGACCACAGCCGTGCTCAGCTGATGGGGGCCAGCAGGAACCCCTATACTCCTGTGCTTAGTGAAGGGCATTTAAGCCAGAAAGGATGAGGCCAAAGGTCACCCTACCCAGCACATAGGGCCAGAAGTAGCAGCTGTGTCCTTTTCCTAGTCAAGATAGGCAGTCACTGAAGAGTGGCTGGATGTGGCATTGGGCCTGTGTCTGTCAGTGTTCTTCAATGCAAGGAGCAGGAACCAGCTCTGGCAACTTAAGCAAAAGGGATTTATGAGAAGGATAGACAGGGCTCAGACTATCTGCAGAAAGCTGGAGGCACAGGCTTGGAGAATGGGTGGGAACCAGGGATTCAGGAAGCTAGGCCGCAGAAACTCCTGGGCAGGAGGCCACTGTCAGACACAGCCTCCATTGTGGGACCATCGCAGACCTGTTCTTCGTGGCCCCTCGCTTTGCAACCTCATTTGAGGTTTGCAGTTTGTGTTTGGGGTGAACAGTGAAGAGGGGTCCAATTACTCACTCTGGCTAGCAGGGAGAAGGAGCTTTCTGCCCATTGAGACTCATGTAGTGAGGGGTTCCCTAAAACTTGGGAGGCTGTCTAGGTGCTGGCAAACAGCAACCAAAGAAAAGACAGATATCCTATAAAGTCAAACACTCGGGGTTCAAATCCAGGTCTGAACCACACATCTAACATCTCTAAGCCTCAATCTTCTCATCTGAAAAATGGAATGAAAATACACCTCTCACAGGGTGGTTGTGAGGATTAAATAGCTTGTCGCACATGACATCACTAGGCCAGACCAGCTGAGGCTCAGACCATCCTTGCTTCCTTAACAGCTGTCCTGCTGGACGGGAGCCCCGGCCCAGGACGCCGGGCTTGACTCACAGACTCTCCACATAGCGCCAGCCTTGCTCAACAACTCCTGGTCTACTTTTACAGCAGTCCCAGAGCTTTACAGGTGGAGGGTAACTGCCGTACTTCCTGCAAAAGCTATTACACTCTCTATAACTCAGGCTCATGTCATTCAGCTTAACAATAATGCCCTTGTATTCCAAGCCCTGTAAAATGCCAGGCACCCTGCTCACTGCATGACGAACGTCATCTCGTAATCCTCATAACAAAACATGAGGTAGGTGCTATGGCCGCTCCCATTTTCAGATGAGGAAACAGCCTCAGAGAGGCTGAGTAGCTTCCGCATGGTCATTTGAAATGAAAGCATATATTCCTAACCACTAGGCAATACCACCTCTGACAATGGCTGATTGACATTAGCCATGTTAGCTTACTTCGTGAAGCCAAACTCCCTCGAGAGCCAGTCCTCACTGGAAAAGTTACATGGATCCTGCAGTTTGTTTCAGAGCTGGGGGGGGCCTCTTCTTCCACATCCTGGTCCAAGCGTGTTGCCAGGCTACGTGAGTCCAGCTGGAGCTCTGGGCTGCCCACATGGATCTGCACCCAACTGAGATCTTGGAATCCTGGCCAGCCTCCTCCCTCAGGGGCTCAGAGGAAGCAGCACCAGAGGGGGTGGCCCACGTGACCCTGCGGTTCCTCTCTGCCTGGGCTGTGACTTTCAGGAGCCGTGCTGTCCAGGGTGCAGTCCCTGAAGACCTCAGGACAGAGAAGAGGACTAGACACTGCTGGGAGCCTCCCAGGCGTGTCGAGGATATTCTCTTGAAAAAGGCACCAGTGTGACGCAATGGTGTGCAGTTCCCTCTGGGCGTTCAGGGCCTGGCACTCCAGACCAAATACGGGGAAATGCAGCCCTGTTTGTGGAGGACGGAGGGAAGCAGCTCACACATGGCTCCTCGGAGATGGAGCATTTCATTTTACACCTTTGATGAAATGTTTCTAAGAAACATAAAATGAAACATTCTGAAAGTTGAATATTTTTCCGCGTGGCAAACGTCTATGATTTATAGGGCACATGTTACTCTTCGCTTCCTCTCGTCCTTTCCTTCTTCCTCCACCCACCCAGCTCAGGCTGAGGGCCTAGATCAGCTGTGCACACTCAGCTCACAGGGCCTTTTCCCCTTGGTGGCGAGGACGCTGGGAGACTGGGTAGAGAAGTACCAGCATTCACCCAGAGCCTGCAGCTTATGCTCACGGACAAGCAGAGTTTCTTGAAAAGTAAGAGCAAGGAGGCAGAGTCCTCCTTGGCCTCTCCAGGAGCCAGCAGATGCCAGAAGAGACCTCGGTTGACATGGTTCCTCGGTTCTCAGCAACATCAGGAGAGCAGAGGACACAAAGGGCAAAGCCACGCAGTGAAGCCACAGAGTGAAGCTCCCCACGGCTTTCAACTTCTTGGGCTTAACACCACCAGCCTCCTCTTCAAAGAAACCAGAATTTTTAAAAATCTAGGTTGAAGCTGTCCTAGAGACTGCCCTTGGAGACAATTTGCTAGTTAGGAAACCAAAAAGAAAAAAGACGGGGCGAGAGGGAGGAGGCTTTTTAAAACATTCATTCATGTAACATTTGTTTATTTACAAAGCACATTCTGTAATCATTAGTGCTGAATTATTGGAGGGTTTACAAAGATGAGTTATATTTAGTCCCTACTCTCAAGGACCTATCACTATATTGTCATTTCTACTTTGCTCTCAGGATGCTTTGAATCAGCAAAATTGCCCTGAAAAGGGCTTCATCCCATCTAGTGTTTTTGTCAATAAATTTTAAATCTGGTTTGTTTTGGCAAAAGTTGACTCAGTTAACAATTAGGCTAAAGACCTTTTTATTTGTTTATTTTTTTTGTTGAGGAAGATTGGCCCTGAGCTAACATCTGTTGCCAATCTTCCTCTTTTTGCTTGAGGAAGATGGTCCCTGAGCTAACATCTGTCTCAATCTTCCTCTATTTTGTATGTGGGTCACTGCCACAGCATGGCTTGAAGAGCAGTGTGTAGGTCTGCACCCGGGATCTGAACCCGCAAATCCCAGGCTGCTGAAGCAGAGTGCACGAACTTCACCACCACGCCACTGGGCTGGCTCCTAAAGACCTTTTCAATTAAAGTTAGTGTAGCCAATATGGGTTTAATTCAAGTCAACAAGCACTGAGTGAGCATCTGTGATATGGCAGGTACTGGGCTAGGCAGCAGGGGTGCAGAGGTGAAGGAGATATTGTCCCTGGTCTCAGGAAGATCACAGTCTAAACATATCCAAACTGCAGGGTGGAAGAAATGCCATAAAAAGCCAGGACATGCTGTGGGCAGAGAGAGGAAGACCACGTGGCTGGAAATGAGAAAATCTTTCTGAAGAAGGTGGCTTTAGAGTTAAACCAACCCTCCCAACTCTACACCCGCTTCTGTCTATCTGTCCCTCTTTCTCTCTTCCCAGCCAAGTCTATTTATTCATTTATTTAATCATTCATTCAGACATTCACCAAGTATTATTAAGCTCCAAGATGCCCTAGGCACTGTTCTAGACATGGGGATACAGTGATGAGTAACACAGATAAAGTCACAACAATCTGCATACATTCCAGTAGGGTGAGGATGGGTGACAGATACCAACAAATGAATAAATAAATATATCATAATGTCAGTGATGATGAGTGTTGTATGTTAAAATAAAATAGGGTGGAGGGGACAAATAGTGAGCATGGACGAGGAAGACCTGTGTGTTCCGTTTCAAATACGGTGTTAGAAAAGGCTTCTCTGAGGCGGAGACATTTGAGTCAAGACCTGAAGGAAGTGGCAGAGTGAGCCTGGGAGCTCTGGGGGAAGAATACTCCAGGCAGCAGAATGGCAAACACAAAGGCACTGAGGTAGAAACACGTTTGAATGAGCAGAAAGTTGGTGAGAGAACTGAGCAAGCAGGGGCCAGGCCAGGAAGGGCAAGGTAAGGAGTTTGGATTGTAGTCCAGGGGTGATGGGAAGCCACTGGAGCATTAGATGGTCTGATTTGTGTTTTTAAGAGATTATTGTGGCTGTGGGGCTGAGAATAAACTTTAAAAGGTCAAGGAGGGAAGCAAGGAGCACTTGTGGAATATTTTCAATTCAAGAAACAAAAAATAGAGTTGACCTTTCTGATACAGAGAAACAGCAAGAACAGTAAGGCTGCGGGTGGAGGACTTCAGAGGTTCAAGTTCAGACACGGCAAGTTTAAGATGTCCATTAGATGTCTGAGTGAGATGCTGAGCAGGCAGTTGAGACTTGGATCTGAATTTCAGGGAGTGGTCAAAAGTACCCACTGCCACCCAGAAGGCAAATTAGGTGAGGACTAACAAGAGTTCTTCAAGATTTGGTAAGCAGGAAATTATTAGAGCTTCCTCTGCCAGAGCAACTTCAGTAGAATGAGGGGGATAAAAGCTAAATTGTGGGTGTGAAGGCAGAGAGTACAGATTATTCTTTCAAAAGAACCAACTTGTGGCTTTGTGAATTCTCTTTTTCTTTGTTTTCTATTTCACTAATTTTCACCCTCATCTTTATTTACTTCCTTCTACTGTCTTTGAGTTTTTTGTTCTTTTTCTAGCTTCTTAGGATGGAGTCTGACCTAATTAACTTTCAGCTTTTCTTCTTTTCTGATGCAAGTATTAAGGATATAAAAGTTTCCAAACATCACATATGCTGCATTCCACAAGTTTTGATATATGGTGATTTCACTACCATTTACTTCTGAGTATTATACAATTTTCATTATGAATTCTTCTTTGACCCTCCCTCCTGTCTTATCCCAAACAAGGGTGCAATTACAAAGATAAGTTTATTGCAGAAGGCCAACAAAAATGGCAGACAGGTTTGAATAACAAACAAATGGAAATTGTAGGAATGAAAAATGTAACTACTAAAAATTACATTTAATAGATGAAACAGAAGATTAGACATATTGAAAGAGAATTTATTCAGAATGCAACAAAGAAATATAAGAATATAGAAAAAAATGAAAGAGAAGTTAAGAGACATCAAAGATACAATGAGAAGGCCTAAGATGTCTAATTGGAGTTCTGAAAAGAGAACACAGAGAGGATGGAGAAGAGGTGATATTAAGGAGATTCCAGAAATGAGGAAAAACACGGATGAACCCACAGATCCAGGAAGCATAGCATATCCTAAGCAGGATAAATGAAATAAATCCGTGTCTAGACACATTGTAATGAAATGGCAAAACATCGAAGACAGAGAGAAGACCTTGACAGCAGCAAGAAAGAAAAGACAGATCACTTTAAAAGGACAGTTAGAATGACAGCTAACTTCTCAACAGAACAGTAGAAGCCAGAAGATAGACCATAAAGGGTTAAGCAAAAGTAGCTGTCAACCTACAGCTACTCAGCAAAAGTACTGTTCAAGAATAAGGGCAAAATATTGGCAGGAAACAAAATTGAGAGCATTTACCACCAAAAAAACTATTCTAAAGAATAAACTTCAAGGGAGAAAATGATGCCACAGGATATAACATGCGAGAAAAAATGGT
Source organism: Diceros bicornis minor (assembly GCF_020826845.1). NCBI lineage: Eukaryota > Metazoa > Chordata > Mammalia > Perissodactyla > Rhinocerotidae > Diceros > Diceros bicornis. The sequence continues at coordinate 49,839,006 of NC_080743.1, forward strand.
AACTGTATCAATAAACTCAAAAATTTCCTTTGCTGAGTTAAAAAATATTCTAAACTCTGTGAGTTCAGAGGGGGAGAAATGAAGCTAAATTCTAGGCAAGGAAGGAATTTATAGTTCAACTTTAAGACTTTAGGTTAAATATGTATGGTAAACTTTGAAGGTAACCACTAAAAGAATAGAAACAGCATGCAAACATTCCAAATGTGTAGAGAGAGAAAAATATGAAATAAAGGAAATAATTTGATCAATTTTTTAAAGAAGGCAAGAATGAGGAAAGATAGGAATTGTCAGGTTAAAGTAAAACAGCGGGATGCTATTTACACCAGGCAAGATGAGATGATAATGGCATGGAACAGTTAGGTGACCCAGTCGAGGGGTTTAACATAAGAAGTGACCTGATCAGACGTGCGCTTTAGAAAGATGAGACTGCCTGTAACACGGAGTGCGGACTGTGGAGGGACGAGACGGGAGGCAGGAATAACGATGAAAAAGCCTCACCCTGGTCTAGGCTAGAAATGAAGAAGGCCCGAGCCGAGGCTGTAGCAGTGACAGCAGGGACAGGCAGGGTGGGCTGGGGGGATGAAAAAGACAACTCAGTTATCCTGAGATAAAGCCAAAAATGGCCATGCTCTTAAAGTCAAAATGACAGCCACAAGCCTCTGATTTCAAACAGGGAAACGTCAGCACTTGTGCCAAAACCAGGACTGAATTCTGAGCCCAACATCAAGGCCTCGGCAACAGGGAGAGGCTGATCTTTTTACACTTCCAAGTGACATCATGTGTGCTCCAGGTCTGGGCCTTCTAATCCTGCCGTTGAGGGAGGTGGCTGTCAAATTGTCACATTGAGAGCCTGTCTCTGGAATTGTCATTTGAGGCTCTGCTCTCACAAACTAGAAAATCACTGGAGGAGAGAGAGAAACAGATACACACTCAATATCTTAAAACTACCAACTCGAATGTTACTGCAATAAAAGTTTCTCCCACTTGAACACAGCTTGGCTGCTTTCAAATCCCTGCTCTCACAAGGCCTTCAACCTCACCTTGTGAGGCGATCGTATTATTTTATTAGGCTGGGCGGGTATTATTTTTCACATTTCTTTTACTGATGAGGAGTCTGAGACCAGAAATTGATGTGGCTTGCCCAAGATCGCTCAACAGCAAGAAGCAAAGCTGCGAATGGAAACTAAGTTGTCTGGTGTGGAGCCAGTTTCTCTTTCTGCTGTCAGGTGTGAACTTGTTTCCGTAACAAGAGGGAGTCAGTGCAAGAGAAACTGGCCAACTCCAGCCTCTGTTTCCATCCACCCCCACCCACGTGTCTTCCTTCTTCTTTATGTAAAGAGGTTTGGTTTTTTCCAACAAATAAGGAAAATTTTGAGATAAATATAAAGCCTTGCATTTAGATTTTAACAGATTTCTGAAGTTCAAGTGGCAGAAGGCAGTTCTTGAGAAAAAGACCAACATCCAAATAACAGTAGTTACTGAAAGAGAAAATAGAGGGGGAAATCATCAAAGAGAGAATTTCCGCCAACTAAAAACATGAATTTACACATCGGCAAGACTCTCTGAATGCCCATCACAAAAGACGAAAATGGACTACATATCTGAAACTGTGACATTTCCGAACACTGTGAACAAAATAAAAATCTGAAGAGCTGCTAAAGAGAGTCAGAGGCATAAAAGTCATCTAAAAAGGATGAGGAATCAGGATGCATTTGGATTTCTCAACATTAAACCTGGAAGCGAGAACATATGGATTATTGCTTTCAATATTCTGTGGGAAAATGATTTCCAACCTAGAATTTTACATTTGGCCAAACTATCAAGCATGAGACTAAAATAAAGACATTGTCAAACAAGCAGGGTCCTAAAAATTTACCGCCTAATGTGAGATGCTGCAAAACAGCCAAAGTAAAATTGCTATTTGGCTGAAGCCAAAAATCACCATCCTTGAATGAACTTCTGGGACACATGACGAAACCAGAAATTTTATTTTTAAAGTTTCTTTATTAATACAATTTTATTATTACAAGTTTTAGAGATTGATTTTTAATGTTTCGTGTTGTAATGCAGGAGCAGTCTGTCAGCTTCAAGCTCCTGGGTTACTCCTGTGGTCACTGTATCTGTCACACAAACAGATGCTCACTTTCAACGGAGGTTTGGTAGAGAAGCGAGCCATTTTTAGTACAGGGCACCCCTGATGGTGACGTTGCTTCCAAGTTATTAATCTTTTCTTTTCTCTGTAGTAACTAGGGTAATGCTTATTTCTTTTTCAACTCCTGCTTGAAGACTTGCTTGTTGATGAAGATGCTATTTAATTGAAGCAGTGTCCCACAACTTGAAGTTTTGTACTATTGGAATACTTTCATAAGGAAACTTCAGATTTTTATTCTCACACAAATTTGTATTTCTTTAAACCTTGGATAAACAGATGTGGAAATGAAGTAACATAACAGGATTTCAGAATAACAAAATCTTCTACAAATTTTCATCTGTGTCTAAGGTTTTATTGCATGCACCCCAATTCTGGCATCTTGCCCAGAGAACAATGAAAGCAGGATCTTTTCAACAGGCATAATTTAAGAACAAGTTGCCCTCTCAAGGTCCATCATTTTGGTAACTTCTCCAGCAGACTTCAGCAAATGAATTAATTTCTCTGCAATCAACCCTTGGATGTTAGCAAATCCCACTAACTTGGTATTATTACTTGACACATAGAAAACTAAGAAGTCATTTCTTAAAAATGAAGCCATCTTTTAATATATGATAGCTGTTCCATCCTGTTGACCATCTCATATAAGTAAATGACAAAACAATCCCAAAGTCATGATATTTCTCTTTGGCTGAAGGAGAATGATGAAAATAGCCCATTATCTTTTTGCTTCAACCTATAATTCTGTTAACACTTACTGTTATAATTACATTCTTTTATTTTTTTATTGAGGTAACATTTGTTTACAACATTATATAAATTTCCGGTGTACATCATTATCTTTCAATTTCTGTGTAGATTACATCATGTTCACTATCCAAAGACTGATTACCATCTGTCACCGTACATGTGTACCCTATTACCCCTTTCGCCCCCTCCTGCCCCCCTTCCTCTCTGGTACCCACCAATCTAATCTCTATATCTATGTGTTTGTTTGTTGCTGCTGTTGTTGTTTTTATCTTCTACTTATGAGTGAGATCATACAGTATTTGACTTTCTCCATCTGACTTATTTCACTTAGCATAATACCCTCAAGGTCCATCCATGTTGTTGCAAATGGCAAGGTTTCATCCTTTTTTATAGCTGAGTAGTATTCCATTGTGTACTTAATACATGATGTAAGGATGTGTAGAAATTTTTTGATGATTCCTAAATCACTTATTTCTTTACTATGATTTTTCTATTGTCAACCTAAAGATTGTTTTTCTATTCTAAGAATATGTCTTCTATCAGTTTCACCATTCTGCTGGCGAGACTGCTTTTCCCCGCTCCCCTGCCTTACTCCTTGGCAAGCATTCATCATTAATCCATTGTGGTGACAATCTTTAAAAAACAAAGTTATGCTTGGTTCTGTACGTCTAAATCCCTGATGTACAGGTTACAGAAGTAGCACATGGAGTAACTAATATTATTAAAGTTTATACTTCCAATAATGGTGGGGTGGATCAACTTTCCCATCAAGAAAAAGTATAAGAGCAAGACAAAATACAAAAATGCATCTCTTTGAAGGAATCACAGAGTTAGATACAAGGTCACCAGGACTCGAAAGGCCAGATCCCTGAGAGAAAGAAGATGCATTGAGATGAACCCAACCTTCTGCAGGGCTTTTCCTGTGAGGCATTTGCTAGCTTGGGAGCAGCACAGGGCTGAGAGGCTAGGGAGCTGAACAGAGCTTTCAGTAGGCTAAAAAAGCTGAGGAAACAAAAATTTGAGTCCTGGGATCACCAAGAACAGACTCTAATAAACACCCAGACTTCCCATTGGGACCCCTAAGAGCTATTCTCTAGGAGTCAGGGCAAACCTGAAATGGATGGTACTCACAAAGGTCTGAAACCCAGACTTGAAGCAGTACAGTCTCAAACTGGATTGATATAATCTGTCCCTCCTCTAAGTCTCTGTCAGAAAGCAAAAGTAACTCCTCTAGAAGAATATAACATCAGCCAGAGCCTGAAATCCTCTCTACAATTTTTTATACACGATAGTCAGCGTTCAATACCAGGCTAGAAGTGGAAATAGAAAATAGAAGTACATAACTAAAACCAAGAGAAAAAAACCTTAAAATATAAACAGTCTCACTGATGATCCATGTATTGGAGTTATGAGACATGATTTTAAAAATAATTGTTTAAAATTTTTAAAAAGAGAAAACAAGATGGAGAATTTCACCAGAGAATTGGAACCTATAAAAAGAGTCAAATGGAAATTATAGGACTGAAAAAAAAATAACTGAAATTAAGCATTACAAAGATGACTTCAACTGCAAGTTACACACAGCAGAAGAGAGAATTCATCACCAGGAAGACAAGTTAATAGAAAATATCCATATTGAAGTGCAGAGAGAGGGAAAAAAAAAGATGGAAAATACATATTGAGAAGAGCATGAGACATATGTGAAATAGGGAAAAGGTGTAATATAAATGTAATTACAGTCTCATAAGGAGAGAATAAAGAGAATAGGCAGAAGCAATATTTTAAGGACTACTAGCCAAGAATTTTCCAAAACTGTGAAAGAATTCAGACAACAGATTCAAAAGTTCTATTAAATGCAAGTAGCATAGATACAAAGAAAGTCACACCTTGGCACATCAGAATGAAAATACTAAAAATCAAAGACTAGTGCAGTCTGAGGAGAAAGTACCTTCAAAAGAGTAACAATAGGACTGAATTTTCAAGAAAAACCATGAAAGATGAGAGATACAGGCATGATCTCTGTAAAGTGCTAAATAGAAAATGATTGCAAACCTAGAATATCCTTCAAAAATGAGGATGAAATAAAGAAATCTTCTTGGGGAAAAAACCTGGGAGAACTTCTTACTGCACTAAAAGAAATACTTCTTTAGGAAAAACAGAAATTATCCCATATGGAAGCCTGGAAATGCAGGAAGAATGAAGAGTAATGGACAGAGTACATATGTGGGTAAATCTAAATGAATATTGACTATATAAAACAATAATAATAGTTTCTTGTGGGGTTGAAAATATTTGTATATTTAAAATACCTGACAATAATAGCACAAAAAGCAAGAGGTGGTAAAGGGAATTAAAATGTTTAAAGGTCCTTACCTTATGAAAGGGAAAACATCCCTGTTTCCTCTACTGTTTCCTTTTATTACTACTACTTGCACCAATACTTCTGGTCACCAAATGTGTGGATTTTTTTCTCACACCAACCAATTCTCCAACACCAGCTGGGTGTCCTACAATTCAATTCCATTCTGACACTATCTACCTGGAGTTAGCCTAAGATCTCACAAGTTAAGGGCTCAGCCCCACGAGACTGTCCCCACTTTATACACCAATGGCAAGTGGGGGTCCCCAGGTTACTCACATTTCTGTTTGACTTGGCTACAAATCAGGAGTTCCCACAACCCCCTCCTCAGGTTTGTTATTTGCTATAATGGCTCACAGAACTCAGGGAAACGCTTACTTATGTTTATCAGTTTATTATATAATAAAGGATGTGATAAACCACACAGATGAACAGCCAGATGAAGAGATACATGAAGAGGTCTGGAAGGATCCTAAGTGCAGGAGTTTCTGTTTCTGTGGAGTTGGTGTGCACCACCCTCCTGACACACAGATGTGTTCACCAACCTGGGGGCTCCCTGAACCCCATAGTTCAGGGATTTTTCTGGAGGCTTCATCATGTAGGTATAGTTGATTATTAACTCAGTCTCCAGCCCCTCTCCTCTCCCTGGAGGAAGTTCCAAGCTTCTAATCATGGCTTGATCTTTCTGGTGACCAGCCCCCATCCTGAAGCTACCCAGTAGCCCACCAAGAGTCAACTCATTAGAACAAAAGATGCTCCTATCACCCAGGAAATTCCAAAGGGATTAGGAGCTCTGTATTGGGAACGTGGGTCAAAGACCAAATACTGGGACAAAAGATGCTCTTTGCACGTTTACCACTTAGGAGATTACAAAGGATTTTAGGAGCACTGACCAGGAGCTGGGGATGAAGACCAACATATATATTTCTTATTGTATCACAATATTACACCTTATCTGAGAAGTAGTAAAAGTCCAATTTATGGTAGACTTTAATAAGTCAAAGACACCTATTGTAAATTCTAAGGGTAATCATCAGAAGAAAAATAATAGCTAATGGAATGGAGGGAAGAAATTATATTTTAAAATCTTGATCAATTCAACAGAAGACAGAAAAGAGAGAAAAAGCCACATAGATCAGGTGAGACGAATAAAAAACAAATAGTGAGATGACAGATTTAAACCTAAATACCTCAACAAATACATTAAACATAAATTAACTAAATACTGTAATTGAAAGCAGAAGTTGTCAGCCAGAATTAAAAAATGAAAATCTCAGCTATAGGACGCTTTCAAGAGATTTAGCTGAAATAGAAGAATAAGAAACGTTAAAAGAAATAAAATACATTAAGATACACCATGGAAATACTCATCAAAAGAAAGCTGGTGTTATTTTATTAATATCAGAAGATGACTAACAATGTTACCTCTGCTGCATAGCAGATAATTAGGAGTAAGTTTTTTAGTATAATAGTTTTCTTTTAACCTGGAATTCCTAGATTGAACAAATCTCAAAAATCCATCATCTTTAATTACTGAAGATTGATAGCAATCTATTCAATTCTTTCAACAAGTGTATTATTTTCATTTTTAACCTCCAAGGACTCAAAACTGTAAGAAACTATCTTAACAGCACTCTTGTGTTGTCTGTTACTTTTAAATCTGATCAGTGAGAAGAAAATGTGTTTTGTTACCTCATTTTTTCCTAAAACATTTCTTTTCTATACACTATATCTTTTTTATGTCTAGATTGAAGATGATCTATCATGGACGATGTTATATGTGGTTTTGGAGTTTTTCCTTCTTATGAAATGTTAAGGGGACAAAGTACATACAAGCTGTGACAAATTTTCTTGAAATACCTTCAGCCTAAATTACATTAGAATTAAATAACAATTAATTCTAATAATTAGAATTAAATAACAAAAAGCTAAATATAGTTTTTAAAGCTTATTTTGTTAGTGTTATGAATGCTAGGACATCAAACCATTCTATAATGATTCGATTTATGTTATAATTTACCTCTATTATTCTTTCTTGTGGTATTTAGCTTTTTATTAACATTTTTGGTTCAAAAAGTTCTTTGTATAGTTATCTAACTACTCACTCTATCTCACCCTTCATATCAACTGACAATCTACTTCTATATATTCAACTATCCAAATATTTTTGTACATAAAATTACTCATTAATTATGGTAGCATTTCAATTTTGCAATAATAGATATACATTTATATTAAACTTATTTATAGAATTAAAACATATAAAGTACACAAGGATATTCTCAATCCAAAATACATCTAAAATAATTACATATATTTGAAGGTGAATGTTCTAATATTAATGATAATCTGAATGGCATGAATTATTCATATTACCGACATTTTTGCACTAATTAGATATGATAGTAACTCTCAAGGTCACGTGATTATTGATCATCACAAACTCACGGATGCCAGAAATTATGGTGAAGTATGGAATTGGCTCTTTGGCCTTCTTAAGGCTGAGACTTAATACTAAGGCCAAAATTGAATTAGTATGCCCCCTACACAGTCTGTGTCCCATTTCTTAGGAGGTCTTCTACCAAAACAAAGGTATAAAGCATGAAAGAAGAAAAGAGATTCAGGAAACAGGAGTTCCAGCTTAAGAGAGGGAGGAAGAAAATCTCCAAATGATGGTGAAAGGAGATTTTGGGCCAGCGGCTGTGCCACAGGTGGAGCTGGCAACCGGTCCAAAGGGGAGCGGGTCAAAAGGATCCAGAGAGAGAGCTCCAGGAAGTTGAAACTGCTAGGACACCTGATGTGTTTCAACGATGGAGGGGAGTTTTGGATGGATGGATGGGAGCTGAGGTTGCATTAGTGATAGGTATATGGAAAACTATTAGACACACACTCTAGGAGCCTCTTCTATCCATTCCTGTAGCTGGGCCAACTAGCCAGTCTGTGTCCTCTCATCACTTCCAGTGTCGGATGAAACACTGTGTCACAGGGTGTGGGATCTGGTATCCCAAGTGGGCAGCCCGTGAAGGGACTGGATAATGCAATCTGGAAGTGCAAGGGAATAAATTCACTTGGGATGAATTTTACCAAATGAGAACCCAGAGACAAGAAGGAAGTCTCACAAGGCTGGAATCAAGGTGTCACCTAGGCTGCATTACTTTCCAGAGCTAGGCATCCTCTTCCAGGCTTGTGTGGTTGTTGGCACAATTCAGTTGCAGCTGTAGGACTGACGTCCCACTTTCTTGCTGGCTGTCAGCTGGGGCCACGCTCAGCTTCTGGAAGCCCCCATAACTCCTTGCCACATGGCCCTCTCTCAACATGGCAACTTCCTTCTCCAAAGCCAGCCAGGAAGAGTGTCTCACTCCAGTCGGCTAAGATGGAGTCTTACACAATAAAACATAATCATGGGAGGGGCATCCATCACCGTTGCCACGTTCTCTTGGTTAGAAATAGGTCCTTCTCACATTCAAAAGGAGGGGATTATACAGAGCTCAGGACCAGGTGGCAGTGATCACAAGGGCCACCTTAGAATTCTGTCCACCACACCCCGTCACTGTAAGCCAGCAAGTCCCTTCCTAGGAATTCATCCAAGAGAAAAGAAAACATATGTCCACAAAAAAGAGCTGTACAGGAATGGTCAGAACAGCTTTGTTCAAAAAGCCAAAAACTGTCAACAGCCAGATGTCCACCAACAGAAGAATGGAAAAGCAAACTGTGATACATCCATGCAATGGAATATGACTCAGCCATAAAAGGGATCAAACTGCTGACACATCCTTCAAAATGGATGGATCTCAAAAATATACTGAATGAAAGAAGCTGGATGCAAAAAAAGTACACAGTACATAAACTCAATTAGGTAAAGTTTGAGAAGAAGTAAAACTAACGTATGGGGATAGGAATCCAATCAGTGGCTGCTGAGGAGGTGGAATTGACTAGGAAGGGGCACAAGGCAACTCTCTGGAGTGATGGAAATGTTCTGTGTCTTGATGTGCACTTATTAAAATGGATAAGTTTGAGCATTTCACTGTATGTAAATTACACCTCAGTTAAAACAAACTCAAGTTATTCCAGAGCAAGCAGGGTATTTTGGCGGGGGTCCTTAAACTTCAACATACATGAGAAGCACCGGCTTGCTTGTTAAAAATGCAGACCCCTGGGCTTCACCCCGAGGATTCTGGTGCAGTTGTCTGTTCTGTGCTGGGAGCTGCAGGGTTAATAAAGAACCCAGGCTGGTCTGCTGCTGCTAGTCCCTGGCCCCGTTTAGAGAGACACTGTTTATGACGATTTGATTCATCTCACTAGCTGGCTCGCTTCCTCCCACATTCTCATTCTGAGCATAGGTTTCTCCTGGTAATTATGCCATGGCAGAGGGGACCTCAGGACAAATTGCTCTCACCTTGTGCTTCTGCCTGGACTCTGGTTGGCCCAGGTACCCCTCACTCCCTTTTTTAATACACTTTTTGTGTGTTAGGGAGGGAAACTCTCTCGTGTGGAGCCTTCGTGGTGCCAGTGAGGAAAGCTCAGGTGTATACTGACTAGGCTCCGCCACGGACAGGCTGGAGAAGGGAGCAGCTGCCTCCTCTGTCTTGTGCATGACCAGCCTCAGCCCCGAGGATCCACTGAGGGTCAGCTCAACCCCAGCTGGGCCTGGGAGCCCAGCAGGTCTCAGAATGGGATGCTCTGAGTGTCGTCTGGAAGCCCCGGAGGCTTCCAGGTGCTCCATGTCCACACTTTTGTTTTGGCCTAAGATGAAATTTTACTCTTGCTCCAGACTACACATGAGACGTTTCCCCATGGTGCTTCCTCAAAAGTACGGCCATCTTGTCAGAACTTCGTGACAAACAGCAATGGGTGGAAAGGGTCTGTGGGGCCCTCTGTCCATCTGCAGTGATGTTTACATGAGTCAGACCCAGTCTGCACCCCTCACCCCAAGGCCACTCTTGGCGTCAGACACAAGGCTTCCACCTGTCCCAGGAGGATGGCTCTGCCCCGCACCCTGCAGGTATCGAGCTGCTAGCCAACTCTGGCAGCCAGCCAAATCAGAAGCCAAATGAAGGTGGGGAACAGAGCAACCTGAAAGCAGTCTCTATAGAAGGAGTTTCTTATGTGCCAGTGAAGAAACCTCATGGCTTTTTGGGATGGTGGTGTCCAGGCTGATGCCCAGGATGGTGTTTCCCAGCACCTGGACCCATGTGTGAGAGAGAGAATTGTGTTAGACCAGGAGACATCAACTACAGAACAGGAGAATGGACACTTGCGAGGCACCCACTAAGTGCCAGATGCTCTGCTAGGTACTTTAAGTGCGCTATCTCCAAGCCCCACAACAACTCTACAGGGTAAGCCTTGTTGTGCTATCTTGCAGATGAGAACTTGAGGTTCAGAGAGGTTAAGTAATTGGCCAAAAGGCACACAGCACTCAGTGGGGAATCAAGGATCCATCTACACTCAGAGCCCCACGTTTCCCCACTAACATTCCACTGGCCCCTCATTGGAAAGCCTAAAGTAGTGGCTGCTGGAGGTTGAGAGCTAGCAGTTGGTGCAGAGATTCCCAAGGAAAAATGTCCCAGAATCCATTTGCTCTCAGATCGCTGCCACAAGACTGGGCTAGAGGATAACTCAGCCCAACAGCAACATCTGGAGACCTTTGGCCAATGGCTTTCATCATCATCGTCGTGATTGTTGTCGTTGTAGTTATGCTGCATGTCTTGACAACTGATGGAACCCTTGCACATCCCTTCTTTTATTTGAACTTACAATACCCTGGGAACTTACGATACCCTAGGTGTTATTATTCTGCCCATTTTTCAAATGAACAGAATGACACTCAGAGAAATCCTCCCTCTGGGAACCTTCCTTTCTAGTGAGCTACCTTTGGGCCACAGAGCCCTCAGGGCAGCCCCTCTGAGGGCTGGGGTGGTAGGGCATGGGGCAGGCTCCCCACCTCGGGCAGTGAGGGGCCCTGCCAAATATTTATGGGTGTAAGTCCTCACCCAGATGAGGGAGGAAGAAGCCAGGCCGAGTGGATTACTGAGCATTTGAACTCAGCCTCAGAACAGCAAATATTGATTCAAGAAGCTGCCCAAAGGAGCTGACATTTTTATAGTCAACAAATAAAACCAAGCCCCTCCCAGCTCTCTTTAGTCAAAGGCCGTCTCTCCGCAGCTGCCAGAGCGCATTTCTCTCATCTGCGCCTGGGAAGAGGAGGAAGGGCGGGTGGGAAATGTCCACAGGGGCCTGGCTGACGTCATCACATCACCTTTAGAGAGAATGGGGAGCCCCAGGCCCCAAAGGGTGGGACCTTGAGGAACCAGCCAGCCAGCCTGACAGGTGCCAGAGTCCCTTGGGGTAGAGCAGAACCTGGCACCGGAGCCCCAAAGACAACAGACACGCCTCCCACACACAGCTTCCTCCTGTGGTGGCTCTCCGGCTGCTTACCACAGCTTGCTGCCCCGTTCGTGGATGAGGAACTGAGGCCCAAAGAGATAAACGACCCTCCAAGGTAAACAGCAAGATCTGCCCTGATCTTCTGTCTCAAGGCAGAGGGGAGGGTTGGCTCTCACTGAGCTGGAAACGAGAGGTAATCGTCCGGCGGACTGCGCCTGCCCTTGCGGCTCTGCCTACATGACCCGAGGCCTGGCCTTCAGCCTCATCCTTTGCTCAAGCAGATCCCTGTACATGGAATCCCATCCTTTCCAAATCCTTTTGGAACACTACTCATCGTTCACAGCCTTGTTCACCCATCAGCTCTTCAGGAAATCTTCCAAACTTCCTCCCACCCTGCTGCGCACATCTGGGTGAGCAGAAACCACTGCTCCCTCCTCCGTGCTCCCGAAGCACAGCCTTGCTACTTGTCTTGTCGCACTTGGGGGTGTTTCTCCTTAGGTGGGTGGTTCCTTGGTATTTGTCTCTCGGTCCTTCCAGGCCAAGAACTCCAGCAAGAGCAGGAGATGTGCTTGACCCATTCCTGCTGCCCCAAAGAGCCTAGGAAAGGTGCCTGGCATTTGGCAAATGCTCTATCAGTGCCGGTGGAATTGAATTAGAACAATCCAAGACATGAGACTGAGAAACCCAAGGAGCAAATTCAGCTGCATCTGGGCCAGGGAAGGAGGCTGACCAAGCCACAAGCAGACCCACCACAGGAGGGGAGGGGGCTTACGTCATTTGTTCCTTTACTTGCCCACTCAGCCTTCTCTTCCTCCATCTATCCATACTTAGGGGCTGAGCTTCTATTCTGGGTCAGGCCCTGGTTGGGTGCTAGGAAGACAAAGGTGAGAAACACGCAGCCCTGCACTCTGTCTGGTGCTTCTGGGGCACGCCGGGGTACATGGCCAGGGAAACTCAAGAGGCTCTTCTGCTCCCACCCTGGTCTGTGGGCCAGCCTCTGGGAGCTGTGGCTCTGGGACTTCATGGAGTCAAGGGCAGCTCTTCTCAGGACCGGCCCCGGGGCAAACTGTAGAGTAAGCTGTGGCACTCATTATTTCTGTTCACCAGACTCTCCACCTTCTAGGCATGTGGCAGGATTAGATTTCCCCACCCCTTGTGGTTGGATGGCTGCATGGAGCTAGTGTAGGGCAGAAGTGGCACAGATCCCTTCTGAGCTGGCTGTACAACTGGTACATTTCATTACCTGCAGAAGATCCTCAAGGACTCTCTTTTCTCCTGAATAGGCAGTTCTGCGTCCTGAAGCCATCCAGGGACCAGTAGTGGGGCAGCTCTGCTACCCTCCACACAGGGCCTCCACATCCGGGTGTGTCCAAGGCAACCGCCCCACGTGTCACCCATTCTCAGACAGCAAGAAGGGAAGAGGGGGGATGCAGGCCAGCAGCTGAGTTTTGGGAAGGTGACCCAGAGGTGCTTTGTTCACATCTGTCAGCCTAGACTTTGTCACATGGCCACATCTACCACAAAGGCATCTGGGAAATATAGTTTCTAGAGGGGTAGCCATGTGCCCATCTTAAACTCAGCAAAGTTTATTATTCAAATGAAAAGGGAGCATGGATACTGGGGGCAGTTAATGGTCTTCGAATTACTCACTGTCCCACTCTAAACAGTGCCTGGTTCTCCTCGACAGGCCCTGGCTGCCACGGCCCATCCCCTAGCCAGCTGGACCTGGGCCCTTTCCTCACCCTTCACCATCTACCTTCCAGCTCTGAACGACCTTGGGCAAAATGTGTCTCATCCCGGGGCTTCCTTGTCCTCACCTGTAGAAGAAGGGGTTTAGACCAGTGATCGCTGAGGTCCCTTCCAGCACTGGCATTTGACGGCTTTGGTTATGGGCAAGTTATTTCACCTTTCCGGGTTTCAATTTCCTTGTCTGGAAAACAGAGAGAAAAATGGTTCTTACCTCAGAGGATTGTTATGAAATCGTCTAGGGTTATGCCTGACATACAAGAAATAATCAATAAATGTTTGCTATAATGGAAAGAATCTGAGTTCCGTTTGTCAGTTCCTTAACGAGAATCTGATGAACTTGTTCATGCTAAGGCCTAATGCAGGGTCAGTAGATATTTGGCACAAGTCACGTCGTCATCCTCCCTCTGTAACAGACATCGCTAATCAATCAAGACATTCTCCGCATGAGCCAGGATTCAGCCTCAGAGTCCTCAATGCAGCGCTCCCGCAGTCCTCAGTCAGTTCAAGATGCCCTCCCTTCCTCTAGGAAGTCTTCCTGATTCACCCCCAGGTGTGTACCCAAAGCAGCCTACACATACCCTATCATGGCTTCCGTTACACTGTGTTGCAATTTTTTTTACATGTTGGTGCCCCGACTAGACTGTGAGTTCCATGAGGCAGGAATGCAGTTGGTCTCTCCGAGGTCCAGCCCAGCGCCTGGGACACTGTATATGTTAAAAAAAAAAAAAATGAATCCTAGATCCTGTGGCTGCAAGTGGGGAGAAGTCTGGGGGATGGTCAGTGGGCTACGGAACTGCCTTGCCGACGACAGCGTTCCCTGCCTCTGGAAGCTCGTGCAGGAGCTGTGGGGGAGTCTCCCCAGCCAGATCTCCCCTGCAGGGCTGGCTGGACACTTCCGAGTGAGCTGGGGCAGTGGACACATGTGGGGCCCAAACAAGGCCAGCAAACACGGGGCCTGCAAGGTGGCTCCGAGGAAGCCGCCCTCCCCAGGGTCCGCGGGTGTCTGCCTGCGCCGCAGGCTCCAGGCTGCAGGGCAGCTGCAACTTAGCAGCTAATGGACCTGGGAGAGCTCGGGCACCTGCTCTGTACTCTCGCAGACCGGCCCAGAATCTCCTTGATGACAGCGTGGAGAATGGAAGGCACAAGGGGGCGGGGCAGCTGCCGTCTGCCTGGTTAGCCCAGAGAGGTGCTCATTGCTGGGGGTCAGGCAGGCCAGGGCTGGGGGCAGTGGCCACAGCTGTCCTCGGGAGATCCTGTTGAGCTGCGTCGAGTGCTCGTAGACAAGGTGGGCTATGGCATGGCTGCTCAAGACCTTGATTTCCAGTGCCTAGCTCATGGCCACACGTAGGCACCTGATTTTTGGACTGTAAGGATGGTTACCAGACAGGGGTCCAATGGGGAAGCAGTATGTGATCTGAGGGGACCAGGAGGGCCTATGTGTGCCACATACCTATCCCCTGACCTGTCAGAAGCCTTGAGATGCCAGAATCAGGATGAGGCAAGGTCACCTTACTAAGAACACCTCTTGGCTACCCCATCTATTATTGCAGCCATTTTATAGATAAGGAACCTGAGACTCGGGAGGGCTAAGTGACTTCCAAAGGTCGCATAACTTGGAAACCAGGTCATGGTACCTCCAGGTGTAGAGCTGTCTCTCCATCCTACAGGCCTCTACAGCGAGGATCCCTTCCTGGAACCAGTCCTTGTTGCCACTGTCCCTGCAGTGGATCCAATGGACCAGGGTCACTGAAGAATGGTAACTAATTATTTAAGTATTTAAAATTTTCTGTCCCTGACCTCAGGTGATCCAAACAGCACCACTGGGCCAGATGCTGGGGATTCAGATAGCAGGGGGCCATGGACCCTGACTGCCAGGACGTTGGAACTGGAGGTGGACTCAAAACTGCTGGGTGGTGGCGCCTACAGAGTGTTCAGTGATGGGTTGGTGGCATCTCCACTGGCATCCTTGGGTTAATAATAATAACACATACATAGCATACATCTATTATATAGAGAGAAAATGTGTTGAACTGTGTTTGTGGGCTTTTCCTTCCCCATCCCTTCCGTATCTGCCACCAACCTTCTCAGGGTTCAGCCAGGGCTGTCCATTGCTTCTGGGAGTATTAGGATTGTTACGAGAAGAATACAAAGGAGAGAAAATCATTATGCAGATTTTGACTTCCAAAGAGGTTCTTAAAGCCCCTTTCAAAGTCAATAGTTGTGAAAGTCATCTCTGTCGACTTACAAAATCAAAGAGTATTGAGAGGAAAAAAGATTTTTTGCAAATCCAAATTTGCAAAAATTTGATCATACTCATTCATTCAATGAGTATTTTTTGAGAACCTATTTTGTGTCACACACACTGTTCTGGATCTTAAACCTGTTGTTTATCCATCTACACTGTGGGAAAGGAGGCCAGATAAAGAATTAATCAGCCTCCAGGAGGGGTTGGGGTTAGCCTGCCTCATGGGTTTGGGCAGGGGGGTTGAGGTGGGGGATTGTGGAAGGCAGAGGGGTCCAGTGGGGCCTCCTAGACCAGGGGTCCTTGGGGAGAAAGGGTCAGTGTGGGGGACACTGCCCAGCTCTGCCTGAGCACCCACAGCCTCCTTAGTTGGTGCTGCCCATTGAGCAGTCTCCATACCATCTGCGCCAAGTCCTGGACCATAAGAAGAGAGGTGACCATCCACACGCTAGACTTGGCTCAGGGCCTCTGATCCTGCATGGCAACGCTCCTCTTCAATGACCCAGGACACTTCGGCAAATTATTGGTCTTCCTGAGCACTGGTTTTCTCATCTTGTGATGTGAGGTTAGAATTCCGCTTTGCCTGGAATGTCCTATGTCCTCACCTGAACTGATTCCTCAGAACTGATGACTAGAAGTGGAAGTCATGGATCAAAGGGCATCAGCACTTTTGAGACCAGTGCTACATATTGCTGAACAATTTTCCAGAGAGATTGTACCAACTGAAAATTCCTCCAGCAGTGGGCATAAGCATTTCTTTCCCTGCGTCCTCTTCAACATGGGGAGTTAGCATTTCCAGATTGTTTCCAATTTGGCGCATAGAAAAGGCACCCCATTGCGGAGATGAAGCGTGGTTTGCTGGTTTAAGTGCACGTTCTGGGGGCAGACTGGTGGGTACAGTCATGCCCTGCCCACTACAGGCTGT
The DNA here is from genome assembly GCF_020826845.1 of Diceros bicornis minor. NCBI lineage: Eukaryota > Metazoa > Chordata > Mammalia > Perissodactyla > Rhinocerotidae > Diceros > Diceros bicornis. The sequence goes on from NC_080743.1 coordinate 49,855,564, forward strand.
GTGACCTAGAGCATGCTCCATGGCCTCGGTTTCTTCATCTGTAGGATGGGGATACATCATAGAAGCATCGTGAGGCTTAAATACGATAATGTAAGCTATGTGGAGCATGCTTAAGTGCCTAATAAGTGTATTTTTCCATTTATTTGGCTAATGGTAAAGTTGAACTTTCTTTTATATTTCTTGTCTTTCTTCTCTGACAAATAATGTGTTTGTTTTTTGCCCACTCTTCTATTGGAGTCCAGGACTTTTTCTTACTGATCTTTTAATAAATCTTTACCTGTTAATTATATTAACACTGGGTCCTCTAATTGTTAATACTAGATACACGTTGGAATCACCTGGGAGCTTTTAAAACTTAAATCAATCTTGTGGGTGAGACCTGGGCATTAGAATTTTTACTGCTCCTCAAGCTATTCTCTTATGTACCCAGGGTTCAGATATGGTGGTCTATTTTAATATCATCATTTGCTTGCTAATTTTGTTTATACAGTCATGGGTCGCTTAATGACGGGGATAGGTTCTGAGACACGTTGTTAGGTGATTTCGTCATTGTGCTAACATCACAGAGTGCACTTACACAAACCTAGAGGGGACAGCCTACTACACACCTGGGCTATATGGTATAGCCTATTGCTCCTAGGCAACAAACCTGTACAGCATGTTACTGTACTAAATACTGTAGGCAATTATAACACAATGATAAGTATTTGTATCTAAACATAGAAAAGTACAGTAAAAAAATACAGTATAAAAGATAAAAAATGGTACACCTGTATGGGGCACTTACCATGAGTGGAGCTTGCAGGGCTGGAAGTTGATCTGGGTGAGTCAGTGAGTGAGTGGTGAGTGAATGTGAAGGCCTAGGACGTTACTGTGCACTTAGGCTACACGAAATTTATAAAAAATATTTTTCTCTCTTTAGTAATAAATTAACCTCAGCTTACTGTAAGTTATTTACTTGATAAACTTTAAATTTTTTTTAACTTTTTGACTCTTTTGTAATAACACTTAGCTTAAAACACAAACACATTGTACAGCTGTACAAAAATATTTTCTTTATTTATATCCTTATTCTATAAGCTTTTTTCTATTTTTCAAATTTTTTTTTTTTTTTTTTTTTTACTTTTTAAATTTTTTTGTTAAAAACTAAGACACACACACACATTAGCCTGGGCCTGCGCAGGGTCAGGCTCATCACGTCACTGTCTTCCACCTCCACATCTTGTCGCACCGGAAGGTCTTCAGGGGCAGTGACACGCATGGAGCTGTCATCTCTTAGATAACAATGCCTTCTTCTGGAAAACCCCCTGAAGGACCCACCTGAGGCTCTTCCTGAGGAAGTGTCACTCTTTTCAGAAATATGTCCATGGTGGTTTCCTTGGTTTATTTCTTTTTCTCATCATAGATTTGCTTGTAGGCAGATAATGCACCATGAACATTCGTCTCTGTTAATGAAAACCTTTCAGTGTTGGGGTCCGTGTTTTCAAACTTTTTTGAGGAGCCTGTTGAGGTCTGCAAAAGCTTCTGCTAAACCTTCACTTGCGGGTTCTTCTTTTTCTTCTCTGGCAGTTTCCTTTTCTCTTGCCTCTTCAGTTATGTGTTCCTGTTTCAGCTCCAACAACTCCTCATTAGTCAATTCCTCGGGAACTGCCTCTAGGAGCTCCTCAGTGTCATCCTGATCCACACCCAGTTCAAAATTTTTGCTGTCTCAACCACAGCCTTGTTGATTTTTGCAACCTCCTCATCGTTGGCAAATCCTTTGAAGTTATGGGCAAACCTCTTGATTGTCTTCTGGATGCACTAGGTGATAAGAATTTTTCGGCTCCATTAAAATCGTATATGCAGCCCATCATTGATCAAAACATTGTTATGCAGCACATGACTATAGTCACATATTTCTTCTGGTTTCCTGTGGTGACTTCACCTCTCACTTCCTGTGTGACCTTGGCAGGTTGCTGAACCCATCTGGGCTTCTGTTTCTCCAAAATGAGGGGGCTGGGCTAAATCAGACTTTCCCAAAGTCTTCCAAGATGCTTTGTGGAGAAAAGGTTTCTTGGCCAAGTAAGTTTGGAAAATGCACATTGTGTCAAAAGTTCTAATAGTATAGTAAAGCAAGGTGACCCAGCAGTTCCACTCTTGGGTATACACCTTTCAAGAAAATTGAAAACATATGTTTGCACAGAGCTTGTACATGTATGTTCATAGCAGCATCGTTCATAATAGCCAAGAGATGGATATAACCCTAATGTCCATGAACTGATGAATGGATAAACAAAATATCCACCCAATGGAATATTATTCAGTTGTAAAAAGGAATGAAGTACTGATTCATGCTAAACATAAACCTTGAAAACATTTATTCGAAATAAAAGAAACTAATCATAAGAGACCACATAATATAATTCCATTTATATGAAATGCCCCGATTAGGCAAATCTATAGAGACAGAAAGTAGATTAGTGGTTGCCTGGGGCAGAAGGAGTTGGGGGGAAATGGGAATAGCTGCTGACAGGGACAGGGTTTCTTTTTGGGGTGATAAGAATATTCTAAAATAAGATTGTATTGGTGGTGGTACAATTCTGTGAATATACTAAAAACCACCGAACTGTACAGTTTAAAGGGGTGAATTTTATGGCGTGGGAATTATATTTCATAAAGCTGTTAAAAAAAAAAAAGAAAAGAAAGGTTAGGACTTTGGGAGAGACGGGTTCTTCCCAACTTTGTGTCTGCCTAACCCCAGAACCTTGAGTAAGATTTCTTTTTAACATCTTCAAGCCTGAGTTTCCTCATCTGAAAAACATGGCCTGCAGCACGACTTTGCATTGTGCAGTTGAAAAGACACTTCCACTTCTGCTCTTTGCAGCATCTCCAGGAAGAGGCTAAAGCAACAGAAATAAAATCTGAGGCCCTGTGAGGGCCACTTGGTTCACATAGCCGCTAAGGGGTGGTGTCTGGAATTGAATCCGTTTCCGTAAGGCTGGGTACGTTGAATAACGTCGGCTCAGCCAGGGTCACCGGGTTGCTGAGAGTTTGAGGCAATAATGTCCAAGAGTGTGCTCTGAAAACTGGAAGGTGCTGTGCAAACGTGAGCTCTCACGCTAGCCAGTGCCGTCGGGAGGGGAGTGCTCCGGAGAGTCACACTGCGACACTCACTGCTCCGAAGCTGGAACAGCGTTTTTGTTTCAACCTGTGGCCCCTGATCAGCTCCCTCACCGCTCCAAGCTTTGTGTTCCTTCTTGTTAAAATGGAAGGTGCCCTTGTCTCGTGGGAGGTGGTGGGAGCTGATAATAATAGCAGCCCCTTTCCTGAGGGCTTGCTCGGTGGCTTGCACGTCACTAGACTCAGTGCCTCGTTTAAGGTGCCCACGATCCTGTGAGTTTGGTGTGATCACCCCCTTTCACAGACGAGCAAATGGAGGCATGCCAGCCAGCTGTTTTATAGCCTGATTTTTTTCCATTTAACTTTATGCCCATTGTTCAATAGTCTTTGAAGAGATTATCAAAAGCTATATAATCTTCTATCAGAGGCATGTAGCTTCTTTAACTATGTCCCTAGTATTTGACATTTGTTCCTATTTTATTTTAAAAATACAAACAGAGCTATGATGGACAAACTTACACATAAAACTTCATGCGCCTCTCTGCTTACTTCCTTGAGGTCGATTCCTGGAAGTGCAATGACTAGGTGAGAGGGTATGAGCTCATTTACTGCTCTTCATGGGTGTTGCCAAGCAGCTTTCCAGAAAGAATGGCTTGGACATCTGCACTCCCATGAGCAGTGTTGGCAGTGCCAATGGAGGTGGATTAGTAACCAGCTTGGGCCTCTGTTCTTTCTCTCATCCATTTGGATCATCTCCTGAAGGCTGCCCTTACCCAACCTCACACTCGCTGAAGCTTATGTTAACTAGTAACCAGAAATAGTCAATTCTCTGGGTCTATTCTATAGGTCTATGGAAGCCCGCAGGGCACCTTCCCACGGAACCCTAATTGGCAAGGTAGACAGTAAATCAAGAGAGAGTTACGAGTCCTGCTGACAGTCCGGTATCAGAAACTTTGTGCTGAGGTCTCAGGTGTCATCGGCTCCATAAAAACGCCAGTTCTGGTAAGAAATACGGGATTTTGAATCCGTCATCATCAAACCAGCCAATCTATAATAATTCCTAACATTTATTGAGTATTACTCAATAAATTTATTGAGTAATACTCAATAAATGATGTGTATTAATTAATTTAAACTTTGTAATAATCCTATGAGGTAGATTTTATTATTATGCCCATTTTAGCAGTGGGCATGAGGAGACCAAGGCACAGAAATTTGAGTAACTTGTCTAAGGTCATACAGTTAGGAAGTAGGTGGTGGGTTAGGGATTTGATTTGGTTCCATATTGTCTCTACAGGCCACACCATCACCCACCACACTGTCTGGCCGATGGGCAACATGTGCCCTTGGTCAACCAGTCTTGAATTGGCAGGAGGGTGCAGAGGCCTGAGACCCCATGACTGAGGCTGGTTTCCGGTAAACTCTTGTGAGAACAGCACTCAGCAGAAGATACGGCAACACTGAGGCAATCTAATGAGGTACTGGTGTTCATCAGAAGAGTCAGGTGTAAAAAACAGATGGAAAATGGCTTTAATCCATTTTCCTTTGCATTTAGTGAGGAGGACATTTCCTTGTACCTCTTCCCTGTGCTACCAAGAGTGACCAGTGCTAAGAATTGATGTGACCACCAAGATCCTCCTGGATCTTGCCCAGCCATGCCTATCCCATTCTCCCTCCCCCTCAGCAGAGCTGTGAGGAGAGTAGTGTGTGTGTGCACACTTGTGCCCACATATGTCAGTTGTGCCCACTTCCTGGTTTGTTGGTGCAGCAAGGTGCGGCACTGGGACCTGGGCCTGGCATGGGAAGGAAGCACTGTGCTGGCCTGGCCTGCTGTCAGGCACAGCAGGTGCTCAGAGATGACGAAGGCAGGAAGGGCCTGATGTGTGCGTGGAGGGATGAGTGAAAGGATGGCTCAGGAAGAGTCTCAGCCATTTCTTCCATGAGTCTCCACTAGGCTGCGAGCCCTGTGAGAGCTGGAGCCCTGCTGCCTCATCCACCACTGTGTTCCCAGGGTCCAAAGCTACGTGACGTGTGGGAGATAGTTGACAAAAGCTAGAAGGATGAATGGAGGCAGGTGCGGTAAGACTGTCAAACGTATGAACCAAGGATTCCATTTTTTGTAATTAGGAAAATAGACATAAAGCCTGAGGAAGGGAAAGTGAGATGTGGAAGAACACAGCAGTGAAAGGAAGTAAAGTGAGACGCTGAGTTGGGGACAGGAATGACAAAGGGAGACCGAGTCTGCCTGCTGGGAAGATGGTAAGTGGACGTGTGGGCTGAAGGAAGAGCGTGAGCAAAGCAGGGTGTGGGCTGTGGTGAGAGAACAGGCTGGAGGTGGGGACTGGGAATCCGCCATTGTGGGGTGCATCGCAGTCCCCTGGAGGGCCTGTTAAAACAGTCTGCTGGGCCCCACCCCCAGAGTCTCTGATTCAGTAGGTCTGGGTTGGGGCCCCAGAATCTGCATTTCTTTGAGCTCAGCCTTCCTGCCTGAAGGGTCGGGGCACCCTGACCCTTCATCCCATGCTGAGCCTGGGGCTGAGAGCATCAAAGCTGGGGGGCTTCCTCCTATTAGCACATGAGGTAGCCTCAAGTGATAGGGACCCACGAGGACTGAGGCTGCCCTGTGGCTTCCTGCCCACACGCCAGTCACAGTGGTTTTTCTCCAGAGGTGGGGTCCTCATGGGAGCACACAGTGGAAATGAGACGTCAAGAGCAGCACAAAGCAGGGCCAGGGAGGTGCTGCCCCATGAGGCAGACTCACGGAAAACAAAGTGGGCTTTCCCCTGTCTTCATGCTGTCTGGGTGCAGACCACTGCAGATGCCAGCATTGGGTCTGGTTGGAGAAGGGCCAGGAGAGGAGGTTTTAGAAATAGTCTCCTTCCACAAGCACTGTCCCGAGAGAAGTTGAACAAGACTGACCCATTCACTTGCTCCGGGCTGAGAGAACCATGTCAAATGCTGACCCCTGAGAAGGAACCCCTGGGCCACCAAGACACCAGTCTATCCCTCTACACCCAGCTGTGGGGATGGGGAGTGGGTGTCCTCACACTGAAGATGGAGGGAGCAGGGGCTGAGACCAGGAGAAGCAGTGTGTCTGTCCAATGGGTTCGATGGATTCTGCAGTATAGGAGCTGGGCAGCCTCAGGCAAGTTACTAACCTCTCTGAAACTATGAAACCACATCTAGAGAACAAGGGTACTGAAGTTTCCAATTAAATAGGGCTGGTGTGGGGATAAAAGGGGATGGACTGTCTGTGGAGGGCCCTTGGTGACCCAGTGGGTCTTGAGAAGTCCCTGCATGCATGGCTATGCCCAAGCCCCGGCCTGCTTTCTGGGGGCAGGTCTGTGCAGGGGCCGAGGCCACTGCTCCTGCCAGCCGGCCCAGGAAGCCAGGCTGCAAAACCCAGCAGTGGAGCAGCAGGAGGATGGTAGGTGCCACCTTTGATCTGTCGGGTTTCCCTTCAGGGGAGGGCATGACTCACAGACTCTGAAGACTCAGGCCTCCTGCATTCCTGTGTGCAGGGGGCCTGCAGTTTGGGTTCCTCAAGGGCCCACCGTTCAGGCCCAGCTGCCCTGATCAGGCCCTTCCTTAGGAAGCTGGGGGCGTGGGGGTCAGGGATTCCATTAGCCAAATGTTCTCAAACTTGAATGTGCATCAGAATCCCCTGGAGGGCTTGTTGAAACCGACCGCTGGGCCCGTGCCCAGAGTTTCTGATTCAGTAGGTCTGGAGTGGGGCCTAAGAGTCTGCATTTCTAACCAGTTCCTGTGTGAGTCACACTTTGAGAATCACTGTATTAGGCTCATCTCTGCCAGGCATTCTCCCAGTTCCACCCCAAACGGTGCGATGCTGAGGTCTGGCTCTGTTTGGACCTGATGTCACCAGCATGGGGCTTTGGGAGCCTCTGCTGTCTGGTGGCTGTCATACGGCTCAGTGTTCAGGCCCTAATACCTGCTGTCACTGCAGTAGCTGCTTTCTGTTATGGTTCTGTCCCCGGATCCCTTCCCTTCTGCCATTTCCCCCAAACTGTTACTGCCCAAAAGTGGGTTCGTCTGCCCACTGCAAGACGTGTCAATAGTCAAGAGGCAAGGTGTTAGGAGAGAAAGGACTTTTTATTACAGCTTGCTAGCAAGAGGGAAGATGGCGGACTAATGTCCAAAAGAACCATCTTACGAAACAAAGACTACAGGCCAGTTATGTAGAGGGCTGGTCTCCTGGTGGGGGAGGCACCTGGTCTCAGGGTGGGGGCATCCATCTGATTACTGGGTGGAGGCATCTGGTCTCAGGGTGGGGGCATCCATCTGGTCTTAGTTCCTGGCAGTCTTTTGTTTTATTTGATATGCATCAGAGACTGGAGCAACGCCCCATACCCTGATATTTTTTCAGTTGTCATCGATGATGGCTATCAGCATAGACTCTCTGCCCGCGGGTCATCACGTTCCTAAGGAACTCAAGAGAACAAAGTTATCAACTTATAGCAGCTGGGAGGGGCCATAAAATCCAGAGTTAGTCAGAGGTCATCCCAAGTCACAATATGGTTTCTTTTCTACAATATGGCTTCCCTTATGTCAACCTTGTATTGAGCCGGTATCAAAACCACCTCTGCTTCCTTAGCCCTCTGCTCTGGAGGGGAGCCCAAACCTGGACTGAGCTTCTGGGGTTCCTTGCCTGATGGAAAGAAAGAACTGCTCGCTCTTTCCTCCTCCCTTAGGCTCTTGCTCAGGACACAGCTCCATCACACAGCCTTTGGGCTCTGCAGAGCCTCCTCCATGGGCCCTGCCCACCGCACCCACCTCAGGTCACTTCCCTCCTCACATGGCCTCTTTCTCACAGCGGCCTCCCTCTTGCATCCTGAAGCCCCAGTCCTCCCCTGACACCTCATTGGCCTGGGGCTTTATCCTGCTTGGCTCTGTGTTTGGCTAGGGCCCCGTATCCGGAGCTTTCCTCCAGCCCCAAAAACGGGGCAGTAAGGGAAGGGCTGAGGGCTCAGGAATGTGTTGGTCCTGGTGGGAAATGCTTGCCTCCTGTGGATCTAGCTGCAAAGTACATATGAAGCAATGATTTAACAAAGGGAAAGGCAATAAAGGAACTCAATAAATATTTGTTGAATAAGGAACCACAAAAGCCACTTTGCGAAACGCACACTCAGAAACGTCTCTGAGGAAAAAGACTTTGATTCCTAGCCCTGCAGGTGTGCACGCAAAGCCCTGATCCCTTGACCCAGAGTGGGAAACAGGAGCCCCCGAGGTAGGAAATGTCTCTGGTGCAGTGATTTCCAGTGAGTTCCATGGCAGCTAGTGTCCCAGCCTAATAGGTGCTACACACCCAATAAGAGGCCTGGGGATATTACACTTGGCAAACCCTGGGGTGAATAAATATCAGCTGGTCCCTGTGCTAGGGGGACTTCTCTGAGTGTGGATTGGGGAGGGGCTGCCTCAGGCCCTGAGGACAATGCCCCCAAGCCCGTTGCCCTGGGTCCTGTGTCTGCTGGATACCTACCTGTCTGGGAACCAGGGGCAGGGTCAGGGTGGGGCTGGAGTGAAGGCAGCTTTTTATTTTCTCACAGAGCCCTTCTCTGCCCAGAGGCTCCAGCATTTGTGCCCAGGAAGGAGAAGGTTTCCTTTCCTTCCAGGCTTCCATCAGCAAGGCCAGAGAGGCACCTCCCTTCTCCTGACTCCCAAAGGGATGCTGGGGCCTTGAGGGTAACTGCTGAGGACCACAAGTAGCCTGATGACCCGAGGTCAGAGGTCTCCCCATACACACACGTACACACACACACGCACATGCCAGGGTTGTGCAGGTGGCCAGCGCTGCAGCTCAAGGCCACTGGAAACAAAGTCATGGTCATCCCACCTGAGGACTCACGATCCCGAGGAAGACTCTGGTGGGAGTGTGGGCAAATGGGTGGGCGAGAGTTTGGAGGGGTGTTCCCACTGCCCTCAGCTCACGCTCTTGTCCTGCCACATCCTCAGGGGAGATGAGGTCAGGAGCACAGAACGGTGAGGGGATGACTCATTAGAGGGTGAGCTGGGAGCCAGGCACTTCCGGGAAGGCAGAGCCCTCGATGGCCCCCTGAAGAAACCACTGCTCCAGGGTCTGGCAGCCGGTTCCCTTTGTGCTATTTGAGGACCTACATCCCCCAAGGGGCTTGGTAAATGAGGGGGTGGAGGACAGCTGGGGATGGGGTGGACCCCTGGAGGGGAGGGTGGATAAGCCCAACTTGTCTGAGGCAGCAAGAGGAAGGGGTCAACACAAGCCCTCTGGCCTCAGGGGGCGCCCAGGGTACGGTGCCTCAGCTCTGCTCCAGAGGAGATGTGAGGCGGAAAAGGGGACGATGTCAGACTTGGTATTCTTGACTCTCAGGAGGGCAGATTGGATTTGAGGCTGAGGTGTGGGGTGGGGAGTGGGATGGGAGAGTGTGAGGTGGTGATTGTCCTGGTTGCTCTGGAGAGAAGCCTGGATAAGAGGAGGAGTGGGGAGGGAGTAGGGTGGAGAGGAGGTCTAAACTGGAGGCCCCTGAAGACCCTGATAATGGCTGTCACGGGCCCAGGAACCCAAATGCCTGAGTCAACAGTTGTCCAACAGGGAGCCCCTCTGGCCTGGAATGGACCCTTTCCTCCGCTGGTCAGTGGACATATGGCTGTGAGGCCTCCCATGAGGTCCTCTTCGGCCACCCTCCTGTGGGCGTGGGCAGTGTGGCCGCAGGTTAGGCCTATCCATCACAGCAGCCCCACCCTTCAGAACACTGGGGAGCCCTGCCCCTCTCTGCCCCTGTTTGTCTGGAGCTGCCTGAGCCAGACCTATCCCAGTGTGTTCTCACATCTGTCACCTCCCCCCTCCCAATCCCTGTGCCGTCAGCTCCTCTCTCTGCCTCCTCCATCCTCAGCTCGCTTCCATCTTTGGATTCTCAGCAGGCAGCTTTCAAGCTTCCAGAGCGAATGGGACATTCAGGAGAGGCTGCTGCCATGGGGATGAAGGCAGAGGTTCCCCGCACGTCCACTGGGTCGGAGTCCCCAGGCCTTTGCCAAGGAGACAGACACCTCATTAGAGAGGCATGGACAGGCGCCCTTGCTTTCCTCCATAGCAGCCACAGAGGACCACATTTGTCTAATAATAACTACATTTCCTGTTGCCTTGACTGTCACCTCAGGAAGACCTGACATCACCATTTCAGGCCACTCCTCCATTCTCAGGGGCCCTCACTGCTTCAGATTGTGGCCTCCCTGAGTCACAGCCTCTGCAGCAGACCATCAGTGGTGAAGTGTCCTCACACCCTGGAGCCCACGGGAAAGGTTGCGATGTAAAGAGACTGTTGGTGGGGTCTTTGTACAGTCAGCTAATCCCTCCACTCGTGGCCTATCTACGAGGCAGCGCTGGGGCACAGGTACTGTCCTGGCATGGCAGAGACTCCTGGGACTGTCCAGTTCCCCTAGTCTGATGTCAGCTCTGGTTTCTATGTTCTCATAAAGCTCTTCGGGCCAAATTCTTATGCAGAATAGAGGTATCCACCAACCTGGAAAGTGTCATTCACCTGCTAGGAAACTGGGACCGCATTTAGTCCCTCCCTCCTTCCCTAGAGGGCAGGGTCCCACAAGGCAGGATTGGCAAGGCATGGAAAGGCCCTGCTGTCCAGACGCCTCCTGTGCCTGCCGCAGGGGAGAAGAAAGGTCTGGGATCTGGGGCTCGGCTCTGCGCCTGGCTAAGCCTGAGGTCTTGAGCACAGCTTTCTCAACTCTCCAGAGCCTCAGCTCTCCCCTCTGAGCCGTGGATCAGTGAAAGAAGCTGCCCTGCCCTCACCGAGTTGCTTGAGGGTCCAGTGTGGTCCCAGTCAGTGCGTTTGCTGTGGTCACAGGAATCCTGGCCTTACAATGTGGAGGGTACTCCAGCATCGCAGACTTCACCCTTAGAGATGCACCTCTTTGCAATGGGAAGGTTTTAGATTATAAAATCTGAGAGCTAGCCCTTGAAGAGATGGGTGGAGTCCTAGCTCAGCCCAAGAACCAGGGCCAGGACTGAGAGGGCCACGACAAGAGAGATGGGAAGCACCAGGCAGAGTTCCCCACCTGGGACTGCACCCCTGTTTCCCAGTTCCTGGGCTCTGCTGGAGCCTCGGTTCACCCACACATGTAGGAAGTTCCCCAAGCCCTGCAAGTTCCATTCACCCAGAATGACTACAGGAGGACCACATGTGCAACCAGGCCCCCCAGGCCCTAAGTTAGGGGAGCAGAAGGAGCCCAGCTGTGTGTGAACTGGGGTTCCTGATGGGCAGTGCCACCTTCTCAGCAGCTGAGCAGCATGGTCCTGGGAGAGCTTGGAGCCAGTTGGCTCTCAGCACCGAGACACCCAGGGGCAGGACCTCTTGGAAATGTAAACCTGAGCTCCAGCCCTCTGCTCCAAAACCTCAAAAACTTTCCTCCCGCTTGCTTTCACTCCAGCTCCGTTACCCAGCTCCTCACCATCCCACAAGGCCCCCCCAGCCTGGCCTCTGTAGGCTCAGGCTCACCACACTCCCCACTCCTTCTCACTCCTTCAGCTCAAGCCACACTTACATTCCTATTTTCCTCTCACTAACCCTGCTGCTTCGCACCACAGGGGCTTTCATAGGTGCTGTTCCTTCCTTCTAGAATGGTCTTCTCACTTCTCTCTGCTTGTTACCTCCCACTCTCCCCTCAGATCTCCCTGACCAGGTCACATCCTCCTTTTAACATGTCCTCATTCTTTGAAGCACTTACATCGCTGCAATTTTGTGTGTGTTGTGCTAGGTCTGCCTCTCTGACTCAGCTGCAAAGCTTCATGATGACCTGGTTTTGGCCCCCAGAGTATCCCCAGTGCCAAGCACTGAGTAAGGCTCAGTAGACATTTGTTGGATGGATGGAAGAATGGATGGATGGATGAATGGATGGCTTTCACTCTCTGTTCATCTACCAGCCCCAGTGATGAAATGGATGTCCCCCAGCAGCCCCCAAACCAAATGGCCATTGACTGAACTCAAGACGACTTGCTTTGGGCAACTCAACTCTGAGCCTAGGAAACACAGGCACGGAGGGTATTTATTCCTTCAAAGGCTGAGATCCTGGCATCCTTGGTCTGGTTCTGCCACACTATCTGTGGTCAATTACTCAACCGCTCTGTGACTTGATTTCCTGTCTATAAAATGAAGACCCAGTCCCCTTGCAGGCTACAGTGACGACAAAATGATGACATATGTGAAATGCTGGCTTGGTGCCTAAAACATGGCATTTACTCAAGAAATGTTGGTTATCCTTTCCTCTAAAAGTCCGCCTTTTCCTCACATCTCTGCTTGCAGAGTCTCCAAAGCTGTGTTGCCTAAACCCCTAGTGAAACACACAGATAAGGATTTAATGTCTCTGCCAGATAACCTCACTTAATCTCCTCTGAGTTGCTCACTAGTCTTTTTCTACCCTCCTTCCTTGCTCTTGAGCACAGAGGAGGCTGGCAGCAACCAAGCTGAGGGCCGCTGGCCCACGCTTGGACTGGAGCCTTCAGTGTCATGGGGGAGGGTGTGGAACTGCACACAACTAGTGCGCCTTGAAGATTAATGCCTGGGCCCACCCAGAACATGGAACTGGGATCTGTGGGGCTCCCTACGATCTGTGCACATAGGCACACACACAAACACACAAGCATGCATGAAAGCCCATGTGCACAGGCATGCATGCAAGCCCATGTGCACAGGCATGCACACACCAGCTCGGCTCCAGTGGGTTTGCTCTGCCTTCTCCACAGCGGCCAGCTGTGGCTCCTTGAACCCTGCACAAACCCACCGGGCACACTCCTTTCTCCATGTTTCTATTGTCTGGGACATTCTTTTATGAAGTCAGGTTTATTGAGAAATAACTTATACAAGTATGTTCACCATTTTTAAGTGTATGGTTCGATGAGTTTGGACAAATGTATTCAATTGCATAGCCCCCCGCCATAGTCAAGATATAGAATATTCCCACCACCCCAAGAAGTTCCCTCAGTTATCCACGTGGCTGGCGCCTCACCTCCTCAGGTCTTATTTAAATCACCAGTGGCATTTATTCCCCTCTGCCCTGCTTCATTTTTCTCCCCAGTACCAACCATCTCACATACTTATATACACATCTTGTATACTCTCCATCTAGTACTCAACCTCTGGGTAGGCAGTGATTTTTAGCTGTTTGGCTTGCTGTCGTATCCCAGTGCTCGGTTATTGGAGCTCAGAATCTGGAGTCTGAGAGAGAGATAAGAGAGCTGGGGAGACGGGGCTGTGGGAACACTGGGCGGGGGGCTCCCTCAGCCAGCGGGGACAGACATGAGGACAGTGGGTGGAGAAGGGAGGAAAGGACGTTGTTATTTGAGAACCTGGGGTCCTTTGTTGGGAGTGGTGAGAAGTGGCTGGAGAGGAGAGTAGAGGGGATCAGGTCTGTCGGGCCGGGGGCTGGGGGCTGGGGGCTGGGAGTTTCTTGTGCATTTGACCCCCTGCCTTATCCCCCAAAGCTGCCTCCTCCAGATGAGGGGCGATATGGGAGATTTAAACAGGGTCTGATTTACGTGTTAACAGGGACCGTCTGGGAGAATCTCGGGGGCAAGCCTGGAAGAGGGACAGCCCCAGAGGCTGGAGCCTAGGACACTAGGTGGGAGGTGACGGTGGCTGAGAGGGAGCCTGGGGCGGTGGGTTGGAGAGGAGAGGACTCAAGGCAGTTGGTGGCAGCAGCGAGTGGGTGGCCAGTTGTGCTGGGGTCCGGGAGGCCAGGGCAGCAGGCGGTGCCCTGGCAGACTTGGAGCTGCTGCCTGCCTCCTGGTGCTGCCCATGGCACGGGGGTCCCAACAGACTCAGGTCTGGGGCTGGGGCAGCGCAAGGTGTTCTCTGGATTTGGAGTTTCAGTCCTGATGAGATCCTAGCTTGAGAGCGGCATTACTGGGCTGTTCTTTCGCCCTGGAGACCCATGGGGTAGGGGTCATGCCCAGCTCAGTGTCCCATCCAGGGCCGCTCCTCCAGCTGCTCCTAGCCTGTAAGTGTCAACCTCTCACCTTTGGCCACACTCTGCTTTTTCATTCTTCATGCTGCTGGTGCTTCAGATCTCCACCTGCTGGGATGTCCTTCTCACTGCAGGACACCAGGGGGTGACTTCCTTCTGGGCCCCTCTGGAAGCTTCCTTCTGACTCACCCTTCCTGAGGGGCAGGCACATCCCGATACCTCCTTGAGACTGTGTGATGTTTGGGACCTTGTCTTGATGTCCATATTAGATGACCAGCCACATAGAGGTCTTGCACTGGGAGTTTAGAGTTGCTTTGCCAGGGGGGCATGAAGGATTAGTCAAAAGATGTTGTTGTTGCTTTCCACTTCAGCAAATTTTAGCTGAGCCTTCACTCAGTGCCCAGCTCTGTGACAGGAGCTAGGGATGCGGAGATGGATAAGACACATTCCCTGCCCCGAGCAGAGCAAGGGAAGATGACATATGAGCCAATAAACCACAACACAGAGAGACACATAGATGCAGAGCACACTGTAGGACACCACAAGAGAGGGTGATTGACTATAAGAGGGAGTGTTCAGGGAAAGCCTCTTGGAGGAGGTAACATTCAACCTGGGTTTTGAAGGATAAATAGGAGTTCGTTCATGGTGCATAGTAGGGAAGGTTGGCAGGCATTCCAGCAGAAGGAAGAGCTTCTGCAGGGCCTGGGAGGACTGAAGGTGCATAACGGGTACAGAGCTACGATCATTGGTAAAGTCCTTGCTGGGTTGCTCGGGTGACCAAGAGTGACTTGGGAAGTGAGGCATTGATCTTGGAAAGCAGTGTGGGCAATTCTTCCCTGTCTGCTTTGCAGCATCAAACTATGTCTGATTGCCACTTCCCGGCATTCTGCATCATGCCATCCTGTAACTCCCCTGCCACTCTCTCTGGCTTTGCCCCTTCTATGATGGTCTGATACTCAGTGCAAGGCCCTGGGGGACTTTTCCAGTCATACAGCAGGGTCTGAAGCTGCTCCAGAGGCTCATGGAGCAGGACAGGGATCCCGGGAGGCAGTTGATGCCCAGGGGACTCCTGGGGATCTATCTGTGGGTGGCAGGACCCCAGCTGTGAAGCTAGGTATAGGGAAGGAAGGAACACCGGGGCCTGGGCATTCCCCTGCTCACTAATCACCAAGTGGGGCTCTGAGGAGGGCTCCACCTCGAAGGGCACCTGAGGTACCAGCAGGGTGGCTGGTCAAAACCAGGCATAGAACCAGGGCAGAGAAGAAGGAGCAGACCCCAGGGGGTACGGCGAAGGCATCGGTGAGGGATGTCTGCCCTGGGGAGAAGCATGGGGGTGCAGAGGGCAACCTGGGAGCCAGGGGCTGCCTGGTGGGGCTGAGCCTGTTGCTAGAAGACGTCCCTCTGACCTGAGACCTTCCTAAGGCTGGAGCCGACAGGCAGGAAGGAAAACCAGTTCAATCACCTCGGCAAGGGGGGTATTTCACACTTTTGGTGGTTTTCCTCCACAGTGTCGTAGGCTTGGTAGGTGTAACAAACCTGATGTTTCACATCGATATCTAATATTTATTTGGGGCTTTCCAGGTGCCAGGCCCTGTGCTGTGTTTTGAAAACATTGCCTCACTTAATCTGCATACCGGCTCTGCGTGGGAGGTGCTGTTATCATCCCTACTTAGGGACGAGAAACCACGGCACAGTTACACAATGTGGCCAAGGCCAGGACATTGTAAGTGGTGGCATGACTAGGAGCTGTGCCCCTGACCACCGCACAATGCCACCTCGTCCCCAGGGCACAGAGCTGAGAAAACAGAGCTGTGCCTGCATGGTCTGCCTGCCCTGCTGCCCCTCTGCTCCCCACTCTCAGTACAGCATTTGCTGATGGTGGATGGGCTGGGCTGGGTCACTGCCGTGAGTGGGGCACAGGGCTGCTCTAAGCTAAGCCATCCTGTTCCACCCTCTCCCCTTCCCAGCTAAGCAGAGGCCGGGGCCTGGGCATCTGTAAACTGGGTTGTCGCTCCTGGGGCTCAGGAGCCACCCAGAGCTGAGTCACAGAGATTTCCTTGGGATTAATGGTCCTCTGAGGTCCATGGTACCTGGTTGTGGTGGAGGCAGTCGGCTCTTCCAGCCAGGCATTAATCCTAGCGAAATACTTGGTATTTCCAGTCATTCCGGCTGGAATTAAACTTAAATTAAGCCCCAAAAGCACAGCCAGGAGAATGTGAGCAAACTCGCCAGAGAAACCAGGCACCCGGCCTGCCCAGATGCTGGTCTCTGTTCTTAGGAACTGTGAGCCATTCATGCCGTGTGCCCGGAGAGCATGAGGGGAGGAGAACAGACTCCCCACTGCACGCCAGCCATCTTCCCACCCTCGGCCCCACCTGTCTGGGCGTGTCCCGCGTAAACTACCACGTGGTCAGATAACGGGCATCTCAGCCAGGGAGCAGAGGGAGGCAGCTGGGGTCAGATGCTCTGGGGTCTAACCTGGACTCTGCTGCTGTCATGAGTCCCTTTACCCAGGGTTGCACGATTACAGCTGGTGGCAGAAAAGCCGCCCAGCTTGGTGGTGAGGAGTGGGCACTGGAGCCAGTGTGCCTAAACCTGACTCCACCATCCACTCTTGTGTTGTGTGACGACTAACCCGTGACCCTGTGGGCCTGTTTCCTTGTTTGGGAAAATGAGACACTAGGTAGCTCATCGGGTGACTGTGAGTATTAAGTGCGTTAATACATATAAAGAGCTTAGAACTGTGCCTGGCATACCGTAAGCACTGTGTGTTAGCTATTACTACTCTTAGGGCCTCAGTTTCCTCAGCTGCATGATGGGGCTGGGGGAGGGACCTCACCACCAAGGGCCCTCTTCATGCCCGTGTTCTCAGGCTGTGAACAAGCCCCCCCCCCCCCGGAGAAGAATGCTTACCCTGCAGGGGAGGAACTGGCTAGACAGACAGCACTACATGCTCCACGAGCCACACCCCATCCAGTGGCTGTGCATACACGGAGTGTGTGCATGTATGTATTTGTGTATATGTGGTTCATTTGTGTATATGTGTGTATGTGTGTTTGTGGATATATGTGTTTATATATACACATGGGTAAATGTGTGTAGGTGTGTATATATACGTGTATATATGTGTGTGCATGTGTTTATGCATGCATATGTGTCTCTGTGTATATGTACATACATGTGTCTTGTGTCTGTGCACACATACATGTGTGTATGTGTGTTTTTGCTTGTGTCCATGTGTATATGTATGTGTGCACCTGTATGTCAATGTGTTTGTGTATGTATACTGTGTTGTATGTATACATATACATGTGCATGTACAAGTGTATGTACACACGTATGTGTGTGCATGCATGTATGTGTGTGTGTACACGTGTGTGTGTCCCCAGGTGGAGAGTGCAGAGAGCTAGCCATTTGGGTTCTTTGGGGAAGTGCAGATGGGAACGTGCACCCCCCACCTCATCTCGCCCCTTGACAGGAACCTGTATGAGTGGTCAGTGGAAGTAACCCAAACTTAAGACGGGGATGGAGAGGTGGGGGCAGAAAGTGAAGGAGAGGAACAGAAACATTTTAACCAAAGAAATCCAGCAGGATTCAGAGTGGAGGAACTGAAGAATGAAAGCAAGGGCAGTTATTCAGCGGTGGACACTGTACTCTAAGCTCTGGGGCTCTTATGTCCCGGACAAGGAAGGTCAAGCTCAGAGAGGTCGAGGAGCCTGCCTGAGGTCATCCATGGTCAAGCCAGGACTCGAGAGCAGGTCTGTCTGACCCCCAGGCCTGGGCTTCTTTGCCACCCTGGGCTGCCCCTTGGGGAAAGGCAGACAGACTGGGACAGGTACAGTCACTAGGCCTCACTGTGCACGGCTCCAGGTGTAGGAGGCTCATTGCCTAGGCATTGGGAGGTGTTGGGGAGGGCCCCTGGCTCCAGGGTGGGGAGTGGTCAGAGGCTCCAAAGTGCAGGATGACAATGCCCCCAGGCCTGGTGCATGCGAGGAGCTGCTGAGAAGAAGAGTGCCCAGGGCCCCCAGAAACCAAGGCAGGCCAGAGGGCTCCAGGAGGGCAGTGAGGTGGTCAGAAGAGGGCCTTGGCTGAGACGCCAGGGTGGTATACACTTGCCCAATGCGTATCTTTGGGCAAGTCAAGTCACCTTTCTGAGGCTCAGTTTGCACATCCGCCAAATGAGGCCACTACCCGCCCCCCTGGCCTCATAGGAAGAAGCAGTGTGGCGCTGGGGTTAAGAGCACAGCCTTTGGTGCCCCAGGAGTGAATCCCAGCCCTGACCCTTAGCAGCCGTGTGACTTAAGGCAGGTCACTCAACCTCTCACTCAACCTCAGTTTTCTTAAATGTGAAGTGGGGATAACAGTGGAGTGGTCTCTACCTCTTGGGGCCGCTGTGAGGATGAACTCAAACAAGCCTATAAAACCTGCACAAAGAAAGGGATAGTAAATATTATTGCTGTTGAGATTGCTATTATTTCCTAAGGAGGAGAACAAAACGAGCTTGCACAGAGGAGACTGCTGAGCTGTAGAAAGACCTGTCGGAATGGCGGTAGGTTGTGCTACTGTTTGCACTTATTCATGCCCTCCTTCCCTTTGAGAGTAACGTACATTCTCACCCCACTGAATTTGGACTTGACCATGTGACATGATTTGGCCCATGGAATGTGAACAGCTGTGATGATGTCTTCCAGGTCTCTACAGAAGCTTTGAAATGCTCAAAAGAGTTTCCACCCGTTGCACTTGCTTTTCCTGCTGTCATAAGAATGGGCTGACCCAGACAGGGCAGCTCCTACAGCCTGGGCCCTGGAATGAGAAGACAAGGGGCAGAGCCACCGGAGCCACTGTTGACAGCCACCCACAAGTGATGTGAGTGAAAAAGAAATGTTCGTTGTTGTGAGCCCCTGAGGTTTGGGGGTTGCTTGATGCACAGCCAAACTGACAATACAGACAGTACTAAGAAGAAGAGGGTCTCCACGGAGGGGTCCCATGAACTACTGGAGGGGGGAGGGGCAAAGTCTGGGAAGCTGAAGTCAAGGAGGGGATTGAAGTGGACAAAACACATTCATACAGGCGTGTGCATGCACACACACACGAAACACGAGGAATCCCTCAACATTGTCTGCCCTTCATTTCCCTAAGACCTTGTACTACTTAGCTAGCTTTCCCACCCCCACCTACCCCAGGGGCTCCCTCACCCCCACCCCCCCAGGAGCTCCTCCCTTGTTCCTGGCCTTGATTCCCGGGGCGTTCTCATTGCGAAAGCCCAAGAAGCCCTTTGCATTGGCTTCTGTTTTGTTTGCTTTCACTTATGCCATCCTGTTGTGGACGAGAAGGAAGCAAGCCAACACCGGCCCCCGCCACAGACCAAGGGAAACATTTCCCGGCCTCCGTTGGATGTGGTTCCCTTCCTGTGGGTCTTCCTTCCAGAGCCAGGTCTGTGAACGTGGGGAGCAAACGGTTTGTTGCCACACGCTGTCTGGCCCAGAAGAGGTTTTTCTCAGCGGTCTCTGCTGTGTTGCCTGCCCTCTGGTCCCATCAGTCCTCACAAGTGGGCACAGAGGGTCTGGCAGACACCACCATCTTGCATTTTGGAAGAGGGGCTGCTCAAAGATTCTGACCTCACTGGTCTGGGCAAGTTTTCCATTTGGAGTGCTTTCCATCCAGGAGGCAAAGCAAACATCTGGCCACACAGTTCCCTTTCCCCTGCCAGCCACCCCACTTGGGGATTCCAGGCATTTGTTCCATCATTTCTCCATTTTCTTTCCATACCATCTTGCTAAGCTTTGGCTGCCTCTATCTTCCCTCCCATCCAGGGAGCCATTCACAGCCTCTCTCCTCTTGTGTCTGCTCCTGGCCCTGACGGGAATTTTCCTGTGGCTTTCTGTGGTCTCCAGTCCTGTAATTTACCACCCAGTGCTTGCAGGCTCTCCCTGCACTGAAGACTTTCCGAGCGAATCTTGGTCCAGTCTGGTGGCTCCGGGTAATTATCACAGACGGCCTTGGAGAAGCCGCCTCTGGAGCCCAGCAGCACCCCAGCCCCTACCCAGCTCATGGTAGATCATAGTAGCTCATGGCAGCTTTGCCCTTGTTTTTGGTGCTTTAGGGGTGCAAGGATCGGAAGCATACTTGGGCAACCCCAGGCACTGCCGGCAGGCTGTGTGGTGCAGGAACGAAGCTTGGGCTGTCTCAGCAGGACTTGTGGAGAACGGCCTCTTGGCTCCTCACCATTCAGCACGGCAGTCTGCGGCCACTCAGATGCTGCGTCTTCTCTTCCCTGCTCCTGTGTCTCCATCATGCTTGCAACTCAGCTTTTCTCGGCCGCTGCTTCCGGGGTTGCTGCTCCCAGTCTCTGTCCTCTCCTCTCCATCTCTTTTCTTCTGCTTGTTCGTGATGTCTAGTGCCGTGTGACTTCTGCTTCCTGCCATCCCCTGGGGGGTCTCTCAGCTCTGCTGCACGCTACAGACTGGAGCCATCTCTGTGAGGCTGCTATGGAAACTCCCTGAGAGAATGCAGTTGGGGTAGTTCTTTCTTTCTGGCATCTAGTCCTTGCTGGACAGAGTTCTGTGCCAGGCCAGCTCACAGGTCTCTGGTGTCCTCGTGACCAGCCCATAGAGGGCTCTCTTAAAGTCAGGTGCCGAGCCCCAGATGAGCTGACTATTTATGGCCCGAATTGCATGGCCACATGACCCAAAGCCTGGCAGTCAGTGGGTAAGGACCTGCCTGTGGCTGTCCAGAATGCAGCGTGAGTGTGGTGGGCACTCACGGACTCTCCAGCCATCTAATAGCACCCCCAACTGCATCCGGCCCTGGTTCCCCCAGCTCACAATTCAAGAGTGCCATTATCTGTCCCATTTAAGACTAGCCCACCTTTCTCCCACTGCTGCTTGACACACACCAGCTTCTCATGTATGCCCATGCCACCCACTGTCCAGAGTCCCCTGCCCAATTCCGTCCTCCTAGTACTCAAGCACTGGCTCAACCACTCCAGCTGCTCCTTGAAGTTTCCTTCCATCCCCCTTCTCTTCCGGGGTACCTATGATTCCTTCCATAGGGATTGGTCCTTGCACACGGTTTGTCCTGCACTGCTTTCCAAGTGTCATCACCACACTGCTCCTCAGTGGGGCTGACGCTTGGCAAGGGCCACTGTGGGGTGTCAGTCATCAACACCATGGTACTCCACTAACAGTCGTGATTTCCACCTGTGGCCCAGCCTCTAGAGACACAGAGAGGGAAGGGACAGGGGCTGTGCGTCTGGTGGAGAGATCAGACAAGAACCCAGGAGTGGTTCAACAACAGCAGTACTTGTGAAATCGGATCATGTCACTCCTTTACTTAAAACCCTCCAGTGCTTTCTAGCGGTACCAGGAGTCACATGGAGCCCTCTCTGTGGCCTGCAAGTGCTTGCATGACCTGGTCCCTGCTGACTTCTCTCAAGGCACACTCCTTCAGCCCACCCTGCCCCACCACCCTGGCTTCTCAGTTCCTCAAAGACACCAAACTCTGTCTCCTCAGCTAATCTACAAGCTCCATATGGCAGGGGCTGGGCTTTTTGATCCCCACAGTGACCAAGGTGATGCTTAGTAAGTGTAGGTGCTCAATAAACATTTTTGAGTGACTGAGTGAGCAATCTATGCATTGATGTGAATGGAGGGAGAAATCATTAGGTACATGTGAGGAACAGGGAGGAGGTGGGCACGGCCAGACTGAAGGGGGCAGTGATGGGAGACAGGCTGAAGGGGATGGGGTCAGATTGTAAGGCCATAATGTGCAGCCAGGGGCTGGAATGTCTTGCTGAGGAAGGAGCATGAACGGTTCAGGAGGAGGCCTTCGGCAGCCACTGGCAGGACAGAATGAAGCTTGAGAAACCTGGAAGCCTGGAGATGGGTTGGGAGGCTTTGGAACTAGTCTAGGGCCAGCTAAGGAGGCACATGGACTGGACAAGGCCCATGGGAATGGACGGGCACTGCTGCCTAGACCCCTGTTCCCACTCAATGTTTCCCTGCTCCTTGGTAATGCTTCTGACAAAACGTGTGAAGAGGCAGCACCTGAAGCCACTGCCCACAGCATGGCCCCAGGTTTGGCTGAAGATTCTGGTTACCTGGTGCCTCTTGTCTGCAGGTGGAGCAGTGGCACATCCACACCTAGTGACTGCAGTGACAGTTTCTATCAGCGGGAGACATTTCTCAGGCTCTCTTATAAGTGGAACAGCTCTCATGCTTCTGCAGAGCATCTCTGCTCCACCCTGGCTTCTGGAACGTGGGGCTCGCCCCCCAGTGGGTACCAAATCACCATTACGTTGCGTTTGTGTGACGCCAGTGCTTGGAAAGCGAGTCAACAGCTCTGACTCAGACAGAGCCAGAAGCAAGCCTGGGCCCTGCTGCTTCCAAGCAGTGGGTACTGGGGCTGTTCCTAAACTTCTCTGAGCTTCCTTTTGCACATCTAAACACACAGAGATAATGCTCATCCAGTCCCCAGCTTGAAAGTTCAGTAAACTAGTTAGTTATTAAAATTCATGAAAAAGTTGTCACATACATGACCACACTTCACCCTCTCAATAAATCTGTGGCACAGGTGAGGCAGCTATGATTATCCCTTTTTACAGAGGAGACAAAGGTTCAGAGAGGTGCTGTAGCTGGCTGAAGGGCGCCTAAGCCCAGGTCTTTCCACCTCGAAGCTGGTGCTCTGTTCCCTAGGCTGGAGGTTCCCAAGGAAGCCCTCTGGCTACTTAAGATTCAGATTTAGAAGGTGTGAGGTAGGTTCAAGAAATGATCTTTTAAACAATCCCCCCAGGTGGTAACCTGAGGAGCATTTACGAAGCTGGGACTAGGAGAGCTTCTGCAGCTCCAAGCCGAGGCAGGTATACTCAAGTCCCTCAGGAGAAAAGGAACAAAATATGTTGCCCTGAGCAAATAGTGGGAACTTTTTGAAGGAGAAGTCTGCTTCTCTCTGGGCCACAGCATTAAGTTCCAAGAAAGGAGGTGGAAAAGGGGTGTACCCAGAGCTGCCCAGGAGGTGTCTGGAGGTTGCCTCCTGACCTCAAAAATACCAGAAAGGCATTGCTCTTCAATAGTGACCAGCTCTGGAGCTAGATGGCCTGGATTCGAATCCTTTCTCCCTGATTCACTAGCCCTGTGGCTTTGACAAGTCATTTAATCTCTCTTGCCTCAGTTTTTCCATATGAAACAAAAGATCCTACCTCCAAGAAACAGCCCTTGGTAAGGCTTCCAGCGCACAGTGAGCACTTAACAATTGTGAGCTACTGCTATGAATATCACTACCATTCACTCCAGCAGCCTCTCCTTTCCAGCCTCTACTTCTCCACAGCTTACAACCAGACCCAGGTTGAACCAGACCTGGAAGAAACAGGCACAAGGACGAGCGTGGAGATGAGGCAAACCCAACAGAAGAGTCTGGACAGCTTACTGGAAAGATCTGTAATCTCCCCTTAGAGCCTTTCCTTGCATCAGTGTGACTAGAGGCCCATGGAACGCTGGCCAGATGAAGGGACAAGCCGGGCCGAGCCCCCACCCTCTGGCTGACATTGCCAAGTGCCACCTTGGAAACAACTGTCACTAAGAAGCTAGCCTTGCTGTCCTGGACATGCACCTCAGGGCAGGGGCATGGCAGGTGGCATGGACACGTGGCTGCTTGGCCATCGCTCAGAGCTGTGTCTCCTCTACACGGTACCAGAGACGCGAGGACTCTGTCAGCACAGTGGCAAGAGGCACGGGTCAGGTCAAACGAGTGCCCAGAGGAGCTGTCCACTTTTCCTCTCACTGTCCTGGCATCAGGAAGACTCAGCTAATGTTTTTGGTGCTGGAAACTACGTCCTCATCTTGGGCTTTCTCCATTACCACCAACTCCGCTCCGCTTGGATGGCTGCCCTCGGGAATTTGTTCAGTGCAAAACAAATAGAAATGTATTTTGTATGGGATCATTGGCAGCAAGGATGGGTTCTAACTGCTCTCTGGCCTGTTAAACTAGAACCAAGACCAAGCGTCATTCTACGGAAACGTGAAGGCCAGTTCCCTCACCCAAACATACAGACTGTAGGCTGGAAGGGCCTGGGACTGAGGGCCAACGCCCTTACTGCGTGGATGGGAACCCCAAAGCTCAGAAGCAACTTGCCCAAGATCACACAGCAAGTTCGAGAGAGCCAAGACTGGAGCCCAGGTCTCCGAACCTTCCCTACCCAGGTCCCCCGCTGGTTTTGTGTGAGATAGACACAATTCTTGGGTATTTGCCAGGGCTTTAGCCTTAATGAGGAGACGCTGGTTTACCCTAAATTCTAATGATTAGAAATGAGAATTTGGGGATTCTCAGATACAGTGATAATCATTATTCTTAATAAGGACAACAGAGCTTTGGAAGATTTTAAAGTAACTTCCTAATCCTCAAAGATTAAATTATGTTTAGTGGAGTTTGGGATTTGCCAGATGCTCTAGTATAAAGTAGCCATCCTCAAACATTAATGTGCATAAAACCAGCTAAACAACTGATTTGTACCATCTCCCAGGGAGCCCAGATATTTGACCACACAGAATATCCTATTTCTCCAATGGCTGGATACCAGTTCTTGGAATACTAATGGAAAAACCAGAGGTCTGACTTAAGAGTGCTCACAGTGGCTGCATGAGGCATCTGCACAGCTGCAATGTTGCTGTAGCAGATGTGCTCCTTGCTGATGGGTGTTCTGTTTGGGGGCCATGGAGGGTGGACTGTGGAACAGGTGTATGGAACACTGGGGGCTCCCAGGCAGAGGGCTTGTCCAGCTGAAAGAGAAAGGAGGAGGGTGTGATTGTGCTGGAGTAGGGACCACATTAGGGTTGACTTGTTTATCAATGAAGATTCTGAATGGAATAGCCTAAGCAGGCATTTCTTCACGACATCAGAATTAACATTCATTTCTGCAAAAAGAGCCCCTTGACAAGTACAGTTCTGCAAGTGAGTATTCAGTCAGACTTTGCCACCCATGGCCCCCCTTCCCATGCATTGAGAGCAGCATCTCATATCATTTATTCTTCCTAATGCCCCGATGAGGTCGATATTATTGTTCCCATCTCCCAGAAGGGGAGACTGAGGCATAGGGAGATTAAAGAGTTTGCCAAAGCCTACACAGCCAGCAAGTGGCAGAGCAGGGCTATGAATTCAGGCCTACCTGACACCAAAACATTCGTCTTAGACCAGGTTTCTTTAGGTGTGGTCCTTGGTCATCTGGGTCAAAACTATCAGGGGTACTTGTCAAAATCAAAGACCCTTAGAATAGGGGCTTTAGAATAGGAGGCTCTGGGTCTGGGACATGGGAATGTGCGTTTTTAGCAAGTACCCCAGGTGGTTTCAATGGTCTCAAAGTTTGGAGAACAATGTCCTAAATGAAGGAACAAACTTAATGCCCATGAATGGGAAGCACTGTCTTGGCACTTCATGTCAAGACCTCGGGGAAGGGCTTCCTCCCTGGAAGCTCAGCTGTTTCCAGTCTGAGAGACACCTCTTCCCCAGGTGACTGGCACCAGGACTGATCCAACCCAGTGATGAGCTCCTCCTTCTCCTTACAGGGGGCAAGCCTTGTCCGCAGTGTAGGTCCTCTGTGCTGATTCAGTACGACGACTAGAGCATCTTCTGGCATGCAGTTATGGTAGGTCTTCCCCTTACTGCTGTGACTTTCAGTTCTCCATGCTGTCCCAGCCCCCCACCAGCAAGAACAAGGGAGAGGTGTCACCTCAGCCAGGTGGTCGTGAACAAGACAGCTCAGACACAGGTTTCTAAACACTGTGTTGGGAAACCTGCGCCCCAGAGGCCGGGTTGCAACAGGCGTCTCACCCTCTGCGTTAGCTAATTTGTACAGATTGGGGCCAACATGGTTACAAAACCTTCTCTGTACAGTATGCAAGCACCAGGCTGTGATTATTTTAGGCTCTTTCATACAAAAACAAGCCCTTTGGGAGTCAGGCTATGACAGCTCCCAGGCTCTAATAGCACAATAATCCCTTTTGCTTTGGGGATGGCACCAGCTCGATGGGAAAGGATCCTTGACCTGGGATGGATCTGCCCAAAACAAGGCAATGAGAAAGGAGGGAGGAAGAAGCCCAAGCCTGGTTACGGATGTGTCACACTGCTGCTTGTAGCTAACCCTGCTGTCCCTGCAGCTGATGGCCCCATCCCGCTGTGGGGCCTCAGGCTCTCGGCCCCCCTCTGCTGTTCCTTGAGCATCTGGACCCTGTGATCCCACCCTGTGACCTCAGCTGAGCGCATCTGGCCCAGGGAGGCCAATCTAGAAGCCACCAGAGAGAAAGCACATGCCCACATAGAGTCATTGGTGCCAACCTCCCCCTCAG
The DNA here is from genome assembly GCF_020826845.1 of Diceros bicornis minor. NCBI lineage: Eukaryota > Metazoa > Chordata > Mammalia > Perissodactyla > Rhinocerotidae > Diceros > Diceros bicornis. The sequence continues at coordinate 49,881,963 of NC_080743.1, forward strand.
ATTCCCTCTCTGGGAGTTTGAATTTTAGATTGCAAAGGAGTTGGGAATTTGTAGTGGGAGGAGACTCTAGAAAAGAGAGTAGCCAAGTCTCATTATTATCAGAAGTCATTAATATGGTGCTGAGATGACAATGAGAAAAATGAGTCCTGAGAGCTGCCAAGATATTTTAGTTCCCAAACTAGGTCAGCTCTCTTCTGCGTGGGGTCTCTGCGAGGCTCCTGTCTCCTCAGAACCCCAGCAGCTTTCAAAATAGTTTTCATTATCTGGAACCCAGGCAGACAGCTTGTTGTGTTGAACCTCAGGTGGCGCTCTTCCCAGGTCTGTTTCTCATTGCGGTGGCAGCTGGTGGCCTCAGGCTCCAGAAAGAGGGCGGAAACAAATATTGACAACACCATGAAGTGACAGGCACTTTATGACGTCACGTGGGTTATTTTAAGTAATCCTTGCGGTCCCTCTGACACATAGGGAGGGTGATCCCTATTTATGGATGAGCAAGCTGAGGGTCTACAGAACGACTCAGGATCTTAGACTCTCAAAGCCAGGCTCTTTGTGTGCCTGGCCCTGCGCTTGGTGTACGGTATATGTGATGATCAGCATGGACTGGCCCAGTGTTTCTCTGCTACAATTTCTACACGGAAAACAAAAACAAAACAAACATTGACATCCTCCCTGAGAGCCCTGCAGGCCACCTGACAGACAGTCCCTGCGACGTTTCTGAGAGCAGGGTGGCTTTGCATTGAGCGTGAGTGAGCTCTGGTCAGGGCCTCTTGCTCCTCAACAAGAGAACCTATGAACACGAGAGTGCCTTAGCTCCACTCTCTGCCGAGAGCAGCACATCAAGCTGGAAGGGACCCTGGAGGTCCTCTAGAGCATCCCCCTTTTGTCAGGAGAGAAGACTGAGTCCCAGGGAAGAGAAGTCTCTTGGAATGTCTCTAGCTGGCATTTTTTGAAAACTTCCTGTTTGCCATTCACATGCATGTTACATGAATTAGCTCGTTGAATCCTCACAACATCCAGAAGAGAGAGGTTCTCTTATTATCACCATTTTTTTATCATGAGATAAGAAAGCTGAGACTTAGCAAGGTCAAATAACTCTCCCAGAGGGACAGGCAGAGCTGGGACTTGAACCAGCAAGTCTGATCTGGGAGCCTGTCCTTCCAACCACTACGTGATTCATGTCCTTCACCTGCTACATTCTTTCTGCTACAGAGAACTGGACGTGGAGTTGGCTTAAGTGATCGTCATGATGCACGCAATCCTGCCCTCCTACCTCCGTTTTCCTTGACACTTGAGAAACTTTGACTGTTAAGGCTAAAGTCGCTGATGCTTGGTAACTGCACTATAAAACAAGGAAGGAGAGTTTTATTTGGAAAGAAAATCAAAACTAGTATAGGAAATGCCTATGTGTAAGGTGGAGCAGTGGGACTTTGGGACAATAAAGATGTCATTTGGAAGACCAGCATGAGTGAGGGTGATGTAAAATTAAGGATATCCTTAAATTGTCAGATTTGACACTTTTTGTTTGGTCAACGTGGTAGTCCTTTTCTCTGATAGTATTTGAGTTGGAAAAAAGTTATTTAATTATATCAGATGCTCATGGTCGCTAAGTATCAGAAAACACAGTTAAATTGGCTAAAATGCAGGGACTCATGGGCACTTGGAAGAGAAGAGTTTGGTGGCTTGGTTGTCCTTGAGTCTTTGGCTCTGCCCTTGCTGGTGTGTAGACTTCATCACACTTTGGCTTCTGTCATGGCAGCAAAATGACAGCAACCACTCCAAGACACATCTACACACCACCCTGACCACACAGAGATGAGCACTCACTGCTTGCCTTTCTCCAACCACTGAACACGAGCATGTGATAACTTCTCATCCCTCAATGATCACAGGGCAAGGGGATGGAATCACACTGATGGGCTTAAGCCCATCAATAGGGCACTAGGGCGTGTCCATGTCAATTCTACTCAAGCAACATGGCAGCTTCCCAATCAGGGAAAGAGAAATGTTTGCTAGAATTCCCACTACATGCATTTTACTATTTTCTCTTCACTTTTAAGTAAGGAATATCAATTATTTCATACTACCCCTAGTGTTAGATTCCAGTCTTTCCCCATGATTGGATAAAATTCATTTGTTACAATTCCCAATATCCATTAATTAAAAAGCTATTACTATTACTTATTCTTCACTTCATAGGCTGAAAAAGCTAGGGCACATTGCAATCATGTTTTATAAATCTTGACAGATAATTAAAATTGTACTCTTTTACTGAAAATCACAAAGCCTTGAACTTCTACTCTCCCTCACAAATGAGATGACAAATGTTACTAGTATGGTCTTTAAACTGGATACTCTCAATTCCCCTGGAAAATTTCAAACTCTGACTTGATGTGGACTTGGCCCAGGGGTCCTGGACATGACCTGCAGGGCCACCCCGGCAATCGGCAGGCCCATGAGGCAGCTAGCAGCAGAGAAGCCCACACCCCACCTGGAGCCATTCTCCCGAAAGCCAAGAAAATGGACCAGATGACGTCTCTGGGTTCTTTCGGGCTATATAATTTTCTAATGTAGAATCTGCCCTACACTTTCCTATGATTTAGCAAAGGAAACTAGTGATAATAAATTTGATCCAATAATCCAGTGAGATCCCTTCCGCACAGGAAAAGAGTGCAATGGTTCTCAGACTTTTTGGTGTCAAGACCCCTTTACAGGACCCTCATGACCACCTTGAGGACACCAAAGAGCTTTTGTTTATGCCAGTTATTTCTGAGTATTTACTGTATTAGAAATTTAAACTGAGAAAGTTTAAAAACACAAGAACACACAGCACACATTCCATCAGCCTCAGAGTGAGATCATCACATGTCATGCAGCCTCTGGGAACTCCATTGTGAGAGAATGAGAATACAAAAGGCAAATAATGACTTAGTACTGTTATCAAAATAGTTGTGATCCTGAACTCATTGAAGTAGAGCACAGATTTTGAGGAAATGGGCTTTTGAATCAGACTGTGCCTGGGTTCAGATTCCAACTTCACCATTTAACCTCTCCATACCTCAGTTCCTAAGTTACTTACCCTTTCCACGCCTCAATTTCTTCAGCTACAAGATGGGGATCATAACATGACTTACCGCATGGGGCTGTTGGGAGATTAAATAATATAAATAACCTATAAAGCACTTAGCACCAGTATATAGGAAACATTACCTATTATTAATAAATATCAATTACTATTGGCTTAAAATATTACCTTTTATTAAGAAATCACTATTATTAGTGTAGACGTTTGTGCCGCCCTCATGGGGGTTGCTCTCTGCCTGGTTTATGGCTATTGGTGTCATGCCCCTAAGCCCCCTCTGAGGCTGTAAGCTCCTGGAGGTCAGACCTCTCTGCTTCCTCCTTGGTACCCAGCATGGTGTCTTACATCATGGAGGAGGCCACATTGACTGAATAACTGAATAGCTGACTCTGCCTCAGATGAGTCAACAGAGAAGTCAGAGCTAGCAGCCAGGGCTCCTAACTCACTGTGTTGAGGGCAACACCACAAAATAACAGTTCACCCATTTGCTGTGGTGAAGGAGAGAATTAAAACAGAACACTGCATTTTCTAGATCTGGAATTCTAGAAATTTAAAACCAATTGTTGCATTTATAAACACACACGAGAAAGAGCATTGGACAGCCTCCACTTGCCCATCCAGACCCTCTCTCCACCCTTCTAGCTCTCCACTCTGTCTCAGGGAGGCTGACTTCTAGGAACTGCACCAACCTGCCTTGGGGTTGAGCTGGGCCGCAGGGAGGCACAGGCAGGAGATCTGAGGACACGAGGAGCAAGCAGTAAGGTGTCTATCCTCGGGCTCCCTCCCTGCTGGGAGCAGAGTATGGTTCATCGAGAGGGTACAGCTCCTGTCAGGCAGCCCTCTTCTGGCTGCAGTGAGTCTCCCCAGGTTCTGGTAACTTCTCTCTTCTCATCCCTTCAGGCATAGAGTGGAAATGACTCCCTGTCTATTGCCAGTCCTTCGGGGCTGCCTCATCCCTTGTTAAGGTTTCCCTTAACCTTTCCTGCAACTAGGTAAATGGTCCCTTCATCCAAGTAGTCTGAATAACTCTGTTTGAGTGTGCTATCTATTTCTTCTGGGACCCTGACTGAAGCAGGAACAGAATATGTGTGTGGGAGTGCATATATACACACATACTCTAGTGTGGAAGGACAAATACCAGTCTTAGAATTATTGCTGTGGGATTGGTAATGACTTATTTCTTCTTTCTGCTTCTCTGCATTTTCTGATTTGTATACTATTCAATATGTAGTATTTATATTAAAAAATTGTGTAAGAAATAAAGTAAACATTCTCAGATTTGTGAAATCCAGTTGTTTCTATCTAGGAGGATCAGGCTCAGGGGAGACTGGAAGCTCTCAGATCCAGGATCCAGATCCTTCAGGGGCAGATCTGGGCCCTGATCCAGTTCAGTGGAAAGAAACTAAAGACACTGGCCATTACCCCTAGATCAGATGTCATGAGGGTTAATAGGATAAAGACGTCTGCAGCTTGGAATTCTTAAGTGATTAAAAAGAAAATAAGAGGCCCATTATCATTCCTTGGCTTTGGAAAGGCCCTTTAACCTTGGCTGCCCCGAGTCTTGCTGCCATCCTGACTGTGATATAACCATGTCAGGTACGTAGAAGCAAGAGGGCAACTCTACCATGGGACAGGAGACAGCTCAGCCTGATGATCTTCAAGCTTCAGCAGGTATAGACTCATCTGAGGATGTGCTAAACGCGGATTCCAAGGCATCTACCCAATAGGGCCAAGATGGGGCCCAGGCACCTACATTTTAGAGAAGCTGGTCCCCCTCCACGCCCACGCGCATGCACACACACGCACACACACACACATCCTGAGGAATGGAGGGGCCCCAGCCACTGAGTTTTGGATGCAAGTCCTCCTTTGGACTCTTGTCTCTCAAACTCAGTGAGCAGAGGAAGAGAGAAAGGGGAGAGGAGGAGGAGAGTTGGGTGGCTGAGAGGGGCAGTCAGGGTAGGCCCAAACCAACCTGGTCATCACCAGGAGGAAACCCACAAATGGGACATTGAATCTGCCTGGGCGATTAGTGCTCCGGAAACCACGGGGGACCCACTGGAGGCTTTGACTGATGCCGTGTTCTTTTCCATTTCTTCTCTGATTACATTGATCCTGTACTTTTGCTGATGTTGTGACAGTCTAATTATAGACTTCTCGGCTGCTGAGCAAACAGTAGTCCCCTCTCGGTAAATCTGCCTGTTACACAAGTGCCAGCTCTGGGCCACTGTCATTATATGCAGCCAACCCCATGATGTGCTGGGCAGCACAGCCACACACCCTTTACCTCCTTCGTGTCGCTGCTGGAGCCATAGGTGATGGACGTAAGCCAGGCCAGGTCCTTTTTGTTTTTTTTTTTTAACAGATGGGGAAACTGAGGCCCAGAGCAGTGGCTTATGTAATGCAGAGCTAGGAATGAGACCAGAAACCGTGCGTGCGGGGTGACGTTATCCAAGGCCTCTTTCTTTTTTTTCTATTTTCTACCAAACATTCACTCGAACAATTTTGAAGAGGAAAAGTGTCATCTGGCCAAGAGCAGAGAGTATTGGCAGGGTGGGCCAGCTGGATGGCTTCTATCCTTGAAGCTTCTCAAGAATCCATTTCCTGGCCCTTCAACTTGTAGGCTTCAGAAACTTGTCTACATCTGTGTCCCAGAACTAGATGGATCAAGGGATGCTGATTCATTCGAGCGATGCTCACAAGAGACGGATGTAAAGGCTGGAAGGAAGAGGTACATGTTTTGGCCATCCAGCATCTGAACTCTCTTCCTCTGTTTGGAGAATCCCTTACCTTAAGAAGTAGAGCCCACTCGCCAGAGTTAAAGCGTAAAATATCAGATAATCTATTTGTGAGCCTCCTTTGCAACAGGGGCTTGCGCACACCATCTGGGCTCTGCCAGTCAGATGCTCCCACCCAGAAGCTAGTGATGGGAAGAAGCAGGGACACAAAGATTCTGATTATCAATGGGTGGTGGCAGTGATGGTGGTGGCAATTACATCCAGTTTCCAGAGGCAGCAGTGGCACCATGCACTGCCTATGTCTATGGTGCCATCATGGCATCTTCCCTGGACCAGTTATGCAGTATGACTTTTAAGCTTTGTTCCTGGTAGCAGAGCCAATTGGCCAAGTTCTCAGGCCATCCTGCTGATTCTGTGGGCTCCCTAATATCTTTTCAATAAATTCCATTTTGCTTAAATCATCCGGAGTCAGTTTTGATTGCTTGCAACTAAAAATCTAGACTGATGTGCAGACTGGAAGACCAAGGTTTGAACAATGAGAAACACATCTGGCAGGGAAGTTAGCCATTCCTAGTGGGTGCGTAGCCTCTTCCTCTGACAAGCTGTGCACGAATGACAGGAGTCGCTTCCCCAACAGGCGTGGACTCCAGCACTGAGAGTCTCAGGCTTTGTGGAAGCTGGTGAGAGAGACAGCCAGGCCTTAAACGTAAGGCAGGTTCAGAGTGGACCCAGTGGTTGGTCATGAGATATGAAGCGATCAGTTAACAATTTACACTTTCCTGGAATCCCTTTTCCCTGAAGGGAGATTTGAAAACATTAATCCTCAGATAAGAAACCTGGGGCTCCAGAAGTGAAGTGAAGGTAGCCACAGCAAGGTGTTAGAATTTACCCTCCTCTGCTCTCATTTGACTTGCCAAGCTGTCCTGACAGTAAAGTGAGACAAGGGCCCAAGGTTGGCAAAGAGATAACTCTTGTGAACAGACAACCGCTTTCACAGGCATTTGCCACCTCATCTGATCAGCACACACTTCCATGAAGCAGCGAGGCTAATTATCACTCCCATTTTCAGATTAGGAAGCCAAGACTCAGAGAGGTTAAGCCATTTGATAGGGATAAAAACCATTTGACTAAACCCTACTTTCTTTCTCCAGTGACACTGTTAGGGAGGTGGGCAGGAAGGGTGTCTAGAGACACAAGCTCAGAGGGTTAAAGTCAGCACTGTTCATCTTTGGCATACTCCTTTGTCTGGAGCGCCACCATCACCCCTTCTCCCCTTCTAGGCCCCCTATCTTACTCCCTCATGCTGCCCCCCCTGCCCCAGTGCCTCCACTGCCATGCTATGCTCGAGCTTGCTGCCATAGCCGTGCCCACAGGTGCAGCCCACTCCCTCCTCCCTGCCCCATTAAATCTGACCAGTCTTAGGTCCATTTCTCCTGTGCTTTGCTCCAAATAAAACTTACACCCTCTTACTCTAAACCTACTTCTCTTTCTGCGACACCCAAGAAAAATATTGGCCTGAAGAAGCCGGAGAAGAGACTGAGATTTACTGGTGAGAGCTCTAGGAGGGAAGTGGAAAGCCAAGTCATGCCTCGGCCCCACCAGAGGCTCACAGGGATGTGACAATGTCTCTGTGGGGGTTTTAAAATAGAGCCACAAGTCCTGTGGGGCTCCTTTGTTTGTGTGCCAGTGACACAGGTTTGTTCACGCTGTGAAAATTCATCGAGCTGTGTGCTTATGATCTGTGCACTTCTCTATACGTCCATATACATCAATAAAAACTTTGCTTAAAAACCATCTTAAGAAAGATAAGATATTTAGAGGAGGGCATTTGAATAAACATTTACCATGGCGATCCACCTTGAGATAAAGTAATAAAAAAACTCAAGACTTAAAGTGATAAACAAGGATAACTGGGCACTGTACAAAAGGTTTTCTTGCCTTACAAAAAGGATTAGTGATAGAATTTCTTTGCTTTGCTAAGTATTTAAAATAAGATTCTATTGAGACATAAAACTTTATCAGGGTCATGGCCACAAGAGAGGCCTGCATTTTAAAGACTATTTCCTCCCTCTGGTTTCCAGTCCTCAGCTTTCCTGGGCACAGATGAGTGAATCACTCAGAGTGCAAAGGTCTTTAAATCATTTTGATTGGATATGTGCCAGCAGAGGCTGGAATTTGGCAAGAAGGAGTCTCCAATAATCTTGGAAGGACAGTCTCAATATCTGCTTCCATGTCCAATGGGCAGTACCTGGCGACTTCCTAAGACGCCTTCCGGCTCCAAGATGCCATTGTTTCGTGAGGTAGAAAGAACACTGTGTATTCTAAGAAACAAACAGAAAAATAGAAATAAAATTCTAGAAAAGTCAAGTAATGCCCCAGGAATAAACAGGGGCCCAAGAAAACTATATACACATATATAAATAATGAATTTCTTTTCTGGTTCTTGGCTCTCCCCTTCTCCCAACCACAAAATTACCTTATGGTCAGGAAGCCGAACAAAATTTTACCTAAGCAAAGGTAGAACCAAACCATGCTAGATCAAATTCTAGGTAAGAATTTCTGACCTGTGTTCTACCCCGAGGCTACGTGTGCTAATGGTATCCATGAGGTACTGAAAAAGTAGAAAGGGTCCAAGAGCCAAAGTAATATAATTTGCATTAATTTTATTGTGATCGTGTGTCTTGGATTTTTCTGGACAATCTGGATTTTAAGTGACCAGTCACCTTGTTCTCTTAACCTAGCTTTTCATTCAACAAATATTCATTCTTTCAACAAAACTACTTGCCAATGGTGCTGAACTAATTGGATGTCCATAGGGGAAAAAATAAATCTTGACCCCAAACTGCACAAGAAGTTAATTTGAGATGAATCCTAGATCCAAATGTGAAGGTTAAAACAACGAAGTTCCTAGAAGAAAACAAAGGAGATGACCTCTTTGGCCTTAGGCTGGGCAAAGATTTCTTAAACAGGACATAAAAAAGATAAAATTAATAGTCATCATAATAATATTTAAAATAATAATTAAAGTCATAAAAGAGAAGATTAATAAATTAGACTTTTTTAAAACTAAGAATTTCTGTTCATCAAAAGATATCATTAAGAGAATGAAGAGAAAGCCACAGATTAGGAGAAGATATTTGTAATTCATATATTGGACAAAGGACTCATATCCAGAATATGTAAGGAACTCTTATAGATCATTAAGACAGACAATTCTCTACAAAACGGGCAAAAGACTTGAACGGACACTTCACTAAAAGGGTATAAAAATAGCCAATAAGCTTATGAAAAGTTGCTCAACATCACTGATTACTAGAGAAATGTCAATTTAAATCACAACGAAATACACAAATACACATCCCTTTTTGAAATTAAAAAGATTGACAATACCAATACCGGCAAAGAGGTGGAGCAACTGGAAATCTCCCTTCACTGGTCGGAGTATAAGTTGTTATACGACTTTGGAAAACCATTTGGCAACATATTTAAAGCTTAATATGTATATACTCTATGATCCTGCAATTCCACTCCTGAGTATAAACCCAACATAATGAATGCTATGTCCACCAAAAGATATATTTAAGAATGTTTGTAGATCAGAGGGTGCAAAGGTTCAGTTATGTGGGATGAGTAAGTTCTGGGGATCTAATGTACAGCATGGTGACTATAGTTAATAATACTGTATTATATACTTGAGATTTGTCAAGAGAGTTCATCTTAAGCATCTCACCACACACACACACACACACACACACGCACAAAAGGTAACTATGTGAGGTGATGGATATGTTAATTAGCTAGGTTGTGGTGATCATTTCACAACATGTATGTATAACAAAACATCATGTGGTACACTTGAAATATGTACAATTTTTATTCATCAAGTGTACCTCAATAAAACTCGGAAAAAAAAGATCATTTGTAGCAGCTTCATTCATGACAGGCAAAACTTGATACAACCCAACACCACTAGTAGAATGAGTACATAAATTATTGAATATTTACATAATGAAACAAAACAGCAAATGGAAAAGAATGAACCATTGTTACATCTAACAACATGGATGAATTTCATAGACACACTGTTCAATGAAAGAAGCCAGATTCAAAAGTGCACATACTATGTAACTGATCCATATCAAGTTCAAACATTGGTAAAACTAATCTATGGTGATAGAGGTCTGAATAGTGGTTACCGTTGTGGGACATTAAATGGGAAAGGGCATGAGGAAGGTGGAGACGCTCTATATCTTGATCTGGGTGGCTGTTACACAGGTGTACACATATGTAGAAATTCATCATTCTGTACACACAAACTTTGTGCACTTTACTGAATTTATACCTCACAAAAAGTAAAAAAAAAAATTAGACCATATATCCTGATTTCATGTCCAACAATAGAGTCACTGGGGCTTTGATATCCTATCTCACTGATGTTCCAGAAGACCTCCCCTTCCCCAAGGAAGGCATATATTTGATAACTCTTTGTATCCTGGCAGACACTGAGAACCACACTTATTTCAGGCAGGGATGAAAGGGCAGGGTAGGGAAATATTGCATCTGGGAAGTAATCTTTTTTCCCACCACCCAGTAGAGGATCAGTAAAAGCTCAATAAATGTTTATTGATAAATAACAACAGCTATTATTTGATATAAATAACATTTACCCCACACTAGTATCAGGCACTACACTAATAGCTTTCTATTTTATTATTTAATACTTATATAACCCTACAAAGTTCCATTTTTAGTCCCATCATACAAGTGAGGAAATGGAGATTTATAGAGGCTTGGTTAAGTTACTTGCCCAAGGCTTTTCGGAGCTCAACTCAGGTTAATGTGAATTTAGAACCTGGACTCTATACCGCTTGCTATGGAATGAACGGATGGCGTCCAAGCCCCGCCTGCATGTTATATAACATACACGACGGAGCCCTGTGCCATTCCGAGGAGGGCGGAAGCTGTCGCGGTTGCCAGGCTTGGCGATGGATTCGAGGGCTTTAGTCCCACTAAATGCACACAGGTGGGAACTGCGGCCAGAGCACCAACTGCGCCGGCCCTTTCCCCAATGACCTCCCGCCAATTTCCTTGGGGAATCGGGCAAGTTCCCCTGGCTCAGAAAACATAAGTTTTTTCCGACTTTAAAATACACGCCGAAGGTAGGCGTGGAGGTTTCACTCTCCACTCCTGGAGAGAGAGAACCAAAGCGAAAATCCCCAGAGAAGCCAAAGAAAAACAAGCCTGCGAGGGAGCAAGATAGAGAGGGGGAAAGCTTGGGGGAAAAAGTTATGTGTTAGGAAAACAGCGTAGTGGAAAATAGAAAGAGGGGTATCCCAGTAACTCCGAAGCGAAGGGGGTGTCGGCGCAGCCCCTCTCTATTGCGCCTGCGCAGTGCTACCTTTGGCACCCCCGCCCCTTCCCGCCGCCTAAGATTTACTCGTCTCTCGGCAACCATTCACCCGAGGAGCCAATCAGAGGGCACCTTTTGCCCAGTCCTCGCCGTCAGCGCCCAGGCGGAAGGATCCCTAGGGCGCTGGCTCCGCCCCGCCCCGCCCCTCGCTCCCCGGGGAGGGCAGGCTTAGGGGCGGGGGCAGCGGGCGGAGGCGTGGCCAGGCCGTTTAAGAACGGAGGGGGCGGCGGCGGGTCGGCTCACTCGGTGCAGCTGCCTGGGGGCTGTGGTGACTGCGCTGGCCCTGCTGGGGGCTGCCCACGCCAAGGACCTGCCTCTGTCGTCTCCTCTTCCGCCGCCCAGGTGAGTCCACGGCCCCCTCCTCTAAAAGCGCGAGGATGCAGCGGCCCCAGAGAGCCGCGCGCTATACCCTCGGGGGCCGTCCCCGCCGAGTGGAGCTCAAGTCTTCGCCGAGCCTGGAGGGGGCGTGGGGCTCGGAGGGGAGGGGCGGACAGGTGCCGGGACCCGGTGCTTTCTTCCCCTCCAGTTCCCGCGACGATAGCCCCCCTGCACACCCCGCTCCCGAGGACCAGGCGAGACGCTCCGAGACGGAGCTGCAACTTTCCAGAGACTTCGGCCCGGGCTTGGCAAACTTCAGCGCGTTCCTGCTGCGCGCGTCTCGAAGGCTGCGCGCTGGCCGGGCTCGGGCGGGGCGGCCGAGGAGTGTGTGATCGGGGGCCTTCAGCTCCTTCCCCGCTCCGACGGCGCCCGCGCCATCCCTGCCTCGCTTGCGGTCTCTCGGGTTCGCCCCGGTGCTCCGCGGGCGCGCACGCCCTCCCCGGCCGGCGGAGCGCGAATTCGAATGCGGTGGTTTCGGAAGACGCAGTTAGAGACGCAGCGGTCAGGGGCATGTGTCAGGCCGGGGAGGGGAGGAGCGCTTCCCAGGCTCGGTGCCAAGGCCGCGGTTTTGAGGAGAGGGCGGAGAACCCTAACTTTCTTTGACTCACTCTAAACTAGACACCGTGAGCAGCAAAGTGATCCAAGAGAGTGACTTGTGCGCTGCACGTCTCTCGGAAACTTCTGGGGAGTACGGTGTCTGTGACCTGGTTCCTCCCCTGTTAGGAATGAAACTTGCTTACCGTGTAGACCAAAAGCCATGACAGTCAGTTGATTCGGCTAGCGGTTCCGCGGGTGGCTTAAAGGCGCGGCTGCCCCGGGAGGTGTCGCTGTCCAGATCGCGAAGGTGGGAGGGGAGTCGGAGAAGGGGGACGCACCTGACGGCTCCAGGTTGGTAGCCTGTACGCCTCAACAAAGAACACCGGTGGGCGAGAAAGCAAAACGACGTTGCCTCGAAGTAAGAGAGGACTTCGGAGAAATGCCAGGAGAGCTCCTCAGGAGAACGCGAGTTGACACATCCTCCCTAGCACCGACGGTTAGGGCTGGACCCCGCGGGAGGGAGCAGCTCAGTCCCCTTCTCCCCTCCTTTCTGTCCGGAGGAAGGCTTCTGCTGGGTGACCAAATCCTGGTCTTAAGTAGGGTCCTGCTGCCTTTTTAACTTCTGTTTGTTTATGGAGTTACAACATACAAACAATTGAGTGCTTCAAGTGCACTTGTTACAGTGCGCGTTTATAAAGACTGTGTAATCATTTGTATTGTGACAATTGGTATTCAGGATATTTGGTAGGTCGGTTAGGAACCTGAACCTCCCCAGGAAATCAAGTTAAGATTATTAAATCCTAAAGTAGACTCCTGGCTTGGCCCAGCTGCTTTCAGGGGGGATGAGAGTGGTCATTGTTGTCTACCCAACGGGAGTAACTCGGCAAGGCATCCGTGAGGGTGGTAGGGGTGCTTACCGAGAATGGTGCTGTGTCTTAAATCCCCAGAGGTGTTATTGAGGGAGCAAGACCCTGCCATCGAAGGGGGTGGGGTGGGGATCAAAGACTGTTGACTTTTCTCTTCCTTTCAGGGAGGTGGTCTGAGCTGGACCAGCAGGGCTTCTGTCCTTTGACGTTCTTGTTTGAAGATGGAAAACTTAATATCCGAGGAGTCAAGCTTTTACTTGAGATAACTGAAACTTTGTGTCTTAAGGTGTACTCATATCTTTGTAGTACATTTATTCTCAATAAAGGGTTTTTAGGAAGATTTTATTATTTGTATATTGAGAGTCCCATAACATCAAAGTTAAAAATTTTTTTTCTCTGCCAGGAGGCCTCTAAATTGTTACCCAAAACAAAGGTCCCTAATTTCGTAAGTTACTGTGTGTACATAGAGTTAACAGCAACACTCTTTATGTTGAGTTTCTTCCACAGTACCTACCTTGTATCAAGAAGATAGAGTAGGGGTACCTCTGAAAGGAAGGATTTGTGATTTTGTTGGGCACCAGTGGCTCTCCCTACCTAGTTTCCTCAGTTCCACTGTGAGTACAGGTAGCTCACCGAAATCCCATCCTGAGTTGCAGAAGCTCGTCCTGCCCCCCATCTCCCAATAGGGCCCCACTCAGCCTACATCCCCCAGTGTTCAAGGCCGGGGCAGATGGTGCATATCTGGCGCTATCTGTCAGAGAACAGAGAAGTCCTCATACTTCTGCAAGTCCGAGGAACTGCCCGGCAGTAAAGATAACTTAGAGTGGACTGTAGTGCCCTTGTTCTCCCAGGGCCAGTAACCGGACACATTTGATAGAAAATTGGAAAATGACATTATTTTTTTAACTGCTCAAGTACGTAGTACTTTGTCTTTATCTTGAATCTTTGATATGTTGTGTGCATGGGGTCAGTCACTAAAGAATGACAAGCCAAGAGCTCTGATGTGGTAAAGCTTTTTTGTGTTACTGAGAGAAGTTGTGGAAGCCCAAGACTAGTTTCTTAAGTTAAATTTGTGTTGTTGTGTTTGGCTTTCTTGGTCTCACACCAGACTCTGGGCTGTGTCTGTTATTTTGTGTGTGTGTTTAGGGGTTAAGGGGAAGCCATGCGGTGTCTGAAGTGTTACTTGGGATAAAATATTACTCTGGTTAGCTAAGGTCCGTTGCATTTTTGTGTTGTCACTGAGGTAAACAAGGCAATATAGAAAAATGCTTTCTGTCATCTTGGAGTTTTGACTGTAGTACGTTAAATTGGCATAAGCAGTATTATGATGGAGCAGACACCTCTGTGTTTAAAGAAATGTTCGTGTTTAAAGCCACTTGGGTACAGCAGTATTGCTGATCTCTTGTGATGCTTCCAGGACTTCTGGTCTCAGACTCTTTTATCTTTTCCCTACATGCATTATAAGGAAGCTTATATATGAGATTTAAATGGTTTAGAGGAAGCATCTTTGTATAACTCAACTGTATAAGGAAGCCTTCTGAATTGTTTAGAATTAATAGATTTTGCACAGCTGACCCCTGTAGCCTGTTCTAGAACTGTTTGCAGAACTTTTTGGAACAACAGGAAAAAACTAATAGTATGAAGAAATAATTGCTGATGCTAAGCAAGGTAGGATGTTTTTTAGTCTCAGAGCCCTTTGGAGTCTTGGTCACTAAACTGCGTAAAGTGTTTATTTCGTGGATAACAGTGATTGAGTCAGTAAGTAGTTAAGTGCTTCCTAGGCAGTAGTTTGTGCCAGGTGCTGGGGAGGCCAAGGGAATGGTATGTGGAAAGGTCTGTGGAAGTGCTCTGGATACAAGAGGAGCTGGGTCAGCTTGACAGCCTACTGGAGTGCTCAGTTTTTGCTCGTTTGTCTTAGCCACTGGCATGTGAGCCCCAGGAAGGCAGGGATCTGTGCTCAGCCTGACTCCCCAGTGCCTGGAGCAGGGCCTGGCACACAGAAGGGGCTCCTGTTCACTGGATACAGTGCTCTGCTGGCACTCCATTGCCATTCCGCTCAAAGAGGGAGGCATACTTGAAGTGGGCGTCGTCCTGGTGGGCCAAGGTGCTGGAGCTTTTTGGATCAAAAACTGAGCCTCAAATGCAGGGCATTTTCTGGGCCTTTTTTTAGTGGAGGCCTCAATGGTGTAAGATTGGAGCTGAGGGGCAGTGGCTGCTAATTGGCCAACAGCTGAAACTCCTCAGGCTGCACTCCCGACCTGCTCCCTTCACGCGCTTCCCATCCTGCCCATCCGCGCAGCACCAGCCTCACCCGCTCACTCAGCCTTTCTCTCTCCACCGTCACTTGCTTGCTAGTTCTGCTGATTATTTCGCTTTTTAATTTTTTGTTTCCCACTGCCATCACTGACGTGGCTTTGGGCCCCACACGCTCGCCGAGAGCAGTGGCGGAGCTCCTGTCCCTGCCTCCGGCCAGTTCTGCGTCCCCTGCACCTCGGACCCCACCCCGTCCTCTCAGGAACTGCCCTTCCCTCTACAAGCTGAGCTCCTTCTCAAGACCTGTTCCTTTCTGACCCTCTGTTTATTCCTGACTCAAGTATTTGAACAAATTAATGCTACTCCTTCCTTACCAAGCTCTATTTTAATTCAGCTTGGGACCCTTCTCCGAGGCTTCTGGTCTTACCCGTCTGAGGTCCCCCTTATCCCATACCTCTCCTTTTCAATACTTGTTTACCGTTCTGCCTTATTTTCTAGTTTTTTCAAATCTTATCTTCAATTGGATGAGCACAAAAAGTTCCATATCTGTCTCCGTATTAGGTCCCTGTAGACACATTTTGAGAAGAAAATATCTGAATCTTGAACTGCTCCCACCCTATCATGTTGCGATGAGCTTCTCTCACCTTAGCCCTTATGAGTCCTCCACCTCGCCTGGCTGTCTACTCCTTACCCCCAAACACACCCTGTCCATCCTGACCTGTGCTTCTGAGGTGAAGGAGTGGGCATTAGGACCACCGCCCTCAGCTGGCTCTCCGTGGCCTTGGCCAGTCCCGTGGTCACAGGGAGTAACTATAAGGTGGGTGCGGTAGGAAGAGCGCTGATCCAGAAGGAGAGAGGTGGACGCTGAGCACCTGCCCTGTGTCCAGGTGCTGGCCTAGGGCTGTGGGCTGGGCACCAGCACTGCCGCTGTCTCCGTGCTCAGGACCCTTGTGGTCCTTACTCTTACCTCCTCCCTGTCTCGAGGCTCCTTAGTTGTGAGGACGCCTGGGTTCTGGTCCTGGCAACACCTTTATCTCTTCAAGCTTCAGTTTCTTTGTTGTAATAAGGACAGTAGACCAGCGCTGTCCAATAGAAATATAACAAGAGCCAATTAAGTTTCTAGTCGTCATGTTAAAAAGTAAAAATAAACAGGTGAAAATAATTTTAATAATTTTATTTAACCCATCATATCAAATAGTATTTCAATTTATAATCAATACAAAAATATTAATATTTTACTTTTTTTTTCCTCATACCAAGTCTTTGGAATCCAGTCTCACAGCATGTCTCTGTGTGGACTTGCCCCGTCTTAAGTGCTCACAGGCCATACGAGGCTTGTGGATACAGTATTGGGCAGTAATTCTCATTCTGCATGAGTGGGGCAGGAGTTAACAGTTATGGAAGAACAGTGTGAGCTAGGATTTAAGCTCTACAAGGGCAGAGGTCTGTGTCTCTTGCTTTCCCATGGATCATAAGCTCCTAGATCAGTGTTTGGAACACAGTAAGCTGTGTTCCACAGATATTTGAAAGAAGGAAAGGAAATTCAGTCATGGTGGCTGGTGATAATCATTCACCCTGTGAATCAGGCCTGACACTAAAATACAGGATGTTTGATGCCTAGTCCAGTGCTCCTTCTCTTGTTTTTCTATAGTTTCTTAGCGAATCATCATAAGGTAATAGAATTTTAAAGAACTGAAGATAAAATCTGCAGACTGGGAGGGGATCAGGACTCCAACAATTTATCAACAATTAAAAATTGAAAATGCAAGAGGAAATAACTTTCAAGTAAATGTGTCTATGAGATACCTAATGACAATAACACGTGACTTGGTCAATGCTAATTTAATGATAATCATTCTAGTGAGCTATGTTCACAGCTTGTATGGCTCCACACATGTAGAAACACCAAACAGAGGGTGGTTTGGCCACCTCAGGTGCAGTTGGTGCAGAAATAGGTACCACCCCATAGTGTAGCTCCTTCGCTTTAATCCCAACCCTCCACCCCCGACTCTGCCCACCTGCCCAAATTTCTGTTCTTAGTAGCATTTATAATGTTGTCAGAGGGACCGTTGAGCCTGGTGATGTTTCATTTGGGCTGCTGCCCTGTGCAGTACCTGGAGGTCAGGTACCTGCTACTTGAATGTTAACTCCACAGGGAAGGATCTATGCAAAGCTAAAACCTGGGTGGAACTGTGTGCACATTAGGCCAGCTCACCCTTAGACATATGTGAGTGGAGCTGAGTATATGTGTTCAAGTATGATAAGTGCTGCATTTGAGCAACTAAGAGTTGCTTATCCCTTTCCTGATAAGGCCCAGGGATGCTGCTAGTGACTAGGCAGGACTTTTAGCAGACTGAGGTCCTCATTTTGGACAACTGACAGCTATTCAAAGCTCTAAATTGGAGAGTTAGATGGTAAAGTAGCCTGTGGACGCAACCCTTGATAAAACCTGGAGGCTGTCAGGCCTTAAACCCTGTGGATTGTATGTATACTTGGTCATCCTTACAGTAAACAGTCTTCTTCTAGGAACTGCCCTGTTTTTCTTAGTCTAGTCAATCTCTAAAACAGTAGGGCCAGCTCTGGGGATCTCCTTAATGAGTTCAGACCCGTAACATCTCTGATTTAGAAAGAGGCTTTTGCGGGAGGGAGTGGACTACCAAGTTGCAACAAGAATTATTTCCAGTTCAAGTTGTGTATGTAGCTCTTAATAATGCTGGCACCTTAGAAAAGTTGACTTCCATCCTTAGCTTCCATCTGAAGGTGTCTGTGTTCTGACCTTGTTAATGTTTACATTTGTAGCGATTTCAGGGTATTCCTCTAAGCGCTTGAACTTATGTGATGTCCCTGTTATAATATCTGGGTCAGTGTTTTGATTCAGTTTCGTGCTGTTTTGCAGCCACAGCATTAGTTCTTCCAGTGTTATCTCTCCAACCACAGTTGCTGAAGCACCCTATTTTGAAAGACGGGAAAGAGCTTTCTGTTTGGACTCTTCTTAGGGTGGGTGTCTGTGGATAGAGCCCACTGATAACCATGAAGACTGTATGTTCCATCAGTGGGAAGGGAGAACTTGTGAGGGCCCCTCAAACTGGAAAAGCCTGGGAGAGAGCGAGGCGGCTCTAGGTTCTGCGGCCTGCCTCTGCTTCAGTCCGGGACACGCTTTTCCTTTAGCTCAGGCAGCATCCCAGTGGCTGTGGGAATTGAACCAAATTGCTTGGCTCTGATAAACATCACTGTTAAATGGCTGGGAGGATGCTGATAACCCTGAGAAAATAGATTGAGACCTCAACTGAATGTGGTCGAGCTGGGAGTGAGAAAAGACCATCTGCGGGTTTGCTGTCACTGAGTTAGAAATGTCTTCTCTGGGCACAGCTTTGTGGCATGAGTCAGTTATTTCTTTGAACTGAGGTAGACTGTGTTTGTGGGTGTTCGAGTGGGCAACTGTAAAAATAACTTCTTGGCAAAAGTTAACACACAATATATGGTCCTTTTAAAAAAAAGAAGGCATTATTTTATCTGGTTCTGTTGCTCTGGGCCATCTGCTAATCTACACTCTTTCTCCATGTACATTAAACACAGGTGTGTGCCTTCGTTATCTGAAACTTTTTTAATGTGTTTGGGGGCAGTGGAGGAGTCTCCAGACTGTGGCCTCGTCTCTGATGGTGGGACCGGGGGCCCTGGTGAGGGGGCTGGCAGCTAGCAGACAAAAGTCTTCCTCAGGCTGCCCCCTGGTCCTAGATAGCACCTGGCCTTCACCCCCCTAGGAATTCAAGGAGTAAGGGAGGATTTCTCTTTAGAAGGCCAAATCCACTTTGACCCTGGTTTTTCTCCTTTCTGCTCACTTATCTGCTGCTGCATATATCAAGTCCATGGTCATTCAAAGCGCCTGGCTCTTTTCTCAAGGATGAAGGAATCTCAAGGGTCAAACTACACAGGTGGGAAAAGTCTCACTGGCAGGTGGCCAGTCTCAGGTTCAGCATGCACGCATTCGTCAGTCTGTTCCTGTTTTCACTTCTGTTCCAGCTCTCCTTCCTGTGCCAGCCCTTGGGGTCCTGGTCACTTCTCACAAATTTCCCTACCTCCTCTCTGCAGCTCCAGCTGGGTTATCTGGTTTTAGATCTGATAAAGTTGCCCTCTTGTCTGCAGGGAGTGTCCTGTTCTGTTGCTGTATCAGCAGATCTGAGTTCCTGATCTTCCAGCCACCAGAGCGAATCCCAGCAGTTGTTCCTTTAATCTGCGAGCAGAGCAGTATGCCTTAGTTGCAGATCCAGATCAGCATCAGCCCATTCCTGAAATCTCCTTCTTGTGCCGTTATTTTTTCCCCTTAATGCTTGCCCAGCAGGCTGACTATCCAGCTCCTCCTTCTTCTGGGTTCTTGCTCACTTCTGGGCTTGCTTTCTCTAAAATCACCACAGCCTAGCAACCTGGCCAGCATCTTGGAGCTCCCTCAGAAGTGAGGATCCTGGGCCTTCATCTCTCAGCCATTGTTCCTTTAAAACAAACATAGTAGCATTTCCATACTTCATTACATTCAGTTCTGGTGGCTCCAGCCAGGCTGCCTACACCCCCCAAGTCCATGATGATTTTGAGGGAGAGAGTTTCTGTACTGGCGGTTGATACATACTTTAGTTCTGGTTGATACATACTTTAGTTCTAAATGCTTCTGCCTGCTTTCAGTACTTGCCATCTGGCCTTACCCCACTCAGGGGGCCTTAGCACATCTCACCAACTTCTTTCCCACCGTTTTATAAAATACCTTCATACCTTTCTCCCTTTTCCTTCCTCTTATTGCCGTCTACTTCTTGCAACTACCTGAGCTGCTAGCTTATTTTCAAAGCCCCACCACCACCCCAACACACACACCAAAGCTCTCCACCTCCTGGGAAGCCTCCTAAATCCCATTTCTGCCACTTCCCAGTGGTGCGTCCTTGGACAGTTAACAATTTGTGTATCCCCTTTGTTCCCCAGTTTTCTCATCTGTAAAGGGGTAAACCCTCCCTTACAGGGTTGTTGTAGGAATCAAACGGATTGGCCAAGATAAAGCCCTACTGCACTGTCTCTCTATCAAATAGTTTGGTGGCTCATTAGGGCACCTGGCTAAACATCTAGTCACATTTGGTGTCCCCTGGCTGTGGCTGTCTCTACACAAAGAGCCCCTGGAGAGCTCTGTGTCTGTCAGTACCTGCTGGAGCTTCTGAGGAAGTAGCAGTTGAACCCTGTGGGAGAAGGATGTGGGTAGGATTAGTGTTTTACGTTGTAAAACAGCTGATGTGCATCCCTGTCGAGAAGTGGGATTTCCCGTCATGGCCAATGAATTACCTTCTCTGGTGCCTCTCTGAGAGGCACGTGTAAGCCACCCTGGTGTCCTTGAGGATGAGCACCGACTCGTGTCCCTTGCTCAGATGGAGTCTGCACTGAAGCCGGCAGTGAAGGGTGACTGACTCGAGCTTTGCTGTCTTTGGCGTGTCTGGTGGGGGATAAGGAGCGATGGGGAGATAAAATGTCACAGTTATACAGTTAACAGAAGGTTGCTTTCTCCTTTTTTTTTGGATAGAACCAATAATATGTCTGTTTTAGAAAACATCACTTTAGTAGAAGCAGCCAGAACTGGTCGTGCCTGTGTGTGTGTGGGTTTGTAGCCTGGGCTCACTACCCTCACCCTGCCGGTGGCACAACCTGAGCTTGGTGGAAGTTGTGGCCAGTTCCAAGAGTTAGAAAACTACCTCAGGAGTTGAGAATCTGGGGTCAATTCACTTAATCTTTTCTGATCCTTCTTCCTTAATTTGTGGGAAAGGAGCAGTTGTCGCTTCCTCGGCGTGCTCGTGCGGATTGAGTGGGAATTGTTGTGAAGTGGCTCACACTCAGTACTCTTTCGCTTGCTTTCACATACCTCCAGACCTTCATTTTACAGAAAAAAGAGAAATAGGCCCAGAGTAGCGGTTCTCATTCCCTCAGCTAGCTAAGGGAAGAGGTGGATGGGATTCTAGGATGGGTACTGCCATCCACTTTTACTTCTGCTGAAATTTTCTAGGCTTTTTTTTTTTTTTTTTTTTTTTTTTTGTGAGGGAGATCAGCCCTGAGCTAACGTCAGTGCTAATCCTCCTCTTTTTGCTGAGGAAGACCGGCTCTGAGCTAACATCTGTTGCCAATCCTCCTCCTTTTTTTCTTCCCCAAAGCCCCAGTAGATAGTTGTATGTCATAGTTGCACATCCTTCTAGTTGCTGTATGTGGGACGCGGCCTCAGCATGGCCGGAGAAGCGGTGCGTCGGTGCGCGCCCGGGATCCCAACCCGGGCCGCCAGTAGCGGAGCACACGCACTTAACTGCTAAGCCACGGGGCCGGCCCTTTCTAGGCTTTTATATGCAACTAAATAGTTTCATTTTGTTTAAAGTGTCTTCTGTTGCACATGGAGGAGAAGAGTTTGTGTGGAAGGTGCCAGCCGCGGGTACATGGGTCCCCTCTCAGCCAGGAGCTGGGGACGGCAGGTGTCTTTGTTCTGCATACACACCTCCTTATTGTCTGTCACCAGGCTTGCTCCATTGCCTATGGCTGAGTGTCTGTCTTACCCTGAGCTGGAAAGTGTTACTGGGAAGATGTAGGCTTTTGAGGTAACATTCGATAACAGTGAAAGGGAATTTTGTCATCAAAGGAATGCTGAACTGTGTTTGAGTTTCTTTGATATTCTTAAACCCACAGCAGGGGCAGAGGAAGAGGTGTTGTTTGGTTGTCTCTGGACTGGGTAGAGGGCTGCAGTAGCTGAAAGAGTCTCAGTTCACACCTCAGCACTTCCATGATACCTTTAGGGCAACAACTTCTAGAGCTTTCATGTTAAATATCACAGACCTAGACTTAACTTCATGGATGTGTATCTCTACCAAGAACTCTTTCGACGGTGTCTGTGTCTAATACCAGGCACAAGTAGGAATCAGTGTTGATTTGACCATGAGACCCGGGAGTGTTACAGATGCTCTTGTCTCCACCTTGTCCATCTGCCGGGCCTGCTTGCCCACCTTGAGGCCTCTCACGCTTGCCTAGCCTCTGTCGCCCTTATTTCTGGGATCTAGATAAACTATGAAACAGTATTAGAAATAGCTCTTTTTTTTCCTTCTCTTTTCAACTGGGGCTCAAACATAGGTTTTCAAATCAACTAGCCTTGCATGGCTCTGTCCCAGGCAGTGGGGAACAAAGGTAAGTTCGACCCCAATTGTCCTCAGGGAGCTTGCTTTAACTTCGGGCCTCATTTGTCTTTTCCTCGCACTCAGGGAGCTTGCTTTAACTTCGGGCCTCATTTGTCTTTTCCTCGCACCTTTTGCTGCCATCTCTGCACACCTGTGTTCTTTCAATGTGTGTGTTCTACCCTCTGCTGCAGCCAGATGATAGAAGGAAGAGGGGTTCTGGGGTACCTCAGATCGCTGTTCATCACCGGTCAGACTTCTTAGAAGATTAAGCAGATTGAACTGAGTAGGCAGTTGGTCATCCTCACTTTTCAAATCAGTCCCCACCTTTCCCACTTTCCACTGTCCAAAATGCAATGACTCTGCCTCTCAGACGGAAGGAACATCAAACACTTTGGTTTGAATTTACCAGGCTTCAAGTTAATTCTTTTTCTAGTCACTATTTCGTTAATTTGCTGACTAGAATTTGCCTTTAACCAGGGCCTTTAATGAGTTGGAAATGTATGTTTCACGTGATTCTTTTATATGGGGATTATATCAATGTTGATTTCAAGTGGTTAATTAAAACTAAAACTGTTGCACTAAGCTCTGGTGTGTTATCTAAGCACTAAGGACCTATGACTTGGATTTATTTTAGTAATACCAATGTTTGTCTCAGTAACTTGAAAATGTACTTTTGATATTTGAAATTGTTTGGATAGGTGAGGGAAAACAAAGAATTCCTTTCTGATAGGCATTAATAACTTATTTTGGGCTCTTCTAATGAGCTGAGCACTGAATATGAACCCAGCCTAAATTTGAGCCTTCAGTAGCGTGAGCTCCTCTATGTCTAAGTCATGGTAGATTGGAAAATTAAAAACTACGCCATGGACTTGGCATTTGTCATGTCTCACACTGTGCTTTTATAGAGACTACTTTTTCCAAAAGTTAACTCCGTTATTCATATATGTGTCAGAAGAAGTTTATGGAAGATGCCAACCCACAAGCATCTTAGATTCCTGAAAAAGTGTTTATTGCCTTTATTAAGGTTCTGGCATCTGTAGCCAATAATCAACATGACAGTATCATGAGGGTAGCTCTAGTATGTCTGAAATGAGAAATAGCAATTCTTGTAAAACTACAAAAAACATTTTTGGATAACAAATATAGAATGGGACTAGATGAGATGGCTTATCCATTATTTTGAAAGTTTTGGGTTTTTTTTTTTTTGATAAACAATGGATATCTTCTTTTGAACAGTATGTAAGTAGAAACTTGACTAAAAGCCATTCTAGAGGAAAAACAGTCCCTTCTCCCCTGTGCACCCCTCTAGAGATCAACATTTAAGGGGGAACTTCTAAGTGTATTTGATTTTGGCACATGGGTATGGGCATGGTGGGGAGGGAACTGAAGGAAGTAAAGAAGGTAGTAGATGAGTACAAGGCTCATAGGGGAAAGATTTTAGAACATGGCTCATAAGATTTTAACTTTTTTCAACTGATACATGTATAGGTTCTAAATTCAAAAGGGAAGTTTTCTTCATCCCCTGTCCCCCAACCTAGAGGTGGTATTTGGTGTGGGCTGAGCTGCTTGTGTGTCCTTCCAGAGATTTTTATGATTGTATGAGCAGAGACTTGTGCTTTTACACACGCAGTTTTGCACTTGCTTTTCTATTAATCTTGACGAGCATTGCACATTCGTACAGAGAGAGTTGCCACCATTCTTTTGGACAACCGCATGCATTTGTATACTACTGTATGCATGCGTCAAGTCATTTAACCTTCCTCCATTGATGACTACTTATAGCTTTATAAATAATTCTCCAGTAAATATCGTTGTGCGTACTTGCAAGTATACTCATAGGATAAAATCCAAAGTAGATTTCCTAGAAGTAGAATTGCCATGTCAAAAAGTGCGTCCACTTAGAGTTGAGAGTCCCATGTTGCTCTCCAGAGAGAGCCTACAGGCTGGGTACCAAAGGTGTCTGCTTCTTGGTCTTTGCCAATCTGATAGGTAAAAATGATAACATTGAGGTTTTAATTTGCCCATTGCTTAAGGTAAGGTTGAATATGTTATCCATCTGAGCCACTGCTCACATCCTTTGCCCCTTCTTCTGTTGAGGTTGTAGTATTTCTGATTTGTAGGCACTTACTGTTCATTAAGGAAATAATTATTTTTCCTAATGTGGCAGATATTTTCCTAGTTTTGTCTTCTGACTTCTTTATGGTGTTTTTACCATGTAGATGCTTTAATTTTTATATAGGCAAATGTATCAATTTTTTGTGACTTTTAGCTTTTATGTGATTTAGAAAGGACTGCCTGCTCTCTGTAAGTGTGTATAAATTCCATGTTTTTTTCTAGTACTCCTAGGATTTCTTCCTTTTATACTTAGGTCTCTGCTTCATCCATCTAGATCTTAGTTTGGTACAACATAAGGAGCCACCTTTAGTTGTTTAATTTCTAGATTTTAAAAATTCTGTTCTGCCCATTTTTCTGTCTTTTTGCACCAGGACCACACTGTTTCAATGACTGTGGCTTCATAATATCCCTTATGAAGCTGGTGTGCATCATTCCTATTTTTTGTAACTTTTCTGGCTAGTCCTGCTTCTCCTCCTATATGAACCTTACAAATTTTCAATCTATAACAGATTCTAACTTTGACTCTACTACCAGTTCAGAGATTACAAAAATATATGAAAATTCTCATGCGTATATGTAACTCCCCCGCCAGGGGAAGGAGAGAGCTTGCGTCAGATTCTCGCTGGTCTTAGATGCCCCTCCTCTGATGTTAAGAACTACTGTTCTAGAGGTAAGAGTTGTCCTGACTTTAACTCTAGATGACTTCTTTTTTAACAGCTCCTTTAAAAAAAGGCATGAGTTGGGCCCGGCCCAGTGGTGCAGCAGTTAAGTGCCCGCACTCCGCTGTGGCGGCCCGGGGTTCGCTGGTTCGGGTCCCGGGCGCACACCGAGGCACCGCTTGTCAAGCCCTGGGAGCATCCCCTGTAAAGTAGAGGAAGACGGGCGCGGATGTTAGCCCAGGGCCAATCTTCCGCAACAAAAAGAGGAGGACTGGCATCGGATGTGAGCTCAGAGCTGATCTTCCTCACACACACACAAAAAAGGCATGAGTCAGAAGTCATTCCTATGGTTGTTCTCCTCTGCAACATTGTTGAGGTTCTTCCTGGAGATTTTCTTAAAATTAATGGTTCTTTCTAATCCAAGTACTGATGGAATTGAGGCTCCTCTGTTGCTGTGACTTCTCGTCTTTGTATCGTAAATGTGAGCCTTGGAAGCACAGTAACAGGTGACACACAAAGTAAAGCAAATTATATTTCATAGGTAGATCGACATACCTGACAGAAACCTGTGTCACCAAATCGGAGTATTGCAGTCTCTAAAATGAAGCTAGAGCCATACCTTTCTGTAATCATTTGAACTTAATTGTGTACCTATGTAACAGGCACAGGTGTACTGTATGCTAATCATAAAAGGGGCCACAAAAAAGCAAGTGTACATAGAGCACATGAAAAAGAACTCCACTGTCTCAACTCTGACTTGAAGCCAAATGCCAGCCACAATAAACATTAAGCATTTCATCACAAATTTAGCTTGATATTCTTAACTTAGGGGTGCTTTGGAAGGATGATCTAGATAGCCTAGGGCTTTTTAATGCTGGCCAAACAGGTTTGAAGGGAACCTTTCATTTTCCCCTTGGCAAGTATTCTTCTGTAGCACGCAGAGGAGTGCTCACTCCCAGATTGGTCTTCCTAGAGCCTGCTTTGATCATGTGATCAACCTTCCCATTGCCAGCCAAGCAAATTCAGTCCCTTAACCTAGGTACTGAAGGGAGTCTGTGACCTTGCTTGAGGAGAGGTGCCTGATGGCCAGACTGGACAGCTTGCCAGGTCTTGGCTGCATGCTACCTTCTGCCCTGCAGCCCCAGCTGAGAGCTCACATTGCCTTTCCACTGGCTTGTGTCCCCTCCCCGTAAGTGAACTCTTCTGTGGCCTTCCTGTTCACCCCAGTCAGAGGACACTCCTTTCTTCTACCTTAAATATTCCATTTTCTTTTTACCACACACTGGCTTGTATTGACATGTTGTGCTCTCACCCACCTTCTTAATGGCCAGCTCCGGGAAAGCTCCTCTTGGTGTATCCAGTGGTGCCCCATCACTGAGTGACAACCATCCCATTGATCTGAGTGCTGTGGGTAAGGCAAGGATCCCTGGCACCAGTGCAAGACTAAAATTTAAGTTGGAATCCCAGGACAATGCATGCTGGATGTGCATTCAAAAGCAGCAACTTCCGAACAGTGCAACTGCCGAAGTCCTGGGGATGGAGTTTGTGTGTGTCTAGCAAGTCAGAGAGGTGGAGAGGGTGGGAAGACTGTTCACAGTGAGGTCTGAGGACAGTACCTTGACTTATTGTTTCAGGTCTTATGTCCATCTAGCTAACATTTGACCTGTGTGGAGCCACAGGCATTTTGACTTTCTAATATATTAGTATTTGTGGGTTTTATTTTGGTGAGGAAGATTAGCTCTGAGCTAACATCCGTTGCCAATCCTCCTCTTTTTGCTGAGGAAGACTGGCCCTGGGCTAACATCTTCCTGTACTTTATGTGGGACGCCGCCACAGCATGGCTTGACAAGAGGTGTGTCAGTCTGCGCCCGGGATCTGAACCGGCGAACCCCAGGCCGCCGAAGCGGAGCGCACAAACTTAACCACTATGGCACCGGGCCGGCCCCCAGTGTTTGTTTTTATATATTAGGATTTCCAGGCATCTGTTGTGTTTCATTTTCTGAAAAGTACAACTTAATTTAAAATTGCTTTGGTAATTTTGTGGTTCTAGCAGTTGAAGTGTGAGAAGTGATATTTTTCTAGTACTGAGTGCTAACTTTTTTCATCTCAGGTAGCTGTAACGTTTTTCAAAATCTTTCCACTATTTCCGAAATCCCATGGAAAGCTCACACTGCCCTGAGGAAGTTTCCCACATCCTGTGTAGGGCCTCCTTGCTGGGTGGTGCGGTTCCATTACATAGCTGACCTAACCCTTTGTTACTCAGGAATTTTGTCATTCAGACAACTCCTCAGTCCTCCCCTGGATGACAGAGGTGTGTGTTGTAGGGCAGACTGCTCCTGTAAGTGAGAGGCCGTGAGATTCTTGCTAACAGGACATCTGTGTACTTGACTCCAGCAGGACTGACCTGACTCCCTCTTCTCGGGATGGTTGTAGCCCAGAGTTGAGAATTCGTCTATTCGTGGAGTGAAGGAGGCCTTCATTTTTTGTGGATCATGTGTTCTGTGTGTGGGCGTTGTACCCTAGGTGTCAACCGATTCAGGATGTAGTGAGGGAGCCAAAAGCAGGAGAGGGCATTTCCGTAGAAAACAAGGACAATTAGCAAAACCTATAGGCGTTCTATGGAATAATGTTGTGTTTTGGTTACTAGGTCTAATAAGTTTGTCTGCTTCCCTTCACACAAACCAGCACACTCCACCCCCAACTGTCATGCAGACAAAACAAAGAAATGAAACCCACATAAAACAGACTTATGAAGTTATCGAATTTGGTGTAGGGCAAGCTTATGTGTATTTTGTCCTTACTCCCTGCAGGCTCTGTTCTTTATATATTTAACTCATTTAATCCTCACAGCAACACCCAGCAGTAGGTGCCATTTATCGCTATTTTACAGGAAAATGTTCACAGCTAAGTCACCATCTTCTCTGAGTCTGTCGAGCTGCCTTGCCATGTGGAAGTGAATCCTAACTCTGTTTCTCATCCCTCCCTTTCAGTTCCCCCGGCAAGAACATCCCCTAGGATGGCGGAGGAGAGCAGCAGTGCCAGTACCAGGGACTGCATGTCCTTCAGCGTGCTCACCTGGGATCAGGTGAGCCGGCTGCATGAGGTCTTGACCGAGGTCGTGCCCATCCACGGACGAGGCAACTTTCCAACCTTGGAGATAACTCTGAAGGACATCGTCCAGACTGTCCGCAGCCAGCTGGAGGAGGCAGGCATCAAAGTGCGGGACGTCCGGCTGAATGGCTCTGCAGCTGGCCACGTCTTGGTCAAAGACAACGGCTTGGGTTGCAAAGACCTGGACCTAATCTTTCACGTGGCTCTTCCCACAGAGGCAGAATTTCAACTGGTCAGAGATGTGGTTCTGTGCTCCCTTCTGAACTTCCTGCCAGAGGGTGTGAACAAGCTCAAAATCAGTCCAGTTACCCTGAAGGAGGCTTATGTCCAGAAGCTGGTGAAGGTCTGCACCGACACTGACCGCTGGAGCCTGATCTCCCTCTCCAACAAGAACGGGAGGAATGTGGAGCTGAAATTCGTCGACTCCATCCGGCGTCAGTTTGAGTTTAGCGTGGACTCTTTTCAAATCATCCTGGATTCTTTGCTCTTTTTCTATGACTGCTCCAGTAACCCCATCTCTGAGCACCTCCACCCCACGGTGATTGGGGAGAGCATGTACGGGGACTTTGAGGAAGCCTTCGACCACCTGCAGAACAGACTGATCGCCACTAAGAACCCTGAGGAGATCAGGGGCGGGGGACTGCTCAAGTACAGCAACCTTCTCGTGCGGGACTTCAGGCCCACAGACCAGGAAGAAATCAAAACTCTGGAGCGTTACATGTGCTCTAGGTTTTTCATCGACTTCCCGGACATCCTCGAGCAGCAAAGGAAGTTGGAGACCTACCTTCAAAACCACTTTGCCGAGGAAGAGAGGAGCAAGTACGACTACCTCATGATCCTTCGCAGGGTAGTGAATGAGAGCACCGTGTGCCTCATGGGGCACGAACGGAGGCAGACCCTGAACCTCATCTCCCTCCTGGCCTTGCGTGTGCTGGCAGAACAAAACATCATCCCCAATGCCACCAACGTCACCTGTTACTACCAGCCAGCTCCCTATGTCAGTGATGGCAACTTCAACAACTACTACGTTGCCCATCCTCCAGTTACCTACAGCCAGCCGTACCCTACCTGGCTGCCCTGTAACTAACCTTGAGACCTGAGGGTTTCCACAGTGGGAACCCCAATAGGGCAAGGGCTCTCAGGTAGGGGAGCCTCCTTTTAGATGTAGGTGTTTGGCTTTTAAAGGGGAACTCAGCTCTGATTCTGCTTTTTTTTCCTTTGTGTACCCATTGGATGGGTCTACAGTATATCATGAGCCAACCCTGAAGGGCCCCGTTATTCCAGTGCCACTTTGGAAAATGCTATAGGAAGTATGACCTATCCACATCTTTCCAAGATAGACACTAACATGTCATGTCCCAAACATCAGCACAGTTGGATTTGAGCTCTGTGCAATGATTGAGACTGGGGAAACGCTTGGGCAGGGTATGAGAAGTATTAAGCTACCTGTCTTCTCACTTGAGCCTGGAGTAGGCTGTGTGGGCCCTCGCTTGGGATTCTCTGCAGTTACGTGGAAGTTGTGCTGATAGTCTATTTTCTTGTATCAATTTCAGTCAGGCAGTAAATGATAAACATGAGGGTGCTCTTGTGACTTAATTTTTGTTCGAGGACTAAATTGCTTATGTTTATTCCCTGTCAGCAGAGCTGAGGATTTCTTGCATCAATAAACCAAAGCCAGTAGCTGGAGACTGAGATCTGGTTGGAAGTGGTTCCTGGTTTAAATGCTGTGCTATCATGAGGAGTTGTGAGATATTGCTGAGAAAAAAAATGATCTTTTCTTGAAATGTAACTTGAAAACAAAATAAAATGTGGAACATAATGTTAAAGTAGAATTCTAGTGGTGGTGGTGGTGGTGGTGGAGTGATTGTAAATAGGAAACATGAATGTTCGATTTTTTTTTTTCTTTAAGGAATTCTTATTGAATGACACTTTTTTTTCCTTCATCATCTCATCACTTTTGTTTTGCTCTTCCCAAGACTAAGGATTGTGCTGAGTCTACAGTCGTTGTGGTAACTGACGTGAGGGTCTTCCCGTGTTTTTAATTGGAAACCCAATTTGGTCACATTCCAAGTATGACAAGCTGTTTTTCTGGATTACTTTGGCTGATTTTTTGTTTTTCTTTTGTCAAAAATAGTGATTCCCTTCTCTAAGTTTTTTTTGACAGCAAATCAATTCAGGAATTTCAGTAAGACTGAGTGACCTATGGGATGATCTGCTGTTGTGGGCAGAGTTCTTTGGCTTAAAATTGCTACAGAATCGAACCTGGTGTCCCCGTGCTGTGTGTGAGGTAGAGGTTTAGCGTTCAGTCCAGTCTCATGTGCATCGGAACTACCGAGGCACCTTGCAATGATCAATTCTGGTGTATTTGGGGAAGAATGGAGTGATTGAAGAAGAATCTTCCTTATTCTGGTGGATTTGACCAACTTGTTTATATTCTGCACTTTAGAAGGAAAACAGTGTTAATCTCTAGTCTAAAGCAAGCTTAGTAAATGGGAGAGTTCTAGGCTACTGTTGCTTTAACAGTAGGTTTAGATAAGGGATTTTGTCTTTTGCAACTTTTTGTGGGATCTATTAGATAGCATCACTTTAGAGGATCAAGGGCAAAGAAGCTCAGTATTGCCAGCCAGCTTGGTTTCTAATGTGATTCAGTCAAAGCCGTGCACCTGATTTGTGCTTTCTCCTGTAGCCATAAAAATCTCAAGCCCTGAGTGATTGCTCTCTCCTTGCTTTAAGCAATGAATTTTACCTTAATGCAGAAATGCTTAGTAGAAAATGAGTGGTTTACCTTTTTCTAAAGATTATATTTTCAGGTTTTTTCTGGAATGTGATGTCTTGGTCCTCCTGAAAGCAGATGTGGCTTAGCTGGTGTCCATGTTGTGCTGCATTAGGTGAATAGAAGCCACTTCTTGGTGTAACCAGCTCCTGTTTCCCTGTGAGCCATAGTTATATTTGAATTCATTGGCTTTGAGTCAAGTCTGATTCTGCATTGAGGGGGACCCCAGGGTGCTTCAGTGTTAAAAGGGGGGCAATGAAGAGTGAATCCCAGCTTTAAAAACTGTGTGGTCATCCATGACCTTAAAAGGCTGCCACTGTGGTCAGATGGCAACACGTTTGCACAAAAATGACAGATCTGTTTAACTAAAGCTTTGAAATGTGATGAAGCCGCCAACATAAGGACTTACTACAGAAGTCAGTATTGCTTCTACTAGAAGGCTTGGGGACCAGGGTAATGAGGCTCCAGGTGAAGATAGGATCAGAACCACATCAAGTAATTAAATTTCCAGTTTGTCCTTGGAGTTCTTTCTGCTATGTTTTTTTCCTGTATGGTACTAGTTATCCTTTGAGGATGAAGGGAGGCACAGAAGTTGCTAGAAATTCCCAACCCCCCAGTTCTTTACCACCATTGCATGATGGCCATCTTGGTAGAGTCTCTTCACCTGAAGTTCTTAGTCAGCCCAGCTATATTGGAGTTTGAGAGTAGACATGTGTTCTAGAACCATCAGAGTAAAAAGATGTACACCAAAGCTGTAGTTTTAAAACACCACCCTGGTGTAGTGGTGTCTCCACCTGCTCTGTGAGCCTTTTGCGTGCCTCAGAGTGGACCAGGTAACCTTGAATCTCAGGTGTCTGGAAATTCTAGCTGAAAGCTGCCCTTCATGCTGCTCACATAAGCACCAGGTACTCTGAACTTGTACTGAGTCCAGTGGTTCCTCTTTTTTGTGTGTGTTGAGTAACATGAAACTTGGCAGTGGCCAAGGGCACTAAAGTTCAAGTGCAAGTTTTGATATAAATTAAGCAGTCTCATTTGCTTTAGGACTCTGAACAGTTTGCTGATGCTTTCTGCAAGTACGCGGCTTGTTACCCCAGCCTGCTTCTTGGAATCGGGTTGAGCAGCAGTGAGATTACAACAGTACCTTTTTGCCTTGTTTTGGCAGAAGGGTACACACTGAATTCCTGGCCTTGAGCTTCAGTCTCCCCCTTAAATCTTACCTTGGCAGTAAGACACTATTCCTTACTCAGTAACTTCAACTCTGAAACTAAACTCTATATCACTAACACCTTCAAATCAGGGTTCCTGCTGGCGCATGTGGGATGTGGCATGGCCCGCCCTTTGGAGGACCTGGCAGATGGGGAGAATCGGGTAGGAAAGGTGCTGGGGTCCTGACATGTGTTAACAGATGTGGTTTGGCATTCAAGTTTTGTTTTCCCAGTTTGATTTTTCCCTGGGAATTTGAGTCACTGTGAGCTGTGTGTGAACCTGTGTTTTGTGGTGATGTGTTAATAAAGTGCTAAATCCCCAAATCTGCTTGTCCTTCAGCCTCCCCACTGGGCCCATTACCTTCATGGTAGGTTAGGATTTTAACTAGTACTGCATTGTTACCTTTGGGAAATGGTGCCACTCAAAAGCAACTTTCTAACTGGAGGAATACCTCCTTTCTAGTTAACTTTCTGGTACTGGTGCTGTGTTTTAGGATACAGCTGGATTCTGAGCTCAAACGTCCTCTTCCAGAGAATAAATGATAGTTATCCGGTTGTGAGAAGAGACCCTGATGCTCACCGGGGCCATTACTTCCTGGGTATCTGATGGGGCTCACGCTAGGCAGAACCCTTTGAGTGGCTTCTGTAAGGTGAAAGAACTTCCAGTTGCCAAGGTTAGATTCGTATCCTGAATCTGGCAGAGAGCGGAATGTCACAGCTGACTTTGGAACATATTCTAGTGGATCCAGTTTCATTCAGAGGACCAAGGGAGGTGTGTAGGGGGATGTATTTAAAAAGACCTGGCAACTTTTTAGCATTATTTGTGGAGACTTCCAAGGTGAGGATCAGGAAAAAAAATGCTTTTTTGTGAGTTCAAGTTCTAAATCTTATTTACCTGTCACTTTTAAAAAAATAGTTTAAGTGTAAGCAAAAGAAAACGCTTGGAGTTTTGCCTGGGCTAATAAGAGTTGGTGCAAATTGTCATGTGCGTTTGCATAGGAAGTTGAGAAGACCATCTACTAAAGAGGAAGTCGTTAAACAATTTCAATCTGTGGGCATTTTAAAACTCAAGCCATCTGGTCTCTCTCTCTCTTTTTTTTATTGGATTAAAAAAATAGCTGCTTTAGGAAAATTGGGTTTTTATCCATTAATTTCCAAATTAATGTTGATGAAAAGTAAGATACTCATTAGACTAAATTGGAAGCTTTTTTGTTCTATATTTGTTCTATAGTGGTGGCTAGGATATGTGAGGTTTCCTCTTGGGTGTGATGGTCACTGACCTTCTTATGTGATGCAAGTGAAATCATTTGTCAACAGAAAATGTGTTAGAACTTGATGAAATAAAGCTTTGAGTGTGAGAAATAAAGATCTATTTAAAAAAAGAAAACCTTATCAGTTATGCTCATTTCTTGGTGTTGCCTCAATGATGAACTTGTTTTAGGTTTCAGGAAACATACTGCATTATCAACATTATCAGCCTTGGATACTTCTCTGAAAGATGGTGATTTCTCTGGGGGAAGGGATGTGTGGT
Organism: Diceros bicornis minor; assembly: GCF_020826845.1. NCBI lineage: Eukaryota > Metazoa > Chordata > Mammalia > Perissodactyla > Rhinocerotidae > Diceros > Diceros bicornis. The sequence continues at coordinate 49,915,793 of NC_080743.1, forward strand.
CACCTTAGGGGCCATAATTCCCTTAATATTTGGACTCTTCTCCAAGGGGCCTAATTTAAACTGAGCTTTGCTATTGACCATGGCCTCTTGGCTAACGCCTATGTTAGGTGGTATAGTCTTGAAATCTACCTTCACTGGCACCTTTGTTTGATTCAGTGTTAAAGGCTAGGTTCTCTTGAGCTTGACCTTGGCCCCAAATCCATTTCAATAAGAACAAAAATAACTTTGACTATACTGTATATAACTGCTACCAAGGTTTCTTTGCATTTTAAAAGAAGTATGGAAGTGAACTAGTGATATTTGAGTGGTTGATAGGTGTTTGGAGGAAATAAAGAGACACTGTAGACCTTCATGGTGACCAACTTGCTTCCTGATTCCTCTGGTCCTTTCACAACCCCTCTGCACCCCCAGCCCTGCCTCTCTTCCATGCTGAATTTAACTTCTATTGTATTCTCTGTAATTATCATCAAAAAACTTATGCCTTTGTGTAAAAACCTTCACCCTCTTATCTTCAGCTTGCCTGTTGCTGCTCCTTCTTAAACGTCTCATTCTGAAGATGAGCCTTCTCTGGATCCTAGGAGGTGTGGAGTCCTTCCAGATCACTTCTTTGGAGTGTTGATTCAGTGACCCTTTCTCCTCTGAAGCCCTGGCTGCCAGCCGGCACCATCTATGTTGCATCTTCACACCTCCTTTCATCCTGGTGTTGTCGACATCCATGTCAGTGGCCTCTTCAGCATTAACAGTTGACTACCGCCATTCTAACCATCTCTTCACATTGGCTAGACTTTGTCTGGATCTAGAACTGCTCACAAATGTTCAATATTTTATTTTTTATTTTCTTGTGAGGAAGATCAGCCCTCAGCTAACATCCATGCCAATCCTCCTCTTTTTGCTGAGGAAGACTGGCCCTGGGCTAACATCTGTGCCCATCTTCCTCCACTTTATATGGGACGCCGCCACTGCATGGCCTGACAAGCGGTGCATCAGTACGCGCCCAGGATCCAAACCTGGGCCGCCAGCAGCGGAGCGCACACACTTAACCACTACACCATGGGGCTGGCCCCTGCTCATGAATGTTGAAGTGACTTTCTCTCTTCTCTCTCCATGATCACAAGAATTGAGATCAATCAAAGGGCAATTTTATAATCTTGTTATGTTTGCCTAGGAGCCAACTTCAAGATCCTTTTCCTGCTCATTTGTACTGTGCGTTCCTTCCAAAATGTTCCTTGACTCTGCCTTCTTGGTGTTGCCTTCAGCTCTTGTCTAGGTTATTTCATGAGTCTTGTCACTTGTCTTGCCACCATTTTTCGTGGCTCATCCAAGGGCTAGTTCTAAAACAGATACGTCTGTGCCCCTCCCATACATTAAAACCTGCTTATGACCCTACTGTGTGAGGGCAGATGTCAGACTTAAAAATGTCAGGAATCCTTCACAGCCAGCCTCAGTCTACCTTCCCAGCCTCTTCTCTACTCTACTAAGCAGGTCTTCTTCCAGTTCCAGAGCTCATGGTTCCTTCCATGCACCCCCACCATGCAATGACCCTCTTAAAATCTCAGCAGAGATGCTACACCCCTGGCTTCCCAGGCTACCTTCCCCTGCCTGCTGTTTCTGTTGGGGCACTTACTGGGTTGTATCAGTTCTTCATCTAGATTGTGAACACCAGTATGTTTCATTTTCCCCTGTCTGCCTCCCACACACCTGGCATAGATTTGGTGCTTCAAATGTTGAACTTGGTGTTTTTGTCCTTGGAGGACTTGGACTCGGGCCACTAGCAACTAGGAGGCTGAATCCTGGATATTAACCTGGATGTGTTGTAATGCCTCATTCTGGTGCCAGAAAACATTTTAATCCAGGCATTGTCCAGACCAATATTTACATGCAGAACAACTTGTGTGGGAAGTGGTGGTACTCAGTTCCCCGGAATGAGTAGTCATGTCCTGGACACTGTAACACTATTGATTGCAAACTTTTGACCTCCTGAACAAGGTCAATACTTACAACTGCAATCTTTACACTGTGCTGTATTCGCCCTACCTCCCCACCCACGCAGTACCCCCAACAGACTTACCCTTCCCGTATTTTAGTAGAACTCTTGTGTCACCTCCGAGTGTTAATTCCTCAGCATTGGCATGGTGCTCCCATTGCTACCCAATGTCTCCAGGATTCCAGAATTATACTTTCAACTAGTGGGGACTTTTTTTTTTCCTTCAATGTTCAAGTAGTGGCTTAGGTGGGATAGGAACATACTTGGTTGTAATTTGGGTAATATCTGCTGGACGATGCTAAGAGCATTAACAGGACCTGAGAGGGTTTATCAAACAACCTCTGGGGGAAGCAGAGGCCAAAGCTTCAGTGTGACACACCTCTACTATCTTACCTTGGGGTGGAACTTCATCCTCTCCAGAGCCCTTTAGGTAGAGTTGTGCACGTTATAGCAGGTAGAGTTGAGACACAAGTCGAGGGTGGAACCCAGTCTGGGACATAATAGGAAGCTGCATGGCACTGTGGTGAGTGTCTGGTCCAACCCCTACCCGTGCCCAAAAGCTGAGGGGGCACCGTGAGGTCAAGTGACTTCCTGCCCTGAGTGATGCAGCAGAGTTGGGCCCACAGTGCTGGCTTCTTGGCTCCTGGCTCCGTGATTTCTCCTGTACCACAGGGCTGTGTCCCTCTTCCAGGGGCAAATGCTATCTAGAAGAATGTGCTGGCCTGGCAGATGAACCACATGTCTCTCAGCCACTTGACTGGCATCCCTCTCTTGAGCACATTTCTGTGAGTGCTGCCAAAAAGCTGGGGAAGCTGGGCCGTGTCAGGAGGCTTGGTTTCACACCAAGGTAGGTAATCCCTTACCTAGCTGAGTAAGCCAGCCTACCTGTTCTGGCCACAACTGCATCACAGGTCTACCAAATCCAGGGCTTTTTCATCAAAGCAAGTCACCGCTTAGACTGCCTTTTACCATAGGAAGTTTCTTGAAAGAGGTCCTAGGGGAGAGTGTGAGAAGTAAGAGTCACCTGCCTTCTTTCAGATGCTTATCTGGGAGGGAGGGATCGTGTGTGATCCCTGGTGTGTGTGTGTGTGTGTGTGTGTGAGAGAAGGAGAGACAGAGGTGGAGACAGGCAGCTTGACAGTGACTTTGGCAAGACTCTCCTCAACAATTTCGATCCATTCAACATGGGCAGCGCATGAGCCTTTGTTCAAGGTGTCTGTTGGAAGCTCAAGCCACGAGAACATGGAATGATGATTGCTCACATTTGCCTAAGGCTTTAGAGGTTACCAAGTACATGTTACATGTATGTCAGCTTGTGGATCTCAGAAACCTGCGAGGGGGTAGCAGAATTCCCACCTTACGGATAAGAGGCCAGAAGCTCTGAGCACTAGGGAGTTACCCCAGGTTACATAACTTGTGAGAGGCAGAGCCTGTGCACAACGACCTGACTCCAGGGCCCCGTTCTCCCCACACTTGTAACCCTGAAGGCAGTCTGTAAACCATAAGTCACCGGGCAAATGTTGATTGTTATGCCGGCCCCTCTCAAGGGTGAAGAGGTGTTGAGTTGCCTGGTAATAGATCCGCTTCCACTTATACAGGAAAGGAATTCCTTGGACAGGCCAGCAGCTTTTCTCAGACAACCCTCCCTTTGTGAATCAGCTGGGGGACAGGGGCAGCGGGGATGGAAGGGACCTACTGCAGGCTTGCTAACATGTTTGGGGAATATCACCAAGCGCCAGGTCCTGTGCTGAGCGTTAGTATTTAATCTCCCAACAACTCAGAGACAGGACGATTACGTTTACAGAGGAAATGAAAATGTCACAGCTGGCAGAGCCAGGAGCAGGCCATGGGGTGTCTGACTTTGGGGCTCAAGCTTTTAGCCCCTCCATGATATGCTATTTTGCCTTCAACCTGTTTTACAGGGTGGCATGTGGAAGAGGCACAGGAGGACAAATATCCCACCTTCCAACAGGAGCCTTTGAAAAGGAATGAGCACACCTCCCGAGTCTGTGGTTAGTAAACAGAGTATTAAGTGGAGGCCAAAGGGACTGATTAAACTGATTAGTTAGAAACGAAAATTAAGCCAACTGACTAAAATAAAATACGGTGCCTATATTGAATTATAGTTGGCATAAAATTTTAAATTAGAATTGAAATAGCATCCCTTTTTTCCTTAAACAAGAAGTTACATAATAGAGGGTCTATTTAAGCTGGAGAAGAGGGTAAGGGAGTGAGGGAGGACTATGCAGAAGTCAGGAAACCAGCTCCCCCGCAGCTATGAACAGTGAAACCGAGAGGGGAGGGGACTCAGAAAACTAATAGCAAAACCCAAAGCAGTTCCTGGACTCCAACACCTGTAGATTTTCGTGCACTAAATATAGTGGAAGCTGGGTCATCTTATCCTTAAATAAACACTAGAGCTAGGCAAAGACTTTTTTAAAAAAGCATCTTTACATTGGCTTGTGTAAGCGGATGCTGGGAGAGGCCGCGTTTGGGCAGCTAGGAATGGCCCCCTGGCAGCCTCTTGCTCCTCTGCCATCCCCTGCTGTTTCAGGTTCCTCCGCAAAACGTCCTTCTGTGGTTTTTCCCTTCTCTGAGGTAGACTCCATGTACCTGATTGTCCTTGTGCCTTTTGTCCCTTGCCCCAAGTTGAGGGATCAGTTTTCTCAGCTTTCACATGATCAGCCCAGGACGGGAGAAGAGCCCCCCTCGCTCCAGCACTGGCCGAGGCAGCTTTTCAGCAGGCTTGTTTTCCATCCCACTTTAGATACTACGGAAAGGAAAATGATTCTTTCTTGCCTTTGCCTTTTGAATTTTGGCTGCTGCTGAATTGGGCACAGCCCCTATTTCAGGAAATGTCAAACCAGAGGCTCGTTGCTGCAGTTCTAGGCTCCAAGGCCCCGGGGGTTATGCTTCCAGCCTCTTGCCTGAGCACCAGTTCCGTACCCAGCAGGGTGCAAGAGATCTGAGGCAAGGAGCGCTCCAGAGAGGCAGAAGAGCCCGGAGACAGTGAGAAGAGCAGGAGCTCTGGAGCCAGAGCTCCAAACCCAGCATGCCCCCCTTACTCCTGCGTGCTCTCATAAACCACTCCAGGTCCAGCTGTCCTCATTGGCGCGATGCAGATGATTGATGATGATACCGACTTTGGGACTGCCGAGAATTAGAGAAACAAGGTAATTGTTATAAAGCCCCAAGCCCAATACCAGCTGCTCATAGATGGTATCTATTCCTTGATATCCTCCGCCCTCTGGAAGTTTACAATCTGCCTGGAGAGCTAAGAGAAACTAGTGGTATTTAAAAACGAACACGTGCATGCCACAGATTCTTCAGCTCTATTGGACATCTGGATAGTAACACTAGCTACAATTTATTGAAACCTGCAAGCCCAGTTAAGGGCGTTACCTCTACTATCGCTAATGCTCATGACAGCTCTACCAGGTAAGTGGTGGTAGTCTCTCCCCTTACCCCACCTCCCACTTAACAGATGAGGAATAGAGGTTCAGAGAAGTTAAGCAACATGCTACAGCCCACACAGCCGGTGGTCAATGCTGAGTGGTCGATCAGCCTGGGCTGAACAGTTTCACACCTGGAGCCAAGATGGCACGGACCCTACCCAACTGCTGGGCTGGGAGCCTGGGGCGCCAGCCATGCTCTGTCCTGGCAGACTGCCCCATTGCCCATTGGCCCGTGGGTTGCAATATCATCATAATTCCCTCTGGACAACCAATTAGCCTCACTCTTGAGGGGTTGCCAACTCCCACAGTTCCCCAGAACTTCAGGCGTACTTCCTCTACACCTGTGCTGAGGATAAGCAGAGAATGCAAGATACTGTTCTGGAGGACCACAGTCAACTCGCTGTACAATGAAGTCATTTTGTTCTTTCCCTGAACAGCTTCCCTGTACCAAGAATTAGAACCTACACGTTGAAAAAGCCCAGAACCCTCCTGCTCCAGTGTGGCAGGCTCTTTTGTGAATGTGCGACCTGCTGGTTTTGCTGGGTTGTGCACATTTCTAATAATGGCGATGATACACAAAGGGGACTTTGCATGGAAGGGGCGTTTCCTCTCTCTAAAGCTGCTGTTTCAGATGTTCCTCCACTGCCTAAGCCCCAGAGTCAGCCCCCACTGTCCCCCACTGGGGCCTGTTCCCTCCGACCCAGGACCAAGCAGCCAGGGGAAATGGCAAAAATGGGGCTGGAAGGAGCTGGGGCTTTCCCCGCCTGGGGTTTCACAAGCTCACGTTCTCCAGCATGATTGTGCTTTCCCTGCCAGACAAGTGCCTGCCCCACTGGAAGAGCATTCAGTGGCTTCTAGCAGGGTCAGCAGCCAGGACCTGTGGGAAAATGCAGCTCGAGAGACACTGCACAGCCATGTGGGCTCCGCTTGGGCGAGTTTCTGATCCAGTCATTGTGGAAACCAATTCGATAAATAGCTCATTGGGGGCATTATAAGGGTTTTTCTAACTCACAGGTCAGCAATCTTTTTCTGTAAAGGACTAAATAGTCAATAATGTATGTTTTGTGGGCCATATGGTCTCAGTCACAACAATTCAACTCTGCTGTTGTTATGGAGAAAACAGCCAGAGATAACATATAAATAAATGGGCATGACTGTGTTCCAGTAAAACTTTCTTTATGGACACTGGAATTTGAATTTTATATAATTCTTATGTATCATGAAATATTATTTTTATTTTCCCCAACCGCTTGAAATGTAAAGTCCCTTCTTACTTGCCAGCTGTACACAAGCAGGCAGCAGGAAGGATTTGGCCCACTGGCTGTACTTTGTCAGCCCTTGATAGGCCGCTTCACAGCAAAACACTCTTCCTCTTTTTTGTCCCCCACCCCCAGCCATGTCCCTGGACAAGGTGGAACCACAGACTGCCAGTTCTGTTACCTATGTGTTACTTGCCTCCTTGCTCCCTCCACTCCGCCTCCTCAGGGTCTGGTTGTGGTTGCCCGTTGCACCTGCCAGCATGAGTTGCTGTCATCACAACTCTGATGTTGGGCCTGAAGGTTCTAGGCACATGGGCGTCATTGCCCTCTGGCTCCAGGTGGTCCTCTGGCCCATCTTCCACCATACCACTCGCCCAGCTAGGGAAGCCCCTCTCCCCACCAGGGTCACAATTTCTTCTATGTTCCCACAAAGGGTGGGCTCCCTCCCCTGGTTCTTCATAGAGCCCCCAAATATTACAATTCCTACCAGGCAGGCTGGTTCTGCTCCTTACAAGTCCTCTCAAAGAAATTGGAACTTTGCTTAGGGCTTTTAAGTCACACCCCTCAGTGTTTAGTTGAATGTATCCTTCCTGCCCACAGCTCCCAGGATCCCAAGGTGCTCCCCTAAGGCTAAAGCAAGCCCTTTGTTCTGGCATCCTGGGGCCTGACCCTCGGATGCCAGGGATCTTCATCACTTCTCTCAGGAGGCCCTAGGGCTGTTTGAAAGTAGATAGCTGACTGTATTCTCAGGCTGGGCATGTCCAGCAGAGTCTGTCCCACCTTGCTCAGGATCTCCTTGCCCCAGGAGCTCAGCCTCTGCTTCTGCAACATGCAGACAGGTTGTCAGAGGTTCGGAGAAACAATGGTCAGACATACCAAATGCTCAAGAAGAATGGCAGTTTCCAAATGTGAAAACTATTGATTTCTCCCTAATGAGTCTAGACAGGGGTAGGGAGGGTTCTAACAAATCAGTGTGACTCTACAGACCATCCAGGTGTTCAAGGGACAAGGTGATCGGGGGGACACTATGAGGGAGGCTCAACCCTGCCAAGAATAAGTCTCAAGAAGGCTCAACCCATGAAAGAAAGGAAAGACATTAAGCTTCGCTAAGAAGAACATGGAAGGGGGCAGGCCCTGCGGCTTAGCGGTTAAGTGCGTGCGCTCCGCTACTGGCGGCCAGGGTTGGGATCCCGGGCGCGCACCGACGCACTGCTTCTGGGGCCATAGTGAGGCCACGTCCCACATACAGCAACTAGAAGGATGTGCAACTACGACATACAACTATCTACTTTGGGGCTTTGGGGAAAAAAAAGGAAGAAGATTGGCAATAGATGTTACCTCAGAGCCGGTCTTCCTCAGCAAAATGAGGAGGATTAGCATGGATGTTAGCTCAGGGCTGATCTTCCTCACAAAAAAAAAAAATAAATAAATAAATAAGAAGAACGTGGAAGGGATAGCCCCGCTGCCTGGGGAAGGAGAGAGTGGACCCAATGACGCTATGAAGCGCGCCCACGGCTTCTTCCTGGGCGTCTGTCTTTTTCATTCAAGAGGGAACAGGGAGTGAGAGTGAGACCTGGGTGAGGGCTGAGGAGTAGGACGGACTTTGCACTGCCATTTCCCAACTCTGTGACCTTTGGTAAGTTATTTAACCTCTCTGTTTCCTTGGCTTTAAAAAATGGGGATGCTTACCTGCCATGGTTAGTATAAGGATTAAAGGAAATGAAGTTAATAAAGACCCTAGCACTAAGTAGATGGTTAATAAATGATAGCCTCGTGTGTGTGTGTGTGTGTGTGTGTGTGTGTGCGTGTGTGTGTGTTTAAACTGGGTGACTCTTCAGTAAAGTAATCGTCTTCATTTCGGTCCTCACATTGTCTGATTAAAATTGCCTGGAGTGCCGGTTAAAAATTCCAGCATCCCAGGATCCTACCCCAAAATTCTGATTCACTAGGTCTGGCATGAGGCCAGAGAATCACCTATAGATAATCCTCACGTGTTTGGAGTGTGAACACCACAGGCGTAAGGGTTAGGGAGGAGATGTACCACAGGAGGGGGGACTGCCCAAAGGCTCTTAGGAACTAGAAAATGGGGGCCCTGTGTCAGAAGATGACACCCCAGGAGACAGAAAACACTTGAAGATGGGATCACATGTCACAGTTTTCAATAAGAAAAAAAGGTGACCAAAACATCAGGCTAGATGTCTACACTTAGAACTAGCTTGGATTTTTAAAGTGTTGTTCACACGGATTCAATAAGAGAGATCAATCTGCCTGTCATCTTCTTAGACTATTAGACCAGGGTATGGAAAGACAGTTTTGTTTTTGTGGTTTTAATTGACTGTTGTTAAAACATTACATTTACGTCAGATTTTGAAAAATCATTTTGCCTGGGGAGGAAGTGTGTACTGAATACTAATAAAATCAAGGGGATTTATGGTTTGTAGAACAAAACTGAGTCCAAGAGTTAAGTCCGCTCAGAGTGTAGTGGTAAGAGATTTTCACTTCCCATAATAAAATCCCCAGTCTTGACAGTTTAACTATGGAAGGAGCCTCCGCCAGTGGGAAGGGTAAGTGACGGCACCCTCTGCAGCCATGACTCTAGTGGTCCCACTACTTCCACTGGCCCAGGAAGCCTCCCTTCCTTTGCAGACTGCTCCCTGCAGGGGCACCACCAAGCACCCTTGCTTCCCTGGGGCCAGCTGAGAGAGCTGGATGTTTTAAAAAGACATTTTACTAAATTTTAAAGGAGAACAAAAGGAAAATAAATATAGAAAGGACAGAATTATAAACACAGGACGGTGTACGAAGTATTGGCTCCTGATGCTCCCCTAGGTAAGCTGGTCATTCAGGGTCCGGTCCTTGTCACCCCTGGCTGGCCAGCTCTGTGCTCCAGCTCCCAGGGGCTGGTTCCCTGTCTCAGCCTCCACTGGTGGGACCCACAATTCCTGTCACCACTACTCCGAGGCCACCTGCTTGATCTCCTGACCTTTTCTAGGTTCAGATCACAGAATCCAGGCGCAGATTCCCTGCTACTCTTTATCCAGGACCTTCCCTTCTGATTTTTACATCTGCTGAGAGAGCTCCCAGCCAAGCCTCACTGTTCAGGTGAGACACACCCTGCCTCTTTCCTGGACACTGCTAGCTGTGGCTTTCATAAATCTAGGACAGAGCACTTATGGTGGCAGGAGCATCGTTCCTCACAGGTCCCTTGTGGACTGCAGTTCCCAGCTCTCTTCAGAATGAAGCCCTGTTCCAAGCAAGTCAGCCTGCTCTCAAAATCCTTCAGTAGCTCTTCATGGAACAAGGCTCAGGTTCCTCGACCATTGGCCTTAAATCACCTTCCAAGTCTACCTCCTATTCCCTGCATCCCCACAGCCTCCACTAAAGCTTCCATGGTGGTGAGAAGGGGAGATAGGGTGGTGAAACACTCACTTTATCTATAAAACAGTCCCCAGTTTCTCACTGGTCCCATTGCACACAGGGTGAGAGCTGGTGGGACGCTGGCCTGGAGGCCAGGAGACCATGTCCTGTTCTGGCGTGTGTGGCCAGCTTCAGGAAAGGCACTGGCCCTCACTAGACCTCGGTTTCTTCATCGGCAAAATGCAGCCGTTGGACTAGCCCATCTGTAAGGGCCTTAGCCCACAGCTCCAAGCAGAGCCTAATGCCACAATGACCTTTGTGACTTGGAGAAGCTGTAAAGGACTCAGGTGCCCAGAGGAGGCCTGACATGATGTAGGACCCTTGCTCATGTTGGTAATAGGAGTGCAACTGGGGCCTTGCTCTGAGCTCAGCCTTTTCATGAGGGAGAAATGGATCACCTCTATCCAGCAAGTGCATGAGGAGTGCTTTCCACATGCCAGGCACTGTGTTAGGCACTGGAGAGCCAAAGACAGATGAGAAGCAGTCCCTGCCTGTGAGGAGCTCATGGACTCCTGGCAAATGCTGTATAAAAACACATGAGTGTCACACTATGGATGAGTACTAAAATGGAGGAGTACCATATTAGAGTCTCATTAGAAGGGAATGATTGGGAAAAGCCCCACAAAGGTGTCAATTTGGCTACGTGCCCTCCAGGTAATGGGGAGGCAATGGGAAGCTATTGAAAGGTTTTGAGCAGGTGAGTGATACCATCAGATTTGAGTCTGAGAAAGATCACTGTGGTCACTGTGTGGTGGATGGATGGGCAGAGGTGAGACTGGAAACAGGGAGACCCAAAGGGAGGCTGCAGCGGTGGTCCAGACAACACATAGTGACAGTGTGTAGACCTGAACTCAGGCACAGAACAATTACAGAGCCCTTTACAAATGTGAGCATCATCAAAAATAATTTTATAGAATTTGTTCTGTAGACTCATGGGCATGTGGCATGCCTGTTTATTTTAGTCAGTCATTGTATTTTATCCCCTGGAATATTCTCATTCTTCTCCATTCTCCCCAACTCAGCTATCTTCTCTACATCACCCAACCCACCCCCCAAAGCACTCTACACCCTCTCAGCCCCGCTTCAAGCATAAGCAACCTCAGCACGAAAACCAAAGAAAGTGTCTAACTCAGTATTTCTCAAGGATGTGCTTTTGAGATTATGGGGAGGACAATTCTTTCTTGAGGGGCTGTCCCATGCACTGCAGGACATTTAGCATCCTGGCCCTTGGGGAACTAGATAGCTGTGGCATCCCCTAGTAATTATGACAACCAATGTCCCCCTGTGCTTCCAAACTCCCCCTGGGGGACCAGTACTTGGTTGATTACTGTTCATGCTCCTACACATGGGTCTGTCTACCAGGCAGCCGGTGTTTCCCTTGTCCACCATCCCCTAAAAGATCAGCTTCCAGAGACACTTCATTAACCATCCCAACCCCTCAAATCAAGATTTAAGAGGATAGAGTGCCCACCCAGTCATCCTGCATCGTGCCTGAGATAACTTTGTTCTACCTTCATATTTGGTTGAATGTAGCTGGGTATAAACTTTCTAGGCTGGAAGTCATCTTCCTTTAAAATGTTGAGGCATTTTTTGTTGTTCTTTATCTTCTAGGATTGCTGTTGAGGAGTCTGATGCCACACTAGCTCCTTATCCTTTGTATGGGACCTGTCCCCATTCCCTGCCCTTTTAGGGTCTTCCCTTTACTTCTGCGGTTCTGAAATCCCATGATAAAGTGCCTTGGTCTGTGTGTGTGTATGCACAAGTGTGTAAAGTTACATTCACTGTGCTGGACACTCCACGGTTCATTATAATCTGAAGGTTGTGTCCTTCAGTTATGGGAAATTTTTCCTTTACTGTTTCTTTAAAAATGTTTTCCTTCTTTTCTCGTTCTGGATTTTGATTATTCAGATGTTGGACCTTCTGGGCGAATCCTCTAATGTTATTGTTTCTCTGTGATTTTCAGTCAAAAACCCATCAATCTCAAAATCTCTCCCTCCCTCCTGCTTATCTCTATCTCTTTCTCTTTATTTTTCTCAGTGATATCCTGAACACTCTTTCTAAACTTTCTGTTGAATTTTTAATTTTTGCTATCAAGTTTTTAACTTTTAAAAGTTCTTTTTTTAATACTCCTTTTTTAGCTTCTTATTCCTACATCACAGGTGCTGTATTTTCTATCACTCTAAGAATATTACGTATAAATTTTGCTGACATTTTCTCGTGCTCCTTGTACTCTCTTTTCCCCAAGTTCTTTTTCTCTGTTTATGTGTTTTATCCCATTTTTCACCGTAGAAGTTTTCTTCAGAAAGTAGGTGACTGTTGGCTATCCATTCTTATTTTGCAATGAGTCACTTAAATATTAATGAGAAGCTCTAGTCAGTGCACAAGGCTTACTTATAATCTTCTACTTATAAGCTTTATCTGTAGAGGGATTAGGCAGATACTCAGCTATGCTTTGTTGAGAGACACTCTGATGTGGATATCTGTAGGTATTTTCTCTTGGGCTGGTCAGTTTTCCTAAAAGGAATCTTCTGGCCATACATGTGTCTGGAGGTACAAGCCTGATTCACAGTAAAGTGTGTGGACTTGCACTTAACCTCCACTTTCAGAATAGTGTCTCAACAATCCCCTTAGCCATTGTTGATATCCCCAGATCCAGAGCCTTTCCAATTCACCTGCTGCAGAGAGTAAACCCCGTGTCTTCCACGGGGTGAGGCAGGAGCAATTACAGACAGCGCAGGCTTGGGAAGGATTTACGGGATATGATAGCTCTTTATGAAGACGTTTTACAGATCCTCTGGCTCTCTGTCCACCCCACATTCTAACTTTCGAAGGTATCTGGTGCCTTCAATTCCTAACCTTTTCTGAGGCTTTGAGGCTCGCACTGACTTGCTTCTTGTTCATCTCTCTCTTTTCTAGCTCTGATTTCAACTTTCTCAAGTCGGATAAGTCAGTTGCTACTCATCTAACTGCTTCCCAACTTTCAAAAGAGCGTGGATCACTCTTGCCAGCTGTCTTTTCTTCTTCCATTCTCATTGCAATTATGAATGTTTGCCTGTTTTATGCTTTTCCAGTCATTTTTGTTAGGATCGAAGTGAAGACAGAGATACATGCTCATGTTTAGTCTGCCTTGTTTAGTTGTCCTGGTGTTTGTTCTCTTAACCTCCTTTTGGGAGGGTCCCCAAAGATTTATTTCGTAGAGATCTAAATAGTAAGAAAAAAAATCTGTATTTAGCCATGTAATTATCATTTCCAGTTACTCTTCATTCCTCTGTGTAGATCCAGATTTCCATCTGGTATCATTTTTCTTCTGCCTGAAGAACTTCCTTTTAATATTTCTTGTAGTGAAGATCTGCCAGTTATGAATTTTTTCAGCATTTGTATGTATGAAAGGTCTTTATTTATTTTGCCTTCATTCTTGAGAGATGTTTTCACTGGGTATAGAATTCCAAGTTGACAGTTTCTTTTTTTTTTTCCTTTCAGTACTTTAAGGATGTTGATCTGCTATTCTGGCTTGCATTGTTTCCAAAGAAAAATCTGGTGTCATTCTTATACTTGTTCCTCTGTACATAATTTTTTTATTCTGCCTGCTTTCAAGATTTTCTTCTTCTTCTTTTTTTTTTTTGGTGAGGAAGATCAGCCCTGAGCTAACATCCATGCTAATCCTCCTCTTTTTGCTGAGGAAACCGGCTCTGAGCTAACATCTATTTCCAATCCACCTCCTTTTTTTCCCCAAAGCCCCCCAGTAGATAGTTGTATGTCATAGTTGCACATCTTTCTAGTTGCTGTATGTGGGACACGGCCTCAGCATGGCCAGAGAAGCAGTGCGTCAGTGCGTGCCCGGGATCCGAACCCGGGCCGCCAGTAGTGGACCACAGGTACTTAACCGCCAAGCCATGGGGCCAGCCCCTCAAGATTTTCTGATGTCCAATGTCTTTCATATATTTTGTCTGATTTTAAGTTTTTTCAGGCAAGAGGCTAAGACTGGTGCTTTTTATTTCATCTTGGCTGGAAGTGGAAGTCTAAAGATTTCTTTTGAATTGAACCAATTATTAATAAAAGCAAATCTTTATTCCTGCAGTGTTCAGAATAGGTAGAATCTACAGAAGTTGTGGTCACGCTAGAGATAAAATTTACTGAGCACAACTCTTCAGTCTGTGGTTGGGTTTGGCTTTGATGGAGCTACCCAGGAGGCCCATGTCATCCACCCACTTCCTCCCTGAGAATGGGACCTGCAGTGATGGGAGCCAGTGAATCAGCAGTGGAGGCTGTGCCTGATTTCACCTGAAGGCCAGAAGGCCAGTCTCTGTCTTTGGAAAGTGTAGCAAAGGGGTGGAGGTGAGGAGCAATGACATTATTGGAGAAAGAAATTATCATCTCAATGCTTCATCTCACTGTTAGTTATTCAATCTCTTTAAGACCCTGGAAGGAGGGGTATTGCTAGTTAGGGAATCTATTTTGGCAATTTAAGAAAGATCAAGCTAACGGAACGACTCCCTGGTCCTTTATCTCTTATCTCCCATGGCCTTATGGTGCTGTGCCCCTGGGTTATCCTGCAGCTCAGGCTATGGGAGTTGCTGGGCAGCTTGTCTCTCACATACCCAAAGATTAGCCCTTGAGTACCAGCGTTTCAGAAATTTTACCTTCTTGGTAGAATGACTGCTAAAATTCATTGCATACCCTCCTGCCTTTGTAACAGTAATAAAATGACAATACCAGTAATAATAATAACACACTGAGTTTGGTACAGTTTTAAGTGCTTTACATGTATTAATTATTTTAATCATCACAACAACCCTGTGAGGTATGTATAAGTATTATCACCATTTCATAGATATGGAAACATACACAGGGAGATTAAGTATTTGTCCAAGTCATACAGATCACTGAGCATATTTTTTACCTGTTCTCGGTAACTGAGAGATTTCACCAGGAAATCAAATATTGGACTGTAGCCACGAATGTAGACACACATATGGAAGGTCCTGGAAGTCTGAGAACTAACTTGGTGTCTCTCGAAGTTGAGTTCCTTGGGGGCTCATTGAGGACCCTGCATTGGCAGCATTTGCTCTTACATGGGAGCCTGTAGAGTAACAAGCCGTGGAGGTGCCCTCTAGAAAATGAAGGTTGGGTGAGATTGATGAGGACAGGAGAGAGTGGGGAGCTGGAAACAATTGGTTGTGGGGGAAGCATGGGGAGGCGGTGGAGGATATCGAGGTGCACAGATGGCGCCCATGGTGGGCTTGCCCTGTGCATGAAGCAGCATAATTACTGTTGTTAGTTCAGTGAATAGGATGAGGCCATTAAGACTGGGCTTCACCTATGTTGACTGGGTAATCCTGATGGCTGCCAAACCTCTCCACGTATTAGTTTCCTCATCAATAAAATGGGAAAAAATATTTAAAATTTAGGTAGGATTGACTTGGATTGATCCAGATATGTACATAAAGTGCTTAGCAGAATGTCTGGAATGTAGTCATAACTCAGTAAATGGTCTTAGCTGTTTTTAATAATGAAGTTCTGGAGTGAGGCCGAGAGAAACAGTTGCCTGTGGTTACATAACACATCCTGTCCAGGACTTTAAATTTAGTCTCAGAGCCACAACGGGCAAGTTTGTCTGGAGGGAGCTTGTTCTCTGAATGGCAAGTGGCTAGGCTGGTGCTGGTGTCCAGCAAGCTTCCAACCCATGTTCCCACCCTACTGGGCAGCCCTTCTGAGCACAGCCCCTTCCATTCTGGCTGATGCCTGGCTTTAGGCAGTCATATGACTGGTTCTCACTGTACCCAGCTCTCTCTAGCAGAGATCAGGCAGCCTGCAGGGTGAAGGACTCCTATGTCAGCAGGTCTAGAAGCCAGCAGGTCAGAGAGGAGGCCAGAGGTCCTGAGCTGGAGGCTCCTAGAGGCCCAGCAGCAAACGAATCTAGAACAGGGACATCAGACCGGGCAGCACATGGCTTAGCCCCATGGAATGCAGACTGTAGTGGCTACAATGGTCTCTGACTCCTTTCTCCTGTGGCCCAGCTGTGCATGCTGTCCATTACGGACTGGAGGATTCCAACTGCTAGAAGCCACACATCCCCTAAAGAAGACCCCTGGGTGAGCCAGCATCACTGGAATTGGCCTACATGCCCCAAAGAAGCAGCCTTTTTCTCAGCACAGAAGTGGGGAAGGGTGTAGTTGGAAGGGGTGAGGTGGGGAGTTGGGGAGCAGAACTCGGGACCTCAGGGCCCAGGGTCCAGAGGGAGACCTCAAGGAAATTGTCTTAGTGAATAGTGTAGAAGAGAGAATGTTTTTTAAAAAAAGAAAAGTAATTTTAATATTTCTAAATACTGTGTCTACTACTTAAGGGAGAATTGATACCCCAGAGGTTTTCTACATTTTTCTTTTAGCATCAAAAACCGTTCTTTAAATGAAATCTCTTATGGATGCCCAACAGATCAAGCAGCTGGAAGCAGAGCAGCTGTGCTGTAGCTGATGTGGGGGCCTGGAGTCCTTCTCAGTCGCCTCTCGCTCCCTCAGGAAGCTCTTGACCTACCTCCACAGAGCCCCAAGGACCATACTTTGAAATCTGTATAAAATAAGAGAAAGATAAACTGAGGCACTGCAATACCAGAGGCACGGGAAGAAGCAGAGCCCCATAATAGCCCACGTCCCACTGTGCCTTGTAGGCAGAAGCACCACCCATCCCACAGCTTAGAGTTTCAATTCTCAGAAAAATTACATGCTCTGTCTACGAATTCCCACTGATTCTGGACTGGTGAATCCGAATGAATGAGCGTTTTAAAAAGTAATGTTTGAATCAATAAGATGAGAAGATTCATACTTCACTTTCCTTATTGTGTAACTACCACTCAGTTTACCCAATGAAATCTCCTCAGTCCCTGAACGTCTCTCCGGAGCCCTGGATTCCCTCACTCTCCCTCCTCCCCAGGGTGCTGCTGGCCTGACCTTCGTGTTACTCTCTGTTTTTCCCTTTTCCTTGTTATTGTATCATCTGTGTATGTACCTCTAAGGGCTGTAGTTTAGTTTTGCCTGGTTTTGAACGTGTTAGAAATGAATTCATAATTTCATTCTTTTGAACTTGCTTCTTTCACTCAACAGGATGTTTGTAAGATATTCAAAGATATTATTGAATGGAATATTTTCATTTGCAGTGGATTTTGACTATATCATTTCTGTGTCCTTGGGCAAGTCATTTAACTTTTTTGAACCTCAGTTGCCTCATCACTAACTTTGGTTCAGAAGTTGTTCCAGACCCTGCTCCAAATTCCTATCTTGTTGGAGAAGAGATAAGATAAATATATAACATAGGGGTCACAAATCACTAATTGGGATGGAAGAAAAGAGAAGCAAACACGTTTCTATGAGGAATAACTACCTTTTCATTGAACAGAGAAATGAATACATCTCTGGGAGAAAGGTGATTTTGAAAAGAGATTTTCCTGTAAAATTGGAAATTTTATTTTTAAAATTCCAGAAGTGACTTTCTCCCTTCAGTGAGGCACCAGGACCCCTATTTCAGAGGTACCAGGACCCCTATTACAGACCCCTAGGTAACAGAGCCTAATTGGACAGCTCAGATGGATAATAACAACTCAGTCTTCTACCATATTTCTTTTTTATATTAAGATACCATACAGAAACCGTGAAAATTACATACAGAAATCATAACCATAATTTATTTGTTCTCTACCAGTCACTTGAATTTTCTAGAACTGGAATTTTGTTGTAATGACTCCATTTACCTACTGTCTTCCGTCTACCCTAGCCTGAATGCTCCAGCCTTTCCCTTTCAGCACTACCCAACACCTTCCATCAATATACCCCAGCCCACAGCTCCTTTTCCCTGTGTATTCAGTCCTGGGCAATCGTGAGCTGCTTCTATTTGTCACGGACCTCTGTTGGATTTGGTGGGAAAACATCATGATTACATAAAAAGCCCAGACTGCCCCTAGACCACATCCTGAGGTCCGGCAGCCTTCCTGAGGTCCCCACTGGCTTCTCCCAGGGTTAACTCACTCACTGAGACCAAATGTGATTTCATTGTGCGTAGATTGTAACATAATCCCCAGCAGTTTTTCTGCTGGGTTTGGAGAATGTTTCAGGTAGGAGGAGGTTGAGCAGCGCTGTGCACTGGTCTAACCTAGGCTTGTTTTACTGCAGCCAGCACAGACATGATGAATTCAAACTTTTTTCTGGAGCAGCACTGTGCAACAGACCTTTTTGCGATGAGGGATATGTTTTATATTAGCTCTGTGCACTATGGTAGCCACTTAGCACTTGAAATGGAGCTACTGTGATTAAGGAACTGCATTTTTAATTTCATTAATTTTAATTTAAATAGCCACTTGTGGCTAGTGGTTCTGTTATTGGACAGTGTGGTTCTAGAGCATGAAGTTCCTATATAACCTCTTCTGGGCACATGTTGAACTTTCATGTCCTCAATACAGGACAAACAAAACAAATACCCCTCAGTCTCCACTGTCATTTGTCTCATCTCCACTTCCTCCCCTCCCATTTACTTCTGCAGCCTAGCTTCTGTTCCCACCAATCCACAGAAATCGCCCAGGTAAGCCATCCATGCTCTCAATGTTACCAAGTCTCTGACATCTGACACTAGGTTGTTTCTCTCTTACCCTCTAGCTTCATTCCTTCATTCAATATAGATCTTTACTGAGTGTCTACTATGCGCCAGGATTTCAGGTGATGATGAGAAAAAGACACTGCTCCAGTTCCCATGTCCCATGAGATAGTCTGTGGTACTTATTTTATAAATCGGTGACATTCAAACTAATTGGACCACAACCCAGAAATATGTTTAACCTTGCAACCTAATATATATGTATGTATGTAAATATATTCATAACAAAGGTTTCAGGGAAAGATTTTTACCCAAGTTATATGCACAGTGTATTAATATTTTCAAAACTATTTTTGAATGCTGGTGGAGACCTATTCTGTTATACCCTGACCCACCCCCAGTTTGAAAACCTTGCCCTAAATTCCAGTGTTCCCCGGGCCCCGATGTTCCCCCTGACCATCTCATGCTGCCTACACTCTCTAGGTGCCCTCACCCCGCTGCATGGCTCCAGCCCCTACTCATGGCTTCTGCCCTTCTTTGGAGCTCTCTCTCCACATGGACTCCCACAGATCACATTTGGAGATCCAGCAGCTTTCCTGACATCACTGGCCTGTCTCAGCCTTATCTCTCCCTCACTGGGTCTAAATCTCATTTTACCCCCTTTTCCCAAATCCTGCTCCTTCTCCTATACATACTATGTCAGTGAATGATTCTACCATCCATCCATTTGCCCCGGGGAGAAACCTAGAAGGTATCCTAAATGCATCCCCCTCTCATCACTCTGTATCACGTTTGGTATCTCAGAGAGATCCCTTCCCTCCATCTCATTGTCGTTGCTTTGGCTTAGACCCTCCTCACTTCCACTGTAGAACATACCTCACGGGTCTTCTAAATCAGCTCTGTCCAATAGCACTTCCAGCGACAATGGAAATGTCTATATCTGTACCACCCAATATGGTAGCCAGTAGCCACATGTGGCTCTTGAGCACTTAAAATGTGGCCAGTGTGAGTGAGGAACTAAATTTTAATTTAAGTTTAAATAGCTGTATGTGGCTAGTGACTAATATCTTGGACAGCTCAGGTCTAAAGAATCTCCCTGCCACAAGTGTATCTCCTCCCAGCCCCTGGAACCAAGAGACAACCAACCAACCCCTGTTGACTAAGCTAATGAGTGAAATATAAAAATATGAAAGCCATATAAAGGTGTTAACAACACCAGCAATTACCAGGTAGTATTCACAAATCAACTCTATTTCTCAGTTAGGTAAATTTTTTCACAAATTAAAAACAAAAAAAAGAGAAGGTGGGCACTACACTATGTAGCCTCTCTCTGCATTAATTGATTCAGTTAAGTAGTTAAACACGTATTAACTGAATGTTACCATTGTGCTAGGCATTAATGATATAAGCATGAATAATATATAATCCCTCAAGGAGCTCCGATTCCAAGAGAGAAAGAAAGAGAGACAATAAGCAAATAGTCATAATTCAATACAGTAAGGGCTGAAATGGAAGTTTATACAAATTGCCTGAGAAGCTCAGGAAAAAGAGCCATTAATTGGGCCTTGAGCACCACAGAAGGCGATGAGAGGGATGGCATTTGCATGGTGTTTTGAAGGATGAGGGAAAGTTTGCCAGGTAGAGAAGGGGGAGTATTTCAGTCCAGGAAAGAGCAAGTGTATATTAGTTATCTATTGCTGCATAAAACAAGACCCCTAAACTTAGAGCTTAAAACATTTATTATCTCACACTTTCTGTGGGCCAGGAATTCAGAAGCGGCTTAGCTGGGTGGATCTGGCCCAGAGTCTCCTCTGAGATTGCTGGCAAGATGCTGTCTGGCTCCACAGTCATCTGAAGGCTTGACTGAGGTTGGAGAACCTGCTGCCAAGCACTCTCACTTGGCAGTTGGCAGGAGTCTTCATTCCTTGATGGCTGTTGGCTGGAGGCCTCTCTTCCTCACCACAGGTGCCTCTTCATAGGTTTCTTGAGTGCCTTTGTGACAGGTCAGTTGGCTTTGCACAGAATGAGTGATAATAGAAAGAGAGAACCAGGAAGCCGCAGTGTCTTTTATGACCTAGTCTCTGAAGTCGCACGTTGTCATTTCTGCATTTTTTCTTTGTTAGAAGGGAGTCCCAAAATCCAGCCTATGCTCAAGGGGAGGGGAATCAGGTCCCACCTCCCGAAGGGAGAAGTATTGAAGAACTTGTGGTCTTGTCTTAAAACTATTACAGTGTACAAAGGCCTGAGGTATGGACATTGCTGGTGGGTTTAGAGAAGAGTGAGATGTCCATTGTGGGTAGAGTGGAATAGTGTGGAATAGGTGGAGTGAGGGGGTGCCTGGAGACGAGGCTTGACCTCAAGGCTGGGCCCTCTGGGCAGGTCCTCACCCTCCAGGTTGCAGAGTTTGGGCTGCAGCTTGTCTCTCCCCAGTGCACTCAGGGCCCAAGGCTGGGGGTGACAATCCTCTCAGTGAGTGTTCTTGGTACTTCTCGGGAAGCCCAGTGCCATGACTGGACATACTAACCATAAGCAATGAGGGCAGGTGGTTCAGTACAGGTGCCACACAGGCTGGCTCCCAGTGGGATTTGGTCCCAGAAGAACTATGAGGCCTCAAAGCTAGCTGCACTGGAGTGTGGAGGGGGCTGCTCTGTGGGCCACCAATCCTTGCTCGAGGGGGCAGCCAACCAGGTCCAGCTGTACCCTGCTGGGGCAGTACAACCAGGGCTCTGGGGGTCTGGCTACCCTGTCAAGACCCATCTTACAGGTGGGAGGAGAGTGCTGAGTACCCTCTTCCATAAACACTCTTCACATCAGGAGTTCTGATGAACCTGGTGAAAAACCCAGCCTCTCTCCCATTGTGTATGTTGAAAAAGCCACAGATTGGCTTTAGTCTAAACTCTTTCCTGTTTAGTCTATCAATGCACCTCTCCCCTAACCACACCTCTGCACCCTCCTGACACTCAGGTTAAGAACTTTGCTGCTTTGTTGTGGCTCCTGCTTCCAAAATTCTCCTAGTAGAGGTGAGGGATAGATGGGAAGAGAATACAGTTGCTCTGACTCTATTCAGAGCTCTGCAGGTGTTCTAAATATAACCCAGGTGTCATCTGGCCACTCCCTACCTTGAGTTATAAAGGTTGCTAGATAAGGTTGCTCCAAGTCCTTACTCTCTGCCCTTGGAAAGCTCCAAGCCCTTCCTAAAATTTTCCCAAGATTACCCTTTGTGGTCAGCTCTGACTCTAAACTCCTGATTCCTCTGAATTTGTTCAGTTTATGAATTACTCTGCATCTCTGTGCTGTTCCTATTCTGTGCCCCGATGGTCCCAGAGCTCCAATCCAGCCTCTTACATAATTCCACAAAACACCCTAAATCATACCAGGCACAGCATTAATTGTAGACGCGACTGAAAATTTATAGGAGGAGGGATTTATATCACAGCAGATATAGATCCAGAATATCCAGTTAAATTTGAATTTCAGGTAAATGGTAATTTTTTCATTGTGTGTCCTAAACATATTTTTTTCAAATCTAGCAACTCTTAGAGCAATGCCACCAACTTTGAAGTGAACATTTGACGTTCAATCCTTGGCATTCCCCACACCGGGGGTTTCTCATGGTCTGTGTCACCTCTGTGGTCCCCAGCTCCCACCCTCTCGCTGGTCCCCTGCTCTCTCCACTGCTCCCTGCCCCCACCTTTTGCTCTACTGCAGATTATCTTGCATATCCCAAACTATCCAGGCACAGAACAAAACAAAAGGGCCTTTCATTCACCCAGTTCTGCTCTTCTCTGAAGGTAGTTCACCCACTTCCATAAATATCATATGATAACACTTAAAGTGGGCCACCATGGGGAAAACAAGGCCTTGTCTTCTACTCCAGATGGTGACAGAGCTTCCCCCGGCTGGCTGTGGTGTTCTTGGCGGAAGAGATGTGCTAGGCCGAACTATTCATGCATTCAGCATTCATTTATTGCATCCCTGGGTATAAAATGATAAATAAGATGAGATGTGGGGCACTGAATAGTGAGCGAGACATGAGCTTGGGCAGCCACCGGACACGGCAATTGGTAGAGGGTGGAGAGATATGTAGTGAGCCATGAAATCCCACAGCAGGGGTCAATCTCAGAGGGTTTCATGGAGGAGGTGTCGTTTCAGCTAGTCCAGGATGGATAAAAGGGAGTTCACAGGTCAAGGAAAGGGGGCAGATATTCTAGGTAGGGAAAATAAAGGTTCAGGGAGTGATAGAAAAGTTGGTATGGGGGAAGATGTGCAAGAGAAGTTAGTAAGATGGGCTGGTCCAACGGGTTTAGTGCGCCTCTGTTTGTTGTACACCCCTGCTCACAGTGGAAAGAGCTCACCTCCATTTGTTCAAACAGGAGAAGAGACTGTAAATGCACTCATTTCTTATTGCCATGTAATAAATTAGCACAAACTTAGCATCTTAAAATAACACACATTATTATCTCACAGTTTCTGAGGGTCAGGAATCAGAGCACAGCTTAGCTGGGTCCTCTGCTTCAGGGTCTCTTACAAAGCTGCAGTCAAGAAATTGCCAGGACTGGGGTCTCATCTGAGATTCGACTGGGGAAGAATCCACTTCCAAGCTCACATACATGATTGCTGGTAGAGTTCAGCTCCTTGCAGGTTGTTGGACTGAGGGCCAACAGCTCCTCAGTCTGTCAACTGGAGACCACTCTCACTTCCTTGGGTATGGAGGCCTCCACAATCGCCACTTGCTTCATGGATGTGTGCAAGCCAAGAAGGCAATAGAAAGAGTCTTCTAGCAAGACTGAAGTTACAAGTGTATGTAATCTAATCATGGAAATGCCATCCCATCACCTTTGCAGTGTTCTGTGGGTTAAAAGCAAGTCATAGGTCCTGCCCACACTCAAGAGAGAGGATTAAATAAGGGCCTGAATATCAGGAGGTGAGGGGTCATTGGGAACTATCTTAGAATCTGTTCACCATACTGAGCAACAGTAAGTTGTGTGTATATGTGGTGGTGGATAAGTAGGCAGTGATGGTTTCCTTTGGAGAGGGAAGTGCCATGTTGGATGAGAGAGACAAGGCAGGGATACCTCCCCAGGACAGACTCAAACATACCCACACACTGTAGCTCATGCAGATCAGGGAGGGCTGGGCTTCTCTTATCCCTGCACTGGGATGACACCCTATCTCGGAAAGAGGCCTTATGCCTATGAGCTAGGCTGAAGCTTGCTCTTGTAAAGGGCCCCTTATTGAGCATAAGCTCCTTCACCTAGTTTCACTCCTGTGGGTCCCTGTACTCCTTGCCAAGGAGGTTGTTGAGGACACAAATTAGAGTAGTGGCCAGAGGGATGGGAAAGACAGACTGGAACAGGATTTGGCAGATATTATTAGAGGACTTATGACTACCTGGATGTAGGAGTAATCGTGTCAGAGAGAGAAAATGAATTTCTATAGAGAGAAATTGAGTAGATAGTGATGTCATTAACCAACAGAAGAAACATGGGGAGAAGGTTTGGGGACTTCGGTCATGCTGATTTTGAGAAGATGATGCTGATAATTGCCAGTGTAGTTTCAGAGCTCAAGAGCAGGTTGAGGGCTGGGGATGGACACTTGGGAATCAGAGTGAGGAGGTGGTAACTGGAGCCTCCTCTGTGTGTTCAAAGCACCCAAGTGAGCAAGTGTTGGCCTAGGATGGATTCCTTGAGGAGCATCCATCCACAGAGAGCTAGCAAAGGAGGGAACGCTGGGAAAGGCTGAGAAGGAGCAGCCAGAGAGGCAGGCGGAGAACCAGGAGAGGGCGATGTCCCAGGAGCCAAGGGGGGTGGTTGGCAGCATCAGAGTTTGGCACAGATTAGAGAATGGACATAACATGTCACTGTGACTGCAGAGGCAGGTGCAGGAAGCAGAAGGGGGACAAAGCCCTATTGCAGGGGGCTGAGGAGTAAGTGAGAGGTGATGACCACAAAGTGCAGGCTATTTCTTTAAAGAAAGGGCAGTAGGGTTTAGTAGGCAAGAGCATGGGTTGGCGCGCAGCTGAGTGGCCTCTAGGCAAGTCTCAACCTCCCTGAGCCTTGTGTGCTCATTGGTACTGCAGCCCCAGAGGAACAGGGGCAATAGTAGCCATCTCAGAAGGTCGTTGTGAGGTTTAAATGAGGTGGTGCCAGTAACAGCACGGCGAGAAGCAGCTCAGAACTTCAATCTTGGCTTTTGCTCCTGCCAGCCAGTTCCCCAAAAATTACCTTTTAGAGATATTTCACTCCTCAGCTCACAAGCTTCCTCTGCGTGTAGAATACTATTCAAAATCCCCGCCTGAGTCAGCTTCCACTTCTCTCCCCATCCTCACCGAGTGCCTCCCACGCCCTTGAATGTGCGAAGCTCCTTCAAACCTCAGGGCCCATCCATATGGCGTTTCCCTAGCTTGGGACGCTCTTCCCAGCCACACATCACCCAGATGTCTCCTCCTCATCCACCCTTCTGGTAAGGGAGGACTTAAAAGTCACTCCCTAGAGAAGTCTCCTCTGACCTCCTGACCTACGTTAGGCTCACTGTTTATCCTCTCCAGTGCTCAGCACAGTTCCAGCACATGATTGTCCGTGATTAAGTGAGAAATGAGTATCAACAACTGGCTGTGGGACCTTGGACAGGTCACTTGACCTCTCTGGGCTTCAGAGTTTCCTCATTTGTAGTGTGGAAGGAGGACTCTGTATCTCTAAGACCTCTTTCAGCTCTGGCAATCTTGGATGCTTTAACTCTAAGGATTCACTGGACAGTGCCTGTGGGAGGACTTGGGGAAGGAGTGGGAGGAGGAGGAGGAGACTGGGGGCTATGGCAGAGGAGTGGAGCATCCACGACGAGTCACACACACCCACGGGGCCTAGAGTCGCCACTTGTCACCTGATGGGCAGGAGTCGGGGGGACAGTCAAAGTCAAAACCATGGCCTTGCGATTTGTGTGCTTGGGCTTCAATTCAAGGAATAGTAAGCCTAACACTATGGTTAGACCATAGTAAGTCTGCTTCTGGAAAATAAATACGTGGCCACGTGAACACAGACACAGTGTGTACACATGCCATACATACATATACCAAATGCACATTTGCAATTAGAAGGATGAACACAGATACACACAGAGATCCACCAGCACACACAGTCAACGCCCCGGAGAGTCTGTCCCCATCTCCCTGATCCCAGGAGGGCTCTGGCTGTCACCCTCTAAGTCTCAGGGGCATTCTTCACTCCCACTCTCTGGGTCTTCACTGTTTCAACAGACCCCAGGGCTGTGCACTGGGGCCCTTAGGATTTAATGCCTTTGCTCTGAGGTTGAAAACAGGGCTGGGGAAGGGAGAACAACTTAGATGACTCTCCAGGTGTGCGGATATTTGCATCTCCACGGTCTAGGGGGCTAAGAAAAACTAGGTCTAGTCACTAGAAACTTGGTGGGATGCAGGTGCAGCTTTCAAGAGAACCAGAAAATAGCGATGTGTGTGGATGGCGATGGCACATGACGCGGGCAGTTTTGTTATTTACAAAACAGGCTCACCCATGATCTCATTTAGCCCTCACAACAACCTGTGCGGGAGGTAATTATAGAGGAGGAAACTGAGACTGGGACACGTGAAGTGACTTGCCCCAGGCGAGCGGTTGTGATTGGCAGATGTGGCATTCTGACTGGGCCTCTGGAGCAGGCTTCTGATTCCAAAGCCACCCGCTCTTTGCCACCCCCACCGGCTCTGCCCCTTGCCTCTGGCGCTTGGCCCCTGCCTCTGGAGGCTCCAATATCAGGCTGCTGGTGCTCACCTCCCTCCAACATGGCCTTCTGGAGCCCGTGCTGGAGGGGCTGGGAGTTTTCTAGAACTCAAGAAGCGCAGCCTGTGAGAACAGCTGATGGGAACGCTCCAGCTGCAGGTCCTGGCCCAGTGCTCTTCTCAGCAGGGGCAGGGTCCCCAGGGGAAAGCAAACGTGAGTCAGGAGACAGAGAGCAGGTCACATCTGTACACTGGCTGCCTGGGCATTGAAGTGAGCATGCGGTGACTAATTCTCGAAAGCTGACAACCGAAAGTCCTTTTGAAATGTAATGCCCAGTTGACAGTTTCATCAGCGCAAAGACACGCCTTCTCTCTCTGCCTCTCCCTCTCTCTCTCTCTGACACACACACACACACACACACACACACACACACACACACACTTACGCGGGTCACGGGACTGCAGTGTGCAGGACTTTTACAATCTAAAGGACCCTAGAACTCATTGAGCCAATGTTTCCCAACCCACCTTGATGTCAAGAATCACCTGAGGTACTTGTTTAAGTGACACATTCCCACCTGGGCCCCATTCCAGGCCTCTGGAGCCAGGATCTCTAAGGGAGGGGCTGGGGAGGCTGGATGTGTTATGAGATTCCTGAGAGATATTTATCGCTAGGAGAGTGTGGAAACACTCCATCTACATCAACCCCTTCATTTTATGAGCCAAGTTTTAGCAATCTAGAGAGGTCCGTTGAGCTGCCCGAAGTCACACAGCAAGTTGATAGCAGGGCAAGCGTGTGAATTCCCGGTCCTGACCACGTGCGGGACGAAGGATGGAAGGAAACCACAGTTACGGAGTGCCTGCCGCCTACTGGGGTTTGTGCTCAACAATTGAGCAGTTACAGGAAAGAGAACCTCCTGCCTGCCACCTTCTGTGCTGGGCACTCCTCTGCTTATGTCATTGAGTCCTCACAGCAGTGCCTTGCTGGGAGCCATTGCCCTCCTCAGGTACGGGATGAGGCAACAGACATACAGAGGGCCGAACGTTCCCCAGGGCCCCAGAGTTACTGAGAAGCAGAGTCAGGATTGGAAGCCGGATCCAGGAGAACTCAGCTTGGAAACTCTACCATATTAGCTCTGAGAGCCACTTTACCTGTCTCGTTTCATGGAATTGTCACAACAACCTTGTGACATAGGCAGTCTGTCTTTGAAAGATGAAGAAGCGGAAGCTCGGGGGGGAGGTCACCTGCCTGCGATCATGCAGCAGTAAACCACGACGGCAGGACTAGGCCCAGGTCCCTCTGACACCAAAGTCACTTCTCAGGACTCCTGGGGACTTCAGAGGCTCCTCCTGGACTCAGAACACCTCTTCTGATGCTCCAACCTCCACTGCTCCCCACGCCTTCACTCCCTCCCTGCGGTCTCTGTGTCACAGCCCCTCTCCCACCCCGTGCTGCCCCTTCCTCCACTTCTGTTTGTCCCCTAGTCCTCCCCTGATCCTCATCTGCTCTGAGGTTCTAAAGCCAGGCTCCGCACACTTTCTGCAGAGGGTCAGATAGTGACTGTTGAAGGCTTTGGGGGCCAGACCAACGCTGTTGCCACAACTCAACTCTGCCGATGTGGTGCAGAAGGAGCCACGGACAACAGGTGAATGGATGAGCGTGGTCAACAAAACTTTATTTCATGGGCTATAGTTTGCCCATCCCTGTTCTAGAAGGATGCTGGGCTGCCTATTTGAGCTCATTTTCATTTGCTTTTGCTCTGTATGGGAGAGAAATGTGTCTGCCGGGGAAGACATGTGTTTGAGAAGAGCCCCCATGTGTCTGGCCGTTGAGAACCTCATGCCTGAAAAACCAGGAGAGGGCCCGGTCCTCAAGGACTGTTTGCTCGCTCACTCATTTGTTCATTCATTCATTCATTCACTCACTCATAGAATGTTTTTGAACATATGCCGTGTGGTAGGCACTGTGCTGAGCCTGAGGTGGACAAGTCCCTGCCCTCCCAGGACATATAGCTCAGTAACCCAGGGCTCCCAATGTGATGAGTGATGGCTAAGAGTGTAAACAGGGACACAACTTAGTTGGGGGCCAGGGAAGACTTCCCAGAAGAAGTGATGTTTAAGCTGAGACCTGAAGTATGACTGGGAATTATCCAAGTGAGGTCAGGGGCAAGGCAGGGGCAGGTCAGGATGAATCAACACAGGGAGAGAGAACTCAAGTGACAGGCTGTAAAGGCCATTTGTAGAGAATATGTGTGCTGCTGGAGTGACCCTTTTGGGGGCGTGTGATTGCTTTAGGCAGCAGGAGCGTCTGATTTTGCCACGGGCAGATGGACATAGCTGCTTGTTGATCTGACCCCAATGGCCCAGCCCTCACACTGGGAGAAGTACATACGGGGTATCGCTGATGTTTTGTGTGAGTTGGTGAACCGACACAGATGTGGACAAAACCATGCAAAATTTTCTTTTTTTTTTTTTTTCAGATTTACTCCTGAGCTGAGTCTCTCACGTCATTCTAAAAAGTCTAGATCACAGACTGGTAGATAGAATTTTATTTTTAAGGCAAATGCTTAAAACGTGACATTTGTAATGTAATATTTACTTAAAATATAAAATGATTTGTTGCCTTTTTTCTTTAAAAAGATTCAGAAAATCTTACCTAGTAATTCCTTGCTCCTTGGGACCAAAAGAATCAATTTAGCTTTCTAAGGAAAATATATGAAACACCAACTACGTAAATAAGTTAAACGGATGTTAGATTCAAATACTGACCTTATATTTACTCTCTAATGTGCTTCCCAGAACTTGTGTAGTCTTTTGTGTGTCTGTGCTGTTGATTCAGCTCTGAGCACAGGAGTAGTCAGATTATACTTGTCGCTCCGTGTGGATAGCCTCTTTCCCCAACATGGCTGCCACTGCTGCATAATAGGACCTTGTGCCCCAGGCAGGGCTTACTGCATGTTTGGGGATGATGACCAAGGTAGTAAAGAGTGTTTGGGGCCGTGGTGACAGCACAGTGTAAATGAAGATAACGTGCCACCTGCCTCTTTGCACGCCTGCTCCAGGCTCCCTGCTGGTAACGTAAGAGCCCCTGGAAGGATACTCTTGGCAAGTGTCCCCCCCGGCTGCTGGCTATTCACATTGACCCTGGGCCTCGAACACGTACTCCGGGAATTGAAGAGGCTGCTGAGGGCTTCATGTTCCCAGCACAGAACACGGGTTCTGGGGGAGCTGAGCTTTACCAGTGAGAAGAACGGCTGAAAATAAACCCCAGGAGCAGCCTGGTGTGGAGTTTGCAGCCAGCTTCACGTGCAGCAGCTTTCAGGAAGATCATTGGAACTAGGCCATTTCTAGGGTGATGAGGGGCACCGAGACAGAGGGGGCCTGCTGGTGTGGGAGGGGAGGGGGTGTGCGGCTTGCAGTCTAGAATGACAGGGACCTCGGAGAAGGGACTCAGGGTCCTGATGTGAGAAGGGAGGCTTGCCTTGAAGGAACTGAACCTGGCAAGCGGGGAGATTAGAACCTCAGTGTTTCTTGTGGTTCTGCGGGCATGACTGGGGTTTCCTGGTTTCCTGAGCTGAAAAGCTTCTTGTTCTCAACACTGTGCCACAGGTGGCCGTCAGTGAGGCAGGAAGGAAGCGGCCCCTCCTTCATCCTCTCGGGTGTTTGTTTTACCCCCACTTACAGGTTTCCAGAGTTCAGGAGCTTTTTGCGCATGCTTTATTTACCGAACTTAGGACAGAAGCCCGGCCAGGGCACATGCCCACCCACAGGATGGCAAACAGCTTCCATCCTGAGTGCCGATTCTGGTCCCACGCAGTGGCTGCCTCGATGGCTTTGCTGAGACAGTCTTTAGGCCACCTCTGGTCCTGCAGGCAAGAGGCTGTGATCAATTATTGATGACTGCATGGGTGTGCTGCAGACTCACACTCTCTGCAACTCAACTGTGTTTCTTTACTACCTGGACCCACATGTGTAGCGTTGTGGGTCCCCAGTATGTGTTGCTGAATCAAATTTAATCCACCTAGAACTTCTTTCCTTTTGAGTGTCCAGTAGAATCCACACCTCCTTTAATGGCTCAGCAGATAAAAAGGGAAAATTGCCATTTGAGTTATCCTGGGAAATCCTATTGTTGGGCAGGGCAGGAAGGAGGGCGTAGATGCCTTCATTCGTTCAACAGCTATTTGTTGAGTTTCTACTGTGGGCTGAGCGGTGAGCTGCGTGCTGAGGAGGCATGGCGTGCATTGGATCTGGGAGCAGAATTGAGGCCCCCTCTCTACTGAGGTAGAGGGCCACCATGATGCCTCCCTGCTCAGGGAGTCAAAGAAGTCCTCTACAGGTCAGAAGCATGCTTCCCGGGTGGCCGAGGGGTTGGATGAGGAAATCCTCAGCCAGAGGCCCCTCTTGCTCGGCCCTTCACAGAAATCTTTACCCCAGGCCACCAGTCTTGGCAGGTGGCCCTTCTCCCGGCTGTGCTTCAGTCCTCTTGTTTCCCTCTGGTGATTCTGGCAGCTTCTACTGGGCCAGTAAGCTCTTCTCTTCACGCCTATGTACACTGGCAGAGGACTTGAAGCACTTTCTAAAAATAAGCTGGTTGCCCCTGGTCCTGCTAAGTTCTGGCAGTTCCAGAAGGAGCAGATAAAGAATGCAGAAGGTCCTCTGGCTTGAAATCTACCAACTAGTCTTGCCTCCTCTCACCCAGCCCCTCCCTAAGACCACTGGGCAGGTCTGGTTTTCCCAGCCCAAACACATGCAATCCCTAGATAAGAATTTCCAGAGAGCCTGACTAGCAAGAGTCTAGTTACTACTCACTCGGATAAGTCGTGATGTATGTTTCCTTGTGATTGGTTCCTAAAAACTCAGAATTTGCCACTTCCCGCACTTTTAAATGGTTAAATAAATAGTTTGGAACCACAGAAAAAGTTAAAATTGCAAGTCACATGATCTTTGAAGACTATCTTATAAATAAAAGCAGGAGCTTTTTAGTTTTGTTTTGTTTTCTGTGCTTTGAAAAATGCAATTAATCGTTTACCTGTCAGAACACGCTTGCCTGATCTGTTCACCCACATACACATACTCCTGTGTGTGTAAGAGACCATCCTCACACATGCTGATATGCATGGCCATGCCTGAGCAGACACACACTCGCATACACACACAGCCAGACGCACACCCACATCTTCTATTCTGGTTTCTGATCTTCTGCCACAGTTGGTTTGTAAACATTTGAATTTCCCACAAGGTAAGGGTCAGAAATACACAGGTGTTAGCTGCTACTTCTCATTAATATATTTTTGTTTTCCCAGACTTCCTCCCATTACGCCAGGTACATGTCATGAATACACCCAGTTACAAATTCACAGGGACCCTAAAGCTTCCCCAGGTGCATGTTCCCTCTTCCTACTTCTGGAGGCAGTGTGCTGTAGCACATGGAGCACAGCCTTTGAAGTCAAAGGATCTGGACATGGGTGACGAGCTGCATGACCTTGGGCAAAGTCTTGATCTCTGTAGCCTTGGCTTCCTGATTAGTAAAAACAGTGGGTCTGAGGATGCCTGCTTCACAGGGTTGTGGTTAGGATTAAATGAGATGATGTGCATAAAACCAATTCTACCTACCTGGTCCATGGGGGGCGTAAAGGTTAGCCTCTTTCCCTCTGTAACCAACAGGAGAATTTCATCCATTGTAGAGTAGGGAGGAGCCTTAGAGGTCATGGCTAACCCCCGCCTTGCCCCGGGCTACTCTGGTCCTTGTAGCACCCCGCCCTGAGCACCAGCACGAGTCCCAGCCAGCAGCAGGCCCTCAGCGAACGGTTATAAGACCCAATTGGATTGAACCTCCTGGTTGTATGGCCCTGGCTTGACCAGCTCTAGGGACTAGGAAGGAACTTAGTTCTACAGGAGGGAGCCCATTTCATTGTCAGACATGTCAAGTACTTGGAAAGTACCTCTTGAGAGATTAAACAAGAGCAGCCAGGGATGGGTTGGGGGTATTGGGCGCTGGCTGTCCTGGGAGGGAATGACCCTCAGAACCACTGTGGATGCCTTGTGTTTGTTCCCCGGATCAGGAAGAGGGTATGATCCATCCACTGTGATCCTTCACTTGCTGCTGTGTGGTGCCAACAACCTCATTTGTAAGTGCAAACAGATGTCATGGAATGTATTTTGCTTTCCCTCTGGATGATATTAACTGGGCCCTACCATGGATCAAAGCCACAGTCACCGCCTCATCGTGTTGCATTTGGGCAACAACTAAATAGATTCAAATGTGAATTTCAAGCACACACATTTCTAGAAATCTAGTTTGGAAAGCCTCAAATCTCAACTAATTACATGAGTAGGCATTAAGTGTCTGGTTTGTGATGACTTTTTGTCTCTCTCTGACGGCTTACTGGAAACCTGCTCATTCTACGTGGGAAAGGAAAGAAGAAACGACACTTTGATGTTGTTGTAGAAACTATGGCTGGGACTTCCCCGTGTAGGAACGCACATAGTCATCTCAGAGACCCTATTTTAGGCCAAGGTAGTCACAGAGATGCCACGTGATATAGGAAAGTTATGAGGCTTGGATTTTAATCCCGGTTCATCTTTGAAATGGCTGTGGGATCTTAGGAAAATCACTTTGCTCTCTGAGTCCTAGTTCCCTCATATGTAATGAGAGGGGTTAGATAGAATGCTACTTAAGATTGTTTTCACCTCTGACATTTTGTAATCTTAGTGTAACCACGAAAGTCATAGATCTGCAGGGCCTTGGTCTATAACTTCATCACCTTCCTTTAGAGCCACTAGGAGATTCTGCTGACAGGATTCACTGCCTCTTCCTAGGCCAATCCTTTCTCAGTGGTCCTTAGGTCATGAGCTACCTGAGTGGTCCTTCTAAAATATACAACTGATGCCTTTCCCTCTATTTAAAAATGCCCTTCGGGAACTATTTACTGCTTTCCTCTTGTCTACAGGTTGTACTTTTCTGTTTCTTCACATGTATAGTAACTTTCTATTGGGCACTAGACTTTGTGAAGGATACTTTGTAGAGAGTCTGGATGTTCTTGTCTTCCTTTAAAGGGTGGTGAGTTTTGTTCTCCAAACAGAAGGAGACAGTGAGCCCCCTCCCGGTATCTGTGCTGGGCGGGCAGTGTGCCAGAAGGGCAGCAGCCTTGCCCTATCTCTCTCAGTCTCGCCTCTTGTGCATTTTCTCTCTCCATCTGCCTCTCTGTATGTCTCACAAATCCACTCAGTTTCCTCGTGGATAATCTAAGAAACAAAAATGCTCAGTAGTTTGCTCAATTCATAATGAATACTTCTGGTAAAAAAATCAAAACAAATAAAAGTGATAATGGCAAAAATTGTACTTGATAAAATTGTTTTTTAACCAAAAAAATTGCAAAATAATAAGATACCCTAAACTATAGTAATTTATATAAAATTTGACCCAGGAAAGTCAAAATTGGTAGAAATAAAGGCATATGTTCTTATAATGGCAAAAGCTTTAATTAGTACGATTTGATGTGAACAAAATAAGCAGATCAAAATAAACAAAACCTTTGCTGTACAATGCAAAAGGAAAAAAAGAATAGATGGCAAAAATAATTCTGGTAACATAAAAATAAGGAAACTAATTGCATTGTATAGAAAAATTGACGGAGGAAATAAGTTGGCTTAACAGAGTTCATGCTAGAAAATATTTTCTTAACAAAAATTCATTAATGTTTATGTAATTCTGATTAAAAAGATTTCTATTTAAAATATTCCCAGGATGAAAACGATGGGTTCAAAATGCCCTGTGCACCACGGTGCCCTACCTCTTCTCCATGTCTTTGTCCAAGGTGTCTTTTTTTTTTTTTTTTTTTTTTTTTTTTTTTTTTTTGGTGAGGAGATCAGCCCTGAGCTAACATCCGCCAATCCTCCTCTTTTTTTTTTTTTTGCTGAGGAAGATGGCCCTGGGCTAACATCGGTGCCCATCTTCCTCCACTTTATATGAGACTCCGCCACAGCATGGCTTACCAAGCAGTGCGTCGGTGCGCGCCCGGGATCCGAACCAGCGAACCCCGGGCCGCCGCAGCGGAGCGCGCGCACTTAACCGCTTGCGCCATCCAAGGTGTCTTTTTATCAGGGAAAGGCCCTTCTTTTTTTTGTTTATTTTTACTTTTGTATTTTTTGAGGAAGATCAGCCCTGAGCTAACATCCATGCTAATCCTCCTCTTTTTGCTGAGGAAGACCAGCTCTGAGCTAACATCTATTGCTAATCCTCCTCCTTTTCTTTTTTTCCCCCCAAAGCTCCCAGTAGATAGTTGTACGTCATAGTTGCGCATCCTTCTAGTTGCTGTATGGGGGACGCCGCCTCCGCATGGCCTGGGAAGCGGTGCGCCGGTGCGCGCCCTGGATCCGAACTAGGGCCACCAGTAGCGGAGCGCGCAAACTTAACTGCCAAGCCACGGGCCGGCCCGAAAAGGCCCTTCTGAGTTGCCCACCTGACCACCTCCTCCTCATCCTTTAGCCCAGCCCAAGCGTTGGCTCCTCGGCGAAGCCCTCCCGGCAGCCTGAGGCACAGCTGGCTCTTCCTCTCTGTGCTCCCCCGACCTGTCCTCTGTCCATCCCTGTACGTGGCTTTGCCGTGTTGGATTAAACACACCCCTGTCTGGAGACTGTGAGCCTCTGAAGGCAAGCGCTCTTCTATGTACCTTGACATAATTGGCTCTGGATCCCCAGTGGGCAGTACAGTTTTTGGCTCAATACATATTTTTTGAATATGTGAGTAAGTTTGTATGACTCCCCCTGGCCTGGGCACTAGAAGGGTAGAGAAGGAGATGCACGAAGGTGACAGGACCAGGATGCAGCCCCTGCCTCGGGGAGAGTACTGACTGGCAGGCAGATGGCTGAGGTAGGTATTAGAAAGAGCTGCGGTGGGAGGCCATGAGAGATGATGGGCCTGTGGGAGGAGGAGCACAGACCCCGCTGAGGGGATCTAAGATCTCTTTCTTAAAAGTACAGTGGGTATTTCCCTTGCATTATAACATATTGACTTTAAAGAAAAGGAAAAATTCAGAAAAAAAGGAGAAAGTCACCCATATTTCTATCACATAATATAGCCATTTAAACTTTTTCAGGATTTTTCTTTCTGTGTAAGTTTTGGGGCTTTTAAAAAACCTTTTTTTTTTGAAATAATTATAAATTCACATAAAGTTGAAAAAATAGAACAGAGAATTCCCATGTTCCCTTCAACCAGTTTCCCCCAATGGTAATGTCTTATATAAATATAGTATAATATCAAAACCAGAAAACAGATATTGGTACATGTCTTATTCAGATTTCATCAGTTTTATATGTTATTGGTATTTCGTTAACATAGTTATAATAGGCTTATATGTGTGGTCTGTATTCTATTTTTTCAATTAACTTGATTTCATATGGCTTTTTAAAATATTATTTCATAGTCTTCATAACCATCATTTACGATGACTGTATAATGAACATCCACCCACCAGGTGCGGCAGTTTGCCAAATTCTTCCTCTTTTGAAGTTTACATTGCCTCCAGTTTCACTGTTATGAACAACACTCTTCTATATTTCATATTATATACTTACTTTCTTATTTTATATTCTTTCTTTCTTAGGATAAATTCCCTGAAGAATGGAGGGAGGAAGATCTAGGGAGATAAATGCTTAAGGGGATACATAATACCTTTTTCTTAAGATTTAACTGTATTTTGGGTTGGAGTCTGATCAAGCAGAGAGGCGGCAGTTGAAGGTACAGGAGGCAGGGTGTGATGATGGGATAGAATACAAGAGAAGTTGGGGGGGTGGTAGGTTAATTTCAGCAATGGTCCCAATTCTTTACCACCCTCCCCACCTCGTATCCGAGCACTTTCCGTGTAACTTTAGGGTTCCTCCCCTAGAAGCACAGTGTTTCCCTACTCCATGTGGCATACTTTGGCTGTAGAATGAGGCAGAAGTGACAGTGTACCAGTTCTGTGCCCAGGTCCCAAGGGGTCTTGAGTATGTCATTGAGGTCTTCTGGTTGTTGCCTAGCAATTTTATACCAAAAGCTAACTCATACCTGGAACCCAGACAGAGGGAGAGGAAAGAAGCGAGAGAGGGTTCAAGTCTAGGTAAGTCCAGGTATTCCAGAAAGAGCTGCATGGATTTGGGGCCATGATTTGAAAAGGCCATTTCTCTTCCGCTTCAGATGCTGGGTAGGCAGAGGATGATGACACATCTCAAATGAACCACTTGACTTGATATGGGGAATTCAACTCTCAAAGTTTCCTGTCTCAGCTGTCAGGGCCAAGAAGTCATAAGAAAAGAGAAATTAAACTTTAGATTGAGGAAGCATAAGAGAGGCCACTCTAAAGACCAGGGTTGCCATGTACAGTTGCACAGGCTGTGCCCTGCATAAGGGGATCTGACCAGGGCCATGTGAGATGCACATGAGTGCACTGTAGCATGTTTATGAATAGAGGGAAAAAACCCTCCTCCCTGTTTCTTTTAAACTCAAGAATCTTCAAGGTCAAAGTGTAGGCTTATACCTTGCGTACCAAAAAGAGTTTCAGTGATAAGAATGAGGGGGGAAAATACCATGCAGAATTAGATACAGAATGTCCTCAGCATCAAAGAACTGAGTTGTTTCTTTGCTGAGGCCATTGAGATCCAATAAAAACTAATTTTTTACCCCACAGAGAAAGTTGGTTCAATTTTGGTTAGCTTGGCGCCACCAAGAACTGCGTGTTCCCTGGGTAATGCGATGAGAGAAAGTAAAAAGAAAGGAGTTTCTCCTTCCAGAATGGTTTTCCTACTCTGTAAGATGTAGTCATTCTTCAGCTCCACACTCTAGGGATGAGGATTCTGGTGGTCAAAACCTCTGAGGTCAATGCCACAGAGGAATCATGCAAGGAGAAAGTCCTGGGCTGGGCGGGCGTGGGCAGATCCTCCTTGAGATCTTATGAGTCAGAGAGTCTTGGGACTGGAAGGATCTGAGGGCTCATCCTGTCATTTAACAAGTGAGAAAAAGGAAGCCCAGAGAGGTGAAGGGACTGGCCCAAGGTCACACAGCTCGTGAATAGCACGGCTGGAATGAAAACCAGGGATTTTTACTTCTCTTCCCTTGTTCTTTCCGTTCCCACCAAACCCCAGGGGCAGGATGCATGCTTGTTATAATATTGAGTCAGAGGAGTGGCTTTATATCAGTGTCCAGAGCAAAGTCCCTCTTTCAGAAAACGGCTGGTGCAAGCAGCCTCCCTCAGTGCCGTCAGCATGGCACAGCTGCCGTGCCCCAGGCTGCCTCCATGTGTTCTGCTTGTATTTGGGGTCTCCCTAACTGGAGAGAGCATGCTCCTGGGACAGTCAGAGGCTGATGGCTTCCTCGCCTATGTCCTTCCCAGGCCAAACAGTCCCGCGCCCATAGTGAGGATTCAGTAGAGGCTTCTTCAGGGGAAATGCATGTTGAAATCTCCTAACATCAGTCCAACACTGGGTTCTGACACATTTTTGTATCAGAACCAACTGGGTTTAAACTTCTGGAATGCCATCTGAAATGCTGCTTTTCCATCAGTGACAGAGAGCAGAGAGAGCAGTGGGGGCGATATAGGGAGGTGAAGACTGTGGCCCCAGACACATGGGCAACAGGCCCCAACACACTCTCCAGAGCACGGGCTCGGTGCATCCCAGGCCTGCCATGTCTCTAACCAGCTGTGCAGCTTTGGGCAGTTCCCTCCCCTCTCTGGGCCTTGGTTTCCCCATCTGTGATGTAAGAGGGTGGACTGGATGGTCACTGAGCAGTCTCCAGACACTTCCTCTTGCTCCACTCTGGCCCTCTGTCCGGTTCCTCTCTTGGCCTTTTCTATTTTCTTCTCTGTCTGGACATGGGGCTGGTTTGGATCTGGTTTCCTCCCCCAGGAAACCGTGTGTGCCTGGAGCACACGGATGCACAGGGTGCCCGCCCAGCTCTGGGTCATGGTCTCCCGAGGGCCACAGAACAACTGGGGTGAAGGGGAACCTTCGTGTCCAAGTCTTGGGTAGCTTCCAGGCAGAAGGGAGGTGCAGAGTCTGGCCCTGTCCCCAGGGTCACAGGGTCGTGACCTTCTCCTTCGTAGCTGGCCTCCACCTTCCCTGGGGGGCAGGAGAAGGCCCTGGACGCTGCTGCCACGGAGCAGAAGGGGAGGTGGGGCAGGAGGGATGATCCTGGGATGCGGGGAGTGACTCTTCAAGCTGAGGTCTGGAGATCGGAGCAGGAGGCCCCCAGAACAGAGAGAGGATGGGTCAGGATGGTCAGCAGGCTGGAAGGCAGCCACACTCAGACCTTCCCCCCACGAGGATAGTGGGCACAAACCCCAGAGTATGGGGCGCCTAATCTGAAGTGGCCTGCCCCAAACAGGAAATTGTTGGGAGCCCCCACATTTTACCTTAAAAATCCAGCACCTGGCGCATGATAGATACTCAGTAAATGTTTAGTGAATTAATCTGAATTCTGCATGCTACTGGATCACCTGTATAATCCCATGATTTTGGAGCCAAACGTATGCTCCATGGTGACCCAGGGCTTCTGGTGCCCCCTGCGCATGGCCTCGTGCCCCCTGGAACGCCGGCCAGGTGATGAAACTCTGGGTGCGCTAGCAGGCACCTGAGCTATCGCCTTGGCTTGTCGACCAAGTTGCTGGAAGGCCTCGAGCACGTCACGTCTCCTTCCTGGGCCTCAGTTTCCCCATCTGTGAGACAGAATGGAGAGGCGGGGTCCTCTCCATTACCAGTGCCCAGCTCTGGGGTCTCAGCTGTCAGCACTCTAGTATCTTCCAGAGTCTGGGTGGATTCGGTGAAGTGAGCACTGGGGAAATGCCTGGGGAGAAACTAAGCCTCGTTGGGGCAGAGCTCCTTGTCCCAAAGGAGCAGGAGTGAACCAGTGTTAAATATTTTGTGCCACTGTTGACCGTCTCCCAAATGTTCCATAACTTTAGGTTTCTGGCTATGACCAGTAGCTTGGAAAATGGTTTCTTTGCATTGTGATCCATGTGTATATCTCTGTAAAAAAAAATAATGCCAAAATCTGCAACATGTTTTTCAGATTTGTCAATTCATTTGTTTATTCATTCATTCAAAAAACATTCATTGAGCACTACGACGTGGCAGGGGTTGATCAGGAGAGACTCAGCGAAGCAAGCAGGAAATGATACCACAATGTGAAAAGTGCAACATAATGGCATGAACAAAGTGTTCGGGTGGTTGGCAATAGGACTCACTACCTTTTCCTCTGGTACAAACAACGTGTCATATGCTCATCACCATCACTCCCTGAAGAGTGTGCAGCGTCTATGGCAGAGGACACTGAGGCTCAGAGAGGTTAAGTAATTTGCCCAAGATCACACAGCCCATACTTTTGACTCTGAATCCAGTGCTGCCTCTGTTACCCCACCGCCATGGATATTATATCATGAGTTGCCTCCCTTTGGGGTTCCTTTAGTGAATCACTTTTACTTTATTAAGCCTCTTTGGTCCTGTTAGTGCTGCTTAAATATCTATGATAGATATGTAGTCACAAGTTAGCATAAGTTAGCATAAGGGAAGCCATCTTGTAGAGGGGAACCATGTTGGAACTATAAATGACCCTGATCCACAAGACCGCCCCCTTCTGAGTCAGCAATGCTTTAGTTTGCACGTAGCCTGGATAAGTCCACACCTGCTTGTGAGCAATATGCATGCTCTGCTACTTTCTCGGCCTTCGCATATACAGAGACCTCCCTATTGGGATAAGGCAGTAACTTTGTTCTTTAAGTTTTCTCAGGAATGTAACGACCTCCAGAATGGAGCCCTATGCTGGTATCCATCACTGGCGACAAGGAAAAGGGATGATCCGGCGTCTCAAGGACTACAATACCAGGTGGTCACATTCCAAGACCCCCCTTCTTTCAGCCCATTTGCCCTTTATAACTGCTTCAAAAGTTCGTAGTTTTAAGATGGTTCTTTATGGACACCAGTCCACCATCTTCCCCCTTACTAGCAAGCTGTAATAATAAGAGACCCTTTCTCTCTACCACCTTGCCTCTGGACCGTTGGCCTGTCTTTGCGGCAAGTAGAGGACCCCTATTTGATGGTGACAAATTTGGCGACCATGAAGGGACCCCTGTGTTCTGCTCATGACTAGTCAACCTCGGACAGGCAATCTGACGGATAAGTCCCTAGCAGCTGCTGAGGCCTTTTGTCTCGGGGACTAGATTTTCCTGCTTTCCTGTACCGACGCCGGCTGCCTCCTCACGCTGACTGTGGTGAAGAGAGAAACGGCTACATCTGGTGAGTCCACGGGCTCCGTTAGGAATTTGGTAAGTTGCCTCGGGGACGCCCAAGAACTTCCTTCCCCCTCCATCTGGGGTCTTGCCACTTATGGTAAGGCCATCTGGGTGCACAGTCGGAGTGGGAATAGTTGTGGAACTTTACTTGAAATCTGCGAGCTAGTTCGCTGGTGTCTGCTTTTCTGGTGCTCCTGTGTGTTTCTGTGGGTACAGGTGGGACATGTGGATGTGTCAACTTTGTATAATAATAATGGGAAGCGCACCATCAGTTCCCCAGAAAAGACCCTTGGGGCAGATTTTGGATAACTGGTCTGATTATAGCTGTGAGCTAACGACTAAGAAAAAGATGATTTTTTATTGCAACACTGTTTGGACACAATATTCCCTAGGATCAGGTGAGAGCTGGCGAATTAATGGCTCACTGAATGGTTACACCATCTTACAGCTGGAGTTGTTTTGTAAGTGAGCTGGTAGAGATGATGAGATCCCATATGTCCAGGCCTTTATGCTGTTATATCAGGATAAAAAGAGGGAGGGAAAAGACTTCCTCATGGTACAAAGAATAAAAGGGGAAAAGGGATCAGTTTTACAGGAAACTCCAGAGGATGAGGAGGACATGGCAATCATTCAAAACCTCAACCCTTTCCCGGCAGCACACACACAAGCAGCTGCCGCTGCCCCTCCTGCACCTCAGCCCGCAGAGGCACCCTTAGCCATGGGAGCTGAGGCTCCAACAGCTTGTGGGGGAGATGCTGAAAAGGACACAGGATGAGTTGGCTGGGTTTCACCCTCCTGGACTAGATAAGGAACACAATTTGGCCAGGGGGCTGCTCCCGGAGCTGGGCAATTTCCCTTACGGCAATACCCAATAGGAGTTAACACTGAAGGACAACGTGCCGGCTTCGTATGGCTGCATAACCCCTTCTCCACCTCTGATCTGTTTAACTGGGAAAATAACAACCCACCCTACCGGGAGGACTCCCAGCAGATGACTGATCTGTTCTCTTCTATTTTTGCCACCTATCATCCGTCACGGGCAGACATTCATATTCTGGCAAACATGCTGTCAACAGGGGATGAGGGGAGATTTGTGTTAGACAAAGCTGGGGAGGAAGCCGCTAGACTCCATACGGAAGACTCCAGTAACACCTGGGACTCTAATGTGGCTGTCCTGTTAGTGGACCCAGACTGGAACCCCACTGAAGCTGGGGGTCAAGCAAGGCTGGAACATTATAAACGGTGTATCCTAGTGGGCCTCGAGAATGGGGTCCCCAAACAGAAACGTCTGAATAAGATTCAAGGACTCCAACAAAAAGCTAATGAGGACCCCTCTGAATTTCTGGAAAGAGTTTACCAGGCCTACAGGCATTACAGCAACGCTGATCCTGAGGCCCCTGAAAACCTCAGGATGGTTAACATGACGTTCATAGGACAAAGCGCCCCAGATATTAAGAAAAAACCGCAGAAGTTGGATGGGGCTTTGGGAATGAACCCTTCTCAGCTTGTCCATATTGATTTCAAGGTCTGTAATAGCCGAGAACGCCAAATTAAACGAGAGGATGCCAGACGAAATGCCACCCTCCTGGCCGCTGCCTTAAGCGGCAAGAACATACGCCACCAGAAGAAGGAACCCGTGCAACAGGAAGACGGTAAGCGCCCCCTCGGGAAAAACCAATGTGCCTATTGTGAGGAGGAAGGACACCGGAAAAGAGAGTGCCCTGAGAAAAACAAACCTTCCCGCCCGGTGAGAAAACTAAGGAAAAAGCCCCCCGATGGTGGGAAGGGACCCTTGTTCTGATGAAGATTGAAGGTGCCCTGGGGCTCCTTTGAACCTAAGACAACCTATTCATATTTCCCCACAGCAGACCCAGGTACAGTTATCAGAGGGGGAAAAACTGATTGATTTCCTAGTGGATACAGGTACCACCTATTCCGTTTTAAATACAAAACTGACAAAAAAATAAACCAAGTCAACTCAAGTAACTGGGGTTTCTGGCAAAGTCCAAGATCAGCTGTTTCTACAGCCGTTAGAATGCCAAGGGGGAGACCGAATTCTAAAACATAGTTTCCTGTACATGCCGGAATGCCCCATCCCACTTTGGGGCCGGCATCTTCTTTGCAAACTAAACGCACAGGTAACTTTTGCTCCAGGACAGCAAGACATATAGACATATAAGTCTCTCGGGAACAATCCCTAAGATTACACATGGCCTTGCTGGGAATCTCAGAATCGGAGCCAGAATTATTACGGCCTGAAACCTACAAGGAGGTAAGGCCCAATGTATGGGCAAATTTGGCCCCAGGTAAAGCAAAAAATGCCCAGCCAATACAAACGCGATTGAAGGAAAAGACGGTCAAGCCTAATTTGAAACAGTGTCTGCTCAAACAAGAAGCCCAAAGAGGCATACAAGCCGTTTTTAAAAAATTTCTAGAGGCAGGACTAATTAGGCC
This sequence comes from Diceros bicornis minor, assembly GCF_020826845.1. Classification (NCBI taxonomy): domain Eukaryota; kingdom Metazoa; phylum Chordata; class Mammalia; order Perissodactyla; family Rhinocerotidae; genus Diceros; species Diceros bicornis. The sequence goes on from NC_080743.1 coordinate 49,958,932, forward strand.
CTGTCAGTCTCCGTATAACACACCTATTTTCCCAGTGAGAAAAGCCAACTCCGATGAGTACCGCTTTGTCCGAGACCTCTGGGCTATAAATGACGTGGTTCAGGACTTGCACCCTGTGATACCTAGCCCCTATACTATATTGACAAATATACCCGGAGACTATGGTTGGTTTTCAGTTTTGGACTTAAAAGATGCATTGTTCTGTGAAACGTTGGCTGAGGAAGCCCAACAGCTGTTTGCTTTTGAATGGCACGATCCAGACACTCAGACAAAACAGCAACATTGTTGGACTGTCCTCCCTCAGGGGTTTAAGAATTCCCCCACTTTGTTTGGGGAAACCCTGGCTGGAGACTTAAGTCATCTAAAATTAAAGGACAGACTACTGTTACAATATGTGGATGACCTGTTCGTAGTGAGCCCCACTTATGAACTATACTTAACAAATACCATCAAAACTCTAAAGCACCTGGCTGAACGCCGATATAAAGTCTCCCAAAAGAAAGCTCAAATCTGCAAACAAAAAGTCACGTATCTAGGGTTCATTATTTCCAAGGGGCAAAGAGAGTTAACTGCTGGATCAGAAAAAGGCATTCGCCTGCCTGGGCTCTCCCAAGACCTGCCGGAAGTTGCGAGGGTTTCTGGGGATGGCGGGTTTCTGTCAGATATGGATCCCTAATTACGGATTTATAGTAAAACCTCTCTATGAGGCCTTAAAAGGCTTAGACTCAGAACCTCTGGACTGGACTAAAGAATGTCAATTGGCGTTTGATACCACCAAAACCAAGCTGGTAACAGCCCCAGCTTTAGGTCTGCCGGACCTGGAAGAGCCTTTTAGTTTTTATGTACATGAGAGGGTGGGCATAAGCTTAGGGGTGCTAACCCAATAGTTAGGGACTCTTCCAAGACCTGTGGCCTATTTCTCTAAACAATTAGATCAAACGGTAAACTGCTGGCCTCCCTGTCTCAGAGCTGTGGCTGCTACTTGTGACATCTTACAAGAAGCTGAAAAATTCACTCTGGGCCCACCTGTCACTGTCTGTGTCCTCCACCATGTCCTCACCTTACTGGAACAGAAGAGAGGATACTGGCTCACCTCAGGCAGAATGGGCAGATATCAGGCCATCCTGCTAGATAACCCAAATGTTAGGTTACAAGTCTCGTCAACTCTGACTCCAGCCACCTTGCCCCCCAACAAAGCTTCACAGACAACAAATCATAACTGTTTACAAGTTATAGAAATGGTTTATTCCAGCCAACCAGACCTGAAGGACCAACCATTTGAGGACCTTGAACTGGAACTGTTCACAGACGGCAGCAGCTTCATGGATCAAGGTAAGAGATGCACTGGATATGCAGTTGTGATGTTGCATGAGACCTTAGAAGCCAAAGCCCTACCTCCAGGAACTTCAGCTCAGAAGGCAGAAATCATAGCCCTAACCCGAGCCTTACACCTGTCTCGGGGGAAACAAGGTGAATATTTATACAGATTCCCGGTATGCATTTTCAGTGGTCCATGCCCACGGGGGAATTTGGAAAGAAAGGGGAGTCTTAGCCGCTGACAGAAAAGAAATTTAACATGCCTTAGAAATATTACAGTTATTAGAGACAATTAATGAGCCCTCACAAGTGGCCGTAATACACTGCGCTGGTAACCAAAAGTGTGAGGGCCCTATCCCAAGAGGAAACTGGCTGGCCCATCAAGCAGCCAAGAAAGCAGCGAAAATAACAGGTTCTGTCATAATTGGCCCTTTACTTCCCTAAGTAAACTTGTCTGAATATCAGCCAACTTACTCAGAAAGGGATTTAGAATGTGCAAAAGACTGGAGTTTTACCTCAGACCCACAGACAGGCTGGAAAATTAACGACTAAGGGATAATTCTCGTGTCTGAGACTCTCCTCTACGCGCTCCTAAAACAAGTCACGAGAACACCCATTATGGGAGAGACAATACTTTACATTGGGTTCAGAAATAAGTTGTGGGACCTAATTTAAAAAAGACTGTGCAACAAGTAACTAGGAATTGCATGGTTTGTGCAAAAGATAATCCCAAAACTGCTCCGGGGCCTCCACGATTGGGAGTCCAACACAAAGGGGAATGGCCGACGGAAGACTGGCACATAGACTTCACCCAAATGCCCCGTGCTGCTGGACATTACCGATATTTACTGGTATTTGTGGATACCTTTTCTGGGTGGGTCAAGGCTTTCCCTACCCTGTCGGAGAAGGCCGCTGAAGTCATCAGGGCTCTGTTAAAGGAGATCATTCCCAGATTCGGCCTGCCTAATACCTTACAGAGTGACAATGGACCTGCTTTTGTTTCTCAAGTCACTCAGCAGGTCTCCAAGGTGTTAAATATTAAATGGACACTACATTCAGCTTGGAGACCCCAATCCGCTGGAAAAACGGAAAAGCTGAATCATACTCTAAAAAACAACATTGCCAAAATCTGTCAAGAAACTCATCTCACCTGGGACAAAGCGTTGCCTATTGCCCTGCTGCGGGTTAGAGTAGCCCCCAGAAGTAGGCTTAAATTGAGCCCTTTTGAAATTCCATATGGCCGTCCTTTTCAGGTTTCTTCTTTCTCAGGCGAGTCACCTGAGGCTCTAAAGGATGTCGCACTCGCAGCTTATGTCAAATCTTTAAGTGCCATACTAACTTCTATTCATGAGTTTGCCTCTAACAGGTCAGCTTACCCGTCTGATGTGCCCCTCCATCCTTTCCGTCCTGGTGACCGAGTACTGCTGAAGACCCGGAGGGTCTGCTGGAGGCTGCTGGATGGACGGGCTGCCTGGATGGACGGGCCCTTTGACATACTGCTGACCGCACACTCACCTGTCAAGGCCGCCAGAATAAAGCCGTGGGTACATCGCTCTCGGATAAAGGCGGCTCCACCCTTACAGGAAAGTACACCTTGTAACCAGAGGGATACTTGGCAAGTGGAGCCCCTTAAGGAGTTAAAATACGTATTCAAGAAAAAACTTAGCCTTTTATATTTGCTTTCTCTCCTTACTATCACTGTAGCCTAGAAAAACAATGCTTTAGTCCATATCACTCAGGCTATTGCATCCTCTACCAATGCCACTAACTGTTGGATTTGCCACCCCAAGCCCTCTTCCGTCTTTGAAAATGGGGATCCATTGGTCTGTCCCGTGTATAAATTTTCCCAGGTTCCTCCAGGCTGAACCAAAAAGCCCATAACCAAAAGGGTTGTATATCGGGTTAGAATAGCCCAATTCTCAACTGAAAGGCAGGGGGCTCTTCCCTGCCTCACTATACCCTTAAAGAAAAAACAACAGAAGTATGTTATGCCTTCTCCGGAAATCAATATGTTGCCCATGTGTACAAGTTCCCGGATTGAAATCCCTGTATATGGATTTGGTCAGCAAGAACTAAAAAATTCCTTGCTGTTATTTTCAAATAAAAGCTCTCACCCGTGGACTCAGATATCAGACACTAAGGCTCCCCAGATAATTCAACAAAAGAGGGTGCTCAATATAACACCTGGCAACAATGTTACCCTACATTGTGCCTTAACTTCTACTTCCCCAGTGGGTCCCGTTATCTGGTGCAGAGAAATTGAAATGGGCCGTGAACTGTTTTTCCGTTTTAATGGGCGCCCTTTTCCTAGGGTCAGAAATGTCACAGACACCACTAAAAGAAATAATTTGGACTTTTCAATCTGTATTGACAATGTCACCTCCCTGGATGCTGGATTTTATTTCTGTACAAAGTTTCAGAAGGGAAACCCAGATATTATAATTAAATCTGGCATAGGTACCCAACTTACTGTAAACACCAAACCATCCTCTTCTGTAGTCCAAATCACCCCTGGAGACCCTACAGACTCAAATTTCCCAGGTCACAACTGGGTGGAAAAGGCGGGTACTGGCTATCAGCATAGATACTGACCCTATGTATTGTCCCCATGAAGGATATATTCATTTGTAGTCATAATGGAATACCTTGGGCACACAACTGCCTACGGAGTCCTGCAGACTCAGGACAATGTTTATTGGGCACCTTAATAATACCCTATAACTTATATTCTAATGAAGAAACAAAACATTGGACAACCTCCCTAAAACTGCTCACTAGAGTCAGCTGAGATTTGCTTGGTGGAATTCCTGATGGGGATGCTTATTTCTTTGGGTATAGTCTGTTACCTTGGTGGGGAGTCACAGCCCACCAACATGTTCTTCGAAACCTGTCTCGTACTCTTGAAATGATAGCTAGCGAAACTGCTAACTCTCTTACTAACTTACAAACCTCTCTTGACTCTTTAGCCAAAGTAGTCTTGGATAACAGAATAGCTCTGGATTATATCCCTGCAGAACAAGGAGGTGTATGTCTGGTGGCTAACACCACCTGCTGTACTTATATCAATACATCTTCCCGAGTAGAAACCAGTATTAATAAAATAAGAGAACAAGCCTCCTGGATACAGATGACCTTAAATCATCAAACTCCTTTCCTGTTGGGTGATTGGTTTACTAACCTTTTTCTTGGATACCGGCAGGAATTCAATCCATTCTTGTGGGTATCATAAAAACGTGGCCTAACATTAATATTGATAGGTTTACTAATATATTTGGCCATTAAAATTGGAATAAAGTGTACATCCACCTTAACCACGAAGGCTTCCAAATCAATAGCATGGCAGTTCCCCCTCCAGCACCCTCCGGCTCATTTTAAGAAGAGAGTAAATCTCTTCCACACCATGATCCCCTCATGCCACCCAACTTCAGCAGGAAGTAGCCAGACTGGACATGACGGCCCTATTCCCTCCGCCGGCGTATAATTATGCTGGGGGTGCAGCTGACAGGGGAGAATTGTTAGCACTGCTTAAATAGCTATGATAGATATGTAATCACAGGTTAGCATAAGTTAGCATAAGGGAAGCCATCTTGTAGAGGGGAACCATGTTGGAACTGTAAATGACCCTGATCCAAAAGACCGCCCCCTTCTGAGTCAGCAATGCTTTAGTTTGCACGTAGCCTGGATAAGTCCATGCCTGCTTGTGAGCAATATGCATGCTCTGCTACTCCCTCCGCCTTGGCATATACAGAGACCTCCCTATTGGGATAAGGCAGTAACTTTGTTCTTTAAGTTTTCTCAGGAATGTAACGACCTCCAGAAAGGAGCCCTATGCTGGTATCCGTCACTGGTGATAAGGAAAAGGGATGATCCGGCGTTCCAAGGACTACAACACCAGGGGTCGCATTCCGAGACCCCCCCCTTCTTTCAGCCCATTTGCCCTTTATAACTGCTTCAAAAGTTCGTAGTTTTAAGATGGTTCTTTATGGACACTAGTCCGCCATCTTCCCCCTTGCTGGCAAGCTGTGATAATAAGAGACCCTTTCTCTCTACCACCTTGCCTCTGGACTGTTGGCTTGTCTTTGCGGCAAGTAGAGGACCCCTATTTGGTGGTGACATTCCTGCTTAAAAAAATAACAATAAAAGTAGATGCTTGCCCCCTTTCTTTATAAAGCTGAGTGATCTAATGGGTTTGTATTATCCTTTAAGAAAATGAGAATATTTTGAAATTTTCACCTTTGGCCTTACATTGGGCTAGATAATCATTTCCATCCCTTCCCTCCACAAAGAGCCACAGTCTTTAGACCATTCAGGAATAGACACTTCCCCATGTTTGTGAATTGTCAGGATCATCCTTACCACTGCGGGGTCCCTTCTCAGCCTCCCAGAACTAAGATGCTTCCCCTAAAACAGAGAGCTAGGTCACATAAAACAATACAGAGGCAGAAGCTTGTTAAATCCTTTACCCTCTGAGAACACTTTCAGGATCCTTGAGAGCAGATGAGCACATTTGAATTGAACCCTGGCTTTGCTGTGTGACTTTGGCCCAGTCATTTAACCTCTCTGAGCTACATGAGTTCATCTCATACAGATATATCAACAGCACATCTCACAAAAGGACGCTGGAATTTACAAAGCAGTTTGTAAACAGTGACTTCCTTTTTTTTTTTCTTTTTTGAGGAAGATTAGCCCCGAGCTAACATCTGTTGCCAATCCTCCTCTTTTTTGCTGAGGAAGATTGGCCCTGGGCTAATATCTGTGCCCAGCTTCCTCTACTTTATATGGGACGCCGCCACAGCATGGCTTGACAAGCGGTGTATAGGTCCGCACCGGGGATCCGACCTGGGAACCCCGGGCCACTGAAGTGGAGCGCGCGCACTTAACCGCTATGCCGCCGGGCCAGCCCCACAGTGACTTCCTTTTTGAATGGAGGGTGCATGTCAGGCTTCTCTAGAATGTGTGGGCCAGGCAGCGTGAATGTTGGAAAAGGACTGGACTGCAGAGTTAGAAGATTCAATCTCAAACTCTGAATGTGCCCCTTTTGAGCTGTATGACCTTGAGCCACTCTCCAACAACCCTGAGACTCAGCAGCAAAACTGGGACAATGGAGGCACGTGTGCCTCCCACCTCACCCCAGAGTTGTTACGAGAACCAAAGAAGCTGAAACACTGTCTGACCAGGTGGGCTGGGATGGAGGGACATTGGTCGGCGCCACGACCAAGGCTGAGTTTCCCCTTCAGCAGCTGCAGTCCTCCAACGGCACAGGGGTCTTGTGAGCTTCAGCCATAAGATTCTGCTAAGACAAGAAAAGGAAGCTGACCCTTGACCTCCCTCCTGGGCTCTCTCCACAGGCCCCTGCCCCAGCTCGCCTTCTGTACTCTCCAACACGCTTCTCAGGAGGGCCCACTTCCCGTCCTGCTGGAGAGTACCCACCACCGCATCTGGTCTGGAGGAGGGCCTCCGGCTTCACCTTCTCCAGGAAACACAGGGGCTGCTGGCTGGCACTGCCACTCACCCCAGGGGCCCCTCTTTTCCACACCACACAGCTTCCTAGTTTTGGGTTCCCTCCACCATGAGGGCTCAGCCCATGGGAGTCACGAGGAACCAGCTGGGTTACCCACTTGAATAGCAGAACCCGCTTGGAGGTTCCCAGGTGGGAAGGCCAGCCCTGGCTACTCTTTGAGGAGCAGTGAGCAAAGCGGAGCTGCTAAGCTGTGCTCTGTTCTGCCCTCGGGGCTCTCTGCCCTGAGGACTGAATCTGCTCTTTGGAAATTTGCCAGCTACCTCCAGGTGGCCAGCGAGGGTGTAGCAACTTCACAAATAAGGAAAACCAGGATAAGAGGCAATGTTTGCCCCTATGAAACAAATTTGCCATAGTTTTGTGATAGTTCTGATTAGGCTGCTCCAAAACCATTGTTTTATCCACATCAACTCTCCTCCATTTTTTTTTTCCAGAAATCAAAGGCCATGACTGTTCACCTTCCCTTTGAAGTATTATGTCTATTTGCTTATTCGATTCAGACAGGCTGAGAACCAGATGACTCTTCTTTTCATGTAAAACTTTCCTTCTTTAAGCCGCAGATCCATGAGAAACAAATGTCTGTGGAATAATAAAGTATACAATGAATATTGTCTAAATAGAAAATAAGTGTTCAATTTGAAGGCAAGATACATAAGCTGTGTCAGTAATCATCGACTGTAAGCCAGCTGTCCACATGGCCTGGGTGGTAAATGCTGGATCAGTACTGACTGTTTCTGGAAATTCCAGCATCAGGTCTTCTAGGGGAATGGTGCTTTCCGTGTGGTATAATTTTTCTTAAAAATATTTAACCTATAAATAACTGCATAAACATAACTAACGTTTTTCTTACATATATTTCGAAAATTATTTTTGGAGAAAATCCATAAACATTTCACATAATATTACACAGAATACAGTTGAGAAAAGCTGTCTAAAAGAGTAAAAACAAAGACAGATTCTGTGGTTTCCAGGTTCCAAGGCGTAGATTCAGCCCAGCACAGGCCAGCGTGATGAAGTCGGGAACGTTCAGGCCCAACCAAGCTCCCGAAGACTTGCGCTCTGAGGTTCTACAACCCTAGTGAAGACGTCTGCTTCCATTGAGGAGCATGAGAAAGGCCCATAAGCAATCAGTTCAAACAGCTCCCCACACCTCAAGTGTGTCCCTACAATTCAAACCATGAGGAGGGACAAACTCAGCTTTTTCCCTTTCCCGACATTTTCACCTGAGAGGACATGAGAAGCCACAGCCTTCCTTCAATCAGTCCAGTTTAGAGCTGACCAAACCCACGAGGCCATGAGTCCATCTTGTACCCCAGCACCGTGGACAGCCACTGATTGAATACTTCAGTGACAAAGAACTCGTGGTTTTGGGCAACGGGCTGGTTTGTTCTCACATCACTCCAGTGGCTGATCCTTATACTGAGCTGAAATTGGCCTCCCTGAAATTTTGCCCTTGGTTAATTTTGCCATTGGTTTCAGTTCCCTCCTGGGAAGCCATGCAGCATTTGCCTTATTTCACATGACTGCCCTTCAAATTTATGAGAACAGTTCTCCAGACAATACATCCCAGTTCCTTGAACTTCAGGCACAGCCGTTCTGAATAATTTGGAAGTTTTGAACCCCACTCTAGAATCCCATGGAAACTGCGGATCATCCTCCCAGAAAAATGCACACACACAAGTCTGCATACACTCCCATTTGCAGACGTCACTCCCCATTCTGAGGCTATCCATGGATCTCTTAAAAGCCCATGGACCCACTCTCCTGACTTTAGAGATAGACTGAGTCTCTAGATGCCATTTCCACCTGGCTTGCTGGACCAGGCTTCAGGCCTCCACTCCGATCTGCATGGTAGTAAGGGATCAGTAGAGCAGGTTGACAAAAAAAGGGTTGAGAGCTGCTTTAGTGTTTCCTCCCAGGAGGAAGATCGATGAGTGAGTGCAGCAGCCCTGGCCTCTCTCCATCTCATCACCTGAGCCTGCCCAGAGCAGGAAGAGGGACTTGTTCTGCTTCCTGAATTCAGACAGAATAAGCTAGGCTTGCTGGGCTGAGCACCTCTGCCACCCCGCAGGCTGCACGACTCCCCCTCCTCCCACTCCTAGTTCTTACCTAGCTGGGCCTGAGGGAGCTTTATCCATAAAAATGCTGGTAGTTTGACCTCCATTGGCTGCTCCTTGGTTTTGTGTCTCAACTTTTTTTGAGCTGGAGCAGGAAAGAGTTTCCCCCTCCCAATTAATCTCATCTTACAAATAAATATAGAATTATACAGTCCATACTATTTTGTAAGCTGCCTTCTTTTTTTTTTTTTTTTGCTTACCAGTATACTATGGTGCTTTTCCATGTCATTAAATATTCTAGATTTCAGAGGGATTCTGGAGGGAAAGAGGGAGGGATAAAGAGACATAGAGACACGGAGACAGAGAGAAGGGAAGGAAGTGAGGGATGGTGGCGAGAAGGGAGGGGAGAGTCTGAAGTCTGAGAGAAGCTGAATCATAGCAGGAGACTTGAGGTGGGGGGGTGTCTTGGGTTGTGGGTGGCTCAGGGATATTTTGCTGCCCCTTCCATACATTGACACTTGGCACATCCCTTTGCAAGGAAGCCAGACAGGAAACCAGCGCCCCACTGCCTCTCTGCGTATGACGTGGCTTCTTGACCCTTTAACATCCTGGCTGCCCTCCAGGGCAGTGACCTTGAAGAATGTGATTTTTATCTTTGAACATCAACAGATTTCTCACTTTAAATATTTTGTATTTTTGTTTTACAAAAGTGTTCTAAAAGTCACTCCAGCATCATTCCATCTTAAGACTCTCCCCCCGCCCCAGGGCCCTCATGCCCAGCTGGGGAGGCCATGCTCCTCTGCTCCGTAACACCCAGGCACCCTCTGTCACGGCCCGAATCGCCCTATGTTCAGATGATCTGAAAGTTCATTGCTGCCAGGGCCTGAGTGCTATTCAGCTCTGTCTCCCGGGAGCCCAGCTGGCAAATGATCGGGCCAGGTGACTCTCAAACCGTGCCCAAACTGTGCTGTGTGGAGCCACAGAAGGAGGAAGTGGTTGGGGGACTGTGAGTGTGATTCCCCCACCCCGCCTCTCTCCTGTAACAAGAGCACCTCTGTTTGTTCTTGCTTAAGTACTGGGTTTCCAGTGCGATCTCACTTTAAATAGAGGTTTATTTAAAATAAAAATTTCAAGAATCACCAATCTAGTCAGTTTATATGTATTTCACATATTCAAGGCAACTGTAAAAGAGATAAAGTTTAATATCTGAGCATCAACCTGCTTCCTTCCTGCTTCTCTAGTCTCTGTCTCAAGCTTAACGCTCCCTACCCCCAGCCCTTCCCTCTCAGAAAAGGATTGAACACCTGCTGTAGAATGAAAATGTTTGTCCTTTATTCAAGGAACTTTGTCAGCACTGAGCAAAAGGAGGATGTTTCTAAGGAACAGGAAATCTTGATGGCCAAATCACTCCAACTTTATTCTCAAAGTGAAACCAAATCCACGAGCATTGATGTGTGAGGAGTCTAGGTGACTCCAAGATGCGTCCTGGTATCTTCTAGTTAAGTTGGGAAGTTAATACCTGAACATCTGGGACTGTAAGTGTCCCAGGGCAGGGCCAGCTGCAAAATCTCCCTGTACACTGTGCAAGTGAAAACAGCCCTGTGTGGGGGAAAGAACTAGGGCTCTGGGTCCAAACGTCTGGATTTTGGTCTCCAGTGTCCACTTTATAACTGTGTGTTTTCAGACATATTGTTAACTTTCGTGTCTTGGGTTCTTTCTTCCAGAGTTCTTTATTCTGATTATCAAATAAGACAATATATGTGAACATCTTTTATAAAGTATAAAGACCTACAGGCATACCTCGGAGATACTGTGGGTTTGGTTCCAGACCACTGCAATAAAGCTAATATTGCAATAAAGTGAGTCACATAAATTTTTTGGTTTCCCAGTGCATATAAAAGTTATGTTTACACTAGACTGTAGTCTATTAAGTGTGCAATAGCATTATGTCTAAAAAAACAATGTACTTACTTTAATTAAAAAAATACTTTAGTGCTAAAAAATGCTAACCATCATCTGAACCTTCAGTGAGTCGTAATCTTTTTGCTAATGGAGGGTCTTGTAAAAAATGCAATATCTGCGAAGTGCAATGAAGTGAAGCACAATAAAACAAGGTATGCCTGTATTTGAAAATGCTGATTATCATTGGTGTTGATGATAAATCTGAACCTGAAGAAGGAGGGACCACCTGATCTTACCAGCAGCAGAGGGAACATTGTACTGGAGAGATGAGGCCCCAGAGATTTCAGAAATTTTCTTTGCCAGGTGGCATTGGCCTTATCCCCACCCTCAAAAAGAAGCAGGATCTCCCATTCCTAACCCAGGGCTGCAGAATCTCTGGTCTGATGGATCTGTGTACACTGGGCGTGCTGATGCAGAAGGACAGTGGAAGCAAGTGTGGGCCCGCTTTGCCTCTTTCCAGTAAGGGCCTGCCATGGACTGCTGCTTAATTGTCCCTGACTCCTACTAATGGGCTCACTGGAGAGTGACTGATAGCTTAATTGGAGGAGGGCGCTGGGGGCCAGCAACGGTCAGACACGTTGGGCTATTCTATGTGGCCCAAGGCCATTTCCCACTGGAAACTCTCTGGTCCCCAGCAGCCCCTGACCCTCCAGCTTGGGGAGCAGATAAGGGGCATGCCGGATGACAGGAAGCTCACTGAGAAGCCCAAACTTTAGAAGCAGAAGCCAACAGGCCAAGGAAGCCACGGCCCCAAGAAGTGACGACGTGGTGGCTACAAAGTGGCCAAACCCAGACTGGAACCCATTCCTTCTGGTTCCAAGTCCAAAATCTTTGTGTGGCATCGTTGGCCTCCGCCTGTTCGAAGGAGGACACATCCTTCTTCTTCACACCCCCAGCCTTCCTATTCCATCTTCCCCGAGACTGAGTGCTGTAGACGCCTCACCCAGGCTTAAGTTTGATCACAACCCTAACATAAGTTACAAGAAAAAAATGTTCACAGTCTACCAGTGTTGACTTAAATTTTTTTTTTGTTACTTAAATAAGTACACATATATAAAACTAGGTATAAACAGCTAAATCTTGCAACCCTAAAACTAAAGTAAATGCACAAAGTATCATCAAAAGAATACAACAAATAAAGTTTAAAGTCTGTAATGGAATGTAATGGAGGATGTGGTTTTGCTGAAAGCCAATTGTCTCCTGTAAAACGACAGCCATGGTTCAGGTTCTTTCGCATCTGCTTGCCGCAGACTGCATACCGGTCGGCTCTATTGGAAGAACTGCAAAACCTTGGTACGTTGATATCACATGGCTTTCGTGCAGAACAAGCACATTATTTCCATGTTGCATCTGCCTCTGTTCTTTACTCATTTGTTTATGCCAATTAAAGTGCTGCTGCTTACTGCCAAAGGTCAAAGACAGCCTTGAAGCACGGTCCTCAGTTATCAGCTGTCATCGGATGATTCAGAAGATGCTTATACTTCAACTTATCATAGAAATGAAAACAGTGAATGTAAAGATCGTGCATACAAAGCTCGTGGATCCCCTGGAGTACATCCACTGGTGGCTGTTTCGTCCCTGGACTTTGAGGAATAAAAAACCAGCTCTTGGTGAGAGGGCAAATGGGGGTTTTGCTCCACACCACCCCCTCATGGTAGTCTCCTTCACCACACCTTCCCAGCATAGTTCTGGAGAGGCGGGTCTCTGCCGGGGACGAGTGAAGGGACAGAGAGGATGGCAGCAGTAGAAGTCAGCATGCTGGCTGGGTTGAGGGTCTTGGGCAACAGAATAGGAATGGTGGCTGGGATAACCTAGGTCATAGTTAAGTCTAAGCTTTTTTTCTCACGTGACCCTTTCTCTCTTGCTTCCCACAGCCACTCCTAAGGGTCCTATGGTTATTGTTGAAAAGTGGCACAATGAGTCGCAGCCCCTGGAGGGGGCATGTGGTACCTCCTGGTGCAGGTGATTGGGACTGAAAGGAAGGGATTCCAAAGGTAGTGCGAAGCCTGCGGGGGTGGGGGTGGGTGCTCCTCGCTTCCTCTGGTCTCCTTCTGGACCCATCTGCCTGCGCCTCCCACCTCTCAGGGACACTAGAGGGGGTGCCTGCTGCCGGAGCAGGGTTTGGACTAGAAGGCCATCTGGAGAGCTCTGGACTCCCCAGCCCCCACTCTGTCCATGTTAAAGCATTGGCACAAGTCCTGGTGGTGTTGCCAGCAGTCCCAGGAGGCTTCAAGAGACAGTTCTCAAACCCCTGAGGGTGCGAATCGTGGCCTCTTCACTACCCTGTCCCTCTCAAGAGGTCAGAATCCTCCTCATTTGTGCAGCCCCAGCTGAAATGCACTTTGGAATCTCACAGAGCAGCATCCAAATCCCAGTTCTAATTGAGACAAACTTCTTAATACCTGTGAGCCTCGGCTCTCTCACGTAAAATGGGAATGATAGTGCCTTTCGCTCAGATTTGTGGTGAGAACTCAACAGGACAAGGCCTTTAGGATGCACGGCCCAGTGCCCAGGCACACGTGGCCCAGTGATTGAAGGCCCCTGTGCCCTCACAGCCCCTGCTGGGGCAGGTCACATCCTGGTGATGGAATACTTTGAAGCCTTCCTGGACATTCAGAAGCTCCCACTCCAGGGGTCTCCAGTGCTAAGCACCCCAAGCTATGGCCACACTGGTGGCTCCACGACCTCGCCACACTGGTCACCATCCACTGGCTGTACTGTTCGAGTCGCTGAAGACGCTGTCACTTCCCCAAACAAGGATAAACCTGGGTTTTGCAGCGTGATTTTCATTTTGCTCTGCAAAGGACTTTCCCACGCCACAAGCTGCCTATGCGAGCTGCTTATTTGGTCCCTCTTGGGTAAGTGTTGTGCTCCAGCCCAGAATTGTGGTGAAGCCAAAAGCTATTCTGAGATTTTCTTTAGCTATTTCAGGATCCAGCCTAGATGCGGGGAAAGAACCCAGCACTCTCTGCCCAGGTCTCAGCCACAGCTTCCAAGACTGGTCCTTTTATGCTCCTGACACCCTCAGATCCAAAATAGCCTCTGCCTGGAGGTGGTGACTGGAACCAACTTGGATGGAGTGGGACGTGCATGTGCCACAGGCTAGAGAGAGTTCTGGAAGTGAGAACTCTGGGAGTTGAGGAGTTGAGACTGAGCTCCAGAAAGGCAGGCAGGGTTACACCCCAACACCTCAAGCTGGCAGGCTTGTAGGAGGAGGGGGTCCCCCCTATGGAGTGGCAACTTCCAGTCCTAGCCAGGGAAAGGAGGAACCCACTTAACCTGCTGAGTCCTCAGTTTGTATACCTTCTTCTGGGCAGGCATTCATTCATCTATGCCACAAATATGCACACCTACTGTATGCCAGGTGCTGTCCTAGGCTCTGGAGGTGCAGCTACAGACAAAACAGACAAAAACTCCTGGTCTCGTGGAGCTTACACGTAGCAAAATCATAATAACTAATTTGCATCGGCCTTTATAGTTTGCAAAGCACTTTCCTGTACCTTTTCTTTTTTTTTCACCAAAAGTATGGTTTCCATTCATAACCACACACATATGCCCCTTTACCCCTTTCGTTCTCCCCCCACTCCCTTCCCCCTCTGGTAACTACAAATCTGTTCTCTGTGTCTATATATTTGTTTGTTGTTGTTGTTGCTGTTTGTTTATCTTCCACATACAAGTAAAATCATACAGTATTTGGCTTTCTATGTCTGACATTTCATTCAGCATAATATCCTCAAAGTCCATCCATGTTGTTGCAAATGGCAAGATTTCATCTTTTTAACGGCTCCATAGTATTCCATCATGTATATATACCACGTTTTCTTCATCCATTCATCTGTTGATGGGCACTTAGGCTGTTTGCGGGTCTTGGCTATTGAGAATAAAGCCTCAATGAACATAGGGGTGCATATATCTTTTCGAATTACTGTTTTCATGTTCTTTGGATAAATACCCAGAAGTGGAATTGCTGGATCACATGGTGGTTCTATTTTTAACGTTTTGAGGAATCTCTGTAGTGTTTTCCATAGTGGCTGCACCAGTTTGCATTCCCACCAGCAGTGTACAAGGGTTCCCTTTTCTCCATATCCTCATCAACATTTGTTATTTCTTGTCTTTTTAATAATAGCCATTCTGACGGGAGTGAGGTGGTATCTCATTGTGGTTTTGATTTGCATTTCCCTAATAATTAGTGATGTTAATTAGTGATCTTTTCATGTACCTGTTAGCCATCTGTATTTCTTCCTTGGAAAAATGTCTGTTCAGATCCTCTGCCCATTTGTAAATCAAGTTGTTTTTTTGTTGTTGTTGAGTTGTACGAATTCTTCATATATTTTGGATATTAACCCCATATGGATATGTGATTTGCAAATATCTTCTCCCAATTGGTAGATTGTCCATACGTTTTCTTAATAGAAAATCCTATTGAATACTCTGTGCTAACAAAATATGTGTAGTTTTATACTTGCCTGTTCTCATTTAATCCTTCCACTAATCCTCTGAGTTGGACATTACTCAATTTTACCGACAAGGAGACAGAGACTTTGGAAGAGTCAGAAAATTGTGTGAGGTCCACACAGCCAGTAAGTGGCAGAGCAGGAGTCTGAACCCAGGAGTGTCTGACTTCAGGGCTCAAGCAAGCTCTTGGCCACTATGCACAGAGAAGCTGGTGGCATCCACTTACAGATGCAGAGGCTCAGTGAGAGGCAAAGAGTGCCAAAGGCAAGTTCTGTTCCATGGAATGATGTAACATCAAAGTGGAGGGAACCTTGAGCTCGCCCAATGCAGGGCTGCTTCTACCTCAGCCCAAGTGGATGGAGAACTGGACTCTGTTCAAGGGGCAGACTCAACTGGACTTTTGGGCTCTTGGGAACTCCCTGCACCATGGGGCAACCCACCCCAGGGCTGGACACTGTGATGGTTCCATAGTATTTCCTGCCTGTGCGGGACTGTCTGCCCCGACCTGCCCACCTGGCAGCCCCCTTGGGGGATCTCTTCCTCTAACACAACCCCACCCAACTTGGCTCTGATTTGCTTCTTTCTCCCTCCAGTAAAAACATATCCCAGACAGGATGTAGTTGCCTCCTCTGCATTCTTACAGCTTTCAGCCCACACATCTGATACATTGCTTATCTCACTGTTTGGGAATATTCCTGTCTCATGCCTGTCTATGCCACCCCATAGCCCATTACTGAACCACTGGGTGCTCAGCCAATGGTTTCTGAGTGAGTGGTAAGGAATTGATAACCTCTAGCCATTTTTAGCTGCCTAGAGAGATTGGGTTGGTTATTATTTGGTTATACCTGCCTCACAAAAGAGAAAAGGTCCTCTTTATCTTTCCTGCAGTCTGGGTCATGATATTAATGTTGCCTACAGTATTTAACAAATATTTATGGCTTCTGAGTACTAATGTGTGAAGGCATTTGTGAAGGCTTTGGTATTTTAATCCCTGGTCCACCTGAATTGGACACCCTGGTGTGAGACGGCTGGGATCTGAAGCAAGCTGGGAGGTCTTGGTATCTTAACCATATACTGCCAAAGAAACTGACTATTTTGGGGATGGCTAGGAGGACCCGGAAGGAGGTGCCTTAGTGCCATGGTAATGCCAAGACAATACACATGTCTGTGGCTCTGTGGCTTGGCCCTTCCTCTGGGAAGTTGCTGCTGTCCCAGGAGACCAACCTGTGACAATCAATAGCCTGCCTGTCATTTGGATGGCCCCTGGGATCAGCTCTCCAGGAAGGGTCCCACTGGGCCACAAGAAGATAACTGCTCAAACAGCTCTCCCTGAACCTCCCTTAGCGTGGACCCTCTTGCCAAAGGGCAAGCAGCCAAACAAAAGACACTCGGGATTCCTCAATACCTGAGGTTTGTTTGGGTAATCTTCCTTTAAATCCTTATTCCCTCCTAACCCAATAAAATCTTATTTTTGTCTACAATTCCTACTTTAGTTCAATCCTCATCTAACTGGTGGCCTGAGGACTAAACAAAGCCAACAGACTCTTTTTTGGTCCAGAACAGGATAAAAAAATGGAATGCTTTCAGGCAGGGTAAGCATCTTCCAGTTGTCAAGATCCCACCAGCCCCTGTCATGTGGTACAGAGTGTGTTAGAAGCAGTGCAGTGGTTGGGAGCATGGTATGAGGCCACACGACCTGTGTCTGAGTTCTGGGTCCATCCCTAACTAGCTGTGTAACTTAACCTCTCCATACTCCAGCTTTTTCATTTGTAAAATGGGCATAATAATAACAGTAACAAATGGTACCCATCTCATAGTTTTGTTGTGAGGATTAAATAAGTTAATACATCCAAGTATTTAGTACAGTGCCTGGCTTTGTGTATACAATGAATATTTATTGGGCACCTACTATGGGCCAGGCTGTATTAGGGACTGAGGATTCATCAAGGAACCAAACAGATTAATCTCTACCCTTATGGCACCCATAGTGGGGGTCTGGGGGGACAGACAATAAACAAAAAAGTGGATTATATAGTAAACACAATGATAAATGCCATGGAGAAAGATGGCGCAAGGAAGGGGTGGAGAATGCTGGGGATGAAATTTGAAAAGGATAGTCAGGGAGGCCTCACTGAGAAGAGGGCCCTACAGGAAAGACTCTAGGGAGGTGAAGAGCGAGGCTTGTGGAGCTCCGTGGGAAGAATGTACAAGCAGATGGAACAGCGAGCACAAAGGCTTGGAGGCAGTCCATCATGTTTGATAAAATGTCAGCTATTTTTATTTTTACCTGCCTGGTCCCCTAAGGCGTTTGCGTTTGTGACATTGTTATCAACTTACGTTGATAGTGGCTGTGGAAATTGGTCCTGTGACTGGTCTTGATTGGGAAACGGTATAAGTCAGGTGGAGAGGGAACCTGGACAGCGCAAAGGAAACAGAGTTGTGTCCATCTCCTCTTCTTGAGGGCAGGGACCATGTCCCCCAGGCTTGGGCATGATGGATGCCACCTATTACTGTTGACGAATGCATGTGCACATGCA
The DNA here is from genome assembly GCF_020826845.1 of Diceros bicornis minor. Taxonomy (NCBI): domain Eukaryota; kingdom Metazoa; phylum Chordata; class Mammalia; order Perissodactyla; family Rhinocerotidae; genus Diceros; species Diceros bicornis. The sequence continues at coordinate 49,976,778 of NC_080743.1, forward strand.
TAAAAACAATCTGGTCCTGGACGGCAGGGGTGGAAGAGAGTAAAGAATAGAGATGGAGAGGAGTACGGTTGAAATGAACCAAAGACAGGAGGAAGCTTTGCTTACGGGCCCCGTGCTTCTAGTTGTGCTGATGATTCTGGGCCAACGGCTGGTAGCTTCAACGGGAGTTTTGTTTCCAACTCATTAGAAACGGTCAGTTGGTTTAACTGCAAGGCTGGCTCCGAATTTGATGCACATCTAAGCAGACTGGAGACATTTTTGCCAGAGTTGCTATTTTAGCAGGCAACAATTTGTGTGCCCACCAGGAAACCAGGTTTGGTATAAAAATAGAGACTTCCCCTGGCATCTTGTATTCAGGAACCAGCAGTAGCTGGCTTTCTATCCATGCTGCTACTTGTGTAGAAAACAAGGCCCAAAAAAGGGGAGTGTGATATGGGCAGAACAGCGATGGCCAAGGATGTGTGCTATTTGCAGACGCCAGGAGAAGCAGGAGCAAGAACCTCTGGTCAGGCTTTCATGTAAGATGAGGATAACAGTACCTGCCTCATGCGTTATTGTCAAGATTCCGTGAGATGTTCTGCCCACTGCAGGCATTGGTGACCCTCGGTTCCCTTCCTTCTCCCCTCCAGACCCTGGAAGACAACTCCCTGGAGACTGATCTCCCTCCGCTAGATCAGGATAAAGAAGAGGGGATCTTTTCTGTGAGAGGTAAGCCCTGGGAGCAGGGGGAGAGAGAGGAAGAAATCCAGCAATGGAACTGTGGATCCTCAGAGAGGCAGGGCCAGTCAACTGAACCCCACTGTAGGGATGAGCCCCAGTACTGGGGGCTGCAGCTGGCTACAGCCGTCCCCAGTCTGTCCCCATGGTGCTCCCTGTCCACCACTGGTCAGCCCCCCAAGTGCAGGCACACAGTGAAACACGACACAGCGCAGTCTCAGAATGCAGCCAGGTGTGGAAATCCACCTGGAAATCACAAGTCACAGCTGGGAGGTTGACTGGTGTGAAGGCTGCTCGCGCTTTCTGACCTCTCAATTCTGCTCTTGTTCTCAAAAAAGAACCCAGCACATACAGGGTTCACACATCTGTGTATTTTGATTGCAAATATCAAAACCTCACCTCAGTTAGCATAAAGAGGAATTCATTCCTCCCAGGATCCAGTGAAGCGTAGCACAACCAAACCGCGAGGAGCGCACGGATGTGGCGAGAACACGAGACTCACACACTGCCTGACTCTGTTAGTCTTTGCCTGGTGATTTCTGCCTGTCTCATTGCAGCCACAGTCTGGCTTTCTGGAAACACAACTGGCAATAGCTTTCCCCACGGGAGGGAGTCTGGGGATCGACTTTCTTGATCCCCAGTTAAAAATTCCCGGGGAAGAAGTTCATTGGTGCAGCTGGAGTGAGGCCCCATCCCTGGGTCAGTTAACTGTGGCCAGGGGTTGGGGTCATGGGTCATGCGAGAATCAGGATGCTCTCCCCTTGTCTAGGGGCCTGAGAGCATGCTGAGTAGACAATTCTATGGATGTCTGCAACTTCCATCTATTGTGTAATCTGGAGACTTTAGGTGTTTTACAAGTGTTAGTGGCCACTCTAGGGGCTGATGTTACTGTCACCTTCCCAGTAGGGCACAATCCCCTTGGGAAAGAGCCTGGGCTGGGGCTGCCTGAGTGGTTCAGACACTTTGGCTGGCAGTGCCTCTCCCATCTTTCCTCTCCTCCTCTGCTGTCGGCCCCTCCCTTGTGTAAAAACAGTTCTCCCAGTCGTAGACACTGATCCTGCCTCTAAGGGTACGGGGGGTTTATTGGAGTTTTTCTGGGGTCTCTCGCACCATCCAAGGAGGCTGTGGGAAGGGCAGAAGCAGGGCAGCTCGCGGCCACCACAGCGGGAGTTCATGCACTTGGACTCATCTGTAACCCAACTCAGTGCTGACATCCCCAAACCCCCATGACTCTTAGGGCCACGATCACATTCCCAAGAGGACAGATTGGCCCTAGTTTGCCTCGGTTATATGTCCTGGGTCAACCAGCTAGGGACATACCTGGCATATTAGACACTTGGAACAGATTATTTTTTAACAACCCCCCAGTAAAGTTATTCTCAACAATAATCATGAAATACAGCTAATAATAATAATAATGCCAGAAAAGAAGCACAGTGAAAAAAAGTGTATGATTAAACTTTGTATATATAGTCATACCAATAGAATGTAAATTAAAAAGTAAGATATAAAATAAAATAACTAGTGCAGTAAAAGGAAAGAAAAAAGTAATGAAATAATACTTTTTATTACATTAATGTATTTTTTGGAAAAAAGGAAAATAAATTTATAGTTGCGTATTAGTCTATCACCAGTAATGAATAATAACATTTGATTTTTTGTTTTCAAGTTATAACTTTTGCAAACTTATAAATAATTTTATCAAAATTAATCTTTGCATATTCCTGTTCAATAGGCAGTATAATAAATGTCCATCTATCTTTGCTCACAGTTGACCAAACAACACTTTCTATGAATTTTAATTAAAAAAAATTTCTTTCGTATGAAGTAACATATATAATTAGGAAAAGTTTTAAACATAAGGATAAATTTAGTGGAGATTCACAAAAATCCCATTTCACAATAAATTCTGGGAATTGCGATAACATTCACGTCGCTGTGTCTTATGTATCGATTTTAGTAGCTTTCAAATGTTACATAGTTGAAAAATTTCTAGTAAAATAAAAAAGTTCATCAAACATCTTAATTATTTGTGGTTAAAACTCCCAAAGTTTTTATTCTACAAAAATCAGAGTTGTCTGAATAACATCAAACATCGACATTATTTGACCCATTGCTTTCTATCGTATCGAGTGTTAGCGATAACGATCAAGGCATTCAAATGCTGCTCTTTTGATTTCTTCTGTCAGTGTGAGACCAACATCTTTTGTCATTCCTCCTGGCATTCACAAAATGGCAGAATTAAAGTAATTCAAGGTCTCTTTTTTCATTTTTGTAGTGACTGTGCTATTATTGCTTATTTTGAATCTTCAGTTTAGATGAAGGAGTTTGTAATACTACAGAGGTTGGGCACATGAGGCGAGCCTGAATGATTCCAAACTGTTAGGAATTTACCTGAAACAAACTTGTGTTTCTGAGTCTATGCACATTGAGGCGTGACTGGATAACTGGGAGTTTCCGAATTAACTTCTATGTAGAATGCCAATTATAAAGGATAAGTAATAAAAAATGTGCTAATTTGAAGCTTAGATACATATTATTAAAACTCAACGGTAGCAATTGTTTAGAACTTAGACAAACAAAAGGTTTTTACAAGAAGAAGTACTTTACCACTGACATTGTTTAGAATTACCAGCACATAGTGATAATCAAAAGCAGAATGACTTCTAGTTGGTTTTATTGTTGTTTTTAAATTCTCTACAGATTTTCTTATTGCCTGCACCCAGGGCAGATTTCTCCCCTTGCCCAGCCTTTGGTATACCACTGCATCTAGCTATTGTGGTGGTGCTGGTGGGAGGTGTTGGCAAGAGTTCATGTAATACAGACAGAGACTTCATGAGCCCACCCTGAGCTTTAGGGGCTGTACTCAGAGAAGGGGGTACTGTTGTGACTCAGACAGCTGCTCCATATGGTGTCTGTTACCCTCTCCTTAGTAACTTAGCGTAAAACACACACACGGTGTACTTCACACCATATGTCCAAGATGCTCCTGCCCAACATGATCTGACGTGCCTACATACAACCACAAATGCAATGGGCTATAATTCAAAGTTACATCAGCTACTGCATCCAAGGTGATGTCATGGAACCATTGTTCTCTCATAGCGGAGTGATCTCCATTCCTTCTCTTGTTACATTGACATCCCATCTGATATTCATCAGACTATGGATTACTTAGCAAATGAAGCCACTAATAACACACTCTATCCTCAAAGTCTATGCCAACACAATTTCTCTTATCTTAATCTTATTCCTTAGCCAGTTCTTGTGTATAATTTCTTTCTTTTCTACATTGATTCTATACAGCCCCCTCTAGGCCATGTTGAGTTCAAATGCTTGCCATAGAGTGGGCATTACTGAGCAATGAAGCCCAGTAGGGTAGATGGTTAGTTTCCTCCATTTGGTGGGGCTGGGGGTGCAGTGAGGAATGTTTCAGAGGGGTTTGAAGGCTTAGGTTCCCCGCTTCCTCTGGTCCCTCCCACATATCACAATTTCCATTGCCAGGACTCCACTTTTTCCTGATCATGCTGTATCCACATAAGAAACCTAGTGAGTTCATAAATGCAAGTGGCAACATAACTCAATAGCCTGAAATACCAATTTCTGAACTTGGTTTTTAGTGATCTCAGGCCAGTAGCTAGGGGATCATACTAAGACCTTGAGTTTGAATTTACGCCTGTAGGGAAGACTTCTGGGACTGGGTTTGCTGTTCTCTTACATTACTTTACCACAATGCACTCAGAAGCAACCATCTGACCCTGTGGTCTCGGTCTTTCTCATCTTTTTAAACTGTTTTATGGTGGCAGCTACTGAGTCCCCCAAAACCTTACCACCAGTGTGGTCCCAGGTGACCACAAGAAATACATCGATTGACGTCTGCCACTTCTTACCATGGTTGCTAGCTTCCTATCTCTGAATAGAAGGTAGAGTCTTACTGCTTTCACTCCCGCCTCAAGACCATGACCTACTACATTTTCCTTGAAGATCTGGAATTTGCAACATACTCTCTAGAACCAATTTATTAATTATTTAATCTTTTCATTTGAAAACATCAGATCCTGGTTCTAGTTGATTTCAGCAAAATATAAAGTGAGGAAGACATTTATTGAAAGAATACTGGGAGGCCGGCCCGGTGGTGCAAGCGGTTAAGTGTGCGCGCTCTGCTGCGGCGGCCCGAGGTTAGCCGGTTCGGATCACGGGCGTGCACCGACGCACCGCTTGGCAAGCCATGCTGTGGCGGCGTCCCATATAAAGTGGAGGAAGATGGGCACAGATGTTAGCCCAGGGCCAGTCTTCCTCAGCAAAAAGAGGAGGATTGGCAGATGTTAGCTCAGGGCTGATCTTCCTCACAAAAAATAAATAAATAAATAAAAACATTAAAAAAAAAAGAAATACTGGGGCATCTATAGAGGGTAAATGTGAATAAATAACTCAGCTGTGGGAAGGGAAGAAACCAGGGCATGTGGAAGTCCTCAGCAGCAGGAGTTTGTGGCCCTTTTGTCTAGAACTCTGTTGTTAATGTGCATCAGCAAACTGAGGGTCAGTGTTTCTCAAGGGAGAATTTGAAATGGGCCTAGCCCAGAACTGGTGTGTGACTATGGCCAGGGGCAGAGTTGTGTAGACAAGGCCTGCTGTGGGGTGGAGACTGAGGGATACACCCTGTGTATCTGGAGCTGTACCCAGAGAAGGGCGGTTCTTGTGAGACAGGTGACCTACCCAATAAGTGTCCACTTCGGTTTTAGGGGTGGAGGTTGTATCTTCTGCTTCCTTCATTATCCCTTGTCCTACGGTGGTTCCCACTCTCTGTATATACTAGGGCCCATAAATAGTGCTGAGCGACTGATGAAAATATGCCATTATCTAAAAACGAGAGATTATAGAAGAGGTTCAAGACCAAGTTGACCTCTGGATAGGAAGACAATGGTGATTTGGTAAGAGAGAAAAGAAAAATAAGTTGATTCTAAGATCCAGAAAGGAGAATTCAGAAGAAAAGCACTAATTTGTGTGACTGTGAGGCTTTCCCTGCCACCATCAGCTCCCAAAGAGACATCTCTTCTCTGAACTTCAGCTCTTATCATCCATTTTGCTCATTTGACTCTGAGCACAGTTACTCTGCCTTACTCTGTAGCTTTCTACATGTATGTTCCATCTCCCAAACCACATTTCAGGATTCCCAAGGGCAGAATGCATGTCTTATATTTTTTTTATCTCCAGTATCAAGCCTGTTGCCCCCTCACACACTAAATATGCAATGACTGTATTTTGATGATTACAATTATGACAAGCATGCGGAGAGGTTTGCCCTAGGCATGAACAAGAGAAAGACTTGAGTGGGTTTTCCTATCTAATTATGTCTTTTGATGTTTAAAAATCCATTAAACTAACAGCATGGCAATGACAGTGAATAAATTGATATTCCATTTAGAGCAAGATTTAAATAATTACATAGGTAGAGTTCAATTCATTTCTCACTCACTATTAATAGTTGTAATAAATGCTTAATCAGTTGCTGGTTTTCTTTCAAGCTCAAGCAGATTACATATTTCTAATTCTAAACAAGACAATGTCTATACGAAATCTAGCAAGCCACTTTGTACATAGTAGGCACTCAATAAATAGTAACTAAAATGTAGTGGTTGTAAAAATAACTCACCTTGAATCATTTTTTTTTTTTTTTTTGGTGAGGAAGATTTGCCCTGAGCTAACATCTGTTGCCAATCTTCCTCTTTTTTTTGCTTGAGGAAGGTTAGCTGTGAGCTAACATCTGTGCCAATTTTCCTCTATTTCGTATGTGGGTTGCCACCACAGCATGGCTGATGAGTGGTGTAAGTCCGCACACAGGATCTGAACTCGCTAACCCAGGCCGCTGAAGCAGAGTGTGCCAAACCAACCACTACATCATGGGGGCTGGCCCCATCACCATGAATCATTTTTAGGCCAAACCTTCTATCTAAGGCCCTTTGGAGTTTCTTGACATCTTGATTCTCAAAACCCTTACAGGAAATTTGCATTGATCCTAGTGGGTCTCACAGGGTTGAGGTAGCAGGACCCAGTAATTAGAATCTCCCTGGAGAGGTATTTTTCCTGATCCTTCTCCCCACCTCTTCCTTTCACCCTTTGGAGACTCAACCAGAATTGGTTCTTTCCGGGGTTCTGTGGAAAAATGGAGTATTGCGATCACTTAGTCTTGTCTTTTCTTCTGTTCTTTTTCTAAACAAGAAACACTTAAAACTATATGTTTATGATTTACCTGAGAAAAGGCTTTCTTTTTTCATCTCTTATTCGCTGTCAGAAAGAAGAAAGAGGAGGAGGAAAATCACATTGCAGGCCCACACAGTCAAAATAGTCTCACAGTCATGTCACTAACCCAGCTCTAAGTTTTTCTGTCCCCAGACATTTTCCTTGAAACTTGCTCTTCTTGGAACAGCACTGGCAGGTTTAGAGTAGTTGACGGCCTGCCTTTTTATAAAGGTATCCCATTTTCAAGAGGAGGAATAAGGAGGCTCAGGCACTGGAGACAGTGTCTGGGCTCGAATCTCAAGTTACGACTTGCCAGCTGTGTTCTCTGTCTGTGCCTCAGTCCTCTGTCTGTAAATGGAGATAATAATAAGTCCTATCTTATAGGGTTGTTAAGAATTAAAAGAGTACCTGGGGGCTAGCCCAGTGGCATAGTGGTTGGGTTGGCGTGCTCTGCTTTGATGGCCCAGGGTTCACGGGTTCGAATCCTGGGTGTGGACCTATGCACTGCTCATCAAGCCATGCTGTGGTGGTGTCCCACGTACAAGATAGAGGAAGATGGGCACAGACGTTAGCTCAGGGACAATCTTCCTCAAGCAAGAAGAGGAAGATTGGCAACAGATGTCAGCTCAGGGCCAATCTTCCTCACCAAAAAAAAAGAGCACCTGGCATATAATAAGCACTCAATAAATATTAGCTCTCATTATTTTATTTATTTATTTTTTGCAGGTAAAGAATCACCCTAAGCTGACATCTGTTGCCAGTCTTCCTCCTTTTTTCTTCCTTTTGTAGCCCCCAAAGCCCCAGTACATAGTCATGTATAGTTGCAAGTTCTTCTGGTTCTTCTGTGTGAGCTGCTGCCGCAGCATGGCTACTGACAGATGAGTGGTGTGGTTCCATGCCTGGAAATCAGGCCTAACTGCTGAAGCGGAGCACACCTTAATTTAACCACTAGGCCATCAGGGCTGGCTGCTAGCGCTCATTATTTTTACTGGGCACCTAATTACTGGGTTCTCACTTTGTGGCAGACAGTGTGTGTGTGTGTGTGTGTGTGTATACACGTAGTATATATACAGACACCCACACACTATGAAATATTATTTGTGTATTGTGCGTCTGCCCCAGTCTTCATCAAGGTCCGTAAGCAGTCTATTTTATTCACTACTGGGTCTTTGTACCTAGAATAATACTGGGCATAGCAGGCAACCCAAAACATTATTTGAGTAAATGAATGTTTAGGGAAATCCCTAAACATATACATATATTTGCATACACACACATATATCTATATACACACACATACAATCAATATGCAATCCAATTTCAGGAAATAGTTTAGTGTACAAATTCTGAAGCTTTAAGAGAAGAGGTTAACATAGCAACTTTGAAGGAATCAAAGAGGAAGGAGTGGGACATTGTCTTGAGTGAGGAGATAATGCAGAGGAAGAGAGATAAGGGAAGCCACCAGGGGAGCCCTGGGAATCTGGACCATTAGTGCCTTGGTGCTGATTGGCTGGCCACATCACATCTGCACCTGACTCCTGCACCTCAAGGGAGACGGCCCTGGGTTCTCACAGAGTTTTCTCCAGGGTGGGTTTTCAGGTCTCCAGGGCTTCCTCTGGACCATGTGTCTGCTGAAGCAGTAGTTGCTTCCTTCTGGCCATCCAAAAGTTGCTTTTCTGTTTAGGTCAATTTGCTCAGTTTCCCAGAGCTCTGGGGATTGCTTTAAATGACAATTCCTGGACATCTGAAGTCCTTTGCTGAGTCACCGCTTAAGAAAGTCCTGCAAAGGAGTCAGACTCCACTGACTAAGGCAACAGGCTGCAGCATTGCAGCTCTAGCAACAGGCTTAAACCAACAGCAGTTGATTTCGAAGCTGTTCAGTGCTTAGCATGGTGGAGAGAATCCCAGGTATTCCTGACAGGGGAGCCACACACTCCCGAACTAGTGCAGACGTTTCTCCGCATGCTTTCCTCCTGGGAGTCACAGGCGGCCATGACCTCCAGCTGGAGGGCTCCACAGCCCTGCTCAGCTTCTCTTGGGACTTCCAGGAGAGCAGACCCCCCACTCTCCTGCTCATCCACTTCTCCATACTGATGTCCCTGGAAACAGTCCAAGCATGAATGCTCAAACCCAAGAATGTGAGGGGCTGGTGTGGACCACTTCCTGTGCTATCTGCTCTCTGGAGAAAAAGCAAGGATCCATGTAAAATGTAGTTTAGCAATCACACACTAAGCCATAGATCCTTAATATTCATCCTCCTCTTTTGGGAATTTTTGAGACTTAGAGGTACTCAGCATAGTTCCATTAGCTTGGCAAATTGATGATGTAGACAGAGCACTCTTTATCTACTTAAACAGTAAACTACCTTAACAGCAAGCTTCATACAACAACAATTAATAAACAAATTACAAATAGTTTTATCTAGTTAGAAATGGTGAGCCTTTAACATGACCTCATTCATTTAAGCATTCATTTATCAAAAATATAGTGAGAACTTGCTATGTGGAAGGCTGCTAGGCAAGTGGGGAAGACGAAGACAAATTAGGAAAGAATGAATATTGACTTTGCTGCACACAATGTCGAGTGCTTTATCAACCCTTGTGTTTAACGTTTGCAACAACTTTGTGAGGTAGGTGTGGCAAAGACTGGTCCTTGTCCCCCATATCCAATCTTAGCAGCCTTCTTTCATAAGAGAATGGTCTCCACCCTGAATTTTAGCAGTGTATGAGACTTCCCAGCTATTCCTGAATAGGATGATGGAAGAATCAAAATATTTCCAAGACTCCCTTGCAGCTAGGTGTTGCCATGTGCCTAAGCTCTAGTCAATAGGATTGGAACGAAAGTGATGTATGCAGCTCTGAGGTGAGGTCCTTACTAAGGGAGCTGTTTCTTCTCTGCTCCACCTTCCTGGAAACTGGAAATAGAGGTGATTGTGAGGCTGGTGAGTCAGCTTTTAGTTCATCTGGGCAACCTTAGAGCAATGAGGCCAAAAGAACCTGGGTCTCTGGCTCAGAGAACAGTTTCCTACCCGCCCTCGACTGCCTGCCCACCTCTGGCTCATTACATGGAAGGACAATAAACTTCTCTCTTATTTGAGTCTTTCTGTTTGGAGGTCTCTCTGCTCCATAAGCTCAGTTTTTACAGTTCTAATATAGTGGATAAGAAATCTATCCTAATGATGAAAAAGAAGAAGTTCAGCAAATTTTCTAAAATCTCCAAGGTACTATAGGGCAGAACCCAGATTCAGACTCAGGTCTGATGTGTTCTGCTACCTCATGTCATCTTCCCTAAGATAAGCAGACAGATGAACTTGTGAAATCCCTGGATTTCTCAAGAAAAGGAGTTGTCCTGCAGAGATTTCAGCTGTTCCTCTTACAGAAAGCTTGTCAGAAAAGGAAAGACTCTAACACTCACTGAATATCTGCTCTATGCCTGTCATCCTGATGTGCACCTTACATATGGTATTGCATTGAAGACACAGATGTTGCTCTCAAAATATGCACAGCCTAAGATGACACATACTGAAATGATAGTAAGTTCCACACGAGAGAGAGCAAAAGGGTGTTAAGTGAGTGCGGAGGAAGGAGAGGGTATATCAGGCTGTGTGGGATCAGGAACAAACGGCTTCAAGAAGGAAATGGCACTGGGCTTGTGTCTTGCAGAATAGGGAGTATTTGGGGGAAAGGGCATTCCAAATGGAGGGAGCAGCGTGAGCTACTGACAGAAGCAGGAGAGTGCCAGAAGCAGTCCTCGGAGTGGCTGGAGGGGGAGCTCCACAGGGTGTGGTCACAACAGGCAGGCTGGGCAGGTTATGGAGGACCTAGACGGGAAGCCAAAGAGTTCACACTTCAAGTGCGGGGTTGAGGAACTCCTGTAGAGGTCTGAATAAGACAGTGGAAAAATCAGAGATTCAGAGTTCCTGAACATTTACTAAGCCACTACTGGGCCCAGGCGCATTACTGAATGTAGCAGCAATGTGGATGAAGCTGGTGGAGGAGGACAGACAGGAAACCGGGAGGCAGGCTGGGACGTTAACTAGGGAAGCAGCGGCGGGAGAGAAGAGGCGGGACGGATGTAAGAGATGTTGGGAAGGCAGGACTGACGGCTCTTGGCAGCCCACTGGGTGTGGGAGGAAAGGGAGAGAGAGGAACCCAAGATAACTTGGAGGTTTGTTTTCGTCTAGAAGCTTGAAGGGAAGAAAACTACTTAAAGATATTTCCACCAGCTTTTTTTCGTAATTAACACAGAGGATGTGAAGTTCTCCAGTGAGCTATTCCTCCTTTTGGGAGGGAGAGTTTACTATCAGATAATTAAAAGAGGCATGGTGGTAGCACATTCTATTTCTCTGAAGACGAAAGTGATGGTGGAGAATTAGGATTAATGAACTTCCAACTCTACACTTCTGAAGACCAGAATTCATGCTTTGCCTGGGAGTTGTCATGGCTGAGAAGACCATGAGCAATATTACCAATGCCCTGTGACTCTGGTTGACTTTTCTTTTTTTTTCTTAACTGTCAGATAACTTTTTACTCTGTAAACTTATCCAAAATTTGAAAATACCTTGAGGAATCTCAGGAATCTTAGTAATCAGTGAACGGGCTATCCATATATCAACCGTAGCATCTACAGGCATCATACACAGGCACTCAGAACGCTTCTCCCAGTGGGGGCGTGTGAGAAGCTAATAATTCTCCTTATATCTGGCTTCCTCTTTCTTTGTCTTTCTCTCTGGCGTCTTCAATCCCCTTGCATCACAGGAGACATATAAGTAGTTGGGAAGTGTCAAACTCTGACAGTAAAGTAAAATTAGAGTTAAAGGCAAATGTTTAACCAATCATTTTCAAACATGAACTAATGTCTGAAGAGTTTTAGGCTCAAAGAGCCAAATATTCTGCATTCCTGAGAAATCTAATTAGTTTCTCATTCTGGTGAATATTTTTACATTGTATTTTGCTGCCACAAACCAAGTAGGCACACCTTTTTGAGAGTTGATTTATCACTAAAAGATTCGAATTGGGAAACTGAAAGAAAATATTTTGTATGTACGTATTTTTTAAAAATCTGTCCATGAGAGGGCTGGCCCTGTGGTGTAGTAGTTAAATTTTGCGTGCTCAGCTTAGGTTGCCTGGGTTCGGCTGCCCGAGTTTGCGGGTTCAGATCCTGGCCGCGGACCTACACCACTCATCACCCATGCTGTGGCAGTGTCCCACATACAAAATGGAGGAAGGCTGGCACAGATATTAGCTCAGGGCCACTTTGCCTCAAGCAAAAAGAGAAAGATTGGCAACAGATGTTAGCTCAGGGCCAATCTTCCTCACCAAATAAATAAATAAATAAATAATCTGTCCACGAAAAAGAAGCCAGGTGTCAGTTTCCACTGGGGGAACGTTCTCTTGGAGGTTCTGTACAGCTGAGTCCACACACTTCATCTCTTGTTCTTTAACAGATTGTGTGGTGTCACTGTTGTCCTGTTCAGGTTCAGGAAGCTCATTCAGTGGTATTGCAACATCCTCATGAGGCAACTTGTCTTCTTGCCAAGCTGTTTGTCAATCAAATCCAAGATCTGTCTACCTCTCTGTGCCTCACAGTTCACTCTTCCACAGCTTTGATCTTGTCAGATGGCACCTGGCCCACCACAGCCCCCGCTTCCACTGAACCTACTCTGGTTGATTTGTGTCCCCTTTCATGCTTCCTCCACTGTCCTACATCTTGACTCCTGCATCTAAGCTACGCTTAGACTGGAGTTGGGGCCTCATCTTTACTTAGTGAGGACTCATTGCCGTCAGCTCCTCTGTGGGTTGGGGTGGGGTGGGCAGTGGGTATGGGAAGCAATTGGCTTCTTTTCCTGGGCCTCATTTTTCATCCAGCAATCATTATTTTACATCAACTGTTTAATGGGCACTGCTCTTGGGGGCACAAAGATGAATTCAAAAGGGACTCACCTTCAAAGATCTCACAGTCTATGGGGAGACAGACAGACAGAAATGGATGATTATAACCCAAAGTGGAGGAGTACTGTTGGAGACAGGCCCAGGGAATGATGGAGGCGATGCCAAGGGGCAGCTGGCCCCCAATGGCAAATGGAAAGAGTCACCCATGTCTTCCTCCAGCTCACAGCCAATGGCATTTTCAAGTCTTCATTCTCCCCACAGTATTCAGGACTACTGATGAACCCCCTTCTATTTTCAATTTATTTTAAATTTTAATTAAAATACTCAACTTATGAAATATTGCAAGCATGCATCAAAATACTGAAAATAATATAATAGAAGCTCAAGTGGTGGTTTAGTGTGATGGTTAGGAGCACAGACCCTAGAGCTGAACTGCCTGAGTTCAGTCACAGGACTCCCTCCCACCAGTGTGTGACGTCGGCACATTATCCTCCCTCTGTACCCCAGCTTGCTCCTCTGTGAGACAGGGACAGTCCTGCCCGCCTTGTGAGGTTGCTATGAGATTAAATGAATTAACACCTATAATGCCCTAGAACAGTGCCTGGCAAGCAGCGAGCATATATAAGTGTTAGCTTTTATGATTTCTAGCAGGCATAATAGCATAGTTTTTGTAGTCAATCTGCCTGTATGCGAATCCCACCCAGCTCTACCACCTGGTAACAGTATAATGTTGAGCAAGTTATTTAACATTTCTGCGCTTCAATTCCCTTATCTGTAAAAACACAGCTTGTGTTGGAACAACCCCAGATTCTTTTAAAGGATTAAGTGAGTCAATACCTGTAAAGCTCCTACAACAGTTCTGACACATAGTAAGCTCCCGGCAAACATTAGCTATTATTACAAAATAGAAACTCTGTAACCTTACTCAGTTTTAATAAGTGCTAATATTTGTCATATTTGCCTCGGATCTTTTTTTTAATTAAATAAATTGTTGCAACTAAAACAGAAGCCCGTGTCTTCCCTCCCCATCCCCGACTGCCCATCTCCAGGGCTATCCACTTTTTTGACCATGGTGTGTCTCCTTCCTGTCCATGTGGTACTTCTTTTACATTTTTTTAGATTTATTTACAAATAAATCTATAATATATATATCAATAGACAATGTATAGTTCTGTTTTCATGTTTTAAGCTCTATATAGGTGGTATCAAACTGTATATATTCATCTGCAACTTGGCTTCTCCCCACCTCCCCCATTCCTGTGCTCTCTCCACCCAACTTTCTTTCTGCGATTTATCTATGTTCTAGTTCATTCATTGTCACTGCTGTATTGTACACCATTAGTTGCAAAAACCAGAGTTTATTAATCCATTCTCACAAGATGGACAGTCAGGTTGTTTCTAGTTTCTACTATAATAAACGATGCTGCATCAACCATCTTTGTGCTGCATCAATGCATCTTTGAGAAGACGCATTGTCTTATCTAATGCTCACCAATTCTGCAAAGTAGGTGGCAGAGTAGAATGATTAAGAGCAGGGACACTGGTGCCAAATACCTGGATTCAAATGCCATCTCCTCCACACACAAAGGGCGGGGCTTTGAGAAAAATCACTTAACATCTTAATGCCTCAAGTTCCTCCTTGATAGAATAGAAGTGAAAATTGTACCTCTTTGTAGGGCTGTGTGGAAGATTGAGTGAGTTATGTAAAACTCTTAGACCAGTGACTGGCCCATAATGAAAGCTACGTGGGTGTTATAATTAGGCCGTTTTAACTTCTTCATAGAAGGGGAAACAGAGGCTCAGAGAAGCGAAGTAACATTTCCACATTCACCCAGTTGAGTTGCACGCAGCCCTGCTGAGGTATGGACCGGAAGTCAGCCGTACCCGACGTTGCAAGCTTCCAAACCCATGCCCTTTCCAATATGCAACATCCTCCTTATGTGGAAATTAGTGTTCATGCAATAATTGTCTCTAGCATGATTGACTCAGCCTAGGAGACCTGGAGCCAAGAGCCAAACCATTGTACACCATCCGTCTTTCTCCAGCATGTATCTTCAGTGTGATCAGGAACTTGTCACCAGACTAATGCACGGTCCTCCTAACTGGCTTCCCTCCTACTCATGGCACCCAGAGTCATCTGTTAAAGTGTAAATCAGAACAAAGGGGCAAAGGCAATACAATGGAGCAAAGAGAGTCTCTTCAGCAAATGCTACTGGAACAACCAGACATCCACAGGCAAAAAAAATTAATCTAGACTCAGACCTTACACCCTTCACAAAAATTAATTCAATGTGAATCATAGGCCTAAATATAAAGTGCAAAACTATAAAACTCCTAGAAGATAACATAGGAGAAAACCTAGATGACCTTGGGTATGGTCTTGCCTTTTTAGATATAACACCAAAGATATAATCCATGAAAGACATAATCGATAAGCTGGACTTCATTAAAATTAAAAAATTCTTCTCTGCAAAAGACAATATCAAAAGAATTAGAAGATAAACACAGACTGGGAGAAAATATTTGCAAAAGACACAACTGTTATCCAAAATATACAAAGAATTCTTAAAATTCAACAATAAGAAAATAAACAACCTAATTTAAAAGTAGGCCAAAGTCTGGCCTGGTGGTGTGATGGTTAAGTTTGCGTGCTCCGCTTCCGTGGCCCGGGGTTCGCAGGTTCAGATCCCAGGCGCGGACCTACACATGGCTCATCGAGCCATGCTGTGGCAGCATGCCACATGCAAAACAGAGGAAGATGGGCACAGATGTTAGCTCAGGGCCAATCTTCCTCAAGCAAAAAAAGAGGAAGATTGGCAGCAGACATTAGCTCAGGGCCAATCCTCCTCACCGAAAAAAAAAAGTGGGCCAAAGACCTTAACAGACACCTCAACAAAGAAACTATACAAGATGGCAAATAAGCATATGAAAAGATGCTCCACATTATATGTTATCAGAGAAATGCAAATTAAAACAGCAAAGAGATACCACTACACATTTATGAGAATGGCCAAAATCTAGAACACTGACAAGACCAAATGCTGGAGAGGATGTGGAGCAGCAAGAATTGCTGGTGGAAATGCAAAATGGTGCAGCCACTTTGGAAGACAGTTTGTTGGTTTCTTACAAAAATAAATATATTCTTACCATACAGTGCAGCAATCACACTCCTTGGTGTTTACTCAAAGGTGCTGAAAACTTATGTCCACACCAAAACCTCCATATGAATGTTTACAGCAGCTTTACTCATGTTTGACAAAACTTGGAAGAAACCAAAATATTCTTCAATAGGTGAATGGGGCGTCTTTCAGTATTGTAACCAGTATGGTTGCACTGGTCCATACCACTGTATCACTAGAGCCTAGAGCTATGCCAGTCTGAGAGTAGGCGCTTGAGGAATATTTGCTTAATTAATTAAGAAAGGAAAATGGACAGCAAGAGCAACCCTTTGGGGTAAGGAAGTCCAGACAGTTAGCTTGAGGCATGAGGGAGGAAGGTGGAGAGGGGCTCCTGGTCTTTGGGATTTGATGTTTGGAAGCTGGAGAAGTGGAGAAGGACCAGTCTCCTCCTCTCTGGTGGCCACTTCTTTTTTTGGAGGGAGGAAGATCAGCCCTGAGCCAACATCTGATGCCAATCCTCCTCTTTTTTTGCTGAGGAAGATTGGCCCTGGGCTAACATCCGTGCCCACCCTCCTCTACTTTATATGGGACGCCGCCACAGCGTGTCTTCACAAGTGGTGCGTTGGTGAGTGCCCAGGATCTGAACCTGCGAACCCCAGGCCACCGCAGCGGAGCGCGCGCACTTAACTGCTTGCGTGGTGGCCACTTCCTATCTACTGCTGGAAAAAGGGGTCTGCTCTTGTCATCCACTAGAAGTTGCTCCTCTGGCCTGCCATGGCTGCTGCTGACTTTGCCTTTGGGGTTGGCCTGCTTCTCCTGGGATCTGGTTCAGCTCCATAATGCACTGTTTCCTCCACGAGGGCAGCAGAGGGAAAATGCAGGGGGACCGCACTCCTCGGCCTGCTCTGCCTGTATTGCCTGCACCACCACCCAAGACTCTGAAGGAGTTCACGGTAGACTCAGGGTACGTCAGGGTGCACACAGCCTCCTCTGCTCAGAAGGGCCCTACACTTGGTTTAATGCTCTGCTGTTGCTGTCTTGAAATTCTTAATTTTTGAACAAGGAGCCTGCATTTTCATTTTGCAGTGGGCCCTACAGATTATGTAGCTGGACCTGAGGGTACCATTCCTATAAAACAAGAAAACAGTTTGTCCAAGTTGAACCCCATCCACAAACAGACTAAGATTTCTCATTGCAGGAAACAGCTGAGCCCCGGGCCTGCCTGTGTAGCAAAATGGGGCCCATTACCCAGCTTTATATCCTTGGGTGGCCACACAAATTTAGGCAGAAGTTTTAAAGAGCTACTTTTCCATGTTTCAGGCTGAGCTCCTCATTTTATTCTCCCTGAGCAGAAAGGGAACAGTACCAGGATTTATGATTCTCCGGCATAAACAGCAATCCCCAGAGCTCTAGGTGAGTAGACAGCGTGGGGAATGGTCCCCGCATGAGCACACGCACACACCTCTCAGGGTTTTTGTTTTTATTTGTTAGTTTGTTGCTGATTGGATAGAGACATCCTGACTGTCTGAATTCTGGCTTCCCAGACTCTGAGAGCCCAAAGAGTTTCCTCACAGACACTTGATTTTACTCCTTAAGACCCTCAGGTGAGGTAAGTGAGAGAGGAAGAGTGAGCTTAAGGCTGAAGCTGAGTGGAGTTCCAGTTCCTTCCAGTTCTTGTGTTTTTCCAGGGACTGCAAAGCCCCCAGAGGCAAGGGCTGAGTTTTAATTGTCTCAGTATACACAGCACCAAGCATAGTGCCTTGAAAATGGCATGGCTCAATAAATATTACTTTTTAACCAATTAATTAAGCCCTGGCCCATTCAACAGTTGCTCCCTGAGCCCTTGCTGTGTGGCAGGCACAGTACTAGGCTATGGAGGTACAACTGTGAGGCGCACCTCTCCTCTGGACCCAGACTGTGCATCCAGATCTCTTACTTGACCTCAAACTCAACATTCCCAAATGAGAGCTTGTGCCTTGGCCAAGCCTTGTCCCCGACCCATGTTCCCTGCTGAGTGGACAGCACCATTATTCAGAGAGGCAACACAGAGCAGTGATTGGGGACACTGGAGCCAAAGTGCCTGTGTGGGGGTATTGTCCAAGCTCCTTGGTTGAGTGTGTTACTCTACTCTCTGTGCCTCAGTTTCCCAGAGAGTTGTGAGGACTGAATGAGCTAATGCAGGTAGAATCATGTGTGCTAGCTATTATTACCACCTACTCATGTACTCAAGACAGAAAACCAGGAGTCTGGTTTGATACCTCCTCCTCCAACCTGCATCCCCAAGTCCTGTTATAGTAACTTCTCAATGGTTGAGGAATCCATTCAGTGCTCTCCATCTTTGTCACCCAAGTCCTGGTCCAAGCCACCATCATCTGTCAACTGGACTACTACAATCGTCCACATTTGGTCTTTCCACGTCCCCTCTTGTCTGTTCTGTTCTCCACACTACAGCTAAACTGACCTTTCCAAAAAACAGATCTGATCTTGTCACCATGCCTAGAAGATCTTCAGGGTTTCCAGCCTCGCTCACACCACAGTCCCCTTTGTTCTCTGCTCTACTGTTGGGGGCACCACTGACATTCTGAGCCAGATCATTCTTTGTTGTGAAGGATTGTCCTGTGCATTGTAGCATGTTTAGCAGCATCTCCAACTTCTACTACTAAATGCCAGTAGCAGCCCTCCCCTTAAGTTGTGACAAAAAAATATTTCCAAGACATGGCCAAATGTTGCCTAAGGGGCAAAATCACCCTCGTCAAGAACCTTTGCTGTAAAGTGCTGTCTCCTCTCCTGAAACAAGGGAACAGGCTGCTCCTTCTGCCTAGAACTCTCTCTAGGTCTTGCCCCTGTTCCTAGTTAACCCCTTCTTGCCCTCAGAATCTCCATTCCATCATCATTTCTTCAAGAGGAGCTTCTCTGACACCCCTGCTTCCCTGGTACCCCATCATAAACTCTCCTAATGTTGGGTACTGCTCCCATGTGGTACTTAATACATGGTAATCAAAACAGATGATTACCAACATAGTTGTAATTTTGCTTTTACTTGTATGATTATTTGATTAACATCTGTTTCATCCAACAGAGTCTAAGCTCTACAAGGGCAGGCACTGGACTTGTTTTCATCATCATTGTATCCCCAGGATACATTGAATCCCCCAGTACCTGCCACACAGTAGGCAGTCCGTCAATATTTGTTGAATTAATAAATGCATGAAGACACAGCCCCCGGCCTCACAGAGTTGCTTTCTAGGGAGGAGATTGGTAAGTAAATGAGCAAATTCAACGCAAAACTGTGATAAAGTAATTTACATTGGGAGCATACAGTACCTAACACAGACTTATGGAGGTCGGGGTGCTCCTGGAGGAGGTAGTATCACAGATCCCATCAGGAGATCTGAAGGGTATTTAAGAGTTAAGTGAATGAGGGTAGAAGAGAAAATGTAGGAAAGTAGGGGCTCCCTGTATAAGGATCAGCTTGGGCAAAGACTTAGAAGTGAGACTGCATGGACCTCAAATCCCTCCTTCTTTCTAACTCCTGTTTGTCCCAGGCTAAGGCCTTGCTTAGGTGACCCTGTCAGAAGGAGGTAGGAGTGGAGGCAGGGGGAGAGCCTACTGGCTCACAAGTAGGGTGACCAACCATCTCAGTTTGCTCAGGACTGTCTTGGTTTTAGCATTGAAAGTCCCACATCCTGGGAAATCTCTGGTCCTTGAACAAACTGGACAGCTGGTCACCCTGCTCAGGGTTTGTTCACGGCCATCCAAGCCACCTGGAAAGAGCAACAGGGCATCTGACCACCTTGGAATCATCTCTGGACTGGGGCCCAGACACCTGGGTTTCAGTCCCGGCTTGCTTCCTCACCAGCCCTGTAATTCTGAGGAAGTCGTGTCTCCCTTTCCTTCTCAGGCCTCCTGCCTCACGCGGCTGCTGCCAGGGCCTAGTGAGAGAATGTCTATAAAAATGCTTAGTAAACTTTGAAGTGTGAGGACTTTTTATTATCATTCCTTTCTGGATCATTCAGGTCCGGACGTACTGGAAGTCCCTGCAGGGCCTTATCGAGGACTCATGGAGGCTGCTCCGGGTCACTCTCTGCTGTGAGTGATCTGCCTCCTAGGCGGCCGCCGCCAAGGCCCGTTTGGACAGCTGCCTCCTGGACTCCTGGTCTGGCCGTCTCCTCTCCAGCTTGTGCCTCCTTTTCCTTTCACTGGGGGAACAAACACGTTTAGAGTTCAGAAGAATGAAACCTCTCTATAAACGCTTGTCTGAGGGAGAAAACGCCCCATTCCTTTAGAGACCGTGCATGCCACAGAGCAGAGCTTCCCAACGTGTTCCTCCAAGTCAAACACACCAGAGGCCTTCAGGCCAAGAGGCAAACACATTGGGCGGGACCCTCCTTGTAAAAGCAGGAGCCTGCATCCTCTCCTCTAATCTCTTCCTGGAAACCTCCTTTCCTCCCACCGCCCAGGGCTGTTTACTCTCGTTTACCTCCTGGCTGGGTGGTTCAAATCCACCGCCTCTCAGACACCCAGGCAGTGAAATTAATTCTGAGCAGGCCGGGGGCAGTTCTGTGGTTCTGTGTCTTCCATGAGTGCTAAGTAGGCCTGACAGTAATCTGGTAGGGCCTTGGGGTAGGGTTGCCAGAGAAAACATGGCGTGCTCAAATATTGCATAGGTCATCCTTATACTAAGAAGTATTTGTTGTTTATCTGAAATTCAAATTTAACTGGGCATCCTGCATTTTCATTCTGCAAATCTGATAACCCCACATTGGGAGCCCTTTTCTGAGTCCATGTTTTAGTTTCTGAGTGGGACAGGCTCATGCCCTTAATTTCCTGATGAGATTTCTGGGTCTGGTCTTTTGTTCCTGCCCCCTGCTGCAAGCATCAACAGATTCCCAGGCATTATCAGGCGGGCTCCTGAAGTAACCTGCTCCGAGGTCTATACCTAATGAGTGGATGAGAGAGCTGAATGTGGGATTGGAAGGCAATCAAATTGGGGAATCTTGCAAGATCTTGAAGAGAGCACTTGTAGACATAGAGCATATGATTGTGGTTGGGTTAAGTGAGTGGCTTTTCCACGGAAATTTGTGAAAGGGTCTTTGGTTGGGGAGCCGCCTGCTGCTGAGATGCTGGAGGTAGGAGGGTTAGGCATCACCCCTTCTACAACGTATCTTTTGGCGCTGGGGTTTTGGCTACTGCCAAGAGTGGAGCCTTATGTATCTATTTATATCCAGGAATTTACAAGAGCCCTGGGAGAAAGATGCTGGAGTTGCAACCTCTTTTTCTGGACTTTTGACATAATTAAGCCTCGTGTGTTGGACTGGGTGGGCTTGGCTGAGGCCAGACAGTAGCAAAGGCAATGCAGGGGGACCACACAGGAAACGTTCCACAAAGGAAGGAGGTGGGAAGAAACAGGCTAATGAAGGAGAGTGCTAATTCTAGACACAGTGTGTAGCTGATAGGGGAACCCATTTTGACCCTGGCCCAACTGGGGGTCTTGGAGGGTGGGGAAAAAAGGCTGTGTGTGTGAACTAAAAGAGTGATGCCATTAATAGTTGTACACTTAGGGCCTGAGCAGTTTTTCTGTTGGGCGTCCTCGTTGTGGATATCGTCTCTCATTCCTTGAGGAACATCAAGGACAAATGGGCATAACTTATACAGACAGCTGGAGAGATAGCAAGATGGGCTCTGAACAGCTGGAGAGGTGACTCAGTCAGCCCATATCTCTGGAGACTGGCAAGACCTTGGCACACTCTCAGACACACCTGCAGATTGCAGGCAGCTGAGATGGAGATGGGCTCCTTCAGAGCTCAGTGGTCCTGAGGTCAGATGATTCGGCGATGTCTGAGTTCCTTCTCTGCCAGTAGGTGGCAGCAGATGAGCAAAGAGAAAGACTGAGGTTGGGTTTGGGGCACAGATGGGTGTGTGTGTGTGTTTGGGTGTGCACGCGTGTGCAATTTGGGGGAGGACCACCTGGTGTAAGTAACCAAACTTCTCCAATTTGGCAGATGGGGGCTCCGAGTTATTATAATTTGGTTATTAAAGGAAATGGAACCTTACTGTGTAGTCAAGGCTTAGTGACGTCAAGACTTTTGGGAGACACGTAATTGGAAGGAATTGTCCATTTGGATACAAATTGACACCAGCTTTAACTTCTTTTGATTAAACTTCTTTTGACATTAGATTAAACTTCTTTCAAATGGAAGATCTTGCTCAATTTTGTCAGTGCTTATCTTTCAAGAATATTCAATTCATAAAGAGGTAGGAAAGGGGAGTGGGTCAGGGCCTATTTTTAAAAGGCACCCCTTTCTCTGAGTGGAGGCAGCTCTATCCTAGTTTTGGAGAGTGGACCTCCAGCCAGGCTGGATCTCCGTCCCCTGTTGCTTCCTCAGATGTGTGCCCCAGCACAACCTTATATTTAAAAAAGAATGTTCTAGAACACAAGTTCTAGAACATTGCCCTATCATGACATTGTTATAGTAATAGAATTAGTGAAAACTTATTATATAACAGGTACTAATCTGAGCACTTTGTATTTGCAAGGAGAAAAGAAGAGAGAAAGTAAAGTAGAACCATGAGTAAAATTTGTAACAAAATGCTTATCATGAAGTCCTATTTACCAGAGAGCAGCCACATGCATAGTTAGCTCTGAGCTTTTTTGTAAATAAATAGGAAGAGGGGAATCACAATAGTTTTCAAGATTCTGATTGTCTATAAGGTATAAAGTTCAAGTATTGGGGAGAGGCACAACTATTTGTAGAACTAGGATAAAAAAAAATTGTCTCCTGTTGGTCTTTGAAGAGCCACTTACCCAAGGTCTCACAACTGCTCAGGCAGAATTTAAACCCCAACCACATGGCTCCAGAACCCACATTCTCAGACACAGCCCCACACTGCCTCTAGAGCTGCACCTGGCACTTCTAATAAATTTGTTAAATGGATAAGTGACCAACCAATGGAACTGGAACAGTAAATAGTTCGGGAGTGTCTGGAGCAATGAGAGTGTAGCTTGATGTAGTGGTGTCCATTCTTATGCAAGAATTGTTTACAAATTAAGTGTTCAAGCCTCAGGGAATGCCTGTATTAATAATAACCTTAACATACTCCCAAACATCAAAGCAAACTAACTTCTAAATGCATTCACTCAGAGAAGCATCATAAACAGCTATTGTGTGTCTCCCTTTTCTTCTGCAGAACCTAAGAATTTGCTTGGAATCAACCTGATATGAACAGAATTTCACTTACAGGAGTTCTACAAAGACTCAGTCATTTTCTCTCTCTCTCTCTCTCTCTCTCTGCCCCAACCCCAAGACTTAGGTGAACACAAATCTGGAAACCAGATATTGGGCTGCTCTTATAGATGTAGAGAGGGAATATATTATAATTATAAAACTGCTTATAAAATTCTTACAGCCACTGGAAAAAAAAACTGGAAACATTAACAGCTAAATCCCAGTTCAGCTTACACTTTATTAAATAAAAAATCCTTCAAACATGATAATCATTCAAAGAGGCCCTCACTCGGTATACCTGAGCAGAACCAAATCCATGGCCAGTGGGAAGGAAGTAGATGGACTTGAATCCATAAAATTCTCCAAAGCTCCATAATCAGGCTTATATTTTCATCAAACGGTGTCTAAAATCTGTGTAGCACCTCTTGAACTGAATGCCTGAAACTAATACATATTGAGAATGTGCTACAGTGTGGCACCATTTTTGGTTCTTTCAAATGCATTCCCTTCTTTGGGACCCACAACAGCCCAGGAATTTAGGTTGTGTAGATATAATTATGCCTGTTTTATAGGTAAGAAGACAGGCTTAGAGAGATAAAAGAACTTGCTAGAGATTATAAGTGAGTAGGGACCCTCTTGAGAACAGCAAGGAGCCCAGAATTCAAACCTGGGTCTTCTGCAGTCTTGCGATCTGCTCTCTGACCTCTAACCTCCACTGAAGATGTGAATCCCCACTTGCTGGAAGGTTGAACTATGAAGGCAAGAAGGATGCCAGGTGCCAACTGAGCCCAGCTCCACGTTTTCCAATAAACCCACTTTCCCCACTGGGGAGGATAAAGAAAGGTAAGACCTTCCCATGTCAAGCCTGTGCAATCTACTGTGTGACGCACCATCACAGCACTCTCTCCTGAGGCTTCCCAGGCCACGTTTTTCTGCTCTTTCCTCCTACTGTCATGGCTGAGCTCCATTTTACTGTGTTGGTGCATCGGGAGGCCCCACCCCCATCCTGCAGATGCAGGAGACTAGAGGCAGAAGGCCACTGCACAGGCACATTCGTGCTCCAAGAGGTTCTGCCTCCTGCTAACTGTGTGCTGTGGAAGCTTTCCTAACTCTCCTGGGGTTACCGTGAAGGTTGAAAAAGGCAAAAACGTACAGATAGCACCTAGCACTATTCCTAGCATGATAAGTTTTAGTGACCCTTAAACTGTCATTCATTTCTTCAGTCCTTCATCTATTTATTTGGCAATATTTGTTGAGCTCCTGCTATGTCCCAAGCATTGTTCTCAGTACTAGAGATGCAGCAATGAACAACATAGATGAAAATCTGCTCTCCTAAGGAGCTTACATTCTAGGGTAGAAATAGATAAACAAAAACAAAACAGATAAATAATTCCTATGTCTAATCAATATAATGAAGAAAAACTAGGTGATGTGATAAGAGTGGTTGACCCGGAAGGCCTGTCTGAAGAGGTGACATTTAAGCTGAATTCTAGAGGATGAGAGGAGCCAGCTAAGCCATGAGCCTGGACAGGAGCTTGCCAGGCATAGAAACTTCAAGTGCTGGGGCTGGGGTGGGAAGGACCTTAGACTTTCTAAGGAGCTGTCGAAAGATCTATGTGGCTGGAGTGGAGGAAGTGAGGACACGAGTATCAGGAGAAAGGGTTGGAGACAAAAGCAGAAGTCAGATGGCACAACCCTTAGAGGCCATGGTGAGGAGTTTCAGCAGCCTGAAGGACGGGAGGGAGCCCACCAGGTGGATATACCTGAAAAGAGTGGGCCAGCAGGAGGGGCATCAGGTGTGTGGTGTGTGCGTGAACACGTGTACACATGTGTGTGAAACACCTGAAAATATAGCCTCAAAATACAAAAAGCAACAACTACCAGAACTGCAGGCAGAAATGGATAAACCAACAATTGTAGTTGGAGATTTTAACATATCCCTTTCAGAAACTCATAGAACAGATAAAAACTGTAAAAAATACATGGAGATATAGAAGATCTGAAAATACGATAAATAAATAAATAAAAATACACATATATTCTTTTTTTAGTACATTATTTTTGAGTACACATGGAATACAAAACTGCCCATGTACTAAATCATTAAAGAAATCTCAATAAGCCGAAAGAATCAACATCATTCAGAATATGTTCTTTATCATATGAAAGAAAATTAGAAATAAATAACAAAAAGATTTCATTTTTAAACACCTGTATGTCTGAAATTAAATAGCAACACTTGGGTTAAAAAACTAACTCAAGAGAAATAACAAAATAATTAGAACTGGATGGCAGTGAAAACACCGTGGAACTTAAAAGGTAAACGTGTAGCTTAAAATACACTTATCAGGATGCAAGAAAGATTGAAAACAAGTGAGCTAAGCCACCAACTCAAAAAATTAGCAAAGAAGCAACAGAGCGAACCTCCAAGAGATAAGAAAAAATAAAAACCAGAGCAGAAATCAATGAAATATAGAGTGATGACAGCAACAACAAAAGAGAAGATTAGTAAAACTAAAACCTGGTTCTTTCAAATGATTAATAAGATAGGTCTCTGTCAAGATAGATTAAGGAAAAAAAAGATAACATACAAATAAATACAATGCATAAAAATAAAGATAGATATAATAGAAATTTTACAGTGCAGTCGTGGACTCAATGTTTGAGTCCTCCCACAATTCATATGTTGAAGTCCTAATCCCCAGGGTGATGGTATTTGGAGGTGGGGCCTTCGAGAAGTAATTCGGTTTAGATGAGGTCATGTGGGTGGACCCTCCGTGATGGGATTAGAGCCCTTGTAAGGAGAGTTAGAGACAGGAGGGTTCACTCAAGCCCCATCTCTTTCCCAGCACACACTGAGGAAAGGCCACGTGGGCACACAGTGAGAAGGCGGCTGTCTAAACGCCAGGAAGCAGGCCCTCACCAAGAACTGAATCTGCTGGCACCTTGATCTTGGACTTCCCAGCCTCCAGAACTGTGAGAAAGTGTCTGTTGTTTAAGCCACCCAGCCTGTGGTATTTTGGTATAACAACCCAAGCTGACTAAGACAAGTACCTTATGGAAACTCTATGTTAAGAAATTTGAAAATCTAGATGAAATGAAAACATTTCTCGAAAAATATAAAACCCAAAAATTGATAAAGAGGGAAATTGAAATTTGAATAGACCAATAAGCACTAAATAAAATGAAATGGTAATCAAAGATCTCTCCTAAAAATTCCCAGGACCAGGTGGTTTTCCATATCAATTTTACCAAACCCCCAGAGAACTGATAATTCCTATCTTAGACAAGTTTCAAACAATAGAAAAAGAATGAAAACTGTTCTACCCTAAGGCTTGTGTAATCTTGTTTCCAAAACTGGATAAAAATAGTTCAGGAAAATAAAAATATAGGCCTATTTCACCTTAGATATAGATGTGTAAATCCTAAATAAAATGTTAGTTAAACAAATCCAACAATGTATTTTAAAAAAGTACATCATCATAACCATCAAATATGATTTGTCTTAAGGATGCAAGAAAAGTGTAATGTCAGAAAACTCTATTAGTGTAATTTTCCATATTATGAAAGGAGAAAATAATTTGATTAACTCAATGATACAGGAAAAACATTTGGTAAAACTCACTTGTTTGTGTTAAAAACTCTTAGAAAGGAAGAATAGAAAAGAATTTCCTTAACTTGGTGAAGTTTATGTACCCAAACCTTAATATTGTATATACCAAATATATACTACATAGTATAATAGTATAAAATGTTAATATTATACTTAGTTGAGTAACTTCAGCTGCGTTTCCTCTAAGATTAAGAATAAGACAACATGTTCACTATCACCACTGTGAACTAGAGGCCCTCAACAGCACTTTAAAGAAAGAAAAAGAAATAACAGGTATGGACTGCAAGGGACGAAATAAAACTGCCGCTCTTTGTAGATGATTTGATTTCCTGCAGAGAAAATGCAATAGAATCAACAGACATTAAAATTGATAAAAGAGTTCAGCAAGGCTGTCAGATACAAGATCACCTTATAAAAATCAATAGCTCTTTTGGTCATCATCAGCAGAAGAAAATAAAATAGCAAGGTAACCTTGTGGTCTAGGAGCTGGGAAGCACCTTGCTCGGACCTGTAATTATACAGTGACCTGAAATGAAAATAGGATTAATTCCATCCTCTGATCCTGGGGTCAAATCAACCAACAGGCAAAGAAGTATGGCTATAAAGGAGGCAGGGAGCTAGAGTAGAAGTTGGAGGAAACTGTGGGTCCAAGAGAGAATTTTAAGATGAGAGAAATACTTAATACTGCTGATAGGAATACTCTAGTAGAGAGAGAAATTAACGGTGGGGAAGAAAGAGAAAGGGCGTAACTAAGGGTCCACAATGAGAGGGAATGAGATCCACAGCCCAAGTGGTGAGATTGGTCTCATATGGCAGAGGAGACACATCTTCACTTTTAACTGGAGGAGGAAGGAGAGAGTGCTGACCCAAGAACATCAAAAACTTGGTGGTGGAGTTCTAGAGACTTCCACTTGTTCAATAAAACATGAGACGAGGTCATCAGCTGAGAATGGGGATGAGGAAGTGCTGGAGAAATGATGTGTGTGTTTTGAGGGCAGGAAATAAGGCCTGAAATAGTCCTGAGTGATATGATACAAAACTCAGACTGGCTTTGTAAGCCCAGAGCCCAGTCCTGGCCTGCGTTCAGTAAGGGCATGTTAAATGACTGACAGAGTGGGGGAATGGACAAAACAGGGGGGCAGAGAGGGCTCCAGTGTGGACATGTGGGCTGGGTGGAGTGTTCAGGTAGGGAGCTTGGGACTGGATGACAGAAAATCAAAGAGCACTAGATTTGGGCGTCAGAGACCTGGTGTATAGATCTGGCTCCACCACATCCCTTTTGTGGGTTCATCTAAACCCCTTTCTGGGCTTCAGTTTTTCTCATCTGGAAAATGGGAATAATGGTGCCTGCTGCCTTCACCTCACAGAGCTGATGTGAAGATTGTATGGGTTACTTTCCACTTGCCACCCACCTCCAGATCCTTTCTCAGCCTTTCCAGTCCTGCTCTGTGCCCTAGGAGGCTGATCTCAGTGGACCACAATTCCCGGTTCCTTTGCCCTCTGCCTTCCCTTTGGGCTTAGCCAGTCAGAGGCACCAGCAGCAGCTGGGAGAGTGGAAGAAGAGGACAGAGCGGTTAATGCCACCATTCCCTCCTGGCCTTGCTGTGATTCTGGCAATGCCATGTTCCTCTACAGCCACAGCTCCTGTTACGCAGCCCCGTGTCAGCGGCTCCAGCTCTCATGGGCTCATATAACACCCTTCCCTCTTCTTGCTCCTCCAGGCCCAAGGGTGGTAACAGCCCCTATTGCTGCTGGTCCCCGAGTATTTCCTGTGACCCTGCCCAGGCCTCCGTAAATAGTGCCTTCATTAAACTTTCATAGTCTCTTTTGAGAGTGCCATCCATTTCTGCCAGGTGTTGAATACAAGGGCCAAGCACAGAAAGGTCACCCAGGTGCTGAACACAGGTGACATAAGGGGAGGCAGGGAGATAGGATGGAGAAGTGGAGAAAAAGCCTAAGGTAAGGGACCATGTGTAAAACCTGCCATGGTCTGACCAAAAAAGGAAAATTCTGCTACTTTCCTGTGGCCTTGGTATCTTCTCCCCTTGAACTGCAGAGAATGTTCCACTCTCTGGGGGCAGAAAGAGCTCAGCTTATTGCTGAGGTGTAAGGAGGTTGCAGAAACCAAGCCTCCGTGGTCCCACCCAATAGAGGGCCCAGAGGACAGGTAAAGGTAGGGCTTGCCCTTGGGCTCAAAGTGTTCTTGGAAGCTGCTGACCTATGGCCAAGCTGCTCAGGTTTCCCACAAGAAAACACAGGCCTGCCAAGGACAGATCAACAAACAAATCATTGATAAGGGCAAGAAAAAAAAATCATTGCTGAGAGTAGCCGTTCATTACGTAAGTAGGTCTCCAGTGACAAGCTTCTCTATATATTGCTTTCTTCTGTTTATTCAGCATGCCGTTTTAAGTTGTGTGTGCCAGATGGGGGTGAGGAGGCTGGGTTCAGGGTCCCAGCTCTATTATGTGATGGACAACCCTCTTCATCTCCACTGCCCCTCATTCCCTCCTTTGCAAAGTGAGGAGCTTGAAGGCCATTTGGTCAACCTCACCGTGCCTTGCCCTGGTTCTTTTTTCAGCTTCCCAAAAATAAACCCACTGGACCAGGCCTGACAGCACCCAGGTTTATGGTCACAGTCTCTGTTCATCGTCACCGTTATGTCTCCCACACCTGTATCCAGCACAGCCAGCAGACCCAGTATCCAGGACTCTGATATGAGCACTGGACCCCTTTATTTCTCTGCCTCTTCCCCTTGGTACCCAACTGGTAACTCTGGAGCAAGGCCTGTGTACTGGAGTCAGGTGGACCTGAGTTGTTCAAATTTAGCTACTTTCCTCTGAGCCTCAGTCTCCTCATCAATAAAAGCAGAAGCCATAATGGCTGCCCAAGTCTTGCTCTGAAAAGCCTAGCAAGATGTCAAGCACACAGAAGACAATCAAGGAAAGAGAGTGCCTCCTTTCCATCACCCTGGGGTTCTACTCCTGCCTCGATGCCTGAGTTCCAGGGCTTTCCCCAGGAATGAACCACTGCTGGAGCAAGCACA
This sequence comes from Diceros bicornis minor, assembly GCF_020826845.1. Taxonomy (NCBI): domain Eukaryota; kingdom Metazoa; phylum Chordata; class Mammalia; order Perissodactyla; family Rhinocerotidae; genus Diceros; species Diceros bicornis. The sequence goes on from NC_080743.1 coordinate 50,006,627, forward strand.
GGAGATGGGCTCTCGCTGGACATTTTCTGGACTTCCCTGCTTCCCTTTTAGAGGCTGACCACCATACCTAGGGTTGGCTCCTACTTCACTCTGGATCTAGCTTCCTTCTCCCTTGTCCCATCTTGCTTTCAGCCTAAACCAGTCTGAGTAACAATATCTTTGAGCTCAAAAAGTCCATATTTCTTTATTCATATAAGATAATGAAACTCTGCTTTGAGATCTGTAAAATGGGTGCAAATATTCCATATTCATTGATGGCAGAGGGTGGAATGCTTGACATCCTATAACATTATTTATATATGACATTTAAGGATGCAGTATTATGTGGCATAAATTTGACATAAAATTAATATACGAGCTATAGTAATCTTTACTTCAGTGCCTAATAAACAATAATTTTATTGGGCCATTTAGAATATTTGTGTTTGGACAAGATTTGGATAACTCAGTTCTCTTTAAAAAGCTATCCAAGGATAGTTGACTTGTTTTCATTTGATAAAATTTTCAAGCAGTAAATAGAGACATTAAAAATCATACCATAGCCTCACATTAGAGTTAGTTCATAGTCAGTGTCTTTGGAGACAGAGATTGCAAGGAGGGGGAAAGTGTGGGGAGTGAGCAGCATTCAACTTTCACTTTTCATTTTGTATTGTTTAAATGATCTAACTTTACATTTATATTACTCTTCTTTTTTTTTGTTTTGTTTTGTTTTGTTTTTGTTTTTGGGGTTTTTTTTGTTTTTTTTTTTTTGTGAGGAGATCAGCCCTGTGCTAACATCCGCCAATCCTCCTCTTTTTTTGCCGAGGAAGACGGCCCTGGGCTAACATCCGTGCCCATCCTCCTCCACTTTATATGGGACGCCGCCACAGCATGACTTGCCAAAGCAGTGCGTCGGTGAGCGCCCAGGATCCGAACCAGCGAACCCCGGGCCACCGCAGCGGAGCGCGCACACCCAACCGCTTGCGCCACTGGGCCGGCCCCATATTACGCTTCTTTATAAAAGTCAATGTCAACAGAGGCTGGGAGTTTGTCAGTGATATTTTTGCTCTCTTCTTTGTTTCCTGTACTTAAAAACATTATAAATGCTAGGTATTTTATATATTATACTATCTATAATATATACTATTTTAATACTTTGTTAAAGTGTAATAAACAATAAGATGCACATATTTGGTGAGTTCTAACATATCTACATACTCATGAAACTATTACTGCAATCAACATAATAAACAAATGTCTACTCCCCAACAAATGTTCTTGTGCCCCTTTGTAATCCCTCCCTCCTTCCATCCCACCCTACTCCTCTCATCCCAAAAAAACCACTGATCTGCTTTCTGTCACTAGAGATTATTTTGCATTTCTAGAATTTTCTATGAATGTAATCACATAGTATGTATTCTTTTCTGTCTGGCTTCTTTCACTCAGCATAATTACTTAAAGATTTTTCCAGGTTGTTGAATGTATCAGTGGTTTAGTCTTTTTTATTGCTGAAAAATATTCCATTTTAGGAATATACCAAATTTGTTTACCATTTGGGGTTGTTACAGGTTATTACAAATAAAGCTGCTATGAACATTTGCATATAAGTCTTTGTATGGACTTTTTAGGGCAAATACCCAGGAGTGTAACGGCTGGATCATATGCTAGTGTATGTTTAGCTCTTTAATTAACTACCAAAGTGTTTTCCAAAGTGGTTGTACCATTTCCTATTCTCACAGCAGTATATGAGGGTCCCAGCTCCTCCATGTCCTCGTCAGCACACGATATGGTCAGACTTGACACTTTAGACATTCTGATAGGTATGTAGTGGTATCTCATTGAGGTTTTAATTTGCTTTTCCCACACGACTAGTGATGTCGAGTATCTTTTCATCATCTATGGATGGCTTATTTGCCTTTTTTTGATGAAGTGTCTTAAAATATTTTGCCCATTTTTTAAAAATTGGGTTGTTTGTTTTCTTATTATTGTGTTTTAGAGTTACTTATATATTTGAATACAAGTCTTTTATGAGATACGTGATTTCCAAATATTTTCTCCCAGTCTGTGGCTTCTCTTTTTATTCTTTTAGTAGTGTCTTTTGCAGAGCAGAATTTCTTAATTTTGACAAAGTCAATTTACCAGTTGGACTTGCTTTGGTGTTTGCTAAGAAATCTTTGCCTAATCTAATGTCACAAAGGTTTTATCCTTGAAGTTTCATAGTTTTAGGTTTAGATTTAGATCTTTTAGATATGAATCATTTAGATTTTAAGTTAATTTTTGAACTAATTTTTATATATGGTGTGGGGTATGGGTTGAAATTCTTTTTTCTTGTTATTCCAATTATTTCAGCCCATTTTATGAAAAGATATCCTTTCTCCACCAAATTGCCTTTGTATTTTTGTTCTAAGGCAATTGACCATTCATATGTGGATCTATTTCTGGACTCTCTGTTGGGTTCCATTGATCTATTTGTATATCTTTATGTCAATACAATACTGTCTTGATGACTGTAGCTTTATAATAAATCTTGAAGTCAGGGACGTAAGCCCTCCAACTTTGTTCTCATCTTCTCAAAATTGTTTTGGTTATTCTAAGTCCCTCGTACTTTCATATAAATTTTATAATCAGCTTGTTCATTTTTACAAAAAAGTCTGATGGGATTTTGATTGATATTATGTTAAATCTATAGATCAATTTGAGGAGAACTGACATTTTAACAATATTGAGTCTTTCAATCCAAGAGCCTGGTATATCTCTCAATTTATTTAGGTCTTCTTTAATTTTTCTTTTCAACATTTTGTAGTTTCAGAATACAAGTATATATTATTAAATTTATCCCTAAGTATTTCATATTTTTATGCTACTATAAATTGCATTGTGTTTTCATTTCCAACAAAAAATTTCTTGTTTCTAATATACAGAAATGCAGTTGATTTTTATATATTGACATTATATTCTTTAACCATGCTAAGCTCATTTATTATTTACAGTAGCGTCTTTGTAGAAATCTTAGGATTTCCAACATAGACAATTACATTGTCTGTGAATAAATCTTGCTTTACTTCTTCTTCTCCAATCTGTATGCCTTTTATTTATTTTTCTTGCTTTATTGCACTGGCTAGGACCTTCAATGCCATGTTAAATAGAGGTGGTGAGAATGAACATCCTCACCTTTTTTACACTCTTAGGAGAAAAGTATTGAGTCTTTCACCATTAAATATGATATTCGCTATGGAGTTTTTTTCATAGCTGCTTTTTATTGGGTTAAATAAGTTCCTTTACATGTCTAGATTGCTGAGAATTTTTATTATGAATGAATATTGAATTTTGTCTAACGATTTTTCCATATATTTTGAGATAATCATGTGGTTTTAATTTTTTAATCTGTATAATATGGTTAATTATAGTGATTGGTATTGTTTTTGTGTGTGTGTGAGGAAGATCGGCCCTGAGCTAACATCTGCCAATCCTCCTCTTTTTGCTGAGGAAGACTGGCCCTGGGCTAACATCCGTGCCCATCTTCCTCCACTTTATATGGGACGCTGCCACAGCATGGCCTGACAAGCCACGTGTCGTTGGGCGCCCAGGAGCCGAACTGGCGAACCCCGGGCCGCTGCAGCAGAGCGCTGGCACTTAACCACCTGTGCCACCCAGTGGGCCCTCTAATGATTGGTTTTTGAATGTTATGCCAACTTTGCATTCTTGGAACAAATCTTACTTGGTCATGGTGCATTATCCTTTTTATATATTATTGGATTTGATTTGCTAACATTTTGTTTAGAAATTTTGCATTTGTGTTTATGAAGAATATTGTTCTGTAGTTTTCTTGTTATGTTCACTTTTAGGCAGGTTTAATATAATCAGTGTTTTGTTCCTTCACCCTTTATGGATGAATGGAAAAGGCAAGACTTAGAATCTCTGAGAAGTTTGAGTGTGTTACAGACACTCATAAAATTTTAGTACCCAGGATGTGTATCCCAAAGTTTTATATCATTTTCTACATTAAATTACACAGATAAAGAAAAAAATAGGAAGGAAATTCAACAAAATTTTAATAGCAGTTTCTCCTGGGTAGAATTAAGGGTCTTCAGACATTTGAGGAAGTCCACTAATAGGACAGAGAGACATGAAAATAAACAAATGGAAAACAGGGCCTTTAGAGAAAATAGCTGGAGAAAAGAACAAACTGTAAAGCAGTTCTAATTATTATCCTCATAGCGATTTGAGAACATATTGTAGCCAGGAGACAAGATCAAGAGCAAATGAAAAAAAGACAATCAGGGAACAAGAAAGAAGTCATGGAAAATAAAAATATGATTATTATAAAGCAAATAAATGATCCTAATCTTACAAAATGGGTGTATTAGGCTGCTAGGGCTTCCACAACAGAATACCACAGAGTGGGTGGCTTAAACAAACAGAAATTTATTTCTCACAGTTCTGGAGGCTGGAAGTCCAAGATCAAAGTGTCAGAAGGTTTGGTTTCTGGTGAAAGCTCTGCCTTGGCCTTACAAATGGCTGTCTTCTCACTATGTTCTCACACAGCCTTTTTTTCTGGGTGTGTGTACTCCTGGTATCTCTTCCTCTTCTAATGAGGACATTAGTCCTGTTGGATTAGGGCCCAACCCTTATAATGTCATTTGACATTAATTACCTCCTTAAAGATTCTATCTCCAAATACAGTCACATTGGGGGTCAGTTCTTCAAAACATATGAATTTTGGGGAAACACAATTCAGTCCATAACAGTGGGGAATTGAAAAATACTGTCTATGGTCAATGGAAAAGAAAGAAAAGCATGAATATTTATTTAAGAAACTTGAGATTTGAGGAACTTAAAATACTGACTTACCTATATTGAAGCATCTAGATAGGTAAAGATAGACTAAAGACAAATCCTCATCTAGGAAAGCAGAAAGTCATAGTACACTATTCTGAATTTATAAATTAAGAAATAGTGGTAAAAGCGGATTACATAGTCAGAATAAACAAGTAGAAGAGTTAAAAGTTATCCCTGGGAAGTGTCAATAGAGGAAGCACGTTGTTTTTCATTTAATTGTGAACCTCTCCTTACTATTTTAGCCATATCCACATATTTGATAAAAATTTAGCAAAAAACTCCATTAAAATAAAACTGTGTGGCCACTCTGTCTGCTCTCTTCTTTTCCCTCCATCTAGTCCTTCTTCAGTATTTCCAAAACTAAGGGCCATTTTGGAAACCCAAGATTGGGAGTTACAAGCCCAGATCTCACTCAGCATTTCCAGTTCCCTCTTCTATCCCTTTCTGGTTTTATCTTTGTACATTTTTATTTCCACAGATTGTAGTTTCCTTTGAAGACTTATCTATGGCTTGCCTCCAATGCCTTAAACAATGACCTGGCACATGTAGATGCTCAGGGAATATTTGCTTATAAACACAGATCTTGTTATTCCTTTGCATTGCAGTTCTGCTCAGTATTTCATCTTCAGTTGTCTCCCAGCCCTTGGAACCAGTGCAGAGAGAGTCTCATTAGGATCATTTTAAGGCAAAATGCCCATTATATGTTTAGATTTCCATTATATGTTTAAGAAAGTGATACCAGAAAATGCTACTGGAGGAGAATTTTTGCCTGGGAGAACCCTCTCCCTCTTTACTTAAACATGAGTGTTTTAACCTTATATGTATCTGCTTCACTCATTCATCCACCAATTTTTCCTTACTGGGCTCTACTACATGCAAAGCTCTGTATGAATGCACAATTTTGAAATCATTTCCCTGTCCTCAAGGAGACTATAACTGCCCTCAAATGTGGAGGTCAGAGGTGTTACATAAATACAGAACTTGTACCAGAAAAACTTCTAAAGGGCACACAGGCGCCTCTGCCTTGATAAAATTCATGAGTTTGTGGAAAACTAAGCCAGAAATTAAGTTTTTTGTCAAATAAATCATATTCCCTCATTGCTTAATACTTCTATCTCAGAGATTTCTTTCTTGCATTTCTGATTTATGCTAACTTGACAACAGTTCCTGGAACTCTGGCTGTAAGTTCCCTGCCAGCCCTAACCTCTCCTTTACGTAGTTAACAATTTGAGGACAATACCCTGGTCATTCCTTTTTGGGAAGGAAGGCCAGAGGGCCTCTGGGGAAGAAGATGGTCATTCTCTGCACAGTTTGTGTGGTATAGAAGAGGCACTGAAGCACTTGGCTTTGGAGCAGGATATCCTGTAATGTCTAATCCCAGGAGTGCTCCTATGACTGGATTCCCAACACCCAGACCCTCGGATTCTCAGGCTATTTCCAGAGTCTCCCAGGGGCCAGATAGGGATGGTGGGGAAGAACAGGCAGAGAGTAAATGATCTGCTCAGGATCCTCTCCAGGGGCTTGGGCTAACTCTGAGTACTCTATTATTCAAAAGATATTTATTGAGAACTTACTCTGGCCTTTGGAAACTCCATAGCTGACCTTCCTTTCCAATAATTTGCCAAGACATGAACTCTGCTGTTGAAAGTCTAGCTTCAGGTAGACATATAAACACTTAATTAGAACGCAGTATGTCCCAAGCAATCAATAATTGAAGTAAGCATGAAGATTCAGAAGCAGCCCATAAGAGAAAATGAGTGATTCTCTTTGTGCGAGTCAGGAAAAGCAGGGGTAATCCGGTTTGTCCAGAGTTTTGAAGGATGAATAGAAGTTTGTCAAATACATAAGGTGGAAGAAGATTGCAAACAGTGGGACCAGCCCGTAAAAATAAAGACGGTTGTGACTGACTGGAGTTTTAAGGAATATCTATTATCTGTCACCAGATCTACACATATACCTGCATCTGTGTTCATTTTATTTTATTCTTTAATCTCCTTTTAAGGTGGAGCATGTATCCCTGAGGAAAACTAATATCTTTCTGATATTGAGTTTTTCATCATTAACATGGCGTATCTGTCCACTCATTTGGATCGTCTTTAGTGTTTTTTAGGAAATTTTTATGGTTTTTTCCATGAAGATATTATACATGTTTGGGTACCTTTTGTTTAAGTTGTTGTTGCCATTATAGATATTAACTTTTAAAAATTATTTCTATTTGGGTTGGGTAGAAAAATGCAATAGACTTTTGTATATTGATCTTATATCCAGCAACTTTGCTAAATTTTCTCCATTCCAGTAATTAGCAAATTATTTTCAATTTTCTATGTAGACATCTACAAATAGTGACCAACTCGTTTCTTCCTTTAAAATTCCTTTAACATTCTATTTATTTTTCTTGTACTGTTTCACTGATTATGACTTTCAATATAACAGTGAATTGATACAGTATGAGCAAGCATCTTTGTCTTATTCCTGATTTTGAAGTCCCATTTATTTTCTCCCACCTCCACACTTCACTTCCTTGAAACTTGTCTTGCTAAGGCCACCCATGACCTCTATATTGCTAAATTCAAAAGACATTTTTAAATGACAGTTTTGTTTTGTCAGTTGCATTGACATCATTGATCACCTCTATTCATGAACCATTCCCTTCTTTTGGCTCTCCAATACCACATTCTCCTTCTATAGTCTCTGACTGTTTCTTTTCAGGTATTCTTTGCTTAACATCTATTTGTCCTCCAAATGTTGAAGCTCCCCCAGGCTCCATTCTGAGTTTCTCCTTTCACTTCTCACTCTTCTTAATTGATGTCATCCATTCCATGACTCTGTATGCCATCTATTTGACATACACACAAACAAAACTGCCAACTTGACATTTTGCTTAGATGTCTGATAGGCATCTCAAGCTTAACATGTTCAAAACTAAACTGTTCATCTTTCCTCCTCAAAGGTAATCATCCTGTAGTCTCCCCATCTCACTAAATTGCAACTTTAACCACTCAGTCACTCAAAATAGAAATATAGGAGTCATCCTCTTCCTCTTTTTCATCTCCTGCATCCAATCTATTGCCATATATTATTTATTCTAACTCCTGTATATATGTATATATCATATTCATTGTCTTCTTTGTCTTCTTAGTCTAAGCTACCATCCTTTCTTGCCTAAACTACAGCAATAGTCTTCTATTTGGCATCCTTCAACTTTTGTTCTTTTACAATCCTTATGACAAAGCAATTAAAGTGACAAAGGAGCCAAGAACGTATAATGGAGAAAAGAAAGTCTCTTCAACAAATGGTGTTGGGAAAACTGGATAGCCACATGCCAAAAAATAAAAGTAGACCCTTACCTTACACCATACACAAAAATTAACTCCAAATGGATTAAAGACTTGAATGTAAGACCTGAAACTATGAAGCTTCTAGAAGAAAACATAGGCAGTAAGCTCTTCGACATCTGTCTTAGCAACATATTTTCAAGCACCATGTCTGACCGGGCAAGAGAAACAACAGAAAAAATAAACAAATGGGACTACATCAAACTAAAAAGCTTCTGCACAGCAAAGGAAACCATCAACAAAACGAAAAGACAACCTAACAATTGGGAGAAGATATTTGCAAACCATACATCTGATAAGGGCTTAATCTCCAAAATATATAAAGAACTCATGCATCTCAACAACAAAAAAACTACCTACCCAATTAAAAAATGGGCAAAAGACCTGAACAGATATTTGTCCAAAGAAGATATACAGATGGTCAACAGGCACATGAAAAGATGTTCAAAATCATTAACTATCAGGGAAATGCAAATCAAAACTACAATGAGATATCACCTCACGCCCGTCAGAATGGCTATAATTAACAAGACAGGAAACAACATGTGTTGGAGAGGATGTGGAGAGAAGGGAACTCTCATACACTGCTGGTGGGAGTGCAAACTGGTGCAGCCGCTATGGAAAACAGTATGGAGATTCCTCAAAAAATCAAGGATAGAACTACCATATGATCCAGCTATTCCACTGCTGGGTATTTATCCAAAGAACTTGAAAACACCAATGCATAAAGATACATGCACCCCTGTGTTCATTGCAGCGTTATTCACAATAGCCAAGACTTGGAAGCAAGCTAAGTGCCCATCAAGGGACGAAGGGATAAAGAAGATGTGGTATATATACACAATGGAATACTACTTAGCCATAAGAAACGATGAAATCCAGCCCTTTGTGACAACATGGATGGACATTGAGGGTATTATGCAAAGTGAAATAAGTCAGAGGGAGAAGGTCAAATACCGTATGATTTTCTTCATTAAGTAGTAGATAATAACAACAATAAACAAACACATAGAGACAGAGATTGGATTGGTGGTTACCAGAGGGGAAGGGGGGAGGGAGGAGGGCGAAAGGGATAATACGGCACATGTGTGTGGTGATGGGTTGTAATTAGTATATAGGTGGTGAACATGATGTAATCTATGCAGAAATAGAAGTATAATGATGTACGCCTGAAATTTATACAATGTTATAAACCAATGTTACTGCAATAAACAAAAAATTAAAAACTAATAATAAAATAAAATAAAATGAGAGAATTAAAAAAAAAATAAAGTGATATTTTAGAAATATAAACCAGCAGATCATATTACCCCTTAGTGTCCCTTGAGTGACCTCTCATGGCACTATGAGTAAAATCCAAAACCTTAGCATGGCCTACAAGGACCTGAATGTTATGACTTCTTTATTCTCCAGCTTTATCTTGCACTGCTAATCTCCTCACTCACTATCCTCTAGCCACTTGGATCTTGCAGTCCTCTGAGAGGCCCAGTTTTTCCTGCCTAAGATCTTTGCACTTATAAACTCCAAGAGGGCAGTAATTGTATCTTTCTAGTTCTCAGTTATATACCCAGGTGCAGGCATGTGTAAATAGTCAATAAATATTTGCTACATAAATGAATGAATGAATGATATTTCTTTTATTTAGGGTTTTCTTCCCTCACTTATTACATGGCTAAATCTTGTTTATCTTTTAGGTCTCATATCAGTTAAAATACCACTTCCTCAAATTAGTCTTCTGATGACTACCCCTCACTTCACCTTCCTTCTTTAGGCAACAGCCTTCACTCTGGCTATACGGGTAGGCACTGACCCTGCCTAGACCAACTTCACAGTATCCTATTCCTCTCCTCAGATTTTCCTATCTGGAAGTGGTAAAGAAGGCTCTCTTGCCCTTGTGTCAGAGAGTTTCTTGGCTGTGATTCATGTTCTTTAATGTGTGAAGAAAGCTTGTCTGGAGGAGAGAATGAGGCCAACTCAGAGAGACATGGAGAAGAGGAACAAAGAAGGAGAGAGTTCAGATGGTGTGCCAGTCTCTGGATCTCATCATCCACCCTTGAAGCCTTCTCCAAGCCTGGATTGTCAGCTCTTCCTTGCTTCTATAAGCTACCCCAAGATATTTCCAATCAATTCCTCCTTTTTGCTTCAACTAGTTCAAATTGGGTGACTGTTATTTGTAATGGAAACATTCCTCGACCTCCCAATCTAAATTTGGTCCTCCTGTTATACTCCTTAAAACACTCTATGCTTTTTCTTCATGACATTTATCAGAATTTGTAAAGTATGTGTTCATTTGTATATTTGTTTAATGTCTGTCTCCCCGTAGATGATAGAAACCGTGTTTATTTTGTTCACTATTTTTTATCCAGTACACAATGTAGTGCTCTATCCATAGCAAGCACTCAATAATTATTTGTCGAATTAATGACTAAATAAATGACTCTGTGGTTGACTAGATACGAAGGGGGACCAGAGAGGGAGGAGGCTTAGGATGACTCCACATTTTTTGGCTTCACCAAGAGGGTGGAGGATGATATCATTGACTCATATTGGGAACATATGAGGAGTAGTCAATGTAGGGGAGGAAGAACATGAATTAAGTTTTGGACATGAGTTTGGGGTGCCGATGTACCCATGGTACAGTGGAGCTTTCCAGTGAATAGGGGATCTCTTTGTCTCCAGCTTAGAAAAGAGGATGAGTGAGAGATCTGACTTGGGAGACCTTAGATAATAGGTAGCATTGGAAGTTTTAGGGGCAGATAAAATCCTCCAGGGAGCATGAAATGTGGGAGAGACCTGATGACTGAGGAGAGGGCCCTGAGGAACAATCCTTTATATTGGTCTAGATCCAGAGATATTCCGTGGTCTCAGGGTCTGCTTAATTCCTGGTTTCTAGCTGGGCCACAAGAGCTACTGCATAAGAAGTTTAGTCCTAGATTTTGGGGAGTCTCTGGGAAGAAGGAGGTGTGAGGCTGAGTCCAGCATCCTTGACGTCTTTGGCAGATCAATGGCCTCTAGAGCTAGGCAGAGCTTTCCACCTACACATAGCCTTTGTCTATCTGCTCAGAATTGTGCATGCTCTATCCAGGACTGTCTTAAAGCATCTGACATGTGCCAGGTACTTTTAAAACTGTTCCATATGTGATCTCATTTAACCTTTAACTTTCTGAGGTATAAACTGTTACACCCATTTTATAGAAGAAGGATTAGGGGTTGAAAAGATAAAAATCTTGCCCTGGATCTGACATGTGGGACATGCTCAGGCTAGAACTCCAGTGCCATGATCTTCCCATATTCCAGGCTTCCGCATCACCACAGGTTTGTGCTATATGGAGAGGGAGAGCAGACCTGCCACATGGGAGCTGTGGGAACAAAAGGTCCAGAGGGCAAAGTCAGGGCCTGAACATTAACTGATTGCCAACTTTTGCCAAACCTGCTTCTTGGAGGAGAGTGAGGCCAAGGTCTGCAAACCCCTCTCTTGCTGGAATCTCTCCCTTTGGTGCTCCCAATTGATCTGTGTGATAACTCCCAGTGGTCCTTGCTTGAGGGCTGGTCCCCTGACTAGACTTGCCTCCTCTGTAGCTTTCCAGACTTCTCTCTGCCCACGAGCAGAGCGACACCTCACGGAGTCTCCTTGGTTTCCCTTGGAGGTCATGACAAAGAGAGATCCAGCCCTCTGAGCTGAGCTGCCCTTGAGATTCTTTTCCTAATTCTGGGATTAGAATCATTCATCTGGAGAAGTAAAGTTTCTGGAAATATAAAAGCAATAGATCAAAAAAAATCCTCTTAAAAGAAAAAACAAATTTTTGGAAAAAAAAATCATGCCTTCAAGTACTTTTTGGATGTCATTGCTGATTTAAAGCCATTTTATTAATTTAGAGCCATAAAACATATTATAACTCAGTTTGCTCCAAAAATTATCACATCTGGTCTATTTCGAGACAAACAGGCCTGGAGAAAAATGGAAAAAGTACAGGAAAGCACAGGGGATTCCCATATTTCTCCTTGAATTTTCCAAGAAAATGAAAGTTATTCTCAGGAAAAAAATTTCCCCTCAGGTTTTATTGTGATCCCACTCTTATTGTGATCCAGAAAAATATACTCACAAAAGCCATCTCTCCTGGTCAATGTCTACCATATATTTTCACACTGGTGGGAATATTATATTATTTAAATGCCTTCCTATCCCCCAAAACCAGGTCTCATCAGGCCAGGGCAGGGGCTAACTACTTGCCCAGGGCAGCCACACCCAAACCAATATGTCTTCCAGAAATGAAGAGGGTTGTGTCCTAGACAGGAGTCATAATCTAAGTTTCTAGCTAAGACACATGTACAGACAAGTTTCCTAGGAAATTCTTATCCCCATTTGATAGAGTCATAACTCAACACACATTTACTAGGTTTCTTCCACGCTAGGAGTCAAGCTAAGGGATGGCGGTATTAAGGTGAATGCACCACAGTTTTCTCCCTGAAGCATCTCAGTCCATTGGGGGAAACCAAGAAGCAAATCAGCAACGGTCGAGGTGTGCTCAGGTGACTCCACCTGCATGTGAACCTGAGGGTGGGGGGAAGAGTCAGGAAAGACTTCCTGGAGAAGGGTCTGCAGGAGCTGTGTCCTGTGGGACCAAAAGGAATTAACCAAGCAGAGTGGGGAGAAGGGCATTCAAGGGAGAAGGAGTAGCATGTGAAAAAATGAAATAAGTAAGAGAGAGCATTTGACACTTTTCTGGAGCTATAAATAGATAGTATTACTTGAGTCATCAGAGTGAGGAAAGAAAGAGTCAAGATGAGGCTGCAGAGGAAGGCAGTCAGCTCATCATGAAGGGATTGGGTTGTTGGATTTTATCCTACAAATCAGGAGTCAGTAAATGTTTTCTGCAAAGGAACAAATAATACATATTTTACATTTGGTGGGTCATGTAGTCTCTGTGACAACTGCTCAACTCTGCTACGCAGCATAAAAGCAGCCATAGACAATATGTAAATGAATGAGCATGCCTATGTTCCAATAAAACTTTATTTACAAAAACAGGCAGTAGGCTGGGTTGGCCTGTGGGCTGGCATTTGCCGATCCCTGCTGTAAATCATAATCGCCCAGAAACAGGCTGACCAACTCATCCCGATTTGCCCAGGACTTCCTCAATTTTAACACTGAAAGTCTCACATCCTGGGAAATCCCTCAGTTCCAGGTAAACCAGTATGGTTGGTTACGCTACCTAGGAAGGTTGTTTAAAAATGTAGAATCCTGATGCCACTCCTGACTCAAATCAAAATCTACTGGGTTTTATTTATTTGAGCCTTCTCTCTCTTTTTCTTAGTGAGTCTAGTTAAAGGCCTGTCAATTTTTTTTTTTCAAAGAACCAGCTCTTAGTTTCACTGGTCTTTTCTATTGTCTTTTTAGTTTCCATTTCATTTATTTCTGCTCTGATTTTATTAGTTCCTTCCTTCTACTAACTTTGGGCTTCTTTTGCTCTTTTTTCTTAGTTCCTTTAGGTGTAAGCTTAGATTGTTTGAGTTTTTCTTGTTTCTTGAGGTGAGCCTGTCCTGTATTTGCACTGCTATGTTCATTGCAGCATTATTCACAATAGCCAAGACATGGAAACAGCCTAAGTGCCCATTGACAGATACATGAATAAAGAAGATGTGCTGATGGAATACTACTCAGCCTTAAAAAAAGATGAAATCTTGCCATTTATGACAACATGGATGGACCTTGAGGGTATCATGCTAAGTAAAATAAGTTGCACAGAGAAAGACAAACACTGTATGATTTCACTCATATGTGGAATATAAAAAAACAAAAGGAAACCAAAACAAACTCATAGAATCAGGCAACAGATTGGTGGTTACCAGACAAGAAAGGGGGCGGGGCCAGGGAGAAATGGGTAAAGGGGGTCAATTATATGGTGACGGATCGAAACTACACTTTTGGTGGTGAGCACGCTATAGTATATAGAGATGTCAAATTATAATATTGTACACATGAAACCTATACAATGTTACAAACCAAAATTACTACAATTAAAAAAAATCTACTGGAGTTGGGGGATCTACAAGGGATGGGGTACCATCTGTGGGCAAGAGACTGATCTGATTTGTATGTCAGATGGTTTGCTCTCAAGGCAGGAATATGTACCCAAATACCCCTACCCTAGATGGCATGAGAACATGGTCAACATGGCCCTTTGAGAGGACAGATTCAGCCCAGCAGGAGCACCTGGCCTGAGACTGGACAATAAGTGGTTTATGCAAATGGTTTTTCTCTAAGTAATCACTACCCACTAGGGATAGAGGAGGGTACACAGAATCTAAATGACAGGACCCTTGACCAGATGATAGGAGGAGAGGGACAAGAGCCGCCCCCATCCCTCCTCCCCTTGGCCTCACTGGGCCAAGGCGAGACCTCACTGTTTGTCCAGAGCAGCCACACCCAAACCAATGCTCCTTCCAGAAGTGAAGAGGGGAGTGAGTCCTGGACTGGAGTCACAATCTACATTACCAGCTAAGGCACACATACAGGTAAAGAAAATAAACAGAGGGGAAGATAAACTTTTGGGCCCAGATGTCATTTTTTGGAAGCTTTTCACGGTTAGCCCTTATCAGCAACAGCTCTGAAAAGCCACGTCTAAAATTTTCCTTCCGAAGCAACAGGTGTTTGACCCCTGTTCAGAAATGGCAACTGTTTGGCTTGGGCAAACAGAGAGTTCACACTAAAGGACTGATAGGACTCTCTTTACTTTCCTTAATCAGTCCCTTTTTAATTTCACTTCACAGCCCTGAGGGAGTTTTCCTCCTAATTACAAATAGGCCTTCCTATCTTCTGGACCGCTCATTTCCAACACAGGTGGGTCTTGTTCTAAGACCATCAATATATGAAAACCTATGCTCACAGTACAGATAATTTGAGTTACATAAAAATTCTTAATGTTTGAAACAGGTAGTCCTTTGTACACTGCAGAGTTTGTTTATGAACCATTAAGCCCATTAACTATTTGGCAAGAACTCTTTAGCTATTGCCAAATGAAGAGCAATCAGAAATGAAAAGAAAATGTATTTTAAACCAATGGGGAAACAAGTAGCCTTGTAGTATTAGGCAGTTGAACCTGGCAGTTAAAAGAAATGGCTCTTGAATCAAACCGCCTCCCTTGGAAACCCTGCTTCGCTTCTCACTAGCTGTGTGACTTTGGGCATGTTAATTCATCTCCCCAAGACTCAGTTGCCCCATTTGTGAACTAGGCATACTAATCGTAGTTCCCCCATGGGATTGTTGTGAGGATAAAATAAGGCAATTTATATAAGGTGCTTAGCATAGCAAACACATAATAAATGTTAGCTGTAATATTACTCCTGCTAATGAAGTCATTGTATCTCTATGGGCCTACGTTTTCTCGTTGGTGAAATGAGGGAGTTGACTTCTAAAGTCTTTTTGTTAGTTACCAATTCTCTGCCTCATGGGCAAAAATGAAAAAGAAGGGAGGGCAGGGTTATGTGGGTACAAAGACATCAGTCTCCAGGACAGCCCTCTGAAAAGTAGCAATGTGTTAGGAGGCTATATACACAGAGATGGCACATTTATTTGATAATTAATGGAGAGAGAAACAGGAACGATATTGTGAGGATATGCTACGTACTGCCTAGCCAGGGGATGGACATTCATGATGTTTTCCTAGTCTACATACAAAAGCCAGCTCAGAAGCTAAGATATTAGACATTATTGGGAGATATGTGCTCTAAACTCTTTGCTGGATATCTCATTCTTCTAAAAGGCAAGTACCTGGTAGTTTTTTAACCTACTTCACTGGCATTTTCATTGTGTAGAGTGTGAATGTATTAGAAAAGGAAATAATACACTGGACTTCATTTTCACCATCAATGATGAACGGGTTGTTGCTGTAAATATGAGAGGAACTTTGGGAGAAAATGGTCATGTCGTCTCCCAAGTTATAATCGTAAGGGACAGGAATGCTGTCCAGAGTGTACTCCAAATGGTGAGCACTTTCAAAATGGAATTCTACAACCACAAACTATACCCATAAAGAAGAAATTAGAGGAATGTTGGTGGTGGTATTAATTTACTCCAGGTATTATTGAGCATCTACTATCTTCCAGGTTCTGAGCTACATACTTGGGAGACAGAAATGTTTTTAGAAAATCATTGTCCTAAAGAAGCCCACAAGCTCACAGAGTATAGTTTAGGGAGATGGCATCAAGTACACAATTCCAATATAGTTTCAGTAGTGCTAAGGTAGAAGCGTGCACAGGCTGCTATGGAAAACCTGTGAGAGGTCAGAGAAAGCTCCCCAGTGGAGGTGATAGCTGAGCTGAGTATTGAAGGAAGTGTAGATGTATAGGTAAGAAGTACAGGTAAGAAGGAGGTTCCATTCCAAAGAAATAGAATGTCTGTAAGAGATCATAGTGAAACCCTGGAACAATCTAGTATTTCTCTAAAACCAAATTTAAATGACAGAATGAAGGCAGAAGGGGGCTGGAGAGGTAGAGAGAGGTCCAGGCAATGGTGGGCTTTGTATGGGGACAGCCCTGTATAAAGGCCTTGTTAATGAGATTGGATGTTATCCTGCAGGCTAACAGGACATCACAGAAAAGTTTGAATCGAGAGAATGACATAGTCTAAATTATATTTTACATCTGTGGCATCGTATAGGACAGATTTTATAGAATTAAAGCTGAAAACAGAGAGACTAGTGGCAGAAATCTAAAAAAGATGAGAAATCAACTAAGGAGTGGAGAAAAGGGGAAGAAGGGGGAATGGAGTTGAGTTACTTAGGAGAAATTGACGTGATTTTGCTATGGATTGGATATAGGAGGTAAGCAAAAGGACCTAATGCTAATGCTAATGATAACATAAAGGATAATGTTGGTAGTTGAAGACAAAAGAGTAGATGAGATGGCCCAGGGAGAGTAGAGGGGGTAAGATGAAAACAAAATGGAGGACTGGCTGCAGAGCAAACCAAAGAGGGAGTGGAGAAGAAGTAGCCAGAGAAGTAAGACGCAATCCAGGAGGGAGAGTTGTTGTGAACAATCAAGAAAGGCAAAGATTTCAAGCTGGAAGCCAAGTGTCTAAGGATTGGACTTAGTGATAAAAAGGCAGTTTTTGATCTGGTCAAGAATAGTGTCATTGCAGTGATGGGGACATAAGCCAGACTGCAGTGGGCTGAGGGGTGTGGGAGGTGAGGAAGTAGAGACAGAACATACGCTACTCTCTCAGGAGGCTTGGCTGTGAAGGAAAGGACAGATTTAAAGAGATGCCACGTTGAGGGAGAAACTTTTTTAAAGAATTTTAAAAAGTTTTAGTTAAAAAAAAAATTGAGGGGCCAGTCTGGTGGTGTAGTGATTAAGTTGGTGTGCTCTGCTTTGACAGCCCTGGGTTTGCAGGTTCAGACCCCGGGCTTGGACGTACACACTGAGCTCATCAAGCATGCTGCGACATTGTCTCACATACAAAATAGAGGAAGATTGACACAGATGTTAGCTCAGGGACAATCTTCCTCAAACAAAAAGAGGAGGATTGGCAACAGATCTTAGCTCAGGGCCAATCTTCCTCACCAAAAAAACAAAAGAAAAAACGACGGCCGCAATAAACAAAAAATTAAAAAAAACAAAAACAAAAACGACGGCCGGCCTGGTGATGCAAGCGGTTAAGTGCGCATGCTCCGATGTGGCGGCCGCAGGGTTCGCCGGTTCGGATCCCGGGCGTGCATACACGTGCTGCTTGTCAGGCCATGCTGTGGCAGTGTCCCATATAAAGTGGAAGAAGATGGACACAGATGTTAGCCCAGGGCCAGTCTTCCTCAGCAAAAAGAGGAGGATTGGCAGATGTTAGCTCAGGGATGATCTTCCTCACAAAAAAAAAAAAAAGAAAAGAAAAAATGAGAGACCTGAGCACATTTATATGGAGAGGGGAGGAGCTGCCAGAGAGGGAGAGGTGGAAGATAGAGGCTGGATGTAAGGGATCCCTCTCTGGCAATGGCCATGCTGCTCCTCAAAGCAGTGAGCTCCCTGTCACTGTTAGAGCAGACCCACTGTCAGGGATGCTAGAGGAAGGGCTCTTCCTTTGATCAGCCTAGCTGAGCCCAGTGATAACTTCTAACTCAGACTCTTCAACATGACAGTGATTGATTGATCTTTTCATGTCTGTATTGCCACACACTGACCCAGGTGGTACATTCAGATAGGTTGAAGCTACATCACGGATTGAATCATCCAGTTCTGCAGTAGAGGCTGTTGACAACTTGGCCACCTCAAGCCCGCTTTGATTCAGAGATCACAATGAATTAATTCAGGCCAGCCATCTGATAGCCACCTTCCCACATCTACCTTGGGGAAAAGCCAGGCAAAGCCACTTCTCTCCAACTTCTAAAGAAATATATGGCTTCAAAGTCTACCTTTCATCTTAATTCAACTTAATTCAATTAATCAAACATCCATTGAGTGTGTATTATTTGCCAAGGTTGTGTAATGATAGGAACATGCTTCCTGCCCCAAGAAATGCAATCCCTCCCCAGTTGTTCATCTTTTCTGTGAACTGGAGATAGAGAGAAGAGAACTGAATATAACAATCAGGGTAGTGTTTTTCAAACTATGTTTAGTTTGAAACCCCTCGGTTTCTAAGGTGAAACACCTCGGATTCTAAGGAGGTGTTCACTGATCGAGGAAGTGGGTAGAGGTGGGAGAAAGAAAGGCTCCAGGCCTCCCCATCGCAGCTTCAACTCAAATAGCACTACTTTCATGGGTTTATATACTCTGGTTGTCATAGGTTTTTGTTTGAACCGAGAGTTCCATTGCTACAAGAAGCTTAAAACCCCACCAAAGTAATGCTTGCTGATCAAAATCAACAAAGGCCTAGCTCTTAATACTAAGAATTACCAAAAAAGCAAATCAAAAGCATTGAATAAAAGGTTAATTTGGTCTTCCCAATCTCTGTTCATGAACTAATTCATCCGAAAACAAATATATAGCAGCAGGCATTGTACCAGTCCCATGTTGGGCATTGTGGAAATAGAAGTGAAGAAAACCTGGTCTCTGTCCTCAAGGACTTCGTGATCCAGCAATGGAGACAGACAAGGGAATGATCACTCTCTGGGGTGGTAAGTGTCATGATTAAGGTGTGGATTAAGGATGGAGGGGAGAGAAAGGTGACAAGAATGAACTTTGTCTGAGAAGTATAGAAGAGAGTATTTGTCAGAGAAAGCTTCACAAGAGACCTGTCTGAGCTGAGTCCTAAAGGATGTGAAGGGCTTTGCCAGGAGAGGAAGGAGGAGGGGTGTGCACCTGTTCCTGCAGTGGAGGCTGGAGTGCAGGGAGGCAAAGGGCAGAAGATGACCAAACGCTGTTGCTTGGTAAATGTGTAGGGACGAGCTGAGCGAGTGATCTTGGCAGCTTTCTCCTCGAGCTGCACCTGGGCGCCTCAGAGACCCTAAATACTTCAGAGCCCTTCCTGTCAGTCAGGGGCTCCAGCTCTGTGTCTTTCCGAGTACTGCCACCTAGTGGCCATGCTCAACTCCCACATTTCCCTGGAGACTCTTGAATCTGATGCAGACTGAGTCTTCTTAGCCTTCCCAATGGTTTTAGAGTTGAGGAAACAGTGGACATATAACAGTGGCACGTGACTTCTCCAGGAGCACACAGTTTGTGAGAGCTGGAGCTGGAATGAAGCCTAGCTCCTGTGACTCCAGGACCAGGTCAAGTGTGATCTAGTTCGCCCCCAGCCACACTCTGGCTCTGGCAGCTTATGCTGAAGGTCGAGTGAGACTCAACTTGGTGGCTGCCTCTGGAGTGTGCTTAAAATCCTCATCCCAGTGTTGATGGATAAAAACTAGACTATTGGGGATGAGCAAGATGCAGTCTATATAGAAACTGATATATAATAATGTACACCTGAAATTATACAATGTTATAAACCAATGTCACCTCAATAAAATAATTTTTAAAAAAAATCCTCATCCCAGGCTTGGGTGGGGTGGGGACACTTTAAGAGAGAAAGAATGTACAAATAAGTGGCTGAGCCAAAGAAAAAAGAAGAAGATGTATTCTCCCCATCCCCCTCCCACCCGTCCAGCCTTCAAACCTCTACTAGCAATGAGGGAAGGTGGCTAGTGATGTTCTGGATGGGTAGAGACCGTCGACTTCAGGCAGTGGGAACCACCATGTCAAACAGAAGGGGAGAGAGCTCTCCAGCCACATCCTTTCCGAGGAATGGATGGGAGTGAGGGAGCCCCATCGCCACAGGCAAAGGAGAATAGCCCAGGGACAGGGCTGGGGGCCTCTGAAAACACCTGTCAGCTGCTGAATGTCCAAAAAAGTGCATTCAAATAGGGTTCTCTGTTCAATCTGACCATTTACATACAATGTGTTTCAGAAGTGCATCTGTGGTTACACAACCCAGTATTGTTTCAACTCGTATTGTGACAAAGCCATGCAATCAATTATCCTGATTAAACTTCATATCTCCCCGAGTGTATGTGTGGGCATACTGTACTGTGCTCGCATATATTCTATAGTTTTCAAATATATATAATTATATAAATATATATAACTATATATGTTGTTTTATACCTAGTAGCTAATACAGAATGGATTTTTAAGATTATAACAATAAAAATCATAGAAACAATAAGATTAATAAGATTGACACAGTCAAAAGTAAATAGGAACTAGATAGTTAAGATGATGGAAGAAGAAAATCTATATATGAAACAACACCACAACTTTGGGCAGAGGACTACACTGTTGAGCCTAAGCTTTGGTCTGAGCATCCCATCAGCCTCAAAGGGAAAAGACTTGCCCCTGAACGAGAGCCAGGCATTTCATATATTATTGTATAACATATTATTAGGTAGGTATGTTGCTCTTCATTTTGTAGAGGAGTAAAGTAAGGCTCCTAGGAGTGGTCTGGATTTCCTGAGCTCAGGCAGCTATTACATAATGGAGTCACTCTATAAAATGGTAAAGCCCTAAATTATTTCATTGGCCCTCTAATCTGTTTACTTCCAAAATCCTGAGCTGTCTCTACTCCCTCTTACTTTTTTTCCCAAGCATCCCCAGCATGAAGGTTTCTGGCACAAAGAGACAAAGTTTTCTGGCTGGAAGTAGGGAGAGCTGAGCTTGCCAATCGTTCATGGGAGAGCCCTGGCCAAGGTGGGCTCATAGAAGAACTCCCCTCTCCATGCCTAATCAAAAAACTCCTTGAGTTGTTTCTGAATGTCCCATACTTGAGGCTGGGCAGCAGGGCCAAGGATCAAAGCCCTGGAACCTCTCCTTGTACCCATCAAACTGAATTCGCAGAGGGAGGGAGGGAAAATGGGAGGAGAGGCTGGGGACTGCTTCTGATTAGCCTATGTCTTCTGCCAAAGTGAGATGTCCTCTCTCTGTGGACAACTAAATGCTTCTCATGGACCTGCCATCTGGGCTCAGCAAAGTGTGGAGTGGATGCTCTCTCTCTCTCCACCTTACTCCACCCCGGCTCTGGGGCCAGACCAGTGAGATTCAGAAAATCTAGCGCTTTCCCCATCTCCCACTTTTCCTTTTTTCTTGGCGTGGCTACTGCTAACCCAGCCCCGCTCCTCGCAGTAAAGCCAGCCCAGGAACACATCCTCTGAGTGGTCCTGAAAATGGCCAGGAAGCCACCCTTGTCACTGTGCTGGACCTTGGGACGGGGACTGGTGGTCCCGAAGATGAAAGCAGCATCCACTTCCCCAATCACTCCCGGGGAAGAAGTTCTTGGAGAAGCAAAGCCCTGGCTCAGTCACAGTTTACGGAACACACTCATGCCTTATGATTGTTAATGTCGTGTTTTCCAGTGGATTGGCATGTGCGTTGTGGCAGAGGCCAGCAATGGGAGGTGCCAACAGAGCCAGGCACAGCAAAACCATCCTGTGGGGAAGGAACGTCTGACTTCCTTGCCTGTCTCCTCAGGCCTCATCTTCCTCACTTACAGCCTCAGGTCCACTCATTAGCAAACTTTCCCTTTGCTCTCCTCCTGCATAGGAGACACTGTGCTAGCACCACCCCGACTCGGCCCATCTCTTGGCCAGGGAGGAGAGACAGCCAGGTGAAGAAACAGTGAGGGGAGCTGTTAGATTTAGAGAGAGGGTGCTGGGAGAGCACAGAGGGGAGGTGTGAGGAAGACCTCTGAGACAGGTCAGAGGAGACAGGTCTTAAAGTGTGCAAAGGAGATTGTCTGGCTCAGAAGAGGAGAGATACATGCAAGAAAACAAAATCATTAACAACTGTAGTATGCTCTTGTTCTGTATAACGCTTGTAATGTCATTTGATCCTCAAAACATTTGGATCTCATTTGGATCCTCAAATCTCATTTGATCCTCTTTTAAATTGGGAAGGAATACATTATAGCAGATACCTCATATAAGTTTTCCAAGTGCATCAATCTCCCTGTTAGAGGTAAGGAAACTGAGGCTCCAGAGAAGGTAAATCTTTGCCCAACGTTGCAGAGCAGGAAGCAGAAAGCCAGGGCTCAGACCCAGGTCTCTGACTCCGAAACTTGAGTGCTTCCCACGACGTCAGTGCTTTTCAGTATGAGGTCCACAGACACCGGGAGTCCTCTTGAGGGTACAGGGTTCTCTATGAGGATTTTCAAATGTTGTGTTTATTTTGTTAATAATCAAACAAATTAATATAGGCATATTCTGGGTCACCACGATGACTCCTCATAGCCAAGTACATGCAGGATTTTGGTGCTCACATCCGGGTCTGTGTTTACACACAAATCAGAGACACCGCGGAGCCCACCTCGAATTGCTAATGAGGAAAAAAGAGAAGTAGACAATGCATAAATGAAGCCTTGCCACCACTGAAAGCTGAGCGCTCACTATAAGAACCAAGGTTTCACAGTAGTCTGAATAGAGAAAAATAGTAGAGGTAGTACTATGGTAATGAAGGCACGGTGAATGCAAAAAAGCTGACACCACAGCAATAATTAACACATTTAGGTTGCCAGTGAAAATTTAATTTTTGCAAAACAACATCATTAGTTACATTAAATTAACCCAAACTGGCTTAAACAATAAAGGGAAATTTTTTGGTTCACATAACTGAAAATTCCCAAGGCAGTCTGCCCTCTTCTATGTGTCTGTCTGAGTGCAGCCTGGTTGCAAGTTGTCCACTAGCAGTAACTGGGCTACATGCTCTTTATTCACATCCAGCGGGGAAAGAGAAAGCATCTCTTGACGACATTGAATGAAAGTGCTGAGTGTTGCGCTAATTGGACCATCCTAAACCAACATCTGTGTCCAAAGGGATGCCATGAGGTGATTGCTATAGGCCTATTTATAGCAAGAGGGATGGGTTGAGCCTGACTGGCTTAAACCAAGTAGAGCCCACCCCTACATATGGGGCTGCTACCCACTTGGGAAAGAGGATGAAGAATGCTGAAGAAACAACTACAATGTCTACTACACGGGGTTAGAGCATTCTAGGAAGAGAAGTGCCATGGACAGAGGCCCTAAGAAAAGAAGTTCTTAGCAGGTTAGAGAAATTGAAAGATCTGTGTGGATCTGTGCATGAGAAGAGGTTATAGAGGAACTACCTCAAACAGGGCATTTTAAGCCATTGTAAGAAATTGGGATTTTTTTCTTCTAAGTGCAATGGGAAGCTGTTGGGGAATTTTAAGTAAAGCAGGGACTCTGGCTGCTATGTGAAAAATGGCTTGGTGAGTTGGGAGGGATGAGAAAAGAATGGAAGTGGGAAGGACAGTTAGGAAGCAATTGCAATGATCCAGGCAAAATTTATTTACCATGATGCTCATGAAGTATACGCTTCAGGGCCCTTCACTAGCACAAATCACTTACAAAGCGCTGAGAGAGAGCCTGGCCATGCATTCTCATGCTCAAGTATTTTTGTAGAATTTGTGAGAATAAGATAATAGAACCAGATAAAACTGCAGTCTCTTCCACTCTAACTCACCCTCTATCACATTTGCCTTCATGACAGATGATGCTGGCATGACTATTAGGATTTGAGGGGTCTGGTTAAGAGGAGATTGAATTGGGGAAACATTTCATCTGGGTTTGATGGGATATATTTGTGTGGTTCTATGAGGTTCTGCCAGCAAGGATGTAAGCAATGGTAGAGCCTTCCTCTTTTCCCTCTTCACCTTCATTCTATACTTAATGAGTCTCCACTGCTACCCCTGTGGTCCAGGCCTGAGTCATCCCAATATCCTCCTAAAGAGTTTTCCTTTTCCAGTCCTGGTCCCTTCCAGCCCATCCTCCACACTGCCCCCAGAGAAGCCTTTCTGAAAAACAAAACAAAAGATTGGATACCATTACCCTTCAGATTAAAAACCTTGATGAGAATTGCCCGTTGCCCACAGGGCAAAGGTCATCATGTTCTATAACCAATTTCTACTCCTTCTTCATCTCTTCTTGACTTCCAGTGTTAAGAATTACCCACTATTTCCTGTTTAACAACCTGTAGTCTCCAAGAAATAGGTAACAAAAAGTATAACAAGTGGACGATGTTGACTTCTCTTCAATTTATCTACTCTTAGACCTGGCACTCTTGCTTTTCTGTGGCTAAAGCTCTGGGAAGTGTTTCTGTTATACCTCACACCCCATTTACTCCCAGTGGCTTTGGTCGAGTGGGAGTGAGAGTGATGTCGACCCATGAGGGCACAGCTGCGACAGGTTCCTTTTGGGCAACTCTTTGCTGGGGAGCAATGCTATTTAATTGGTTTGACAGAGGATTATCCCTGAAAGAGTTCTGTGAAGGTTCTGCCAACAAGGGTGTAAACCCTGTGTGAATTCCTGAACCTGCCTTTGGGGAAGGAAGGAGGGACTGTGTGAGGGTTGTCAGAGAGATGGTGGAAAAGCATGGCCATAAAAGACTAGCCAATTTAGTCAGATTGATACTCAAACAGGTTCAAAGTTTTGTTTATTTAATAAAAATGTTGACATTGCCCACAGTGCCCAAATCTAAGGAAGAAAACAACCTAATAAAAGTGATAAAACTCGAGCCAGACTGATCAGGAAATTGAGAAGACACGTATTACCAATGTCAGAATGAAAAAGAATATATCACTATCGATTCTACAGGTTTTCAAACGATAATAAGGAAATGTTTTGAACAACTTTAGGCCAAGAAATCTGACAACCTAGATGAAATGGGCAAATTTCTTGAAAGACACAAACTACCAAAGCTTACTCAAGAAGAAATTTATAACTTGAATATTCCTACATCTATTGAAGAAATTGAATTTGTAGTTGAAAACTTTCCCACAAAGGAAACTTAAGGCTAAGAAGACTTCACTGGGGGAATTCTATCAAACATTTAAGGAAGAAATAACATCAATTCTATGCTAACTCTTCCAGAAAGTTGAAGTTAAGGGAATACTTCCCAACTTATTCTGTGAGACTACCATTACCTTTATATTTAAACTGAAGACATTACAAGAAAAGAAAACTATAGACCAATATCCTTGGTGAACATAAATGCAAAAATTCTTAAAACAATATTTCTAGTAACCTGAATCCAACAATGTCTAAAAACGATAATACGACATGACCAAGTAGAGTTTATCCCAGGAATGCAGGATTGGTTTAACGTTTGAAAATCAATCAGTGCAACTCACCATACTAATGAATTTAAAAAAGAAAATTCATATGATTATCTCAGTAGATGCAGAGGAAACATTTGACTAAATCCAACATCTATTCCTAATAAAACGTCTCAGCAACTAAGAAGGAAACTTTCCCAACCTGATAAGGGACATTTATGATAAACCAATGGCTAACATCATACTTAATGGTGAAAGACTGAATGCTTTCCCTTTTAGATCAGGAACAAGACAAGGATTATCCACTTTCATCACTTCTATTCAATGTTGTGCTGGAGGTTCTAATCAATGCAATAAGACAATGAAAAGAAATAAAAGGCACTCAGATTGGAAAGGAAGAAATACAACTGTCTTTATTTGCAGATGGCATGATTTTCTATGTAGAATGTCTGGTGGAATCCACAAAAAAGCTACTAAAATTAATCAATGAGTTTAGCAATGATGCAAGATTGAAGATCAATATAAAATATCAATTGTGTTTCTATATACCAGCAATGAACAATAAAAACTGAATTTTAAATTCAGTTTTAATATAACCACTTACAATATAACAAAAGAAATACAAAATATTTAGGGATAAATCTGACAAGATCTGTATACTGAAAACTAAAAATCATTGCTGAGAGAAATTAAAGAAGATCTAAATAAATGGAGACAGATACTATATTTATGGATCAGAGATTCAATATTGTTAAGATATCAATTTTTCCCAAGTTTATCTATAGATATAAAGCAAGCCCAAACAAAATTCCAGCAGGCTTTTTTGTAGAAATTGACAAGGTGATTCTAAAATTCATTTAGAAATGCAAAGGATCTGGAATAGCTGAAACAACTTTGAAAAAGAAGAACAAAGTTGGAGGACTGACATTACCTGACTTCTTGATTTATTATAAAATTTATATTAATCAAGATAGTATGATATATTAGGCAAAGACTTCTTAGCTACAACACTAAAAGAAAAGAAATAATTGATTAATTGGGCTTCATCAAAATTAAGAATTTTCTCTTAAAGACGCTTTAAGAGAATGAAAAGACAAGCCACAGACTGGGAGGAAAATATTTGCGAATCTCATATCTGAGAAAGTGCTTGATCCAGAATGTATGAAACACTCTCAAAATTCAGCAATAAAAAAACAAACAACAGCAAATTAAAAAAATGGGCAAAAAATTTCACCACTCCACCAAAGATATACAAATGGCAAATAAATACATGAAAATATCACTAGTTGCTAGAGGAATGCAAATTAAAACCACAATGAGGTATCACTGCTTTCCAAATAGAATGCTAAAATTTAAAAGTCTGACCATATGACGTATTGGTGAGAAAGTGGAGGAACTGGAACTCTTAGATACTGCTATTTGAAATGTAAAATCGTACAACTTCGTAAACATTTTGGCAGTTTTTTAAAGATTTAATTACATGCCCACATATGATCCAGCCATTACACTCCTAGGTATTTACCCAAGAGAAATAAAAGCATATGTCCATACAAAGACTTGTATGCAAATGTTCATAGCAGCACTATTTGTAATAGCCAAAAACTGGAAACAACTGAAATGCCCATTAACAAGTATATGGATAAACTAGTGGTATACAACGCAGCAATAAAAAGGCATGACCTATTGATGCACACAACAATGTGGATGAATCTTAAAATAATTATGCTGTGTAAAAGAAGCCAGGTGAATAAAACAGTGCAAACTATATGATTTCATTTATATAATATTCTAGGGAATGCAAACTAACATATAGTAACAGAGCAGATCAGTGGTTGACTGTTGATGAATGAGAGGAGGGTAGTGCAGGATGGAGAGATTACAAAGTTTGCAAGAAGACTGTTAGGAGTAATAGATATGTTCATTATCTTGATCATAGTGATAGGATATGCCCAAAATTGTCAAATTTTACACTTTCAATATATGTAGCTTATTTTATGTCAATTGTAACTCCATAAAACTATTTAATAAAATGCAAATGTAGCAAATCTTTTAATTTCTTCATTTAAATGTCTTATCTTTCTTTTTAATTTCTCTAAGTGAAGCATAATTTTGTAATGAAAGTAACCACTGTATAAACTAAATACTTATTTCCAGTCAAACTGGTTGTTGATCCGGCTGAATGAGCAGTATTGTGTAGCCCAGATGCCTGCATGTTTGATGATTTATTGGGGGAAGGAAACGCATGATCTGGTGTTCTCCAGACCAGTGCTTCTCAAAATCTAACATGCATCTGAATTGCTTTAGAGCTGTGCTGGCCAATACAGGAGCCACTAGCCACATGTGGCTATTTTAATTTCAATTAATTAAAATTAAATAAAATTTAAAAATTAGTTCATGAGTCATGCTAGTATTCATAGTCACATGTGACTAGTCGTTTCTGTATTGGACAATGTAGATAAAGGATATTTCCATCCTTGCAGAAAGTTCTATTGGACACTGCTGCTCTGGGGCCTTGCTTCTCAAACATGTGGTCCGTGGACCAACATTGGCATTACCTGGGAGCTTGTTAGAAATGCACAGTCTCCTCTCCCAGGAGATTTTATACACATTAAAGTTTGAGATGCCCTGGTCTAGACAGTTTAGAGACAGCTATACAGTAAATTTTGAGGTACAGGGAGATTTAGTGTTGCATGTCAGGACAAGGGGATTGGGTCTTTCCTCTGAGCTGCCAATTTGGAGTTAAACAGTTAGGGAAAGCAACGAGAGCTCTCATGAATCCAAGCTGGCTCCTGGATAGAGCTAGAATACTGTGGGGGCAGGTGCAGAACACAAGAAAGTAAGGTTTGGTCATAGGTGACCAGTCACTTAGCCAAGGTCAGGAGCAGGAGTGGCCGATCCAGGAGGGGCAGTGGAAGCACCCGTAGTTCCGTTTTCAAAGGCAGGGATGGGGCAGGCCAGGGCCCCAGAGCAGAAGCTGGGACAGTCGTCACTGTACACTGAAACACCTGGCTGCTCTGGCTCTTCTTCCAATCATAGAGTTCCCAAATCTCAAAGCTGGAAAGGCCTTTAGTGGCAACCCTTGCCCCATTTTCACTCAGTGATCACAGATATACTAAGAATTCTACATGGCTTCCAGCATTTGTCCCACAATCACTGAGCATCTCCTATGGGTCAGGCACTGTGCTAGGGTATGGACTTCAAACACTCTAGGAGTCTGACCCAGGAGTGCAGAGATGTGCACCCTTAGGACCTGAACATTCTGAGCAAATGTCTAAAGTCCAATCTGTACACTCCTCTCTCTTTCCCCTCTAACCTTGAATAAATGGGTCAGTTATCATTTCACATTTGTTGAACTGCAGCCATACATTTACAAACCTCAGAACTGGACCTCTGCTCTGTTGGGCTTCCTCACTCCCATATTATGTTGTTAGACATTATTTGTCCCCTGGGACTGCTTTTGGCCACATTTATTTCCTACTCTATCCCTCCAACTCCCCCCTTCCTCCCCAACCTCGAAGAGTGACGAGTTTTTTGTTTCAGATCATTTTCCTAGGCTGCTCTGACCCAGGTTATTTCCAGTTCCCTTTGTTAATTGCTCTCAGTCCTGTTAGGTAAACTCCTTGCTGGTTGGTGTGCGTATCTCGTCTACAGTAGATGTGCTTTGCACATTTTCTTGACAGTCATTTGTTCCTGCTTTTAAATCCTTAGCAAAGATGTTAAATAAAACCAGACTTGACCCTGCTTTCTAGAGAAGTGCCCTTAGTCCCCTGCGTCCCTCACTGGAGCTGTTTCTGGGTATTTATATCATTATTCTTCATTTATGATCTCTCAGTCAGTTGTTGAGTCCATGTGACCATATTCTCATCCAAAGCAATCTGAACTGGCTGTAGAGTGGAAATGGTGTTGCAGGCTGAGCAAAACCCTTTACCCAAGTTCCAAATCCTTTACTGAAGACCTGGCCTCACTTTATTTTTCTCTTCTGCTGATTCTCTTGAATTCACTCCTTTTCATAATCCTTTGTGACTTTATCCTTTCCAGAAGTTGATGGATTTTCACTATTAACATCTATTACTATGACTATCCAATTTACTGGCCAGTAAATTTCCACAATTAGTTAACACCATATTTATGGCCTCTTCTCATTCTCTGCCCTTGATTTTCAACTCTCTTGTTAGTTCTCCAATAATTTTTTGAACTTTTTATACTTTAACCCAGGATGGTTAATGCTCATTAGTGATGCTCAGGGCTCCATTCTTGGTGACAGATTTGAGCATTAAGGGAGGTGTAGCTTAACCTATATCTGGAGCTATTGTCGCTTAAATCTATGTTGCCAGTTAATTGTTCAGGATTTTTTTTTAAATCTCACTCAGTTAAAAAGAGAAAAGAAAAATTTTAATGATGATATTAATAGCAACTCTACTTATCTGGAAGCCACTTATCTAGTTACTCAGGTGTCTAGAATACAGCAAAAAACAAAGCAAAAAAAAAAAGGCAAAAATCTAAAATAAAAACCAGAAACAAGCAGAAAAGCCACAGATAGGCCAAAAAAGATGTCATGAAGTCCACAGATTGAGTGACACCAATCTTCGTCAGTTTCTCAGTTCCTTGGTATTATCTTAGTAGTTTTCCTGTGTCATTTGAGGACAGCAAGATAGGGGTTATCTCTAGCTTTCCCAGGCATTGCCTCTAACAGCACTCTGTGTACCAGGTAACTGCTTTGGTGTCCATCAGGCCTGTCTAGCACAAGGACCTTCTATCTGAAGGCTCAGCAATGTATGATTTTGAGTGAGAGAGAAGTAATTCTGATGTTAGATTAGAATGCCATTCAGCCCAATCCACTTTAGTCAAACAATAGCCCATTAGCTGATAGCGTGTTTTTTTTTCTTTTTTTAAACTCCTGGAATTCTCTTCTTCCCATCTCCACTTGATGAAATTATATTTATCATCTGAGATCATTTGACTTCCAAGTCACATTAGAACAAATGAGCAAATCAGACGGGGGTGGCAGTGGTTGCTATAAGCAGTCACTATAATAACAACAAAAAGTGATAGCTGCCAAGGAAGAGAGAAAAAATCTAAAAAGTAAACTAAACCCAAAATCTCTGGAGGCTTAGAATTTTTGGAGCCATTTAGTATAGGGGCAAATAACTCTGTACAACTTTAATATTCTTTGTTGGAGTAATGCTATTTAGGAACAAGACAATAAATAATAAATTTATAATGATGACTGATTTAGAAAGAAAAGTTAAATTAGGTTCAGCAACTATACTTAAGGAAGTAAGGAAATGTGTCACTAGTTTTAAATTAACAGGTTATAGGGGTACATCATTCAAAATTCAAAAGGTACAACAGAGTACATAGCGAAAAGAGGGTTTCCTTCCACCTCTATTCCCTAACCTCCAAGTTATCCTCCATGGATACAACCGCTATAACTGATCTCCTTAGGACTTTTCCAAAGAGATTCTAAATGCCTTTAGAAAAGCATGTTTTGTAAACCATTTTTTAAAATTTTGGATTCTAATAAGTAAGCTCCAGTGATCTGGGAAGTTCACTTAGGTGGAACTGCTAATTTCCCAACCATTCAGGGTGAATTAGGTCTCACTGAGTGTGAATTTAGTTTTCTAATTTTTTAGATTATTGGGACAGAAAGGGCCGTTGTCGACCTCAGAGGGACTGTGGGGGAGAATCCTGGTCTTGCTCTTGGCAGGAATAGGAAGGTTCTGACTGTTACCACTGATTGCTTTAAAGACTGTTTTCTCAACTCCATTTCCCCAAGCTTTTCTTAATCCTACCATGTGCAAATGCAGGCTGGTTTGAGGAAAACACAACCTGCTTTGTGGTAGGATGAGACATAAAGAAGAATGAGATGTGGTTTCTGTCCATAAGATACTTGGAATTTAATTTTTTAAAAGGCAAGGCACACACAAAATGCTGTAATATGAGGTATAATATTTGCTATAAGAGAATTTAAAATGCTATGAGAAGAGAGAGATAACTTGGAGCTGAAAGAATCCAAGAAAACTTCTTGAAAGAAGTAGCACTTGAGATAACTGGGGAAAGAAAAGTAGGACTTCAACAGGAAGGAAGGTAGAGAACATCCCAGGAAGAAGAAAAAGCATGAACAAAGATATAGAGGCTTCAAAAAAGCACTTTGGGCAAAACTGTCAATGGGGTGATGATTTGGTGTCCATTCACTTCCTTTTCTGAAACACTTCAAGCTCCCAGATATTAGAGCTGCGACCGGACATCGGCCTGCAGACTCAAGGGGTGTCTTTGGGAGGAAGCAGTGATCGTGTTCAATAAGGCAGGGAGAATCAAACTGATTTGTTTGCAGAAGAAGCCAACCGTCTCCTCCACCTTGGCTTCAGCAAATCTGCTCTTGGGACCTCTTTGCTGGCCTAGGGTGCCTAAGCCATGAGTCTAGTCACGACTCCTTGTTTTCCTGGAACTGTCCCTTGTTTCTGTGGTAGTTCTTGGAGGAACATGCCTAGAATGTTCCCAGAATGCCAGGCCATCTGCTCCCTCTGGCTTGGGTTGGCCCATGGCTGCCTCACTTACCCAAAGCTGAGAGTCCCCAAAGCAGTATCCAGAGCCAGGGAAAGGGGACAACGCCAGAAGGTGAACTTTCCTGGAAATGGGTTTGCGCTGTCTGACATAGTCCCCTCCAAGCTTTCCCGGGGGTAAGAATGGCCTGGGACCATGTGTTTGACATTTCCCTCTGGCAGAGGCCCGCTAGAACTCTCATGTGCAAGATGGATTTGATTAATGAAGGAGCCAGGCAAATTCTTTTGTTTTAGGCTGGAGGGGTGCTTTCAAAGGTGTTGGAGTTCTTTATTCTTTTGTACTCACTCAGTCTACCACTGTCAAGCCCCAGAGAGGGCATGAGAGAAGCATTTACCTTATTAGAAGACAAAGGTTTCTTTTGTTGTGTTTTTTATCCCAGAAACATAGGTTTATAGACCTCCAGAAGAGAACTCTAGGGTCACCTAGTTCAAATATCTACCCTAGCAGAAATACCCAGTTTCCTAGATAGACTACTAGATTTTAAGACTCATGAGGACAGAGACTGTATCTGCCTTATTTACCACTGTGTTCCTAGTGTCTGGTTCATGATAGGTGTTCCGTAAATGAGTGCTGAATGAAGATAATTTGATCTCTTTTGAATGCTTCCAGGGACTGAGAGAGTTCAATGTCTTCTAAGACAGCCCATTCTATGGTTTTTTTCCGTGTGTGTGTGAGGAAGATTAGCCCTGAGCTAACATCCATTGTCAATCTTCCTCTTTTTGCTGAGAAAGACTGGCCCTGGGCTAACATCCATACCCATCTTCCTTCACTTTATATGGGACACCGCCACAGCATGGCTTGACAAGCGGTGCATTGGTTTGCGCTTGGAATCCGAACCCCGGGGCCACGGCAGTGGAGCGTGTGCACTTAACCACTATACCACTGGGCCAGCCCCCGTGGGCTGGCCATGGGGGGTTTAAAAACCATCCTACGTTTTTAAACATTCTTTTTCGTGGGGAAAATATTTTGAAAATGATAAATTGATGTATTTTTCTTTTCCAATCACACATAATCATG
This sequence comes from Diceros bicornis minor, assembly GCF_020826845.1. Classification (NCBI taxonomy): domain Eukaryota; kingdom Metazoa; phylum Chordata; class Mammalia; order Perissodactyla; family Rhinocerotidae; genus Diceros; species Diceros bicornis. The sequence continues at coordinate 50,039,888 of NC_080743.1, forward strand.
TTTATTTGCAGCCACCGTTATGGTTCTAGAGAAAGGAGGGGGCCAAATGCTACCTTGGGAAAGAAGATTATAAGATACAGTAGGACTCCCTATAACGCAGAAGTGAAAATGAAAATAAAAGGAAAAAATAAACAGCAACAAAATTTGTGGTTCAGGTTGGGGGCGGGAGTGTGGAGAAGAAAAATGCTGCATGTCAGTTTAAAAAAATTTTTTTATTGAGGTATAATTGACATACAACATTGTGTACGTTTAAGGTGTACAATGTGTTGATCTGATACATTTATATCAATTTTTGAATCAGTTTGTCAATTTCTACAAATCCTGCTGAGATTTTGTTTGAGATCGTGTTGAATCTTACAGGTCAATTTGGGAAGAACTGACATCTTAATATTGAGTTTTCTGATCCATGAGCATGGTATATCTCTTCATTTCCTTAGGTCTTTAATTTTGCTCTACAATGTTTCATGGTTTTCAGTATACAGATCTGCACATTTTTGCTCAGATTTATTCATAAGTATTTCACATATTTGATGCTATTATAAATGGCATTTTAATTTCAATTTGATTTTTGTTTATAGTGTATGGGAATACAACTGATTTTTATAAATTAACCTTGTGTTCTGCAAACTTGCTAAACTCAATTATTTGTTCCAGTAGCTTTTTTGTAGATTCCTTAGGATTTTGTACATGGATGATGATGTAATTAGTGAATAAAGACAGTTTTATATCTGTCTTTCCAATTCTATGTGTTTTAATTCCTTTTTCTTCTCATACTGCACTGGCTAGGATCCCCACTACAATGTTGAAGAGAAGAGGTGAGAGTAGATATTCTTACCTTTATCTCTATTTCAAGAGAGAAGCATTCAATCTTTCAGCATTAAGTATAATGTTTTAATGTGGGTTTTTATAGATGCCGCTTATCAGGATGAGGACATTCTCTTCTATTTCTAGTTTGCTGCATCCATCATAGATGGATGACAAATGTTTTCAAATGCATCCTCTGCATCTACTGAGATAAAAAATTGATTTGTTTTAGTCTGTGAACATGGTGAACTGCATTGATTGATTTTCAAATGTTAAATCAATCCTGCAATCCTGGGATAAATCCCACATAGTCATATTATATTACCATTTTTATACACTGTTGCAAAGATTTTATTAAGAGTTATTCGTTTGTGTTCGTGAGGAATATTGGTATGTAGTTTTCTTATAATGTTTTTTACTGGTTTTGTATCAGAGTCATACTGGCCTTATAACATGAATTGGGAAGCACTCCTCTTCTATTTTCTGGAAGAGTTTGCATAGAATTAGTATTATTTCTGCCTTAATTGTTTGGTAGAATTCACTAGTAAAGTCATTTGGGTCTGTAATGTGTGTGTGTGTTTTCTGGTTGCTTTTAATATTTTCTTTTCATTTAATTTGCAGAAGTTTGACTATGTGGTGCCTGATATGGTCTTATTTGTATTTATCCTACTTGAAAATTTACTGAACTTTTTCATATATGGATATTGATGAGTTTCATCAATTTCAGAAAATTCTCAGCTATCTTCTCTTTAAATAGTTCTTCTGCTTCCTTATCTCTCGCTGTCTCTGTCTTTCTCTTCCCCTTCTCTTTCTATGACTTGAACTACATATTTTTATATAATTTGGTATGTAAGGCTCACTGGTATTGTAAGGCTCTTTTTTCTCTGTCTTCTTTAGCTTAGATAATTTACATTACTTGTCTTTGAGTTCACTAAATCATTTCTCTCCTTTGTCCAGTTCACTGTCAAGCCTAGCAAATGAATTCTTCATTTCAGATACTATATTTTTCAATTCTACAATTTCCACTTGGTTCTTTTTTGGGTTTCTATTTATCTGATGCAATCCACCACTTTTTCATTCACTTTGTATATCTCTTCCTCTACACTTTAAATATACCTATAAAAGTTAATATCCTTGCCTGATAATTCCCACATCTAGGTCATTTGTGTATCTGCTTCATTTAACTTCACTTATCTTGATTATATATCACATTTTTTCCGCTAATTTGCCAATTCTCTACATGTTAGAATTTATATATATGAGAACAGTAGAGAATGGAGTAGATAATATTTACCCCCAGAAAGGGCTTGCCATTTCCTCTTTCAGAGAGTATTTAAGGCTCATCTCTTCTATCTAATCAGGAATCAATTTGGGTTGGATTTATCTTGCTGCTTTAGTTTATTTCAGTTCATATCTTGTTTTTTATTTATTTATTTCCAACCGAACTTGATTGAGTTATAACTGACAAATGAAAATTGTACATATTTAAGGTATATGGTGTGATGTTTTGATATACATGTACATTGTGAAATAATTACCACAACAAGCTAATTAACATATCCATCACCTCACATAGTTACTCCTTTTTTTTTTTTTGGTGGTGAGAATACTGAAGATCTACTCTCTTAGCAAATTTCGAGTATACAATACATTATTATTAACTATAGTCACCATGGTGTTTAGATCTTCAGAACTTATTCATCTTCCAGCTGAAAGCTTGTGCTCTTTGACCAACATCTCCTTATTTCCCCCACCATCTATCACCTAGTACCACTTTTCTACTCTCTGTTTCTATGCCTTTGACTTTTTTAGATTCCACATAGAAATGAGATCATGCAATATTTGTCTTTCTGTGTCTGGCTTATTTTACATGGCTGTATGCCCTCTAGGTTCATTCATATTGTTACAAATGGCAGAATTTCTTTCTTTTTTAAGACTGAATAACATTTCATTGTCTCTATATATATACCACATTTTGTTTATCTTCTTATACATGGATGGACATTTAGGTGTTTTCACATCTTGGCTAGTGAATAATGCTGCAATGGGATAGTGATTTTATTTCCTTTGGATATATACCCAAAAGTGAGAATGTTGGATCACATGGTAGTTCTATCTTTCATTTTTGGAGGAACCTCCATACTATTTTTTATAATGGCTGTACCAATTTACATCCCCACCAACAGTGTACAAATGTTTCCTTTTCTCCACATCCTCACCAACACTTGTTATTTTTTGACTTTCTGATAATAGCTATCCTAACAGGTATGAGATGCTATCTATCTCATTGTGGTCTTGATTTACATTTTTGTAATGATATAGTGATGTTGAGCACCTTTTCATATACCAGTTAGCCATTTGTATGTCTTCTTTGGAAAAATGTCTATTTAGGTCCTCTGCCTTTTTTTAAACTGGTTTATTTGTTGTTTTTTTTTTTTTTTTGCTATTGACTTGAATTCCTTATATAATTTGGATATTAACCCCTTATCAGACATATGGTTTGCAAATATTTTCTCCCATACCATAGATTGCCCTTTCATTTTGTTGAGTATTCCCTTTGCTATGCAGAAGCTTTTTAGTTTGATGTTGCCCCACTTGATTATTTTGCTTTTGTTGCCTTTGCTTTTGGTGTCAAATCCAAAAAATCATTGCCAAGACCAATATCGTGGAGCTTTTCCCCTATTTGTTTCCTAGGAGTTTTACAATTTCAAGTCTTATGTTTAAGACTTTAATCCATTCTGAGTTGATTTTTGTCTATGGTGTAAATAAGATAAGGATCTAGTTTCTCTCTTTTTTCACATATTTTGCAAATTTTGTGAATATCCAATTTTCCCAGCACCGTTTATTGAAGAGACTATTTTCCCCATTGTGTATTCTTGACACCTTTGTCAAAGATTAGTTGATCATATATGTGTGGGTTCATTTCTAGGCTTTCTAATCTGCTGTGTTGGTCTATATGACTGTTTTTATGCCAGTACCATACTGTGTTGATTACTATAGTTTTGTAATATAATTTGAAATCAGGAAATATGATGCTTGTAGCTTTGTTCTTGTTTAAACCTGCTTTAGCTATTTGGAGTCTTTTGTGGTTCTATGTGAATTTTAGGATTTTTTTCTATTTCTGTGAAAAATGCCATTGGACTTTTCATAGAGATTGCATTGAAATCTATAGATTGCCTTGGTTAGTATGGACATTTTGACAGTATTAATTCTTCCAGTCCATGAACATGGGATATCTTTTCATTTATAAGTATCTTCTTCAATTTATTACTTTAATGTTTTACAGTTTTCAGTATTCGGATCTTTCATCTCCATTACATTTATTCTTAGAATTTTATTCTTTTCGATGCTATTGTAAATAGGTTTGGTTTCTTAATTTTTTTTTCTGGATAGTTCATTTTAGTATATAGAAATGAAAATGATTTTTGTATGTTGATTTTCTATCCTACAACTTTATGGAATTTATTTTTAATTCTAATAGTTTTTTGGTGGAGCATTCAGAGTTTTCTATATATAAGACACATCATCTGCAAACAGAGATAATTTTACTTCTTCCTTTCCCATTTGGATGCCTCCTATTTCTTTTTCTTGCCTAATTGCTCTGGCAACGACTTTCAGTACTATGTTGAATAGAAGTGGCAAGAGTGGTCATCGTTGTCTTGTTCTGATCTTAGAGGAAAAGCTTTCAGATTTTCACCATTGAGTATGATGTTAGCTGTGGGCTTTTCATTATATAGCTTTTATTGTGTTGAGTACCTTTCTTCCATACTTAACATATTGAGAGTTTCTATTACAAAAGGATGTTGAATTTTGTCGAATACTTTTTCTGCATCTATTGAGATGATCATATGATTCTTATCCTTCATTCTGTTAATGTGATATATCACATTTATTGATTTGCACATTTGAACTATCCTTGAATCCCAGGGGTAAATCTCATTTGATCATGGTATATGAACCTTTTAATGTGCTGTTGAATTTAATTTGCTAGTATTTTATTGAGGATATTTGCATCTATGTTCATCAGGAATATTGGTTTGTAATTATATTTTCTTGTAGTGCCTTATCTGGCTTTGGTAGCAGTGTAATGCTGGCCTTTTGAATGAGTTTGGAAGTGTTTCTTCCTCTTCAGTTTTTGGGAAGATTTTGAGAAGAATTGGTATTAATTCTTCTTTAAATGATAGAATTCACCAGTGAAGTCATCAGGTCCTGGGCTTATCTTTGTTGGGAGGTTTTCAATGGTTGATTCAATATACTTACTCCTTTTGGTCTGTTCAGATTTTCTGTTTCTCAATGATTCAGTCTTAGTAGGTTGTATGTTTCTAGGAATGTATCCATTTCTTCTAGGTTATCCAATTTGATGGCATATAATTGTTACATAGCAGTGTTTTATGATCCTTTGTATTTCTATGGCATCAGTTGTAAGGTCCCTGCTTTCATTTCTGATTTCATTTATTTGCATCTGCTTTCCTTTTTTCTCAGCTAGGCCTAGCTAAAGGTTTGTCAATTTTGTTTATCTTTTCAAAAACCCAACTCTTAGTTTCACTGATCTCTTCTATTGTTATTCTAGTCTCTGTTTTATTTATTTCTGCTCTGATCTTTATTTCCTTTCTTCTACCAACTCTGGGCTTAGTTCTTCTTTTCCCAGTTACATTAGGTGTGAAGTTAGGTTGCTTATTTGATTTCTTTCTTTTTTCTTCATGTATGCACTTATCACTATACATTTTCCTCCTAGAACTGCTTTTGCTGCATCCCATAGGTTTTGGTAATTTCGCTTCCATGTTCACTTGTCTCTTGATATTTTCTTATTTCTCTTTTGATTTTTCTTTGACCCATTGGTTGTTTAGGAGTGTATTGTTTAATTTCCACATATTTGTAAGCTTTTCAGTTTTCCTCTTGTTATTGATTTCAAGTTTCATACCACTGAGGTCAGAAAAGATACTTGATATAATTTTAACCATCTTAAATTTGTTAAAAATTGTTTTGTGGCCAAATATGTGATCTATCTTGGAGAATGTTTTGTATACGCTTGAGGAAAATGTGTATTCTGCTGCTGTTGGATGGAATAGTCTGTAGATGTCTGTTAGGTCCATTTGGTCTAAGGTATAGTTCAAGTCAAATGTTACTTGATTGATTTTCTGTCTGAATGATCTATCCATTATTGAAAGTAGGGTATTGAAGTCCCCTACTATTATTATATTGATGTCTATTTCTTCCTTCAGATCTGTTAATATTTGCTTTATATATCTAGGTGCTCTGATGTTGGGTGCATATATATTTATAATTATTATATCTTCTTGATGAGTTTACCCCTTTATCATAATATAATGACCTTCTTTGTCTCTTGTTACAATTTTTGAGTTAAAGCCTATTTTGTCTGATATAAGTATAGCTACCCTTGCTCTCTTTTGATTTCCATTTGCATGAATATCTTTTCCCATCCCTTCACATTCCATGTTATGTGTCCTTAAAACTGAAGTGAGTATTGAGTAGGCAGCATATAGTTAGGTCTTGTTTTAATCCATTCAGCCACTCTATGTCTTTTGATTAGAGAATTTAATCCATTTATAGTTAAAGTAATTATTGATACATAATGTCTCACTGTTGCAATTTTGTTAATTATTTTCTCAATGTTTTGTATATCCTTTTTTCCTTTCTTCCTTTCTTGCTGTCTTCCTTTGTGATTTAATGATTGTGCATAGTGGTATGTTTTGATTCTTTTCTTTTTACTTTTCGTGTATCTAGTATAGGTTTTTGCTTCATAGTTACCATGAGGCTTACATAAAACATCTTATAGTTAAAATAATCATTGAAGCTGATAACAGCTTAACTCTGATTGCATACAAAAACTCTACACTCTTATTCCCCACACACACATTTTGGTTTGGATATCACAACTTACTTCTTTTTATTTGTGCATTCATTAATAAATTATTGTAGCTATAGTTATTTTTAATACTTTTGTATTTTAACCTTTATACTAGAGTTATAAGTGACGTACATACCATTATAGTATTAGAGTATTATGAATTTGGCTATATACTTACCTTTACCAGTGAATTTTATACTTTTATATGTTTTCATGTTACTAATTAGTGTCCTTTTGTTTCCACTTGAAGAATTCCCTCTAGCGTTTCTTGATTATAATGTGTCTAGGTTAAATCTACTTTGGCTTGAAACTGTGGACCTTTGAGCTTCAGGGACATGTACCTGGATGTCCATATCTCTCCCCAGATTTAGAAGGTTTCAGCCATTATTTCTTTAAATAATCTTTCTACCTATTTGTCTCTCTCTCTTCGCCTTCTGGGACTCTCATAATAAGAATGTTAGCTCTCTTGATGTTGTCCCTTAAACTCCTTAGGGGGGATTCTGCAAGTCCAGGCCAGGCCCTTAGCCTTTCTTCATTCTTTTTCATTATTTTTTCTTTTTTCTCCTCTGATTGCATAATTTCAATGACCTGACTTCAAGTTCAGATATTTTCTTTTGCTTGATCAAGTCTGTTGATAATACTCTATATTGCATTTTCCATTTCATTCATTGTATTCTTCAGCTCCAGAATTTGTATATTCATTTTTATTATTACTATCTGTTTTTTGAACTTATTTTGCTCATGTTTTATTTTTCTGATTTTGTTGAGTTGTCTGTCTGTGTTCTATTGCAGTTGGCAGAGATTCCTTAAAACAACTCTTTTGAATTTTTCATCAGGCAATTTGCAGATCTTCATTTCTTTGGCATCAGTTACTAGAATATTATTGTGTTCCTTTGGTGATGTCATGTTTCCTTGATCTTTTTGTGTTTCTTGAAGACTTCTGTTGCTGTCTTCACATTTGAAGAAGAAGTCACCTCCTCTAGTCTTTCCTGACTGGTTTCAGGAGAGAAATGGCCTTACCAGTCAGCCCAGCTGGGGATTCTGAGGCTTTCTCAGACCTTTTCTATGATGCGCCCACTCTACACTCTTGTTTCCTCTTGGGATGGATTTCTTGAGATGGTATGTCTTTTCTCAATTCTGCAAGGCCTGGGCAGGTGCTGAGAGACTCCATTTGTTTTCCCTGGGGCAGTGTCCTGAAATGTTCAAGTTTGTGTGCCTTCTCCCAGTCCCACAGAGTCAAGTCAGCTGCCTGCATGAGATGCTTGCACTCACTTTCCACAGGGGTGCGCTTGAGAAGCCAGCCTTGAGGAGGAAGAGGGCCAGACTCACAGACATTTAGGGTGCTCATGGGCCACTTGGGAGTCTGAAGCCAAGGTGTCTTAAGCAACTTGTGGGTGGGTTTCATGATGGAGTCTGTGGAATAGCTCATAGGGTTTGTGGCCCCTCTTCCCTGCTCCCAGCCTCTCCCAACCACCTAGCTGTGCAGATGACCCTAGTCATCTGGGTGAGGTGAGAAAGAAGTGAGCCTCTTGAGAAGCATCCCACATGGCTGGAAGATCCAGGCACTCACTATGTTCTCACTTACCTGTGGGATAAATTATGGCCTGAGGGGGTCTCTGTTGGCACTGAGCTGCACCACCTTTGGGGAGGGGTGATGCAGGTAAAGTAAAACTGTCCTTACCTTCTTTGATGAATCTATTCTCAGATTTTTTGCTCCTACAGTGTGCTGAAACTTCTCCACTGGACTCCTGCACTCCCAAAAATGTACTCTCATCCATGGGTAGTTGTTAAATTGGTGCGTCTGTGGGGGGATGATAGTGATGTATGCTGATGTTCTGATATACGACTTCAGTCCCCTTGTTGCTTTAAATGTCAGGGTTTTGGGATCTAAGTACCAAAAAACTATGATATCTTTCTTGTTCTTTTACTTCTGGTCTGGCCTTACCACTGTTCACTCAACAGATGTCAGGTGGGGGAAAATTGGTGGGTAGTGAGACCTAGCTCTGTGTTTGGGCTCCTCAAGATTTCAATATACCATGCCAGCCCATGTGCACTGTCAAGAGCTCAGCTATTTTATCCTTGACCCAGGAAAGTACCTTTTCCCATGGCAGCTCGCTGCTTAGCCCACCTGTGCCTCCAGGTAGAGTGAATGTCCCCAGGGATGAAAGCAGCTACCAGTCTTTGCTCACCTAGGAAAGCCTCATTCCTCTCTGGAATTTAATTCATTTGGACTTATTTGCACCCACAGCTCTTTGAAGGCTTTAAATACAAATATGGATTTCTTTTTTCCATTTATCTGGTATTTTCCCTAGTTACAGTAGGAGTGATACACCCATCTTCATCCCAACAATAAGTGGAACTCTGCTCTTGCATTTTTTTCTTTTCTTACATCTCTTCTTTATTTTAATCAACATTCTTTATCTGCTCCTTCATCTTAGCCTAATTTCCTTTAATTTTCTTGTTTCTATTTCATAGAGACTACATCCTCTTGTATCTTTTGGAGGACTTCTGGGATTTTTTTTTGTCTGAGAAAAATTATCTTCCTCTAAGCCTTCAAGACTATGTTCTATTTTCCCTTATAATACAGCAGTTTTTCATAAGGTATACGTATTTTGTATTCTTCACTGTCTACTTGGTAGCTGGCAGCTTCCCTCTTTCAAATTACGTCTGAAAGTGAAGTTGATGTTCATCATGCCCAATTCAATTTGCACTGCCTGATAATAATTTATCCAGTGAGATCTGTTGGACTGAGAGAAGATCTTCTCCAGCTACCAGTTGGTTAGTTTTGGGTGAACTAGAGTGTCAGATGCAGTTTGTAGTTGGAAAGGCTTTATAGAATACACTGTTCAGTTCGAAGTATATTTTCTTAGTTGCTAAGTATGCCAGGCGACAATTCAGCTTTTGTTCATCTCTCTTTACTTACTGTCATATTGCATGCCAGAAGTGGGTTAGAGATTGGGTGAGATGTTGGAAAAAGAATGCTTTCAAGATGTTGACTATGGTATGTGGTGAACATAGTCATAGACTTTGTGGCCTGATATGGCAAGTTGTCTCTTGTTGAAATATAACCATGAAGAAATACTCAAGGCAAAAACAATAAATAAACATTATAAAAAGTGACAACAAGCGACAATAAGTGGTCTACTTGGCTTCAAGGTGCAGGGTCTGAACAGAAAGACAAGATGGCATGAGCTTCAAGTGGATTTTGAATCAGTTTTGGAAGAGCGCTGATTAGAAGGGGCAACAAGGCATTAGGGGATGTCAGTTTTGATTCTCTGCTCTGAGAGCCTCTGAGAGCTCTGGATCCTCTCCCTGTTGGTGGCTGGGGGAACAGGGTAAGGCAGAGGGATGTTATAGGAGTATCAAGAAGAGGCTTAAAGTGAAAGAAAGTGTTAAAGAGTGGAATGGGAAGGACTAGAAGAGAGGGCCCTGGTGGGAGAACGTCCAGGAGGAAGGAGTGGAAAGAATAGCTGAGCTGAATGTGAATGTGAATAGATGGCCCAAGGGAGATGCACTTAGGCAGCAACGGGAATGAGGGGAAAAAAGTAGAAAAGAGGACCCAAAGTGTCATGATGGAATTAACCATCTTTAGGATTCTGAAAGGAACTTTGGTGTTTCTTAGGGTCTTGATGCCATAAAGGAGACAAGATGAGTATAGGAAAAAGTCAAATAACAATGAAATAATTTATTTGTTCATCTAACATAAGTCGACCCTTTTTCAGATCAAGATGCTCAGGTCATTGTTTAACGAAAATTAAATGATAAGAAAACAACGATAGAGTTCTCAATACAACTTAATGCTAATGAGAGACTCTGGTGCTTCAGGAATTGAAGAAGCAAATAGAGCTCTCAAATGTCTATCCATCTGGCACTGTGCCCTTACTGGCGCATTCATTGTAGCCAGTATAGGGGGCTATATTAGCTCTCCTGTCTTCACATACATCCCTTTCTTCCTCTGTAGTTAAATAGATTTAGGTACCTGATCACTGACACAAGAGGCCTTATCTCTTAGGGGCAAGAGCCTTGCTACACTGTAGGAGAAAGCATTAGAATGTACCCTTTTTGCCAGCTTGCAGATCTGGAGAGGGATCTTAGAAGAGGCAGAATCACTCATACTTGACCATTTGTCAAACTCATCTACAAGACAAGTCACTTTTCCTCCCTGGGGTAAGATTAAGATTGTTACCCTAATGGAAATTCTTCTGCATGAAAACTTGATGAGTGAGGAAGTAGTGCTTCTCCCTAACAAGAGTAAACTAGTAAAATAAATGTGTTACAATAGAATAATAACTTCAGTTATTTCCCAATTTAAACAGGCAGAAGTACAGACTGGAAATCTAACAAAGACATAACAGTGTGGAAGAAAATTGTTGCCCTATGATTGGTATCTACCGATCTGAGGTAAGAAAGGTTACTGGAAGGAGTTTAGAGAAAGCACAAAGTCTAGAGAAAGAGGAGACAAAAGCCATCTCTGCTGTTGCATTTCCAGCATTCAGTCTCCTATGGAGATAGATGCAACAGGCATTATTATTCTCAGGCTCACTCCCTGGCTTGGATTCCATGCTTATCAAGTCACTTTCTGGTAATAATTTGGCTTTCCATGTAGACTTTCCAACAGAGAAGAGATTTGCTAATATAGATATTCGCATCTTATTTCTAAGAGAGAATATATACATTGGCATCTGCTTTCTTGTGGGTTGTTTGATATAATCAGTCTCCCTAAGCTTAATCACCTTTGTGTTGTTAAAAAACAAAATTCAACTGAGTAAATTTGAAGATCTTATTGGCTTTATTAAATGATTCATGAATTGGGCAGCATCTCATTTGGCAAGCAGAGAAATATTCCAAGGAGTTGTACAAGATGGAAGGCTTTTATAGAAATAAAGGTGGGACAAAGAAGTCATCAGCAAGAGAAAAATAGGAAAGTTCATTGGAGGAAAGCAACAGTTCAGGTGATGACAGCTTCTGATTGGCTAAGCTGCAGTGTTTCTATTAGCTGGGCTTGTTGCTGGGGAAGAAGAATATCTTCCTTCTTCCTGCTGGAGAAGTAAAGTAGTTGCACTTCCTGTTTGGGAGTGCAAGGTACATCTCTTCCCATTGGGGTCTGAAATTGATGTCTTCATGTTTGGGGTAATTGATGACAAGTGGTAATGCATGAGAGCTCCCTCTACGGGCCTTCTTGACTCCAGTTTTAGTTGAGGTTTCCTTTCTTAATTTTCACAGTTTCCTCCTTTTGATCAAAATCTTTCTCCAAAAGCATCACTAATCAAGAGTCAGGCTTTCCAAATTCAGTAGCCTTTGTCCCTCAGTGTCAGGAAGGACTTTTCCTGGGTGTCATGTCTCACTTTGGAGGGAAACTGCACACACCAGAAACCACTTGAGGCCACATTTGAGTGACAAGGAAGGGTAGTAGGGAGAACTCACAGGAATTTCTTATACTTACAGGGTGAACTAAGGGGTCATTGCTGTCTTGGACAGATTGAGGTTTCTGATGACAAGTTCAACAATTGGAGAGATTTCCACCTTTCACAATAGATTGGTAAATGCAGACAAGGGCATTTTTCTTCCAAGAAAGAGAGGGAGAAAATAAAGACAGAAGCTGCAGTGAGAAGAGGGTATACAGGCGTGGTCCAGTCACCTTGGGAAAGCTGTCTCTTTCAGATGCCATCTGCTTCAATTCCTGGAAATCTTCAATTTCACATCACCAAATGGTGTACAGGTCCAGCGGGGTTTGGTGCCTTCTTTAGGTGCAACATGTAAATCCAAGAGTCTACTATCAGAGTTTGGCAACACAAGGGTTAATCAACAGTCCTGGTAGGGACAGTAATGATTTCGAGAAGTTTGCAAGGCTTTTGTTACAGCTCATATAATTTGTCCAGGGAAGTAGGTGTCTCAATTGTTGGAGATTGTGGAAGGTATAACCCAAGTGGGAAACACATTCTCTAACAGTTTCTTTGCCACTGTGAGGACATCAGCCTTGCAACAGGGGAAGGCTTCAACCTATCTGAAAGACATACATACAATAACAAGAACATATTGCTAACCCATGCTAAGTGGCAGTTGAAGGAAGCCCAGCTGCAGGGGTTCAAAGGGTTCAGAGGGAGAAAGTCTGAGGCCTCTGAAGACAAAAATTGTTTTTCCAGGTTTATGGAAATCTGATGGCAGATTGTTTTTCAGTTTTGTAGAAGTCTTCCCACCAATGTTGATTCATAATTTGAGTCACCTTAAATGCGCCATTCTGGGTGAAGAAATGCAAAAATCAAAAAGTGGAGTTTGCCAAGGATCTGGAAAGAACCAAATGGCTGTCTTGGGTTTCCCACAGCCTTAATTGCTCATTTAATTTACCATCATTATTTATCTATCTTAATTTTTCTAATTTAAGAGCAGATTGATGCCATGTTACAAGGACATCAAGATGACAAGTCTGGCAATGAGGGGTCATTTTTTGCAAAAGAAGAACGGACTTTATCCACATGTGCCAGAATCTTTATAGGTTCTGTTGTTACAATCTTTGCAAGAGAGTCAGCTAGGGCATTTATTTGATACTCAGATTCAGTCCATTTAGCGTGAGCCTCAATTATGATGACAGTGACCTAGTTCAGTTTTATCAATTTCCTCTCTATGAATCTTCTTGAAGATGAAGCATCTTTGCAAAGCATCACAGTAGCTATAAATGAGAAACCATTTAAAAAAAGGTTCATTATAATGCAACTGACAAAGAAATTTGGTTATTTCTGTGACATACAACATTTTAAGATAATAACTAGAATTATTACTGATAACATTATACCAGGATATATCAGAATTTTAGGAAGTTTATACAATTTCTAGAACACTTTTATACCTATACAGATGCAGCATAAAGAAGGCTTAGTATTAATTTTATTTGACAATGCTTTCCATGTAATTTAACATATCGAGTAAGCCTAATTAGTTTAATATCTCCTTTTTATAAGGAGAGAGAACACATTCTTTGAAATGTTCCAGGGGCCCTCTGGAAAATCTAAAAGTTAGTTTGTGGTCAAAAGAATTTGATTTTGGGAAGTTTGTCAAAGATATCAAAAGGTTTGCACACATAAATAAATAGGACCACAAATCAATATGGAACAATTCTTAATTATCTATTTAACCATAGTGACAATAAAAGATTTCAAAGGCAAATAGCAGTCATGGGAAAAACTTAGCTCTTTTAATATTGAGAAGACCAGGTTTACTTAAGTAATCAAAGACCCAATAAAACACAGCATAATATCTTATCAGGAGCAGAACAATAGTCCAAGAAAACTTTGACCTTTTAACAGCGAGAAAAACAAATTATAATTTTGTACTAGCTTACTTTTCGAATTAAAACACATTTACTTAATTAATTTTATTCCAATCTTAACCAGTCCTGACCACATATAAAATTCCTTTCACTTATGGTTTCCAGTAGCTTAAATTATGTATGTTAGAATTTTTAACCCTTAGAAACCTTTAATTTCCAGTGAAAACCAAGAAGTAAGCAATTGTGAACTGTCTTTGACATTAGCATTCTGTGGATTGGCAGACTTAAAAATATTTTTTATAATTTCTAGAAAGAGGTGCATTTTCATAGAAAATTTCTCAGCATGACACAAGACATGTTTACTAATAGACTCAATTTTATCTTTAGTTTTTCTGCAGTAAGAAACCAAAAGTAGATAAACTTATGTTCAGTAATTAATATTCAATATTTTATCTTATTAGGGAATGATATAGATATTCAATAAGCTTCTATCATTTAATTAAACTTGACAAAACTCTAAAGTTTCAGGTTGCCAAAATGATTTGGGAAACTTATTTGAAAAGTTCACTTAAAAAAAAAGTTTATTCTACTTACATTTATTTAACTAACTTGCTCTTAACAATTATGTTTAGATTACTTGTGAAAATTTCATCATACTGTGTTACTTTTCTTGCTAACAAATTTGTAAGCCTAGGTAGAATAAAAATATTATATTTAATGCTGATAACTCTAAAAACATGTCTGTATTAATTAAACCAACAAACTTAAACTAGCTTTTATTTACCAAAGATTATCCCAGATCACGTGAACTTGAAAAGCATTCGGGTTAGTTTCTGTTATATTCTCTGAGACCTTTAAAATACCCAATTCTTACAAGCACTTGACCTTCGAACCAACTAAGTAGAGCTCTTTGACAAGTTAACTTTGGCAATACTATCTGAAGTAGAAAAATATCACACATCTACAACATACATATATAGACACACACAAAACATATAGACAGATAAAATAGAGATAAATTTTCCTTCTTTTTTCTTAGTGCAGGACAATTCTATATCTAATGTCTTGATCTTTTACAATATAGTAGGGGAGGTTTGGAGATTGGCAAAAACTATTGACACCTATCCACTTATTGTTGGAATGTTTCTTTCTTTCTGGGTAGATAGTTTTATTTTAACTTAGGGGGGAGGCCTAAAAAATTCTATTAGGCTCTGAATATCAGTTTCCAATTTGGCCAAATTTCTGATCATAAAGTCATTAAATCCTTCTAAATATCTTGACAGGTTTCAGCTGGGACAAACAGTAAATATTTCTGGCAGATCAAATAACTTCATTAGTTTTAATTTTAGTTTCCCCTTGGCTATTTAAGGGAATAATGTAGCAGTTTACCAAAACATGCATCAGAGTTTTTTCAGTTCTGGGAGGGGCACATATGGGAATATTTAAGGGGCACATATGGGAACATTTAAGTTAAGTTGAAGAATTTGCATAGGCCTTTTGAGGACAATCTCTTTTCCAGTGTCCCAGTTGATTACAATTGAAACATTTATCTCTGGACCAGCATTTTCTTGAAGATGGACCCCTGGAGAGCGTGCAATGTGGGAGGCCTAGGTGTTATTTTGGTTCTCTGGCCTTACAACTGTTGTGGCTGTAACGCTATGAGCTTGGTGGATTTTTGTTTGAGATCTTGCTCTATGGTCCTTTCAACATGCTCAGCTATAGTCATGAGTTCAGTCAGGCCTGTGGCCTCTCATTCTATTTTCTGCCTTTTTATCAATCCACTAATCTTAGGAGATAGTTCATTTACAAGAAAGGGCAGCTAAAGCAGGTTGGGTGGCCGTATTTATTGTATAAAATCCCAAATGCTGTAAAAAGAGAGCTTCCAAATGTGCTTTAAAGTCTGCCACAGATTCATCTTTCTTTTGTTTGCATGATCAAATAACAGACCAATCAGTGCAAGCAGGGAAGTCTTTAGGAATGGCTTGTAAGAGGTTAGTTGCCATTTTGTGAGCCTTTTCAGGTTGAGGATCTCATCATCCTCAGGGCTTTGCCATTTTGCTTCCTGCATCCATTTTTGGGCTTCCTTGGGTTCTACCAACATGGGCACAAGCTGATAAAGATGTGGCAGCCTGGGGTCATAGGCCCCAATGATGACTCTAAATTCTTCAAAAAACTTTTAGGGTTCCTCCCTAGGTTAGGAAAAATTCTTTAACTATAACTCTTAGTTTAGTCTTTAACCAAGGGGTAAAAGACATCTGAAGGGACTTGTCTGCAACCTCGGGTAGTTTTATTTTAAATGGTAATTGTTTAATAGTTTCTTTGGAGAAGAAAGGTAGCTTAGACAGAGAATTAGTAAAACATGAGTACTCAAGTGAAAAAGGACAAGGCAGGGCAGTAGGAGTCACATCTGTAGTCCCATCCGTCCTATCATCTTCTGTTTTAGGTACCTTTCATCTCTTTAACTTTTCATTAGCCTTTTGTGATGTCTTTTTTTTTTTTTTTTTTGGTGAGGAAGATCAGCCCTGAGCTAACATCCATGCCAATCCTCCTCTTTTTGCTGAGGAAGACTGGCCCTGGGCTAACATCCGTGCCCATCTTCCTCCACTTTATATGGGACACCGCCACAGCATGGCCTGACAAGTGGTGCATCGGTGCATGCCGGGGACCTGAACCTAGGCCGCCAGCAGTGGAGCGCATGCACTTAACCACTACGCCACCAGGCTGGCCCCTGATGAGCCTTTTAACAAAGCTATTTTGGAATCTTGAAGCCTTTTGCAAGCTTCTGCATACCAATTAAAGTAGGCATCCCATTCTGCCTGTTCAATTTGGGCTCCTTTGCTCTCTAGTGTATTTCTTAAATGAACAGTCTTGTCTAATTGGAACATTCCCCACAGTGACCATCTAATTCTAGGCTGTTTTTAGTAAAATCTTGCCATCTTGCTAGATAGCTGCAACTTCCAGGACTATAGCTGTTAAAATAGCAGATGTGCTGGAAAGTGGTACACTCAACTCTCTGGATATAAAGGATCCCATTTGATATTCACCTGAGGCCTCCCACTGGACCCAGTCCAGCCTAAATAAGACCCAGTCTGATCCTGGACCCAGTCTGGTTCTTAAATTGGACCCAGTCCAACTCCAGTCGGTAACTACCAACAATTCCTGTGTAACTTTGGACTGAAGGAAAGGTTGGACTAGCAGCCCTCAAAGAATGGGGACTGCAGACTGATTCCAAACAAATGGAGAACTGCAGCTGCCACCAACAGTTCCCAAAGTGGAATCAGGGGAAGAATTCCAAACAAATGGGGAACTGTAGCTAAATCACTGCCAATTCCCAACGTGGAATCCAGGTACAGAGCTAAGGGCTGAGGTTTTCCACCTGGAGAATTACAGTCTGAAAGGCTAGTGGCTTGGCACTGGGCAGAACCGTCTTCCAGCTCAGTTGGCTCTATGCAGAATCGTCTGTCAGATCAGTTGGGCTCCAGGTAGAAACCTCTATCAGCTCAAGCTGACCTGCCCTGTAAGGGAAAGCCAATTAGATCAAGAGCTTGAATGCAAAAAGAGAGCAGAGCTCAAACCAAAAGGTACTCACCAATGGCTTTTGGAAATGATGAGAAACACAGTAAACTCAAAGAGTTCATGGGCGCCACACCTGCATTTCTCTTTGTTGCCAAATGTCATAGGAAGTTCGCTTTGTATCTCTTAGCCGCCACCAATCTGTTAAAAAACAAAATCCAGCTTAGTCAATTTGAAGATCTAATTGGCTTTATTAAATGATTCATGAATTGGGCAGCATCTCATTTGGCAAGCAGCGAAATACTCCAAGGAGTTATACAAGATGGAAAGCTTTTATGGAAAGGAGAGTGGGACAAAGAAGTCATCAGCAAGAGAAAAATGAAAGTTCATTCGAGGAAAGGAAGAGTTCAGGAGAAGACAGCTTCTGATTGGCTAAGCTGTGGCATTTCCATTGGCTGGACTTATTGCTGGGCAAGAAGAAAACTTCCTTTCTCCTGCTGGAGTAGTAAAGTTGTTACACTTCCTGTTTGGGAGTGCAAGGTACATCTCTTCCTGTTGGGGTCTGAAATTAACATCTTCCTGTTTTGGGGTAATGGAGGATGAGTGGTAGTGCACAAGAGCTCCCTCTACAGGCCTTCCTGGTTCCAATTTTACTTGGATTTCCTTTATTAATTTTCACACTATGAACAAAAAGTTTGAGTTTTGGACCTTGCAAAGCTGAGGAACAGACCTGGATCATGATTACAACAGCAAGACATGGCACGTTGCCTCAAATATACTTTGGGTCTTCACTCTAACATGAACACCTATGTATACCCTAGTCCAGGAGAGAATTAAAGAATTGATGTATTTGTGCCTGTGCCTTTGTGTTAAATTTCACTACATTACAGTAAATTGTGAAAATTAATAACTCATAATTATATTTTCTATGTTAAGGTACCTAGAACCAAGTAATTACATACAAATGAAAAGCCAGCAGCAGCTGGAATTTTCAAAACCAGTACTTCTATATTTCTAGACCTTTCTAAGACCACAAAAGCAGCCACTCTTTCTTTTTCCTAGTCTTCTTGCTTCCTTTTCAGTCTTCCTCTCTCAGCTACGGTGAACACTTCCACAACATTAAATGCCTTTAAACTCTTCAACACAATGATTAGATTTGGCTCTGAGGAGTTAAAATAAGTGAAAGTCATAAATTTCCTGTCATGAATATGTGGAAGTGTTCTTCCACAGGGAGGACGTTAGCTGGTGTCCTTAAACACTCAGAAAAGCAATGCAAATATTTCATAGACCAAAATGCAACTGCTACATGTGGCAATAATTCTGCATATAGGAGTAAGGCTGAAATTTATAAACAAAACTGCACATTTCTAATTAAAAAAAGAATACTAAAATTCATATGGGGCAACAAAAGACCCTGAATAGTTAAAGCAATCCTAAGAAAAAAAGAACAAAGCTGGAGGCATCACAATCCCTGACTTCAAAATATACTACAAAGCAACAGTAATCAAAACAGCATGGTACTGGTACAAAAACAGACACACAGATCAATGGAACAGAATTGAAAGCCCAGAAATAAAACCACACATATATGGACAGCTAATTTTCTACAAAGGAGCTAAGAACATACAATGGAGAAAGGAAAGTCTCTTCAATAAATGGTGTTGGGAAAACTGGACAGCCACATGCAAAAGAATGAAAGTGGACCATCTGCTATCACCATTCAAAAAATTGACTCAAAATGGATTAAAGACCTGAAGGTGAGATCTGAAACTATAAAACTCATAGAACAAAATATAGGCAACACACTATTTGACATTGATCATAAAGGAATCTTTTGGGATGACATGCCTACCCAGACTAGGGAAACTAAAGACAAAGTAAGCAAGTGGGACTTTATCAGATTAAAGAGCTTCTACAAGACAAACGAAACCTGAATCAAGATGAACAGACAACCCACCAGCTGGGATAAAATATTTACAAAACATATATCTGACAAGGGGTTAATCTCCATAATACATAAAGAACTCACACAACTGAACTACAAAAAAACAAACAACCCAATCAAAAAATGGGCAGAGGAAATGAACAGACACTTCTCCAAAGAAGAAATACAGATGGCCAAGAGGCACATGAAAAGATGTTCAACATCACTAATCATCAGGGAAATGCAAATCAAAACAACACTAAGATATCACCTCACACCCGTTAGAATGGCTATAATCACCAAGACAAAAAACAACAAGTGTTGGAGAGGATGTGGACAAACAGGAACCCTCATACACAGCTGGTGGCAATGCAAACTGGTGCAGCCTCTGTGGAAAATGGTATGGAGATTCCTCAAAGAATTAAAAATAGAAATACCCTATATTCCAGCTATCCCACTACTGGGAATCTATCCAACGAACCTGAAATCAACAATCCAAAGAGGCTTATGCACCCCTCTGTTCATTGAAGCATTATTCACTATAGTCAAGAAGTGAAACTAACCTAAGTGTCCCTCAACTGACGATTGGATCAAGAAAATGTGGTGTATATATACAATGGAATACTACTCAGCCATAAAAAAAGACAAAATCATCCCATTTTCAACTACATGGATGGTCCTGGAGGGTATTATGTTAAGCGAAGTAAGCCACAAAGAGAAAGACAAACACTGTATGATCTCACTCATATGTGGAATATAAACCAACACATGGACAGAGAAAACTGTATTGTGGTTACCAGGGGCAATGGGGGTAGGGGGTGCGCACAAGGGGTGAAGGGAGTCATATATATGGTGATGGACAAACAAAAATGTACAACCCAAAATTTCACAATGTTATAAACTATTAAAACACCAATTAAAAAAAAACTGCACATTTCTAGCCATAGAAACTTAAAAAAAAAAAGAGTTTAATTCAGCATTCAGCATACGCTGAGAACTTTGCTTCAAGATCTGACCCCAGGTCAGGACTGCTTGTTCACACGTCTTCTGTGAGAGGACCTCTTCACCCTCCACCACATGGCTGACTGGTGCTCTACGGTCACGATCAATTGTTCCAGCAGGGTCGGTGCTTGGGAAAGCCTTTCTTCACCTTATAAGAAGCTCAGCCTGGGAGGCTGGCCTGGGGGCTGACCAAGAGCAAAAGAGAAATACCACTAATAAGACCCAGCTGGAACAAAGAGCCTCTGTTTATTTTGGGGAAATAATGTTATGTCACCGTGACACATATCTAACTTTTGCGTTTCCGATTGGACAGGCCGGATGTATGAGCTATAATTCAAGCCATAGCCACAGCTCTTCTGAGATGGATTTATCCGGTTTCGTGGTCTTACTCTTCAGGTGTGCCTTACATTAAGTAACCATATTATCAAGAACTTCAAATTGCAAGTACTGGAAATTTAGCGAGGCTGCTTATTTTACATAAAAAGAGATCAGAATCAAAGGAATTTTTAAGATGTGACAAAGATGGGTTTAATGGTAGTGGTATCTGCAGACATTGGTCTCTTGTGATTTTAGAAATAATCTCCATCCTA
The DNA here is from genome assembly GCF_020826845.1 of Diceros bicornis minor. Classification (NCBI taxonomy): domain Eukaryota; kingdom Metazoa; phylum Chordata; class Mammalia; order Perissodactyla; family Rhinocerotidae; genus Diceros; species Diceros bicornis. The sequence goes on from NC_080743.1 coordinate 50,060,854, forward strand.
AGGAGGGTGGCATCAGTGTTTCAGTAGAGAAGCACTCTGTAACATAGGCAAGTGAGGCATTTCTATGGTCTTGGTCTGAGAAAACATGAGAGAAAAGAAAGAGAAGAGCTGGGAGGCTACTAGCACAAAGAGGAGGCTGCTGAAGGAGAAGTGTGTTAGAAAGTGTCAGGAAATAACTGCCCTGCCATGAGTCAGGCACAATACCCAGCATGTGGAAGAGCTGATTCTGCCCCACGTCCAGAGGGATAACTGGCCACCACATGACCCTCTCCTCACCTCCAGGTGATGCAGAGCTTGTAAGTGAGTGGCCTGCAGCCCAAAAGTGGCCCAGAGATGTGTTCTCTTTGACCCAGCCAATGAGTTTAAAAAATTGAGCATGCAAAAACAACACACAAAAAAATTTAGATTTCTAGTTTCTCTTAAAAGAAAAAAAAAAACTTGAGAAAGTAAGACTGCACTCATATTCTACATGGCACCAATTGGCCAGAGTTCAGTGGCTGCTGCTCCTTGACAGAGCAAAAGTGGTGCTTTGTGCTATAGTGTGTGGTGGTGAGAGCGGGACTCTGGAGCCAGCCTGCTTAAGTCTGCAGTCCAACGCCGCCACTTACTAGCTATGTGAACTTGGGCCCGTTTCTTAACCTCTTTGTGCCTCAGTTTACCTCTTGGTAACATGAGGCTAATAATTGTGCTTATCTCATAGGTTGTTGTAAAGATTAAATAAATTAATAGGTATACTGTGCTTCAATTAGTGCCAGGTAAATAGTATTATATAAGCATTTGCTGTTATTATAATATAGTACTTATCACCTTTTCTTCTAAATGATTTACATATATTAACTTATCTAATCCTCATAACAACTCTGTGAGGTAGGTTCTACTATCATCCAGATTTTATAGATGAGGAAACTGAAGCACAGAAAGTTTAGGTAACTTGCCTAACCTTGTCACATAACTAGTAAGTGGTGGAGCCTGCTCCAGGGTCTGTGATCTCCACCATCATGCTATAGAATGATGTGTTTTTGCGTGGGGGCACAGACTCTCCAGTTTGCCATGGTACTCCCTATTTACACAGTGTATACATACCCCTCTTCTTCTATCTTCCCACCCCCCACCCTGCACTCCTTTAGATCTCCCTGGCCCTGGCATGCATTTGATTTTGGGACCCCTAATCTAGCAGAGTGGATATGCTACATGGCTGATTGACAGTCCTCCATGTAGAGCCTCTCTCTCAACAAGGCCTTTACGAAGAGCCAAGCAGAAGACAAGTTGTGTCTGTCAAGGGTCTACTCTAGTGTGGGTAGTCTGTGATAGTGCAGTGTGGTCCCCAGACGAACAGCATCAGATCACCTGGAAATTGTTCGAAATGCAAATTCTTGGACCCTACCCCATGCCTACTGAATCAGAATCTCTCAAGCATAAAGAGACCAGAAATCTGCGGTTTACTAAGCCCTTCTAGTGATTCTGATGCAGGCTAAAATTTGAGAATCATAGCCTTAGAAGATTATGTTCTTTTACGCAAAATAAAAAAGTTAAGACTTCAATGGGGAGGGATAGCCATGTCAACTCCTATGAGTTGGCCAAGAGAAGGTTGTAGAAAAATCTCAAAAACACTCCAGTAGAAGGACTAGTTGAGGACAACATAGCTTTCCAGTGAAGCCACCGGGATGAAACAGTAGCAAATTTTGTGCTTAGGTAATTAAGTAAATTACGCTTTTATGTGTTGTCATATAAATGACATGCTGCTACAGGATGAGCCAATTAACATTTGGTGGCCCTCTGCTCAAAACAATGATCTTAATTTAAAAATAGTTGTTATTTTCTGGCAACAGTTAGATAAAAGGTCCATTTGTCTTCAGAGGCCAGTATAAAGGAGAACACATATTCACATACTCCCTGGCAGTGAGCCTGCATTGAGGTCATCCAAAAGTTGTTTCACATAATTATAATCTGTCAGGATTCTGGTTGTAATTGACAGAAACCCAACTCAAATTAGCTTAATCAAAACGAGGAACCTTATAAAAGTCATTCCAATCACATTTAGGCCCAGAAGATGAATACATTTTGGTATAAATTATACAATGAACCAGAGATAATTTTATGTGGATAAGACCTAGTCAGAAGTTTATAATTACTAAGTCTGACTTCCTAATATTTGAGCCAATCCTAGTTAGATGGCTGATGGCTTGGCTGGATCTTAGAAGGAAAGAACCAATAACAGGTAAAGCCCATTTGTGAGGGCACAGCCTTACAGAAACAGGTCCGGAAAAGACCTAGCCCTGCTGGAGGACAGTATAAACAGGGAGGGGAAACGATGCAAGTCTGAGGCCTGGACACAGATCAAGCTGTTGCTGGTTGGCGTAACACACATCCTATTTGGATTTTGCCCTAACTCAACCCCACTTCCATAATTCTCCTAGGATGGACATTTGGGGACCCTGCAGCTGATCTATTTCCTGGGAGAAGCCATTAGCACAGCATCTGCTGTCAGACAAATTCATCTGTGGGGGAAGGATGCCCAAACCTTGAAAGCATTCTGCCCCGGCACTGTGGGAGAAGGAACAAGGGTGACAAGGAGTACACCACTTCCTTCTCTTGGATTAATACCACCCAATAAATACATAAGCAAATCTTTCTTCCTTTTTTAGAGTGTGTGGCCTGAAGATTGTTTAATTCATTTGAAACTTGTGAGTAGGCCCAGGGGTTCTTGGCTAAGCTGCTCCAATTGCTCTTCTGCAACCCAATGTTAAGGAGTTTGGACTTTATCCTAAGGGCAGTGAGAAACACTGAATGATTTTAAGAAGAGAAATGACATAATCAGATGTCAGTTTTAGAAAAATCAACTCTGGTTGCTATGTGGAGGCTAGAATTATTATAATGTTGAAGGTAATAGTTGATGGTGGCCTGAAAACAGTCTCATGTTATTCTTAACAGATTCTGCTCGCTTTGTAAAATATCAGATTGATAAACCAAGACCTATAATTTGTTAAAGAGTAAACTTGCATGAAACTTGTTTGAAATATCATATGAGCTAATGATCTACAGAAGATTATCCATTTTTAGAAAGTATCATAGATTATGCCTCTGTTTCATAGAGTTGGGTTCAACTCTATAAACCATGGAGTTAATTAAGGTAATTGGCAAGCATCAGAGCCCAGTTAATACAAACTTTGAGTAGTGCTAGTGGAAAAATATGTTCTGATTATTTAATTTAGTATTTTATGCAAGTAACCTATATAACAAAGTGTTAGTGGGTCAAGGCAATGACCCTAGAACTTCAGAACAGAGAAGAACAGGCCTCCCATGCTTAGACTCGTATCTGTATTTCCAGGACCTCTTTCAATCAGAACCATGCCATGGGCCTTGATCCTAAATATAGTCTCACTTCTGGTTACAAAACCAAAACTTTGACCTTTTACAAATATTTATTACACCCAGGTATTCTGGAGTCAATAAGAAGTTTATAATAAGATTTAAATTTGATTAGTTCTTGGGTCATAGTGGGGAGCAAATAGCTTGTTCTCTTTTACGAGTCAGCTCATCCAGCTAGAGTTTTTGAGTTGTTTTTTCCTTTGGCTTCCTAATGTTCTTGTCAAATCAGGAACTGGGAGATTAAGACACACTTGCTCAAGAGTGAAGCTGACAAGGATGGACCCAGTCTCTCAACAGATCCTTTGTAAGAGGAAGAAGAGAATGACTCTTCTAAGGAGAGAGAGTGAAAACCAATGATTAAGCAATGGGCAAGACCATGGTGTACTTTACAAATATTGGAGAATGTTATAAAGATGGCATATGTGTGTAGGGAATTTTTAAGTCTTTAGGAAGGAGACTGCTTTGCCAGTGACATCCAAGCCAGCTGCAGCGGTGCGCAAAGCAGCCTCACTACATACTTTGTATGTCAGACCCCTCTCGGGTTGAGGTCTTGGCCCCAATTAAGTCCTGTCTGAGCTTTTCAAAGGTTTCTAAATCAAGTCCTTCAGAAACTTGCATTAATATTTTGTTCATCTTGCTCTTGCCTCTCAGTAGTGATAGCTTCAGGCATTTTCAGACCTTCCTGTTCAGCTGAGTCCTCTGGAGGAGACTGGTACAATTCTTCCTTTTGTTTCCCTCTATTTGTAAAAAGTCCTTGCTTCCTCCGGGACATCTGTGTGTCCTCTCTACTCGAGGAGGAAACTCTTGCCCTCCACCCACACTCAGGGCTGCAAGGGGTAGGTTCACAGCAGGACAACCAGTTGAGTCACGCAATTCAAAATTACTAGGTACTCGAATTAAACTTAGACCAGTGAAATACAAAATGTACTATCGTGTTGGCATTATATAAGCTTCTATTATCATAAAATTTTGAATTTAGATTCTTGTAGAATGGTATAAGCCACAAAGAAGTGAAGAGCTAAAAATCAAAACCATCTTGGCCTGTTTGAGCTGACATGTGACATTAATAGAGCCCACCGGTACAGCAAGGAGTGGCTAGCAGGGTTCTGCAGGAATGAGCTCATACATGGTCTCACCTAGTGGCATGCATGCAAATGCTGCTCACACTGATGCTAAGCCGGATGTATATTTATTTCAAAACCAAGAGCCCTCGAATAGACCATCCACAAGACAAGCCTGTGATTTCCTGTCCTGGAGTGTGAGGTGGCTTTTTTTCAAACATTTGTAAGCAACATAAATTTTCAGTTTACTTTCCCCAGTGAATCATAACAACTCTTGATGGGAAGGATTTGTCCAGAGAAATGAAAATATCTCAAGTCACTATTAATTAAAAAGGAACGTACTAAGATACATATCACTTTGGTTAAGAAGAAACAGCATTCCAACCCTGAAACATAACAGAGTCTGCCAACTCTCAATGGAAAGGGTGATTAATTTGACCCAGAAAGGCCTAATCAGAGAAGCATCTGCCAGTTCTGAGCTATTGTCTGACTTCGAAGAAATTGGTGTGGAAGAGAGCAAGAGCTAAGGTGAGGATGCTCTCAGAGAGCTTTCCTGAGGCCAGCACTATTATGTTGAAGACAGTGAGACTCATCCCAAGAAAAGAATTCAAGATGGGGCCAGCCCAGTGGCGTAGTGATTAAGTTTGTGCACTCTGCTTCGGCGGCCTGCAGTCCACAGGTTCAGATCCCGGGCGTGGACCTATGCACAGCTCATCAAGCCATGCTGTGGCGGCGTCCCATATACAAAATAGAGGAAGATGGGCATGGATGTTAGCTCAGGGCTAATCTTCCTCATCAAAAAAAAAAAAAAGAATTGAAGATTACTGAGGATCAACACACCCATAAGACTTAGCAAATGGGCACAGTAAGTAGGCAGTAAGAGATGAACACAATATTTTGGTCAATTCTTATCAAGGTTCTATAGGATGATATGGGCTGTTTTGTTGAGAAAGATCAGGCTAGTCTAAGGACTGGGACAAATATGTGCTAACTCAAACCTGCTCTAGAAGGTGGAAGCAACTCAAGCACTCATTGATGGATGAATGGATAAAGAAAATGTGATTTATACATACAATGGAACATTATTCAGCCTTAAAAAGGAAGGAAATTCTGACACATGCTACAACATGGATGACCCTTGAGGACATTATGCTAAGTGAAATAAGCCAGGCACAAAGTGACAAATACCACGTGATTCCACTTATATGAAGTATCTACAGTAGTCAAATTCATAGAAACAGAAAGTAGAATGGTGGTCACCAGGGGTTTGTGGAGAGGAAAATGGAGTGCTATGCACTGAATGTCTGAGTCCCTCCAAAATACATCTGTTGAAATCCTACCCCGCAATGTGCTGGTATTAGGAGATACGGCCTTTGGGAGGTGATTGGGTCATGAGCGTGGAGCCTTCACAAATGGGATTAGTGCCCTTCTATAAGAGACCTCAGAGAGTTCTCTCCCCTTCTACTATGCAAAGACATGGTGACAAGACAGCCGTCTATAAACCAGGAAGCAGGCTCTAATCAGCCACCAAATCTGCTGGTGCTTTGATCTTGGACTTCCTCGCCTCTAGAACTGTGAGAAATAAATGTTTTTCATTAAAGCCACCCCACCTAGTCTATGGTATTTTTGTTATAGCAGCCTGAATGGACTAAGGCATGGGAGTTGTTGTTTGATGGGAATAGAGTTTCAGTTTTGGAAGATGAAAAGAGTTCTGGAGATTGGTAGCACAACAATGTGAATATACATAACCCTACCAAACTGTACACTTGAAAATGGTTAAAACAGTAAATTTTATGTTATGTGTATTTTGCTACAATTAAAATTTTTTTTAATTTATCAAAGTGCATATTTTATATAGGTGCAGTTTTATTATATATCAGTCATACCTCAATAAAACTGTCTTTGGAAAAAAGAAAAAAAAATAACTCCAGATGTGGTCAGCGGGGATAAGTCCATTTTGTCTGCATAGTCAGAGAAGGCTACAGTGCAGATTGCCATAGGGTACCTGAACTAGATAGATGTGACTGGACTAAGGAAGTTAACTCTGTGAAGTATTTAATACTAACATATAATGTCTCTTTGTTCTTGAATCCACCTCTAATGATTTCATGAGTTCTCATTTTAATGGTCTGGTGTTCAGAGTAGCTGAGCAACTCATCCAAGGTCCCCAGCTGTTGCGCCAAACAGGGTCCTAGCAGAAGGGAGAATTTCACTCAGATGTCCAAATGAAAGAGATTTTAACGAATGGGCCATTTCCAGAGGTGTGAGCAGAGTTAAGGAAACCAAGAGGGAATGCCAAGTCACCCAGAGTCTAAAAAAAATGAGAAGCCATTTCTATCTCTATATGTGAAGGAGTAAAGGGGTTAACAGATCAGGTGAAATTTGGATGGTTATAGGATTGAGATCATACGACAATGTTTGTGAACTGAAGGGAAGACAGTATTAGAAAGGGAGAGGTTGAAGAAGGGGTAACTAAGAGAGCATAGGCAGCAGAAAACAGGAATGGGTGAGATCAAGAACACAAGTGGAGTCAGCAGTGAAAAGGAGAAAGAACACATCTTCCTAGGAGACAGGAGAGAAGACTGGGAGAGGAATGAAGGGAACGTGGTTGTTTGAATATAAAGTAGAGAATGAGGCTGTCATCTGGGAGAAAGGAGCCTGGGGTGTTACAGGAAGCAGAGAAAAGCTAACACAACAGCTGTTGCGGTAATTTGAGAGGAATTCAATTGAGAATGGAAAAATAATTAGTGCGTGGTGCTGTGGGCCACACAGACGCCTGCATAACCCAAATCTGCAACATATTCAGTCCGCACTGTTACAGAGCAAACATAACAGATCAACTTTTATTGATTTCATCCTTTCCTTAAGAAAATGCTCAAATAACAGGGTTGAAATGATTAAGAAGCCATTTAAGAGATTTTTGCATCTAGAATTATGACTACTAGTATTCTGCGTTAGTCAAGGTCCTCCAGAGAAACAGAACCTATATGCATACACATATATGGAGAGAGAGATTGTATAAAAGTAGATTATATATATATTAACACAAACATGATAGATAGATAGATAGATAGATAGATAGATAGATAGATAGATAGATTTATTATGAGGAATTAGAGGCTGAGAAGTCCCACAATCTGCTGTCTATAAGCTGCAGACCCAGGAAAGCAGTGGTATAATTCAGTCCAAGTCTGAAGGCCTGACAACCAGGGGAACTGATAGTGTAAATCCCAGTCTAAAGGCAGGAGAACCTGAGATGAGCTGCCCCAGCTCAAGCACCTAGGCAGGAAAATGGGGGTGAATTTCTCCTTCCTCTATCTTCTATTCAGACCCTGAGTGGATTGGCTGATGCCCACCCACGTTAGGGAGGGCAATGTACTTTAGTGAGCCCACCGATTCAAACACTAATCTCACCCAGAAACACTCTCACAGACACACCCAGAAATAATGTTTAACCTGGGCACCCCATGACCCTCTCAAGTTGATACACAAAATTAACCATCATAAGTCCACTGTTTGTCAATTTGGCAGCCATACTCATCTCCTTAAATAAAATAACAAATCTGGAAATAAAGACAATGACAAGGTCATAATTCCACCTAACATGATACAATTATCTTGTGTAAAACTGAAAATGCACTAACTCATTCCCTAGAAGAGGAGGTAAAGTCTTTGACTGATATTTAGTCTTCTCCTTGATATCCTGTAATTGAAATTCTATGATGTAAAATTAACAATACTTAAATACTATGATATAAAATCAACACCTCTTATGTTACATGATAAGGGAATAAGAGAGGAAAGAAAACAAAGATACACACGTACAAACATATTCATAGAAAAATAAGGAGGAAATATTTATGGCAATTACAGTCCTCATTTCTATAACTGCTCACATGGTTGTAGCTGGTATTTACTACTACCTTCTTCCACTACCCATTCTGTATTCCCTTTGTCTTCAATAAGCACCTCTGCTGGTTCTTTACCTGGTGACGTGACCCAAACCGTCATTCCTGAAGGGTCTGGGCTATTAGTAGCTCTGCCTGGATGGGGTTGCAGTTTTCCACTGACCTTAATTACAGGGCATAGTGATACTAAGAGATGCCCTAAAGGGTCTCCTATATTCTAGACATACTGTTTTTTACTTCCATTATGGAACAGTAGTCCAATTTCTCTTTGGTATTCAGGATCAACCATTCCAGCCAACACCATACCTCCCTTCTTTGCCTGTTGATTCAATGGCATGAGGAACCCAAAGTGGCCAGGTGTCGGTCTTAACTTCCAGTTCAATGGAATCATTGTTGTAGCTCCTGGTGGAAGCGTTCCTCCCTCTGGAACTATGACCTCTAGGCCAGCAGAGCATAAAGGTGCAGGAACAGGAAGCAAAAATTTTGCTACTGAGTCACTAGGAGCCATAGTGAGTGGTGCCATGGCTATTTCCACCCCTTGATTCCCAGACCTGTGAATCCTGGCTATCTGAGAAACAGCACCATATATGAGTGCTGATTTAGAGCTTACACAGCCTGCTGGAGAACCTTGCCCCAGCCCTGCAAGGTACTGCCACCTAGCTGGCACTAAAACTGAGTCCTCAAAAGCCCATTCCACTGTTCTATCAAGCCAGCTGCTTTGGAATGGCACCGAACATGGTAAGACCAGTAAATCCCAAGAGCATGGGCCCAATGCTGCACTTCTTTTGTTGTGAAGTGAATTCCTTGATCAGAAGTAATGCTGTGTGGAATACCATGATGGTGGATAAAACGTTCTGTAAGTTCACAGATGATAGTTTTGGTAGAAACATTGTGTGTAGGGAAGGTAAATCAATATCTAGAATAAATGTGTATTCCAGTAAGCACAAAATGCTGCAGCTTCCAGGATGGAAGCAGTCCAATGTAATCAACCTGCTACCAGGTAGCTGGTTGATCATTCTGGGGAATGGTGCCATATCAGGGGCTCAGTATTGGTCTCTATTGCTGACACATTGGGCAGGGGTGGCCATAGCCAGATCAGCCTTGGTGAGTGAATGTCCATGTGGCTAGCCCATGCAAATTTCCATCCCTGCCACCATGGTCAATTTGAGTACACTGGGGAATGATGGGTGGATAGGGAAAGAAGCTGACTGATATCCACAAAATGAATCATCCTATACACTTGACTATTAAAATCTTCCTCTGCTGAGGTCACCCTTTGGTAAGCATTCACGTGGGACACAAATATCTTTATATTTTTTGCCCATTCAGAGAGGTCTATCTGCATACCTCTTCCCGAATTTCTTCGTCACCAATTTTCCATCATGTCCCTTCCAGGTCCCTGACCATCTAGTCAAACCATTTGCTACAGGCCATGAATTGGTGTGTATTTGCATGTCTGGCTATTTCTCCTTTCAAGAAAAGTTAATAACCAGGTACATTGCTTAAAGTTCTGCCTACTGGAAGGATTTTCCTTCACCGCTGGCCTTTGGGGATGTCTCAGAGAGGGACTGTAGTGTTGCAGCTGCCCGCTTTTGGGTCGTGTCTGCATATGGTGCAGAACCATCTGTAAACTAGACCCAGGTCTTCTCTTCCTCTGTCAATCGATCATAGGGCCCAGGAGGTCATAGGTGCAGGCTGGGAAAGAGAAGGCAGTGTAGCAGGAGTAGGGACCATGGACATTTGAGCCACTTCTTCATGTAACTCACTTGTGTCTTCAGGATCTGCTCGGGACTGATCACATATATACCACTTCCATTTGATAATGGAATGTTGCTGTGCATGCCTAACTTTACAGCTTGGCGGGGTAGATAACACCCAGTTCATGGTGGGCAGTTCAGGTCACACAGTAACTCGGTGGCACATATAAGTGTTCAGTCTCTACTAAGGCTTGGTAGCATGCCAAGAGCTGTTTCTCAAAGGAGAGGAGTTATCCTCAGAGGATCTCAGAGCCTTTCTCCAAAATCCCAGAGGCCTATGCTACAATTCACCTATAAGTGCCTGTCAAAAGTTCCAAACAGCATCCCTATCTGCCACTGACACTTCAAGCACCATTGGATCTGCTGGATCATATAGTCCAACTGGCAGAGCAGCTTGCACAGCAGCCTGGACCTGTTGTAAAGCCTTCTCTGGTTCTGGGCCCCATTCAAAACTAGCAGCTTTCTGGGTCACATGATAAACAGGCCAAAGTAACACAAACAAGTGAGGAATATGTTCTTTCCAAAAGAGGCCCACTAGGCATTGTGCCTCTTTCTTAGTTGTAGGTGAGGCCAGATGTAACAACTTATCCTTTGCTTTAGAAGGGATATTTCAACATGCCCCATACCACTGAACCCTTAGAAATTTGACTGAGGTAGAAGATCTCTAACTTTTAGTCAGATTTATTTCCCACATTATGACACACAAATGTCTTACCAATAAATCTAGAGTAGTTGCTACTTCTCACTCATTAGGTCCAATCAGCATAATGTCATGCAACGAACATAGGAAAGTAGCTATCACTTTGAGACACTGATTTCATTCCATTGGATATATACACAGAAGTGGGATTGCTGGTTCCTATGGTAGTTCCATTTTTAACTTTTTGAGGGACCTCCATATTGTTTTCCATAATGGCTGTACAAATTTACATTCCCAGCAACAGTGTACAAGAGTTCCCTTTTTTCCACATCCTCGTGAGCATTTGCTATCCCTTGACTTTTTGATAACAGCCATCCTAACAAGTATGAGATGATAATTCATTGTGGTTTTGATTTGCATTTCCCTGATGATTAATGAGGTTGAGCATCTTTTCATACGCTTGTTGGCCATTTGTATGTCTTCTTTGGGAAAATGTCTATTCAAGTCCTTTGCTCATTTTTCAATTGGGTTTTTTGCTATTGACTTATAAGAGTTTCTTATATTTTTTGAATATTACGCACTTATTGGATATATGGTTTGTTAATATTTTCTACAATTCCATAAGTTGCTTTTTTAATTTTTTGACTGTTTCCTTTGCTGTGCAGAAAGTTTTTAGTTTGATGTAGTGTTTTTTTTTTGCTTTTGTTGCCTGTGCTTTTGGTGTCAAATCCAAAAAAATCATTGACAAGACCAATATCATGGAGCTCTTTCCGTATGTTTTCTTTTAGGAGTTTTACAGTTTTAGGTCTTATGTTTAGGTCTTTAATCCATCTTGAGTTGATTTTTGTGTACAGTGTAAGTAAGGATCAAATTTAATTTTTTTTTTTTTTGCATGTGAATATCCAATTTTCCCAGCACCATTTATTGAAGAGATTATCCTTTCCCTGTTGTGTATTCTTGGTGACTTTTTGAAAGATTAGTGGACAATACATGCATGGGCTCATTTCTGGGCTTTCTATTCTGTTCCACTGTTCTATGTGTCTGTTTTTATGCCAGTACCATACTGTTTTGATTACTACAGTTTTGTAATATAGTTTGAAATCAGAGGTATGATGCCTCCAGCTTTATTTTTCTAGCTCAAGATTGCTTTAACTATTTAGGGTCTTCTGTGGTTCCATATGAACTTTAGAATTTTTTTTTTCTATATCTGTGAAAAACGCTATAGGAATTTTGATAGAAATTGCATTGACTCTGTAGATGGCTTTTGATAGCATGGACATTTTAACAATATTAATTCTTCCAATCCATAAACATAGGATATCTTTCCATTTATTTGTGACTTCTTCAATCTTTCATCAATATTTTATAGTTTTCAGTGCACAGATCTTTCACCTCCTTGGTTAAATTTAATCCTAAGTATTTTATTCTTTCTGATGCTATTGTAAATGGGACTGTTTTCATAACTTTGTTTTCCTTTAGTTCATTGTTAGATTATAGAAATGTAACCAACTTTTGTACATTGATTTTGTATCCTGCAACTATATTGAATCTGTTTATTAGTTCTAACAGTTCTTTGGTAGGATCTTTAGGGTTTTCTATATATAAGATCATGGCATCTGAAAACAAAGAGAATTTTATTTTTTCCTATCTGATTTGATGCCTTTTTATTTCTTTTTCTTGCCTAATGGCTCTGGGTAGGACTTTCATTGCTATGTTGAATAGAAGTTGTTAGTGGTATCCTTGTCTTGTTCGTGATCTCAAAGGAAATGTTGAAGCTTTTCACCATTGAGTATGGTGACAAACTGTGGGCTCGTCATATATCACCTTTATCAAGTTGAGGTCCATTACTTCTCTACGTAATTTGTTGAGAGTTTTTATTATGAAAGGATGTCAAATTTTGTCAAATGCTTCTTCTGCATCTATTGAGATGATCATATGATTTTTGTCCTTCATTTTGTTAATGTGGTATATCACATTTATTGATTTGCATATGTTGAACCATCCTTGCATCCTAGGGATAAATCCCACTTGATCATGGTGTATGATCCTTTTAAAATGCTGTTGAATTTGGTTTGCTAGTTTTTTGTTGAGGATTTTTGCATCTATGTTCATCAGGGATATTGGTTTGTAATTTTCTTTTCTTGTAATGTCCTCGTCTGGCTTTGGTATCCTGGTAATGCTGGCTTCATAAAATGAGTTTAGAAGTGATCTTTCCTCTTCATTTTCTGGGTTGAGTTTAAGAATTGGTAGGAATTCTTCTTTAAATGTTTGGTAGGCGTCACCAGTGAAACCATCTTGTCCTAGACTTTTCTTTATTGGGAGATTTTTGATTACTGATTCAATCTTCTTACTCATTATTGGTCTGTTTAGATTTTCTATTTATTAATGATTCAATCTTGGTAGGTTTATGTTTCCAGAAACTTATCCATTTCTTCTAGGTTATCTAATCATTAGCCTATAATTGCTCAAAGTAGTCTCTTACGATCCTTTGTATTTCTGTGGTATCAGTTGCAATATCTTCTCTTCCACTTATGATTTTATTTATTTGAGGCTTCTCTCTTTTTTTTATTAGTTTAGCTAATGGTTTGTCAACTTTATTTATCTTTTCAAAAAAAAACAACTCTTAGTTTTGTTGATTTTTTATTTTTTTTCTAGTCTCTATTTTATTTATTTCAGCTCTGATCTTTGTTATTTCCTTCCTTCTACTAACTTTGGGCTTGGTTTGTTCTTCTATTTCTATTTCCTTGAGATATAAAGTTAGGTGGCTTATTTAAGAGCTCTCCTTTTTCTTTGTGTAGGTATTTATTGCTATAAATTTCACTCTTAGAACTGCTTTTGCTGCTTCTCATAAGTTTTGGTATATTGTGTTTCCATTTTCATTTGTCTCAATATTTTTTGATTTCTCTTTTGGTTTCCTCTTTGACTCATTGGTTGTTCAATAGCATGTTGCTTAATCCCCATATATTTGTGAATTTTCCAGTTTTTCTCTTGTTATTGATTTGTAGTTTCATACTACTGTGGTTGGAAAAGTTACTTGATACAATTTCAATCTTGTTAACTTTGTTAAGACTTGCTTGATGGCTCAATATGTGATCTATCCTGGAGAACGTTCTGTGTGTGCCTGAGAAAAATGTGTATTCTGCTGCTGTTGGGTGGAATGTTCTGTCTACATCTGTTAGGTCCATTTGGTCTAAATTGTAGTTCAAGTCTAATGTTTCCTCATTGACTTTCTGTCTGGATGATCTATTCCTTGTTGAAAGTAGGGTACTGAGGTCCCCTAATATTATTGTATTGCTGTCTATTTCTCCCTTCAGATCTATTAACATTTGCTTTATATATTTAGCTGCTCCTACATTGGGTGCATATATATTTACAATTGTTATATTCCTTTGATGAATTGACTCTCTCATCATCTTATAATTACCTTCTTTGCCTCTTGTTACAGCTTTGAGTTAAAGTCTATTTTGTCTGATATATGTATAGCTTCCTGACTCTCCTTTGGTTTCTATTTGCATGTAATATCTTTTTCCATCCCTTCACTTTCAGTCTATATGTGTCCTTAAAGCTGAAGTGAGTCTCTAGCACACAGTGTATAGTTGGGTCTTGTTTTTTAATCCATTGAGTCACTCTATGTCTTTGGATTGGAGATTTCAAATCATTTAATTTTAAAGTAATTATTGATATGTAAGGGCTTACTCTTGCCATTTTGTTAATTATTTTCTGAGTGTTCTGTAGACCCTGTGTTCCTTTCTTACTCTCTGGCTGCCTTCCTTTGTAATTTGATGATGTTCTTAGTGGTATGTTTTGATTCCTTAGTCTTTTATCTTTTGTGTATCTTTGTAGTTACTATGAGTCTTACATAAAACCCACCCACACTGGGTAGGGCAATAAACTTAACCAACTTCACTGATTCAAATACTAATCTCATCTGGAAAAACCCTCACAGATACACCTGAAAATAATGTTTAATCTGGATTCCCTGTAGCCAAATTGACAAATAAAATTAACCATCACATATTTCAAGATACTCTTTGCCAAGAATGACTACATCCTGAATAGAGTGCAATCTTAGAGATATTGTTAGTTTCTCAAGAGAGGAAAGAGCTGTTTCAAGGGCCATCTATGAAAGAAAGAAAGAAAGAAAGAAAGAAAGAAAGAAAGAAAGAAAGAAAGAAAGAAAGAAAGAAAGAAAGAAAGAAAGAAAGAAAGAAAGGAAAGAAAGAAAGAAAGAAAGAAAGAAAGAAAGAAAGAAAGAAAGAAAGAAGGAAGGGAGGGAGGGAGGGAGGGAGGGAGGGAGGGAGGGAAGGAAGGAAGGAAGGAAGGAAGGAGGAAGGAAGGAAGGAAGGAAGGAAGGAAGGAAGGAAGGAAGAAAGAAAGAAAGAAGAAAAGAAAGAAAGAAAGAAAGAAAGAAGAAAGAAAGAAAGAAAGAAAGAAAGAAAGAAAGAAAGAAAGAAAGGAAGGAAAGAAAAGTGAGCTATAGCTGTGGCAGCCAGGTGGGGTGTGGTTGCCCTGAAGACAAATGGAAACAGCTGCATTTATATCAAGATATTGAGCTTTGATTGATGGTACAATAGAGGAGATATATAAAAAGAACATAGTAATGTAGATGATTTGAATACAATTAGTGAAGTTGATCTAATATATAGATCATATATAAACTCTGCTCCCCAGGACCACAGAAGCACTTTCTTCTCAATATTCACAAAAACTGATCATAATCATGCAAAGCAAGCTGCAATAAATTTAAAAATTGGTACATCCAACTGGCCATGGAGCTTCTAGAAAGGTGACAAAAGGCATTTTGAGACTTCTTTCCTTATCTTAAGATAATGAAACTCATCAGAGTGGTATAGAAAAATAGTCCTCAGCTAACAGAAGGGCCAATCCATGCCACAGTTAGGTGGACCCATAGCCCATGTCAGGGGCATCGGGAGGAGGAAGGAATAGTGCCACAGTGGTACACACACTAGGAATCTGCTTTCCCAGGCAGGTCCTTGTCTAAGCTGCCACGGAGGGAAGCTGTCACCGATAATGCTAGGCTTCTGGTAGGATCTGGAGGCCTTGGGCACTACCGGCACATCTGTAGGCCCCCTAAGTCAAGGAAGACAGAAATATACTTGTTTTCAAACCTCTAACTCTCTCCTATGCCTCTGGGTCAATGTATATGTTGCTCTTCTTGCCTAGAACTCCATCCCTTTCCTAGAACTCCATCCTCTATCCTGGATCCCTTTGTATGGATCCTACTCATCCCCTAAAGTACAACTTAATGTTTCCTCTCTGGAATGTCTTCTTGAATCATCACTTTCAAGTCCAAGCTCCCGCAGTGCACAGTGCTCTATGACTGTGTTATGTATTTTTATCTCTCTCCCACCTAGCCTGCAGTCTCCTCTGAAGTCAGGACTGTGTCTTGTCCACTCTGTCCACATAGAAGTGCTCAGCACTGTTCTTTGAATAAACAAATAAAGTAATGGCATCCTGGGATTCTGAGGAGCAGCAGCAACAGTATCAGAGATATCCTAATGATAGTACATCATTAGAAAGGAGCAGTGAGGCTTTTCCCAGAGATCCCAAGACCAACAGTTCCCATCAAGGTCAAGGACAGGAAGGAGAGTAGAGCCACAGGAATGGCTTGGCGACCATCATGCTATTAGAATTGATATGTGGAGTGGTGTAGGAGTTCTGAGGCAACTTCCAGAGCAATGATAATGAAAGCCTGTTTTAAGTTATAATGTGGCCTCAAAACAGCATTGGAAGAGGCTCCCCTGAGACATCTGAACAGTACAGTGCCTCAGAGGTGCTTCCAGAGTAGGACCTATAGGCCCCCCGTTGACCTGTGTTCTGTTGCCAGGTATAGGGCAATGTCAAAACAACCATGGGGACAGTCACTATGGTGGGGGCCTTGAAGTGAAAAAGCAACAGGTGGTATCTGGCACTATTTTGAATTGGTCAAGTTGCCATACATGAGGTAAAGCACATAATTCCTGGCAGAGTGAGCCCCATATATGGAAGAATAGTAGTAGTAATTATATCATTATTCATATTATTATCAAGCCAAAAATTAAATGACCCTAACACTAAGTGGCCAATTATCTGTGGGTAGGGGGATTGACTGTTCTTGGCTCAAGTAGTTTCACCGTGAGATGAAAGAAATAGGGAGCAAGTGGAAGTCATGAACCCTCAGACTAGGCTTGGTCGTCGAAGAGCTGTGGAAATCTTGCATTATATCAGTCAATATGTTTCACTTTAGACAAAAGTCACAGAATTATGTTAATGGACGACCGATCAGCTTCCATTATACTTCTTTTGTTTCTGACCTGGTGCCACCAAAAGGCTCTCACAGAGAGAACTAGTGAGAAAATTGAGCGGCTTTGTCGTGGGGGAATTTCTGCCCTGCTTTAACCAGCAGATAGGAGCTCTGCCCCTAGCTCTTTCTCCTGGAGCAGGAATATCCTCATCACTATGGGGGTGATTGGGCTGCTCTCTGGGTGCAAGAAGGCAATTGTGTCTTCTTTTGTCACTAACTGTCTGTTGTATGGCACTCGCTAATGCCTTTCAAAAGCTCAAGCAACTTCTGAGGAAAACACGCAAGAACCACTTCCTTAGAGCAGAAACAACCATGTGACCTTATTCAAACAAACCTTCAGTCTAGGCAAGGATATTCTAGGTCAGAGGCTGGTAAATTTTTTCTGTAAATAGCCAAAGAGGGAATATTTCAGGCTTTTTGCAGACCATGCAGTTTCTGTCGCAACTTCTCAATTCTGTCCTTGAAGCATGAAAGTAGCCATAGACACTATGTAAATGAATGGCGTGGCTATATTTCAATAAAATTTTACTTACAAAATGGTGGGCTGGATTTCGCCCATGGGCCATAGCTTGCTGGCCTTTGCGTTAGGTCAACAAAAGACTGTCATTACTGAATGGTACTCTACGTTACAGCAGGTTACCAGAGTGTTCTGAGTTCTGGGTAATGAGGGTGAGGATGGTTGACCTGGAGGGCAGTAGATCAACAGCAGGCCAACAACCCTCCCCTGGCTGCTGCTCTCAAGGCAACTCTGCTGAAGGGAGCAAAAGGAGGAGGGATTAATCAGGGGCATGAGGGGAGGGGGGAAGAGGGAAAATTAGAATGCACGGCAAGAAAGGGGACTCTGTGTTCCTTGGATTTGAGCGAGTGGAACAGAGAAGGGGATTGGGGAGAAGTAGGGAGGGGGGTAGGACAGGTGGGTGGATGGAGGCCCAATCCCCTTTCCTTGTGGCTAGGACTAGAAAAAACCATTGCTCTGGAACACAGATGACTTCATTCAGCAGCTCCTGGACAAAGCCTCCAGCAGCTGCAGCTGGTCCCTGGGAGACCCTCAGATGGTCCACAGCCTTGAGGGGTAAAGACCTGGCCTATTCTTTCTGCCATCTCACCCTCCTTCCCCTAAAACTCACTACAGAAGATTTCCTTTCAAGTGAACTCAATCAAATAGATGATGCTTAGAGGTGTCATAGGGCAGATCCTCTTTTCCCAGGTCTGCTCCTGCTCTCCACCGTGGCAGAGCTAATCTTTAAAAGTACTGAGTCCCCAGGATTGTCATGCTCTACATAGGATGGGAGGAAATACTCAGTGGTTTCTTCTTTCTTGTGCTTCTGCTTCTCAGAATACTGAAGAATCTGCTGTTTGCTGTTGACAGCTCCCTAATAATGGATGGTCAGATCAGGAGATGACTTCAGAAATGGCAATCAGGGCCGGCCCCATGGCTTGGCAGTTAGGGGCGCGAGCTCCGCTACTGGAGGCCCGGGTTCAGATCCCGGGCGCGCACCACGCACCACTTCTCCGGCCATGCTGAGGCCACGTCCCACATACAGCAACTAGAAGGATGTGCAACTATGACGTACAACAATCTACTGGGGGGCTTTGGGGGGAAAAAATGGAGGAGGATTGGCAATGGATGTTAGCTCAGAGCCAGTCTTCCTCAGCAAAAAGAGGAGGATTAGCACGGATGTTAGCTCAGGGCTGATCTTCTTCACAAAAAAAAAAAAATGGCAATCAGCTCAGGGACAAGGAGCAAGTCCTTCCAAGGATGCTTGCATCATGCAGAGTCTACATTTTGCCTGCTTGGGGTGGAGGGATGCATGGGGCATGTGGCTCCACAGTGAGGAATTCTGAGCAAATACTGCACTGGAAGGAAGCACGCAGGTGGCTGAGTGGCCTTCAGAGAGCCTTCCTTTCCCTCTCCGGGTCGAAGCTGTTTTTACACAGACATAGGGGAGAATGGCAGAGTGCTTAAGATGATGGGCTCTAGAGTCTGATGACCTGGATCTTAATTCCCTGCCTTGACACATTCTAGCTGTCACTGACTTTAGGCAAATCATTTAACCCCTCTGAGCTGCAGATCCCTTATCTTTAAAATGAACATACTAACAATATCTAACTTAAAGGACTGATGTAAGGATTAATTGAAATGATCTGAGTGAATTGTTTGGATAAGAAATGCTTCTTTTTCTTCTTCTCCTTCCCATTATTGTTGCATGAACATGAATCAAAGGATGTAGAGAAATTCCCATAAAAACCCCAGACCTCCTGCTTTGAGCCTATTCTAGCTGTGTGAATTCTCCACCAGAAATTCCTTTGGAATAAATGTAAATCTGTCTACGGATAGAACAAGGTACATCATTACCAGCCATTTATATCTCAGGGAGAGTTAACATGCTCCTCTATATGCATTTTTCTTCACTTTAACAAAACACTTTCTCTAACAGTAATATGTTCAGAACTCATACAGTACTAGAAAAGTAAGGCTATGGAGAGATTGTTCTCTTCTTTTTACAAATGGAAAAAATGAGTCACAGAATCTAAGTCATTCCGTAGGAGTTTGGACAGAAACCAAGTGCTTATTGCACTGGAACAGCATTTCTCAGAGTGTGGTCCAAGGATGCCCCCTGCTCCAGAAGCATTTTGGGGACTTGCTAGAAATACACATTCCTGAGTGACATTCATCTGAGACCTACTGAACTGGACTTACTGGAGGTGGGGCCTGGGAATCTGTATTCTTAACATGTTCCTCATGTTATTCTGATATACGTTACAGTTTTAAAAATAATTTCTCCAGAGTCTACATCAGTGGTTCCCAACCTTGGCTAAACATCTAGATTACCTGTGGGGGATTTATTTAACAAAATATATTCAAGCATGCCCGGGCCCCATACTCCAGAATTCTAATTTGGTAGGTTCAGTGTGGATCTCTGGCATCATCATGATTCTGAGTCCCAACTAGAGTTGAAAGTTTCTGATCTAAATCAGTGGTTCTAAAACTTTGCTGCACATTAAAATGACCCACACAGGCTGCACACCAGACCAATAAAGTCAGAATCTCTGGGGATAGAATCCAGCCATGGATATTTTAAAAACTCTCCCCCAGGTGTTCCTAATGTGTAGTCATGGCTGAGAACCAGTGGTCTGGATCAAGAGTCAGCAAACTTTTTCTGTAAGGTCCCAGTAGTAAATATTTTTGGCTTTGTGGACCATATGACCTCTGTCACAACTACTCAATGCTGCCACTGTAGCGTGAAAGCAGCCATAAACAATATGTTAAGTTAGGGAACATATGACAATATGTAAATGCCTATGTTTAAATTTTATTTACAAAATTAGGTGGGGCGGCTGGACTTGGCCCATGGGCCATAGTTTGCTGACCTCTGGCCTAGATCAATGCTTCTCAAACTACCTGTGGTACAGAATCATTCTTTAAAAATTTCCAATCTGTGGTAGACTGATTCTTTTGTAAAATACAATAAAAGTGAATTACTATAAGAATGAAATAAAAAGGATAAATTTAAGCCCATAGATTATATACAACTGGATGTCACAACAATGTCAAATTGCTATCAAAGTTTCTAAATATTTACAGTTAACTTCTTTGTTTATCTTGTGTAAAATGGCCACAAACACCTCAAGACTAGATCCATCCAAAGACTACACTTTGAGTGGCACTGGTAGAGTCACAATAATTTTCCTGTTTAAGGGGTAAAGGTGAACAGAATCAGACAGAATTAATTGGTGTAAACTTCATAGAGAAAGAAGCTTTGAGTCCAAATTTGGAAAAGTTGATGGACCTTGATTAGTGAAGAAGGAAAGAGAAGGCATCTTAGCATAATTATTTGCCACTTAAAAAACACTCAGTAAAGTGAGCTGGATTTGAATCAAGCAGGGAAAAGCAAGCTTTATTTGTTAAGCGGATAGAGAGAAGTGCGTTTGCCACTGTAAATAGAGTAGTGGCTGATGGACTCGCAAGTGAAAGCACGCTGAGGGGCTTTGAAATCAGACAAGATTCGAAACTTGGCATTGCCACTTAGCTGAGTTGGGGCAGTCATTGACTAGTCTCAGTCTCAGTGACCTTATCTATGAAGTTAAGGATATAACCAACCTCCCAGGATTGTTGAGGGAATTTGAATCATGTATCCAAAGCTCCTACTTCAGCACCTGGCACTCAATAATCGACAGTTATTGTTATTGAGAAAAGCCAGGGCCATGGAGAGAATGCCATCTATGAAGCCAGGCAGACTTGGGTGCAAATTCTGGCTCGTCACACAAGTGGCAATGTCATCTGTGTGACATCGGAGCATTTAACCTCTGTGAATCTAAGTTTATCTGTAAAACACAGACTTTAAACTAAGACATTAACTACCTTTCAGTTAAACTAAGAATTAAAGATTATCAAAATATGTAAAATGCTGGCACAAAAAAGTGCTCCAAAAGTGGTAATTACTTCTTATATAATTTTTTTATTGAGCTATATTCACATATCATAAAACTCATCCTTTTAAAGTGAACAATTCAGTAATTTTTAGTATATTCACAACATCATCATAACAACCATCATCACTACCTAATTTCAGAATAGCTATTACTTTTTAACCTATTGAACTCAATAAGCCCAAAGTCGGCCTCTGTCCTCTCACACTCTACTGAAGGCTTTCCTGAAACTTGACAAGGGAGAAATCATGCCACGCAGCACTCACGAAGATTTCTTAATACTCTTTCCAAAGTCTCACACCTTACAGCAGCTGCTCAAATCTAATCTCTCTCCTCCACAACTCCATCTCGGCTGGCTCTCCTCCTCACCCCTCTCCCTCCTCTCAGAGCTTTTGTAATCTTTCCCCAGTAAGTTCCATGTCCTTTTTCCTGCCAAGTAATGTATCTCATTCCCTCAGCTTCTTCAGTTTGCCACTGCCAATCATTTCTTTGCTGTGACAGGGACAGTTGGCTGTTTTTCTGAGATCTGAGATCTGAGATCTGAGTTCCCCTCTTATAAGGATGAGAACTTGCAGAAGGCTCTCCAGCCAGAGCTACATTTCTCAACTCCCCTGGCACCTGTTAGGGCCATGTGGACTAGGTAGGCTAGTCCTCATCACTGAGAGGTGAGCACAAATCATAGGTGTCACTTCCAGGCCAAGGTGATAAAGGAGTGGGTATTTCTCTTCTACCTTCTCTTTCCTTGTCTGCCAGTTAAAGGCAAAGGACTCTGAGACCCAAGGGGAGAGCTGAGCCTCAAGGAAGGAACATGGGTCCGGGAATCATCACTAGGGAGGCTACCTCTCAATACCTGATTGGAGTTGATGGGAGCAAGAAATAAAACTATTCTAGTTATGCAACTGAGAGTGAGAGGATTTTCTTATTACAGAAACTAGTTTTGCCTTAACTAGTATACCTGGTCAGCCCAAAGAAAACAAAATCTCTTTTATCCTCAGAAGCCCTCAGAGGGAAAATGGTTGTAAATATTATCCTTGATATAGATTTTTCCGCCACATTTCTATTACTCTTATTACTCACTACCATTGCATTTAAGACTAGGACTTGCAGGGATAATATTAAGATGTCTTTATTGACAAAGAGAGACATTCAGTTGCTCCTCCAAGCTGGAGGAATGTTTCTTGGCATGCACTTTTCAAGAAGACCCAAGATCTCATGCAGAGACGATGATAGGACACAGAAGCTGCCTCCAGGAGTAACCATAGCTACTGAATACAGGGAGGGCAGCCTGCAAATTAGTACTACTGTCTGTCTCAGGCTTGGGAAGGGCTTACACTGAGGGTTGGATGGTGACTTGGGTGGTGACTCAAGGAGATAGTGAATGGGTAGGAAAGAAATGGGGCCCTTCTAGGGGAAGCTCTGAAAGCTCAGAGCGTCAAAGGCCATCTACGAAAACCTTGCCCAAGGCCATACTCTGATGGCCATAGAGGAGGACAGGAATGGGGCCTTCCTTACATGTCCCACCCCCTTTAGGATCTCTTTTATGAAGTCTTTTCATCTTCCAAGGCTGCCCTTTCATGCCCTCTGTGCCCTTATTTCATCATAATGTTGGGTGGTGGAAAAGAACATGGTGTGTGAGTGGACAGAGGATTCACCAAGAGTTGAGGATGTCAATACCCTGTCTTCTACTCTCTACCCTAGGATTAGATGCTCTAGCTTAGCTCTCTGACTCAACTGGTCAGTGGTATCAGGGCTTTTATAAATCTTCATAAATGCATTTATTCATTTACTTTTTCATCTATCAGACATCTGCTGAGAACTTACTTCATAACCAGCACTATGTTAGGTGCCATGGGGCATGGAGAAATGAAGAGGTCATCACTCCTGTCCTTAAAAAGGAGAACAGAGAGACAGAGAGATGAGAGCAACAGCTTGTGATTAAGCCTGCGTCAAAGCAGTGGTAGCAACCCTCCGGCAGCATGCCAGGGGAGGCCTGGGGATTCGGTGGGACCTAGAGAGCTGGAGGCCCCTGGATGCTCTGAGGTCTGTGGTCAAGAAAGATAAAACCTTTGGTAGTGGCTGTTCCATTTTCCAGCGGACTAGGGTGGAGCCTATTGGCATCATGTTAAAGCACAATGAGAAGGAGACGCCAGAGTTCAGTTGGCTCCTCCAAAGCACTAGGAAGCAGGCTCCAGCTGACTCCAAAAAGAGATGACACCTCTCTCCCCAAAGTTGGCTGGAACAGTCCCAGAGAACAGCAGAAAACCTTCCTTGGAGACAGGCACTCAGGTTGGATTTTAGTGGTCAGACCTGGCTCTCTCCCCTTTTTGCTTCTCTGGTCCTCAGCTCACTGGCCCTTAAAAAAACAGTGCAGGTGCAACATCGGTCAGACCTGCCCAGACCTGCTCTGGCAGAGAAACTTCCATGGTGTCACCCGAGAGGAAGTTGGTGCACCTTTGTCTAGTGTTAGAGAATGAACCTGCTGTGTGTGCGTCGGGGGCCAGTGGTGAGTTCCCCCGCCAATGATCAGAAATTCTCTGGCACAGGTGCTAGGTTTTCAGGCCACTATTACCTCTTCCCTCTCCCCTAGGAAAAGAAATCAAGAGGACCATATTTTCTAGAGTGCAAAGGGTAGGCAAAACCAGTTTGAAATCCACCTGAGATCTAATCCTGGGGCAGATCTGGGGCCAGGTGGCCCAAGAGTTTGGGTCAAAGCTCACAACCACACAAGGGGAACACCTAGTGTTTCTTCCCTACAAAAAGATGGGAAATGGAATGGGATGATGAGCATGGTCCTAATGTTTCCCTTAGTCTGCCCTTATGACTAGAGGTTACAGAACATGCCACCTAAATATTTGTGCTACAGGACTCGGATATCCCCATAGGGAGCCAGCCGAAGGCTCATTGATCAGATGTCTGTCATCAAGGCTTCTCAAACTCCTTTCCATCCTGCCCAGTTCTAGATAGAGAGCATAGCCCCAGAATTCTTACGTGTCCTGTGACAAAATATTGCTTCTCAAATGGCTGATCCCATCTGTGTGAGATGTTTCCTGAGTGTACTCATAAAATGATGCTCCTGGTAGAGAGAATCGCCCATGGTCTTCCTACTGGATCACCATGATCCAGAGGCTGGACCTCAGCTTTGCCGGTTTGGAAACTTAATTCCATCAGTCCTCACAGATAAGCAGCATATGCAGAACTGATGCTCTACATAAGAGCCTGAATGACAAATTAGACACATACTTGTCAATGAGGGGTATCAGATAGGGTCATTGGTGCCCAGCTTTTTCTCAGAGCACTCTTGAGGATAATCCCACTCGGGATCCTGAAACATGAAGCAGATATTCTCAATGTGGACAAAAGCAGAGCAAGTCTTCAAGAGTGTTCTTATTCTTAAGAGATATTTCATCATTCTAGAGTACTTGGATGAACTGTCCTTCTGTACTCTGGAGAGGTTTCTGGATAAACAGTGCTGGTTCTCAGAATTAGAGGGCTCCCACTCTGGCATGGTGCTTGAGAAGCACCAACCAGTTTTGTGTAAATTCACACAGACCACCTCCATCCGTGATGCCAACATTGCCTCAGGCATAATATGGTACAATTGAGAAAATAACAACTTTCCCTGTAAGCTAGCGCTTCCCAGCTTTTTGTCCATCATGCACCCACACACAAGAGAAGTATTTGTATGGCATACTGGAGCGAACTGACAGAGGGATTAGTCATCCCAAGTCCTGTTCCGCCACTCTCAACTTCAAAGGAAGTAAAGCCCCTACCCATCTGTGACTCACTGTTGCCCATCAGTGGGCTTTAGCACACCTCTTGGAAAGTTCTGGCATATACCATGATCTTCTTCACTCGATTTGGGAGTATTTAGGAGAGATGGTAAGTACTCTAGTCTCATCAGTAATACACCTTCTTCTTGGGTCTGATTCTTTTAATGTCTTCGGGCATTTTTGTTTTATTTTTAGCAGGTGAATATTTCTGACCCTGTCACCCACCCCTCAAATCTGGAATGCCTTCCATAGAAGGCATTTTATATTCTCTCCAAATCCCATCTTCAGGGCTGATGCACCCAGCTCCCAGCTGCCGATGGCTCATAGCTGTTTCCCTTACTAGGCAGTGCCCTTGGCAAAGAACTGCCTGTCTCAAGATTAGGGCCCCTCCCAGGGGTGGCTCACAGCCAATGACTGGCTAATGCAGTGCTGTAAAGGTCGAGCCCCCTTGCTTCAACTGGAAATAATTCTGAAAGCTCATCCCTGCTCCAGAGCTCTCTGTAGGGCTGTCCACGGCCTCAGTTACAAGCATTAGGGGTCAGTTTCTCCCTTTGACCAATCCTTATGGGTATATCCATGGAAGCACACCCAATAAAACATCTGCATGCAATTCTCTGTCACCAAATCTGCTTCCAGGGAACACAATCTAAGTCACACTCTCTTTGAGGTCTCTTGAGCAATTTATACACTTAGTGTCATGTGCCTTTCACTGTATAAAATGACCAGATTTATATAAACACACAGAGAAATTGTTAAAAGTTACTTGATAATCTGAGAACTCGTGAGCAGGTAGGACTTCTGGGAAAGGACAATAATTCAAAAGAAAAATCTGAGTTTCCCTGTGAGAAAGGAGGGAGAACCCAGAGAGAACAAAAGGTTATCTGTCCTCCACATTTTCTAGGACAAGTCACCTTCTCTCTCCAGGCCTCACTTCCTTCATCCGTCGTATAATCAGGTGACTACCTGATCACTCTGCTCACACTTTCTGTGGTTCTACATTTCTGTTTGTCTAAGGCAGTGGTTCTCAAATTTGAGCATGCATCAAAACCTCTTGAAAGACTTGTTAAAACAGATTGCTGGGCCCCACCCACAGAGTTTCTCATTCAGGTCAGGGGTGGGGCCAAAGAATCTGCATTTCTAACAAGTTCCATGTGTGCAGATGCTAATGCTGTCGGTCTGGGGTCCACACTTTGAGGACTACAGCTCTAATGGTGTGTAAGTTCTGTTTGTTCTCTCAGATGGAAGAAGGACCATTTCACAAATTATACCACAGTGGCATTATTACTCAGGTGACTTTAAAGAGTTAATCCAGCTTCTTTATTTGCCTAGTGAGAAACTCTGTTAACGAAGAGCATTCCCAGCCCATTTGAGGCCTAACTATCTAAAGCTAAATCTTATGTGAAAAAGAGGTCACTTTTTCCAGAGGACACTACAAAGATCATAAACCACATAGATCTGGATTTATGGCAAGCTCCTCTAAGCAGAAAGGAGGGGGGAAGAAACTGTCTTTTGGAGAGGGTCTTTCTTGAAGAACCTTGCCACATGAACATGATCTGGGATGCTGACAGGATCAGATACTGAGCCTTACTTGTATGCAAGATCTCAGACTCCAGCCCCCTGGGATTCTGGGGAAAGTGCTATAACCTTCTGAGGCGTGCTCAGGGCCAGCAGGAGTCACCGCGTAGGGCTGCATTGCTGGAAGCGCTCTCCCTTCTCTGGCCCAGGGCCTCCCCACCCAGTCTGTTTTTACTGGACATCTTGGAGGTCTGAGAGCCCAGGCGTCAGGGCACTTCCTTCCTAAGAGTATAGTGTCTGGGATGCTGAAGCCAGGCCTGCCAGTTCCCATGTACGCCTCCAAGCCATGACGTAGCCCTGCTGGCTGGAGGAAGGCAGGCTTTGCCTGTTCTCACCGAGTATTTGGTTGGACAATGCCCTGGACTGTCCTCTGGAAGCACTCGGGCACTGCATGGGATCAGGAAAATCTTCAAACGAATCTTCCCTTTTTCCCCAAAGGCAGTTTACCCATCTTTAAAGCATCAGAGGATCTCAGGACTCTGAGGGACTTTCAGAGACCATCCAGTCCAGCTCTTTCTCTTTAATAATCATAAAATCCTATTCGTAATAATGATAATAACATTTTACATTTGGCAAAGTTGACAAAGTGCTTCCATATATATATTAAGGTTTTCTTCACACGCTACATTGAATCTGTTAGAAAGCCTTGTTGACTCTTCCTCAAAAATACGTCCCATAGATCTGTCTGCTCTCTCCGTCTTTTCTGCTACCATCCTAGCCACCATCGTCTCTTCAGCATCAACCTCCAGACATGTTTCTTCTTTTGCACTCTTGCTCCCCTACCATCCATTTTCCACATAGCAACCAAAATGATCTTTTAAAAATATAAATTGGTGGTGATTGCATAACAGTGTTAGTGTACTAAATGCCACCGAAACGTTCACTTTAAAATCGTTAATTTTATGTTATGTGAATTTCACCTCAATTAAAAAAATGTGTTTGTGTGTGTGTAAATCAGAATACGTCATATGCTGGCACAAAAACCCTTCAAAGGTTTCTTCACAAATTCTGCCTTGTGACCTTACCTACGTCATTTCCTACCACTCTTGATCTCACCTGCTCTCTTCCCAGGCACACTGACATTCCCTCTGTCCAAGCACACTGAGCTCATTCCTAAGAACCTTGGCATCCCCCTGTCTATACTATGCTTCACCCACATCCACCCAATCCAAAGGAGCACTACCCACTCACTATCAGCACCTCATTTTGTCTTTTATTAATTTCACTACCTGATATTGCCTTGTTTGCCTATTTATTGTCTGATTCTCACTCCACAAGAATATTTTTTCCCTGAGAGACCTTGTCTGTCTCCTTTAACACTGTATCCCCAGGGCCTAGAACAGTGCCTGACTCACAGGAGGTGTAATAGTTCAGGTTCTCCAGAGAAACAGACCAATAGGAAACATATATATTTTTTTATGATAAGGGATTGGCTCATGTGATTATGGAGGCTGGCAAGTCTAAAATCTGCAGTGTGGGCCAGTAGGCTGGGACCCAGGAGAGCCGATGGTACAGATGAAGTCTGAAGGCAGTCTGCTGGAGGATTCCCTCTTGCTTGGGGAGGATGACATTTTTGTTCTATTCTGGCCTTCAGCTGATTGAATGAGACCAACCCATATTATGGAGGCTAATCTGCTAACTCAAAGTTCACCAATTTAAATATTAATCTCATCCAAAAACACCCTCCAAGTTGACACATAATTAACCATCACAGTAGGTATTTTACAAGTGTTTGTTAATTGAATTATCTAATTTGATCCTTGGAAATTCTGTGATGTAGGGATTACTAGCGCTACTTCATAGGCATCCCTGGAGCAAGGAAGTTAACTGACTGATTTAAGAATGTAGAGCTGGAAAGTGACAAAGGCAAAGTCAAGCCCATTGTTCCACCACCGTCTAGAGCTTGCTTTAACAAGTTGCAGTGCTCTTTGTATACACATCCTCTCACATGCTATGCCAGGTAGGATTGCATCCAGGGAGTTAAGAATCTCCCAATTCTTCTCTCTGGAAGCTATTCCTTACTGTTACAAACATCTTCCTGCTTGGACACTGGGCAAGAAGAGTCTGAAGAACAACTGGAGTGCTTTTCCCGAGGACTCAATGCCCTTTTGTTTTTTGCTTCTGTCACCCCACACCCTCTTTGCTTCAACCAAGTAAATCAACAACACATGAAGGGAAAAACCAATGCATGCTCTCACTCTAGTCCACTACAGCTAAAGTAGCTACCATTCATCAGACGCCTACTGCATGTCAGACAACCTTAAAGAGTAGATATTATTAACTCCATTTTGTAGTTGAGAAAATGGAGGTTTGGAGGATAAGTAACTTGCCAAGGTCACAACTCGTAAATAGCAAGACAGATTCAAATCTAGTTTGGCTCCAAAATTATAATCTTCTCGCTGTACCACAGGGCCTCTTAAAATAAGTCAAATCTGTGACTAATTCCAAATGAACTTTCTGCCCACTCCTTTCTCTTCCTCTGCCAAACTGAAGCAGTACACGTAGTGGACAGATCATAGGTCCTGGAGAGAGAAGCCGTGGGCCCCTTCCAGGCTGTCTGAACAAGTCATGTGGTCTATTATTCTACAGTTTATTTGTGTATAAAACGAAGAAAAAAGTACCACCATTCAGATGAAGAGAGATGATGCCTGTCATGCTCTCTGAGGACTAGAAAATGTAAAAGTTGGTATTGTTATAACATATATATATCACTTCTTTCTAGATCTGAAGTAAATATTTAACTTGCAGGAATCTTTTTCTGATGGACACAAACCCGTTTAATCACTTGCTTGATTTTTATGCCTTGAGTATTAGCAAGTAATTATGAGCTCATTTTCAAACAAATTTGGTGTTTGCTTTGTCTGCTCCAATGGACTGTTCACCAAGGCAGGGATTGAATTTTCTATTTCTTTTTTATGCTCTTATCTTGCCCAATGCAGGGATCCTCATTTAACAGGAGCTCAGTAAGTCCAGGTTGAAAGATTAACTCAGGAATGAGAATTTGTGGGAAAAGCCAAGCAGTCATTTTGCTCATGGAGAGTAAGACATTTCATGAAGACAAGTCTGGTGAATCCGGAAAGTGGAAATTAAGTTGGGAAGGAAGATATGTCTTTAAACCGATTGGCAAGAAATAATGAGGCCATGGAGAGGCACAAAGTCTCAAAATCCCACTGCTTACACATTTTGAGAGGATGAGTATTGGTTTTTTCTCTTTTAGGGTTGGCATGGTGCAGTGTAAAAATTCCTCAACCAAGAGTCAAAAATCCTGGACTGCAGATTTGCAAGTCATTTAACATCCTTAAGTCAGTTTTAAAATTTGTAACATGATAGTCCTAAACTAGATTATTGTAAGGTTATTATTTCCAGCTCAAAAATGTTATGCAATCACAGACAAGAGGCTAACTTTCTTAACATATAAAGACCTCCTACAAAGCAACTAAAAAAAGCCAGTAACCCAACAGAGAGGGTGAAAGATATTAGTAGACAGTTCATAGAAAAGAAAACATAGGCAACTTTTAAACAAAAAGAGTAATGCAAATTAAAACTACAAAAAAATTCAATGTTTTCAACTATCAGATTGGAAATAATCAGAGTTCCATAAAACATTGTGTTGCTAAGAGTGTGAGGAAGGTAGCCCTCTCAAAAAGTACTGGAAGTGTATACTGGAATATCCTCTAGGGATGCAATGCAATTTTGTGACTACTATTAAAATCAAATGTTTGCACACCCTTTGATGTGGCAGTTGCACTCTTTGGTATTTAACCTACAGATACACTCACACACGGGAAACAAACTGTGTAAAAGGGCATTCACGGCAGTATTTTTGTAGTATCAATGGATTTAAAATAACCCAAATATTGTTGTCCGTCTATATATTGTTATTTAAATAAATTATGGTATATTTCAATACAATGCAATGATAGTAATCTTTGAAAAAAATGAGGCCTCTTTATATGTACTAACAAGGACAGATCTTCAAAAAGTTATATGAGTATCTCTGCAAAAATTCTGAGGTCTGTACCCTTAAAAATCACTATTCCAGTGAAGGAAGTCAGATATCTGAAAGGGTGAAAAGGTAAAAATGAAAGTCAAAAGATAGCCAAGAGTGACCAAATAGTGATGAGGGATTCTTTCTCTTCATAGAAGTCTTCTAGCTGATAAACAAAGAAAGAATGATAAAATTAGTTTATCAGCATTTGCAACCCCTATTGTGTCAGTGGATCAACAGCTGTTAACACCAAAAAGGACATTTATGTGTACATCCCTCCTGAAGGAAGTGCACACCACTGCCTGTGAAGGATTCATGCCAAAATAACTGATCCTGAATTGGATCAGCTTCTAGACCTATTTGTCAGTTAGAGGATATACAGGGGTCAGAGGAACATGTTAAATGACATTGCCTGTCCCTATGCAATAGTCACAAGTGCAGAAAAATATTTAATCTCAAGAATACACAAAATTAAAAATAAGAAAGGGGAATTAACTGTAAATATCAAAGAGATTTTAGATTGAGAGAAGTCAAGATGGCGGCGTAGACCGACTCTGAACTCACCTCCTCCCGCGGACACAGCCAATTTACAACTACTCGTGGAAAAATTACCCGAGACAGAACTGAAAACTGGATAAGAGGAACTTCTACAACAACAGACAATCCTAACTGAGGTGGAAGAGGCAGAAACTCCCTTCTGGAGAGGAAAAACGCCGCCTTCACAAGCCGCCAGCGTCGCGGCTGCCCGGGGGGCAGCCCACAGGTAGGCAGCCCTCCCTGGAGGCGCAGGGCCCTGAGCCAGGAGTGCCCCCGCTGTGGGCATTTTGTGGACCCAGCACAGTCGAGACAAGTGGCAGAATATCTGACTTTGCTGCTACTAAAACATTGGGGAGCACCCCCAGAAAAGCTGGTTCACAAAGACATTAAAACCGGCTCTTAAAGGGCCCCTGCGCAAACTCACCCGTTTCAGAAAGCAACCTAAAATCACCAGAAAGAAAGGTGCACAGTGCTGTGGTGAAAAGAGACTCACCTAATAGGCCCTGAGTGCATCTCGGTGCGAGGTGAGACCTCTCCAGGGACTGGGACATTGGTGGCAGCCATTGTTGTGGCCCAGCGAGGGCGTGCTGACACAGACGCCATTGGAGTTCTCCCTGAGGCCTGCTAGCCCAGGGTCTGCCCCACCCGCTAGAGCACCGATTTAATGCAGCTGAGCCAGGGCAGGCAGCCCACCCTAGAGACTGGCCCCACCCAACAACAAGCCCTCAGCAACTTGTGGGCCTGCATAGATTGGTGACTGGATTCTCTGCAGCCTGGCAACTGAACCGACTTCAGTGGGGCAGGGTGTACACAAGGAGTGGGTGGAGAGTCTGGTGTGGCGGTGGAGTGTGTGGGGCTCCCGCCATGGAGAGACTGGGTCCGCTTCAGGAGGTCGGGGCGCGCACACAGGGCAGGACTGTGTTGACTGTGTGTGTGGACCTGTGGGCGGCAGGGCTTGTCAGCTGCAGAAGACTTGTGCTTCTCAAAGACCCACATAGTGGCTCTGCTCCAGCTTCCAAAGCTTGAAACAATTGGGTGCTCCTGTGCCTGAGGCCAGCCCCACAGAGCTGCAATCCTCAGAGAGCTGACAAGAGACCTAAAGGCTGGAGGCTTATAGCAATTGTAAGGCCCTGAGCCTAACAACCTGCCACGCTGGGGGCCTACTCACTTAAAAGAAATACTGCAACACAAATGTGTATTAGAACTTGCAGCCAACTGTGCTGGGGCTCCCCACACCTGATAAAGAGACTGAAGGGCCCACAAAAACTACAAGCAGCGGAGCATTAAAACAGCTGGCCAGGAGCATAACTTGGCCTCCCTGGGTGCCTACAGGGAGAGCAAACAGGCCACAACAGAAGGACACACATAGCCCACATAGGGGTCACCCCTGGAACATTGAGAACTGAGGGAAGCACATGACAGACCTCCTAAGCCATCACTTACATAAGGTCACCTAGCCAAGAGCAGGAGACGTAGCTGACCTACCTAATACGTAGTCACAAGCACAGGGAAAGAGGCAAAATGAGGAGGCAAAGGAATACATTCCAAGTAAGGGAACAGGACAAAACCTCAGAAAAGGAACTAAGTGAAACAGAAATGAGCAACCTACCCGACAGAGAGTTCAAATAAAGAGTGTTAAGGATGCTCACTGATGTGGGGAGAAGAATAGATGAGCTCAGTGAGAATGTCAACAAAGAAATGGAAGATATAAAAAAGAACCAATCAGAAAGGAAGAATACAATACTGGAAATGAAAAATTCACTAGAGGGACTCAAAACCAGAGTCGAGGATACAGAAGAACGGATCTGTGAGCTAGATGAAAGACTAGAAGAAATTACCCAAGCTGAACAGGTAAAAGAGAAAAGAATTAAAAAGAGTGAGGACAGTCTAAGGGACCTCTGGGACAACATCAAGTGCACGAACATCCGTGTTATAGGTGTCCTGGAAGGAGAAGAGCGAGACAAAGGGGCAGAGAATCTATTTCAAGAAATAATAGATGAAAACTTCCCTAACCTAAGGAAGGAAACAGACATCCAGGTACAGGAAGCACAGGAAGCCCCAAACAAGACAAACCCAAAGAGGCCCACACCAAGACACATCATAATTAAAATGTCCAGAATTAAAGATAAAGAGAGAATCCTAAAAGCTGCAAGAGAAAGTCAAGTTACATACAAAGGAAAGCCCATAAGGCTATCAGCTGACTTCTCAGCAGAAACCTTACAGGCTAGAAGAGAGTGGCATGAGATATTTAAAAGGAAAAAACTTACAGCCAAGAATACTCTACCCAGCAAGGTTATCATTCAAAATGGAAGGAGAGATCAAAAATTTCCCAGACAAGCAAAAATTAAAGGAGTTTGTCACCAAGAAACCAGTGCTACAAGAAATGTTAAAGGGACTGATTTAAGGGGAAAAGAGAAGACCACAAATAGGAAAAATTATCTATTTCCATGATAAGAGGGTAATGGATACAAATGCACAAAAAAGAGGTTAGATATGAAATCAAAAAAATGAGGGAGGAGGGGAGTTAAAGAGTAGAGCTTTCAGACAGAGGTCAAACTAAAGAGACCATCAATTCTGTATAGAAGAAGGAAGGAACAGAGAAGGACTACTAAAACACTGAGGAAAAAAAAGTTAAAAAATGGCAGTAAGTACATACTTATCAATAGCTACTTTAAACATCAACGGACTAAATGCTCCAATTAAAAGGCATAGGGTGGCAGATTGGATAAAAAAACAAGACCCATATATATGCTGCATACAAGAGACACACTTCAGACCTAAAGACACTCACAAACTGAAAGTGAAGGGATGGAAAAAGATACTCCATGCAAATGGCAATGAAAAGAAAGCTGGGGTAGCAGTACTCATATCAGACAAAATAGACTTTAAAACAAAAACTGTAAAAAGAGACAAAGAAGATCATTACATAATGATGAAGGGAACAATCCAACAAGACGATATAACACTTGTAAATATCTACGCACCCAATGTAGGTGCACCTAAATATATAAAGCAATTATTAACAGACATAAAAAGAGAAATAGACAGTAACACAATAATAGTAGGGGACTTGAACACTCCACTTACACCAACGGATAGATCATCCAAACAGAAGATCAATAAGGAAACATTGGCCTTAAATGATACACTAGAACAAATGGACCTAGTAGATATATACAGAGCATTCCATCCAAAAACCGAAGAATACACGTTCTTTTCAAATGCACATGGAACATTCTCCAGGACTGATCACATATTAGGCCACAAAACAAGTCTCCATAAATTTAAGAAGATTGAAATAATACCAAGCATCTTTTCTGACCACAATGGCATGAAACTAGAAATCAACTATAGGAAGAAAATCAGAAAAGCCACAAATACGTGGAGATTAAACAAAATGCTACTGAACAACGACTGGGTCAATGAAGAAATCAAAGGAGAAATCAAAAAATACCTAGAGACAAATGAAAATTGAAATACGAGATGCCAGAATTTATGGGATACAGCAAAAGCGGTTCTAAGAGGGAAGTTTATAGCAATACAGGCCTATCTCAACAAACAAGAAAAAGCTCAAATAAACAACCTAACAATGCACCTAAAGGAACTGAAAAAAGAAGAACAAACCAAGCCCCAAATCAGTAGAAGAAGGGAAATAATAAAAATCAGAGCAGAAATAAATGAAATAGAGACCAAAAAAAAAAAAAAAAATAGAAAAATTAATAAAACCAAGAGCTGGTTCTTTGAAAAGATAAACAAAACTGACAAACCTTTAGCTAGACTCACCAAGAAAAAAAGAGAGAAGGCACAAATAAGTAAAATCAGAAATGAAAGAGGAGAAATTACAACAGACACCTCAGAAATACAAAAGATTATAAGAGAATACTATGAAAAGCTATATGCTAACCAATTCAACAATCTGGAAGAAATGGATAAATTCTTAGAATCATACAACCTTCCAAAACTGGATCAAGAAGAAGTAGAGAATTTGAATAGACCAATCACCAGTAAGGAGATTGAAACAGTAATCACAAACCTCCCCAAAAATAAAAGTCCAGGACCAAACGGCTTCCCTGGTGAATTCTACCAAACATTCACAGAAGACTTAATACCTATCCTTCTCAAACTCTTCCAAAAAATTGAGGAGGGGGCGAAGCTCCCTAACTCATTCTATGAACCCGACATTACCCTGATACCAAAACCAGACAAGGACAACACAAAAAAAGAAAATTACAGGCCAATATCATTGATGAACATCGATGCAAAAATCCTCAACAAAATACCAGCAAATCGCATACAACAATACGTTAAAAAGATTATACACCATGATCAAGTGGGATTTATTCCAGGGATGCAGGGATGGTTTAACATTCGCAAACCAATCAACGTGATACACCACATTAATAAAATGAAGAATAAAAATCACATGATCATCTCAATAGATGCAGAGAAAGCATTTGACAAGATACAGAATCCATTTATGATAAAAACTCTGAATAAAATTGGTATAGAAAGAAAGTACCTCAACATAATAAAGACCATATATGACAAACCCAAAGCTAATATCATCCTCAATGGTGAAAAGCTGAAAGCTGGCCCTCTAAGAACAGGAACCAGACAAGGATGCCCACTCTCACCACTCCTATTTAACATAGTACTGGAAGTCCTAGCCAGAGCAATCAGGCAAGAGAAAGAAATAAAAGGGATCCAAATTGGAAAGGAAGAAGTGAAACTGTCACTATTTGCAGATGACATGATTTTATATATAGAAAACCCTAAAGAATCCACCAGAAAACTTCTAGAAATAATAAACGAATATGGTAAAGTTGCAGGATACAAAATCAACATACAAAAATCAGTTGCATTTCTATACACTAACAAGGAAGCAGCAGAAAGAGAAATTAAGAATACCATCCCATTTACAATTGCAACAAAAAGAATAAAATACCTAGGAATAAACTTAACCAAAGAGGTGAAAGAGCTGTACATGGAAAACTATAAAACATTGCTGAAAGACATTGAAGAAGACACAAAGAAATGGAAAGATATTCCGTGCTCTTGGATTGGAAGAATTAACATAGGTAAGATGTCCATACTTCCTAAAGCAATCTATAGATTCAATGCAATCCTTATCAAAGTTCCAACAACATTTTTCACAGAAATAGAACAAAGAATCCTAAAGTTTATTTGGAACAATGAAAGACCCCGAATAAGTAAAGAAATCCTGAGAAAAAAGAACAAAGCTGGAGGTATCACACTCCCTGATTTCAAAATATACTACAAAGCTATAGTAACCAAAACAGTATGGTACTGGCACAAAAACAGACACACAGATCAATGGAATAGAATCAAAAGCCCAGAAATAAACCCACACATCTATGGACAGCTAATCTTTGACAAAGGAGCCAAGAACATACAATGGAGAAAAGAAAGTCTCTTCAACAAATGGTGTTGGGAAAACTGGATAGCCATATGCAAAAAAATGAAAGCAGACCCTTACCTTACACCATACACAAAAATTAACTCCAAATGGATTAAAGACTTGAATGTAAGACCTGAAACTATGAAACTTCTAGAAGAAAACATAGGCAGTACGCTCTTCGACATTGGTCTTAGCAACATATTTTCAAGCACCATGTCTGACCAGGCAAGAGAAACAATAGAAAAAATAAACAAATGGGACTACATCAAACTAAAAAGCTTCAGCACAGCAAAGGAAACCATCAACAAAACGAAAAGACAACCTAACAATTGGGAGAAGATATTTGCAAACCATACATCTGATAAGGGCTTAATCTCCAAAATATACAAAGAACTGATGCATCTCAACAACAAAAAAACTAACAACCCAATTAAAAAATGGGCAAAAGACCTGAACAGACATTTCTCCAAAGAAGATATACAGATGGCCAACAGGCACATGAAAAGATGTTCAAAATCATTAACTATCAGGGAAATGCAAATCAAAACTACAATGAGATATCACCTCACGCCCGTCAGAATGGCTATAATTAACAAGACAGGAAACAACATGTATTGGAGAGGATGTGGAGAGAAGGGAACTCTCATACACTGCTGGTGGGAGTGCAAACTGGTGCAGCCACTATGGAAAACAGTATGGGGATTCCTCAAAAAATCAAGGATAGAACTACCATATGATCCAGCTATTCCACTGCTGGGTATTTATCCAAAGAACTTGAAAACACCAATGCATAAAGATACATGCACCCCTGTGTTCATTGCAGCGTTATTCACAATAGCCAAGACTTGGAAGCAACCTAAGTGCCCATCAAGGGACGAATGGATAAAGAGGATGTGGTATATATACACAATGGAATACTACTCAGCCATAAGAAACGATGAAATCCAGCCATTTGTGACAACATGGGTGGACATTGAGGGTATTATGCCAAGTGAAATAAGTCAGAGGGAGAAGGTCAAATACCATATGATTTCCTTCATTAAGTAGTAGATAATAACAACAACAAACAAACACATAGAGACAGAGATTGGATTGGTGGTTACCAGAGGGGAAGGGGGGAGGGAGGAGGGCAAAAGGGATAATTCAGCACATGTGTGTGGTGATGGGTTGTAATTAGTATTTGAGTGGTGAACATGATGTAATCTATGCAGAAATAGAAGTATAATGATGTACACCTGAAATTTATACAATGTTATAAACCAATGTTACTGCAATAAACAAAAAATTAAAAATAAATAAATAAAGAGAAGGATATTAAGAATGTCACTCACCTAGAAAGTGGTGGAGCAGGATTTGCATCCAGGCCAGCTAAATCCTGAGTCTACTTTTCTTTTCTTTTTTCTTTCTTTTTTTTTTTTTGCTGAGGAAGATTTGCCCTGAGCTAACACCTGTCCCAACCTTCCTCTATTTTTTTTTTTTTTTTAGTGAGGATGATCAGCCCTGAGCTAACATCCATGCCAATCCGCCTCTTTTTGCTGAGGAAGACTGGCCCCTGGGTTAACATCTGTGCCCATCTTCCTCTACTTTATACGGGATGCTGCCACAGCATGGCCTGACAAGCAGTGTCTCGGTGCGTGCCTGGGATCCAAACCAGGGCCGCCAGCAGTGGAGTGCACGCAATTAACCACTACACCGCGGGGCCAGCCCCCAATCTTCCTCTATTTTGTATGTGGGTCACTGCCACAGCATGGCTTGATGAGTGGTGTGTAGGTCTATGCCCAGGATATGAACTTGCGAACCCCAGGCTGTGGAAGTGGAGCACATGAACTTAACCACTATACCACGGGGCCAGCCCCCTGAGTTTACTTTTTCAACCACTGCCCCATGCTGCTTTCAAACACAATGTGACAACACTGGGTTTCAGAGGTCTCCAAAATGTGCAATGCACCCCATGATTATGCAAGTGGGTCCCAGTGGGTGAGGAGGGAAAATAAGAAAGTTTTCTTCTTTTGTTTCATTTTTTCTATCTCATGTCTTTAATTTCTATATCTGTATATATGTAATGAAGTACGTAATATATTAGTACTGTAACTCTTTTCCAAAATTAATAAATAAAATACATAGACAAAGAAAAAGAGATTTTAAATGGTAAAATAAACATGATTTTATGCTGATAATTTGAAAACCACAGTGAAATAGATGATTTACTTGGAAAATACAGATAACCAATATTGACTCAAGAATTAGAAGAAAAACTAGTTATTAACTCTAAAACAGGAGTCTGGGATCAGATGGGGTGCCAGTCCAGGGCCTCCTGCCCTCAGATCCACAGCATGCCCTTCCCCTGCTAGGCATTATCCTTGGGGGGCTGACCCCTGCAGGCTGTGCTTCCTGGCTCCTGTGTCAGCTGGCTTCTGGTAGATGCAGGCATTGGGGGTCCTGGGAGGTGGCAGGGGGCTGGAGGTAGGGGAGGAGAGAAACCAGAGTTTTGTCCTCTACTACTCTGCCCCTCTCAGAGTCTCCCACACTGCTTACCTCTTTTCTGTAGCTCAAGCTCCTGCTAGTCACACCCACGTGATTCCAGCTTCCACCTTGTGCTTTGGCCTCTGAACTCCAGCATTACCTCCTCTTCCCTTCGCTCCCGCTAGGTTAGGGGTGACAGCTGTTTACTACTATTGCTAATTGCACTTGGTTGGCCTTTTGGCTTCTCCCATCACTTGTGTAATTAATTCCCCTCTTTAAGTACTCCTAGTGGTTTCTGTTTTCTTGATTGAACACTGACTGATACAGGGGGCTTTGCAGATTAAGTATTTCAAACATATGTACCTTGGAACAAATAATTTCCAAGGTGTCTATTTTTCAGAGCATAGAAAAGAGACCCTCTGGTCTTTTCTATTTTATGAGATTAGCACAATCTTGATACAAAACCTGTAAACACAGCAGAATAAAACTATAAACAAGGCATAAGAAATGGTTTTCATATGGCCACCTGATTTGTGACAAAGATGCCACTGCAATTCAGTGCAGAAAAGGATGGTCTTTTCAATAAAGGATGTTGGGTCAACTGGAATCAGTTAAAACAAAAAGGATCATTGATCCTCTATTTCACATCATATAAAAAAACCTGAGATGGCCTACAGGTCTATCTATGAATGCTAAAGCAATAAGCTTCTAGAAAAAAACACAGGAGAATATTTCCATAATTTTAGGTAGGCAAAAAAATTTAAAACAAGATATAAAAACCATTAAACAAAAGAAAAGCTTAACAAATTGGATTTCATTAAAAGTAAGAACTATTTATCAAAAGACAAAATTAAGAGAGTGAAAAGGCAAGTGACAGACTGGGAGAAGATAACTGCATTCTTTATCTCTCTCTCTCCTTCCCCCCTCATGACAAGGGACTCACCCAGAATATATAAACTACAAATCAAAAGGAAAGACTAACACTGTAGTAGAAAAATGGGAAAACACCTGAAAGAGGCATTGAGCAAAAGAGGATATTCAAATGACCAATAAGCATATGAAAAGGTGCTCATCGTCATTTGATCAGGAAAATGCAAATTAAAACCATAACGTGACACCACCACACTATGACCCAAATTAAAAGGACTCATTAAGACCAAATGTTGGCAAAGATATGGTAGACACGTGGAATTCTCATACATTGCTGATGGAGATAAATTGGTTCAACCACTCTGGAAAACTGTTCAGTAGGCTTTTTATTTTTTAACAGCTTTGAGGTATAATCCATGTACAATAAATTGCACATTTTAATGTGTATAATTTGATGAGTTTTGACATATGGATGCGCCCATGAAACAATTACCACAGTTAAGAAAATGAACATGTCCATAAGGAAGTTTCCTTATGCCTTTTGGAATCCATCCCTTCCTCTACTCCCCACCCATCCTCAGGCAACCACTAATCTAC
The DNA here is from genome assembly GCF_020826845.1 of Diceros bicornis minor. NCBI lineage: Eukaryota > Metazoa > Chordata > Mammalia > Perissodactyla > Rhinocerotidae > Diceros > Diceros bicornis. The sequence goes on from NC_080743.1 coordinate 50,101,543, forward strand.
TTCCTATCACTATGGATGGGTTAGTGTGCCTCTTCTAGAATTTTAGATACATGGAATCATACAGTATGTATTTTGTATATAGCTTCTTTTACTCAATTATTTTGAAATTCATCCATGTTGTTGTGGCTATCAATAGTTGTTTTTTTATTGCTGAGTAGTATTCCATTGCATAGCTGTACCTCAGTTTGTTGATCCATACACCTGTTGATGAATATTTGAGTTGTTTCCAGTTCTTTGCTATTACAAATAAAGCTGCTGTGAACATTAATGTACAAGTCTTTGTGTGGACATAGGCCTTATTTTCTCTTGGGTAAATACTTGGAATGGAACGGCTGAGTCATAGGTAGGTGTACATGTAACTGTTAAAGAAATGTGCAGCAGTTTTTATTAGAGCTAAATATACATATTCCCTATGACCCGTTAAGCCTACCCTGGGTATATTCCCAAGAGAAGTGAATGCAAATATTCACTCAAAAATATGTATGAGAATGTTCATGGCACTTTATTCATAATAGTTAGAAACTGGACACATGTCCAAATGTCCATGAATGGTAGCCAGGGGTCCTCCACCACTGTGGTGTTCCTGAGTAGCCTTGGGCCAGCAGGGGGTATTTCGTTGTTCAGAAAATCTGACTATTATAATCACTCCATTACATATACCCTCAATTCCCCTGCCCCTCCCTCCTGTTAGTGTTCTTGTCTGTCTAACCCCAACACTCATACATCCAGATGTCTGCCTACTTCCTGCCAGCACCTCAGTAGCTGAAGGTGAGTGAAGAGAAGCATGCCACCTTGTGACTGGTCTCCCAGTGCTTCTCAATGAGGAATGGTTCAGTTCTTTAGGGGGTGTTTGCAAATGTGGTAGGGAGCGTTTTTGATCATCACAATCATTGAGGGGTATTACTAAGGGCCAGGGATGCTAAATGTTGAGTAACATGGCTGCCCAAAAGGCCAATAGCATCTCCACTGAAAAACACTGCTTGACCACATACTTCAATTGCTAAATGCTGTCCATAATCATACTATAATTCCCTCAATTCCTTTTCCCACTCCCCTAGACAACTGTATCTCTTCTCACTTCAAACTTCCAATACCTTTTCCCTTCTCCTTGTTTTTAGTTGAAAACCATATTTCTTATTCAAGAGAAAAAACAGAAAAGTTCAGGAAAAAACTTCCACATGCTCTTGATATCTACCAATATACCTACATCTATGCTCACACACTCAGTGTCCCCTACTGTCACGATGGGTAAACTGTCCAGGCTATTTTCTAAGTTCTCTATTTGTGCACTGATTCCACCCTCTCTCACATACTCAACAACTTCCCTCCTACAATCACTGTATCATCCATCTTCCCCTCTCTGCTCTATTATTCCCATCAGGATATAAATAATCCATAAAATTTCATAACCCCAAAATATTATCCCCTGACATCACGTTGCCCTCCACATTTTAGAAGGTGGTAATTTGCAGGTAGTCAGGTGACCTGGCTCTGCCACCATCTCACCAGTGACCTTGGGTGGTCAGCCTCTGCACATCTCAGTTTTCTCATGTATAAAATGAAAAGGTGATACTAGTTAATCTCTAAGGTCCCTTCCCTGGTTAACATTTGACATCTATGACATTTCACCACATAATGTATAATATCTGGCAAGGCACAGAGCAAAGCTGTTTAAAAAAGGTGTCAGGCTAAGTACCACAGGGAGTGCAGGGATGGGTAAGACACATACTTTCCTATCTGTGGGAATGTGGGGCCTGAGATAACACAAATGACTCTTCTACAAGGAAAGTTAAAGGGCCTTAAAATAGGGATCAAGTTCAGAGCAGGGGGAGATCAATGAGGTTAGGAGAACTGGGGAAGGTTTCACGGAGGATAGGGTTCATGACAGGACTTAAAAAGATACTCAGAGGAACAGTATAAATTCAAAGAGATGGAGAAGCTCTGGGTGAGATTCAGCCCAATTTCCTTGGAGGTAAAGAAAAGGAAAGTAGTAGGAAAGAGATGAGGCTGCAAAAATAGGCTAGGGCCGCATTATTGGAATCTTGTGTCTGGATGAAAAGCTTGCATTCTTTACATGTAACGTGGAAACTAACACTGGGAAAACTAAAGATGATGGAAGCAAATGTGTTGCAATTCAGCTTGAGTCCTACAGGCCTTCATTCAATATAAAATATAAAATGTGTGTAACTAAAGTTCCAGTCTCTAATGGAGTGAACGGGGCTGAAATAAAGAGAAAATCATCTTTCTATTAATTTGGTCAAAACATACCCGGAAATTATCAAAAGAGAATAAGTAAGTAACCCCAGAGTATTATTATATGAAATATTTTTCTTTTCCTAACTGTAACTACACATTGAACTCTGGAACCTAGCTTCTTCATATCAAGAACATTCTTTTCCAAGTTACCACAAGAGAATGCCTATTTCTTGTTTCAGACTAAGACATGCAGTTATAATATTTGGGTGGAGGCCAAGACAAGTCTTATCATAGGAAGGACAAAATGTTAAATGACAGGAGAAAATACTCAGTTCTAAGATCAAATATACATTCCCATTTAATTGCTAGCATATTCCTGGTTGCTTTGTATAAATCTTAACACTAAACACTTCAATGCCTAACAGCCTTTAACACTGGTGCTCATTGTGAGGTCCATAAAGCTGTGTGGGGAGCCTGAGAGCCTGAATTCCCATCGATTTCACCACCACTTTACAGGGTGTCCTTAGGGAAGTAACTGCCTCTCACTATTAGCTGGCAAATTGGAGACGTGGAAACTTCAACAACAGGTTCAAATCTTGGCCCTGCGAAATGTGACTCTGGGCCTTAATTCTCTTTGTGCTTCAATTTTCTCATCTGTAAAGTGGAGATAATAAAAGTTCTAGCCTCACGGGATTGTCAGGAGAATCAAATGTGTTCATATATTTAGCATAATGCCTGGCATGGGGTAAGGGATTAAAGATACTGGCTATTATTATTCACCTCACTACACTATTTCAGCCTCTCTCTGAGGTCATCACTGCTTACTGATGATTTTTAAATACAAAAGGCAGGAACCTAGTTTCAGTGAGCTGAAAGGACTGTGAAGCAGAATTGAGGATGCTCAGAAATATGACCTTGCACTCACTGCTGTGTATCCTGTGATCAGAGACCCCCGGGAAGAAAGAGAGAAGTTCTGTCAGGATTTTTTCTTTGAGGTGATCATAGTAATCCTCTGATACAGCATGTTCTTCAGGAAAACTTTTCCCCCATGCACCATGTAATCCATTTCCATCTGCCTTCTTCAATTTCTCGTTAGTTACTTTCCCTTTTCTTCTTTGGTTGGTTCATTGATACCAGTGTCTCCTTTTTTCCCTACATATCCCATTTTTTAAGTGTGCTTATGTGTGTAAGGACAACAGGGTAAATGCACCAAAGGTCAAAGCCTGAGAACTTGGATCAGAATGTGAACTTCTCTCGTAAGAGGTTGAGAAAACGGTGCAGAGCCTCTGGGTTTACCCAGTGGGAGACAGCGCCTTTGGAAGCATGTGATGCGCTGGACTCAGGATATTTGTCAACAAAATTTCCTGTGGAAAATATGGATTACATTAATTTTCTATTTCTGTGTGCCTTCCTCACACCTGGAGCTAAGAGAGTTAAAAACCCAACTCAGGAGTGCCCATAGGAATGATTTTAGACATGTTAAAAAATCTAGTCGAGTTCAACATACTCCCACACCTCCTTCTCTCTGGAAAATGTCTGCAAAGTCACACCTCACTAGAACCATGACCAAACAAGGACATCCTATGTAGAGTGATTACCATATAGCCTCTCTGGAATAGCCTCAAATTCAAATAAATTTCTAGTCTCCTCAAATCTCACTTGCAACTGTCATACCTCATGTCTCAAATGTTTATTTGAAAAAAAAAAGTGTTAAAACTATAACACAAGAAAGTACAGTATACTATTGCCGCCAATAGGTCATCTAGAACAAAGGTTAGGACTAATAATTCTCTGCTGGAATGTGTTTGTTTTCAACACTTCACAGCAAAGTGAGCTTTTTCAAATAACTTCGTAATAATTTGGTGCTGAGAGGGCCAAACCTCCTGGCCCTTATCTCTGAACACAATGTCCTAGTCTACTCCAACTCATCCCATGACATATCTGCTTGAGGGTCTTGACATTTTCGTCACTTCCTTTCTCTATCTCCAGGTTGGTTGCCAGCCCTTGCTAACACCGCAACAGGATGTAACCATTGACCAAAACTCAGAACGTCGTGAGTTGCTTCTGTTACACTGTGTTCTTTTTAGGAATTTGCCCTGACAGAAGTCGTTGCATTTACTATACTGGACTCGGGTGGGCAGAGCCCATTTCTAACAGACGTAATTCTGGTAAATCCTTACAATACCCAGAGTCAAGTGGTTGGTCTTGATTTATAAAGGATGTGATGATGATGACACTTTACTAGTTGGTCATCGTGCTTTATAGCACAATTGTAGTCTACAATTTACCTTCAGCTACATTTTGAAGTGATAAAGTGTAAGACGAGAATAAGGCCTAGAGATAAAGGCCAGATAGGTAAGAAAACCGAGAAGCTGGGGTTCAAACCCAGGTCTTCTAATTTCAGAGCCTGTGTTCTTTCTGCAACACTACCAAGCTAAGTGCTATAAACAAGGAAGACAAGAAGAAGAAGAAAAAAATCTTTAACTCTTAAAAAATAGCACACTATTAAGCCCTTCTTTCTATACTGGGACAGACACTCTCTCTTTTGCCAAAGAATGCATTTTTGGTGAGAATATATCCACCCTTTATATCTTCTTTACAAATAACCCACTCAATACCAATGTCATTAGATATCTGGATATTTAAAAGAGGGCATGACATTGATTTTCCTGCCTCCTCTTCTTCCTACTTTCTCCTTCCCAGTTGTAATGCATGGCTTTGTAGAGACGTGCCTAATTGTTTTTTGTGATAATATTATAGTATAAAGTCAAGAAAAACATAAAAATGGGTGTGAAACAGTTAAATACTGCCCATACCCCCAGCAAAAAGTAGGCTATTTTTAAAATGTAGTGTAGTTAAGGAGTACATATTTATAATGTCATGTCCAGAAGTAACAATAAAGGGCAGGGCTTCCAATTAATGTGAGAATCCAAGGTGGCACTTAGCCCAATCAGTGAAAGAAATACATATTTAGTGCAGGTGCTATGCTCAGCACTGGGGATACTGTGGTGTTCAAAACAGATACTGCATAGTTTGCCCTGCTAGAGTGTACAGTCTAGGAGGGAAGTTGTTGTCTTTCCCTAAAACCCATTGTTACTGCAGCAATGCAAAGAAAATATTTTGTAGCAGGCAGCACCCAAAGGCCTACTTGCAGAATTGGCGGAGATTGGCAAATCCGATTACTGCAAGGATTTCCCAAGCAGCGAATAGGGTAGAGAAATGGCTGCTGCAACAGAAATATAGCTGCTCAAGATTCTACCCTTTGAAGCTTGAACTTAGAGCAACTGCTAACAGTGACAAATAACTCTCTGAAATTAGTTTCTGGGTGACAGGAAGGTCACTAGTCTCTAGCAGACCACAGGGGTCCCACACTAACTTGGATCACACAAGCAGATGGATAACATAGACCAGCCTGATGAGAAAGGATCTAGATAAAAACAAGGTTCTCATAAATCATGTATTAGTCTCCTGATGATGACATTCTGGTCAATGGGAACTGAATCGTCGTAAATACAAGTGGGGAGCTGGTGGCTCCACTTTTGAGGATGGGCATGTGGTCCCAAAACAAGTTCAAAGGGCAGATATTGGTATTTAAAGAGATTGCAGAGTGTAACATAGGACATTCTGGACAAGGAAGATTCTCAGAATCATATGGAAAGTAGCGAAATGCACAGCAAGAGAGTGTAGAATCATGGTCTAGCCCTGTTTAAGTAGAAAGTCTGTACATATCACCACGCAGTAAGTGGATCAATGATTCTATGTGCTTCCAGACATTCAAATATCAGATATAGGGCAGCCAGGGAGAATGAGGCAACACATGGCACACCAGCTGTTACTATTAGATTTCAGCACTTTTTCCTCCTCAACCCAGTAGGACATCATGGTCTTTCTCATCACAGTGATGCAAGCAGCTGTGATCAGAGTTAATGTCCAAAATATAATTTTCTTGCAACACTTGGACTAGGCTTCTTCCAGACCTCCCTTATGAGTGGGCAAGGACTAACTTGTTGCCTATCAAGATTCTCACTGGATGCAGGTCTGATTGAAGGGGAGACTTCAGGTAGCTGATTACATTTTAGTGCAGATAGAAGAAGGACTGACAGAATAGATGGGCAAGAACTGCTAGAATAGACATTTCTTTAGTCCCTCTTGGCTAAGGATTCTGCTCATACCCTCTTATGAGAGAATTAGTCATTATTATCAGATTCTCACTTGTCTTGCATGTTTGTAAGAAATTTTAAAAATTTATTATCCCTACCAGGCCATAAGATGCATAAACTTAAGGAGTATGATCCTCTTGTGCAAGACTGTATTCCTAGAGCCCAGTGTATAGTAGCTGCTTAACAAGTATTTTTTATGAGTGGGCAGTAATCTTGTGTGTATTAACTCTTTAGTAGGACAAACATAGTAATGTGGGTTCAGTTGCTCACAACTACAATCAATTCTCATTATTTGTGGTAGTTATGTTCTATAAAGTTGCTGGGAACACTAAATTAGTGAATCCTGAAACATTGTTCCTAGGAGAAACACAAGATAGGATTCCTTTGAGCCTCTGGTCACAACATTTTGATCAATCAATCCACAACTTTGTTTTATGTGTGTTTCTGTTTATAGATCCCTTATGTAATACATATTGTTGATGCATTAACACTGAAATCAAAGCCAATAGCACTATAACTCATGCCTGAATGAAGCTTATCTAACACAGGTATTTTCTCCATAAGGCACATCACAGCCTTCTTGCATTTAGGAATACTAGAGAGCCCTTCAGCACTACACTGGGAGACATTTTAAACAGAGAAATCAACAAAGAACAGATATGCAAAATAATGGCACTAAATAGGCCACAAAAAGGAAACTTGTTTATAGTAAGAGAGCTGACACGAGAAGGCAGAGCATCACCTTGTTCCACTTCAGTTATTTTGCTGTCCTGAGGAAGAAAACACAGAACCCCTTTGGTGTGATTAAGAAGAATAATGGACCCAAAAGGTACGTTTATGGTTACCATCCGGGTGCCCAGCAGTTCCCCAAGAACACAGGGCCTGATTAAGAGCTCTTTTCATCTGGGGATGGTTACATAAAGAGAGGAGACATTAGGCAGATGAATGTGGAACTAAATGATCACCAAGTTGTAAAACACTATGTTTAGCAGGTACTCCTTAAAACTCGAAAAAGGCAATTTTAGAACAAATAGAAGATAATATATCACAGAGTAAAAATAAAAAATAAGAGATGACATAAGGCTGGAAACAGTCTCAGAGGAAGTTCAGGGACATTCACAGATGGCTATTAAGAAAAGGCAGGAAGTGTTAGAGAATTCTTAATAATGCACTGCACTGAATTTTGGGGATTCTGCTAAGGTGATGTGAAATGCACACTTCTGCTGTTTCCTAGTCTGGCAAGAGGGACACCCTGATGATGGTGCCAGGCTTGTGTAGGCGAGCTTTACCTGACAGTAGCTCCCTGGGTAAATGTTAAGCATCTTTCAGTGTTTACTCTTTCTTTGTGTGTGTGAAGAGGCCTGGCTGTCAGGCAGGACAGGAACAGCTCTGGCCACTTAGGCTTTACGGCTCAGTTCAGTTATTCGGTGACTCAGTCTCCACCATTGCAGAAGGCTGCACAAAACTCCTCAGCAAGATTGCCTCATCACCTCAGAGCCTCCCACAGGCTCCCACGCCTTGTTGGCTTAGTGTAAGATGATTAGCTTCTACCTCTAGGTCTAGTATTTGGTCATTAATGAGGCAATTTAGGACTTGAAACTCAATCCTCACTTATATTCGCCTATCCTAGAAAAAAGCAAATCTATTGAGTTAATGTTGTGAAGCAAGGCTGCTAACCACAGGAAAGATCATTTGGCTGTCCACAGAAAAGTATTATACAGGGATCCACTTTACTCATCTGTCTCTCCTGCTCCCATGACTCATCAAGCAGTTCCCTGACTGATCAAGCAGTTCTCATGCTTTAGATCTTACGTCTTTGATAACTTAAGCATAAACACACTTCATTTTTAGTTTTAACAATTATTTAAAAGCCTACCATATGAGGGACTGTTCAAGGAGACAGTGGGAATACTGCAATGAACAAAACAGAAACGTGTATGCCCCTAGTCATTCATATATATATGGCAATAAATAGATGTGATATTTAAACTGGTATGGCACTGGCAATGACCAGTCAGAAGAGATGCTAGCCATAGTCTTAGAGTGGTGTTCTGAAAGGGCAGGAGATGTTAAGTCTTTAGTTCCTAGACTGTGGGGAGATCCAGGGAAACTGGGGGAGGGTTGGGTAGCAAAGAGCATTTGGAGGGCTCAGGATAGCAGCTATTAACCAACTCATATGGTAGTATTTCAGTATTTTTAACAACTGATGTTGGCTGACTATGAGCCCCAGTAATAATTGCCATGGAAAAAAATTAAATGGCATGACATGACCAAAGTGTGAAAAGAGTGACTTGTCCCAGAAACAGTGAAAGAAAACACTCAGGTGTTTGCATGGGACTTCTTTGGGGGGATGCAGTGAAAGAAAGTGGAAAGAGAGTAGTAGGTGAATGCAGTACCTTAATATTCTTTAAGTCTCCATAAGCAACAGATTTTGTTTTTACAGGATTCTGTGAAAACAAAATACCCTTGATCTTACTATTTACCTGGAGTGAGTCACAATGTCAAGGTCCTGATATAAATGATAAGGGTAGGTAAACAACAGATGCTTTATAGGAGAAAATAAAAATCACTACCATCTGAATCATCTGAATTTGATAATGTTTGATTGTTAATAACTCCCTCATTGACTTAACAGGAGGCCATGGGCAGAAAGTAAAGTTGTGAGTAAATGACAAAACGCAAAAGCAGCAGCAGGCCTGTTCTGCGTACCATCCTGGATTCAGATTTGGTTGACCTTTGGGCAGTGATGAGCTGTTGTTTCCCTCACAGCTCTATTTCTGAAGACAAAAAATTGCTTGTTAGCTTTAATAGGCTATAGTTTCTCACTTTTCATGTTGAAGCAACTTGGATCCAATACAAGTCATTTTTAAGTAATAGTTTTTGAGAAAGGGACTTTTAAAGGAATCAAGAATTTTAAAAAGCATGCCCAGGAGCTACGAGTGACTGTAGAGAAGAAAACATTTTAGGTCTTGTTTAATGCCCTTAACATTATGATTTCAAGAAAAAGAAAAACACAAGACATCTCCAAATCCTGTTTCCATGCATATGAAAAGAATTCTAATCAATATTATTCAGTGTATGTGAATGGCATTTTCTTTCGATAGTTTGCCAAATACTTAATGTAAGGTTTCTCAGTTTAAGATTTGATTTATCTGGAGAGATGGTCTAGAATTTTAAATCGTTTCTCAAAGGCATCTCTGACCTAAGAAAAGGTTAAGAACCACTGGCATAATAAAAAAATTCATTCATTCATTTATTCAACAAGCATTTATGCAAGGCCTATTATACACCAGGTACTAATCTAGGCACTGGCGATACAGCACAGACCAAGCCCAGGGCAGTGACTACTCACAGAGTCTGTATTCTATTGGGTGGGGGAGGGTTTATGGGAGTCAGACACTAGGTATTGTGACCTTGAACAGGTTATTTGCCTCTCTGAGCCTCCATTTCTTCATCCGTAAAGTGAGAATACTAAGAGGATTAGAACTAAAATGATTCAAATATCTAGCAAAAAGGTATAAATTCAATAAATAATTATTATTAAACTCCCTTCACCAGGAGAAAGTAGGTATAGGTCAGAGAGATATCACTACTTCATTTTTACAGAAGGTTAAGCTCAAAGGGGTTGCATTGTGTTAGGCAAGGGAATGACCAATAAAGCTATGATCTGGGCTAGCTAGTTGATAGACTGACTCTTGGTTTTCTTCCTCCAAACTGCTTTTCCCTAATTAGGACTCTGTTGATTCATCAGCTTTAAAGAATCGCTGAATTATTTAAAATGGGTTGGCAAACTACAGCCCACTGCCTGTTTTTATACGACCCTCAAGCTAAGCGTGGCTTTTACATTTTTAAATGGTTGAAAACAAAGAGAAATAGTATTTTCTTATACTTGAAAATTATTTGAAATAAAAGCCTAAAATATTTATTCCCTGGCCCTTTATCAAAAAAGTTTGCCAACCCCTGATTTAAAATATCATTTTCTCTTGAAGGAAAGACATACCAAATATATCCCATATCTTCTGAATTGGTAATGTGACATAATGTAAAATTTAAGAGCCAAGTGTGTCTGGTAAGTCTGCAAAGTCAGATACTTTGATCGTAGTCATTAGAATATTTAAAGATCAAAGTAAGACAATAGCTAATATTTATGAGAGTTTTAGAAGGATTGAGTCACGTGATCCTCATAACAACTCTTTACATAAGAGAGAACTGAAATTTAAAGACGTTGGAAAATGTCTCCATGGTCACAGAGCTAGTAAATGGCTGAGCTGCGATTTGAATCGAAGCCTATGCTTCTAAATACCAGACCAACGTCACATAATGGATAGCCCAATAGTTTAAGTAAAAAGCTTTGTATGGGTAGATTTACCCAATCTTCTCTGCCTTTCCATAATCTATTCTCAGATATTATCTCATGGTTAGTTTCTTTACTTCTCTAAGATTCTTCTTCTCCTTTTTTTTTTCTTCTGTAAAATGGGGAAAATATCTAGCCTGCAAGGTTACCGTAAGGATTAGAGATAATATATTTATAATGCCTGGTAGCTTGTAAATGATAGCTATTATTTCATTACTATTGTGTAGGAAACGTTTTCGTAAGATGTGTGCATAGCAAATCTGCTAAGGCAACTCTAGGGGCAGGAGGAGGTGGTAGCTATAAGAGAGAAAAATTCAGTTAAATATGTTCCCCAGTCCCTGAAAGGCCTAGCGATCAGCCCCAGGCTGCCAACTGCCTAAGTTAGGCAGCTTATCTTCCTGGAGAGGGTTTCTGCACCCATGGTGAAGGAAAGGAGCAACAAATGCTGCTGAAGTTGGGATAAGGGGTTGGTCATCCAGCCTAGAGGGTCGGTTCTTCACAGCTGATGGACACTGCTTGCTTCTGTACAAAGTGTGGGTCCTACGTGAGAACCAACACCAGCATGTGGACAAGAAACAGCGATCCTGCAGAAACAGGAGAGGCGGCAGTTGTGAGGTAAGGGACAGCAAATAGTTGTAACTTGTACTCTAGAATTCTCTTTTCTGAGGCAAGAAATTGGGGAGATTGAGGCACAAAGTGTTATGCTACTACTTGGAACCCCTAGGTTGGTGACTAGGGGAAATATCACTACCAGACTAGACATTAGAGAAATCTGGTAGGTATTTCCCCTGGTCACCAACCTAGAGGTTTCTCTTCCATCAATGAACAAATATTAATTACCTTCCTAGTGTGGGCCAGGCACTGTGCCAAGGGCTGTGACCATATTTTCTCACGTGATTCCCACAATGATCCTGTAAAGTAGATAGCTATCTACATTTTATAGATGTGAAAACTGAGGCTTAGAAGGGCTAGGTGACTCTAAACCCAGAACAACACTGCTAGTAAGCATCAGTCAGGATTTGAATCCAGTCTTTTGACATCTATTCCACTGCCCTTTCAAATACTCCTCACTTGTCACCCATGGCTAGTGGCTTAAGTGAGTATTAATTCATTCAACGAATATTTATTGAGACACTGTTCTAACAATGAGTGCAACATGGAGAAGTGTATTAGAGGGAGAGCACACTGCAGTAAAACCCAGACACAGGAGGGAGGAGGGGGAGAGCGGGAATGGCAAATAACTGTTAACGGGTATGGGGCTTCCTTTTAGGATGTTGAAAATGTTCTAAAAGTAGATAGCGGTGATGGTTGTACAACTCTGGATATACCAAAAACCGCTGAACTGTATCCTCTAAATGGATGAATTTTATGATATGTGAATTATATCTCAATAAAGCTGCTTAAAAAAGCAAAGAGAAAATAAAAATGTTCATAGCAAAGAAGGATATACTCTGTAAGATTAGAACAGAAACAGGCATAGTCTCACGAGTCTTTATGTTCAAAAAGAATATAATACAGGGTTGTATATTATAATTTGATTTTGGTACATATCACAATAAATTATAAACACAAAAACAAAACAAAACTCTAGACGCAGAGTGATCTTACACTGTGCCATTCCACTACTGTGAAGTAAAAAACAGGATTCTTGCCTTTTTCCCACCTCTTGTGTAACTCCCCTTGTGTAACCCCTTGGGGTTATGTGAGGCAAAACTGGATTTGCTAGGACAACTTTTTCCATACCAACAAGATGGATTTAACAAGAAAACGTCAGCGCCTTAGTTCTGGTCTTGTACTTAGTGCCATACAGAGAACACAACTGCAGAATGTCTGGGCTTCACTTGTCAAACCAAGTTGATTCCTCTGTGGGTTAGGGAGCAGGGTCTGAATGCAGAGGCGTGGATACAAATTTTGACTTAAATGGAAACAGAAGAGTTCCTTCTTAATTTGAAAAGTTCCCGCTGATTCATGATTCCCACCAATGGTATAATTTAACAACTCAGGTTAAATCTTGTGCCTTATTCCTATTTGAACACAAATGTGAATGGTGCTGGATTTGCTTCTTTCCTTGAGTGAAGGCCATAAGAATTCAGGCCTTTCAATTTCTTTCCCAGTTTTAAAGATCTGACGAGCCTAAAGTAAACCACCCATACCGTCAGTAAACATACCTTAATTAAACTGGAATTTTAAAATTATAATTTACTTTAAGAGAAAGAGGCAAAAGTCAAGTAAGCTGATACTAGGAACTGACTTTAAAGATGCTCTCAAGTCCCAGATTGTATTCCTAGGGCAGTACATATTCAGCCCTTTCTCTGATAACTTTCTATACTGACCCCATAGGATTAAGAGAAACAGTATTGAGCCTGAGGCACTGAAAGATCTGGATGTGCTTTCTAAATCATTAAATAAAGGAAAAATTAACTTTTAATATGCATATATTATACTTACTAAATGAGGCACAAAGATTATAATACTAAAACACACTTCCAAAAAGGCTGAAAACCAGGTTATTTTCTGGTTGAACAAAATTATTCGATCTATAAATATCCCATTTTGCCTATTTCAATTAATCTAGGGTTACCACAAATGTATGACTGAAGTCCATTAAGCAGTTAGTGTCTCTCAAGTTTTAGCAAATTAGTAGATTGTTTCTGTGTATACTTTTAAGTGTATAACTTAATAATTCGTTGATTGAAATTACGGCTGCTGTCTATATTAGGGCTTACTAGGACAAATACCATTCGCTGACTTTGGAAAAGTTCATTTTTTCTGTGCTTACTCATTTCTAAGGAATAAAGACTAAGCCATATGAATAAAACCCCCCCACCATTTCAAAGAGCTAAAAGTATGACATGAATAAGGGGTGAAAGAGGATGAGTTCAAATAGTTACAGTTCAAAAAGCTGTATCTCCTTACAGTTCTTTTTTCAAGTAAATACTTAGCATGAGAAAATAGCCAATGCTTACTAAGTGACAGATGTTATTTAACATTTGCGTATATTATCTCTAGAGAGATACCCCAATATCCAATCACCCCCATTTTACAGGTGAAGAAGTGAAGGGAGAGATTAAGCAATCTGGCTAAAATCACACTACTAGTAAGTTCCAGAGGCATGATTACAATGGTGATCTCAAACAGTGATTCTCAAACCTTAATGTGGACACAAATCACCTGGGGGACCTAGATAAAATGCAGAGTCTGATTTTGTAGTTCTGGGGTGAAACCTGAGAGTCTGCATTTCTAACAGGTCAATGCTCCTGATCCATAGACTAAGTAGTAAGATACGACAAGATTCAGCAAAGGGCATCTAGATGTTCCCCTATTCTCTCTGCTTTAGAATATATGCACATTTGGTAAGAGAGGTTCTGGATACTAGGAGATTCAATTTATAGATATGTCCCAAGCTATGCCATGGGATTTTGTTCCAGGCAAAGCTGTGATCATGTGCCAATGCCCTTTTCTGACATTTGATATATCTCTAGTGGAGCATTTCTTTCATTACAGAGTAATTTATTTCTACTTGGCTGGAATATTTTTACAATTTCATTGCCAGCACATAGTGGACTTCCTGGATTACTGCAGAAAGCTGGGCACAAAATTCCTATCCGTCTCTTCCTGGGCCCACTACAGTCCCTAGCCTCTTCACCTTGCAGTTAGGTGTAGCCAATGACTGGGTTCTAAATAATGGAATACGAATGGAAGTGACAGGTGCCATCTGCAGCTCTAGCATATAAAAACCTTGTGTGCAAGTCCTCCATGTTCTTTCCCCATCTGCCAGGTTGAAGCAGAAAAGCACGGATCTTTTGAGAGCCACGTGTTGAAGACGGCAGAACCACAAAATTGAAGTTTAGGTTTCTGAGTCAGGACTTTGAGAAGAGCTGCTTGCTCAACAGTAGCACCTGTTTAGGCTTATGTGAGAAGTAAATTTCTATTGTGTTTAAGCCATTATGCATGTTCAGTTTATTTGTTACAGCACCTAGCATTACTTTAACTAATGTATAGATCCTTTACTGAATGAGTGGAAGAAGTATAGTTTCTCTGTATTGTGATCTTGCTCATTGATTCAGGAACAAGTTAAGGAGAGAATTTCTGTTCTATAAAACTAAATGTCAGAAAAATAGACTCACAGACAAGAATTCATTTTCTCCTGCAAGAGCTGCCATAATTTTAATAGAGAGCCTATTTTGCACACTTTTGGCACGTGGTAGGGTAGCATTGCCAAAGTCTGTGCAGTTTTCTAGGTGGTGTAAGTTCATCATATTCAGATCAGCATTTTCTCAGTGTTATTTGATTTCCAAAGATTTGGTTTTAAATACTGCTTTCCTGTTCAACTTTGCTGGAAGGAGGAATTTTTATTTAAGAGATGGATAGTGAACGGAAGTGAATGGATAGCTGAGTAAAAAAATAAAATCTAAACCTATAACTTTAACACTTACCTCCCAGCCCCAAATATTTTCACAGTCCCTGAATGATGATTAATAATCTCTGCTGCTAATTTCCGATCTCCGGTCCTCCCCTGGAACTTGGCTGAGCAAGTGCAATTTAAATAAAAAATAAATGATAAATAATAAATTAAAAAAAAAAACTTCTTTAGAGGACACAAGAGGGAACGGAAGGTCAAGGTCAAGCAGCTGTGCAAACACAGTTAAACCCAAGAGCTTTAGCTATAGATGGCAAGGCCATCCTGAAACTATTTACAATCCACATGATGTGCCTATGAGACCAACCTGCCTTAACCTGCCTGGGCCTCCATTTCCTCATCTGTAAAATGAGAGGGTCAGTGGTTCTCAACTGTTTGAGAACCAATGCCCCTTTCATAATAAATTTTAACACCTACTTTACTATTAGAAATAAAATTCATAGACAACATAACCTACCTACAACGTTTAAAAAAATCAATATGATGTTATAACTTATAAGCATTTCAAAATGAAAATGTCAGAGACAGCTGAACTATAAGAGATAATGAAACAGTCAAATGCTTTATATACCTACTTATAAAGAATAAATTTGAATTTTAAAGAAGCAAAAGACCAAAGGCCAGTCCTTTCAAGTAGTAAAGGAAAAGTTATGAACAGTCTTATTTGTATTTAATAAGAGAAATAGGAAAATAACTTGAACTGAAGTAGGGCTCACAACCCCAATCAAATTGCTAAATGGAGAAAAATCAGGTAGAACTGAGCCTTATCTATAATGGGAAGCCAGAACAATTTTCTTATGCTGTGATATGGGATGAGGCAGTGAAGTATCACAGAAAACCCATCTCCTACCTCGATAACCCACATATATGGAGAGGCATGCTTTCATTGAACTTAAAGACCTTGCAGAGGCGGAAAAGAGCCTGGACTGGAAAAAGAATCAATAATTTCCACAACATAGATTATCATCATGCTGCTTTATAGGATGGCATAAAGGCAAATATTTTTAAAACAGACTTTAACAAAATTCAATGACAGCCTCACATTTCATGTGTCTCCACTACTTTAATAATGTGTGCAAATATGTTTTAGTAAGTAGGAAAGAATTTGAATTTGATACATACTATCTTTGTTAATAAATGAGTTCCTCTTACCACTCTCTCCTGGTATTTTCTCACATCACCCAATTAAAGAAAAGAGCAAAACAATAAAAAACCTAGCCTACAGGTATGCCTGTCATTTTTCAGAACTCCAGAATTTATTTTAAAAAACTAGGAAAAGATTGGGCCAGCCCCGTGGCCTAGTGGTTGAGTTCGGTGCACTTCGCTTTGCTGGCCTGGATTCGTGGGTTCAGATCCCAGGCGTGGACCTATACCACTCCTCAGCCATGCTATGGCAGCGATACACATACAAAATAGGGGAAGACTGGCACAGCTGTTAGCTCAGGGCTAATCTTCCTCAAACAAAAAAAGAGGAAGATTGGCAACAGAGCAACAAATGTTAGCTCGGGGAGAATCTTCCTCAACAAAACAAAAACAACAACAACAAAAAAAAACAAACAAAAAAAATTAGGAAAAGACAGAAGACTTACTAGATACTATTTTAAAGGACAGTAAGAACAATTTTTTAAAATACGTTTCACAAGTGAAAATTAAGATGTTTGCATAGTATTCCTCAGAACTGTCAATAAACATCAGAATAATACTGGTGGGGGGAAATTCTTCTTCTGCAAAAAAGCTATATTGAGATTCAGGGAGAATCTCATATTATCATTAGTTTTAAATCTTAAATGTGCAAGAGAACAATAATGCACAAATTGAGCCTAATAGTCCTAATATCCCTTTACTGGACCACAACCTACCATGACAGCCTTTAAAAGAAATTTATGTTTATTTTGTGTCAATTTGATTATCAGTACATCACACCATTTTTAAAAGGAATCTTAGTCATTTCCCCTCTAGAGAAACATCATTAATTTTACAATAAATATTTTTGAGAAAAAACAATTACAGATTAAGTAACTTTTTAAATAAGCAACTTACATTGATGTTCTATATTAAATTATTTGTATTAAAAGCATGAGCTTTGGAGTTAGACTTGGATTTGAATCCTGATTTTACCACTCAATATATAACACATATAAACAGCTTAGCAAAGTTGAAGGCACATAGTAAGTCCTCAGATGTTAGTTATTATTATTTCTAATCAAAGCAATGATGGCTACCAGTTATAAACACTTACTATGTATGTTTTATGAACATTATTGCATTTATTTCTTAATTATTCAATGAGTATTATTATCCCTATTTAATACATGAAAACACTGAGGTTCAGCAAAGATTGAGAAGCATGCCCAAGGTCTGAATCCAGGTGTGTCACCAATGCTACTAACCACCATCAAAAATTCTCGTGGAGAGAGTGAGGGAAGAGTGTGGGGGTAGTGTGTGTGTTTGTATCTTTGTGGTGGGGATCCATGAGTTTACTACAAGAAATAGACACTTTTCACCTTGATGGAAACTTTTAAAGTAATCAATCTTCATGTTTTGAGTTACCTGGATAAATGCCTTAAAATCAAATATTGCCAGAAGATCTCAGGGCCCAGGTTTGCGTTTGTATATATTTGCATGTGAAAGCCAGGTTCTGCTTTAGCTGTGGAAGGCTTACGGAGAACAGAGGCTGACTTATTAGGGAAATGATGCTTTCAAGCTAGATGAAGACCAAATAACAGAACAAATCCAAGTAATAGTCTGAACAGAGAAAAACAGTGGGAGAATTGAGTCACCACATAGCACATGGTAGCAGGTGTATGCTGAACTCAACCTGTACTACAGCACTCAGTACCATAATCACACGGCAAGTGACAGTTTCCTTCTGGCAAAACATCATCATCCATCATAGTTAATTACTGTTATTTTAAATTTATTAGTTTTATAGTTTTGCTTGTGTCTGATCTGTAAACTTACTTTGGTTTTATACTTGTGCAAGAGCTGTAAACCTAAGGCATTTATATGTAGCTTGATGTTTATATATACTTAGATAACATTATAATAAATATATGAAGTAAAAACTGAGGAGCTAAGAGAATTGTTCCTTATTAAGATGTGTATTATTCAAGTTTGAGAAACACTGCTCTATACTACACTGCTTGTGTGTGGGGGCTTTGGCAGGTCACTTAACCTCTCTCTATCACCACCTACCTCACAGGATTGGTAAGAGGATTAAATGAGATAATGAATGTGTGAGTGCCTGGCCCACAAAAGGAATTAAAACGACAGTTCTGTCTCCTTTCCCCAAAACAGGGGAAATACAGAAAACTAACTATCATCTAGGCTCTTTTACTCTATATGTGGTCTTGGGACCAGAAATATTGATATCACCTAAGAGCTTGTTAGAACCTGAGAATCCTAGGCTCCACCTCAGACCTACTGTATCAAAGCTGAATTTAACATATTCTCAGCTGACTGAATTATTGCACGTTAAAGTTTGAGAACTACTAGTCTAGGTCTCTACAGAGAAGGCTGACAGTAAAATTCACTGCATTTTGTACTACTCTGTAGGTTAACTTTGGTGATTAGAGAAACGCCGGTGTAAATGGCCAAAAAGACTGTTTCACCCTGGGGTTCAAAATGACCATTACAGTTTCACTACTGGTTCTTCACAGGCTGTATTTGCATACAGTGAGATCCTCTTTAAAAGGGATCTAACTCCTAATTCAGAAAGTCCAAAATACGTTTTTAAATACAAAATACGCATAAAAACTTTTTGACTTTTGAATAAACAAATTTTAAGATCATATCAATCAAAACGTTTTTAGGTCTCCTTTGCCCAAAAGCAATTAAAATCATTTACATATGTTAAGCTCTTATTTAAATACTTTGGCCCACAGGATCTGTCTTTTAAGTTTATAATGACTGTGTGCTTACACTAACAAAACACATTACAAAAAAAAAAATTTGATTCTGTATACAAAATGTATTAGCTTTAACTGTTCAAGAAAAATATTAGATCACATTGAGCAGTTATGATTTTGTTGGTGTAATTCACTTAGAGAATACCTATGCTTTTCTTCTTGAACCCAGTGGCCCTATACATTTAAGCCATGCTGTATTACAAAAAGATTCCCAGATACTGTTCTTGGAAGCATAGAAAACAAAGTTAACAACTAATATCCAAGAGAGCCACTAGTATCTAAAATGACCTCGATACCATCTGTTTAAGGGCTATTTTGGTAGAATCAAAGCTTGAACTATGTTATTTATTGCTCTATGTTCTCTACATATGGGCCACAGAAACCACACACAAAGAATTTAAAACAAAGCAGATTACTGTGTGTAAATATACACAGATATATATGTATGTATGTATATATATGTATATGTATGTATGGTTAGGCCTAGTAGGCAATCTTTAAAATCTCTGGGGTAATGATATGACCTAGATTACAAGTAGAACCCTCCTTTATCCTTCATGGTCTCAGGCAATCGCAAACCAAGAGTTAATCACGTACCATGAGGTATATTAGTGCCAGTACAGGTAAAACACTAGTGCATGCTGATTATGATAACCATAACTTAAGAGAAGCACAATCTAAAACTCACTGGCTAACTCCAATGTTAGAGATTTATATGCCGTCTTGTAGTCCTTTTGGTCCATAATACAATCAATTCACTATGCCTAGAATCAAATCCTTCTCTTGCCAGTGCATCAAATTCTAATAATTTCTATCCATATATTAAGCAACTTAAACTCTATATACACACATACACACACAGACAATGTATCGGGAAACACAGAGTGATTTTTAGCTTATACTGAAACTACATTTTATCGCTTTCCTATTAACTGTTGCAAAGAAAAGATTAACCATTATCTTGAATTCATTAAACAATATCTAAGCAAACAGAAAACAGAAATAGGCAAGCCATGTTTTTCTAATAGAGTGATTATACTCATCCCTCTCTAGAAATGAGAGATATTTTAATCCTTTTAGACTTCAGATATTTGATCAAAAATCTATACCCATTTTTCCTACCAAAAATACTCTGAGAATCCTGTTGTGTAGTCTCAAACTACTGTAGATGGATTCTTTTGAAAAAATAAATACAATAGAGCATCAGCCAACAAAATAAGATACATATATGAAAGAAAAGAAAATCTTTAAAATATGTCTCTAAGCCTTAAGACTGAGCTTTTTTCAAGAGGTCATTTTCGCTATCAAGAAACTTGAATATAGATGAATTAAGAACAATCCAAATATATGCTGAAGCAAGAAACATACTTGTTTTAAAAATCATGTTATGTCTTGAATACATTAATATTTTGTAAGCTGTTTCTTCCTCAATTCAAATAGCATTTGGCATAACTAAAGTTTAATTCAATTAAGGACTTGGTAGCGCTTTGAATTAATATCAGATGCTAGTGGTCATCTCTACCCAGTTACCTCTTTATCCTCTCATGTGTCCTTGAAAATGGCATGTTTTATCCGGCCTATCCCACCTTCTGACAAAGGCAGATACATACTGAAGATAACAATCATTTCAGTATCAGGGTTACTGTGTTCCCTTTCTAGGTACATTGAAACAACTTCATGACATAACACTTTAGACAGCTATAAAAGCATGAACTTGGTCCTATATCAAACTTAGTTTCACTGAGAAGAGCAACCCTTATCTTTAGTCACAATTAAGTGATGAATTGAACTAGAATCTCAGTATATGTAGAATCCTGCTTGTATTACTAAACATTAATATACTGGTATGAATATAGTAAAGGAACACACAAATATGCTTCCTTTCAAATGGCCAAGTACCTTGCAGCTTCTATTATTTATAGAGGAAATGATTCAGGCTAGATATCAATTTAAGGTAGCTAAGTCCAGCTTTAACAAAGAAAAGTTGACTGCTCCTAGAGAAAAGATACCTCACATATGATCTAACAATTGACTGGAGAAGATGAAGCTAATTTTTCAGATTTTTAAAGCTCAAGGCTCAAGAGGTTAAAGGAGTACTGTTTGAAAGGAAGCTTAATACCAGACATCTGACTGGCTGTCTGGACCTGATGACCTAGAGAACATAACAGGAAGTCCATAACAAATAAGTGTATCTAATGAACAAGTGGTTTTGATTTCTGACACAAAGCAAACATGTCTATTACATGCAAAAGATAAGAGTGTTTATCTAAGAAATGTGAGGCTCCTTCTTGTTTATATGGAAAAACATAGGATGGGTCAACACACCCGTAAGGGGATTTCTCTATCATAAATGAAGAGAGGTATGTTTCTTTTACATCCACTGAAGAATTAATTTGGGCAGAGGGGAATGGGACCCTTGGAAGCACCGGTCCTGGGCACATTAGAACAGAAGAGTTTTACTTTTCTTCTCCACACTGCCAATATACATGATGGGGTGAGAGAGATGGGGGGTGGTTGTAGGAATCAAAAGGAATATGAAGACACCCAGATGGAAGTGATAATGGTTTGACCGTAATTCAAGAAGAAATGTTTAAAATGCCTAACAGATGCCTCTCATTAAAGCAAGGTGGAGGAAGCCAAAAGAAATTCTGGAGAAGCAGGAAGGAGGTCCTCAGGGTTGGGATTTTGCACCAACAGCTCTTGTCCCAGGAAAAGAAAAGTCACTCAAAAGGCGCCAAAGACAAGAGGAGGGCTTTGCAGCACTCTCTCAGTATATTTATTATCATTAAATAAAAAATTGAAGACACCCTGCTATACAAACTCTCCTAGCATTTTTCATCCAAAGACATCAAAAGCCCTTTCTAAATACTATCCTCATGATACCTCTGTGAGGTAGGTAGCATAATTCTAATTTTTACTCATAAGCAAGCTAAGGCACAAATAGAGCCTGAGTGTCAAAAGTGATCTGGAATTTTGTTCACTGCAACACACTTCCAACATATTGATGTAGGCAACTCAAGAAACACTGCTAGGAAATGTCCTCAGATGGAGCAGCCCTAAGAGCTAAACAAAATCATTCATGACTCTGGGAAGACAGTACACTCTCTAACGGCTCAGCAATGGAGTATTAGGAGATGCCCTTCACATAAGAGTACTAATATGTGCAGTCATTCTGAATAAGGAGACCAAATCACCCATGATTATGGAAAAGGCTAAAGATACAGTCTTCTTGTTTTTCGTCACTGTTGAGATCAGAACAGTGGCAATCTCAACAAATCATATAATCCAAGGAACTTTAGTCCTTAAATCTTAGTCTTAACTAGTGCAATAAAATTCTAAGACCTATATTTTGCTAATGATTTTGATATTTTTATCAGATACATTTCCACATCCTTGGTCCCAGACAATCCTCTTTTATCATAACCAAATTATCTGTATAAAATGTAATGCCAGGATCTGAAGCAAACAATGCATCCAGTCAGCATATATTGGTTTTATATATTTTGAGAAATACTTAAGTACACAAAGGAAGCGTGCAATGTTAGAGACGATGTGAACAATATTGGTGGCTTGTCTAATGGAGAATCCAGTGTCCTTTCAGGAAACTGAAGATACTCAAAGTAGCTCCCCAATTTCTATTAACAACCCTCTAAAAATGAACATTTTCATTTGATACAAATATACAAATTTAAAATAAGTGTGCAGTTCAGAATGGCCTACTATTTTCAGATTGCTTATGTGCCAGAAAATATACAGTCAATAAAAAAATACCAGAGAGGTGGGGACAAAAGGCTCTCTGGATCTGTACGGCAAAAATGAATATCACTTCAATAGGTAGCGATTCGTGGAGAAAGTGGTGTCCTTGGAAACCAGTAGCACTGAAAGATGGCAGGTCACAAATCTGGTGATGGGGGATAAGATGTAAAGTAAGGC
Source organism: Diceros bicornis minor (assembly GCF_020826845.1). Lineage (NCBI taxonomy): Eukaryota > Metazoa > Chordata > Mammalia > Perissodactyla > Rhinocerotidae > Diceros > Diceros bicornis. The sequence continues at coordinate 50,124,514 of NC_080743.1, forward strand.
CCATTTTCCTGTGGAAAGAAAAAAGACAAGAACGTTAAGTAATAAGACCAATTTAACTGGGAATGTGAAAGAAAGGGATTTATAATCAACGACGCAGTGTATCTAAAATGTCTAGCACGTGCCTGGCCCTGAGCAGGCTTTCATCCATCAGAGTAGTTTCACTGGAATCAGTCAGAGTTGGTGTAAAATAGGTCGAGATGATCAGGATGACAATATTTTTTAATAATATTACCACTTATTGAGTATTCTATATGCCAGACACTTTATCATCCCTTTTCTTTCATTACCCCTTTATATCCTCACATAATGCCATGAAGTAGGTAACATCGTCATTTTACAGAAGAGGAAACTGAGGATCACACAGATTGCATAGCTCACCTAAGGTCACCTAGCTAGTAACCAGAAGGGTTGAATTTAAATCAAATCCATGTCTATTCAAATCTAATGCCCAGATTCTTTTTTGTTAGATTGTGTTGTCTTATTGTGTGTCAAATTTTAATGTAGAGTTATGAAACAAAGAAAACTATCAGGAAGAAATCTAATAACTATAACTGTTTTGGCAGAAATGAGTCTTCTTCATGACATGCCTGAGTGGCAAGGCCTTGTAACAATTATAGTTCTCAGGGCGTTTAGTTCAAGATCAAGATGGAGAACTAAATGCCAGAAATTTAATGTCAAATGCAGAAAGCAACAAATCAACATAATGGGAAATTTTTTGACCTCATTTTGGCTAACTTTTTATTTTTTTAATTTTATTTATTTTTTTCCCCCAAAGCTCCAGTAGATAGTTGTTTGTCACAGCTGCACATCCTTCTAGTTGCTGTATGTGGGACGCGGCCTCAGCATGGCCAGAGAAGCGGTGCGTTGGTTTGTGCCCGGGATCCGAACCAGGGCCGCCAGCAGCGGAGCGCGTTCACCTAACCGCTAAGCCACGGGGCCGGCCCTGGCTAACTTTATTTTAATAAAAATCAAGACAGTTAATTTTTGGTGGCTGAACACTAAATTAGATTTATGAGGCTTACGATTCATTTCTTGTTTTTAAGGAAAGTATTTCTTTGATAAATAACTTGTTTTTCAAGAAACCATAAATAGAAAATGCTTAGCATTAATGTAAGATAATAGTTAGGAATGAGAATGAGAGGTGGGATGGAAATAGCATTGCTTTACCGTGTATTTACATTATACTTACCATGGAGCATTAAATCTATCTGGTCTTGAACAGAGTAGGCAGTTAAACGTTATTTGAGGGACTAAGTGAATCAAAAGCTCTGCCATTCTTCAGAGCAGATGCTCTGGAGCAGAAACTGATCCTGGAACCATAACTAGGAAAACAAGAGGATATCTAGAAAAACTTACTTTCTGATTATAAATCTGACCAGGTATCAAAAAGATTTAAAAAAAAAATTTTAGGTAGAAACAAAACCTAGGATTTGCTACATTTCAGGATACTTGAAAAAAATTAATAAAAACTTTTTTTTGGGGTATTTTAGAATTTCCTATCAAGATCTGTTATACCAACCATTCCCGTATCCCCAGTATGCATGGAAGCTATGCTTAAGAAACTTGCTTGAAGAGAGAAATCTAACCTGAAGTTCATCTGCAAGAAGCGGTTCACTATCCATCTTTAAGATTTCTCCATTCTATTCCACCACCATATTTTTCTAGGTTCTCATGTCTGCATTAAATTGTGATAAAGTAAGAAGGGCAAATCTAATTCTTAATGCTATGGAATAGCGCTTTTCATATTAGTCTCACGCTGTGCAAAAGACTGCTGAGCAATCAAGTATTTTCTCTATTTCTGGAAACTATCAGAGAACTCTGAAGAATAGTTACCAGGTAAATTTACATACTCTCTTCTTTAACTATATTTATAAGAATGCTGACTAGTTCCCTTTCTGAAATGGTCTCAGTACCATTTTGATCTAGATAGATAAAAATTACCTTTTAATTGCCTTCATAGTTTCCTTTTAATCCTATAAAACTTATGTCACTAGTCTAAAGCCACACAAGACCCAGAAAAACAGAAGCTTACTGAAACTTGCCAACAACCAACATCACATCATACCTTCACCACATAAAGAACCTACTATGTGTAAGGAACAACTGAACATGATAATAAAATGAACCAACTCTATACTTACCTCCTTTTCTCTAACCATGTTTTTAATTCTTCTAACAAAAGAAAATGTTTCCTTACAAGGTAATATCCAACTGCTACTGGACCTCCACCTCAGTGCCCATGGAGCACCTCAAACCTGATGCGTCTCTTCTCTCCAAACTCCCCAGTGCTTTTCCTCCTAATTGCCTCTCTGGGGTGGTGACGACACCATCCACCAAGTCTCCCAAAGCAGAAACTTTGGTAGTCACCTTAGGCATCTTTCCTCCTTCATCCCCTCTAATGGCTACTCAGTCACCAAATGCTGTGGATTTTATTTCCTAAAATGTCTACTTCTAAATATCTCGATCTTCAAATCCTTGCCATTATCACTACCACTGCCCTAGCTCTAAGTCTCATTTTTCCTCCAGCCTTCTCTAATTGCCTTTTACTTGTCTCCTTGCCTATAGTCTTAGCCTTCTCTCGTCAATCTCTACGCTGTTTCTTTAGCCCATCTTTCTAAAGAGGAATATAACAGCCATTCTCCTTGCAGAACACTTCCCACCGACTACAAAGCCCAAGTACTGCAGCATCACATGGAAAGCTCCAGTATCTAGTGATCGGCCTTCTGCTGGCCCTTTCCACATCATCTCCCGACACCTTCTTTCATTTCTTCTCTCTTTTTATTCTTCTTTGGCCTTTATCTCAATTTTAAAAAGCTCCAGAACAGGTACAGAGAGATGATCCATCGACCCAAGTGTTAAATTATGGGTTATATTATTTAATTTTCATAAATCATATTATTAATTAGGCCTGCATTTGATGTAACCAAACAAACAAAACCTAAAACAAACACAAACAAAGCAAAAAAACAAAACCAAGCTTGAGTTTGGTGTTGATATCTAATAAAAGCCTGCTCTATAGGCCCTTAAGTATATAGAAAACATGTTAGTTTAAAAAACAGTCTGTACGGTTTTCTAATCAATACAACCCAAATTGTCCATTTCTATCCCAGAAAATAAATTAAAAATCCAGACACTAGCTTTGAATTGTCATTCCAAATTTTTGGTATCAAAATGTCTTTGAGTGTCTTCCACATTTCCTGCTATAACAATAAGGCCATTTTCTATTTCAGTAATCTGCAATAAATATAAACTGATGTACTTTTTTCCCCTCCCATATATTCAACAACCTTCATATCTAGGATCCAGTTGCTCCAATTACAAATCCTCTCTGTGCAAAAGCCAAACGTGAATTTTATTAGCCACTAGAACACTTAAATACTTTGCTCTTCACATAAAGGGGAATAGAAATCACAGCTGAAGTTAGAGAAATGTTAGAGAGAAAATGTCTTGTAGGATATTTATTTAACTGTATACATGTTGTACAATAATTAAGAAAGAATAATTCATTTCAAACTTAATATAACCTTCAAATATATTCCCTGATTCATGCATAAAGACATGTAATCCGCAACAATTAATAAGGAGACTGCTGATCTTCTGCCAAGCATGTTATTTTTTTTAACTACTAAAGTGATAGTCTGAATAAACACAATGGAATAGAGCTTTGATGAAATTCAAGAGTAGCCCTTTATTAGTGTGTAAGTAATAGATTCATAAATGCATCCATAGATAATAACACTATTATTGGTCGATGCTCTTAAAAACATTATACAAAACGAAACTTTTAGTAGGGTAGAGACTACTAAGATAGGCTACCAGTTTTATAATTAGTGCTGAAAACGTCAGACACCAATAGATTCCTCTGGCTTTATTTATGTAGACGAAAAGCCATTCAATCTTAAGAAAATTAGGCAGAGGTATGTTTCAAAGGTAGTAGAAAACTGACAATACAAGCAAGGATTGGCTTCAAACCTACAGCAGAAAAATCTCCCACTGAAAAATTTACTCGGGAAAAAGCCCTCTCTTAGGACGAAGCATTTTCCTAAAGTTATTGTAGGAAAAGAATGTAAAATGATACTATCAGGTTTACTAATTGCATCAATGTCATCTTGTAATGAAAGGACGTTGTGCTCATAAGCACTGCTCTACAGAATAGTTAAGATACTACATCAGGTGAAGGAGGACTCCTGGTACTTCTTACCCTGGCATCATATTCCAGGACAAAAGGAGGGAAGTCGATCTGTTCTGGGGATATGGCAGAAAAGAGCTGGTGGAGGCTGTCCACATGGTGGATTTTGTCCTTCAGTCCTGAGACAGAAAAGGTGGTAAAAAACCATGTTGATACCTGATTAATAGAAGAGAAAAATAATTTAAGCCAGTGGCCAGAGTTAGAAATACAAACATGATTTTGAAAATTTATATTGGATAAAAACAATATTTCAAAATTGAAATTGACGTCAGAAAAATCTTGTAACAAGCAGTGTTTTTCAAAGTGCAGGTTGTAGTTCATCAGTGAATTATGCAGTTTAGTGGATTATGAACAGCATTAAAAACAACAGCAAAAAAAAAGAAACACACTAGAGTAACTACTACTTGGGAATGTAGTAAGGATGAGCTTTGTTTCATGAAGCTTTTGCTTCTATGTCTATATGCTCCTATGCAGGTACTGTTTTGTGATGCAATATACGCTGCTTACTGTGGGATGTGGTCAAAACCACTGCATTTGGTAGAGTAATTGATTTCCTGTTACTCTGAAAATGGGTAACATTTCCAAATCTCCCAAACTCTTTTCATTTTTTCAAACGGGATTGAAAAGAAAATTTCTGCCAATATCTGAGACATTTATTTCTCAGTTGACACTTGGCATGCAGTCTCTTTCACAAAGTGAATCGTCTGTGGATGTGGAGCCACCTTTTCTCATTTCACTTTACAACATACAATCCCTCTATAGAAGCTAGTCTGCAAAATTTCTTGGTTCCCAAAAGAGAGAATCCTTGATAGCAAACAATACTGACATAAACTAGGAAGTAGCTAGAACCTACAAATTACTATTCCTCTATCTAGCCTGGTAAACATAATCATGTTTACCAACAGCTTACACAACATTTCTATGAGGCAGGTAGGATATTATTGCTATCCTCATTTTATTTGGTAACATGTGCATATGACTTCTCAGTGCACTGACACAGTACATTCCCAAGGTATAACTGGGTACATGATCAATATATGTCACTTTGGGCACTTGCTGCTAATGCCAATCATTTTGTTAATTTCTCTTTGACACCTTATCACATTTTTCAGTGGTTGTTCCAAGCCTTTCACATATTCCAGGCCCCTAATACAACATTCTTTCTTTATACCTACTTATGAGAAAAGGCATGGAGTAACAGAAAACACTGAACTAATTTACGTCTATCAGAATCCTATCCAACCTTCCAAACTCGATAGAGACTCATTACTTCAGACTCTACCATTATTTCTCCCTTACAGCTCCAAACAGATTATCCCCTCTATTGAATTCATATAACCTTATGTTTATTCCTACTTACTAGTATTTCAGTTACTTACATTCATTTCTATAATTTCCCTAGTACTTGGCAGACAATCATAGAGTAAGAGTCTGAAGTTTTAGAAGGTATAGACAGAACCATGCATCTCAAGTATTTGATAAAGAATGAATGAATAAAGATAAGGCATATTTCATAATGATTTTAATGGCCTGGGTCAATATTCTATTTTGGCTCCACTACCAATGATTGGCATAAGGCCTGAAATATTAACATTACCCTCTCCCCTCCCATCTTACCAGGCTTATCTGGGTTGGGGGGAAAAGGGACGCACCTGGCCTTGCTAGAACCAAGTTAGTTAATTTAAATCAAATTAAACAGCCACTTAACTACATACCCCAAATCAGTTTTGTACATCAGATTATTTATTTATTTATTTATTTAGTGAGGAAGATCAGCCCTGTGCTAACAGCTGCCAATCCTCCTCTTTTTTTTGCTGAGGAAGACTGGCCCTGGGCTAACCTCCGTGCCCATCTTCCTCCACTTTATATGGGATGCCACCACAGCATGGCTTGCCAAGCGGTGCGTCAGTGCGCGCCCAGGATCCGAACCGGTGAACCCCGGGCCGTGGCAGCGGAGCGCGTGCACTTAACGCTTGCGCCACCAGGTCGGCCCCCATCAGATTTTTTAAAGCACATGTTATCGTATACCTGATACAAACTTCTGCAAAATAGATTAGCGAAAATTCCAGATTAGGAGCTCTACAACCAGCCACAGAGGTAGCTGATAAATTAGTAAGAGCAACGGAGAGACCATGGAGATATCAGAGACTCTAGAAAGAGCTTAAGAAAATGAGGAGACTGTTAGGATGAGACAAGAATGTGCTAGGAGATACATTTCTGCAAGGAGTGAAACATCTACTGGTCTTCTAACGTGTGCTAAGCACTGTGCACAGCTGAACATGATGGAGGGTAACAGTGACATGGCCATTCTTAAGGGGGCTTAGAGTCTAGTAGAGGAGCAGGATTACAGGCGTAAGAATAACAACTACCTAACGCAAATGTAATAAGTGCAAAGAATGCCCAAAGAAACACATGAATATCTATTACATGCATGGAGCTGTGCTACTTGGGAAAAGGTATAAAACTACAGAGCTACAAGAGACTACACAGGGAATTTGTGCGCCACTGTCTCTTACCTCAGATCTTTTTACGTGCTGCTCTTTTAGTCTTGACATCTTTTTCCTCAATTCTTTGCCTGGCTAATTGTCCTTTAGAGCTCAGATCAGAATTCACCTCGGTGAGGAAGCTTTCTTTGACCACCCTCCACTCAAAGCTGCAAAAGGAGCTTCCTTCTAAGTGTTCCGACAACACTGTTTACTCATATTACTGCATAATTAACATTCTGTATTGTATTACCCGAGTCCCTAAATAGATTGTAAACTCCTCAATGCAGAGATTGTCTTATTCAATACCATTTCATAGGGTCTAACTAATGCCCAACATAAAAAGTAAGGAATTCAGCATGGGTTGAAAGAATTAACAAATGAAGAAATAAGTTTCTGGACTTACTACTTTAATACTATTTAGGGATGGTCTAATATTCCTTCATTCCACAATAAAAATAAACTGTACTTCAATCTGGGCCTCGGTTTCTTCATCTAGAAGATGAGCAAGTAAGACAAACGATTTTTAAGGTCCCTCTTAATTATAGAATTCTCTAAAAGGACTCAAATATGCTGCACCATACTGACACGCGGGCAGTGGTGGTGGTAAATTCAGAGTAAGTTGGGTTGGGGAAGAATAGGCAGTGATCTTAGGTATGCGATCTTTGAAAGAAAAACACATTTCTCTGTCCCATTTTCTCCCATTACCTCCTTTACATCCTCCAGGTATTAACAAGAGAAAGTTACTCAAGCAGACAGAAATGGAAGCCCAGTTAGAAGTTTTCTGTTCACGGAGACCCAAGAGCATTGTCTTTACTTTTTCTCATTTTAGTTTTATATAGCTTAGCTTTTAATTTTCAATTATTTATAACTTAAGTCATAAGTACACATTTTTTAAGGTGAATTTGCATTACTTAGTATCTACTATTTTAAAAAACTGAAGAAAATTAAAAATTTGAAAAAGGACTGCTGTGATATTTTGTGAAGGCTAGAAATGCTTTCATCCAATTATTCACAAATGGAAAGCCAAGAACACAAAATCACAAAACAATATAGACTAGGAAAACATTGTTCGCACACGTGTGCACTCAAGAAATCTACCAGAGCCAGAATCAACAGTCGGTTTAAATTCTATTAGTTTGCACTGTATTAGTAAACTTCAAAGAAGAGAAAGAGTAGTGATTTATATGAGTAGTCAATTTATTATCACAATTTATTTATCCACTTTGGGTGGAGTGGCCTGGAAAAGATCTCAGGAGTATGGAAATCAAAACAGTGTGATTCACTTGTTTTATTATCTCTTGATTTCATCTCACTATTTTATAATTACAAACATTCCATTTACAGTTTTTGACAATATAAAATAATGACGGGTTTCATTATAGATGGGTTTTATTCTCTCAATCCTCCCTCATTTTCCCCACCCCAAAATATTACAGAGAGTAACATAAATGGCTTTCACCTTATACATTAGCTTCAGCCTCTGCCCAACCTGCCATTCGCACTGAAGCAATTCCAATGGTATGACAGCCAAGGCTAATGGCTAACATTGAAATTTCTGGTAATGTCGATCCACTGATGTCACAGGAAGGATAGCTTTTATTGACTCTCTATAGCGTGGGGGAGGAGGGGTTCAAGTCAGTCTTAGCAAACACTGGCTATATATTTTCATAAGTCTGGTACAAAGGAGCACTCTCCTTATAAGTCTGAATTTGTGAGAAAGGTAAAAAAAAAAAATTTTTTTTACATTAAAAAAATTATGAAAATGTTCAAATATTCACTAAAGTTGAAAGAATTTTACAGTGAACACTGGTATAGCCACCACTCAGACAATCGTTAACATTTTCCTTATGTTTTCTTTATCACATATCTATCCATCCCTCTAACCATCTATTAAACCACCTTACTTTTTTGCTGCATTTCAAAGTATAATGCAGACATCAGTAAATTTTCCCCAAATATAGTATTCACATATTTAACTAGAGTTCAATGTTTGTTCATTTTCTTTGCTATAAAATTTACATTCTATGAAACGCACAGATTTTAAGTGCACTTTTACTCTTTAGACAAATGCTGTTTAGACACTTGTATAAGCAAAATTCATATTAAGATATAAAACATTTTCATCACCCCAGAAGGTTCCCTTATGCTCCTCTTCCCTTATGCCCTTCTCCCCAGAGGCAAACACTGTTTTGATTTTTTTCTGCCACGGATTAGTTTTGCCTGTTCTTGAATCTCATATAAATGGAATCATACAGTATGACTCTTTTATGTAAGGCTTCTTTCACTCAGCATAATGTTTTTAAGATTATTCCATGCTGTTGTATCAGCAGTATGTTCTCTTTCATTGCCAATAAATATTCAATTACAAGAATATACCAGAGTTTAATCATAAGCCTATTGATGGACACCTGGGCTGTTTCCAGTCTTTGGCTGCTATGTCTAAAGCTGCTATGAACATTCTTGTAGAAGTCTTTTTATGTGCATATGTTTTCATTTCACTTGGGTAAATACCCAGCAGTGGAACTGCTGGATCACAGACTAGGGATATATTTAGTTTATAAGAAATCGTCATAACTTTTTTCAAAGCAGTTGCACAATTCCACATTCTCACTTACGAGGTAGGAGAATTCCAGTTGCTTCAACTCATTGGCAATATGTGGCATTGTCAGTCTTTTAAATTTTAGCCATTGTGGTGACAGTGTAGTGGTATCTCATTGCATAGTAACTTAGAACTGAAATATAATAAACTGCACATTTTTAAAGTATACAATTTGATAAGTTCTGACATGTATACACCCATGAAACCATCATCACAATCAAGAAAACGAACATACCCATCACTCTCAAAGGTCCTCAGAACCCTCTGTAACTCCTCCCTCCCGCCCTTCGTTCCTGTCCACAGGTAACCACTGCTCTGCTTTCCGCAATTATATATTAGTTTGTATTCCCTAGAATTTTATATGAATGCAATCATATAGTATGTATACTTTTTCTTGTCTGGCTTATTTTACTCAGTATAATTATTTTGAGATTCATTCACGTTGTTGCATATATCAATAGTTCGTCCTTTTTTAGTGCTGAGTAGTTTTCTATTGTATGGACATAACCACAGTTTGATTATCACTTCTCCCAGTGATGGGCATATGGGTTGTTTCTAGTTTTTAGCTATAACAAATAAAGCTGCTATGAGCATTTGTGCACAAGTCTTTGTACAGATATATTTTCATTCGTCCTGGGTAAAGACCTAGGAGTGGAATGGCTGGATCACGTAGTAGGTATAAGTTTAACACTTTAAATACATTGCAAAATTGTGTCCCAAAGTTTCTGTAATGTTTTATATTCTGATTAGCACTGCAGGAGAGTTCCAGTTCTTCCACATTCTCACCAACATTTGGTATGGACAATTTTCTAAATTTTAGCCATAATGATATCTCATTTGGTTTAATTTGTACTTTTCTAATGAATAATTATTTGCCATCTCTATATCTTCTTTGGTGAAGTGTTTGTACAAATCTTTTGCCCATTTCTAAACTGAGTTATTATTGATTTTTGAGATTTTATATATTCTAAAGACAAGTCCTTCATCAGAAAAATGCTTTATTAACAAAGATTTTCTCTTAGGCTGTGGCTTGTCTTTTCATTCTCTTAACTATCTTTATAAGGGCAGAAGTTTTAATTTTGATGAAGTCCAATTTCTTTTATGAATTGTGCTTTTGGTGTTGTATCTAAGAAATCTTTGCTTTACTCAAGATCACAAAGCTTTTTCTCCTATATTTTCTTCTAAAAGTTTAACAGTTTTACATTTTACATTTAGGTCTTTGATCCATTTTCAGTCAATTTTTGAATGTGATGCAAAACATGGGTCAAAGTTCATTTTTTTGCATGCAGATATCCAGTTGTTCCAGTATAATATCATTTGTTGAACAGACTATCCTTTTTCCACCTGTGCACCTGACTGTGCACTTTTGTCAAAAATCAGTTATCCATATATACATGAGTCTATTTCTGGATTCTCTATTCTGATCCATTGATCTATTTGTCTATGTCTATCTTTATGCTGATACCTCACTGTCTTGAGTACTGTAGCTTTAGAATAAGCTTTGAAAGCAGATAGTGTTGTTCCTCCAACTTTGTTCTTCTTTTCCAAAGTTGGTTTGGCTATTTTAGATTCTTTGCATTTTGACTGGTCAATTTCTACCAAATCTTGCTGACATTCTTGTTGGGAATGAATTGAATCTACAGATTTAGCAAGAATTGACAATTTAATAACATTAAGTCTTCTAATCCACAAATACAGTATATGTCTTGATTTATTTAGGTCTCCTTTAATTTCTCTCATCAATGTTTTGCAGTATACATAACTTGTACAGTGTACAAGTCTTTCACATCTTTTGTCATATCTATCCCTAAGAATTTAATATTTTGGATGCTAGTGAAAATTACATTGCTTTTAAAATTCCAATTTGATTGCCTGTTGCTAATGAATACAACTGATTTTTGAATACTGATCTTAAACCCTGAATCCTTGATAAAACTTACTCATTAGCTTTAATAGCTTTTCTGAGGATACCATAGGGTTTTCTACATAGATAATCATGTCATATGTGAATAAAGACAGTTTTATTTACTCCTTTCTAAATCTAGATGCATTTCATTTCTTTTTCTTGCCACATTACACTGGCTAGAACCTCTAGTACAATATTGAACAGAAGTGGGAAGAGCAGACATTCTTGCAAAGACACACTAAAGACAAGCTAATTCTTCTGTTTGTCTCCAATAAAGAAAAAATTTCAGTAGCTACTGGATGAGCAAAAAATGAATGATGAGATTTTGGGAAACGGTCAAGCACTACTTCCTTAAGTGCTATAGAAAGAAAAAAGCAGCCACATGCTAAGCATAACAAAATAGTGGGAAAATTAACAATATACATTATCTGATAAGACCATGTAGTAAGAACTTAACTGAACAAAGAGTAGGAAAAGCCCTTCATTTGACTGTTCACACTATACTTCTGTTGCTGTTTTTTTTAGCTTGGCCAATCAGTGTTCCCATAAGCATTTAATTAGCACTTACTGTGCTGTTCTAACACTGAGGGACCAAACGGAAATTTGCAATTTTTAAAAGAAAAATACTTCATGCAAATTTTAGAAATGGTATTTGGATGAGAAACTCAACAATTTTGTAAACTATGAGAAATCCCAAAGTGGAAAACATTCTCTCACTGAAGTCTTCATTCATCTCTTAATTAAGAAGCATAAGAGGACTTTTCACTATTTATCTTAATTTCTCAACAGTGCTTTAAAATAATGACTATTTCTACTGTCTCTGACGTTTTCCCATCCACTAGCTCCCGTAGCATTAGCCAATCTTGTTTTTCCTGCTGATTTTTAGATTACTTCTTCTTGGTCTCCTACCCTGATCCCAGGGCTCTGTCTTTAGTCCTCCTCTTTGCTCTAAGTCTCTCTGTGATTTTATTCATTAATACATTTAAAGAGTTAAAGCTCTATTTACTTAATGTTTACTCTCAAATTTATATCCCAATCCACGATCCCTACGGGAGTCACGATGACATAGTTTTTTCGCTCACTCCTACTCATCTAATACATCACTAAATCCTGGGTTTTTATGCCCAAATAAGTCAGTTTTTCTCCAAACCCCACTAATATATCCAGATTCCTTTTTTTTTTTTTTTTTGCCTAGACCAAGGCTGGCAAACTTTTGCAAAAGACTATTTGGTAAATATTTTAGGCTTCTTATATTTACATTATAAGAAAAATTCACTAGGCAAGCCTGAAGGCACTAGGAACAGTGCTATACTGGAGGCAGGACAACATGAATATTGATTAGGAGGTTGCTGTATCCTTTCAGGTAAAAGATGATGACAGGATGAACTAAAGTGGGGGCAGTGGGACTAAAGACACAGGCATGGATTTGGACAATAGTAAGCACACAGAATTGATGCAATATGGTGAGAGGTGAGGTAGAGAAGGTACTCAAGGATGCCTCCCTGTTTTCTGGCTTACACACCTGGGTAGGCAGTGGTCCCATTTACTAAAATAGGTAATATAAAAAGCAGTTTGGGAGTGAGTGGGGAGGAGGCTGCAAGTAGTTCTGTCTTTAAAACGTTGAACTTCGGGGGCCTGTAACACATCTAAGTAAAGATATCTAATTAGCAGCTCAACTTGCAGGTCTAAACACAGGAATGATGAGGATAGCTAACATTTACTGAGTGTTTATTATATGTCAGGTAATGTTTTAAGCATTTTACATGTATTAACTAATTTCATCCTTCCAACAACCCTACAAGGTGGGTACTATTATTATTCCCATTTTATAGAAGATGAATTAAAGCACAGAGAGGTTACATAACTTGTCTGAGATGATAAGTTGATAAGTGGTAGAGCTGGGATCAGAACCTACATTACCTGAATCTCAAACCCATGCTTTTAAACATTAGGCTTTACTGCCTCCCCAGACACATATTTGGGAATTGCATACATTCTGGAGAGTTGTTGAAGACACAGGAATGAAAAAAGGCACAGAATGAAAGAAAAGGGCAGAGGATTTGGGAACACTAGCACTCAAAGGATAAGCAGAGAAGGAAGGGACTGCAAAGGAGACTGAGAAGGAGTAGCTAGAAGTAGAAGAAAAACTAGGCAAGGGAAGTGTCCGAGAAGCCAAGACAGAGTGTTTCAAGGAAGAGGTGATCAACTGTGTTTAAGGTGGAGGGAAAACAGGTCAGAAAAAGACAGAAAAGTGTCTATTGGTATCAGTATCACAAAGATTATTGGCGATTTTGGTGTGAGCAGTTCTAGTGGCCATGGTGGGATCTGAACCAGATTGGAGTAATTTAAGGTGTATAAAAAATGGAGATGGTGAGCATAGAACATAGATTATGCTGAAAAATTCTGCTTTTAAAGGGGAGAAGTGGAGGCTTTAGCATGTTTAAAAGTTGAAAAGTTAGATCTGGAAAAATGGGAGAGGAGAAAGAGGATAACTGCTGTGGAGAGGTTCCTGACGAAATGGAAATACACCGTGTAGTTAAAAGTGTAGGCTCTGGAATTAAAATACCTAGATTTAAATCTACCCTTTGCTACTTACCTCAGAAAAGTTATTTAATCTCTCTAAGCATCAATTTCATTGCCCATAAAATGGGAATAATACTACTGTCTACTTCATGGATATATTATAAGGCTTAAATAAGATAATGCATGGAAAAACTGGCACACAGTAAGTGCTAGGAAGACATTAGCTGTTGTTATTACTATGGGATCCAAAGCATGAGTAGAGGGACTGCCCTTCATTAAGAGGAAACACATTTTTGTGACAGAGAAAAAGGAGGCAATGATAGGAATAGATGGCAGGTAAGTTTGGGGTGGGAGGGAAAAGACAGGGAGCTCCCTACTGACGTTTTCTATGTTCTTAGTTAAGAACAAGGCAAGGCCATGTGTTGGAGTGAGGAGCTGCTGACAGGACAGGGCTTGAGGAGAGCAGAGAGCCACACTGGGCAATGGCCCAGTGAAATATCAAGGGACCTCTAATCGTGAAAGCCCCATGAGTCTGCCAAGGAGCCCAAATTCACACAGCTCCATGATTTCTCCATCAGTGCTCAGCAACTCAGATACAGGAGTGAAGAAAGCAGAATGATGGATATCTCAAGATCGGGTTTTGATGGGCAAGTGTGAAGAAAGGGTGAGAGGTCACAGGTTACTTTAGACATTGACAAGAGTGGCTAAAGGGATGGAACATGGGTTTCAGGTTGGATAGCAAAGAAAATAAAGACAAAAAAAATGACATTTTCAGAAAAAGTAAAAGGAACAAAGGACTACATGTCTTGATGTAGTCAAGATGTAGGATTAGATATTAGGGATATAACTGTGAGCAAAATAGCTATATTCTGGCTCTCATGGATCTTGCAGGCTAACACATAAGGTAGAAAATTAAACAACTAATCAGAATTAAAAATATCATGATGATAGAAGACTGTAAAATCTTAAGGGGGTACAATGTAGAAGCACCTACTAGTTACAGGATTGGTCAGGGAAGGTTTTCTATAGAAAGTAATTGATGAGCTGAGATCTGCAGGACAAACAGGAGTTAGCTATGAGCAGAGGAGAAAAAAGATATTCTGTACCAACAGCATGGGCAAAGCCCGGATGAACAAGGAACATGAAGAGGCAAGAACTGAGAGGCTAATGGCTTGTCACGATGGCCTACAAAGATACTGGAGTTACATGGCACCAAAACATTAGAACCACAACTCGAGATCACTTACAAAGGAAGAGTAAACAAAGAAATAAGCAGTCACAATGGTGAAAGCAAGAATTAAAATGTTGAAATATATTTTAATATGCTGGCATGCAGTGCACTTAAGTTCAAGATTTGGCTAAAAAGAAAAATACTATACCTTTGAACGAAATGTTGGATGAACAAAATAAACAGCCTTCAAATTCCTCTTGTACCTGATTCAAAATCAAAAAAAGTATTAGTATAAGTCATGCCTAAAATCAGTCACCATTATGGACAATTAACTCTTTGCTTGTACATATAAATATATTCACGGAGGAAAAAAAATGTTTTTAAACAGCTCTAGTTTACATAATGAATTTTAGGTGAAATGTCAAAAACAATTTGGAGAACATTTTATTATTTAAAGTTTGTTTTATAGGAGATATTAAGTGTTTCTCTTGGCTGTGATAGAGCCACCTACACGTAGGACAAAGTAAATTCATATTTAACAAACTAATTTATTGTGTGTCATTATTTTATATGGTACTAGAATCTCTGGGATCAGGCTATGAAGTAAGCAACAGTAAACCACTTAAAATTATAGCAAAATTAGAAAGTAAAAGTTTCAATGGTCATATTACAATAATAAATATAGAGAGTTTACTATGTCCCAGAAATTGTACAAAGACTTTAACTTAATTCTCATAACAATTCTATGAGCTTAGTACTATCATTGTCTCTATTTTAACCTTCCCAAAGTCACCCAGTCATCAAGTGGTAGAGCCATAAATTGAAACTAGGCAATAAGGCTCCAGAACCCTGCTCTTATCCACTATGCTGTCTAGCCTCTCCAGGTGTGCCTGGAATTATTTCAACAGCCTATTAGTCACTACTGGGTCACATAAGGCTAACTGGAGAGGACTTCAGAGAAATAATACAAACTCTTCATTTCACAGTTGAGGCCTGTTCAAAGTTAAAGAGCTGGCTAGTGGTAGAGGCAGAATTACAGTGGAGTGAAGCTTCCTTACACTTATACAATCCACATTCAGAGCAAGCTAAAAAGGTGTCTATTAGGTAATGAAAGCTTTAATATTCCTAATTAAGATGAGATTTAATGGGAGGAGTAAGCTGGTTGGAAATTTATGGTAATTTGCCTCCTTTGTACACTAATTGTAGTATGGATTTTTCAATGCAATCCATAAAGATAATGTGATGCTACCAATAACAAAACAGCTACCAGGAGGATAGAGTGCTATTTTTGTTTAGAAAATCTATTAATGAGAAAAAAATTTAAAGCAGAACATTTTATCTTTGCTGTAGTGGAGTGTCATATATATTCTGGTTAAAATTTTCATTATCGCTTCAAGCGAAATATGGTTTAATGAAAATAATTTTCTGGCTCCAAGTCAGTAGCCTAGATTCAAGTCCAAGTTCTGCATTTACTGTTGTGAGACCTTGGGCAATATACTTTGCCTTTCCAAATGTCCATATTTTCCCTTCTTTCAAATGTAAACAATATCTACATTTATCTATCTACAGGTAGGACAAAGCAAATTTATATTTAACAAACAGATTTATTGTGTGTCATATTTAACAAACAAATTTATTGTGTGCCATTTTTTAATATAACACTAGAATCTCTGGGATCAGATTATAAATTAATAAACAACTCATGGGTCACTGGATTAAATGAAATAATGTTTATAAATATATTTTGATAAGTGTAACACACCTTATAAATAGAAGGCAGTATTTTTGTTATTTTATATACAAAGATTGATAATGGACCCCAAACCTTTTTCAAGGTGTTCAAAAGCAGGAAAAAGTTTACATACAAATTTACTTAAATGCAAATAAGTTGGAGTTAAGGAGGACCTCCTATTATTAAAATATCTAATCTATGTAAGATAAAAATCTTTGTTACATGAAATATCCTTTCACAGAATACACAGCAATGTTTCCTATTGCTTAATATTAAGAAAGAAAGAAGCTATTTCCCCCTTCATAATCTGCAAAAATAACTAACTTGACATCAACAACATCGTAGAGTTTCTTCAGGAAGTCAGAGTCCAGGTGATTGTATTCGCTGGTCAGTGTGTGAAAATATACTAACACATATTCCTTCACAGCAATGTGATCCATTACATGGATAAAATATAAGAGCGCCTAGGAGAAAAACAGGAGTAAAGGTAAAGATCTTTTTGCTTGGTAGTCTATTTCACAGAGGCCAAGAGAGAGGAAAAACCCAGAAGATGAATCTAATCTACGCCCCAGGTATTGCAGATGGACATCTCAGACTAATAAGTTCAATTCGCTTTAAAAAGATCTTCAGGAAAGTCAATCATGCCAGTTTAATAATTTTTATAAATGCTACAGTATGATCCTTTTTTGTCTTGTTCTAAGTGATGGAGGAGAAAAATCAGTCTCTAGCCTCTCAAATAACTCTTCATATATTCAAGAGTTCTTTGGTCAACTACCAGGTTCTCCCTCTCTAGGATAATGATATCAAAATCATTATAAGTAGAATTTCTAGACTTAACTATTCTTGAAGTTTCTGCTTGAATTCAATGAAAGTCTTTGCAGTTCCTACTGAGATATAGACTCATGGTTGTCATGGAATGAAGAATTACTATAAAAGGTCATTATAAGTGATGCCTTACATGGCTTATTTTGAGGGCTAATTTTCTTAGCATCTCTACAGTTGATCTGAGTGAGGAAAATGAGAACAGATTTACTCAGTAGATGGCAATGGGCTGGGCAGCATTTCTAGAGCTCTGAAAGACTCAATTTTAATGTGACTCAGATAGGTTAGAGAAATACTCCATTACAATTTAAGAGAAATATTAAACACAAAGCAGCCAGTCTGACCCAGCAGTGCAGTCATCAACAATGACAAAGAGGAAGCTAAGAGATAACAACTGAAGGATTACTATCAAACAGGCTGTTTCCCGATTCCTCCTCAGGGGCGTCTTTGGCATTAATATGACGGCATTAACATGGCTTAGGATCTAACTGCTGTCACAGCAGACAGAGAAGGGCACTAAGAAAACACAGTATCTTTCCAGGTGCTACCTGGTTTGGACCTCACACTATATCTCATTATTTTATATGAAATGATACATCATGAATATCCAGAACATCATGCAAGTGCACACCAAAATCAAATGCTGCGATTTACATTTTTACTGGTATAATCACATTATTAATGGTGAGAATGTCATACTATTAAAAACACAAAACAAGTGAACGCAAATAAAAACTTACTAACGATACAATTTGCATGAGTTGAGTTTTTCCTGTGTGTGTGTGTATCTTTATTATTATTTTTGCTCTTAGCAGACTGCTTCTGGTCCTCTGTCTATCCACTCTCCACCCCCACTGCAATTAAGAGACCCATTTTCAGCTTCAAATTCTCCATATTTAACTTAAATTTTTTTCATTATAAAGAAGTATAGCCACATGACAGAAAAACACAGAAAACAAATTCTCCCCAAAACCATGAAATCCATTTTAAGATATTTACTTCCAGTTTTTACCTTTCTGCTTAAAAACAAACAAACAAAAATTAAGGTCAGGGTAAATACAATTTAATGTATCACTTTTTCTCCTATTGATACTGTATTATAAACAATTCTCTATAGCACTTGCCTCTATAACCATAATTTTTAAGGGTCACAGAACATTCTGTTTGTGGATGCACCATAATTATCTATTAGGAATTTAAGTTACAATTTTGTGCTACAAATGAGCCTGTGAGTAACATGCTAGGTAGGGCCAGTGCTTTCATAATTTTTTTTACCCAAACACCAGTGACCAGGAGTCTAAGGACTTAGCCAGAAGCAATTATCCGCTTTTGCACAACTATGTTTTATCTTAAAATTGTGTGTAATTTTTACATTTTTAAGTACATAATTTTTTACTATGGTTAAGAATTATTGATTAGTTAAGGTGATTCTCCTCCTTTGCAGTCAGTTTCTAATAAAACTTATGTTTTAGGAAGATCTACATATTTATCCTGTGTATTCACTTGTGTCTTGCCCGAGAATTCCATTTTGGGCAGTTTCAGGGCCTATAGCTACTTCCACACTTTGGATTATTTCCTTAGTACAAATTCTCAGGAACGGAACTACAGAGTCAATGGATGTAACCATTTTTACAGTCTCAATTCATCTTTGATGACAATGATTATTGTTTAAAAGTTCTGGCTAATTTTGAAGGTGAAAAAAGATATCTTATTTTAATTCCCTTTTTTTGGACTACTAACCAGGTTGAACATTTTCTTATTTTTATTTACCAGTAATACCATTTCTTCTTTTATGAATCATCTAGTTCTGCCCTTTGCCGCCAAAAGAAGGGATTATGGAATTATGATATCTTGGGTTGACTACATCTCTGGTTTCTTCTCTTTAGTAGACACTCAAGAGTTAATTTTTCTTTTTTCAAGAAAGGCAGAATTTGATTGTTAGTACAATTATAATACAGAATGATTCCAGCCAAAAACTTGCCAGTTACGTCATATCCTAAACAAAGCAGCTGTGTTTTGGAGATCACATTACGGTATTCTAGTAGTTTTGTTTCTCTTACAGAGCAAAACCAAATCCCTAACTTACTGAAGCAATACGTGCTGACTTGCAGAACCAGGGCTGCTGCTCTGTCAGAGACACACAATTCTGCCTCTTCTCATATTCCAAGCCCTGATTCCAAATTCATACCCTACTTATTTTTTAAATCAACATTAGTCATAAAACAGAGCCTTTTTAGGGCTTACCTTGTCCATATCTATTAACGTTACAGGAATGTTTCTTCCAACCACCACCATCACTGTGCGACCACAGTTATCGACACCTACCAACAGGAAATGTAATCAGCACCCGGAAACTTTATTCCAAGAGTTTGACTTGTCCTGGGCTCCGATCTTATAAAAATATTCTACACAAATGTAAAAGATTGAAAACCAGGAACACAAGTTTTTCGAATTTCATCTTCAGATTTCTTTTACTATGTGGAAAACAACACTGGTTTTTTTTTTAGCTTCATGAGGTGTTGATGACTGTCCTTACTTTTAAGATAAGGCCTCTTACAGGTTTTAAATCAGGGACAGACAAAGGTAAGGTTGCAGGGCAAAGACCTTTTTTTTTTGCTGAGGAAGATTCACCCTGGGCTAACATCTATTGGCAATCTTCCTCTTTTTGTATGTGAGCCACCGTCACAGCATGGCCATTGACAGATGAGTGCTGTAGGTCTGTGCCCCAGAATCAAACCTGGGCCACCAAAGCGGAGCGTGCTGAACTTAACCCACTAGGCCACTGGGGCAGGCTCGCAAAGATCTTTTCATAACAGCTTTTGTTTAAGCTCATTACAACTTTTAATAACATTAGTGATCCAAGAAAAACCAAACGGAACCCAAATCTGAAAATTAACAAGTACTGTCTGAAAAAGAAATATAATGGAGAAAGAGTGGGAATCTGACAACTTTCACTGTTACGTTTATGTTCTATATTTATGTTATATAAATATATCACACCATTATGTCATAGCTCATATGTCATTATGTCATAACACCATCTGACATATATGTCACCATTATATGTTAATGTAAGGTTTGAATTTTGTATAGCAAGTATATGGTACTTTTAAAAGCAGGAAAAAAATTTAAAAGATAAGAAAAAGGACATCAAGAAGAAATGAAGGCGGCCAAGGAAGAACTACAAGTTGAAAATTTTATAGGTTGAAATGTTATTTTTAAGATCTTGATGATGAGCAAAAACTATCTTCATTAGTACAAAAAACATTTTATTCACAGATAAATGGACAAAGTCAGAGAAAAATGAAGTCTCTAATAGCATGCTAGGTAGGATCCTTAATTGAATGAGAATAAGTTACCATATCTTTAAGCTCACCTGTTTGGTATAAGGCTTTTAGAGAAGCAATATCAGACAGATCCTCAGATCTTGCTTGACATAACCAGCGATTATAACTAGAGAAATAAAGGATACAATTATTAGAATAAACCTTTATGAACTAAATTTGCAAATGAGACCTGCTTTTATCTTTCCACGTTCCTAAAGAACAATGTTTTATTACAATGCGGAAGGAGTTAAAGAGGCTGTTATATTATGCAGAATCTCTACTATATGTTATTGATAAAACATGAGTTACTGAGAAAGGACTGTGTTCATATTACAAAAAGGATTAAAAAATCGTTTATGATCAAATGAAGACTACTCACAAATGGCTAAGATACCAAGTATGCAAACTACTATTGTTTTTAAATACTATTATTTTCCTTTACTAAAAAAATGCAAATAGAGAAAGTCTAAAGCAATAGCAGTTCTGAAAATAGATGTTCATCCAAAAAAGACTTACTGAGTGCTTACTATATAATATGTATTGAGAATATTACAGTGAACAGACATGGTCAGCGCCTTCAAGGAGTTTACTTTTCAGAAGGAAAACAGGTAAGAGCACACGTTATGCGGGACCACAAAGAATCTAGGTAATTTTATCTGGCATGTGTAGGCTTATTGAATGATTGGTTGATCAAACTGGTTGTACTGATACCCATATACCAGATCACAGGGACTGCAGTTTGGCTTTGGCTAAGAAGATATTAAAGCTGGAAGAGACACTGAAGATGTCAAAGCGGAAATGATCTGCAAAAGGCCAAGGTAATCTTAGAGTCACCAGCCAATTAATGGTAGAGCTGAATCTGAAGTTGCACTCAGGTCTCCAGATTTCTGGAAAGGTCAATACCTTTTCTACTATTTCATACTGCTTTCTTAAAATTCAAAGTGTCACCTATTTGATGGTGAAAAAAGCTTTCAAGGTACCTAAATGTATGCACAGCAACTCTGAAGTATCTAGGTCACATATGGCAACATCCCATAACATAAAAAATCTAAATCAAGAGAGGGGAGACTTGGGTTCCAATCCTTTCATTTTCTGTGCAACTTTAAAAGTCATTTCACATTTATGGACCTCAGTTTCCTCATCTGCAAAATGGTGTTTACGTAGGACACCTTTCAGCTATACAGCACAATCACACAACTAAGGATATTTAATAGGAAGTCTACTACATATGGATTATAATCAACAAGTGATATGCCTGCTAGTTTCACAGAAATTGTTATTGCTTGTGAAAAACACATTTGGTATTGTATAGTTCTATAGTTTGCCTTTTTAAATTTGGAAACTTGCCCATCCATGCAAATTGAAAATTCAAAGACAGTAGCTTTTAATTTTGGTTTAAGATATAATTTGCAAGTCAAGACAAGACCACTGTTTATTGCAGTTCTCCCTATTCACATGCACTATTCCATATTTTCAGAGTCATTTCCTAGGTTATTTACACTAAATCCCCAACGGTACTGTTTTCTAACTGTTTTATGATTAAGTCATCTCCACAACAAGACTAAACAGAATAATATATCTTAATGTCTTAAGCACCACAGATCCTAGCACAAAACATGTAACAGGAATTCAGTAAATACCTGCTAATTTCTCTATTCATGTATTCTTTAGCTCATTTTAAAAACATTTATTGCATAAATGCAATGCCTGCATCATAGTAGGGACTCAAATCTTTGTTGAATGAAATAATAAACATGAGTATTATTCGAGGTATTTTTGGGGCCTGAGAATAATAATAAAAGGCCCTTGGCTTCGAACAGTGTCAAGTTGAATATATGAGACAGACATATGACAAAGACAATTAACTTTGTAATAAGACAGAATGAAACAAGCAATCCTACAGACATCCAAACACACTATCAATCAAGTATGTATGCTGACAGGGGGACTGCCGGGGTAGGGGTGGGGGTGGAGTGAGGGGGAGTGAAGGCAAGGTCCAGACGTATTTTAGAACTAACTGCTCCCTTCTATTTACCACGAAGATTAGCACAAGGCTTTACCCACTTACTGCAATGCTTGCTTCTACTCTGTTAGACCATAAGATAGGGAATATGTCTTATTTGCCTCTATGTGTCCAGCAAATCTTTAGGACAGTTCCTCAGTAACTATGAAAAAAATTTTTTTTAAACTGGAACTCAGGTGCACAAAACAGAATTAATCACCGTTGGTTCCAAACACTTTCATCACCGGTACATGCATGGTTCTCTTTAAAAAACTGGTTATCTAATTAGTTATTTTTAATGAAGTAATAAGCACTCCAGAACCTACCACCCAAAAGAAGTTAGCACTCTCACAATAAACATGGTCACTCCTCTCCAATTTTAGCCCCTGCCTCTCCCCACCCATCATCTAGAATCTCAGGTTCATCATTTTCTTGCTTTCTTTTTTATATCGTTTTAATTCATCTATACGTAGTCCTAAAAATTTTTTTGTTTTTTTTAACAATTCAAAAAAAAAAAAAAAGCTTACCATGCTGTATGTAATCTTTTGGGCGTTACTTTTTTTTACTTATTATATTGCTAAGATTGATCTATATCGTTGGGTGTCAATGTTGTTCATTTATTTTGACTACTATATATAATGTATTTATACTATAAGAAAACTATAGCTTTTTTCTGATGGGCACTTGGGCTATTGCTAGTTTTTGCTACTGTGAATAGTACTATGATCAACTCATTTTACGCGTCTCCTGGTATTCGTGTGTGTGATTTCTCTTGGGTAGACATCTAGAAGTGGAAAGGCTATAGGGTATGTTCAGTTTTAGGAGAAAAGGCCAAACCTTTTCCAAAGTGTTGTAACAATTTATACTTCTACAAGCAATGAACAGGAGATCCTTGAATCCATGTCCTCTTCAACACTTGGTATTAGCAGATGTTTTAACTTTTGCCAATCAATTGGGTTTGAAATGTTATTCATTTCTCTGGTCACTAATGACGTTGAGATCCTGTTCATGTTTACTGACCATGTTTTACTCTTCTGCGAGATGCCTGTTCATATTGTTTGTCCATTTTTCTATTGGGCTGTTGGTTCTTTTCTCAATTATTTGTAGGAGTTCTTAATTTATTCTTGACACCAATCATTTGGCAGTTATGTGTACTGTGGATACTCCCAGTCTGCAACTTGCTTTTCATATAAGCTTCATTGCTCCACTTTCTAAAGTTCTTAATTTTAATATAGCCAAAACTATTTTTTCTTTTATAGTCAATGCTTTTTATATCTTGTTTAAGAAACCTATCCTTTCTCCAGGGTATGAAAGATACTAACCTATAACTTCTTCCGTGAGTTTTAATTTTTTTTTTTTTTAATTTAAGTCTTTAACCATCTAAAATGTTTTTTAGATGATTTAGTCCATGGTGTGAACTCAGAGATAGTATAAACTCTAAATGTTTTTAACCTTGCTCTGTGATGAACAATTTGAGATCCTAGGATAGATTTTGGTTGGCAAAATCCATATGAGGGAGAAGGTTTATAGCTTACATCAGATTCTTAAAGGCTTTATGATTCAATGATTCAAAAAAGCTTTAGAATCACTGCTAAGACACTGGTACAGGTGCTGTTCCAGTTTCTAAGGACCTTGGGACGAATTCTAATGCAAGAACTCATGACTGCAATTTTCATCTGGTTTCTTTATTCTAATTAAGTCTCCTCCATTCCCACTATAGATTGCGTAAGTTTGATTTGATTATCTAGTCACATTTTCTTTTTCAAAAATCCGAATTTGGGAGGAGGGAATAAAAGCAAAAGATATTAGCTTTATCTCCTCATCCAATAGAGAAACAATGCTTTCCTTGTTTCCCTCATTTGTTCAAAGAATATTTTAAATTTTTCATCATATCTCTTATAAGCTGCACCTCATTTTTTGCTGTGGTTTCTGTTTTATTTCAATAAAGACGTGCAATCTTTCATCCCAATCCAACAATCAAAACGAAAGCTAAAAAAGGAAAATATCAACTCAAAATAGTTTCTGGTTTTTCCAGAGCTTATTTTAAATAAACAAATTTCTAACATTCGACGGGTAAAATACAACAATCATGGGAAAATGGTCATACAAAATATGTCATAATGGCAGCAAAAGTAGCTACTACAGTGCTCTAAAGGCAGAAAAACTGAATAGATAATTTCTCAATAGGCTGCAATCAACTAGGTTAGATGTTGTCCTCACAAAGTTAACATAAGGAAATTTCTTCCAGTTAATCAATTACTAGCCACCCACACAGCCAAAGGTTGAATGATGAAGAAAATTTAAGCTAAATGACTCTTCAAAGACCATTAACTAACCCACTGGTGTACAACCAATGGCCCAGGGAAAACTTTGGCTTTGGAATTAACAGAAGCTTTTCCTGACTTCATGCAATTGCCCCACACTAGCCTTGGTTAAGACCCTTGTTGTATACTCTTACTGCACCCTGTAATTTAAATAAATTATTCCTATCAGAATTAGTTTAACATTTCTCTCCTCTGCAAGACCCTAAGCTCCATGAGGAGCTCCACGAGATAGCTATATCTATCTTGCATGTCATTTGACTACATCTCTAGCACAACACCTGGGACATTAGTAAGGGCTCAATAAATAACTTAATAAAGAATAAGATAAAGTTTTTACTGTGAGAAATGACATAAGAGGTAAAGGCAATTGTATCTTAAGCCAACCAAAGAACACTAACGAAAAAGAAAAAAAGTGTAAAATAATTTTAAGAGTTTTAAAAGCTATAACTTTGAAAAAGAATATCTAGTTTGCTTCCTAATTTTTGTAAGTAATCCAAATTCTATCTTATGATACACCCAAATCAGTGTTGCAACTGGATAGAAGACCTGGAAATATTAATCAAGAATTAGACAACATGTCTAATTTTTTCAGATATTGCACAGAGATACTGATGTGGCAAGACAATGCTATGAAAGGAATGATCTAACCCTGCAGCCAATCCATGTGACCTTTAGTTCCATTACTGAAGGAAGAATTGAAGGCTTTCAAAAAGATATTACTAACTAAAGACCTATTTACTTCCTCAGAGATAAAAAAATTTATCATTTGCGATCAACTAACATAATCAACAATATGTATAAATAAAGACCTGATTTAAAAAGAGTAAGAGAAATAAATTTTAAAAACTATGACCTGCAATCTTAAATCTTTAGCACGAGGCAGAGTATGCAGGTGACTTACAGCTCAGTTATGTCATAAACACCTAACAATTAGTCATCAATTCTCAAACTTTTTGGTTAGGACCCTTTTATGTTTTTTAAAATTATTGCGGACCCTAAAGACCTTTTATTTATGTCAGTTCTCTCGACCAATATTTACCATATTAGAAATAAAAACAGAAAAAATTTTTAAATAATTATTTATTAATTAAAAACAATAAAAAACCTATTATGTGAACATAAGTTTTTATGAAAAAAGCTACATTTAGGGAGAAGAGTCACACTCTTTCACATTTTTGCAAATCTCTTTAATTTCTGCTGGATTCTCACATCTCCTTCTGCATTTGATCTACTGCAATATCACAAATTAAGCGGCCTCTGGAAAACTTCATTGAACACTGTGAGAACGAGCATGAAAAGCACAAACAGTCTTAGTAACATTATAAAATTAATATTAGTCTCACAGGCCCCCTGAAAGGGTCTCAGGTTCCCTGGACCACACTTTTGACCTGCTGTTATTACCCTGAATTATTCTGCAATATAGATAGAAGACAAGACCTCATCTTTAATCATCACAGACACTGGGCACATAAATGGGAAATCTGAAAATCTTTTGATCCAGATGTAGCTTATCACTCAAGTGAACTGAGTGGCAGAGATACCAAGCCTTTGTTTCTTAGTTCAGGCTTTGAGAGCCACAGGCTGTGCTGTTCTCCAAGTCTGCAACTACGTGTTGACTGGATGCGCACAACAAAATAACTGTTGTTCAGAACGTATCCCTGACGTCTGAAGGTAACTGTAACAAATTTGAATCTCAATAAGAAGGACAATGCTTTACATGCTGTATTCCTATTCCTTCCTAGAACCTACCCCTTTGCTGAGGACTCCTTTCCAAAAGCATGGACCCAGTGAACACAGATTCATTTTAATACTGGCTTGAACTAGGCATTATTAAGTGAAACAAATCTCATTAAAAAGAGAGAGAGACAGACAGACAAGTATCAAGTCCAAACACAAACATAAAAAATTCCAGATTATCTTTACCACCCATGGAGAAATGAAAAAGGTATGTGGTGGGGTGTGAGAGGAGAGGAGAGGAGAGGAGAGGAGGGTGACTGATGTGAGAAAGGTGGTAACAGTGCAGTTCTTTGTATATGAGTACAAAAAGACTAGTCCCTCCCCAGCTTCTCCAGCTGGTTTGTGTAAGTGGGCTGAAGACGGCGCTAGAGAAGGGAGATGTGCTGCAGCAGCCACTTTGAAGGCTCCTCCTCAATTAGCTGTAATCTGGCCAAGCCACTCTTGGGGATCAACTTACTCTCTGTAAAGTAAAGGGGTCAGACTAGATCAGTGATTTAGGGCACAAAAGAACCATCTAAAAAACTTCAGAAGGAAGATTCCTGAGCCCTTCCCACAGAGGTTCTGATTCAGGAAGTTTAGTGCAGGGCGTCCAAATTTTTAGCAAGCACCCCTCTAATGCTTATAGTCTGTGTGCTCCACTTTGGAAAACTGTATCAGATGATTACCAAAATTTCTTTCAACTAAAAGTACTGGTGAGAGACCACAGACCAGTGGTTCTCAAAGTGTGGTCCACAGTCCCAAGACTTTTTCAGGGGGTTTGCAAGGTCAAAATTATTTTCATGATAATACTGAAATATCATTTGCCTTTTTCATTGTGTTGATGTTTGCACACTCATGGTGCAAAAGCAACTTCTGGGTGCAACTCCTGGTGTCTTAGCATGAATCAAGGCGGAAGCACCACACTGTACTGGTAGTCATTGTGTTCTCCATTGCCAAATACAGGAAAAGAAAGCCAGTTTCATTTAAGATTGTCTTTGATGAGGAAGTAAAAATTATTCATTTTATTATATCAACCCTTGGGAACACATCTTTATAAATATTAATGTGTCACAAAATGGGAGGAACACATAAAGCAGTTCTGCATACCAAAGTATGAGGCTGTCTTGAAGAAAAGTAATGTGTGTTTGACTTCCAAGCTGAACTAGTTGCCTTTTTTCATGGCACACCATTTTTCTTCAAAGAACGACTGGCAGACAAACTATGGTTATTCAACATGAGTATGTGGCAGATGTTTTCTCAAAAACAAAGTGACCCTGTCGTTTCAAGAAAAACAACCCAGAGTATCTGTTGCCAATGATAAAACTGGAGCTTTAAAAAAATATACAAAATTTTGGAAAATTTGTATCCATCACCAGCAGCTTCTAGTTCCTAACACTTAAAGACTTTTCTGAGGAGATCAGTGGTGATTTTAACAAATATAATTTTCTGATATTGTGTAATGAAATGCGTCAATATTTGGAATATCTGAATAACTCAGTGAATCAATATTTTCCAAAAGACCAATGCATCACGTTATAAATTTATGCTATAAATTTCTATTATAAAATCTATTCAAAGTGCAAGATAGAACAACACATTTTAATATAACAGAATACAAAAATTCATGGATATGTTTGAGACTCCACATTACAATTAAACTTTAAGAAACTACCACTTACTGAGTTATGATATAATATCAAAGAAGAATACCCCCAATTATTTGCAAAGGCTATGAAAACATTCCTCCCTTTTCCAACTATGTATCGGAGTGAGGTTGAATTTTCTTCATATACTTCACCCAAAACAACTTATTGCAACAGTTTGGATGCTGATATGAGAATCCAGCTGTCTTCTATTAAGTCAAATGTTAGAAGACTTGCAAAAATGTAAAACGGTGCCATTCTTCTCACTTTTTTTAAATAGCTATTTTTTGCAAAAACACCATGGGTTATTTTTAAATGAATTAATACAAAATTTCTCATATGATAAATATTGGTCGGTATAACCCAGGTAAACAAAAGCTCTCTGGGGTCCTCAACAATTTTTAAGAGTGCAAAGGGGATCCGAGGCCAAACAGTTTGAGAACCACTGCCCTAGACCAAAAGAGATACCCAAAGCTAGCAATGCATGAACCATGACGTAAAAAAGTTTTAAAATATATATAGATGTCAAAGTCCCAGTCAGGTGAGGGAGAGCCCAGTCACTGTATTTAAAGAAAAACGTTTGCCAGATGATTCTTACACATGGCCACACATGGTTTAGAAACCACTGCAGCTATCATCTGATTATGACTGCCTTTGGAAAAAGCTGTTCATTGATGCCCCCTAGTGGTTAATTTGCTTTATTTATAAAAATAGAATCAAAATAAAGTGAAGACTAGAAACTCAGGAGACACAAAATTCTAATCCTGTACGGGACTCCAGAGATCATCTAGTCCAACCCCCACTTTACAGATGGAGACCAACAACAACCACACATCATTACCATACAGTGTGATAAATGCTATGCTGGGCTTTGGTTAAGTACAGGGCATGAAAAAAACATACAGGAGAAGGCATCTATTCTAGACTTCCATTCCATCTATTCCAACTTAGCTCCAGGGAGATAAGTTTCCAGAGGCAATTGCTTCTAAGCTGAAACCTGGAGAATGGGCAGGAACTGAAGGATGAGAGTATTCCAGTCAAAGGGATGGCAGGTACCAAAGCTCACAGGTAAAACAGACCATGATTCGCTCAGTATTGAAGAGAACGGCAGTGACCAATTTTAAGAGCTTGCTAAGTACCAGGTGCTGTGCTGAGCTCATTACATCATCTTATTTAACGCTCACAACAACACTATGAGATGCTACCCCCTCAACCAACCCTATAAGACAATCGATAATATTAACCATTTATAGTTTATGATGTTTTCATTCATTTAAAATTTTTTGAAAAGTAGCTAGCTCTACACGACTGTTAATCCTTGGAAAAGCATACCCAGAAGTACAAAAGCTGCTTTTCTTTATGTTTTAAACGGATTTATTCAGAATTGCTTTAGAAAACATCTGAAAAAAATGGAATGGCCTTATAAGGTCCTTGGGAAGTCAGGGAGAAATAAAACTCTTTTAAATTTAATAAAACTGTAGATTATGCTTTAATTATAAATATATTAAAGTTAAGTAAAAATTTTGTAACTTGGACTTTCCCTTTCCCTAGTTTCTACCTCTAGAATATAACGTCACTCAGCCAGAGGCACTACAGAAAGAGCAGGAGCCCTGAAATCAGACATCATCTGAACAGTGGCTTCGTCACGTGTTAACTGTGACCACTGATAAATCCTTTAACTTTGAGTCTCTGCATCTACAAAATGGGGACAATATCTTCCTCACTAGATTGCCATGAAGAATAAATTAGAACACATTATATGTACGTGATTTAGCAGATGTAAGGCCCTTTCTTGTCTCTCCTATCTTTACGTGTCTATCAGGCAAAAGGGGTTTGCCTTACTTTCTTTGATGCTGCTTCTGCAGGGCTGCCTCTGATAACTGCCCCTGAAGGATCAGTCTTCTTTGCTTATCAATATCTCCTTCCATTCGAGCAAAAGCATGAGAGCCAATGAAAGAGAGATCAACGCCCAAGCCTTCATCCTCTTCGTGGTTGTCTGTAACAAAAATACTATTAACAGAGAGCTTATGATGAAACTTGACAGTAAATGCTACAAATAGATTGTGAATGCTGCAATAGGGATGACTGTGAGGTAACTCCAAAGACTGGGGTGAGGGTTATTTTTTGAGAATGAAACTGAAATCAGATTCAGGCATTTGAAGAACTAAAATAATGAAAGAAACCACTTGTCCACGTGTGACAGAAGTTTTAGGAATACGTGAAATCAAATCAAGGTGACCTGGGTGTAACCTTAGGAAGAGCAGAATGTAATCATGAGCAAATCATGAGCAAAATGATAGAAGTAACGACACTGCATGCGGGTTTAAAGATGGACTGGAGCACAGCAGCTAACAAAAGAGAAATATAAGGAACACATGTTTGGGGTCATTTATCCAGAATTGCGTAAGGAGGGAGCATTTGATTGACTGGCACATATTGTCAGGTAACCCCTAAAGGAAGATAGATGGACTAGGATGGCAGGGTCTGATCCACATTCACTAAGATATGTTTTGATGCCAATTTGGCATCCCGGTTTTCCACGCTGGTCATGCCTACATAATCATTCTGGTCCATAAGAGTTATAGTTCTCACTACAAGTTAATGAGTTGACTTGCTGATTTATTCATATGATCATCTTATGTTTGGCTAGTAGAACCCAGTCCCTTGGGAATGATCATCTCTTAGTGTGTTCCTCACTCCCTTATCATATCTGTTAGAATAAAAAAAATTTTTTTTAAAGAAAGGAAAAAAAAAAAACCCTTGAACCATGGGGAGCTTCCCAAGGCAATGACACCACTTGAAGCCCAGCCTGGTGGGCCATCCAGCTGGGACTTCCTCACATCTACCTCATTGTTCTTCAAACTGCGACAGGCCAACAGCTTTATTAAAAAATACCCATGAATGAACCTTCTTTCAATTCCTTGAGTAAAGATGATTTTACAACTATTTTAATAGATTTAACATTCTATTTGAAAATATTTATGAACACTAAGGCCTCTTTCTATGAGGTAACAATATTTTTTGAGATACAGGTGCAAATCAAGGACTCTTTGAGAATGGTCAATAGAAGGGAACTTTTTGGCTAAAGAGTCAGTCTCATCCACTGCCCAGCACTGCCGTCTTAAATTGGTTTTGCTATTCCTTACTCCTTGTCCTATAAAATGCATTTTAGGAATTCAGGAAAAATTATATTCTATCGTGGTGATCACAATTATGAGGATTTCCAAATGACTCTGGGTCTATTTCACAGGTGTACTCTATTGGAGGCTCCCTAAAGTACATGGGCATTCCTGCAGCAAAGCTTGCTTCACAGACATCTCCTGACGCCGCACCATTTATAATTCCCTCCGTTAGATGTACGTCTGTGTACTGGTGATGAGTAGCCTTCTACAGATTTTAACTTGATTCTCATTTAAAAGTGTTCACAGTAGGAATCTCACAGTAATTTCTAAGCTACTGAATTTTGAGATCAAGTTCCAGCACTGAAGCTCATGAGGCCTGTCTCCATAGAAGGGATTTACGACCTTAACATGTACCCAGGAAGATCAGCACAAGCTGTCATACAGAACAGATTCAGAAGGGCTCCCATCCTGCAGTGCTCTACCATTGCTTCAATCTACATGAGTATGTAACATAAAGAAACAAAAAAAATGGTTATAGTATTCTTGTCTTAGTATTTAATCTTAGGTACAGCTTTTAGAAGACATTGCTGAAGCTGTTGAAAATTTTGGATGATAATGTATGTGACTACTGTCTCAACAGTGTCGTGCATGAAACTATAAGCTTCATGAGGGTGAGAATGTTGCTATACCCGCTCTGAATCTCTACTGCCTAACAAAGACTTGACATAACATATAATTTTTTTTTTAATTTAAAGAATAAATCTTAACAAGAATAAGAACCTGAAAACATCTCAGTTATCTTGATCTTAGTGTCACACTAATAGAGAACTTCCCAAAGGTCAAGCTGAACTTCCTAGTTCTTTGGTGGCTGGTGTTTTATCAGTCAGTCCCCTGGCTTCCCTAAGAGGGAAATTAAGAAAGATGGAACTCACCCTCTGGGGCACCAGGCTTTTCACTTATTCTAATCTGTCGTTCAGGTACCACAGGTTCCCCTTCTGCATTTCCAATATCTGCAGGTAGGTAGGGCAATGATCGACTCTCCTCCTTTAACGATCTTGGGAAGTACAGAGGTAGCAGCTTTTGGTAAGTAGCCTGTGTCAGAAAAGCAAGACATTCTGGGAAAAATAATGAAGTAATGAAGCAGACATCAGCAGTGCTTAGTGCTGTTCTATACACTGTGAAGACAGCTTCCATCGAGAATAAAGACCTTACCACTTCTGAGCTCAGACTGGATGCTGTCTGGGACCCTCAATCAGTTCTCGTGTTAAAGATAAGGATGTTGTTAGCTAGTCAAGTTAAACACAATTCCCATCCTGGCAATTCCAGGTCACTGAACTTGGGAGGTGTAAGTCCTGCCACTCCTGTCCCCATCTTCTTCCTTTACCTTACTAACGGTATTTGTCATTCATGATTCAGCTCAGATGCTAACTCCCCAAGCCTCAGTGTGCCATCAGAGTCCATTTGACCCAGGTTTAGTTTTTGAGGTTTTTTTTTTTTTAACAGTTCTAACTATGTATGAAGGATTGCTATTTCATGACTTTTATTCTTTCTTTGAGGTTTTCCAAAGAACAAAGATAAATTTTACTTTAAAAAATAGAATAAAATTCATTTTATCTTATAATTTTCATATAGGTTGGTCCATTGGACTCATTTATAAATCCATGATACATTATAGGCATTTAGCACTCTTATTCTTCCTATATCTTGAAGCATTTTGCTTTCTTCTTATCCTAGCAATTATTTTATTGTTACTCATCAATTATTCCCAACTATACTAAAAAAGACTAAACTAGAATAAGAAACCAAAAGAATGATGGAGTTCCCTAGAAGGACAATAAAATCATTATCCATCAGTTTTCTTATTGTGTCACCCGCAATTTCGCATCATCTTTCATGTACAGAAGTAAGGCAGGTAGGTATACAAGAAGACTAGAGACAGCATCTTTATAGACTTGCTTTAAAAACTGAGATATAATTCACTTACCATAAAATTCACCCTTTTAAAGTATACTATTCCAGTTTTTAGTACATTCACAAAGCTGTGGAATCATCACCACTATCTAATTTCAGAACATTTTCATCACCCCAAAAAGAAAACCTATCCTCATTAGCTAGGTTATTCCCCATTTCTCCCTCCCCAGCCCCTAGGAACCACTAATCTACCTTCTGTCTGTATGGATTTGCCTTTCTTGGACATTTCATAAAAATGGAATACAGTATGTAGCCTTCTGTGTCTGACTTCTTTCACTTAGCATGTGTTCAAGGTTTATCCATGTTGTATCATGTATCAGTACTTCATTCCTTTTTATGGCTCAGTAATATTCCATTGTGTGTATACACCACACTTTGTTTATCAGTTCATCAGTTAATGACATTTGGGTTGTTTCTACTTTTTGGCTATTATAAATAGTGCTTATATGAATATTCGTGTACAAGCTTCTGTGTGGACATATGTTTTCACTTCTCTTTTGCATATACCTAAGAGTGGAATCTCTGTTTAACTTTCTGAGGAGCAGCCAGACTGTTTTCCAAAGCAGTTGTATCCCTAGCTATGTATGAGAGTTTCAATTTCTCTACATCCTCACCAACACTTGTTATTGCCTCTCTTGGTAATTACAGCCATACTAGTGGGTGTGAAGTAGTAGCTCACTGTGATTTTGATTTGCAGTTCTCTAATGGTTAATGTTGTGGAGCATCTTTTCATGTGCTTATTGGTGATTTGTATATCTTCTCTGAGAAAACGTCTATTTAAAACTTGGCCAATTTTTTAAAAAGACATTTTTTTAGAGCAGTTTATGGTTTACAAGAAAACTGAGAAGCTACAGAGATTTCTCATATACTTCCAGCCCCTACACATGCAGAGCCTCCCTCATTATCAACATCCCCCACCAGAGTGGTACATTTGTTACAATTGATGAGCCAACCCTGACACATCATAATCACCCTTAGTCTACATTAGGGTTCACTCTTGGTGTTGTGCATTCTATGGGTTTGAATAAATTTATAATGACATATATCCACCAATATAGTATCATACAGAGTATTTTCACAGCCCTAAAAATCCTCTGTGCTCTGTCTATTCATCCCTCCCCGACTCCAATCCCTGATTTTTTACTGTCTTCATAGTTTTGCCTTTTCCAGAATGTCATATAGTTGGAACCATACAGTATGTAGCCTATTTAGATTAGCTTCTTTCACTTAGTAATATGCATTTAAGGTCCTTCCATATCTTTTTATGGTTTGATAGCTCATTTATTTTTAGCATTGAATAACATTCCATTATTGGGATGTACCACAGTTTATTTATCCATTCACCTACTGAAGGACATCTTGGCTTCTTCCAAGTTTTGGCAAATACGAATAAAGCTGCTATAAATATCCTTGTGTAGGTTTTTGTGTGGACACAGGTCTTCAATTCATTTGGGTAAATAAGAACTTTTACCCATTTTTTAATTGGGCTGTCTTTCTATTGTTGAATTATAAGAGTGACCAATTTATCTATATTTATTTTTGGCTTCTTCTGCTTTGGGGTCATATCTAAGAAACCACTGCCTAATTCAAGGTCATGAAGATTTACACCTATGTTTTCTTCTAACAGTTTTATAGTTTTAGCTCTTAAACCTAGGTCCAAGATCAACTGTGAGTTAATTTTTGTGTATGGTATGAAGTAGAGGTCCAACCTCATTCTTTTGCATGTGGATATCCAGTTGCTCCAATACTATTTGTTGATAAGACTATTCTTTCTCCATTGAATTGTCCTGGCAACTCTGTCAAAAATTCTATTCCATTGATCTATATGTTTATTCTTATGCCAGTACCACATAGTCTTGATTACTGTATCTTTGTAGTAACTTTTGAAATACGTTAAGTGTGAATCCTCCAACTTTGTTCTTTTTTCCCAAAATTGTTTTGACTATTCTGGGTCCCTTGCACATCCATGTGAAATTTAGGATCAACTTGTCAATTTCTACAAAAAAGTCAGTAGGGATTTTGATACGTATTTCACTGAATCTGTAGAACAATTAGGGCAATACTGCCATCTTAACAACGTTGAGTCTTCCAACCCATGAACACGGATACCTTTCCATTTATGTAGGTCTTTCAAAATTTCTTTCAAATATATTTTGTAGCTTTCAATGTACAAGTCTTAATTTTCTTTTTTTAAATTTTGTCTTAAATATGTGATTCTTTTTGATGCTATTGTAAACGGAATTATTTTCTTAATTTCATTTTCAAATTGTTCATTGCTAGTGTGTAGAAACATAATTTTTGTATACTGATCTTCTGTCCTGTAACCCTGATGAACTCTATTAGTTCTAACAGTTTTGTGGACTTCTTGAGATTTTCTATATACAAGATCACATCATCTGTGAATACAGTCATGTGTCGCTTAACGACAGGGATATGTTCTGAGAAAGGAGTCATTAGACAATTTTGTCATTGTGTGAACATCACAGAGTGTACTTACACAAACCTACATGGTGTAGCTTAGACACACCTGGGCTATATGGTACTAATCTTATGGGACCACCATCATATATGTGGTCCATCGTTGACCGAAATGTCACTATACAGTGCATGATTGTAGAGACAGTTTTCTTTCTTTCTTTCCAATCTGGGTGTTTTTTATTTCTTTTTCTTGCCTAAATGCCCTTCCTAGTACCTCCACAATGCTGAATAGAATTGGTGAGAGTGGATATCTTGTCTTGTTCCTGATCTTAGGTAGACAGCTTTCAGTATTTCACTTTTAAGGATAAGTCAGTCAGGCATTTTTCATACATGCCCTTTATCAGGTTGAGGAGGTTCCCTTCTAGTTCTAGTTTGCTGAGTGTTTTTATCATGAAAGGGTGTTGGATTTTGTCCAATGTTTCTTCTGCATCTACTGAGATGATCACATAGTTTTATCCTTAGTTCTATTAATATGGTGCATTACATTGACATTGTATGTTGAACCAACCTTATATTCTTGGAATAAATCCCACTTGGTGATGGTATATAATTCTTTTATATGTTGTTGGATTCAGCTTGCTAATATTTGTTAAGGATTTGTGCATCTCTATTCATAATATTGGTTAGTAGTTTCCTTTTCTTGTGTGTAGTCTGTTTTTAACTTTCACTGGGCAGAGTTGAGAATTCAGAATTTTTCATTTTCAGCCCATAACAGCATAGAGAAGACAACTGAACAAAGACATTTCAAAATTATTATATGAATCACAGATAAATGCAAAGAGCCAGACAGCAGCACTTTAATGATGATGATCAGATGGATCATATAAAGTGAAATCTCAGACACTGAGATGACAATATTCTAGATTAATTTTCTCAAATTCAAGAACTTATGAGCTAACAATATATTTCTAAGGACAAAGTGGAAATGTGGCATTTTTATTCACTTAGTCATTCAACAAGAAGGAGCTGACCATGCAATATTTTGTGATAATAACCTGGAACATCATTTTCCTAAAAAGATGTATGACAGTATTCTTTCACCTTTGTGATGTTTGTGCAACAAAATTTACTTAATACAAAGAGATTGGTTATGTTTAAATTCTTATTGAAGTGCCTAATAAAACTGTTTTTCATTATCCCTTTATTCTTCAATAAATTATTCATAAATGACTTAAAAAAAAGAGTCCATGGGACAAAGACAACAAACGTTAATGACTATTTTACTCAGGTATGCTAAGGGTAAAGAATTTTTCTGTTCCCCTGGGTCTGGGTTAGGTTCCCTGATATACTGCCATAGCACTGTGATGTACACTTCTCGCACAGCATTTGCCACACTGCAGGATGGCCTTTATCTGGCTGCCTTGTGATCAGCCTTCAAAGTCCCTGAGTGCGGGAACCATATCTTATTTGGTATTCTATTCTATGACAATGGCCAAATCTCTAGCCCAGACTTCGCTCCTCAGCTTTAGACTGATATGCACAATGGCTTGCTGATCATCTGTCTCCACACTCCACTGATCCACTACAATTCAACATGTTCAAAACAAAATTAGTCTTCATCTCCTCTCCTCCTCTATCCAAAACTTTTTCCACTTTCTACTTGCTCTCTTCTTGGTGGCATCACTATCTAGTCTTCCAAGCCAGAAACCTAGGAGTCATCCTTAACTTCCCTCTCTCTTTTCCCCTACATATTTACGACCATGAACTCCAGCTGAATTTGTTTACTAAATATTTTTTAAAATTTTAATACCACCAGTGTTCTTGTTCAGGCCTGATCGTTTCTCACTTAGAATACCACAACTACCTCTTATCTCTTCTTGCCACCAGTCTTTCTCCTTCCAAATCATCCTCCACACAACTAACACAGAAATTAGACCACATCATCGTCTGCTTAAAGCTCTTCTATGTTTCTCCAATGCATAACTGATGGAATCTAATTTCCAGAGCATGAGACACAAGGCCTTGAGTGATCTTGCTCCTGCCTAGCTTTCACTTTTGCCACTCCCGGCCTCACATTTTATGCAACAGCAACACTACACCTTTTACGTTATTTCCTACTTATATGCCTTTGCTGATGCTTGTATGACTATTGTCACTTGCTCCTCCCTTGGTAAATCTTATTCACCTTTTACAATGATTTCAACTTAAATGGAGTTGAATCCATTTAACCCATATCACCTCCTATGAGAAGTATTTCTGGACCCTATGCCAGGCTGGAATTATGTGTTCCTATCCTTCCCATACCTCCATTAATGCAATTGTTATCATAATTTAATGCATAAAATAATGCACAATTATCATAATTTATCTGAATTGTCTGTCTCCACCAATAGACAATGGGTTCCTTGAGGATAATGATCATGATTTGTTCACTCAAGTATTCTCAGGACCTAGTATAGTAAACTCGATAAATGCTAGACACTCAATAAAAGGTCACTGAAAGAATGAATAGATAAACCAGGTGAAACAAGAAGAGATAGCAAACAAAGTAAATGTGTCTTATTTTAGCAAATTCAAAAGTATTCATATATCATGTATGTGGCTACATATACTTGGCATGGATATTTCACATGTATTAACTTATTTATCACAAAACTCCTGTGATATAAGTACTATTAGTATTCCTATTCTATCAAAGCACAGAGAGGTTAAGTAACTTGCCCATGGACACAAAACTGGGAAATAATACAAACTAAACTGGAGAGAGCACACTAAAACTAAGCTTAATAAAATTAAAAAAAGAAGAAAGAATTTTCTAAAATGGCTCTAAATCAAATTGAAACATACTAAACCTAACTACATACAACAAAACATAAACCTCACAACTTAATGTCAGTCATTTGGCTAGGCTGTCACCTGTCTCCAGGTCAGGTAGACCCCAAAGCTTTTCCAGCACAGCAGTGGTTATGCTGCCAGGCACCCAGTATTTAGGTTATAAGATGATGCCTTGAGAGCTAACACAGGGAGCAAAGCAGAACAACTCCACTTTAAGATTTCATTAAGCGACAATGGTTTAGCAGTGAAAAAATATGAACAAAATCTCCTTCTTGACTTGTTTTCAGTCTTTAATATAGAGTCTTTTTCAACAAATGATGGTAAGCCCCACTGCCAAATATATACACAGATAATTAGTAATTGCCTCCTAGCAATTCAGTAAATAGATAATGAGACAAAGGCAAACACTTACAGGTAAAAGTAAGATTTAAACAATGCAACATAATTAGCAAAATACCTCTTCAAGTTCAGAGACAGCAAATACTACTTTTTCAATGGTCTCCCCATGAATCTCTAGGAATCTCCTTACAGTGCCTAAGGAAAAGAACAGAAAGATTATTCAACAGATAAGACTTTACTGGGCCGGCCCTGTGGCTTAGCGGTTAAGTGCTCGCGCTCCGATGCTGGCGGCCCGGGTTCAGATCCCGGGTGCGCACCTACGCACCGTTTCTCTGGCCATGCTGAGGCCGCGTCCCACATACAGCAACTAGAAGGACGTGCAACTATGATGTACAACTATCTACTGGGGCTTTGGGGGGAAAAAATAAATAAATAAAATTAAAAAAACAAAAAGACTTTACTTATGGGTGAAGAAAAATCACACTCTTCAAAGTTTTATTTTTGTAATGGATCACGCCTCATTTCCTTCAGGTCTCTGCTCAATGACACCTTATCAGTGAAGCCTGCCCAGACTACCCTATGTCAAAACCCTTCCCTGATTTGCTTTTTGTGGAGCAAACTACTACAGCCACTTTGCGGAGTTTCTTGTTTCTTGTACGTCCTCCCTGCCCTTCCCACCCCATCCACTAGAATGAAAGCTCCACAACAAGAGCTTTCCTTTATTTCCTGCTTTATCGCCAGTGTTGAGAGCAGCGCCTGGCCACAGACGATGCTGACTCCAGACAATTCTCCCTCACCCAGCACATTCTTTTTATTCCCAGGGGCCTCTCTCTCTGACCAGAATGATCTAGCACAAGCGTCTTTCCATTTATTCAGTTACAGTATTAGATGTTCTACTCAGCTCTTCATCTCTGTCAAAATTTCATCAAAACAAAGTTGAATTATTTTTTTCTTAATTTCTGTTATCCCACTTCTTCTCTATCAACTTCCTAATGGCCTTTCTCAGTCCTTAACTTACTAGAGATCTCTCTAGCTTTAGTCCTAAGTGTCTGGGCCCCACGTTTTAAAAATGTTGTCCTCCAGGGACTGTCCTCCACATTTATTTTCTTGATATATATACATACATACATATATATATACACACACACACATATATATGTATACACACTTCAGCTCACTAACGCTCACTAATTTGCTGGTTAGGTACCACCCCAAATGCTGACAGCTCCCAAATCTTTATATTCTGTTTTCTGAACAAAAGACCTGAATTCCCTACTGCCCACTGGGTATATCTGCCCAGATAACCCAGAGACCTCAAACTCAACATGCCCAAATCTGACCCCAACAGGTCCAAACCTGGCCTCGACCTTTCCCCTCAAAACCTGCTCCTAGACCTGTATTCTTTACCTCAGTTATGTAGCAACATGCAGTTACTCATCCAAGCTAGAATCCTAATTCCCAACCCCCAAAGCCCCAGTAGATAGTTGTATGTCCTAGCTGCACATCCTTCTAGTTGCTGTATGTGGGACGCGGCCTCAGCATGGCCAGAGAAGCAGTGCATCGGTGCGCGCCGGGGATCCGAAACCGGGCCGTCAGCAGCGGAGCGCGCGCACTTAACCGCTAAGCCACAGGGCCAGCCCATAGAATCCTAAATTTTTTTGACACTTCCTTCACCTCTTCCTTCATCTTGCATTTTCAGTGGGTTAGCATGTCCTTTAAATTCTACTGCTGCTATTTATAACATTCATTCCTTCTCTTTTTCTCTCTTCCTCTGAGAGCCTCTGCTCTCAGGCCCTCAATGCTTACAAAGACTTTGGCAATAAGCTCAACTGTCCTCTTGTTTCTCTTTCCCAAGTCTACATATTCACTGTTGCCTAAGTTATCCTCTTATGTTACTCTCCTCACTAAACACTTTTGACGGCTCTGCACCATTTACAAGTTAAGATTCAAAGTCCCTAACATGGCTCTCTATACTCTGACCTCAACTAACCCTTGCCACCTTGGTTGCATTTCCAATTATTCCTCCCACACACTTTAGCCAAACCAGCTTTTATTCTGTACTCAGAACACGCCACTTACTTTATGCTACCCTACCTCTGCTTGCATGGTTACCTTTGACTAGAATACCACTCATTCACCATCACTTTCTTTTAGTGAACTTCTACTCATTTTTAAAGACCCGGTCAAAAGCTATCTCCTTTGTGTAGAACTCCATCTTTTCTTGTGCTTCTCCTATAATCTTTTGAACAGCCCTCCATTTGTGAACTTCTCACAGCATTTTATAGCTAGACTATGAGCTTTTTGAAGGCCAAATATATTTTACATTAATATCACCAGGACCTGGCACATCTTAGGAATATGGCAAGCAATCAACTCAAAAGTAACTAGTAACTGAATGAACATTTTATGTCTCTGGTTATCTAAATATTGCCTGCCTTGTTGACTACTATATCTTGAGAACCTAATACTGTAGACCCATTTGTTGAAGGACTGAAGAAATATTCATAATTATCCCTCTGTTAGGTAACAAATTTATTTTCCATTTCTTCCTCTATTCTGCTTTAATAATTTTTTAAAAATGAACTTTCAAAAAGGGATTTTCTTCTATTTACTTTGACACCAAGTTTTAATGTGAATACATAATCGTCAGTTTCCCAGTATGTAATTGTGGGATTTCCTTTGGAAGACAAAATACAATGCCAAACAATAGCCATACTGAATTCCCTCACCAGAGCTCATTCAGAAGAGCAATGCTGCAAAAAGAAAAAAAAAA
Organism: Diceros bicornis minor; assembly: GCF_020826845.1. Taxonomy (NCBI): domain Eukaryota; kingdom Metazoa; phylum Chordata; class Mammalia; order Perissodactyla; family Rhinocerotidae; genus Diceros; species Diceros bicornis. The sequence continues at coordinate 50,166,411 of NC_080743.1, forward strand.
AAAAAAAAACATATCATGGCTATAAGGTTTTAACACTAACTAGCAGTCCAAATTGTTCTTTTCAAAGTTTCATCTGTGCACTATTCTCTGCAACCAACCAGGATGTTGTGTGCCTAACTTTTAGTGAAAACCCTTTAACTGGTGAGAATGACATCTGGGACATTAAAGTTCCTAACCTGGAAACACAACAAGAACAAACACCGTCGTCTTTTTCTCACCACTGTATCCTCTTCTATACAGCACATGGCCTAGCACATAGTAGCCACTCAAAGTTCTGTCGAACGAATAAATAACCTGATAAATTTTTTCAATGTAGATGTTTCTTTAGGCTTCTTCTGGAGAAGAACTGAACTGCACATGAACTAAGAAAAAGAAGATAAATAGTCTTGATATATCTATCAAGAAGGTATTACTTAGGTTTCAAATGAAATAAATTTGAACAATAGCTTAACACGTAAGAAAGCTTTGGGGTACAAAGGACTTAAGAGTTATATCATTAGGTTTGTTCTTGGCCCATATATGCTACAAAAAAGTACAAGCCATTTGTTTCCCAAATGCTCAGAAAGTATGCGAGCAAAGGGTGCAATTGTTTATGAGTATATGTGTATTTTTTAACAAGATGCTATAGGTTTGCTACTAGATTTAAGGTGTTATTAAATTAAATAGGTATTATAAATATATGTTAACTTGTCCACCTTAAGGGCTATATATTTCCTTTTTGCTAACTAAATTCCTAGAAAATGCTTCATCAAAGTCTCTTATACCCACTGTTGATCTTTATCTGCTATTACTGGAATTACTGCTCAAAGCTGACACCTCTCATAATATTGTACCAAGTGATTTACCTGGGGCCAGAAAGCTCGAGTTAGACTGGTAGAATTGGATCAAAAAACCAGTCTTCTCGATTACTTTTCAGAGGCTTTTTCTACAAAATGATGCTGCTTCTCTACACTCTAATCCATATGATGAATTTAACAAGAAATGGAGACATAAAAGGCGGCTTAGCTCAAGCATTAGATGACAGGGCAAGGGCTAGGGGGAATCGGAGGATGTCAAGACCTGCCAAAGCCTTGTCAGGAAGAATTATATAGCGGCAGAAACTTTGCTTGGGAAAGGCATCATTTAGAATACATGCAGGCTACCTCTAACAGTAGTTTCCCACTGAAGCAGTTCTAACCCACGCATAACGAATTTTCTAGTATAACTGAAAGGTTACTAGACCTGGGAGTCAGCAGGCCTGGATAAATGTTCCAAGTCTACATAATCCTGAGAACATGATACATTTCTGAGCCTCTTTCTATGTAAAACGAATAACTACCTAAAACACAGCGTTGTTAAGGAAATAAAATGAGATTTCCTATTCCTTTTTAAAATACATATTTCTTGAGCAAGTACCATATGTAAAGCATTGTTGACATACAGAAGCATTGGAAATACAAAGATGAAAAAATAAGTTCTCTGCCCCTCAAGAAGCTGAGTCTAATATAATGTATATAAATATGAACTGTAACTATAAAACATACAAATTTAAAATAAAATCCCTGAACAGTAAGAATCTTAGTTTTAAAAACAGCTTATTATTAAAACAAGATATTTATGACTGAACAAGCCCTCACCCTAAATTCTAGACTATATAATAATAATTTTATACATTCAAACATCTTTTTAATAAATATATAAAAATAAAAAACATCTTTGTAATTTTTTAGTGGATATAAGACTTTCAGCTCCTGATCTTTAAATTCTAGAGATAGAAAGGGGTCTTAAAGATCATCTAGTATAGTTTCCCTCTCAAATGAGGAATGTTTTCTATAATATCTGCAACAGATGGTCATTTAGCCTCTGCATGAACGTTCCCAGGGACAAGAAGTTCACTTAAAACACCTTTCTATTACAGATAGCCCTAACTCAAATGGGACTAAAATCTCCCCTGTCTTGTCACTTGGTCTTAAGACTTGCTTTCCACAGTTGGAGGTCTTAGCTACAATCCTTACAAAAACCTGCAAGCCTTCTGAAATATAAATTCCATATGTATATATGTTCCTCTGGGGAAAAGATCCACAGCTTTCTTTCATCAGAGGCTCAACGTAGTTTATGATGACTCCCAAAGAGGTTAAGAACCATTGCTCTAAAAATGCTGCATAGAATAAGTCCATAACGAGACTCTCAGATATCTGAAGATGGGCACTATATGCTAAAAGCATGCTCTTCTTTAGGAGTAATACCACTAATGTTTCAAAGTGCCCTCCAGTTTGTCAGCATCTCATGAGACACGACACCCAGATCTGTATATAAAACTCTACATGTGGTCTGAACCTGCATGTAATACAGTGAGATCATAGACCCTCTCGAACTGAACATCACATTTTTCTATCACATATATGACATTTCGGCTCATAATGATCAAGTCTAGACTTTTAACAACCTAAATGCAGGGCTTTATAGTCAAGCAACACATGTAAAAGCTGCTGTTTAAACTGCAAATGGCTATATGAATCTGATACTATAAAATCTGTTTTGACTTCGTGGCTGCAGCCTGTTAAGATTATTCTGAACTATGATTCAAATACCTAACACATTGGCCATACTTCTTAGCTTCATATCGTTTTCAAATTTAATAGGCAAGTCTTCTAAGCCTTTAGTCAAATGGACAAAAACATCTCAGTTTGGGAAAGCAAACTGAGAGCTCTGCAACTTGTCAATGCATACAAACTTCTCTCCAGGGTGCCATGATCATCAGTTAATCAATAAATCTTCTCTGGCATCACTATTTACGTAGTGATAAAAAAACCTTTTAAGGCTCAATTTACGTACAGCATTCCCAAACCTACTTATGAAGTGCTATGTCAATTTATGTACAGCATCTCCACTATTACTTACGAAGTGCTATGTGTGTTGCATCCTCTAAAGGATAACCTCGTTTTGCAGAATTGATGACACAAAATCCAATAGAAGACATTGACTGTTCTCTGCAATGAAACATAAAAAACAAAAATTACAATACAAATATTCATAATATATACATACTACGTAACCTACTTAAAATATGCAGCTTAACTTCTCCTTCCCTGCTCCTTCAACAAATCCACTATAATAGTTAACCCAATTGCACCATTCAATAATTATATTAAGATATAATTTAACTGCACCATTTGGGGGAATATAATCCAAGTAAAGATTGAGTAAAACGGGAACAGGTTAAATTTTGAAGTCACCCAAATCCATTCCTTTTACCCTGCTGAGTTTGAGAAGATAATTAATTCTATCTTCAAGGTCCTCCTAAACTATCTAAATCCCTCAAAATTTGACTTCCATAGTTAGGCTGCATTTTAAAACTGAGGTCTTTAAGAATGTACAGCAAGGTATGTCCAGGAAATGAGTAAGCCGTACTTTGCCAGCTGAAGTACGTTTCTGTAGCAGCTGTACAGGGAGCTCTCAGCTGCTGTGCGATAGCGGTTCTTGTATTTGGGTCCCACCGTGTGAATGATGAACCGGGCAGCTAGATTAAATCCTTTCGTCAATTTTGCTTCACCTGTCCGGCAACCTAGGAACAATGGGGCATATGTGAGTCATGGAGGTAGTAGAAAACAACAACAACAACAAAACAATGCATAAAACAGAGAAAGTATTAGGAACTTTTGAGAAATTTCAGTTAAAAATATGGATTGAACACCAAAAATTGTCTTTGTTCCCAAAAAGACAGTGAAGCAATACAATAGCTACAAAAACATAGACAAAGAGACTGGAAGAGAACATGAAGCAGATAAACATCATCAAAATTTTGGAAGGTAGAAAGTTGATGGACTAGAAGTAACTGATTTAGCAAAGCAGAAAAACCTAACTGCTTGTGGAAATGGAGGAACCAATATGAAGCAAGCTGGTCTGTACTGAACGGCAGTGTCGGATTCAGAGAGCCTGCTTTGATTGAAATCCTGAGTCTACCATGTCCCAGCTGTGACACTTTGGGCAGGTGCTTGGTCTCTCTATGCCTCAATTTCCTCTTTAAAGAGGATATAGTAGTACTTACTTAATAGGATTAAGTGAGTTAATATATTCAAAGTGCAAACATACATTAGCTACTAATGTTGTTGTTGCTATCATAGAACACAAAAAAGGCTCAGAAATTGGAGGTCCTAAGTACTTCTAAAGGCTATCGTGAAATGGGACTAAAAAGAGGAGGCTGAGATTAAAAGTCTGCATAAAAACAGTCAAATCTCCAACAAGCCCTCTCTCAGCCAGCACAGCAAGGTGATGATGTCTTTACCACCACAGCAGCTGGAAGCTTTATTCTGGAGATGCTGAACTAGAGAGTTTCTAGACAGAACCCTACACACACCTAAAAAGAGGGGATTTAGTTAAAGTGTAATATTCAACAGTGAGAGCTCTAGATCTCTGCTCCTAATCGGCTTCCAAAACACAGACACCCAGGCTTACACTCCTGGAAGATTCCTTTCCAGAAACTAAGAGGCCCAAACCAAAAGACCCACAGATTCTGATAAACTAGGGACATTTCCCAACAAAACAAGAGGGCTCCTGCCTCATCATCTGCTTCAAGACCCACCAAACAATAACCCTTACCCATCACACAAAGCTTCCCATTAGCTTCTCAGGTCGTCCCTCTTACACACAGCTGGCACTCAAGGACCATCAGGAAGTGAGGAAAGTGTCTAACAAAAGAGGGGCAGAACAAATGCTCAAAAAATAGACAATGTAGGAAAGGAAACTTAAAAAACTCCCAACACCATGATTACTACTCTCAGAGAGATAACAGAAGATACAGTACCTCTGAAACAAAACCAGAACGTTACAAAAAAGGAATATTCAGAGAACAGGAAAAAGCACTTATATATAAAACTCCTATAGTCAAGTGAAAAATATGATAGCAGTAATAAAAACTTCAACAGACAGGTTAAAGCTAAAGTTCAGGAAATCTTTCAGAAAATAAAAAGATGGAAAACAAGAGATAAGAGAAATGAAAATTGGAGGATTAAACAAGGAGGTACAACAGCCAATAGGATTTCTTCAAAGAAAGAACAGAGAATACAGAAGGAAGGAAATTACTAAAGAAATGAAACAAGAAATTTTCTGCAACTCAAAGATATGAGTTTCCAGACTCAAAGGGCCCACGGAAGGCCCAAACCACGCCAAGGCACATCACCGTGAAATTAAGAGAACACCAGAAGTAAAGATGAGATCAAAAGATTTCCAGAGAAGAAAACAGTAACATACAAAGGATCAGGAATAAGAATTGCATCTGACTTTTCAAGAGCAATAATAAAAACTGAAAACAATGGAACAATGCCTTAAAAAACCTGGAAAACGATTTCTAACCTAGAATTCTATTTCCAACCAAACTACCAATTAGTTTGGTAGAAGTAAAATCTCAGTAATTTTGCTTTCTTCCACCCTTCTCAGAAATCTCCTGGTAGATTTATTTACAAAAGTGAAGGAGTACATCAAAGAAGAGAAAGGCATAAGATCTAGGAAATGGGAAGTTCCAATCCATTAAATAGAAAAAAGGATTTCTCAGGATGACAACCGTGCAGCAGGTATAGAGAGCACTCTAGAGAGGATGAGTGGTTCTAGGAGGGACTTTATTAAGAACAAAATGAAGCTGAAAGATAAACAGAAAAGTGACTTTATTGAAGGGAGGTTTATAATTATACATAAAAGTTTGAGATTGAACCAATGATAGGTACATAGAAAATTTAAATAAATCAATTAATAACCTAGAGGAAAAACAGCTGTACAAAAAGAATACTAATCTGTTTTCTAATGAGTTCTGAGCAATATTTATACAGTCACAATGTTAATACTGAATATTGATTTAATAAAAATTTGACAGGCCAATTTGAGAAGGTGGTAAAGGGGGAAGAAAATGTGTGAGTGTTGTATGTACATGTAAAAGAGGGGAGTGGATGAAAGAGAGTTTAATCTTTAATTTTCACAATAAGAAGTCAACAGATAATGAAACAAGGAAAAAAATCAATATGGCAGTTTTAGCTTATTTGGAAATAGAAGATAAATAAGACAAGGAACTTAAAAGGCTTGAAAGTATTTGCCCCTGAAGAACACGAATCGAGGTAATAAAGGGAAAGGCAGAGGACTGTTGCTTTCCTTCATACATTTTGACATAAAATTCTTTGACTTTTAGAACTACATACACTAATTAATGAAAAACTACAAGCACAAAATGATACTCAAAAAAGAGAAAGCCAGCAAAAACTCATTTGGCACCATTTGAGGCAGCTATTAAACCAATTCTTTACTTTGAAAAATGGTAATTAAAAGAATCAAGCATTTATCCTGCCCCTCTGACAGAAACTATAATTCAAAGTAACCACAGAATATCAGTTAACGAGGAAAGGCTCTACTTTACAGCAGAATGCCAGCTAGTAAAAGTGGAAGGAATGATAGATTTTAGAAAAACATAACTTTATAATCTGATTTATAATCTGATAAACATAACTTTATAAACTGATTCAGAAAAGGACCATAAATTGTTGCTAAAACCATTATGTGAATGTATGATGGGGAACTGTACCTTCATAAAGCCTAAATAACACCATATTGATTACTTTTCAGTCATCAAGGATAAAACAGAACCTTACAAATGGAAGGATCAAACTGTTATCACTCTAATCTGGAGAGCCATCTCAGTATCAGTAATGGTCCACTAATGGGTCAGTCAGGTTCTATATATCTTCTAATATGATACAATATTAAGTACACAAAACAACATCACCTAAGAAATATTTTAGCCAAACTTGATTCCATTAGATATAACTTCCAGTTTATAGGAAATACAAGGGATAAAGCAACAAACTAAATGGCACCTCAGGTGAATCAGATAAATCCAGAAGGTGGGACATCTTGGAAAACACCCTGGCCTAGTTCATTCAACAAGTCAGTGTCATAAAAAGGGGACTGTGCTGGATTAAAAAAAAAATTAGGGGGGCCGGCCCGGTGGCGCAAGCGGTTGGGTGCGCGCGCTCCGCTGCGGCGGCCCGGGGTTCGCTGGTTCGGATCCCGGGCGCGCACCGACGCACTGCTTGGTAAGCCATGCTGTGGCGGCGTCCCATATAAAGTGGAGGAAGATAGGCACAGATGTTAGCCCAGGGCCGTCTTCCTCAGCAAAAAAAGAGGAGGATTGGCGGATGTTAGCTCAGGGCTGATCTCCTCACAAAAAAAAAAAAAAAAAAAAAAAAATTAGGGATATAACAATTAGTTACAATGTGTGCTCCTGGACTGGGTACTGGTTTGAATCAACTAGCAGCACAGGGCATTTTTGGGTTAACCGGAAATTTTATATATAGTTTGGGTATTAGATGAGGTAATTTCTGAAACCAAAAGGTGGAATTCATTTGCTGAAGAAACATGTACACAATTAGCTTATTTTGAAGACAGTATACATATAATTATCTTATTTTGGCAACAAAATATTTAAGAATATGTTCAGATACCCATATCCACATAGAGAAAGATCCAAAGGATATGCACTAAAGTGTTAATAGTGGTGATCTTTGTGTGGTGGAAATTTTTTCATTTGTTTTTAGTTTGTGAGCATATAATTTTCTACAATTTACATTTACTGCTTATATAACTAGAAAATAATTATTGAAAAGAAATGATATAAATGTATCACTTTGATTAAAAAAAAAAAAAAGCAAGCAAGTAAACATGTATTTGGGCAGTCAGTTTGCTGAATCAGTCCTGAAGATATTTCAGGGCAGAGTTCAGAAAAAGAAAAAAATTTTAAGTGTTCTGGATATTCTGGTTTTTGGAATTACACCTTTCCTTTAATAATTGTTAAAAAAACTCAGAACTCTGGAGACAAGAGTCATGCTAAGTACTGCCAGATTGCTTCCCAATCTTTTACTTGTTCTTTCTAGCCCAGATTTCTTCTAACCCAAAGCTCGAATCCTGACATCATCGTAAACATTTAAGACACAGTCCTGAAGGCATTTTTAATTGCTGTAAAATAAATACAAATTCACTAAACACACGTTCACTCCAGTCATAACTCTATCCAGCATGCCTTTTACTCCTGGCTACATCCTTTGCTAAGGAGCATCGCTGCACGATAATCTGAGTACTAAAGATTAGTTAGGACTTTTCAACTTCACTTATTTCTTTCCAAATCTTAACATCCACAGTATAAGACACAAAAGTTGTTTTAATGTTTATAGCAAAATGAGTGCTATTCATAAGAGAACACAGCAAGCAAAAAATGTAGTGTATGTACTCTCATACTATCAAACCAGCACATTTAAATACTGAGTGACAGAACATTTAAGCAGCAAAACTGTACAGTGATCCTGACTGGAGGAAAAAATATTTCTCTCCTCACTATACACGTAGAGATATTTAAGCTTATTACTTAACATACTTAAGTACTTAATTATATGTATTCTTGCCTAGAAACAAGTAGACAGGTGAATTATCAGATGCTATTCTGATTCTAATTTAAAGATGAACATCATCTGTCAATCTAGCTGTCTCTTATCACATATTCTTTACCAAAACAACAACAAACCCCACATAGCTTTAGTTTCATAAAATGCCTAAATTCAAAGAGTGAGTGTAAGATTGATGTATTTTTTTTGGAAATTTGGGTACAATAAGCCAAATCTATTCATTCCATTTTTAGGAAGCTCTATTTCTTAGAAAAATTTCTCCAACTGAACTGAGATGAAGTTTTATCTATCTTCCTATCAAGGATGATGGTAGCATAGGCTAGATTGGAGGCAGTGGTGATACAGAGAGATTCAAGATGTATGAACTACCTGAAAACAAAACTAGGAAAACAACCCCATTTAGGAATTCAGGAGTATGTTGTTTAATTTCCACACAAATCTTCTTAAATTTGTAAGGGTTGCTTTGTGGCCCAATATATGATCTATCCTGGAGAATGTTCCATGTATGCTTGAGAAGAATGTGTATCCTGGTGCTGCTGGATGGAATATTTGATATATGTCTGTTAGGTTCATTTGGTCTATAGTGTTTTTCAGGCCTCCTGTTTCCTTATTAATTTTCTGTCTGGATGATCTATCCAATGTTGACAGTGGGGTATTGAGGTCCCCAACTATTATTGTATGCTATTTCTCCATTCTATTAATACTTGCCTTAAATATTAAGGTGCTCCAATGTTGGGTGAATATATATTTACAACTGTTATATCCTCTTGATGAATTGACCGCTCTATCACCATATAGTGACCTTCTCTGTCTCTTGTGACCAATTTTGACTGAAAGTCTATTTTATCTGAGATAAGTATAGCCACTCCTGCTTTCTTTTGGTTTCCATTTGCACGGAATACGTTTTTCCATCCCTTCACTTTCAGCCTATATGTGTCATTAAAGCTAAAGTGCGTCTCTTGTAGGCAGCATCTTGTTGGGTCTTGTTTCTGTATCCCTCAGCCACTCTGTGTCTTCTGATTGGAGACTTTAGTCCTTTTATGTTTAAAATAATTATTGATAGGTAAGGACTTACTACTGTCATTTTGTTAATTGTTTTCGGAGTGTTTTTTTTAGTTTCTTTGTTCCTCTCTTGCTGTCTTCCTTTGTGATTTTTTTTTTTACTGGTAAGTTTTAATTCCTTTCTCTTTATCTTTTGTGAATCTATTATAGGTTTTTCCTTTGTGATTACCATGAGGCTTACATAAAACATCTTATAGATACAACAGTCTATTTTAAACTGCTAAGACGTTACCTTCAATTGTGATGCTGTACTTCTAATGATACAGCCTGATACTGTTAGCATTTTCAGCAGAAATGATGCATTATCACCTCTAAGTCTAGTCAGTTAAAACCCCAGGGAACTTCTATTCATTTATTTATCAGCTACTTAAAGGATGCCTTCACTATTCTTGATACTGGGCACATGAGGGCCAAAAAGACAGACAGTTCCTGTCCTTACGGAGTTCAAAGTTTAAGAGGAACATAGTCATCACATAAACAATTTACGAAATTACAATTCTGATAAGGGCACAACAGAGAAGTACTACAGGCTAGGAGCATATACCATGGGGAGACTGATCAATTCTCAAGTACAAAGAAACAGTGATTTGAGGAAGAGATGTAATAAGCAAAGACTTAAGAATAAAAGTTGAGAACTGAGAGAAAGAGCAATAGTACATGCGAAATTGAAAAGAAGCTTGGATGACAAGGCAATGAGAGAAGACCAGTTTTGTTCAAGTATGGTGAGGACGGGTGAGGACGGGACAAGCGGACGTGGAATGAGCCTGGAGGCAAGTGAGTGAGATCTTGCAAGGCCCTGGAGACCAGTTTAAGGAGTCCGGATTTTATTTTAAGTATAACTGGAGGCCACTAAATAGTTTGAAGCAGGAGAGCAATAATAGGGGATTTACAATTTAAAAAGCAAATGCTTATTGCTTGTGGAAAAACAAGAAAAGAAGAATGGATGTAGGGAGACCAGTTGGGAGGGAGGCTATGGCTATTGTCCAGGCAGCGGGTGATGGCAGCATAAGCCAGGTTGAAGGCAGTGGTGATAACAGAGAGATTCGAGATATGTTTAGGGCTTGACAACAGACTCTATGTAGGGGATAAGGAATAGGGAAATGTTAACCCTAAAGTTTTTTGCATGAAAAACAGAATGAATAATAATATCATTTTACTGAGATAGCAAACACTTTCTTAGATAAGAAGAGTTGTCAAACTGGGCTTCCCCATCTTGAACTTGGGTAATTAATGTTTTAAACTTACTGTAAGACTTTTATATTCATCCCTGTCAATTTTTTCATTTTTTGGCTCATATTTCTAGTCAGTTCAGATATTTAATAATCTTTAGTCTATCATCCAATGTCTCCTGTTACTCCTCCCAGCTTTCTATTGTCTATACTTTTGGTAAGCCATACTTTGTAATCATTTACTAAGTTGTTATTAAGAATGTAAAAAAGGGACAGGACTAAGTAATCAGCTCTTCAGTGCATCATTAACAATCTTGCTTCAGGTTGGCACTGATTCATTAAACAACACAACCGAGGCCTGTAGCTAGCACCAGCAATAACAGTGAACGTGTAGGATGTGCCTAGCACTGAATGTCCACTATTTAATTTAGTTTTCATGATATTAATTTTTGCATCCTCAAATACTTACTGAGCTCTTGTTATGTGTCAGGAACTGAGGTAGGGACTATTATTACCATCCTCGTTTTAGAGATAAGGAAACTCAGGCTCAGAAGTGAAGTAATTGGTCTTAAGTTACACAGTCAGTAAAGGGCAGAGTTATAATCTGAACCCCAGCTCGGAGACTCTCAAACACATGTTGTTAAATATTGAGGTTTTATTTGTACATTTATATTAAATTTTCTTTTCTTTTTTAATCCATTAGTCCAGCTCTAACGTGTGAGAACACACACACACACAGACACACACAAACACACACAGGCCACTAGGAATTTTTTCAGACCAGCTTCTCTGTTACTTTTATCAAAGAATTTCTCAGCATTATCTCTAATACATTTTCTAATTTCTACATGTTCTTCATAGTACCATGTTTTTAGTTTAATTGAGGGCTTTTTTCCCCCTTCTGCCCTCACAGTCAAAGTTCAGTTTCTTGGTTAGATAATGCAATTCTCTCTCTCTCTCTTCTTTCATGGAGTCAGCATTATAAGTATTCCTGTTCAAATTCTAGTCTCTTCATTAGGTTAGAAACCAGTTGTCAGTGTTAAATGGTAGAAGTTGAAGAAATCAAGATTTTATACAGGTGGGATTTGCTGTTTACATTTTAAGAAACATTGCTGTATTTCATAAACACTTTTTATCAAATGCCATGACTGAATTTCACAATATTCCATTTGGGCATGGATAACAATAACAAAGGGTTGCCAGCTTGGTAATTTAAGAAAACTAATGTAAATAAGATAAACAAGATTTGGAACCAATAGAACTCTTCCTGTCCCCATTTCCAAAGAAATGTTCCCAGAAGAAGAATGTTCTAGTAAAAAAAAAAAAAAAAAAAGTAGCAAGTACAAAATTAATTGAGACTATATTTGTTCTTGCAACGCACTTTGGTTTTATCAGTAAGTCAATGTCATTTCAGAAGTACAACACTGTACATCCAGGAGGCATATAAAAAATTCTCTATCACTATCAAATCATGATAAAAATTTTTCAGTTTAGACAAAGGATAGTTGTTTTACAAGGCTTATCAATACAAGAAAATATACAGCCAAGAAAATGCCACCAAAGATCTAACTGACTACAATGACTGTTATCTTAAAATTTAGGAACATAGAGTAGTTTTACTGAGAGCAGTCTCGGCGTTCTGCTTCTAACACATTGTCGGGTCTTCAAAAGCTGTTTTTATTTAGTTTTAACAACAACAACAAAATGGTTATATCTACTTAGTTTTCTCACTAAAATGCAAAACATGGTTCTTCAAATATCAAAATAAATGTTTCCTAAGCAATGACATACCTAAGAAAATTAACTCACCTTTGAGTTTCTGGAGGTCCTCCTTCAAATCAGGTCCTGCAAGCATGAAGATACTTTCTGACACAGGATTCTTATCTGTAAGACTTTCATTGCTGGTATTTACAATGGCTGTACAATTCAGTAATGCTACATCTCCTTTCCTGAGGAAACAATAAATAAATAAAGAGCAAGTGTGAGGAAGAGGACAGAGATAAGAAAGCACGTTTCCAATTCTTTCAAAACATTCTATCCTCACTCCCTTCACAACATTGCTTTTGCTAGCTCATAAGCTGAAGCAATAGTAGAAAAGTAGTCCCTGACTCAGAAAGGTTAATCTACCATCTTAGATAGATCTTTAATGCAATTGCTACAACCCTGAAACTCATAAAACCAACATGCTATTCCTTTGCTTCTTTCATACTTCTCTTTCACTGTAAAAGAATGCTTATAGAGCAGAAAGTTGCTGGTTTAAAGAGTTTAGGCACAGCCGCGTTATTCCTAATAGCCAAAAACTGGAAACAACCCAAATGTCTATCAACTAAAAAACTGATAAACTAAATGTGCTACATCCAATGGAATATTATTTGGCCATTAAAAGGAAGGAAGTACTGATTCATACTACAACATGGATGAATCTTAAAAACATTAGGCTAAGTCACAATTGATTCCATTTATATTAAATGTCCAGAAGGGGCAAATCTATAGAGGAAAAGTGGATTAGTGATTGGCTAAACATGAGAGATCTGGGCGGCGTGGCAGGCAGATAGGGAGTAACTGCTAATGGCTATAGGACTTTGGATTGATGAAAATGTTCTAAAATTGATTATGGTGATGGTTACACAACTTTGTGAATATACTAAAAACCACTGACTTTTACAATTTAAATTGGTGAATTGTATGGTACATGAATTATATCTCAATCAAGCTTTTTTAAAAAAAGAAATGACCTACTATCAATACATGTAACAACATAGACCAACTTTCAAATAATTATGCTGAATGAAAGAGGCCAGAACTAAAAAAAGAATACATGATTCCATTTATAAAAAACTCTAGAAAATGCAAAGTAATCTATAGTGACAGAAAGACCAATGGTTGCTTCGGGATGTGGAAGCAGGAAGGGGCAGGAGGGAAGGACTGCAAAGGAACAAAAAAACTTTTGGGGGTGATAAATATATTCACTATCTTGATTGCAGTGATGGGTTCATGGGTGTATACATATGTCAAAATTTATCAAATTGTACACTTTAAATACATGTGGTTTACTGTATGTCAATTACACATCAATAGAGCTGTATATGTATATGCAAAGCAATATTTCAACAATGCTAAGACTTACAAAAAGAGTTCAGAAAAAATTATGAGGAAAAAGAATTCAGAAAACACTATGAGACAGTATCATCACATCACGATATGATTTAACCAAAGAATTACCAAAGAACCACTTTTCCATTGATGTCCTTATTATAAAGAAAAGGTGATCTAATAGCGTCTTCCTGAAATGTTTCTGCTGCAGTACCAGAGGCATTTAATTTATCTTCACATGAGCTGCCCCAGCTTGGTAGCGTATCCACATCCACAAACTGGGAAGGTGCCCCCAAGGGATCCATGGAATGGGAACTTCAGCTTGTCTTTTCCCAAATTCCTCAGCAATTCAATATTTACTGGAGACTTTAGCTTAAGAGGAAAGAAAGAATTGTTTTAATAGAGAAGCACAGATACTACTTTACTTCTATTAGAGCAGAAAACAAAACTCTACTGTGAAAAGCTCCAATAGTACATTGTATGATTACAGTCACTTACATAGTCCATAAAAATCAATGTACAACAAAGAATTGTTACAGCTTTTCTAAAACAGGAAGAAAGGGGGATTATTTAAGCACAAATTCTTTTCAAAGAATTATAGCCATTAAAAGAATCACATGGCCACCAGTTCTACTTTCCAGAAACACAGGATTATTCATTCAACATTCACTGAATATCTGCTATTGGGGGGAAAAGACCACTAGGTGATGCAAGAGATAGAAAGATAAACCATTAGCACAATTTAAAGAGTTCAGTCTACTGATAATATGGAGGATGTACTGAGTAAGGCAAAATGAGAAGCAGGGAGGTTACCGCAATCAAGTAGTAAGAGACAATAAAGGTTTAAACTAAGTAGAGAAGGAGATGGAGAAGAAGGCATGGATTTGAGAGGCAACATACAAAGGAAGAATTAACAGGATTTGACAATTTGTAAGATGGTGTATATGACACTGATGTGGTAGGAGGTTGTTTGTATAGAAATGCAGAAATTAGAAGAGGAAGAATGCAGAATTAGGAAGACACATAGTGTCAAGTACTACAGAGAGGTCATGGGAAATTTAACATGAGAAAAGGATACTTTATTTGCCAATAAGTCAGACAGCTGTTTCAGTAAAATGGTAGATTCATTCATTCAATACATCTTTATAAACATCTGTTATGTGTCAGGTACTAGGTACTGTGTGTTCTAGGCACCGAGGATACACTGGTGAATAAGACACAGCAAGTCCCTGCCCTTACAGAACTTATGTTTCCTGGAGAGGAGACGATACACAATAAATAAGCAAGCAAGCAGGTATCTAACAGAATGACTAGAGGCAATGAGTATTATGAGAGAAAAAGTGATGTCTGAGTAGAGAGCTAAATAAAGTGAGAGAACAAGCCATGGGAAGCTCTGGAGAGTGTTTCAGGCAGAGGAACTAGCAAGTGCAAAGGCCAAAAGGGCAGGAAGGAGCTGAGTCTATTCCAGGAAGAGCGGGGTGGTGGTCTGGCTAGAGTAGAATGAGCCAGGTAGTGAGTGGTAGCTGATGAGGTTGTGAGAGACGGAAAGGCCAGATGTTGCAGTTTGTAAGCCATGATACGAAGGTTAGATCTAATTGTAAATATGAGGGGAAGCTATGAGAGGATCTTGATAGAGATCACGACTTAATAGAAACAACATTTGACAAGATTACTCTGACTACAGTGAAATCGGGGAGTGGGGGCAAGAGTAAAAGCAGAGACCAGACAGAGCCACTGCAGTAATCTAGGTGCGATGGTGATGAGGATGGTGAGAAATGGTTAGATTTGGGATGTATTTTGTATATGAAGGGTGAGGGAAAAGAACAGAATCAAAGATAACTCCTCGATATTTTGCTTGAGCAATTGAGTAGATGGTAATGCTATTTACAGAGAAGGGGAAGACTGGAGTAGGTTGTGGGGTGGAGTGATAATCAAGGTACTTTTTACTTATATGTTTTTGCATGTGTCAAGTCTGAGATGCCCATTATATGGCCAAGTATTTACGTCAAACATGCAACTGGCTATATGAGGCTAGAGCTCAGAGGAGAGGTCAGGCTAAAAATATAAATTTGGAAGTCTCAGCATATGGATGGTATTTAAAGCTTTGGGAACTGGACAAGATCATCAAGAGAGAAAATGCAAATAAAGAAAAGAGATCCAAAGACTGATTCCTAAGGCAAAATTTAGAGACTGGAAAGAGGACAAGTCAAAAATGAGATAAAGAAGGATTGATAGGAAGGGAAGAAACACCAGGAAAGTACGGTAGCCTAAAAGCCAAGTGAAGACTGTAATTCAAGAAGAAATGCTCAAGAAGGATCAGCTAGGGTTAAATGCTACTGAAAGGTTGAGGAATAGGGCCAAGAACAGATTAGTGGGTGTGGTAAGTTGAAGGTCGCTGGTAACACTGAACATATATGAGAGCAGACAGATGATCAGGGAACGAAAGCTGGCGTGTGAACTCCTTGAGAAGTTTGTCTGTATGATCCTAACATTTGTTGTTAAGACAAAAGGAGAACAAGCATGCCCTTCTAAACCTAATTCCTTGGTGTTTCTTGCTGAGAGACAAGGGATACTAATTGGAATGAACAATGGATCTGACACAACATGTTAATTCCTGTACCAACACTGTGTGGTAGGAAATGTGATCATTTATATAACAATTTCAGAAAGGCCTTGCAGATTATACCATGATAAAACTGTCTGAGAAGATTATTCTTATTTTATACTAAGTACTCCTTTGAAATTATTTTGAAATAAAGAAACCGATTTTATCTAGATGTTGGTGTATAGTCCATCTAACTGGCCTTTGAAACTAGAGGCAACCACAAGTTCTGTTGACCTGTTCACAAGTAGTCAGACTTGAACTGGACGAGCTGAAGAGAGGACAAATGGAGACAATACTTATTTTCCATAGTTGAACTGCCTCAAGCTTAATGGAATGACATTTCACAGAAATTCATTAGTTCAAAAAATTATTCACAGATTTTATGACAATGACTCATGCTGAAACTTCTTAACCATAATATAAAAAGTTCCATGAAACACAAACTTAAGTTTTCATTTTGCAAACCTGAATGCCAACTTTCAGGACAAAATTACCTCTTTACAATAATTTTTCTTTCTAACTCTAAGTAATACCCACTTACAGAACATTTGAAAAATACCAAAAAGTAAGGAAGGAAAAAAATTCTCAAATTTTGATGTAGTTCTTACCTTGTTCTATGATAGGCAAAATCAAAATGTATGTGCAATTTTGAACCTGGTTCCTTTAGTATTTTAAGGTAAATATTTCCCCTCTCAATTACACAGTGAAGCAGAGGAAGGAGGTACAATCTAAGAGCTTGGGCTCTGTTATCAGAAGGCCTGAGTTTAGGTCTAGACCCACCACCTCAGAGTTGTGTTATCTTTGAGTGTAAGCCAGTTTTCTTAGTTCTAAAACAGGAGTAATACACTCCTAGGGTTATTGTAAGGATTAAATGATATAATCTGTATTAAAATTGCATAGCAGAGCACCTGGCAAGGCAAAATAACAGTTGCTGTTCTAATTTTCTCAGAGCCAATGTGCAAGTCACGTGCACCCCTGCTGAGATAAAGGTATGTCTCCATGTGTGGCAAAGACCAAAACACTCACTGTCAAAGACCCATGAGCACCAAATAAACCAAACACAAATTGTTGAATTAAGATATACTCTTAACTCAATGTCTGCCCTTGTAATGACTTGTTAATCTCTAACACCTAGATCGACCTAACACCCGTTTTCTTTGATTCTGCTCCTGTACCACTAGAAAAAAACAATCAGTAATTATCTTGTCTGCTGCCAAAACAAATGCATGTTTTCCTATGTCAGCTGGGCCCTTCACAAACACTATTAAGAAATTACTTTAGTCATTCTTGGTTGACTGTCTATGCTATTCCATATAGCATCTACGGTAGATAGCCTCTAAGATGTCCTTCAGTGATACCTGCCTCCTGATACTAATGCCCCTGTGTAGATGTCTCCCATGATGAATAGGGCTGGACTATGTAACCAACAGGATATTGCAGAAATGACAGTGTGTGTGACTTCCAAGGATGAGTCATAAAAGATATTGTGGCTTCTGCCATGCTCTCTCTTGGACTGCTTGCTCTGGGGAATGTAGCTCCCATGACGTGGGGACACGCAGGCAGCCCATGGAAAGGCTCCTATGGGAAGAAACTGCGAGCTCCTGCCAACAGCCAGCATCAACTGCCAGGCATGTGAATGAATCACCTTGGATCTTCCGGCTGCAGCCGGGCTTCAAATGACTTCAGCCTCAGCTGACATCTTGACTGCATCCTCATGAAAAACCCTGAGCCAGAACCAAGCAACTAAGCAGCTTCTGAATTCCCGACCCATAGAAACTGTGAGGTAATAAACGCTTATGTGCCACTGTGTCCCAGGCATTCATTCTTTCAAGCACTGTTAGGTGCTGAGTCTTGCCTAATGGAAGAGACAGACCCACAAAAATCACACGAACATATAATCATAGAAACAAATACATAGTTAAAATCTACGATAACTGTGCTAAAAAGAAGAACAAGGGGGGAGCTAACTTAGACTGGAGAAGCAGAGAACGTCTCTTCCAGAAAGTGACAGTCAAGACCAAAAGCAGCAGAAGAGTTTTACAGACAGAGGAAACAGTAAATCTGGGAGCATTAAGGTGAGAAAGAGCCTAAAACACTAAAGGAATGGAAAGAAGGCCACTGTGGCAGATACAGTGAGTCACAGGGTATTACATATGTTACAAATATGCTTTCTAATCCCTACAAAAATCCCATAAAGTAGGTACTAGAACTCTTATTTTACAGCAAGGGCATCAAGACCCAGAGGTTCAATTATCAACTCAATGTAACAACTAGTAAGTGGCACCCTGAGATCCCAATTGAAGACCAGCTGGCACTAAAACTGATGCCAATTCTGTTACATCATACCACATTGCCTCCCTTCTTTTCCTGATGCTCTGAGAAAAAGATCATCATTCAAATCACAGACACGCGCTGCATAACCACATTTTGGTCAAAACAGACCACACATACGACAATGGGCAGGTAAGATTAGTACCGCATAACTTAGGTGTGTTGTAGGTTATACCATCTAGGTTTGTGTAAGTACACTCTATGATGTTCACACAACGATGAAATCGCCTAACAATGCATTTCTCAGAACGTATTCCCATCATTAAGTGACGTATGACTGTACGTACCTTAATGTCCCTCCAGCTCAAAATCTGTCTTGATTCACTCTTTCCAACTTCCAAGCGATTTTAGAGTGTATTGCACACTTTTAAGCCTGCCAAATCACCTTTTACTCCACTTGACTAGCTGTCCTCTAAGAGAATGTAACAACATCAATTCTCCCTTTAACATTTTGATCTCCCCTTCCCCTCAGTCTTCCTACTCTCAAAAAATTTTCCTACTCCATTTCTTCTTCAGAATACCAACTAAACTCTTCTCGTCACTTTACTTTTTAAGAGGAATCTCTTTTGCAGGTCTACTTCCTTTTCTTCCACTTATTCAACTTCCTGCAGTTTTGCTTCCATCTCTATCACAATGCTAAAACTGTTCTTTCAAGGTCAACAATAACTCCCCAAATGTCAAATCTAAGAGCTAATCAAATTTTAGCCATTGATTACTCCCTCCCTGAAACTCTATGATCTTCCTTGACAGTACACACTAATGGTTCTCCTATATCTCCTATCACATCTTGTCGGTATAGTTTGTTGGATCTTCTCCCCAAATCTTAAAAGTTATTGTGACCCACAAGACATTGGATGTTAAATGAGTAATAAATAATTCCAGAGCTGTTATTGTAGGGCAAAGTTTAATGACATTATATGGAAAGTGTTATGGCATTTAACAAAGGGTGAATTCTTTTTCAGCTCCATCTTTAAACAGAAATTGATTTTTCTCAACAAAAAGAAATTTAACTCTCCCCCTCCCCCAACATGCACACCTTAGCAATAAAGCAAATGGAGCAGCAAAGCCAAGCTAGGCGGGAAAATCTGATCCCTGATCTTTAAGGAACAGTGGTTCTTAACATTTTTGGAGTCACAGATCCCTTTGACAATCACAGGAGAAAGATAAATAATTTTACCACCCAAAATGTAAGTATATGAGCTCATACAAGCACACATTTGCAAATAAATTTGAGAGGGTTCCCAGATTCAGATTAAGAATCCCAGTGATAGAAAGAATGCAAACAGAGTGCTCAGGTGAGGGAGGTAGGCGGGGAAGGCTACAGTAATTTATAGCTATAGCCAGAATTTTGGATAACATTAAAGAAGAGCAAGACTTTTCACTGAAAAATCGATTGATCAGTTCTGTACTTTGAACAGGTTCATAAGCAAACACAAAACCTTAGTAAAAAAAGATCCTGAAGCAAGACATTTATGTCCCAGGATCAAAAAGTCAACATGGGACAAACAAATAATTCCAGAATGGATCAGATCTATTTCCTGAGCCATAGTATCTTAAGGGTTATCTTCAGTACCTTCCTGGATAAGGACCTAAACACAAAGAGAACTCATTATGCATCCTTTACAATTCAAACACATAGTGAGTA
The DNA here is from genome assembly GCF_020826845.1 of Diceros bicornis minor. Lineage (NCBI taxonomy): Eukaryota > Metazoa > Chordata > Mammalia > Perissodactyla > Rhinocerotidae > Diceros > Diceros bicornis. The sequence goes on from NC_080743.1 coordinate 50,186,733, forward strand.
TAAATGGTTCTCATTACACTCCAGCTGGGTTTTTTCCTCAAATCTTCTTGTCATCTTTTAGTTTAAAAAGTCCTCTAAATAGTGCTTTATATGAATAATTGGGTTGGTCAGAGAGATTAGATTTTTATTGTTCAAAACTGGGCAAAACCAGGCAGAACACCTTGGATCACTGTCCAAAAAAACCTGATTTTTGTCTGGATAAAAAGAAAATGGTTTCATTTACAAGAGAAAAACAAGAACTGTAACTCGGTTTACTTGTTCTTGAAAATGCTTACATTGACTAGGCAGGCCTGGATAAAAGTACAAAGAGAGTTGGTCCATGCTCATGACCTCCATTAATTACCAGCTCTATTTCACTGTTTTTGTATAAATTACAGGTTTACCATTCTTTCTTTGTATTTCAATATTTAAAACTTCAGGGTACATTAGATATTGTGCAAAAATCCCATCCCCAAACCAAATCCATTATATTTAAGAATCATTCTATGCAAATGGAAAGAATGACATTCTTTTTAAAGTTACTTAGATGGAAAAACAAACCAATATGTCAACAATAAATACAGTATAACAAAAATACTTCCAAGCCATGTCAATGGCCCAGGCCAAATTTAACACTATCTTCAAAAATACCCAAAGCACATGCTTTAAGTGAGTTAGTAACACTTTCAGTTAAAAGAACTTTACTATGTTTCAATAAGTATTAATACGTTGAGCAATTTGAAACTTAAATAAGAAACCAGGGTTATACTCTTGAAATAGCGTACCAGGAATTTTATAACATGCAATATCTAAGCACTCAATCGCAGTTGCTCTTACACCAACTTTTATTAAAATTATTTTTTCCATTTGTGGTTGTCCCTTCTCATAATACTTAATAAAGTCAAGAAAATTTCTTTTAAAAAAGGTAAAATCATGACTCATTCAAATATAAAAATGAACATGTGTTTAAGATCTTATTTAACTCAGAAAGGAACCAGGATGATGGTAGATAAAAGGAATCCCCAAATCGGACACATTAATAGATCAGGAATATTGAAACGAATGTATAAGGAGGCAAAACTTCCACTGAACCTCTAAGGGGACAGAATTTGCATGTCTATAGACAAAAATTATTTAGCAGTGACATTAGGTATCTACAGTTTACACAGTTGTAAAGTAGCTTTCTTAGAACCAGATAATCCAAGGGGTGTCATCTAGATAGCATCTAGACTAGGACGTTTTCTACTGAAGCACACATTTTTTCCCTATGATAATATAACGCACATCACCTGTAGGAGATATTAAGCACACACAGCCACCTAAATGCTCCCTTCCCCACCAACTTACTGAAATAATAGTCTGTTACCACAATTTCCTTCCTTTTTCATCCAACCCACAGTAATCTTGTTTCAAAACACCTACACTGCTACATCTATTTACAGTCTCATCATATCCATTCTTTACTATTGCAATTCTCTTGAATATGAAAGACTAGCTGAACATGTCTCAAAAACTCAAGAAATGTCCACAGAAAATCAGATAATGTAGATAAAAGTCTAATTTCTAGGCTGACTACAGATATCTTGTTCAGTAAGCGAAGGCAGAGGCTTATTTTTTTTGTAGAGCTATCTGGTAGCATTAATTTTGCACAGCTATAGACATCAGAACTCATTTCTGAATACTTCTATGCAGCGTAAGAATAAAAGCAGACAGAACTGCAAGAGAGCATAGACACAAATAATCATTCTATTACAAAAGAAAGGAAGAGTTTTATTGAGCCAAACTGAGGACTATAACCCGAGAGTCGCGTTCAGAGAAAACTGATTTTCAGCACAGTTATATACCATTTCCAAACAAAGAGACATATATCAAGCATACCAGGGGTACATTCTTTCAAGGGTTCAAGGAGATAATTTTGTTACAGATTAGCACGTACACAGAGGGTCAACGTGACCCTGGTGTCATGAGAAGGGAGACTTATCTTCAAAGAGTACTAGGGTCACGAAAAGGAAGGCATCAATTCTTATCTTCAAAGAGTACATTCTTTACTTTAGGATAATGATTAAAGCAGATGTACAATGTGTGTTTGACAGGCCCTAAATCAGGCTTCTTTGGTTCACATAAAATTTAGGCCAAATCCAGTTTACACCAATGGTTTCCCCATACACCTCAATATGTAAAATTTTTTTATATCAAGAGAAAAGCCAATTCCCACCCGGTGACAGAGCACCTAAGCCTCAATTACCAAGCAAGGAGGAGTCAGCTCTGGTCACTTCCCCCTCAAGCGGCCAGGGAGCGGAAACACAAAGCCAGACCAATGTCACTCCAGGAACTGCGGAGATCCAGACAACTCAGCATCCTGTGCTCAGCGTCTACCCAGCCCTGACTCTAGTTGCTCTCAGTTCGTGGAATGCTCAGTGCACACGGGCAGCAAGCAACACAGACTCGACTCTGGGGCTGTAACCGGCAGGGCTCCCGGCCGCCCTATTTCACCTGGGCCCAGGGGCGCGCGCCTCTCCAGGGCTACAGCACCACTGTCTCTTGTGCCTGCGTCTGCCTACCCTCTCTCTTCTCGTCGATAAGTCGTCCCCGGCAGCACCGCGGGCGACAGGAACCCAACCAACAGCTGCGTTAGAAGGGACCGGCTCATTCTTCCAGAGAGCGGACAGAACTAACCCTTTCCGCTCGCACCCCCAGCCCGCGCCGAGTCCCGTGCGCGTCCAGCCGCGCCCCCGGCCCGCTCCGCCCCGCCTCCCCTCCCGGCCTCCGTCCCGCCTCTCACAGCACTCGGGCGGTCCCATCCGGACGGCAGGCGGGGCGGGTTAAGCTCCTCGTAGAAAGCGGCCGAGCGGCATGCCCGGACAGCCCTTGCCAGGAGCTCGGCGCGTAAGACGAATCAAAGTCCCAGGAGGCTGGATGGACCAGCTGCAGGAGCTCTGGGCGGCGAAACCCCGGCTTCCGCTCCCCGCCTGCCCTCACCAATCAGAGCACGGCTCTTACGTCATTTCCTCCTAGAAGGCAACGGGAACGTCGGGCGGAAGAGGGCCCGGAGCGGACCCGGAAGGGGTGGGTCCCGTGGGCGGGTCCAATCGCCTCGGAGCCTCGTGGAGGCCAAGGTGAGTGCCGTGGGTGCACAGCGGCCAAACGCCGTTTCTCCGCTGCTCGGTTTTGCGTGGTCCTGGCTGAGGCCTTCAAGATGTCAGCAGCAGATGAGGCGGGGGGATTTGGGGCTGGTCTCTAGAGCGGGGGGGGAACCTAGGCGACTGGGAGCGTCCCACCGCCGTACCCGGAGGCCACCCGCATACGCGCGGGGCTGGCGCGTGCCTTGTGGGGATACTCGACCCCGCTTGGGCACGGGCTCGCCAGAGGATGCTCCGGCAGCGTGGTCAGTGTGCGGCACCCTTCTCACCCTCTCCTGACGGAAGACTCGGTTTTAGGGACGTCTGACAGGTTTGTTACCACGGCTCAGCCCTTTTGTGCATCACAGAAGCAAATGTTTTGAGGGGCTGTGGCCCTCAAAGCAGGGATGGTAGAGGCGCGGAGGAAGATTAGATCGTAAGCTTTCTCCAAAAGACGTCGAGATCTGTGCACGTGAGACGCAAGTGACTAGTGCCAAGTTGAATGCAAGGTAATTTAAGTATTGAGGCAGTGGAAAAGGCTGCGAGAATTGGACTAGCCCCAAAGGAAGTGGGCCTCAGAGGGTAACACTGATGAAAATAGGTAGACGGGAGAATGCATGTTATTCTAGGTGCGAGGAACAATATGAAGAAGGAATGGTGTCAGGACAAGGAAGGAAACCAACTAGCCTGACAAGAAAGAAGGTTATAAGGGAAATAAAGGATAGAGAGGTTGAGTTCTTGGAAACTGCAAACAGTTTAGCCCTTTCAAAGGCAGTGGGGTAGGAACAGGGCATTTGAAAAGATTAGTCAGGTAGTAGTATGACTTGTAAATGAAAAGAATAAAAAACGTGGAAGCGGAGGTGTTAGATAGAATACTAATGCAGGAACCCGGTGATAAGGAGCTGGAACAGAAAGTAGTGGAATAGAGAAAAGGAGCCTACTTCAGAGAAACAATCAGGTGGAAGTTTCTGACGAAAAGAGAGGACAAAGAGAAGCAGTTTAGCTTAGTGGTTAGAAGAAGAAATTTTGGAGTTAGATTGACTAGATTGGAATCTGGCTTTGGCGCTTAAAACTAGCTAGATGACTTTGGGCTAGCTGTTTCTCTGTGCTTAGTTTCCTTGTCTGTAAAATGGGGATAAGAATGGCACCTAGTAAGGCTATTGTGAAGAATTTTTTATGCGTGTATGTACAGTATGCTAGATGCTTTTCTAAATGTTTTACATGTATTAATCCATTTAATTAACTCAGTTGCTATATGTAATTAAACAACTGCATATGTTTCCTCAATTATATACATTGAATGTATCAGTTTCCATATAGTAAGCACTCTTTAAGTCTTGGCTGCTGTAGTACTTTTTTTATTAATGAACCAAAGGTTACTACAAGGTTTTGAGCCTAAACGGCTAGGAGGATTGTGTGTTTTAAGAGTCAGAAGATGAGAGGGGTTCGGGAAGCAAGGTAGGTTTGGTTTTAGACATGTTAAATGTGATGCTGCAAAGTATTTGAATGGGGATGTCTAATAAGTTTGGAGGACTCTAGGATTAGTATTAGTGTATGTAGATAGGACTGGAAATAGAGATGTGGGAGTCCCTGGGCCTAGGCATGCTATATGAAGTCTCCAAGGAAACTATCATGGACGGAGTTGATAGATGGCCAGAGACTACCATGAGGAACAACTACAGTTAAGGGGCTGGAGGAATAAGATGAATTGGGGAAGAATTGATAAAGAATTGGCCTAGGCTAAGAGCATTATCATCATGTTAGTATTATCTTTCCATTATTTTTTTTTTTAAAACATAATTCTTTTTTTAATTTTATTTATTTTTCCCTCAAAGCCCCAGTAGATAGTTGTATGTCATAGCTGCACATCCTTCTAGTTGCTGTATGTGGGACACAGCCTCAGCATGGCTGGAGAAGCGGTGCGTCGGTGCGCGCCCAGGATCTGAACCTGGGCCTCCAGCAGCAGAGCATGCGCACTTAACCGCTAAGCCACGGGGCCGGCCCCTCTTTCCATTATTTTTAACTGGCTTTATGTTGGTTCCTATGAGAAGAAAAATGAAGCTGGTAAGTGATTATTAAAAGAAAGTATTAGCAGAATTAGCGTTGAATATTTTTCTGTTAAAGTAGACTAAAACAGCAGATTGTAATCAGAAAGAGATCTTGTAGAGTTAAACCAAACAAACAAACCAACAGCTCCAACAAAACAACAGAAGAACAAAAAAACAGCTCCAAAAAAGGCTGTACCTTCTGTTTAGTATTCTTGTGTTTTTTGAGTTGCGTGGGTTTTTGGGGACATACTTTTCACTCTTCCATATCAAGAGCAGACAGGCTTGACTTGTTATGTCCTTCACCTGTTGTCTGTTTTATCCATAACCAGTGTTTTCAGTGAATTCGATTTAGTGCAGGAACTGTGGCATCTTTCAAAAATAGTGTGCCAAGTTGCTGTACCATTTTTCTGTGCCAAGAGGAGGTCGCTGCCCTGGTTTGGAAATCAAGGACAGACCTGCATGTACTAGAACAGTAGTTTTCAAAGCGAGGAACCACAGCAGCATCACTTAGGAACTTGTTAGAAGTGGGAAATCTTGGGCTTCACCCCAGACCTACTGAATCAGAAATAGGCACTGGGGAGGTGAGGTGGAGGTGGTTCCCAGCTGTCTCTTTTCATAAGCCCTCAGGTGATTTGGATACATACTAGAATTTGAGAACCACTGTGCTAGAAGGTAAATACCATGAGGTCAAGGATCTTGTTTTTCTCAACACTGTGTCTCTAGCATCTAGAACAGTACCTATCTACTTAGTAGGTTTACAGTAAATGTTCGATGATAAATATTTTCAGTCTCAGGCTGTCAATCTTAGTGTAAAAACTTTGATGGTGGTTGAATGGGCAGAAGCAAATAGTTTAGCTGCATTGAGGCCATATGTCAGAGGTGGGCATGACAGTGTGACCAATTTGAAACTTGAGGAATGAGGGATTACATGTTGAGTCTACAGTGAATCAAAAATGAAGATGTCCAGGTATTTTATGTCAATAATTTGTTCAGTGTAAAGAAAGGTTAAGAAGCCACAAGTTACGTGCTTTTAACTGCATGATAAATGGTTGGTGTTTGCTAGCCTAACAGGACCAAGGTACCCAGAGAACTGAGTTTTCTTTGTTTGCATGCGCAGCTGCCTCACTCGTGGTGTCAGACATCATAACATGGGACTCACCAAGCAGTACCTGCGCTATGTTGCCAGTGCAGTCTTTGGCCTTATTGGCAGCCAAAAAGGTAATATTGTCTTTGTGACACTTCGTGGTGAAAAAGGACGCTATGTGGCAGTACCAGCCTGTGAACATGTTTTCATCTGGGACTTAAGGAAAGGAGAGAAGGTAAGCCCAAAATCAATGAGGCTGATAATTGTTTATGGGTATTTGAGGATGGAGAGGCAGAAGTGGGAGAGCTCTGATTGATCACACACAGATTTTTTTAACGTGTGCACCCCTATGAGAGAAATCTTTTTTCCTTTTGGTCTAAATAGCCAAGTGTCACGTTCTATTGTGTTCTTCTACACTAAATTCTGAAAACCACAACCAAACAGGAGCTTACCTCTTAAGTATCTTATTTGTAGTGATATTCACAGGTAATTATTTCTGGTCATTATTCCTGACATGTTTGTTTTTCTCTACTTTACCAGTTCTCTGTTTTTCAAGTTCCTCTTGTCCTCACAACCCAGTTATAAAGTGTTAGGCATTTAAAAGGAATATTATTCTGCTACGTTGACTGAATCTTTTTCTCACTTATACAAATGAGGCCCAAGAGTTGTTAAACTAAGCTTTCATACTTTGTGTGATTCTGAATTCCGTAAGCCTACCCCTTCTCCCAAACTTATACGGGTGTTTTGATATTGTCCACTCACTATATGACTTCCAAGAGGTTAATACCTTGGTTCTTGTTGCCACCTGGGTCCCTTGGGGATAAACCAGTATAGCACTCTGATGCCGTGCAAGTGGGTTTCTTACAAGATGGGGCTCAGTTAAAGCAAGGATGTGTTTATAACCCTTTATGGAAAATCATTTGGTGTTGACATAGGATCGGGACTTAGTAATTTATTCCATTGCCTGGGGAATTTTTGCATGTATTATGCTAATGTATAGCTTTGGGGAAAATAATTTTACCTTTTTTTGAATGTTTCCTTGCTCGGTACAAATAATAATCCCTATATTAAAGAACTTGAGATGGATTGCAGAGTTTTATTATTATTCTTAAGAGTGATTTGGAATTAGTGATGCTCTTAATTTTACTGTGCTTGATTATTCCCACGCTTTTCCCTGATGACATGCTTAACTCCTCTACACTGTTTTTGATTATTATGATTTCAGATCCTCATCCTTCAGGGGCTTAAACAAGAAGTCACTTGCTTGTGCCCCTCCCCAGATGGGCTGCACTTAGCTGTTGGTTATGAGGATGGGTCTATCCGAATCTTCAGTCTCCTGAGTGGGGAAGGAAATGTGACCTTCAATGGACACAAAGCAGCCATCACTTCCTTGAAGTATGATCAGCTAGGAGGCAGGCTGGTGTCTGGGTCCAAGGTGAGACCTTGAGTCAAGTGCCCAGACTTTGGTCTAGTAGAGGGGTTTAAGGCTTATTCTGAAGCAGATTGTTCACAAAAATTGTTGGGTGAAACAGTGGGCATTTGGTGTACAAAACAGTATAGATGGTAGAAATAGAGTGAGAAGGATGGCTATGAATTGGCAGGTTCATTTTGTTTCCTATCATATTCTCTGATAAGAGCCTATTAAATATAGGAACAAGGCAAGGATGCCCATGACAACTATTATATAACATCATTGTGGAAGTGCTACCCAAAACAGTACACAAGTGAAAAAAAAAAGAGATGGGAAAAGGAGAGACAAAATGATAGTTCTTTCCCATTGAGTTTGGTAAAATCAGTAGCTTTCCTATATCTCAGAGTTATCAGTTAGAAAATAAAATGTAAAAAATTCCATTTACAATAGTATGTTAAGTAACAGACAGAAAAATACTATGAAACTTTTCTAAAGAATGTAACAGAAGACTTCAGTAAAGAGAGACACAAACCATATTCTTGAATGGGAGCACAAAGTATTGAAAAGATACTAGTGTTTTCTGATTAATTTGTATAGTTAAAGTAATTTAAATAAATATCCCAAGGTTTTCTGTTGTTGTTTTAGAATGTGACCAAATGATTGAAAAGCATGTATGGAAAAACAAATGAATCAAAAACACCAGAATTTTGGGAAAGAAGAATAATAAAAAAGCGTTTCAGGTTTTTTTGCCAAGGTTAAATTTTTTTAGGAGGTTTCAGATACTAAAATGCATTATGAAGTCATAATGTAAAATGTGTTATATTAATCTGATATCAATACAAAGTAGTCAGATAGATTATTGCAACCAAACAGGAATCCCAGAAACAAATTCACTTTCATATTCCTAATTAGTACATTTTAAGATGACATTTCTGATGAGTAGAAAAATGATGGATTACTTATAAAATCATACTGAGACAATTGGTGAACTATGTGGGGGAAAATTTTAAGTTAAAGCTTTACCTCATGCCGTATGCCAAAATGAGTCAAGTTAAAAACTTAAATATTAAAGAGTGGTATTTTAAGTAAACTAGAAGATATGTAAGTAAGTATCTATCTGATATCAAGGTAGAAAAGGGCTTCAAGCATATCAGCAAAGAAAGAAATTATAAAGGAAAAAGTCAATAGATTTGAATACTTAAATTTAAAATGTTTGTATGTAAAAAAAAAAATATGGGAAAGTTGTTAAGAGAGTAAATCCTAAGAGTTCTCATCACAAGAAGAAAATTTTTTTTTCTTTTTTCTTCTTTTTGTTTTATCCCTATGAGAAGATGGATGTTAGCTGAACCTATTGTAATCATTTCACAATAAATGTGAATCAAACCATCATGCTATACACCTTCAACTTATGCAGTGATGTATGTCAATTATTTCTCAGTAAAACTGAGAAAAAAATTAAAAGACAATGGAAAAGAGAAAGTAATATTTTCAATATAAAAAGGAAGGATTAATATCATCCATCTCTTAATAATTTATAAACAATCAAGTAAAAAAATAAGACCCAAAGAAAGGTGCAAGACATGACTTGGAAGTTCAAAAGAGGTACAAATGACCAGTAATCAGCATAGAGCATGTACAGAATTTCTCATTGGTATTCAGAAATGCAAATCAAATAAATATTGAGACACTTATTTTTAACTTGTGAAATTGGCAGTGGTTTTTGAGAAACTGATAATATCCAGAGCTGAGGGGATGGAAAACTGGCTTTGTCGTACATATCCCTGGTGGATTGGTACAGCCTTTCTGGAGGTCACCTTGATGATATGCATTGCAAACTTTAAAAATAGAAATACCTTTTAACCCAAGAATTTCCCTGTTTAGCGTTTATTCTGATCAGAGATATATACAAAAATTTGTGTGCAAGAATGTTCATTTCCACATATTTATAATAGAAAATTGGAAACCACCTAGATGGCAAAAATAGAAAAATTTTTAAATAAATTATGGTATATGCGTAGGATTGATTATTATATGACCATTAAAAATGAGAACAGTCTGGAAAGATGTGGAAAAATGAGAATCTAGTAAAAGAAAAAAAGGGAGAGGGTTATAAAATGATGTGAAGGGTATGGTCTCAGTTTTCTAATAGGAAAATAACTGGGTATATACATAAAGACTGGAACAACATAAAGTGTCTATGGTGATTATATCTGGATGGTGGAATTAACTGGCGTTTATTTCCTCTGTACTTTTCTTTCCAAAGTTTCTACAAGGACCATACGTTACCTTTGTAATAAAAATATTACATCCCATTATTTGTCAAGTTAGGCCTTATGTGAGGCCTTATGTGAAAAATTTTCTTGTGTATTATTTGAACCCTTTAGGACACAGATGTTATTGTGTGGGATGTGATCAATGAAAGTGGCCTCTACCGTCTAAAGGGGCACAAGGACGCCATCACACAAGCGTTGTTTCTACGAGAAAAGAATCTGCTCGTTACTAGGTAAAGAAATAACAGTTCCATTCCCAGTTCTTTTCTAGGTGAATTCATTGGAGAGGGTTTCAGAGAAAGAATGTGCTTCATTCCTTAATCATTTCACTGCTCTGTACTCAAGTTCATGTGCTAGTTTCCTCTTCTGCTCTCTGCTTTCCTCCCTCCTTCCTTCCCCTCCCAAGTAGTATCAGAGAAGCTATCCAGAGTTATTTATAGCATTATTTAATTCCCTTTCCTGGTTTGTCATTATTTTCCCCTGATATCAACTTTTCCATGTTCCTTAACCTTTTGACACACCTTTTGTAGAATGAGCTGTCTACTTCCTGGATCTCTGGAAAGTGAGGAAAGCAGAATATGAAGCAGTGGGCAGATGTGAATACCAAGTGTTTGATTTAGCCTGCCTTTTGAGAAGAGACGTACTCCATATTTAGGCCTTTTGAACATCTGTTAGATTGAACCATTTGAAATATCCATTTGTGTAGGTCAAAAATGGTAGGTCAGCTTTCACATAGTTCAACCTAATATAATGATTATCATTCCTAAGGAATGGCCACCCAGGAAAGTTTGGGATCTAAGGTTTGCCAGGCAGTAATTAGAAGAACCATAGTAACAAGTCAGAAGAAATTGTGAAGGAGCCCCAACTGCTGTACCAGTGGTGGATTTGTTCCTGTGGGATGGGATACAGGGACATCAGTATGTCTTGTTCAGATTAGTGTGTCTTGTTCAGATAACACAGATTTCATGAGAGGACAACTCTACAGTTCTACTACAATATATACATTATAGCTCAGGGAATATAAAAGAAAGGAAATAACACCGTGAGGTGGGATTATATAAGAAAGATTTTGTAAATCGAGTTTTTTGGTTTTCTCCAGTTTAGTCATGAAGGAGGATTATATTAGATTTGTGTTAGTGAACAAGCAGGGAAGAAGCATTTGAGCAGGAAGAGTCGAGCCCATTGGCAGGGAGATCAAGAGCCAGTTAATGGGAGGTTTTGAGAAGGGTGCTGAAGAGCCTGATTTTGATTCTGTAGAGAACCTGGAGCTAGTATAAATTTAGAAAATTGAGATTATCTGACGGTAGTGTATTGGAAGTGATGAGGGAACAGGAGTGGACAAAGAGACCAGAAGAGAAGCTATTAAAATAATTCAGCCAGTAGGACTTAAATTCAGGTTTGTGTACAGAAATGGGCTGGAAGGAATCAAGGCTTAGGTACTTCACAGAGGAGGCATTTTCAGGACATAGAGACTAACTGCACGTGGGAGACAAGGGAGCAGGAGAGGTCTAAGATGTTTCTGTGTTAGACAGTATGAAAGAATGTTGATGCTGTGATGATGGAAGTGATGGGTGACAGATCAAGTTCTATGTTCTTTAGCATTCTGAATTCAAAGTTATTTTTGTGCTTACAGGTGAAACATTTTATTTTCTACCTAAGAAGAGCCACATGTCAAGTTAGAATTCTTTACTTTTTTTTTTTTTTTTTTTCTGTAAGGAGGACTAGCCCTGAGCTAACATCCGATGCCAATCATCCCCTTTTTTCTTGAGGAAGACTGGCCCTGGGCTAATATCCGTGCCCATCCTCCTCTACTTAATATGGGACACCGCCACAGCATGGCTTAACAAGCGGTGCATCGGTTTGCGCCCGGGATCTGAACCTGCGAACCCGGGCCACCGCAGCGGAGCGTGCGCACTTAACCGCTGCGCTACGAGGCGGCCCCTAGAATTCTTTACTTTTTAAAGGAAAGGTCAGATAGAATAGTAGCATCGAAGATTATTGCTGTATATTGTCTTTTTAAGGCAGCAAATGAGTCCTTAATTTCCCTGTTAATTTAGTTATTCTTCCTAATAAGATTTTTTTACTATTTCTTTTAGTGGGAAAGATACCATGGTGAAATGGTGGGACCTGGATACCCAGCACTGCTTCAAAACGATGGTTGGCCACCGAACTGAGGTACATGTAGGGTCATGGGCCCAGGGAAAGGATGGCAAGGTGAAAAGGAAAAGATGGTTTTCTTCTCTGGCCCATTTGTGGCTCTGTTCTTACCGCTCGCAGTAATCATCCTGTGCTGTCTTGAGAGAGAGACAGGTTTGTGTGGTGGAAGACGTGCCAGCCATCAGAGCAGGTAAAGCTGCCCTAGCATTTAGTAAAAATTGGCCTCAGATAAGTTTTTAATCCATGAGTATGAGTTTCGTTATTTTTAAATAATGTGTCTACCTTTGTGATTGTAGAGAGGTTTAATGATACCATGTTTACAGTGCCTGGTCCAGTGACACGGAAACAGCAAATTCTAGCCACTATAATGGTTACCTGAAAATAGATCTATTCAGTAGAGATAGGGAATATTTTATATCTTTGCATTGTCCTCTGTACTTTATTCATACCAGGCTTTTCAAAAGTGTGTACCTGGAATTAATGAGGAGGAAAAGCAAATTAGATTCTTTGTTGATTTGCAACGATACTGTTATTTTCATTGCTTAGTTCTTGGATATTTGAGGCTGAAAATTATGCAGTAGACGTTAACGGAGCACCTTTTATTTGCGAGGCACTGCTGAAAGCAAGAAGTATGAGACTTAAAATCATCATTTGAATGGATTCTAATTAGGGTTTATGCTGAACAGCCATTATCTCGATTTAAGGATAGGAAATTACAGAGAAACTTCTAGTTATCACATAAACAGCCATTCTACCACAGGCCATTTTTTCTTTCTAAAAGTGAGATTTCTGTTATTGTATTTTGAAAAGGTTGCTGGACTTTGCAAATACCAAAGAGATTTCACTACAGTATACTTAGACTTTTGAATGTCACATCATACATTCTGAAATCTCTTAAAAATCATTTTGGAATCTTTTTATACTCTGTAGGTTTGGGGGTTGGTTCTGGTGTCAGAAGAAAAGCGACTCATCACTGGGACTTCCGACAGTGAACTGAGGGCTTGGGACATAGCCTATCTACAGGAGGTAATTACTGTTTTCTGATCATGTGGTAGCACTTTCATAGGCTCATTGACTTTAGAATTAGATGTAATTATTGAGTACTTCCATAGTACTAGAACGAATTCTATCACATTGATAACCTGCAACTTCTGAACGAATTTTTTCTTCATTATATGCTCCATTGCCCTCATTTATTTGAGTTTGGAAGGAGGATAGCTTCAGGCTTACAGCCTCTGGTAACGCTAATGTGTTAGTTTGTGGCGTGCTTAGCCTGATATTTCTGGACCTTAAGTGTCCATGGATGGACTTCAGAAGATCTGTGACCCTTTACCCTCAAGCAAAAATCTATATAAACTTTGTGTTTATTTATAAATATGTATGTTTTAAGAAGATCTGTAACTTTTTCTCAAATCCTCACAGATTTTGTGGAAAAAAGATTATGGACATTAGGTTTAGCTGGAGTTAGGTATGTGGTATTGTGTCCAGTCCATTTTGATGAGTTATACATTAGTAGGCGAGGGTTTATTTTTTCCTTATTTAAGGAGAAAATGTAATCTCTTGGAATGCCTTTACAATTCTTAACACCAATGTGAATCTTTCCCTCTAGAATATGGTAGATCTTTCACCTAAGAAGCTTTTAAAGTTAATGAAGAGTCAGTCATCATTTTTTACCTTGTTACTAATTAATAGTGCTTATACAATACAGTGTTATTGGAGATAGCATAGTGAATAATGTTTTGTTTGCATTTGATGTAGTCAGTTTTTTTTATGCTTTTTTTTTTGAGGAAGTGTTATTGGAGATAGAACAGTGAATAATGTTTTGTTTGCATTTGATGTAGTCAGTTTTTTTTATGCTGTTTTTTTCTTTTGAGGAAGATTGGCCCTGAGCTAACATCTGTTGCCAGTCTTCCTCCTTTTTTCTCCCCAAAGCCCCAGTAGATAGTTGTATGTCATAGTTGTACATCCTACTAGTTGCTCTATGTGGGACGCCAACTCAGCATGGCTTGATGAGTGGTGCCTAGGTCCGTGGCCAGGATCCGAACTGGCAAACCCCGGGCTGCCGAGTGGAGTGCGTGAACTTAACTGCTACGCCACCGGGCCAGCCCCTTCGGTTTTTAATATATTCTGATAAATGTACTGTCATTGAAGCGGTTTGGTCAAAGAGATCACTAAATGGAAGTTATTAGTGGCTGTAAGGACAGGTTTCTAAGTCATTATCGTTAAGAGTCACTTCCTGGAACACGTTATTTCAGCTTTTATTTTCCCATTTTTATAAAGCAGATTGAAGACCCAGAAGAACCAGAGCCCAAGAAAATCAAAGGGCCTTCCCCTGGAATACAGGACACACGTGAAGCAGAGGAGGGTGCCTTTGAGAGGAGTGAAGCTCCTGAGGATGTAATTCATTTCGTTTCTTATCTTCAATTGAGTTGAGTGGGGGGAAAAGTGAGAATTGCAAACTTTTAAATGTGCAATTCTCATCATTATTTTAGGAAATATCTTTGTCATCTGCATTTCTTGGAATCACATCTTTTGAGAGATTCAGCAGAACTTATATTTAACTTTCATCTTCTCTCTTGCTTCTTCTGTAGCGCATCCTTACATGCAGAAAAGCTGGTTCCATAATGCGGGAAGGAAGAGACAGAGTTGTGAACCTTACAGTCGACAGGACAGGCAGGATTCTTGCTTGCCATGTGAGTACTGGGCTTAGGAGAAAATAACAGACTAGGCTTTCCTGTCAGAGACTTGTTTTTCTTTCCTATTCAGTGTAGAGATCAATTTTTCTTTGGTCATATTAAGAATTCATTATATGGTACAGTGAGGATTCATAATCCCTTACTACTATTAGCATAAGAACAATAATGATTACTATTATTGTTATTATTAGCAACCATTTGTTAAATGCTTGCTTTTCTCAGCAATTTAAAAGCGTTAACTTATTTAGTCTGCAGAGTAATGCTGTGCATAGGAAGTGGTAGCCCCACTTTACAGATGTGACGAGAATCCCAGAGAGATTAAGTTGTCCAAGGTGATAGAACTTGTAAGGGAAGAAAGAGAAATGTTATTATTTAGTTCTTACTGAGAAAAAGCTAAATTACAATTTGTCTTTCCTGGACTTACATCAACTTTTTGCCTTTCTAGGGAACTGATTCTGTGCTAGAAGTGTTTTGTATCCTTTCCAAAGAGGAAATTCAGAAGAAAATGGATAAGAAGAGAAAGAAAGCTAGAAAGAAAGCCAAGTGTGTTTTCTTAATATTTGCTAATCATAAAGTATCCTGGGTGGGCCACATAGTACTGATAGAAAAACTGTGGCTTTTTTGAGGAAATATTTACTCTGTTACCAATTACTGTTAAAAGCTAGAGAAGATTTTGTGGAGTGCTGATAGTCCAGGTTTTAAATTTCTGCTCTTTAGTACAGTGTCATAACTAGCATGTGCCTAAGTCTTGATACTCAGAACCACATGGAAGTAGAAAGACAGATTTTTAAAAATAGCTTCTAAATGATTTAATTCTCAGAGGCTAGCAGTGTGTCTCTAATGACAGCAGACTCTGCAGAAGGAAGCTGGGTGGCAATAATGTTAACTTTTGGGACTGTGAGAAGAAAGACTGGTTGGACAGTTAATATAGTTGAAGTTTAGAGGCAATATAACCTTGAAATAGGTCATTACAACCATAGAAATCAGTTCCTCAATGGTTGAAATTGGTCGAGTCTCAAAAAAATAAAAAGTTATCTGACTTGGCAAATCTTTTGAGACCTTTGGTTTATTTCACACGGTTGGATTGATAAGTGCAAGATAATGGATTTTCTAAAAAGATCTGAGGTTAGAAAAGTTTACCAGAAACATTTCAGTGGAATAGTTTGAATTACAGAGAGTTGTCCCAGGAAATTTTATGAGCTGTTGTATTCAGAATCCATTTATTGAGGGTACCCATTAGATGGAATACTTTATGACGCTGTAGTTCACAAAGCATTACTGCGTATGCTACATTGTTTAATTCTCATGGTGATCTTGTGACTCTCCCAGGATCATACAGGTTGTTGATGTCAGAGCCAGAACTTGACTCAAGTAATAGCAAAGCTTGTTCTTTCTCACGAAAGTGATAGCATGATAGTCTTTTTTTTTCGCCTCTAGATTAAATTCTTGCAAAGGGGAGGAGGAAGACCTTGAAGTCAATGTTGAAATGACTCTGCAAGATGAAATCCAACGGGTGACTAATATCAAAACTTCTGCCAAAATTAAGTGAGTAAAAATGTAGTATCTGAGAGAACTATCTTAAGTATCGTAGAAATAGTAAGCTACAAAGTTAAGTTGACTTTTTCATGCTGGTCGTAAGCAGTCTATATGAATTATGTATTTGGAGACAGTGGTCATGGGACGCCTGTGTCACGCTCGGCTCCTACTGCCCTCATTGTGGGCCCACTTATTCATCATCTCATATTTGTTTTATTATAATAACCTTTTGTCTGTTTACTATTACTACCAATTAAAAAGAAAAATGTATACCCTGTGTTCTGAAAGAATTTAAGGTCATTTATGAAAAATGCATACACCAAAACAAGATATATGTCAGATCCAGTATCTGAGCCCAGGTTTCTTTGACTTAAAAGCTTATATTTGACTACCATCCAATACTCCGTGCACTCTTATTTGTAGAATTCTTTATACTCCTTCAAACTTTGTATAGATCGAGGACATTGCAAAGCCTTTCTCCTAGAAGAAGTTGACCTTGTGAGCTAAGATGGTAGCTAGAACATTTATGAATATTTTCTCCTGCAGATCCTTTGACTTGATTCATTCACCTCAAGGAGAGTTAAAGGCTGTCTTCCTGCTGCAGAACAACTTGGTGGAGTTATATTCTCTGAGTCCATCTGCCCCTACTCCTCAGCCTGTCAGGACAAGCAGAATTGCCATCGGGGGTCATCGCAGTGATGTGCGGACTTTGTCATTCAGCTCAGACAATATTGCCGTCCTTTCAGCATCAGCTGATTCCATTAAGATATGGAACAGGTGTGTGAAATGATGCTTTCTCTAGCTTTATCCAATAGCATTTTCTTCCCTTTAAATTAGTCTTTAGTACTCTTGATGGTTAGTTATTAGTTTCTTAAGGTCTTAAATACACTGAACTCAAAATGTATCTTCAGTGCATTTTGACCATAGGCCTGTGGAATTTACAGTAGGAAAAGTTGCCTTTTTAAATTTGGTGCAAAAAAAATGCAAGCTTATTCCGTGTCTGAAGCTTATAGCTGTACTTGGCTAGAGAAAAACACACAAACATCCTGCCTAAAGTAGGCTCTTAGTGCTGCCCAGTAATTTTCCCTTAATTTCTCATTCCTTACTTTCCTAGATGACTATTTCACACCTTCTTTTCCCTCTTCAAACACCTCTAGTATCTTTAAGCTGATGCCCTTGCTCCCTCGTTCACTGAAAAAATAGAATCATGTCAAAAACATTCATATACTCCCATTACATGTGCCGATTTAGATGCATCTCATCCACATGATCTGTTTTTCCTCCCACTACTATGTTGGTGCTCCTGACCAAAGTTAATCACTTGTGTATGAGGTTCCTTCTCCTCTCGCCTTCTAGCAATTTTCCTCCCTCTCTTGCATCATTAATTTTCCCTCTATTGAGTCATCCCATCAGCATACAGATATGCTGTAATATCTCCCTTCTTAAAAGAAATAATACCTTTCTCTCCTGATATCTTTCTCCAGTTATCTCCCCATCCTCTGATTCCTTTTCTCCATCCTTTCTTCATCTGTCTCCCACCAGGCTATTATTCCCCATTTCACCAAAATAGCTCTTGTTGTCTCATCAGTGATCTTCATGTTTCTAAATCCAGTGACCTGTAAGCTTCATTTGACACTCTCTCCTTGAGCTGATAACTTTCTCCTCTTTGACTTTCATTACTTCTCCTTCTTCTGCTGGCTGTTTTTCCTCAGTCTTTGCTGGATCCTGCTCACCTTTTGACCTCTAGATGTTGGAATACTTCAGGGAGAGTCTTTGGACCTATTCTCGATCTACACTCACTTTATGTGTTTTCTAGTCACATGGCTTTCTCTATGTCAATGCCACATAAATTTATATTTCTAGCCTTAGGCTCTCCCTGGACATCCGACTCATATATGCAAAGCTTTTGTATCACCACTTGGATGTCTAATTAGGCATCTCAAATTTTTATACATCCCAAACCATACTTGTGATCTTCATTTCTCCAACATTCTCCATACCTGTTGTTCCTACAGACTCCTCCATCTTAGTAAATAATTACTTCCTTCCAATTCTAACCCAAATCCGTGTAGCCATTTTTGATTCTCTCTCATATCCCATGTCCAGTTAATTAGCAAATCCTATCAGCTCTACCTTCAAAATTTATCCAGAATCCAGCAACATCTCATCACCTGTGCTGCCACCACCCAATTCGTACCACCATCATCTCTCATCTGGATTGTTGTAATAGCTTCCCGACTGATCTCCCTGCTTCCTTACTTGCCCCTCTGTAGTCTCTTCTCAACACAGCAGCCTATGTAATCTTTTTATAATGGAAGTTATGCCACATCCAATAGATGCTTCTCACTCTAACTAAAAGCCTAAGTCCTCACAAACCTTATCTCTTACTGCGCTCCCCTTTTGCTCCACTGGAGCCACACTGGCCTTCTGATTATCCTGTAAGCACAGCAAGAACATGCCTGTGTCGTGGCTGTTGTGCTCCCTAGTCTTTCTGCCTGGAGCCACCTTCCCTCCTTTCTCTCAGGCTTTCTCCCTGTCTTCTCATCAGATGGCAGTGCTGCTGTCCTCTTCCCACCCTTGCACTCTTTATCCCCTTCCCCAGCATTGTGTTTCTCCATAGCACCTGCACTCACCTGGTATACCAATATTTATTTGTCTCATTTCTAAAGAATGTTAAGGATGAGATTTGGGACTTCTGTTTAATTCACTGATATGTTTCCAGCACCTAGAATAGTACCTGGCATTCAGTAAATGTTTGTTGAATTAAGTGGGCATTTGATATATATTTGTTGAATGGATGAATGTTTATGGTGCAATAAAATGAACTTTACTTGTAGGGATCTATAATAATATGCTAATCAACTTGCAATCCTATGGGCTCACGTACTTCTTTGTGGTGGCAGGTTGGGCTCTCTTGAGCCCAGCAGATGCTTTTCTCTGCCCTGCTTGTGTATAATCTCTTCTTGAGGATTAGGAGGCCCTTACAAAGAAAGCAAAGTTAGGTGCCACTGAACATTTTCTCCCTACAATATAATTGGGTCTGTGCCCGGGATATTCATTCAGGCTTTGTCCTCTCTCATGTTGATCACTCAGTGTGGCTTAGTGTGTATTGAACATACTTGCTGACCTCTAAGATGCGGAAGCAGGTTCTCTCGACATACAAGTTCTTTATCCCTTCTTTCTTCCAGGTCTACACTGCAGTGTATTCGCACGATGACCTGTGAATATGCGCTTTGCTCATTCTTTGTACCTGGTGATAGGCAGGTGGTCATAGGAACAAAGGTAAACTGAGACTTTTTCTTGGGTGTTGAGGGGCTTTTCTACTCAATATTAAAGTTATTTGAGCAATCTGGTTCTTTTTTTTAGCATATTGGAAATGTATTAGAGCTGGATGAGAAAGTGTTAGTTCACTGCCCTTTTTTTGAGGTTTTTTTTTTAAGTTGTTTTCTTTATTTGTTTCTACAATAATCAAACCTTATGTCACATTATGAAGAAGAAAATTAAATCATAACCCTAACATAACTGTCATTAACATTTTGGTGAACAGCCTTTCGTGCATCTTTTATGAGTACATATATAATTGTGTTTTGAGAAGACCAGTGATAAAATACATGAAGTACCTAGCATTGTGCTTGGTGGATAGAAACATTCAGTAAAGACAGACTGATCATCAGGTCCTCATTCCCAGCTGCTAATCAGATTGGGAGATAACCGTGTGGGAATAAGCAGACATGGATTTGGATTCAGATTCTCTCCCTTACAAAATAGGTAATTTGGAGCAAGTCACCTAACTTCTCTTAGCGTGTGTTTCCTTATCTATAAAATGGGAAGATGACACTTTTTGATGGTGGCTGTTACATCAGATGGGCCTATGTTTGAATCCAAGCTCTTCCACTCACTAGCTGTGACCTTTGGGCAAGTTACTTAACCCTGTAAGCTTTGGTTTTCTCGTGTAAAATGATGTAAATTACCTGCCTCGCAGTAACAAAGCACTTAGCACAGAGACTGGCTCACAGGAAATAACTGATAAATAAGAGCTGGTAGCAGAAGTAGCAGTAATGGTAGTAGGAGCAGTAGTGAGAATAAAATGGGAGAAGGTCCATGGAATGTTTTGAAAAGTGCTTTGCAAGTATTTGTCATCTTTATCCCTCTAAACCAATGCCATATTTGCATGATTATATTATTGGAAAACCTATGTATCACAATGGATATTTTTTGCCCAGCAAAAGTGTAAAGTAAGCTGGAGAAGTTTTAGGGTCAATGTCAAGGAAAGAGCATTAAATTTCAGTTAAAAGTTTCCCTCATTTTTCATTCATTCTTTCAGCAAATGTCCATCTACTGTTTACTGTTGAGAAAGCATTTTGCAAATTGCTTCGAAGACTACCTGTATGACTAAACTACAATCCGTAGCCCAGTCTCTGTGCTAGGCAGTTAATGTACATTATCTCATTTAATCCCCACACCAACTTAGCGAGGTTGGTGATATAAACTCCATTTTACAGATGAAAAAACAGCCTCATGGAGATGAATTCACCAACAGTCACAGAGTTGGAAAGAGGCAGCCCTGGGACTCAAGTCTTTCTTCTTAACCCTCTTGCCACCATGTGTGCGGAAGGGCATCAGAGAGCAGGCTTTGCTGTTGTGTTTGTTCCATGCTGGCACCGCGACTGCAGCACATACAGAGTTTTAAAGAGGAAGCGTAGCTGAATGTTTCCTAAGCTACCACAATTTTTTTTTAAGTTCATTGTCCTCCCTAGCATCGTAGGTAGATTTGTATTTCTTATTGTCAGTGTATTGTAGAGCAGGAAACCTAAATTAGATGGAGAAGAGTTGGTTAAGGCAATTACTGTAGAGGATGGGCCACTTAGGACTGATTAAACTTTAAAGGTTTTTAGGTTTGCCGTTTGCTATTATGTTTATTCTGATATTTCCCTTTTGAAGTTGGGGAACCGTGAAAATGACAAGAGTCCAGTACTACAAGGTTGTCCTGTTCCATAGTGTACAGCATAGCAGCCCTGCCAAGGTTAACTTAACACGTCACTAGGGATTTAACAGCATTTATTCAGATAGGAAGTACAGAGCATGGAGCGTGGATTCCATTTCTAAGCAGTTGGCCGTGTTGTTGATGCTTGGTTATGAAATCTTTTCTAACCTGTGTAGGCATGAATCATGGAAGTTGTAGGTGTGCTCATGAGAGCTGTGCTCATTTTGTGTCTTCCATAGACAGGAAAGCTACAGCTTTATGACTTGGCCTCAGGAAATCTGCTGGAGATGATAGATGCACATGATGGAGCTTTATGGTCCTTGTCTCTTTCTCCAGATCAGGTAACTAAGCCAGATGTTAAGATATGGACTTCAGTACTCTGGCTGCATTTCCCATTTCTTATCTCAAGTTTTACTGCTGCCTAACAGATCTCTTTCAGGGTTTCTTTAAGGAAAGCCCACGTTTTATCTGATCTTTAGATTTCATATATGAGGCTATATTGTGCCTGATAATATGAATAGGTGTCATTGTGAAATGAGTTCTTGTTCAGCTGCTCTTCATCATCAGCTACATGAAATCAGACCCTCATGATTTTTTACCAGTGGTTGGTGATACCTCTTAAGAGAAAATATTTCCTTGGGCAACACAATGCAGAGGATAGAGTAGACTTTTCTGCTCCCCTTTTAGTCCATACATCTATGACTATGTAAAACTAGTGTTTTTTAGCAGATGTGTCAGCCTTTTCGAGTCAGTAGCAGTGTGCTTCCCTTCAGAGGAGTCACCCTGGAGAACTGTATACTTATTCTAGTAATGGTGCTCTTGCTCAGAACATTCTGAGATATTTTTTGACAATACCTTAAGAGATTGTGGCCTGTTCATTTAAATATTCCCAGTGGTGGCAAACCTTCATCCACTGAAAATAGATATTATTTTTGGAAAAAATAGAATATGGAATTTAGAATGGGTAATGCCATTTGGGGCAGAAAAAGCAGCATTTAAAATTTGAACAGTAATAACACCTTGCATTTGTCGAGTGTAGAGTGTTCTATCTTTTCCAAAGTACTTTCCCATCCATTATGTCATTTATTGTTACTTTTACAATGGTTTTATAAACCAGGTAGTCTTTATCACTACAACAACACTCAGTATCGTGGTAAGGTTGTTTCCCATGTTACAGACCTCTGACATGGCAGAATAGACACTTGAGATCTAGTTTTCTGACTCCATGTTCTATATACTTTGCACTAACACTGCAATGTGATGAGACTAATTTCCTTGGTACTGGAAAACAGTTTCAAACATACTTTAAGCAGGGACATTGCAGGAATAAATTTATACCCTTCTAAGGTGAATACTTGGAACAAACTTATTTAGATTATCCAGGCTATGTATATTTGTCAAACTGTTTTACTGCTTAATGGCAAATTCTTTTGACTGTTGCCTTCTTAGTTGGAGCAAAAAACCCCACAGTGTTCATTGAGTCTTTCTTCTGGTTGCTGAATAAAAGTATAACTAGAACTTTACCTTAGTTATCATTTGTCTACGTTAGTGTCTGCTAGGAATTCTCAGATAAGGTCTGGGGCAGTAGCCCCAAAAGAGCTATGAAAGGGATTAGGGAGAAACCACATTTTTCTTAATTCTTGTTCCATGCTCTTAAATAAAAATGGTTTTTTATACTATTTTGATGTCTTATCAAAGTTTCTGTACTAAAATATTTTTTAATTGAAATGTCATTTGATTTTCAGCGTGGCTTTGTGACAGGTGGTGCAGATAAAGCTGTCAAGTTCTGGGATTTTGAGTTGGTGAAAGATGAAAGTAGTACCCAAAAAAGGTGAGTAAAACATTTTTTGTGTCCTTTTTTTTTGGAGTGAAAGTGGGGAACCACCGAATGGACTTTTGACATGTGTATTTCTGTTGAGCTTCAGAGAGTTTTTGGAATTTTTGCCTCTGTAGAATACTCATTAATTTTTCTTGACGCTTTCTGTGATGCTAGACTTACTGTGAAGCAAACCCGAACCTTGCAACTAGACGAAGATGTTCTGTGTGTCAGTTACTCTCCCAATCAAAAGCTGTTGGCTGTGTCTTTGCTGGACTGTACAGTGAAAATTTTCTATGTTGACACTTTAAAGGTACAGTGGTCACTCCTGGGAATATTTTCTTTGTTTCTGACTGACCTTGAGTTGAGACTGTAAAGTGGCCTTGACTGTGCCCGGCAGTAGTATGTTTCTAAAAATTTGTGAGTGAATCAAGACATTGTAGGGGCACTAGGAAAACTAGAGTTTTACAAGAATCCTTTGGTCCAATTTTTTTGAATTTTGTTTAAAGCAAGTTATATTTCATGTGTTCAGAAAATCTGTGAACAGAAACTTTTATCATAGCCAGTAGTTCTAAGAGCATTGCTGGGTGTCCTGGGCAGTGATTCTACACTTGGCTGTACATCAGGATCATTTGGGTTGCTTTTAAAAATATGGATTACTGGGCCCTTTGCCCAGAGAGTCAGTAGGACTGGATTGAGCCTGGGAATATTGTGAAGCAAGTGTGCCAGAGTCTTTTCAGTAAGAGATCCAGAGAGCATCTCTGCCATATTCTGAGTGGGGCGGTAGGCTTCCGGGACATCGCTGGCGCCACTTGTTGCAGTGTTCTTGGCAAGTGCATGCAGGGTCTGTATGCTAGACATAGGTTCAAGCTGCCTTCACTGGTTTGTTGTCATCTTTGAAAATACAGACATAAAGCAATCCAGGACAGTTTTTAGCATTGTATTTTAAAGTTATATTTTAGATCCACATGTAATAAATTATGCCTATATTTTATACACGGACATGACTGACTTATATATATATTTTTTAATGTGTAGTTTTTTCTCTCGCTATATGGACACAAACTGCCTGTTATATGCATGGACATCTCTTACGTAAGTAAAATTTAAATAGTGTGTCAGTAACAGGTTGTCTTTTCTAAAGCACTTTCTTAGTTCTTGTCTGGATATCTTCATTTTAGAGTATTTATTTTTTCATTCTGTTGTATATCTGACTTTCTTCAAAAAAAAAACCTCATGAAGTAATATATATTATAATCACACCTTAAATATAAACATATATTACTTTAATGCTTTCAGAATATTTTCACAAATATCTGAATTAATCCTCATAACTAACTCCCTGTTGTGGATTCCCCAAATAGTATTTTGTTGTCTAAAATACTGTAATTGGTAGAGCACCCTAAAATATGAAAGACTTTAAAAAAAAAGCATCCCCCTTTATTCTGAAGGATAATATTGGTAAGGAAGATGGAACTTGGCTTTATATTTGGATATTTACAATATTTTGAACTACATATACTTTTAGTCTCTTAACCAAAATCATATTTTTGCAGTGTCTAGTTATATATTTAGAAACAGCGGCGTCCAGGTGAAAGGAATTGGCCCTCTGCTTTAGCTGTCTGGGATCAGTGCATTCACAGAATAAGTTGGTGTTAAAAAATATTTCAGATTTTCTTGTTATTTTGATAACCATTTGAACTAGGCATTGAAATAGGAAGGATAAGAGAAATAGTAATAGGGAACAGGTGATAAAAGTCTAAGTCATAAACATTCTAGTAGATTCTTTCCCAGCCTCACTTTTTCCTTTTCTTGCCCTCTTCCTCTCTCCCCCCAAATCCTATGACAGAGATTTTTTTTTTTTTTTGCCTATCTGTTTAACAAAGTAAATAGATAACCTACATCCAGGCACAACACTATCCTTGGAGCAGTACGAAAACATTTAAGCCACCGAGTTCTTGCTTTCACTTAAGAAGCTTTTAAAGTAAATCTGTAGGCAAAAGCAAAGAAGTAGGTGCTTTTGGTAGAGAGATGAAATTAATTTTTTGGCATTGATTTTAATGTTTTTGAAAGCAATGGGTTAAATGTTCTGGTTAGCTTTTCTTTATTCAATTTACAGAATTTCAGATAATCAAGTAGTGTTTTACCTGTCTTCCTCATAGGATGGAGCACTAATAGCAACTGGCTCTGCTGACAGGAATGTGAAAATCTGGGGTTTGGACTTTGGGGACTGCCACAAGTCTCTCTTTGCACATGATGACAGGTAGGTGCAGTCTTTTCTGGGACCTCCCTTTGAGTCACCTGTAAGTATCATCTCCCTTGAGCATCGTGTTTATTATTTAGTATTCTCAGTCATAAATTGAAAGTTCTACATGTAAATAATCAGACAGTCTAGAACTAGCTGTCCAGAAGCTATTTATGTGCATAAGGCTCTTTCTAATAATGTGGAATTGGATGACATTTGAATACTTCTCTCCCTTTTTAGTGTGATGTACCTACGGTTTGTACCCAAGTCTCACCTCTTCTTCACTGCTGGGAAAGACCGTAAGATTAAGCAGTGGGATGCGGACAAATTT
The DNA here is from genome assembly GCF_020826845.1 of Diceros bicornis minor. Lineage (NCBI taxonomy): Eukaryota > Metazoa > Chordata > Mammalia > Perissodactyla > Rhinocerotidae > Diceros > Diceros bicornis. Next base: position 50,212,409 of record NC_080743.1, read on the forward strand.
GAACACATACAAACCCTGGAGGTAACCTCTTGCGTGCTTTGCTTGCTCAGTACTTAACTACTTTTTAAGATTGAGTGTTGATCCCCCACTAATGTAAGCAGATGGCTGTCTATGAGTAAGGTATTCTTACTCAGGCTTTTTGTTTCTGTTTTTTCTCTCTCCAGGGGCACCACCAGGAAATATGGTGTTTGGCTGTAAGCCCCAGTGGAGACTATGTTGTGTCATCGTCCCATGACAAATCTCTGAGACTTTGGGAGAGAACAAGGGAGCCTCTTATTCTTGAGGAAGAAAGGGAGATGGTGAGGACTTTAGGCTTGGTTACAAATGTGCTGGTGGGTGTGTGACATGCTGTCCCAGGTGAAGTCTGTCCAGTGCAGTCACACCTCAGTTGGTGCAGGTCCAAGAACCTCCAGGAGAAGTTTCCAAGACGGCTGTCGCCATTTCTGCAGTTAGGCAGAGACAGAGATGCCATTAAGGGATTGTATTTTGAAACAAGCAGATTCTCACTGTCTCATTTCACTTCCTGTGCAGACCATGTATTTCCTTTTAAATTAATTTATATCTATCTCTTGGCAGCAAAGGGAAGCAGAATATGAGGAGAGTGTGGCCAAAGAAGACCAACCAGCAGTAAGTAAATCTTTTGGGACCCCGAGATTGTGCCCTGTAATTATCTTATTGGGATTTACTGTAATTTTAAGAATTTCTAACGGAATCAGAACTGGGGCTACATGCTGAAGTCATCACCAGCTGATAAGGGAAGGAATCTGTGTAGTCCTTTTAAATTCAGCAATATATCCTGATTTTATGGGATAAATGATTGACCAAATTTAGTATTGAAGATTGTCATTCTGCCTTTTATTTTTTAAGGAGGTTTCAGGGAATTATTTCATTCCAAAATGAAATAATTTTCAAGAATGAAAATCAAAAGATTTGAGAAGTTGGGCATTCTCTTTAAACATTTGTAGAGCAGGCTATTCTTATGATAACGTATATAAAACAGTTAACATGGTGTCTGACTTACTAAGTACTCAATTAGTCGTAGCTGATAATACCGTCTTCTCATTGTCATAACACAGTAATGCCTGTTCTTTTATGGATATAAGATTAATTTATTGGCTTTTTAATGCCTGTCAATGATATTTTTCAAAGATCTCTCTGTTTCTGACAGGTTCCAGGAGAGACTCAAGGTGACAATTACTTTACTGGAAAGAAAACTATTGAAACGGTCAAAGCAGTAAGTTGATATAGAATATAGTATCTCATTTTTCAGTAGCATCCCGACTTTTTATTAAAAGCCTTTATCAACCAAATAGCCGTTTTGTGGGAAAAATTTCATGAAATTTATAGATGGGGATCATAACCTATGTTTTCCTCCCTTGTAACCAAGGACAAGAGTAGTGCTGAATCTGTTTAATCAGTACATGGTTTCTAGAAAGGAAAGCTTGATCTCCTGAAAGTAGCACCTTTCAAGTGTTGCTGGAAGCTGCTCTCAAGGTGTCCACATATGGTCTTACCTGAATCCGTGACACACAGTCTCCTCCCTGTAAATTAAAGAAAAAGAAAAGAAAAACCAAAGACGTCTTTAAATGCTGTTGGCATTCTATTGGCACATCTTTATTAAACTGACTCAAGCTATTTTATTTGGTAAATTTCTAGTCAGACCTCCCAGTTGCAGTGTTGTGGTATGATGGAGTGCGTTGTGATGATTTCTGTCCTTTATCGCCATCTGTGTAGGCTGAGAGGATCATGGAGGCTGTTGAGCTATACCGAGAAGAAACTGCAAAAATGAAAGAACACAAAGCCATTTGTAAAGCTGCAGGGAAGGAGGTAGGACAGTCCATTAAGTTCTCTCTGGGAAACATTTGTAAATAGAGACAATTCCTGAGAAGAAAACCACTGTTTCAGGATTTATTAACTCAGATCAGGAAATGAGATAAATGTAACAGAATTTTTTCTAATTCAGATATTAGAAAGCAGGAATTAAGGAACTGGGAGGAAGGAAGCTTGGTCTTAATAAAAAGAGAAGGATGGGAAATTATAGATTGAGGTGATTATTGTATTGAGTAGAAACTCATGCTCCTACTTTGGTTTGGGAGACAGGGTAACCATTTCAGATTTCTAGATGAAATGTATTGCCCAAACTCATTCGTAAGCACAATAGAAACTAAAAGGCCTGATAATTCTTGTATACTCTTTCAGTTTTTAGGGTCTCTATTTTCTCTTTTCAAAATGTAAAATACTGTTATCACCATACCTGTGAAGAGCACTATCAAAGTCCTGTTTTTTAATGACTTGATTTAATAATTTCTTCCTAGGTTCCTCATCCCATCAACCCCATCTTGATGGCTTATGGCAATATTTCTGTGAGTAGAATGTCTAACAGTTTCCCCTTGGTCATTCAAAGGTTACTTCAAGGACAAGAGAGGAAGTGAAGAGGCATTATGATTTGAGAATGGATGCATTGGAAAATACTTGTCTTTAAAATCTCTCTTGAATGGTGGAATCCTCTAGGATATTTTGTATTTCAAAAGGACCATTTTAGTGTACCTTTCAATTCAGCTTTTTTGGTTGGACTGAACTGGCATTCTTCTATTTTCTAGTGCTTATTTATGTTCAGTATCCAAAGCCCTCTGAAGATTCTGTTCATTTAAATGAACTTTGAAATTGAAGGTTTTAGAGGAAAAGTTGACATAAATCAGTCAGAGAAAGGAGGAGAGAGAGTGAGTAGTGGAAGAACGAATGCATATCTAGCAATCTCAGATTACTTAGTGCTTTATGTGTATGTCTCATTCATCCCAGTAATCATGAGTCAGTGCATCTTCATTTTATAGATAGGAAACTGGCCTGACTTATAGATAGAAGGTAGCATAGTTGGTAAGTGGCACAGCTGGATTATCAACCCAGATATGACTAACTCAAAGCCCATGGATGTCTTGCCATTTTTGAACAGTTTCTTAAGTGAGGGGGAGGTGTCCCTGTTTTTAGGAGACGGAAACTAGAGAGCTTCAGTAGAAACCAGCCAAGAGTATCTCTCATGCTGTTATGCTTCCTTTATAGCCTTCAGCTTATGTGTTGGAGATTTTTAAAGGAATCAAGTCAAGGTGAGTCCCAGTGCACAGTGATTATAATTTGTCTGCTAACATTTATCGAATGCTTGTCTAAACATGAAATAAATATAAATTATAATTGACAGTTATCTTCCTTATAGGTTTAACTATGGCAAAATTTTGATGGAAAATAATTCGTTATAATGTTCTTTTGAAGGTAGAATAGGAAGCTCTTCCTGAAGTATGAAGGGAGATGCTTTCAAGGACAAAGGCAGGATAGAGCTACTTTACATTGTAGGTAATGAATTAATCTGTAATTCAGTCAGAAGTACCAAATCGAAACATTCATGTTGTGTGTCCCTTTGGCTTATTTTCTGTGTACATACACAATTGGAATCGTACTGTTTGTATCCTGTTCTTTTTTACAGAATATTTCCTGAGCCTTTGCTCGAGTTACTGATATTCTTCAAAAAACATATTATTGAATTCACAATATTCCATTGTATGAATAATTACTACTGGATGTTGCTTTTTGTTTTTTGCTATTATCAATCCTGCTTCAGTGAACACCTTATTATATAAATCTTTGTCATTGTTATCATTTTTCTTAAGACGAGTCCTGGCAGTCTAATAACTGATCAATGGGCATGAGCTTTTAAAGGCTTATGTTGCTGAATTACTTTCCAGAGTGCTTGTACTGATTTTTACCAGGCTTTTAAAAATTCTTTGCCAGTTTGAGAGGCAGAAGGTGATATGTATTATTTTCATTTCTTTTGATTATTAATGAAATTAAAATTTTATCGTATTTGTTGGCCAATTATATTTTTTTCCTTGAATTTTCAAGTTTACTTTCCCTTTCTTCTACTCTTTAGTAGTTTCTCTTACTGGTTTTTGAGAATTTTTTATATCTGTTGTCATATATTTTTGGAATAATTTTTCTTGTTTGTGATTTACCTTTTGATTTTATTTATGATTTTTTGTGTGTGCATGTGAAGAAGATTAACCCTGAGCTAATATCTGTTACCAGTCCTCCTCTTTTTGCTGAGGAAGATTGGCCCTGAGCTAACTAACATCTGTCCCCATCTTCCTCTACTTTATATGTGGGACACCCGCCACAGAATGGCGTGATAAGCGGTGCACAGGTCCGCGCCCAGGATCCAAACCTGCAAACCCTGGGCTGCCAAAGCAGAGCGCACGAATTTAACCACTATGCCACCAGGCCGGCGCCTGTTTATGATTTTGACCTACTGAAAGTTATTCTTTTTTCATAACAAATCTCAGTATCTAAATATATGCCTTGCAGGAAATAAACAGGACCTATCTGAGGATAATGATGAAACTTCACTAGAGATTGTAGAGGAAAATTTAAATCAATGGAGGTACTATGCATTCCTAGATGAGAGGATTCTGTGTTTTAAAGATTTAGTTTTTCTTAAACTAATTTATAGGTTTGTGATCCCAGTTGAAATCCTCTTGAGATTTCTAATTGGAATTGATGAAACGATACTAGAACTAGTTCAAGAAAAGTAAAACTAACTAAACCAGAACAAGAGGGAGCTATTCTAGATTAAAAAGCTACAAAATTAAAATAGGCAGGATTGTTGTCAGAATCGATCGATCATCAAAACAGACTTGAAAGCCCTGAAACAGACTCTTATCAATAAGGACTCAGTATGTGGTAAAAGAAGTATCATATGAAGATGGAAAATTCAACAAAAAACTTTGGAGATTGGTTATCTGGAAGAAAAAGAGTTAGATTCTTCTACCATGCCATGGGCCAAAATGCATCACGTGGATTAAAATGTTAACTATAAAAAAACATTGAAAAGAGAGAACCATCTAGAATATAAATGAATATTCAATTTAACTCTGAATGGATAATATCTATTCAAGTAGAAGAGAAGTAGAAAAAATAGCGGAAAAGATTTAAAAATTGACCATGTTAAGAAATGTGGCATTTTTAATGTTAATTTTTTTTCTTCTTCAGTGAGCTGGAAGAATCTCTGCTTGTGCTGCCTTTCTCTTACGTCCCAGACATTCTTAAGCTCTTTAACGAATTCATCCAGCTGGGCTCTGATGTTGAACTTCTGTGCCGATGCCTCTTCTTTCTCCTCAGGTAACATCCCTTTGCACAGAATCCCATGTCTACTCAGCAGAGCTGCTCTAGTCCTATAACTGAAGGTCTCAATGCTTTGAGATTAAGAAAGCTAATAATGTATCAGATTCAGAGACTGTTACAGAATTTCATTGCTGCCTGACATAAATTATTTCTTATCTTTTGGAATCAGTCTTACCCTTAAAACAAGGGTAGTGATGGCCTACCTCTTTCATGTGAGACAACCCATTGCTTAGGAATGCGTAATCAGGCACAGGTCTCCAGGTTGGCGGCCAACATGGTAGCTCTGGTTCCAGTCAGTTCACTAAGAGCCCATTACTGAGTGGCCAGTTTGCCTCATTTGTTTCTTTTTCACTGTTTAGTTTAAGCAAAATGGTTTTGTTTTGTCCTCATAACAGCATTTTAAGGAATAGTGGATTTATTTTCCAGGTCTCTAATGGTACGAATGGAAAAGTAAGGGCATATATAGAGGGAATTAGAAACATAAAGAAAATATGTTCATTAGACTGTATTTTTACATATGAAGAATTCTTGTTATTATGTAATTGAGAAGAATGTATTTACAAAGGCTTAAGAATAGATTCTTCTTATCTCTCAGTCTCTGCCCCTCGTTTTCAAGCTGTTGTAGCTGGGAACAGGAGTGGAGACCAATTGAACATTCCTTAAAATGCTGTTATGAAGACAAAATAGAAACTGGTCAGCCAATACCAAATAGTTGAAAAAAAAAACAGGTATATTGAGTGAATTGGCATTGGGTGAATTGGCCTGTTTTCATGATTCTTAACCCTCCATTCCTTTTATGCTATCAGTGTAATACCAAAAGAAGAACAATGATATGTTAATATTATGCTGTGGTCATATTTATACTTTTGAGCAAGGTGTGAGGACATAAATTCATCCTCAACAATATTACTAACAATTTCTTATTGCTATGGCATATGTGCTGTTGAATCAGGGTTACTGGTCCTAAGAGAAACACCATGAATACTTCTAACATATCAGAGGGTTGTAGATGGTTACTGCCTCACAGGTAGATATGGCAAGTCACAATTGAGGGTGGGGGTGAACGTGGAGATTAAAGGAGCGTGGTTTCACCAAGGGCATCTTGGTACTCCAGGTCAGAATCTGGCTCTCTGGTTGATGATTACCTCTTTTTTGCTGTAGTTTCATTAGAAATATTAATAAATCTTTGTTGAGTTAGCATTTCTTAGAAGGTTCATTTTCTCACTGAGCTTCCCATAAAATACCACTGTCAAAATCTATGGCGACCTGGTAGATTGCTCTGAAGAGTCAGGTTTGCAAATGAGTTGAATGTGTTATAATTCAGGATAATATTTTAAAAATTGTCATCAGAATAAACTGAACAGTAGGGAAGGAACTCTTTTTTTTCTTTTTTGAGGAAGATTGGCCCTGAGCTAACATCTGTTGCCAATCTTCCTCCTTTTTTCTCCCCAAAGCCCCAGTAGATAATTGTATGTCACAGTTGTACATCCTTCTAGTTGCTCTATATAGGATGCCGCCTCAGCATGGCTTGATGAGTGGTGCGTAGGTCCATGCCAAGGCCCAAGGTGAACCCTGGGCCACCAAAGTGGAACATGTGAACTTACACTGTGCCATCAGGCCAGCCCGGGGAAGAAACGTCTTTAGTATTTTTTGCTAGAAGCATTTCTGTACTCCCATATGGTAAAATGAATTTTTTTTTTTTGCTTTGATATTGTCTATTTGCTATTTCTAGAAGGGGATAAGTAAAGCCAGAACCACTACCTCTCTTTGTAACCTGACTCTGTTGTATTTTTCTATTAGGATTCACTTTGGGCAGATCACTAGCAACCAAATGCTTGTGCCAGTCATTGAAAAATTAAAGGAAACAACTATTTCAAAAGTCAGGCAAGTCCGCGTAAGTATCTTTGTAGAAGTACAGTCACGAGGGGAAAATCCTAGTGTGTGTGTAACTTAGAAGTAGTGTAGTGTGCTGTGCTTTGTCTTTGGCAATATTGAGCAGACATCTGTATTTGAGATAAGATTTTCATTGGAGCTGGTAGGAATAGGAAAAAAAACAAGACAAGACCTTAGACAGGGAGGGATGAGGAACAACACCTGCAGCATCGGTTCCCCTGACTCACGGAGGCTGCTCTGGTGAACTAAAGTGGGAGGAAGTTTGTCTAATCTTTCCTCTATTCCTCTCCAGGATGTTATCGGCTTCAATATGGCAGGTCTTGATTATCTCAAGAGGGAATGTGAGGCAAAAAGTGAAGTTATGTTTTTTGCTGATGCTACCAGCCACTTGGAAGAGAAGAAGAGGAAGAGGAAAAAGAGGGAGAAGCTAATTTTAACATTGACTTAGAACCCAAATGCGGTACCTTTTTCTGCTTTTTCTTTAAGAAAAAACTTCCAAATTAACCAGCACTAGAGTTGCTGTCAACTTAAAAATAACCAGGTAACAGAGTTTTTCTTGTTGCAGAAGATTTCAGGATATGGTTCCCTGCTTTGCCTGAGGGAATTCCAGCGTGGGACTGTGGGCTCCATTTCTTGGACTGAACCATAGGATTAGTTTAAAATCCTTCTGTGCCCTCAAAGATTCAGCCCTGCAGGAGTTGTTCCCTTTCTATTCTAGCAGAAGGCAAAGAATTTTTTTTAACTAGGCATTTGTTTTACTGGACTTGAAATTATGATTTCAAAAGTTTTTCTTTTTTTTTTAAGGCAGAAGATTTGTTGGTTGATTTGTTATTCTTTGTATTAGGTTTTACCTCCCACTGAGACAATCAGGTACACGATTACTCTCTGCCCATTAATGCAGAATCATGGACTTACAGAGCTGAAAAATACTCTAAAAATTATCTAGAACAGCCTCCTTAAACTTAACCTCTTGCAAGTTGTTCTATCTGTATATAAAGATATCCTAATTGCTAATTGTTTATACTTCTCTAAATAAAACAGTTGTTTCTAATTACAGCATAGTCCCTAAGATGCCTTGCTGGGCTTCTGAGTGATTGATACTGTGTGTGTGTGTGTGTGTGTGTGTGTGTGTGTGTGTGTGTGTGTGTGTAGGTGGGAATGTTTTAGGAAAAGATATTGACGCATACTTGTAGGCCAGGGGTTTTCTTTTGTGGGAAGTTTTTAAGTTACTAATTCACCTCCTTGTTATAGTTCTAGTCAGATTTTCTGTATCTTCTTTTGTCAGTTTCAGTAGCTTGAGTCTTTCTATGAATTTGTCCATTTTGTCTGAGTTGCTGTGTTGTAGTGCTACTGTTTTCTTGCCAGTCTCAGAGCTCCAGGTCTTGTGGCTTGGCTGTCTGTCCCAAGCACAAGTCTATGATTGTTCCTAAGCATAACAGTCACTGAAGTGAGGTAAGGAATATAGTGGTGTTATTTGTTGGGCAGAATAAGAGTCAGAATTTTGGCATTGAGTTCCTAAGGCTTAACTAGGAAAAGGCAAGAGAGTAAATTGTGGATTCGAAGTGCTTTCCAGTTGGAAGAATCAATCTTTTCTTTAGGCAGCTGTTCCTGCCACCAGGGAGAGGAGTTAGTTACTTAATTCTTGAATGATATCTTAATACTTGAGTGAACAAAGGCTGAATCCATATCTTGTTTGTGCTTCTTGGAGTTGTTCATAAGAACATAAAGAAATGGCAGCATTTTCCATTAACATTTTTGATGATTTTCAAACCAAAACAAGTTCCAGGAGGGCACTCCACAAGTATATTTTTTAAAAGTGCTGCTTTCCCATAGTTTTGCCACCGTTTAAGATTAACAATACCAGGGGATTTAAAGCTGTTTCTGTCTAAGTGTTACACTAATCAAAGAGAAGGAGAACTTGTGATAGATGAAGTGATGAAGTACCTGAGTTATAACTTTTGGTCAAAATACTTGAAACTCCTTAACCCTAAAGGTTTGAGGTTAACCAGTGAGTTAAAAAGTAAAATTTAAGCCAAGCAGATTTCTAGTCATTAAGTCAGCATTTATTGGCTTAGCCAGCCGTTGGCTATATTAATCCTTAATACAGAAACCATTTAATGAATAATATCTCTTGCAAATCATGCTGTAGTACCTGTAGAAGCCTATAATGCCATAAAGAAAAACCTCATGAAGGGTTTAAGAGTATAACATCTTATCTTATTTTATATAGATATAAAATATGTATAAATCATACATAATATATGTCTATTATATATAAATTATATATGCATATTATATATAATATATATTTTATTATTGTTATATATTATATATTATTTATAATATATATAATTTATAATATATATTATATAATATATATACATATGTATCTGTCTCCATGTAAAGAAGATAAGCTTAACAATTTTGAGATTCCTGGCTAGAAGTTAGGTGCTTGGTATACTCGGTATTAAATTGTTTCTCAGTGGCAAGTGTTGTAGGTCTAGTTCATCCCAAAGAAACCTCGTAAATCCAGCAGAGAATATATGATAATGACCATGGAGGTAGTGGTGTCTGTCACTGGGACCAGGACTATATCTGGGGTTCCACTTACCGATCAGATGTAATCGATGCACCTGCTCAGTGCAGCCTTTCTAGGCCACACCAGACGGGAGCTTAGGAAGAAGCCTCCTGTCCTACATACACCATCCACAATTCGCCCCCTTTCCTTACAATTTAATCCTGAGTTTTGAGATGAGACTGAGGTTCCTAAGGGTAACATCCCCTTATATTCAAAGTGCTATCACTTTGTTTCTGAGGTGTTGTGGGATCCGAGCAGCTCTGCCATGTTGTTAGGACAGAGCCCACGTGGTCCAACAGTCAGGGCCCGACCCTTGTTAGGACCTAGCACTAGTTGCCCTTGTGTAGTCCCTTCCCGCTGAATGTGGGCTGGACCTGTTGACGGGCTTCTGAAGAACAGAGTAGAGCAAATGTAATGGGATGCTCTTCTAGGATTAGGGTATGAGACACTGTGACTTCTGCCTTGCTCATGCTCTCAGGCTCTTCATGTGCTGTGATGAACCGAGCTGCCATGTTGTGAGATTCCCTAAGGAGAGGCCCACATGGCGAGGAACTGAGGGCCATCTCCAGACAACAGCCAGTGAGAGACCGAGGTCCTCAGTTTAACAGCTGCAAGTGTCAACTTAGAAAAAAGAAGCAATTGCAAAACAAAAGGAGAGCTTTTATTTGGAGTCTCAGAATTGCAATTCGGGGAGCACAGGTTCCGGCAGCAGCCAGAAAAGTGTCCCCCCAAGGAGTAAACTCAGGAGTTTTTATTAGCAACAAGGGGAGCCCAGAACAACCACCTCAGTTGTTTGTCAGGGAGGGTCAATTTGTGTTACAGTTCCTTGGCTTACTCAAGTATATCTTGTTGCTACCCGAAAAGTATATTTTTGCACAGTTCCTCAGAAAGTCCCTTCTCAGCAAATAACTCCCTTTTGGCAAATTAGCAAGGTCAGCACAGTTTCATATTTTTTTTAAACAAGATGGAGTCCAGGGTACAAAATGGAGTCACTGTTGTCAACTTGTTTCACACAAGGAACTGCATCCTGCCAATGACTGCCTGAGTGAGCTGAAGGCAGAGTCACCCTAGGTAAGCCTGAGTATCCAGTGCGCTGTGCCTGGATTCCTGACCCACACAAGCTGTGGGATCATAGGTGTGTGTTGCTTTAAGCCACTGAGTTTTGGGGTAATTTATTGCATAGCAACAGATAACTACCATAGCTTCTATAGAACTAATTACCTAACCTGGTTATGTTTCAGATTCCTCATCTATGAAATGGGCACAATAGCGCCTGCCCTCACAGAGCTCTTGTGGAGTGCTTACTGGCTCCAAGTAAACAGAATATGTTACTCTTGTTACTGTGTGCCACTTAAAAGATATAAAATTACAGAATGATTCCAGTGTACACATTAATAGAAGAGATTGGAAAGAAATAGACTAAAATGTTATCTGTGAGCTCTGGGTGATACTACAGAGAATCTTTACAAGAGACGTTTGTCTTTAAAATGAAAGAATAATTACAATAAGCATCTTTTAATCTCTTTAACTCTGTGATAATACGAACAAAGAGGCATAAAGGCAACATCACTTAAGACATTTTTTCTATTAGGTCAATTTATGAAGTTACTTTTTTTTTTTTTTTTTTTTTTTTTGTGAGGAGATCAGCCCTGAGCTAACATCCGCCAAGCCTCCTCTTTTTTTGCTGAGGAAGACGGCCCTGGGCTAACATCAGTGGCCATCTTCCTCCACTTTATATGGGACGCCGCCACAGCATGGCTTACCAAGCAGTACTTCGGTGCGCGCCTGGGATCCGAACCAGCGAACCCCGGGCCGCCGCAGCGGAGCGCGCGCACTTAACCGCTTGCGCCACCGGGCCGGCCCCTATGAAGTTACTTTTGATAAATTTATGCCAACAGAAATTATGAATCTTTATTTGAAAGCTATTCGGTAGTCTTCAGAAATCTCCAGCTAGAGGTGCAGACTTCACCACTGCTCAGTTTGGGATAACTTCTGAAAGTCATGGACTAGAACTGAGATGAACCATGCCTTAATTCAGTGGTTCCCAAAGTATATTCCAAGATCGTTAGGGATCCCCAAGACCCTTTCAAGAAGTCTGCAAGGTCAAAAATATTTTCAAAACAATATTAAGATGTGTGCTAGGTTGATTACTGTCCTCCAAAAATTCATGTCCACCCAGAACCTGTGAATGTGACCTTGTTTGGAAATAGGGTCTTTACAAATGTAATTGGTTAAGATGGTCTTACTAAAATCCAATGACTGTAGCCCTTATAAGAATGCCATGTGAGGACACACGGAAGGAGGCCGTGTGACAACAGAAGCAGAGGTTGAGACTAGAGTGATGCAGGTACAAGCCAAGGAAAACCAAGGATTCTGGCTGCCACCGGAAGCTAGGAGAGAGGCATGGAACAAATTCTCCCTCAGCCTCCAGAAGGAACCAACCCTCTAACACCTTGGTTTCAGACCTCTGGCTTCCTGAACTGCAAGAAAATAACTATCTGTTATTTTAAGCCACTCAGTTTGTAGTAATTTTTTATGGTGGCCCCAGGAAACTAATAGATTTTGATACCAGAAAGTGGTGTGCTGCTGTAACAAATACCTAAAAATGTTGAAGTGGCTTTGGAATTGGGTAATGGCTGGAAGAACTCTGAGCCCCTTGAGAGAAAAAGTCTGGATTGCCTTAAAGAGACTGTTGGTAGAAATATGGATGTTCAAAGCAATTTTGGTGAGGGCTCAGAAGGAAGCGATGGGGACAGTAGAGAAAGCTTCGATCACCTTGGAGAATTTCTATATCATCATGAACAGAACATTGATAGAAATGTGAACATTAAAGGTGCTTCTGGTGAGACCTCAAACAGAAATGAAGAACATGTTATTGGACACTGGAGGAAAAGTGATCCTTGTTATAAAGTGGCAGAAAACTTGGCTGAATTGTGTTCTGCTTTTGGGAGAAAAAAAAATGAACTTGAATTTTTAGCTGAGGTTTCCAAGCAAAAAATGGAAGATGTGGCCTCGTTTCTTGCTGCTTAGAGTAAAGTGCAAGAGGAAAGAGACAAATTGAGGAAGGAACTGGTCAGCAAAAAGGAACCAGAACATGATTATTTGGAATATTCACAGCCTATCCATATTGCAAAAGATGCTAAAGCATGCTCTGGGGAGATCAGTAAGGGTGTGGCTGGAAAACCTGCTGGAGAGGTTAGATTTGTGACCATGGATACCATCAACCATCTCAGCAGAAGCCAGGAATAGAGATGCAGTTATCCAGGAAGGATCTGTGGAGGACCCTCGTCTCTAATGGCACGGACCCCCTTGACATCCACGGAAGTACGACAGGTTTTTGAGAATGTTATATCAGCAGAAACGCTGCCAGCTTGGGCTGACGGGGACAGAGACAAGACAAAATGAAGGAAGGCTGCCAGACTTCTGGGATTCTATAAATAGGAAATTTGCTGCCTGGAGGATAAGACAGTGTCCCAGGCTGAGGATGGAGAGGGTTGGGCCAGCAGGGCCTCTGAGGGTCTAGAGATTGGGGCTGGTGAAGACTTTGAGGGCCCAGGGGGCAGATCAAGCCCCAGATGATGATTCTCAGCCCTTGAAACCTCATGAAATTTGCCCTGCTGGGTTGCAAACTTGCTCTAGACCAGTTTATTCCTTTATTCCTTCCATTTTCTTCCTTTTGGAATGGGAATGTCTATCCTGTGCTTGCCCCACTGTTGTATTTTGCAAGCTGACAACTTGTTTTCTAGTTTCACAGGTCCACAGATGGAGAGAAAACCAGGATAGGTCATACATACCAGAGTCTCATCCATACCTGATTTAGATGATGAGATTTGAAACTTTTTGAGTTGATGCTATTTAGTTAAGAGTTTTGGATTTAGCATTAATCCTGGAATGGATGAAGACTTTGGGGAATGTTGGGATGGGGTGACTATATTTTGCATGTGGGATGGATATGAATTTTAAGGGACCATGAGAGTAGAATGTACTGGGTTTGTCTCCACAAAATTCATGTCTACCAGAACCTGTGAATGTGACCTTATTTGTAAATAGGGTCTTTAAAGATGTAATCAAGTTAAGATGAGGTCATTCAGGATTTGGGTAGCCCCTAAATCCAATGTGTTGGTCTTATAAGGAGAGAGATGCACACAGAAATACAGTTACGCGTCACTTAATGACGGATACATTCTGAGAAGCGCATTCTTAGATGATTTCGTTGTTGAGTGAACATCATAAAGTGTACTTACACAAACCTAGATGGTGTAGCCTACTACACAGCTAGACTATATGGTACTAATTAATCTTCTGGGACCACCGTCGTATATGCAGTCCGTCGTTGACTGAAACATTGTTACGCGGTGCACGACTATACACAGGGAAGAATGCCATTTGAGACAGAGGCAGAGATTGGAGTGTTGCGGCTATAAGCCAACTAACACCAAGGATTGCTGACAACCATCAGACTTTGGGAGAGAGGCATAGAACAAATTCTCCTTCAGAGTCTCTAGAAGGAACCAACCCTGCTGACACCTTGATTTTGGACCTCTGGCCTCCTGACTGCAAGCTAATAAATATCTGTTGTTTTAAGCCACCTGGTTTGTGGTACTTTGTTATGGCAGCCCTAAGAAACAAATACAGATTTGTTACAGCAGCCCTAGGAAACTAATTTGCCTTTTTCTCTCGTGCGTACAGTGGAGTTTTCCAGAGGCTGTATCATGTGTGATATGGTGACAGACTGAATACAGAGCAGATGGGAGAATCCAACTATATTCTACTAAGCCTGCCATTAAAGAGATTTGCAAAAATGTAAAACAGTGCCCTTCTTAATAAATTTGTGTTTTGGAAAATAGTTATTTTTCATTAAAAATCTGTGTTAATATACTGGGTTTATTGTTGTTTTTACATAAATTTAAAATTTTTCCCAGGTTTAATTCTAATTTGTTATATGTGATAGATATGACTTACATAAACCAAAGCTCTTTGGGATCCTCAATGATTTTTGAGAATGTATAAGGAATCTTGTGTCCAAAACCTTTGAGAACCACTGGCTTACTTGTTAATTCTCAAGTCCAGAAGGGCATCCTGGGGTTTGTGTTTGTGCTCCTGCTTTTTGGAAGGTCAGCTCAAGACTGAAAACAGCTCTTAAAGAATGGACTTGAGAATCACATGGAAGTAGGTTAGATTTACTTGTTCTACTTAAGATTCTCTGAGCCTCAGTTTCCTTATTGATAAAGTGGGAAAAAATATCTTATATGTATGGTATGAGGATTAGTGTGAATGTATATAAAGGGATAGTTATTATAGTTATTAAAAGCAAATATTTCCATTCCACCAGGCTAAGTGGCTCATTGTAAGAAGTGGGGAACAAACATGAGGTCTAAGGCCTGAAATTTGGTTAACAATCAAATTCCCATTTGTTACTTACTGGACCTAATGAGGAGAAACTTTACGAGACATGAAGACTCCAAGTGTAGAGGAAGAAATTGTAGAAATCCTCTGGATCGTGGGATTTTGTTTTTCCTGGGGAAAATCTTTTAATCTCTTATCATAATTGCTGCTTGTTAAAACTGGTAAAATACTCATTAAGGACTATGATTTTGATGACCAAATGATTTGTATCATAAACTCAGATAACATTTTAGAATCAGAACCTCTTGTCTAGCATAATTAGCTCAATTGATAGTATAGCTATCAATTAGTATAGCTATAGCTCAATTGATAGTATAGCTATCAATAGTATAGTATATCAATATAGTATATAGTATACTATAGTATACTTGTATATAGTATACTATAGTATACTTGTATATAGTATACTATAGTATACTTGTATATAGTATACTATAGTATCTATATTATATACTATATATTGTATATATACTATCTATATAGTATAGTATATAGTATATATCAATTGATAGTATAGCTATCAATAGAAAAGTACTTTTCTATCTAATGCAAATTTTATGTGCTCAGGCTTAGGGGATGAAGGATGGCTACTGATCTCTTGGAATTTCTTCTGTCTGTCTTTCCTGGTGTATGTTTCTTTGCTAACTGACTGGCCTCTCTATAGGAGCCATCAGTCACCATAACCAGACCCCAAACCATATCAACATCCAGATTTCATGCTTTTTTGGTGAGGAGGGGGATAGATCTTGGGAAATGGGCTGTGAACTATCATTGTTGATGTTGGAAGTAGATAAAAGAGCTAATAAAACACTTCCCCATCTGTCTGTGCCTGACAAGTGATCTGTATAAGCAAGGAAGTAGAAATTTTATTACAATAAATACAAAATGATTTACTTGCTGTGATCAGCAACAGGGATTCAGATACTCGGGATCAGCATCTAACAACCTGTGTGAAGAGGATATAAGAGGACTTGATTTAATTCCCAGAGGAAAAATACTGGTTCCTTAGTTAGTTTCCTTCTATCACCACAGAAGAACCCTGCCATCAAAAAAAAAAAAAAAAAAAAAAAAAAAAATCACATTCCTGGTGAGGCTTTCCTGACTATCTCGTTTTAAATTGCAATCCTCCTTAGCACTCCCTATACCCCCTTTCCTACTTCATACTTTTCTCCATTGTACTTATCACCATCATGAAGTCCATATTTTACTGATTTCGTGTGTTATCTGTCCTCCTACCTGAATGTAAGCTACATAAGGGTGGGGCTTTTTGTCTCTGTTGTTCATTGCTATATTCCCAGTGCCTAGAACAGTGCCTAGCACTTTACAGGCCCTTATTATCTTTGAAAGATTAAATGAACACATGAATTCAACTCCACTTCTATTGAAATCAAGGCCTTCTGACACAAGTCCCCCTAAATTTCTCCTTCACCTCAGAATGTCTGGATCCTTAGCCATCTTCACTCTCTCCCTTGCCAAGACTAACGCTTCAGCTCTGTTCTTGATTATTCTCTGGCTCTCTTTTGGATATTGCTGCTTCAGTTACTTCCTCTAATTCACATTTTTAATGTTTCTCTTCTGATCCATTCTCTTCAGCCTACAAACATACTTAAGTCTACACTAAACTGAAAATCAAAAGGAGACCTTTGTTCTATTGCCTCCCTGAGGTACCATATTCTCTTGCACTTTCCTTTAATAATAAATTTTCTTTAACGAGTATCATCCATAGTCAGTGTTTCTGCTTTCTTAATAACCAGTCATTCTTTATCTTTTGCAATTTAGTTTTTGCCCCAGCCACATCTAGCAGTCCTATTTAAATCTGCATTTTTCTTATATCTTTATAGCATCTGTCAACTATGTCCCTATTTTCCTTGAAATTCTTTGTGTGGCTTTTGAGATATTTCATGGTTTTCTAATTGCTTGGTCTGTCTCCACTGGCTCCTATTCTTCCTCCTGCTCTCTGAACAGACCCCAAATTTCTGCTCCTTTCCCATACCTTCAGTCATCACCTCTGTGTAGATGATGCTTAAAATTATTATATCTCCAGCTCTGATCCCTCAACAGATCCAGCCCTGCATATCCGTGACATATCCGTGAATCTCTACCTGAGCCCAAAACCTTGGAGTTGAACTCATGTTCCCTTACTTCCTTCTATCAGTGGGCTCCACCTCAGGTCTTACAGTTGTTCCTGCCAAGTGTCTTTCATCCATGTCTCTCCTCCATGTCTGCTGTTGCCATGCTATCGTTCTCGTCCTTACGTTTGGCCTATTGAAACAGCCTTCCAATGGTCTTTTACATATGTTGAAGGTTATCCTTCAACATATCCTGCACCATAACAGTGAATTCATTTCTATAAAGACATGCTGATTATATCATCCATTGGGTCAGAAATCTTCAGTGATTCACTGTTGCTTATATATTACAGCTTAAGCCAAGGATTCAAAATCTTCCACAGCTTGATTCCAACCAACTTTCCCACTATATTTTCTAATTCTCTCTAAGCTCTCAACAAATTGAACTCCCTGTTAACCCTCCAAACACCTGGAGCTTTCCTATTGCTATGGGTTTGTTTATTCTCTTTTTTTTCATCAAAAGTTTTTGCATTCTATAAGACCCAGCTCAAATACCAAATAGATATCTAACACAAAGTAGGACATGATTCATGTTATTGGAGTACAAAATAATATAGGAATCAAGGGTGAAGACTTTATTTCTGCTACTAGATTAGATAAGACTCCCAATTTCATTTTTATGTATGATAAAATATTTCATACCCTACTTGCATATATTAGTGGATATCAGTGTGATATCTATATGCAAGAGACACCAATATGAAGGAATCTGTGCAATTCAGTGAATATACATCCAGCCTGTATAATAAGGTATCTCCTGTCCCTCAACAAGATCACAAGTTTTATTGATGACAAATACTTGCTTTCTCTTAAATTTCTGATTGTCTGATGTCCCATAAATAGCCAATAACATTGACTTTTATTCAATTTGCAGTGATGTGTGTCAGGCATTTTGCTAGATGCTTTCAAAGATGAATGAAGACAGTCTTTGTCCTAAGAAATTTAACTCGATGGTTTTAAAGATAGAATTAATGAAGATAGATGTGGGTTTGAGGCGGTTAGAAAACAGCATTTTGACTTCCATGCTCTCCTTGCTCGCATATAATTTTTGCACTATGATTACTCAAACTGAACTTCAAAGGATATTTGCTTCCACAGGTAAGAACAGGACATCATGCTCAGTCATAATCTCAATATTGTGAGAGATGTGTGCTGATCCCTTGGCACCGTCCTCTCCCATAGCCATGGCAAATAACTCCACTTTCAGGTCTGCCTGCAAACCGGCTGCCACCTATAAGACACAATGTAGCTTTAGGATCAGGCATATCTGAGTTCAAATCTTGGTTTTTAACATTAATTTGGGCAAGTTACTAAACTCTCTAATCCTGTTTCTTCATCTAAAAATTTGGCACTAGTGAATGATGGCTCTTACAAGATTTAGAAGAATTGCTTCGTAGATTAGTTAGATAGAATTCCATTGAGTAAATGGGACGCAGGATAAATTGTTGAAGGGAAAAACCAGGTGCTATTCAGGAAAAGGCATAAGGAAACTAAATGCCGGAATACTGACGTGGCACTCAAGGCAAACTTCTACAATGCCCATAATTGTGCTATTTCTTGAATGCCAGTAGTGAATTTGTATCTATTAGCATCCTTGGAGATAAAGATAAATTTAAGATAAATATAAATTTAATCTGAGAGACTGAGTGAATCCCACAACTTCCCGACCCTGCCCCTTGGTTTATAGTACTCCTAATGTAGGACCTGTAACCTGACAAAGCCAGTAGAGGGAGACAGAATTAGTTTAAATGCCAAACTGCTTAGGTCTGAAAGCTACATGGAGGAGGTTTGTACCAACAAAGAAGAAACCTGATCTATAATGAAGAAGAAACACAGCAAGGAATGGGCTTCTTGCCTTGTTCCTTGCAGAGAACACTAGCCAGGAAAGAAAGAGCTGTTGATGTTTCTCAGCTGCCTCTCCAGGAGGTAGGTTAAAAAGCAGACTTGAGAACAGTTATCTGGAAAAAATACATCAGAAACTACCACATGGAAAGCAATTAGATACAAATGGAATTTTTTCTTCAATATAGTTTTATAAATAATAGAATTGAAAAATGTTTCAATTTTTCAACAATGTGCTGTGAATGTCTGCATACTGGAGGGTATCCAAACACTCAGTTTCTGAGAATCAAGCCCTCGGTCCTCCAAGCCCAACAATCAGAGGAGGGCTGTGGATGATGACATTCTGCGAGAGGGGAGCTGGAGGGCTGCCAGCACACAGGTTGACCCCGGCTTTAAGCAGACTCATTTAGTGTTGGCAACTAACCAAGCTGAACAGTGGTTAGATTTACATATGGAGAAGTCTATAGATTATATTTTTGCCAGAGCCAAAGTCTACCATCAAAAAGTAGAAAAAAAAAAAACTAACAGTATAGAGTGAGCTTCAAAGAGTACATGCTGGGCTTTTTAGTACCTACAAAGGTTGATCCAACAGTCATTTTGACTTTTGGCATAATCCCTATTTTAAATGAAGAAGATTTGCTAACTTCCCAGGACAGAGGAAGAGGAGCTTGCTTTGATTTTTGTTTTTGCTATATGTTGTGAAGATTCTGAACTCTGGACACAGTACAGTGATGAATTGTTTCAGAGAGGTACTCATAAATTAGTGGACCTAATCCCCAAATGTTTTTCTGTTTGGAACTGGGGCCTGCGTATTACCATTTTCTAGGTCATAAGATATTAGAGCTGAAAGAGAGCTAAGAATCCAGTCTAAGCTCTTTCTTTTACAGATGAGGAAGCAAGGGGCAGAGGATTAATTAACCAACAACATCACTGAGCTACTTGGTGGCACAGTCATGGGAAGAAGCCAACTGACTTTGCCTTACACCAAACCAACCCTTCTGTGTCAGCGTATAACAACTGGGGCTGCTGTGAGCACTGTGTGCTGGGTGCGGGACTGGATCCCCTTCCTCAGAGCTCCCGTGAGCCTGTGCGTGTCCCCCTTTGTGCTGAATGGTTCATGTATCTACCTGACTTCCTCACATCATCTGTCACTCAATCACACTGCTCTTGAGTGCCCACTGCGTGCCCAGCTGCATAAGCTCCTTATGTGTCTAACTCATTTTTAACATCCCCTGTACCCTGGCACTGTCAGCGGAGTATGGGAGGAACTCAGAGTTTTTTGAGTGAAATGAGTATTAAAGCAGCAAAATGATTCACTGACCAAGAAATAAATGTTAAGATTTACAAATGTGATTTTATTATACTTTGAGACTAACTTTTGTTTACATCATACTACATTTCTGAAATTATAATTTAAAGTAAGTGGCAATATACATATTTTATACTAAACACCTCATTTCGGGGAATGTATTAAAGTCAGAACACGTTGACATTTTAAAATTTGTGTTTTCAGAGATCTTTGGAGAAATGAGGCAGCTTATGAATTTAATATACTGCTATTTCTTAGTGTGTCATTCAATAATATTCTCTGGCAAGCACTAAGAGAACAAACCAGATTTACATAAAATATGAAGAATGGAATAATTATTTTTCCAATGTATTTTTCACTTTGCAGAAAGATTTGTTATAGGATATCCTTAGATAATCAGCTTTCCAAGGCTTATTAAAGCATAATTTTTAAAAAGGTATTTTTCATACAACTGTACATAACTTTAGTATTGAGACAAATGGGGTGAACTTCATAGATATTTCCATAGCTGGAAGTTTAACTATTTACACATAGGATCTGTCTCATGGTTATTACATGAAGTGACATTAAGCCACATATTGTACCACTGCTAGGAATCTTTTGCTTATGATACTAGAAAAATTAGACTTATACATGGTTTAAACTGAATGGGTAGAATGATCCAAATACCCACTTTACTGGAAACATACACATATTTGTATGTGCACACACAGACACACAACAACAGATAGCACATGGGACTTACAGGCCCAGGTTTGTAGGTCACTTTCAGTCCTGTGCTGGGTGGAGGCTGCTTCACCCTAAACCTACCAGGCAAGAAGATGGGAATAAAGTTATGCCATAATGAAAAACATGAGCAATGACTGAACATGGATGTTATAAAATCAGGAAGGGGTTAATATTTGCTACACAGGAGCAGGGGGTCCATTACCATTAGAAAAACAACCTAATATTCAGTTGGGAGCAGAATCAGGGGCCCATTTCACAACCATCTTTCCAATAATTTTCATCAGTGTCAAACAGACTCCAACCTGAGTTTCAACCTTTTGTTATGGGATGCTGACAAGCAGCTCAGGCCTGGGCAGAGTGTTGTGAATGTTTGGCTGGTGTGTGCATTGCAGCGTAGCTGCCGGTGTGAACACAAAATGCTGGCTGCCAGATCATTAAGCTGAAGAATAAAGGCTCTTTTGGAAAGCAGTGGAGCATGGAAGCCAGTCTTGCTCTGTCGTGGTATGGGGTTTGCATGTTTGGGGAGAAGAGAAACAGAAAAGGCTCAGAAAATGTTGGAGAACTCGAAAAGCCCTGTGCTCACACGTGGTGCCTATTGATCTCTTTCCCTTCCTGTGGTTTGTGGGTTCTGCCTGAAAGTTAAAGACGTGGAGTAAATTAAAATGCGAAGGAAAGCCTACCTCCACATTGACCCCAATCTCGCTCCTTCTACCATCAACTTTGCTGTCTGCCCTATAGTGGCTGAATTTAACAAGTTGAGGAGTGACATCTCTAAAACTAAAATTCTATACTGGACAGACAGGATCTGCATGGATGAGTTTTATTAGTTTGAGGTTGACTCTATTCCTCTCGACCCACTTTGTTGGCAACAACCTAAAAAAAAACAATAATATCTGATCAGGTGGCTTGGGTCCCTCATCAGGTTGTTTCTGAGGAAGCAAACATGATTCCTGAAGTTGGGGATTTGCCTCAACTAAAATTTTAAATTGGATGCTCCTGTAGCTTTGCTTCATCTGATTTCCAATCCTAGGTCCAGAATCACAAACATTCTTCAAAGACTTGCCACTTACACTGAGAATAACTCTGCAATTGAAATAAACATTTATTCCATTTTTATGAGGGGGGAAAAAACCCACGTTATGCTTAATTCAGAACAGAATAGAGGAGATTTTGTAAGGGAGTTGTCTTGGTATAGATATATGGTATATTGACCCAATGGGAAGGACTGAACTCCTACATGAAGTAGGGACACAGCTATGTTGATAAAGCAAGGTGCCTCCGATGAACTGGTACCCTGGAGATCTGAGGTCCAGCCTTGCTCTAGCCTACAAGACTGGAAAACAAGTTACTCAGTTGGTTCCTTTGTAATGATCTCTAAGATCTCTCCAAGCTGTAAAATTTTATTGGTCTTGATCTGGAAATGAAGGACTGACTCTTTTTCTTGTCATTGAATGCCAGATATAGTGTATTTTCAACTGAGGGTACAGACTGTGAGTTAAGGTATTTGTTAATTCCAAGTCAACTCTTCCGAGTCAAAATGACCCTAATGACTCAGGTTAAATTTTTTTCCTTTTTGCCTCGATTATCCAGAAATAATGTAATTAAAGTCACTTTTAGATCATAAAGCGCAAACAAATGTCAGCTGGTATTATAGTTGGTGGTGGATTTGAGAAATAGACTTTCAAATTTGGTGCATCAGTTATTGTAACACTTGTACAACTTCCCCTTCATTTTTTGCTAGTGCTGATCAAGCCTTGAGTTGCTTCTACCCAAGTATGAATAATGATTAATGGGAGGGCAAAGAAGTACATACTACATAGTTCAAGCTTGGTAAATACTGATTTGTTGAAGAATGAATGGATGAATGACTGAATGCAGGAATGAATGGATGAATTAGTGAGTAAATGATTGAATGACTGATGTGACGATTCAAGAATCGAGGTATAGCGGCACCCGCCCGGTGGCGCAAGCAGTTGAGTGCGCACGCTCCGCTTCAGTGGCCCGGGGTTCACAGGATCGGATCCCGGGCTCGCACCAACGCACCACTTGTCAAGCCATGCTGTGGCAGCGTCCCACATAAAGTGGAGGAAGATGGGCATGGATGTTAGCCCAGGGCCAACCTTCCTCAGCAAAAAAAAAAAAAAAAATGGAGGAGTGGCATCTGATGTTAGCTCAGGGCTAATCTTCCTCACAAAAAAAAAAGAATCAAGGTATAATTACAGTTCAGTTCAATAAACATTCACTGATGTAGATGTCCAAAGACGAGTCACAGAGCAGGTGACCTGAGCAGACATTTGGTGCCATGGCCTCACCTGCAGAAGTCCACGCCAACATTCTTGAGCTTTACGGTGGTTGCATAGGTCTGGCCTTCTTTAAGCACTCCAAACTTCACTGACGATGGGAGAAGGTGGAATCCAAAAGGGGATGAATTTGCGTTATTAATGGCAGCAGAAGCAACAGAGGATGTTTTCACTCTTCCTCCAACAGAATCCTCCACCTTTGCATTAAGAAAAAGTAGTAAAATGGTTCTAGTTTGCATTCCCAAGATAAGAAAAAGCTCTGTCATCAGAGGAAAATAACTGCTTGGCTGGAGGAGGAAAGGAACATTTATGGGCTCATGTAATCCCTACAACAGCACTGTAAGGAAGTATTTTAGGCTTTGTTTTAAGGATAAAGAAGCTCAAGTTCAGAGACTTAAAAGGTAATTTACTCAAGTGGTAAGTGGTGGAGTAAAATTTCAAACTCAGGTTGTCTGAGTTTAAAGTGTGTGCTCTTTCCCCTGTGCCAGCGATTATCAAACTCTAGTTCCCATCAGAATCACCTGAGGACTCCTTAAGACAAAAATCGCTGACTCTGTCCCCAGAGTTTCCCAATCAGTAAATCTGGGATGGGGCCCCTGAATTCCATTTATAACAAGTTCTCAGGTGCTGCCGATGTTGCTGGTCTGGTAACCACACTTGGAGAACCACTGCCCTATGTCCTTGTTATTCCCCAGATCGGCAGCAGTGACCTCACCTAGGAGCTTGTTAGGACTGCAGAATCTCAGGCCCCACACCAGACCCAGTGAGTCAGAATCTATGTTTTAACAAGATCCCTAGGTAATTCATGTGCACATTAGAGTTGGAGAAGCACTCCTAACACATATCAGTTAAATACATTGTAATAAATTCTATGATGGTAATGAATACAGTGTGCCGTGAAAGTATCAAAGGATAACTATGAAAACTTGATTGGTGGGCTCAAGAAAGGCTTCCCAACAGAGCTGAGATGAAATCTTAATCTTGGAGGCTCTGAGGAAGGAAGGAGCTTGGTGCTTTTAAAGAACTGATAGAAACCCATATTGGCTGAAATATAGTGAATCTGGGACAAGGTGAGGGTAAAGAAGCAAACAGGACCATGCCTTGCAGTCATCTAAGTCATTTGGATTTTATCCTAAGAGTCATGAGAAGGGTGGCCAATGATCCTCTTGGCCAGTAGTGTTGGCAAATTGGCTCTCCGAAAAGGATCATGATTAGTAGCATTTGCTGATTTCTATGGTGTAAGAACTCCCAGCATGGCTGATTTCAAGCTACCAATGGTTTAACAGCTGGCTCATAAAATTCCTCTCATGAGCCTGTATGAGCTGGGTCCAGCAAAGCACTGCCTTAGTTTACCTCTGTGTGACCTGAAGGCCTTCATGGTGAGATGGTATGTACAGTGAACAGCAGAACACAGTGGCTAGAATCAATAACGTCAAGGAGTCGGGATTACATAAAACGCTGGTTGGCTTTGGGAAATTTGTTCCCATGTCTGTTTTACCTTTGTGAGAGGTTGAGACTTGGGCTTGGAACTCAGCAAATAGTGAGGTAACCTCACTTTCTCTTTCCTTGCTTGTCCTGCGACATCCTGCAGCAATGACTGGGTTGGAATTTTCACAGGTCCATACGTTTCTGGTTCTGTTAGAGAGAAAGTTTAAATTATACCACGTGGACATTTTTATTCAAAGACATTCAAGGTCATACCAGAGCATATAAGAACATAAACCAACTTGGGAAACTTTTCTTCTTTCCTTTTTAAAGAGCTTATGTAAAGGAACAAAGGCTTTTATTAATTCTAGTGCTATATCTTTACATTTTACAAAGAGATTTTACCTAATATTGGTCCTCACAACAACTCTATGAGATGCTATCAGCATCACCTTTTTAAAATAAATGAAAAAAATTCAGATTCTGAGAAATTGAGTGCCTTGCCTGTGATGGACTGAACTTATACCCAGGTCTTCAGGGTTCTTTCCGTTAAATCAACAAGTACAATACAATAAAACATTGACTCTGAAAGATTTCTTAAAACTAATAAGGGCAAGATCTTAAGAATTTATTTGGCATCTTTTGTAGTTCTAAAAAGTGATATAGTAATTATAGATAAATTAAGCCAGGGAATTAAATCCTCAGATCACTAAATTTGGTAAAGGAGTAAACAAAAGTAGATAAACTACATCGCTAAAGCTGTATGTATTTCTCCGAATTTCTAGGAGGTTGAAATAAGAATTGCATTTTAGATCATCATATTTAAACATCTTTTCTTGCATTCAAATCATCAAGAGGGGAAAAGGAAAGGAACCAATATTTGAGTGTCTGCTATCTGCAGGCAAGCACCACATGCATGTTTTTACGTTAGCATCTTATTTAGTTCTCATAAAATCTTCTGAGCTGAGAGTTATGGTAATTATTATCTTTGTATGCTCAGAGCTCTTCCCATGCCCACCTCCAACCTCACTCCTACCACACACACTTTTGGTGCCACAATATCCCCGGCCCCAACCATCAGGATGGTACCTGACCCATGCAAAGCCAATGCAGGCCCTTCACCAGGATATTTCCACTGAGGCTGACAGGGATGATCCCATCTTGCCTACTGGGTTATGCATCTGGAAGAATCACAATCTTGGACCTCTATACTCGTGGTCCCTGCCACATAGACATAGCTTGTCCTTTGTAGGAGAGGATAAAACCAAACAGGGACAAGTAGAGATGGGGCAAGATGGAGGCAGGGAGGATGCCCAGAGAAAGGCAATCAGACACAAACACACTCCCAAAAAGCCGGAGTGCCTGAATCTGGTTGTCCCTGGGCTAGCACCATATCCACTTCTCTGTAGTTTGCTTTTGAGCACCAATAAATTCCCCCCGCCATTTTTTATTCAGTGAGTTTGAGTTTGAGTTCCCTCAGTTACAAATTGAAGAGTCCTAATTAATCTAATAGTAGTGTCTCTTTTTTACAGATGAGGAAACCGAAGTTAAATAACTTGTCCAAGAGACTGAAAAAAGTGGCAGGGCTAGAACATGCACCCGTGTGTGTCAGATTCCACAAGAAGCATGCTCTTTCTACTAGGTGAGATAATAGCAAATATATATATTGGTCTCTGCCTCTGGTTCCTGGCATAGAATTCCTAAAACCCTTGTAATTTCCTAAGTGATAAGAACACTAGGAGCATCTTTTGTTCTAATATTCAGTCTTTGACCTAGGTTCCTGACACAGAGCTCCTAAATCCCTTGGAATTTCCTGGGTGATAGGAGTGTCTTTTGATCTATTGCGGTGACTCTTGGTGGGCTTCTGGATAGCTTCAAGATTGAGGCTGGTCATCAGAAAGACCAAGCCATGATTAGAAGCTTGGAACTTTCAGCCCCATCCCCATCCTCTAGGAAGGAGAGAGGAGATGGCGATTGAGTTAACGATCGATCATGACTACATGATTAAGCCTCCATAAAAATCCCTACAGTACGGGGTTCAGAGAGCTTCTGGGTTGGTGAACACATTCACATGCCAGGAGGCTGTTGGATGTCTCCAACTCCACGGAGACAAACGCTCCTATGCTGTACCCTTCCGGACCTTGCCCTATGTACCTCTTCATCTGGCTATTTGTTTGTGCCTTTTATCATATCCTTTATTATATAATAATATATGAGTTTTGTGAGCTGTTCTAGCAAATTATCAAACCCTAGAAGGGGATCATGGGAACCCTAATTTATAGCTGGTTGGTCAAAAGCACAGGTGACAACCTGGACTTCCGATTGACATCTGAAGTGGGGGAACAGTCTTGTGAGACTGAGCCCTTAACCGGTAGGGTCTGCGCTAACTCTGGTTAGTGTCAGAATTGAACTGAATTGTAGGACACCCAGCTGGTGTTGCAGAATTGCTTGGTGTGGGGAAAACCCGCATACATCAGGCCACAGAAGTGTTCTGTGTGAGTAGTGAGTTTTTCCTAGACAACTACCAATATGTCCCAAATCCATCTATGCATCATAATCCCCTGGGCTTATTCTGCAAAAATAGAGATTCCCAGGGCACACACCAGACAAGCCCTATTTCAGATCAAAACAGAATCAGAATCTCTGGGGATGGAGCTCAGTCATCAGTGTCTTAATGTCTTTATTCCCTTTGGTCACCACTCCCTACATAGGCAACTATTCTAATGGCTTGATGTATCTTTTTGTTTGAATTCTTACCATATGTGTTACTGTTTTATATGAGTGCATCTTACCAGTCTAATGGGTATTAATTACTCACTAATACTATTATTATTAATAGTAGATACTGATACGGAGTTATCATGTGCCATGCACTGCTCTAGGCATTTTACATATATCAACTAATTAAATCCTCACAGCCCTGTGATGTATAAACCACTACTTCCCCTTTACAGAAGAGGAAACAGGAAGAGAGAGCAGGGTTAAACAGTGTGCCCCATGTTACACTGCTGTTACATAAGGAGCTAGGGAGAGCCGACATTCTTAGCACTGCTATCTACCATCCTGCCTCCCATAACATGGCTGGATTATCATTCCACTGAGCCTACCCAGGGCTTCACCAGGGATTAAGGGGTTGGAGGGGGAGAATTTAGGGGCTTGGAGCAGTGGCTGGTAACCAGCAGATACAGAGGTACTTTCATGTTTAATATTTTATAGAACAACTGGGATGGTCCCACTGGTGGTATCATCTGAACAGTACTGCTGGGCCTGACCCAACTGAAGAACCGGTAATGATTCCCTGTTTCTATGCTGAGGCAGACTGTAGCATTTACAACACATTTTTTTTACTTTCTCTCAGAGCATGGCTTTATTTACATCCTCTCTGAGCATGCCTTTCCTGTAGGTGGAGTATACTTCTCTGCCCCAATTGACTCTGAGCTCGGCCACAGAACTTGCTTTGACAGTGAATGTGTGTGTTAGTGGCAGCGTGCCAGTTCTGAGCAGAGGTGGTTAGCGGCGGCACACGTTCCCATCCACCTCTCTTGAGCTTTGACCCTCTGCCACGTGGACAGCTAGCCCCAGAGGATGACGGCTCCTTCAGAGAGGCACCCGGAATACACCTGAATTTTACCGGCAGCTGGTGGTGTGCTGGTAAAAGATTAACAGCTGCCTCTCTGGAGAAAAACTGCCCTGGTTTGTACAGTGTGCACATTTGCAGCATTTGCTGATTTCTCACCACAGCTGACAAGCTCTCAGCGTGGGGTCAGCGAACGTGGAGTTGGGAAGAGACGAGCACCATCAGATCTCAGGGGCCTGCAGTCTGGAGCAGAGGCTGCCGCAGTGGACCCCCAGACCCCAAAACTGGTTGTTCTAAGCCACTACAGGATTTCTACAGTATTATCACAGCAAACACTGATAAGTACATTTTTATTTTGCAAAAATCCAAACCTTCACGAGCTGACTCTATTGTATTTTCCAAGCACTGTCTTGTACTATTACCAGATAAGAACACTCCGATCTGCTTACGCCGATTTCCTGTTCATTTCTACCTTCAGGCTTTTGAACACATTCTTTTTTTGTTGTTATAAAATACTCTTTTCTCTTCCCTACATCTGAAATATGGAGTGTAATAAAATATGGAGAAGAGAAGTCACTTGATTTTCTCTAGGTTTCAGTTTCCTCAAGTAAAATGAGGGTTGTCTGAGATGATTCCATCTTAAATCTTAAAATCTATGAAATTTCTGGTTATTCTTCAAGATCACCTCTCCCATAAAGCTTTCCCCGCTGCTTGTGTTAATTTCTTCCTACTCTGAACTTCTTTAAACTTTGTTGTCAATAACAAAATTTAATTTACCACTTATAGAGGAGTCACATTTTTGTCTCTTACCTCAAGTATCTCAGTGCCTAGTATCTCAGATCACTAAATTTGGTGAAGGAGTGGGGTGCAGTAGGTGTCCTTGTTTCAAATGACTTTTTTCTCCTTTAAAAATTCCTATTCCTTTGATGTTCGTGCCATCAGACTGTATTACCTACAATGGCTCCAAGCAGTTGTCATTTACTGACCTCTCAATCATTCCCTTGATTCATTGGAGATCTTGACACATTGGATAGTCTTCCACTTCGTCTCTCTTGGAGACATCACCTGGATGATCCATCCAACACCCACCCTGTCCTCTCTGATTCTTGAGCACCCCATTTCCTCATCTTTTTTTCTTCTCTACCTCAGAAACTCACATGGTCATATCTTTGACCTTGCCAACACCAATAATTTTTACCACTCTCAAAATCTAAGGTTTCAAGCTTCCCTCTCTAGATCACCACCTTCTATTCTTCTAGCTTATGACTCTATTGTACCTGCCAAGCAATTATTTGACTTCATTGAGACCTCTAATCAACTGACACTGTCACCTTAAACAAGTCAGCCTCTTCGTGTTTTGCTCTCTTGTTTCTCTGGAATGGATTTTATATTCTATCACCATATCCACTCCTTTGCAATCAGACTTGCTCATCTTCCCAATACCAAACATATCAACCGACCTGCAAATGTATCTGTATTCTTTCTCCTCTCTCCGTCGTTTTGGATGAGGTGACCCTATTCACATCCAAGGTCAACTCTGCCACTCAGCGTTTGACCCAGATGTCATGTTCTCTCACCTTCTTTAGAACTTTGCTATCCTGCAATTAGGCCCCCTTTTCCTGGATCATAAGTTCTCTCTTGCTACAGAATTATTATCATTTGCAAATCAACATGCTCTAGTATGTCTAATTTTTTAAAAAATCTCTTCCTTGGTCACATGTCTTGCTTCAGCAGCAATCCCATTTTTCTATTCTTTTCAGCAAAACTCTTGGGTAAATGTACATATGCCTGCTGCTGCTGATTCCTCTTCAGTCATTCCATACATAACCCACTTCAGTTGGCTTTGGTCTCCTCCATGCCCTGAAACTGCTCATGTCAAGATCACCAGTGATCTCCGTCTTACCTAATCCCATGATCATTCTTTATCTTACTCAACCTTTCAGGAGCATTTGATACATTTGGAACACCCAGTGATTTTCATGTTCCTGTTTTTTTTGTTTTTGTTTTTGTTTTTTGTGAGGAAGATCAGCCCTGAGCTAACATCCATGCCAATCCTCCTCTTTTTGCTGAGGAAGACTGGCCCTGAGCTAACATCTATTGCCAATCCTCCTCCCTTTTTTTTTTCCCCTTTTTCTCCCCGAAGCCCCAGTAGACAGTTGTGTGTCATAGCTGCACATCCTTCTAGTTGCTGTATGTGGGATGCCGCCTCAGCATGGCCGGACAAGCAGTGCATCAGTGCGTGTCCGGATCCGAACCCGGGCCGCCAGTAGCGGAGCGCACGCACTTAACCGCTAAGCCACTGGGCCGGCCCCTCATGCTCCTGTTTTTATCCTACCTCACTGACATCTTCTTCTTAGTTGTCTTTACCGACTCCTCCTCTGCCTGACTTTTACATCCTAGAGTTTGCCTTAGGGCAGTGCTTCTTAAAGTGGGATCCTATACCAGCAACATCAACACCACCCGGAAACTTGTTACAACTACAAATTCTCAGCCTTACATCTTGTCTCATTAATTAAGTTGAGAATCACCCTTGATTCCTCTTATTTCTCACCCCCATATCCAATCGACCAGCAAGTCCTGTCGGCTCTACCTCCAGGATATATTTCCAATTAATTTGCTTCTCGTCATCCCCACCTCGACTGCCTTAGTCAAGGTCTCTGTCAGCGCTCACACGTGCTGCTTCAGCTGCTTCCTCCTTGCTTCCACCTCCCCCACTCCTCCCTTCTTGCCACAAGCTACTATCCACACAGCTACTAGAGTGATCTTGTTCCTGTATAAATTAGTCACGTAACTACCCTGCTCAAAACCTTCCAGTGGTGTTTGAATAAAACTGCACTTAGAATAAAACTCAAAGCCCCCTATGCAGCATCACATGGTCTCATTTCTGCCCCTCTCTTTGACCTCACCTTCTTCCACTTTTTCCTTTTCTCATTTTCTTCTAGATCTATGCCTTTTTAAATGTTTCTTCTTCCCTTAGGACCTTCACACTTGCTGTGCTCTCTACCTGGAATATTCCTTTCCCCCAATCTTTGCATGGCTGGCTCCTTCTTGTCGTTCTTCTCTCAGCTCAAATGTCCCTTCACAGAGGGGCCTTCTAAGCCCTAATGGAACACTGTCCCCTCAAGACACTGCCATGTATCATACTGTTTTATGTGAGAAAATGTATCGCAATCTGAATTTATCTAATTTATTTGTTTACTTATTTATTGTCCAGGTCTGCCCATAGTATGTACAGATCTATAAGACTTTGGCTTCTTTACTGCTATATTTCCATGCCTAGAACAATGCCTGGCACACAGTAGGCACTGAGTAAATTATCTATTAAATGAATAAACCTTATAGGAGAGAGAAGTTTAAAGTCAGGAAGGCAAAAGGCTTGTGTAAGGTAAATATTTTAATTCACCCATAAATGTGGCAAGATGCTCCCTCTATAAGGGGTAACTAAGATCCATCAGCAGATTCCCATCTCACTTTCAGTATGGAACAGGCCCACAGAAATCAAGGGGTGCAAATTTGTCACACAATCTAAATTATTCTGTTTCTCTTTTTTTGACCAACCAACCATATTTAGCTGAATTAACTTCAATGAAATCAGCATAATGTGACTCCATTGTAACTAGATATTATTCTGTAGTATTCTATACTTCAAATTCTGCCACCCCAATAAGATGATATGCTGTGTAAGATAGATAGAGACTACATCTTATGTTTCTCTTCTAGCACCTGCAGACCAAGAAAGTACTGAAATAATAGGTAAATCTAAGTCCAGCTACCAAATTACTGGCTGAACTCTCCAATAAGAAGATACAGAGTGGCAGGATGGGTTAAGAAGCAAGACCCAACAATAGGCTGCCTCCAGGAAACACATCTCAGCTCTAAAGACAAGTACAGGGTCAGAGTGAAAGGATGGAAGACAATACTCCAAGCTAATGGCAAACAAAAGAAAGCAGGTGTTGCCATACTCACATCAGACAAAGTAGACTTCAAGATAAAACAGGTTAAGAGAGACAAATAAGGGAAATATATAATGATAAAAGGGACACTCCACCAAGAAGACATATCACTTATAAATATATATGCACCCAACATAGGAGCACCAATGTACATAAAGCAACTATTAACAAACCTAAAAGGAGACATTAACAACAACACAATAATAGTAGGGGATCTTAATACCCCACTTACATCAATGGATAGATCATCCAGACAAAAAGTCAATAAAGAAATAGTAGACTTAAATGAAAAACTGGACGAGATGGACCTAGTAGACATATACAGAGCACTCCATCCAAAAACATCTGACTACACATTCTTCTCAAGCACGCATGGAACATTCTCAAGGTTAGACCATATGTTGGGAAACAAAGCAAGCCTCGATAAATTTAAGAAGATTGAAATCATAACAAGCATCTTTTCCGACCATAATGCTATGAAACTGGAAATCAACCACGAAAAAAAAAAAAACTGGGAAAGTGACAAAAATGTGGAGATTAAACAACATGCTACTGAACAACCAATAGATCATTGATGAAATTAAAGGAGAAATCAAAAACTATCTGGAAACAAACAAAAATGAAAATATGCCATACCAAACCATATGGGATGCAGCAAAAGCGGTCCTGAGAGGGAAACTCATAGCAATACAAGCCCACTTAACAAACAAGAAAAAGCCCAAATAAGCAACCTCAAATTACACCAAACAGAACTAGAAAAAGAGGAACAAACAAGCCCAAAGTCAGCAGAAGGAGAGAAATAATAAAAATCAGAGCATAAATAAATGAAATTGAGACCAAAAAAACAGTAGAAAGGATTAATGAAACAAAGAGTTGTTTCTTTGAGATAAACAAAATCAACAAACTCTTAGCCAGGCTTACTAAGAAAAAAAGAGAAAAGGCTCAAGTAAATAAAATTAGAAATGAAAGAGGAGAAATTAGAACAGATACCACGGAAATACAGAGGATTATAAGAGAATACTATGAGAAATTATATGCCAACAAATTGGACAATCTAGAAGAAATGGATAAATTCTTAGGCTCATACAACCTCCCAAAACTGAACCAAGAAGAAATGGAGAATCTGAATAGACCAATCACAAGTAAAGAGATTGATAGTAATCAAAAACCTCCCAAAAAATAAAAGTCCAGGACCAGATGGCTTCTCCAGTGAATTTTACCAAACATTCAAAGAAGATTTAATACCCATCTTCTCAAACTATTCCAAAAAATAGAGGAAGATGGAACACTTCCTAAATCATTCTATGAGGCCAACATCACCCTGATACCAAAGCCAGACAAAGACAGTACAAAAAAGGAAAATTAAAGGCCAATATCGCTGATGAACATAGATGCAAAAATCCTCAACAAAATATTGGCAAACTGAATACAGCAATACATTAAAAAGATCAGACACCATGATCAAGTGGGATTTATACCAGGGATGCAGGGATGGTTCAACATCCGCAAATCAATCAATGTGATACACCACATCAACAAAACAAAGAATAAAAACCACATGGTCATCTCAATAGACACAGAGAAGGCATTTGACAAAATACAACATCCATTTATGTTAAAAACTCTCAAAAAAATGGGAATAGAAGGAAAGTACCTCAACATAATAAAGGCTATTTATGACAAACCCACAGCCAACATCATACTCAATGGGGAAAGACTGAAAGCCATTCCTCTGAGAACAGGAACAAGGCAGGGCTGCCCACTCTCACCACTCCTATTCAGGATAGTACTGGAGGTTTTGGTCAGAGCAATTAGGCAAGAAAAAGGAATAAAAGGAATCCAAATAGGTAAAGAAGAAGTGAAACTCTCACTATTTGCAGATGACATGATTTTATATATAGAAAACCCTAAAGAATCCATTGGAAAACTATTAGAAATAATCAACAACTCTAGCAAAGTCCCAGGCTACAACATCAATTTACAAAAATCAGTTGCATTTCTGCATGCTAATAATGGACTAACAGAAAGAGAGCTCAAAAAGATAATACCATTTACAACTGCATCAAAAAGAATAAAATATCTAGGAATGAATCTCACCAAGGAGGTGAAAGACCTATACAACGAAAACTACAAGACATTATTGAAAGAAATCGATGATAACATAAAGAAATGGAAAGATATCCCATGCACGTGGATTGGAAGAATAAACATAGTTAAAATGTCTATATCACCTAAAGCAACCTACAGATTCAATGCAATCCCAATCAGAATCCCAATGACATTCTTCACGGAAATAGAAAAAAGAACACTAAAATTCATATGGGGCAACAAAAGACCTTGAATAGCTAAAGCAATCCTAAGAAAAAAGAACAAAGCAGGAGGCATCACAATTCCTGACTTCAAAACATGCTACAAAGCAACAGTAATCAAAACAGCATGGTACTGGTACAAAAACAGACACACAGATCAATGGAACAGAATTGAAAGCCCAGAAATAAAACCACACATATACGGACAGCTAATTTTTGACAAAGGAACTAAGAACATACAATGGAGAAAGGAAAGTCTCTTCAATAAATGGTGTTGGGAAAACTGAACAGCCACATGCAAAAGAATGAAAGTGGACCATCTGTTACCGCCATTCACAAAAATTAATTCAAAATGGATCAAAGACCTGAAGGTGAGACCTGAAACTATAAAACTCATAGAAGAAAATATAGGCAACACGCTATTTGACATTGGTCATAAAGGAATCTTTTGGGATGACATGTCTACCCAGACTAGGGAAACTAAAGAAAAAATAAACAAGTGGGACTTTATCAGATTAAAGAGCTTCTACAAGACAAATGAAACCAGAATCAAGATGAACAGACAACCCACCAGCTGGGAGAGAATATTTGCAAAACATACATCTGACAAGGGGTTGATCTCCATAATATATAAAGAACTCACACAACTGAACAACAAAAAAACAAACAACCTGATCAAAAAATGGGCAGAGGAAATGAACAGATACTTCTCCAAAGAAGATATACAGATGGCCAAGAGGCACATGAAAAGATGTTGAACATCACTAATCATCAGGGAAACGCAAATCAAAACAACACTAAGATATCACCTCACACCCATTAGAATGGCTATAATCACCAAGACAAAAAACAACAAATGTTGGAGAGGATGTGGAGAAACAGGAACCCTCATACACAGCTGGTGGGAATGCAAACTGGTGCAGCCTCTACGGAAAACGGTATGGAGATTTCTCAAAGAATTAAAAATAGAGATGCCCTATGACCCAGCTATCCCACTACTGGGAATCTATCCAACGAACCTGAAATCAACAATCCAAAGAGGCTTATGCACCCCTATGTTCATTGCAGCATTATTCACCATAGCCAAGAAGTGGAAGCAACCTAAGTGTCCCTTGACTGATGATTGGATCAAGAAAGTGTGGTATATATATACAATGGAATACTACTCAGCCATAAAAAAGGACAAAATTGTCCTATTTGCAACAACATGGATTGCCCTGGAGGGTATTATGTTAAGTGAAGTAAGCCAGAAAGAGAAAGACAAACACTGTATGATCTCACTCATATGTGGAATATAAACCAACACATGGACAGAGAAAACTGTATTGTGGTTACCAGGGGCAATGGGGGTAGGGGGTGCGCACAAGGGGTGAAGGGAGACATATATATGGTGATGGACAAACAAAAATGTACAACCAAAAATTTCACAATGTTAAAAACTATTAAAACATCAATAAAAAAAAAAGAGAAATAAAATAAACAAAAAAAAAAGCTACCAGGTTCCTGACCTTCAATAAATCACACAAGCTCTTAGAATCACGAGGGATAAAATAAAATAAAATAAAATAAGATAATAAATTAATTAAAATAATACATTAAAATGAAGAAATAAAAAAACAATATAACAAATCTAAAAAACCATATTTATCATTTCTTTCCTTCAGTCTTGTAGTCATTCTCAACATTTTTATTGAGATACTTTGATATGCTAAGAAAGCATACAAAGTTCCATAGCTCCAGGATCCATGACCCTCTAGAATTTTTTCCATAACCACCAACCATACCTTCAGTGCCCAGTGCCATCTCCCAGACTCCAAAAAGACAGAATGTTCAGTTTTGAGAAACAATGAGATAAAGCAAATGACTGGAATACCTTCAGTAGATTTTGTTAAATTTCCAGTTTGGTTCTGGTTAGCGAACTCCTTGACATCCACAAAACTCTCTGATTTTGGAAGATTAAGTACATCTGAGGATTCCTGTTCTGAAACTTTATTTGGCTGAGAATCTAGAAAACCGAAAACAAATATTATAAAGTGATATTCTAGACAATGACACAATGACTACTAATGTTTGTATTCGTATTTACAATGAACAAGGTGCTTCCCCCCCACGCCCCCCTTTAGAAAGACTAAATAGAAGAAAGCCATTAAGAGGCAGGGATTATTCATTATATGATGCAATGTTCGCCGTTAACAAACAGGACAGTATCTGCAAGGCTCACACTCCCTAGGAGCTAGTTGGTTCTTTCCGGGCCTTATAACCACATAGTAGTTGTTACCTTGTTGGGTTATGAAGCAGAGACCATGTAACTTGGCCTGCTTTTATCTGGCAAGAGTAACTGAGATGGGATTTTAAAAAAAAGTTTCCAATTTTAAATCCATTCCTTACTATGAAAATGTAGCTCTTTATTAAAATGTATCTCTAAGAAATCAGTGCAATATGAAACAAATTTTAAATAAACATATCAAAGACCGGGGATGCAAATACATTTCAACTTGCGTGTGTGCCAACCCTGGCTGAATGGTGGTGGCTGCCTGGAGGACTGTGCTGAACAACTGCGGCTTCACCTGCTTTCAAGGGGAGAGTAGGCTTGATTGATGAGTGTTGTTTGCCCAGGGCGTGGCAGGCAGCACGAGAACCATCAGCCTTCATCCCTGATTCCTCTCCATCACATTTACAAGTCATTGTTCCAGACTTAATCTTTGCTTGGCAAACTCTGTGGTAATTAGATGTTTTCTTTGGCTGTGCTCATTCCAGGCAGCTGAACTTCTGGTATTGCTTTGTACAGTAGAAAATTCCTCTCTCTGGGTATTTTAAATACCCAGTTTAGTAAAGAGAAGCACTAAATTTCATTTCACTCCTAAATTCTTCAACTTGAATCTCCTGAAATGAAATCATTCTCCTACAAATCCACAACACCATCATCACACCCAAGAAAACTTACAGTAATTCCACAATGCTCTCTAATACAGAGTCCCCAGTCAAACTTGGGCAGTTGCTCCTAAATATCTTTCATAGCTGTTTTTTTTCCTCAATCCAGCATCCAAAGTTTATGTATTGCATATCATTTTTATGCCTCTTTTAACGTAGAACAATCACCCCCTCTTTTTTCTTTTAATGACATTGACTTTTTTTAAGAGTTCAGGCCAGTTGTCTTATAAAATGTGTACATTCTGGATTTTTCTGATTTTTTCCTCTTGGTTAAATTCAGGTTAAGGATTTTTGGCAAGAATTCTACACAGCCCCTAGGCACTTCATATTGCATTAGATGAGAAAGCGCCTAATTCTAACTTGCTTCACAATTAAGTAGAAGTGTGGTCACTTGGCTAAGGTGGAAAATGCCATCTCTGTCCACTGTAAAGGTATGTTTCCTCCTTATAATTAGGAGGTAGTATGTGAGGTGATACTTTTAGACCATGTGAATGCCCTGTTCTGAAGTCAACAACCTTTCATTGCTCCCTTGATTTTTAGTGAGATCTTCTTAATGCTTTTAGGTAAATTTTAAGCATACAGGATAAAAACTAAATTTTATTTACATCTTGGTTTCCTCATATAACTCAGTCAAATCTGTAATACACAGGTCACAGAAGGTTATGCTATTAGCTATTCCTGAGATAAAAGGTAGTAGGAACTAGTTATGTTCTAAGAGGCACTATTAGGTATTTTTCACTTAAGAAGCACTTAACAGGAACAAGAGCTACACGAACACATTACCTGGCTGAAGATTGGATGTAGTTTGAACAGCTGTTTTGTTTGCATCTTCATCTTTCTTTGTGAAAGGAGGCAACTTTTTGGAAAGGGTGTCTAGATAATTAAACTTAAAGGAAAAAACAAAAGACTTATTTTAGACTTATGCATGGCTGACAGGTAACTGCCACCAGCATGTTAAGTTGATGAACAATGATGAAAGCATATTTTTTAAGGCCCTGAAAATAAAGTTTGCATCTAAAAGTTTTTCAAGAGATGGATTAACTCAATTCTAGATTTTGTTAATTAGTTATAATTTCCTATAATTTTTTTCTCAGGCAGCCTCTGGTTAATAATAGCATCTGGAATTGTCACAGAAGTCAGGGAGTTCTGAACACATGTAAATATTCACTTTGCTTGAGAGTTTCGAGGTTTCACAGAAGAGAGGAGTGTTGTGCCTCCGTGGGCTTCCAAGAACTCACAATATCCTAGTGCTGTCAGCAGCTTTTGGGGGGGGGGGGAATTTTAAAGGAATAAAAACCTCAAAATGGGATGTATCAGAGGATAATCAATAGGGAGAATTTGACCCAAAAAAAGGGCTTAAAATAGATGGGAGAGGGTAATTAATTGTGATAATGCGAGGCAAGGAGGTGGAGTGGTAGTAATACATTGGCAGAGAACTAAGGTGCAAAACCTGGAATTAGTCTTCTCTCTCATATGCCTGTTAAGGACATGGACGTGAAGGGTATGAGTAGTCAGTCAGGTTGATGTAGGAAAGAAACAAGAGGATAAGTAGGTTACATAATAACATCTGCATTGTATCAACTTTTTATGAAGACTCTTATTCTATTGTTGTTAATGACATTCAATTACCTGAGACTGATATAACGTGCTCAATTCCGATTTGAAGTAGGGAGATAATACTCTGTTCCGAATTTCCGTTAGATAATTCTGTGTTTTTTCAATTTCCTTCCTGGTTGATATTTCCATAATGGTGCAAAAGAAGACATAAAATATTTTAAAATGTTATTTACTTGTGTTTTAGCTCTAAATCCTATAGAATATGGGGTCACTAACAGTAAAACTGATAAGAATTACTCATCAGACACTTTTTTTGTCAACTTGTTTTGGTTCATTTTCTGTTTCTTTTAGAATCAGTCACATTTCCTACTTCAGAAATCAGACTTTCATATAAGATAGGAAATAATGATACCAGGTGGTAGTTGGGTTTTATAGTTGATCTCAAAAGACAAAAAACCACATGGTTGACCTTTCTGCGTGTCTTTCACTTCTCTAAGGTTTAAATGCCAGCTAGATTTTACTGATTTCCATAATTTCAGTAGCAGTGGTAAACAAACAAACAAACAACAAAAACTAAAACCTGAGGAATAATTTATGAATAATGTGATCAGTGATTACAAAGTAAATTAAAAGCAATGATAATCCTGCTAGTTGTTCCAATATCAGAACCTTATATTGGGGAGGCAATATACCAGCTAAAACTACACTTCCCAGCCTTCCCTGTATATAGGGATGAGCAAAGAGAAGTAAACTGAAGTCACTGGGTAATACTCCAGATAGTTTTTAAAGAAGGCCAACTCAGCCGGGAGGCTTTTCCTTGGTCATTGCCTCATCTCTTTTCCTACTTTCTGAAAAATGGATGAAATGGCTGTAGCAGCAGCAGTCATTTTGCAACCACGAATCAACTTTGAGGCTGGAAATCATGTACTAACAATGATGGAACAGATAAAAAGAAGGAATCCGAATTCCTAATGATGTCATGGCACTGCCTACCATGGACTGCCCACTTCTGACTTCTTTTACATTAGGAAAAATAAACTCTTTCTTGTAAAAGCGCTGATTGGGGGTTGTCTGTTACATACAGCTTAACCTAACCCTATCTGAAATAGTTTTCATTTTTAAGTGCTTATTGCATGCTAGGAGCTTTGCAGAGTACTTTACATTTAACGTTACAATAACTCTATGAGTTACTATTATTATGCCCATTTTATTGGTCAAAAAAATCAAGGTGTAGAGAAGTTAAGTAACCCATGCTAAATCACATAACTAGTAAGAGGCGAAGTCTGAATTAAAACCCAGGTTGCATGCCTCCAAGCCCACGATCTTGATATGTGCACTTGCTAATCAGCTGTTAGTCACCCAATGTGGGAGCTGAAAGGGACCTTAGGTATAAGGGGTCCAGTCATCCTCGTTTTATAGATAAGCAAATTGAATTCCTGAAGTAAATTTTACAGGAGTAAAACAAGCAGCCGGCATCATCCAGTCTGTAAGTAATCTGCTTGGAACGGACCCTAGGGCTGCTGGCTCTGAGACCAGTGCTCTTTCTCTTGTACGAGACGGCCTCTCTAGACATGTTGGCTGAATCAAAATATCATTTTATCTAAATAACTTGAATTTATCATTAATATATCTTATCTCTACTGCCTCACCAGATTCATTCATCAATCTATGGCAGTCTGGCTACTGCCTATCATTCTCTTAAAACTGTTCTCAGAAAGGAAGTTAATAAACTTTTCAACTGATAAACCCAAATCTCTCTTTTCACTCTCCCTCCTGAGTCTTCCACAGCATCTGATATTTGTTGACCACCTTCCATTCCCTTGAAACTTTCTCCTTCCTTAACCCTCCTCCCCAATCCATTTTCCACGTTGCCAACACTTCTCTTTCTATGACACAAATCTAATTATGTATTTCAATTTCTTCTTCAAAAACTTTCCTTGGCTTGCCATTACCTACCTATAGGTTAAAATTTGAAATAGTTAATGTTTCAAAATTTTTAAAAATGTGAATGGATAACAGGTACACATGTACATACTTCAAAAAGTATTAA
Source organism: Diceros bicornis minor (assembly GCF_020826845.1). Classification (NCBI taxonomy): domain Eukaryota; kingdom Metazoa; phylum Chordata; class Mammalia; order Perissodactyla; family Rhinocerotidae; genus Diceros; species Diceros bicornis. The sequence goes on from NC_080743.1 coordinate 50,253,563, forward strand.
ACGGTACATAATAAAAAGGAAGTCTCCATCCCATGCTGTCCCCTAACCTCTCTATCTCTTTCCCTACAGGCAATCACTGTCACCAGTCTCTTGGAAATCCTTACAGAGATATTCCATGAGACAGTATGCATCTTCTAGCTTGACCTTATATATAGGGGTGGCGCCTGAGACTTAAGGTCTTATCTCACCACTTCTCCAACACATTCCACAAGGTAACCCAGACACTTTTATTAAGATGCATATTCATCCTGGGAGTCATTCTGGAGAGGAGCCATGCAAATGTGTACAACAGTACCATATGTACTACTATATACTCAATAAATATATCTGGTTTCCTTTCTTTATGTCAAGAGAGCTGGGGTTGGAATCCTCTGCTAGGATTGAAAGAAAACCAAAGCACATAATGCTTAGAGCATATTCTTCATGTGAATTATAAAAATCCTTGAATGTTTATGACTATACTCTGCATTAAGTTCTAGAATATTTATTAGTATATTAGAATTACCAAAGCACAGAGAGTACCTGAGAACTTTTTTGCTTATAAGAGGGAGAGAATCTACTTGATGGTCAAATGGGCTTCCTTAAGACATAATGACCTCATCACACAAAAGCTGAATGACCACATGGCAGAAATGTAGAAGAAATTCAATAATAGCAGGGACCCTGGATGGTAGGACCTTTCAATCTATCCCACTCTAAAAATCTATGATTCCCAAAACTGGGCCTTTTCACATGCGTGTGTATTCTTCAGGATAGAATTACCTCTTTTTATCTAACTTTTCTTTCCAGCGCTTTCCTTCTGCTGTGTGCCTGTGCGAAAGAAAAGTATGATGAAAAAGTGCAATGCTCTCAGCTTGCAAACAATACAAGAAAAACAACCACTGTACGATAAATTGTTAACATTGACGTTGTCACCCGTAGTTATGACACCCGCATCTCTCCGTTTCAATTATTGCATGCTTGATACTAATTGGAACACGTTATTGGATCAGCTTACCACCATCTCTTTTCCAAGAAATCTGTACCAAATGTTTCTGGTGGACGTTCTGGAGCAATAGCCAAAGATTGCTTGAATAAATCGATTAAGTGGGCTGCAACTTTAAAAATAAATACATTTAAACTTTTATCCTCATTTCTTTACAGCACAACACACAACCAGTACCCAATTACTCATTTGAGATATTTTCTAAGAGCCTTATATCTAATATATCAAGTGTTTACTAGAATTTCCATGACCAAGCTGTATTATAACAGTAAATCAGACAACTTTCATGAAATATCCTACTAGAAAACACACATTGTATAGTCAAAATGTAAAATGTAGTGACACCTCATTTGTCCCACATCATTAGGGCAATCAGCGTTCTAGCTAACTGAATTTCTTCATATCTGAAGCACCAAAACTTAAAAAAAAATTAACTATTTTATTGAAATTGTTTTCCTAAAAAAATATGAATCTAAGGATCTGAATATAGTACAATGATTGTTGGATAATTTCGGCAGTGATTCTCACAGTTTATTCCATAAAACATGGTCTTGGTGGGGTGTTAACAGGAGATTAAAAAATGAGAAAAATTTCCATGTTGCATGTTTATATGAGCTTGAGAAACACTGATTTATACAAGGTTAAATATGTTTTGTTACTGTAGGACTTTTCTGCACCCTTAATTAGTTAATGTGGCTCTCTCAGAAAATAAGGCAATATGCAGAATTATCCAAACTTACTTTATCATAAAACTCATTTTTGGTGGAGCCATTTCATAGACCAGTGTTTAGGAAATACTTTGGGGAACGCTGACTTAGGATCACCACTGTTAGTATGCCAGGGGGAGCTGTAAGGGTGCAAGATCCTGCTTGACTCCTGCATCTGTTTGTTTGCTTATATGTTTGAAAAATATGTTTACCTTGTCCTTCACTATTGGGCAACCTGCACATTTACATCTATGGTGACTGTTCTCTCATGCCAGAGGTTACAAATTCAAACACGACAAGGTAGGGTTACCAGACAAAGTATAGGGCATCCAGTTACATTTGAATTTCAGATAAACGACAAGTAATTTTCTTTTAGTATAACATGGGACAGACTTATACTAAAAAAAAATTACTTGTCGTTTATCTGAAATTCAAATGTAACTGGGCCTTCTCTATTTTTATTTGCTAAATCTGGCAACCCTAATATAAGAGGCTGCCCATAAAACAGTGACAACACGGTGTAAGGACAGGGAGACACTGGGGGTTGTGATGGAGTCTTTTGTTCATGGTCATTCTAAAGGGGCAGCTGCTAATCTTCTTCAGCCAAATGTCACTATATGGTAATGTGACATTTCAAGAGAAGAAAAATTCAGATAAACTAAAACAACAAAAACAACTGTGCAAGTCAACATTGTGGGGGACGCACAAAACATATCTGTGGGCTGAATGAAGCCCATGGCTGCCAGTTTCTGACCTTTGTCATATGGCTAAAATAGAAAAGAAAAGAAAAGAAAATCCCAAACCACCAAATTCTCCACTGCTTGTCTACTATGAACTATGAAACCACATAACCAAGTTTTGTGGGGCTGCATATATCCCAAAATAAATATGCTTTGATTGAGGATATCTTCCAAGGTAGACGGCTTGACCTACATATAGTATAAAACAGTGTAGCAGCTCAAAAGTTCTGTGTGCGTATGCATCTGTGTGTGTGTGTGTCTGTATGTGTGTGCTGAGGGAGAGTGTTGCTTGGTTGTTTCCTTCCTGTATCTTAGCTATGTTCTAAATACAAGTTGAGGTTAACATAAAATGTCAACTTTTAAATCAAATGTCAACTTTTCATTCAACAGATGAAAGTTAAAGATGAATCAGAGGCAATTACAGTTTTTAAGGATCTCACAATTTAGGCAGAAAAAATGTATAAATAAATCATTACAATACATCATAGCCAATATGACAACAGAAATATGTACAGGGTACTTTGCTATCAGGTGAGAGAATGACTGAGAAGTATATTTAAGATTGTTCTTTTGAAATCTGTAAATATTTTGCAGAAAATATTAAGCGTATTTACCTTCAGTAGCATGACTTTTTGTAGTTTCTTCCATTTTAGGAAAAGACTGAAATGAAGATAGAATTCCTTAACGATGATGATTATATTACATACAAAATTGACTTTGTTTAGAAGCATTCTTTATGTGCTCAAATTGATCTTTTAGGGAAATTACTACAAGATGAATTAGTTTTTTAATGCCAATACAAAATTTATTTGATTTTTCGTAGTCATTCCTTTCACTTAACAAATTTCTGAAAATGGAAATCATTTTAAGTTGTAGAATTCCTTTTTCTTCCTCCTTCCTATTTCATTCATTAATTCATTCACCATTTCAATGAATGTCACTTTCTCTGAAGACCACATAAAGTTCTATTTAAGAGACTTCAGGATTATTTTTGACTTAGGGAAGAGCCTAAAAAGAATTTGGAAAATTCAACATAGAAGGAATAAGATTTCCACAGAAATAAGAAATTATAAGGAGGGAGCAAATGCTTCATATAAGTGGCAGAAACAACTATTATTTATAACATTTTGTCTTGAAGCATCTAATATTGAAACAATAATAAAAACATTGGTATATAAAACATTTTTTTCCCACCATAACGAGCTTGAGGAGATCTGCAGCGTTGCCTCTCTCCTCCTCAGTTCTGGAATCTTTAACTGTCATTTCCTGTAGCTCATCTTCTTTCTTTAGAATATGGTTTATATAATCCTAAATCAGCAGAATAAAATAAATCAATAAAAACTGAAATAAAGTAGTGAGAGACATCAAAATAGTCAACATCAACTTGAAATATTACAAAAAGATGAAGAATATATAAGTTCACAATGCTCAACAACCAGTTACTGGTCAAGGAATCTGGAAAGCCCTTTCCTTAAAATGTTAATAAGCAAAGACCTGAAAAGTCCACAAGCAAAGCTTTCAAGGTCACAGGATAATAGAACTGTATGAGGACCGCAGAGAGGCCGGCTTCTTGTTCTGTGCTCCAGTGTCGTCATCAATAAAATGGACAGAGTTGCGTTAGATGATTTCTTGAGTCCTTTCCAGGGATAGTCTTTATGATTCTATCTACGAACATAAGTTGCTTAGTCCATGACTTTGCTTCCAAGAGAAATATACTTTACTGCCTCCATAAATATTTGATCCATTTCCATAAATAATGGTCCCCTGCTCTATGCCAGGTGCTGGGTATATAACCATAAACAAAACACATATAATCCCTATTCTGATGGAGTTAACAAACTAGACAGCGAAATGTTATAGTTATGCTCATACAATTAACTGTATATTTCAAATTCTTAGACCATTTCCCAAAACCAACACTCCTTTTCTTCCATGGACAAGTATCAGATTAATATGCAGTTCTACTTTTTTCCAGAAGTCTCTAGACCAGTTTTCCATATAGTAGAAAGAAGGAGGACTTTATCTAACAATCACATATAAAAGTTACTTATCTTCTTAATGTCTTGGAGGGCCTCAATACTTCCTATACCTTGTGGGAACCATTAAGTATGTTCTACCTGTCAACCTCCTACTCTCTGGAAGATTGACATTCATGTATTGCATTAGATAAATATTGGTAGAATTACATAATTTCAGGTTCCTCAGGAAACCAAGAGGAATGATTGTTCTGTTCCTGATTCTTTTGGGTCAGATTTCCTGGATTCCATTACCTTAAGGGAAATCTGAAGCTTTAGTTTCACCTCATCCTTTATGACCTCGTGCTGGATGAACTGGCGTATCTGTAACACTTCGGGGCTCTTGAGTATAGGGGCTGAGGCACTCGCTAGCTGTTTGGGCTCAGTGTTAAAGCTCTTCCAAATCTGAGTGCCAAAGGGAGGTCCTGGAGTTTTTTTCTGTTAACAAAAGAAAGCAAAACAATCACCAAAGAAATCAGAATGTTTTAACATAAGAATTGTTCTTTTTTTTTTTTTTTTTTTACTGAGTACTTATTATGTAGCCGCTATGCTAGGAACCACTTGTTAGGCAATACAACAGTGGAAAAAAAATGATCCCTGCTCTCGAAAAGTTTTGCAAATATAAGGAAAATTGGGAACAGAACTGGGCAAGCTTTCCTCTTTATATTTGTTACCAAGAATCTGTATATTTTAAAACGCTGTGGCATGATGTCCCACTGGATAGCATTTAGTGGAGGGCTAAGCAATGCTGTGCCACGGTAATACAGTAGCAGCAGCCTTGTTTACGCCAAATGCATGTGACTATTCCTTAAAACCCACAGGCAACCTAAGAGACTTGGAATTAAGCAGTCTTTAACTTTCTGGTTCCATATGCATTTTGACCTAGAGAGATTCTTTGGGAGAGAAATCATCCCATAGATCTGGGTGGTCTTTGAGCTCACTCTAGATTAAGCATGCCTCCAGATCTTCCCAGGATCTCTTGGGCAGAAATATCTGCCTTAGAGTAGACTCACATCTCTACATTATCCTTGTAATTGATTTTCAGGAGTGGTGTGCTTTGATGCCTTATGTCCTGAAGTGTGTCTGATGTGCTGCATTTTAAATTGTTATTCAGTGTCCAAGGCCTGGTCAATGATAACCACTCGGGGCCTTGCCTGGGCTGAGCCACTTCTACCGGGCATAGAGGGTCAGAGCCTAGGAGTTTCAGAGGAAGAGAATGAAATTCCTTCATTAATCTCAGATGTGGCGTATTATTTGTCATAACACAGTACTTTCAACTTGGATATAGCCTCAGTGAGCCATTTGGTGTGGCCTTTTCATTTTTCAGATAAGGAAATAGAGGTCCAGTGTGACTAGTCCCAAATCCCACAATAATAATCGATAGAGTCAGGACTAGAATTTAGATAACCTTCACTCATCATGCTGATTATAGTCACCAAATTAAAATACAGGGCTAGGAGGTCTTTGTCATCTGAAGTGTTCATTGTTTGTGCCTCTGCTATTACAAGACTGTAGGGAAGCAAAAATCATCATAACTCAAAAACATTATCCTCTTCACTTAACACTAGTATCCCTCTCTGATCATATCATCAATGTCTTCACTGATTTAATAATTTAATGTCTGACAATATGCTGGACATATTATATAACTTGCTTGCAAAATGAAATGGCAACACTTGAAAGATGCAAGATTTCACAATTCTTGCTCAAGATATTTTCTTTCATTATTTAAAAAAACTTTAGGTGGGGCTTCCTAATCTGACATAATTACAATGTTTACTTTTTAACATTGTAGTTGCAAATCTCTGCGTATAATCCTTCATTATTCATCATATTCATTATAAATCCTTATTCTTATATACTCAGTTTGTGCATTAATAAATTAAGGAAAAAAGAAGAGTGAAAGACCAAAAATTGTGTCTTGAAACTAACAAGTAAGAAATGAGAGAAAGGAATATTTCTGTATTGCATAATATCAGTAATTCCATGGCAGGAGAGGTGTAACATGGGTCACTCAGAGTGGATATTTTCATATTATAGGAAGATGTTCAAGACTGCAATGCAGGGTAAAAGAAAGAGAACTGAGATTAGCTAGTCAGGTGTATTTCTCTAAAATCTACAAATGTTAAAATCTTCAAATATAAAACTCCTTGAGCCCATTAACAATTTACATATGAATGAAAATGTGAATATATGGGAGAAGACCTGAGACTCTGGTCCATTGACTGATGGATATGCAAATATACTGACTTTTCAGCAGAAAAATTTATACCTCAACTGAGGGAAATTTCTCCCATGATCTTGACTGGAGATTGGGAGGAACAATTGTATCTAATTCTTTCTTCATTAGCCATGGTGATGCTTCATGACAAGGGCGAAGGACAGTGATGCTCAGGGCACCTAGTTCAAAGGGAGTTATCAGAGGATCATTTCTCCATCAAAAATATTCTGAGAAATTCAGTAAGTATTCACTAAATTCAACAAACATTTTTTGATAAGTGAGACACAGTGATTATGCTTAAGGACATTACAATCTAACAAGAAAAGTGAGGCTTTTAGTCACTGTAACACCTGGAGACTGAATTTAGGTCACCTGAAATTATTAACCAACAACTCTCTGTCCTTCAACAACCACATGCAAGTCCTGTCAGTTCTACCACTAAGCATTTCTTGAGTTCATCTACTTCCTCCCTCTCCACTGCCCTCCCTGAGATCATTTGCCTCAGAGACATCCTGTTCTGGACTACAGAAACAACTACCTTTTTTACACATATCTGCTCTGTGGATGAACCTCCCCCAGCCATCAGGGTGCCTGAGTATGTTCATCCATGATTTCAACTCTTCTTTGACTTCCCATTGCTCACAGGATAAAACTGAAGACAACATTTTCTCACCCCTGACTCAACTAGCACCATTTTCCTTTCTGTGCTTAGGCTACATTGGCCTTTTTTCCCATTCTACAATGCTTTATGCTTCCTGCTTTGTGTTCTCCTTTCCAAGAGAGCTTTCTCTCCTAGTTCAATTAACTCCTACTTATCCACTAACTCTTGGCTCCAGGGTCTTCAGGGAAGCCTTCTAGACTATATCAGGTTCCTCTGTTAGATGCTCTCATAGAGCCATATTCCTTTCCTTCATAGACCTTATCTCAATTTATAATCATAAATTGTGTGACTATATAATTAATGCCTATCTCTCTCATTAAACTCTAAGCTCTATAAAAGCAGAGTCCATGTTGTCTTAGCTCACCATTGTATTCCTAACAACACCTAGCCAGTATTTGGCACATGGTGGGTCATCAAGTAGATGCTAGTTAAATGATTGGCTAACAAAGCAATTTGAGATGAATTCTTATTCTCCTGTAGTTCCACATATGCACTGCACAAGCAGTCAGAGTGCCTCCCTCTCCATATTCACAGATAAAGAGCAAGGTTTAGTATAGCACATCATGCACATGTGCACTGATACACTAAAAGATATAAGTGCACAGAAATGCAGGCATATTCATAAAGGAGCACAAAATATATCCCACCAACCAGAGAAAAGATAAAAAAGAAACACACACATGAACCTAGACATATTGGTTCGGTACACAGATAACATGCAAGTTTATATCTATGTTTAAATACACATAATTCACACAGTGTTGGTTCTGATTTAATACAATATGTGCCTCTAACCTTTAGTCACACACTGATTTCTTTGAAATTGATGAAAATAATATAAATGACCAATGATCATGGCATAGAACTTATACTATATTTCAGGTTGGCTTTCTAACTCACACATCAAATGTACTTTCTTTTCTTATTATATTAAATTCATCAAGGCAACACCTTCAAAATGACAAAAAATAAATTTACAAGAGATATCTTACTTTTCTTTGTTTTTTCCTACCAAGATGAAATGAACACATAAATAGGAACCTAGGTACATACCTAATGTACCTAAACATAGATACAAATCTGCTTATAGGTAGAAGAGGAACTAACACACAGTTTACATAGGTTGATGCTCAGATAAAGTTTGGTATGAACATAAATAACTGTATACGTAGGTTGACATGGCCAAGGGGAAAGTAGAGCTGAAAAGTGAGCAAATGGGAAAAAGAAGAGATGGCACCGGGGTGCGCTGGATAGGAGGATGAGAGTTGGTGAAGGGATACAGTGAGTGTCAGATAGTCTGGGTTCTCTACCCGGCTGTTCTTGTACTGGTTCCTGAAGAACTACAGTGGTTGATTCTCCATATGCCAAGGATAGGTATTCTTCTATGTCACTGTCTCGAAGAAGTTCTATTCCTGACCCATCGGCATAGATAACAAAAAACCTATTTGAAGAAATAAAAATCTAATCACTTCGAGTATTCAGTTACAATGCTCCTTGAACTTGGAATTAAAAGTAAAAGTCATGATGGGGCTGGCCCGGTGGCGCAAGCAGTTGGGTGAGCGTGCTCCTCTTCGGTGGCCCGGGGTTTGCAGGTTCGGATCCCGGGCGCGCACGCGCACACTGCTTGTCAAGCCATGCTCTGGCGGCATCCCATATAAAGTAGAGGAGGATGGGCATGGATGTTAGCTCAGGGTCAATCTTCCTCAGCAAAAACAGGAGGATTGGCAACGGATGTTAACTCAGGGCTGATCTTCCTCACATACACACACACAAAAAAGTAAAAGTCATGGTATTATTTTCATCATTTTACCTGGGGACATGTTCACCATAGATTTGCAGATGATTTTTATGAAGGTGAATAGATGATAAAGTATCATAGCCTTCAGTTTTTGAATTTAGATCATCTTCCAAACTGTTTTCAGGTAGCAGAGTTGATGTGCTACCATCAGCCATGACCTAAGGGACAAAGTATATTAGCAACTAAACGAAAAAAAAAATGCCATAGAGCTTACATTTCTGCTGATCCCATTTGAGAAAGCAGGTGATCTTTTGGTATATTCAGAAAATCTGGGATATTTATTTGTAAAGTATTGTTCACTAAGTATAGATTGCTTTAATAAAAGTGAAAATCTAGTAGCACGTCTCCACGCACAAATCAAACTTAGACTATGAAGACAAACTGGAAGGCAAATACAGAATACATTCCTTCCTCAGAATACATTCAGAGGAAGGTGACTAGGGTGGCATGGGACTCAAAAACCTTATCTTCTGAGGATTAGTTCAAGGAACTGGGAATTTAAACACGGAGGAATGGCTACTCATGTCATAGTTATCTTGAAATATTAAAAGAGTGATAGTATGGAAGAGGTTTATATTCTGTGATTCCATGAATAGACTACATACAGAAACAGATTTTAGCACTAATGTGAGAAGAAATGTTTTAGCCATTGCTACTCTCTAGATGTGGCATGAGTCTCTCCAGGAAGGAGTGTGGTTTGGGTTGAAAGACTGCTGAAGGGGATGCCCAAAAAGAGCATCAATGTCTAGAAGAATGCTTGGCTTGGATGACCCATGTGTTCCACCCTAGAGGGTTTGGGGCTTTAAATTTCAATGTCAATTCAATGTAAATTGAAATTTGTTAGCAGCATGAACTCATGCTGTAAAGAGTCTCATTTACCTAGCACAGAAAAAATGAGCTGGATCGAGGCTCGTCTGCATATCAAAAAGAAGTTGGATACTCAAAACAAAGTATGGTTCCAAATCTAAAAAATAATTTCACCACCAGCTAGCTGATACATGAAATTCCACTGTTGAGTGAGGAGTGAAAAAAAAGATAAGTTCCTAGAGAAGAGATTGGCAAACATTTTTTTGTCAAGGGCCAGATAATAAATATTTTAGGGTTTGTAGGCCATACAGTTTCTGTTGCAAGTACTCAGTTCTGCCATTATATGCAAAAGCAGCCATATACGATATATAAACAAAGACCATAGCTGTGTTCCAATAAAACTTCATAATGGCACTGAAAGTTGAACTTCCTATAATTTTTATGTGTCATGAAATATTCTTCTCCTTTTGATTTTTTCCAACCATTTAAAAACGTAAAAACCATTTCTAGCTCATGGGCCTATATGAACAAGTGACCATGGCTTGCCAATGCCTGGTCTAGAGGTAAGAGGATAGTTGTATTATCGAGGGACAGAGAAACAGAAGATAGAGCCCTACCATAGAATAGCTAAGCACCTCTCCGGGCTTCTCAACTCCCCATCTTCAACCCTACGAGAACCCTCACTAATTGATACTTCTCACCATGGATTCTCTGCCTTGTCAAACAGACTTGCCTGCTGCGCCATGTATTTGCTCTTACTTTAACCTGGATACAGGCCCCTCTTATATCATTCCTTTCTGTTGGCATTATTTTTAGATGTTTAGTAATGTTTCTTCCCTTCTGTTCTGACTATTTATTTGGTTTTAACATTTCTACCATCCAAATGGTTGGGCTTGGGCTATCCCCTTTGGAAGTACACTTAAGAATCAAAGATATTGACATTCCTTACTGCTTGCCCAAAATATTGGCAGTCAGTGGGTAACTAATCCCAAGGCAGCTAAGATAAAAAGCTGCGTAGAAGCTGTCTAGTGTGAAATACCTCAGAGGCAGAGCCACAGCCCCTCTCTTCATACTAATGATGCACTTTACCTGAAAGGTGTTTCCCTCAGGATCCAGGACCTCACAGATAATCTCTGATGTGTGCTTCATGATGTACCTGCTAGTTCGCAGCTGCTCACGTTTTTGGAAAGGATGGTATATATCACTGCTTGATTCATGGCAATATATAGCTGAACAGTCCCTATCAATATGAAGACAGCCTGTGTTTGGAGGTAACACCTGAAAGGGTAACAGAAAGAGAGGAATTAAAAAAAATTTCCTGTTCAATTTTGAGGGATTTAGAAAGTCATTGTAAGGGAAAAATTATCCATAGATCTCAGCCACAAACTGTGTTTCCAGGAAGAAAACACGACCCAAGAGAGGACTTAAAGTTTGGGAAGGACTACTTGATAGGGAGGCAAACAATAATTAGGATGTAATTTCTCCTGTGTCCTCATATTTTATCTACTGATTTTAATGTCTCCTCCAAGTAATTACCATGTGCCTTCTTATTTTAGATATTTAATATAAAATAAAAATATATTTTAAATGAAGGAAACACACTTGGCCCTATTGAAAATGTTTGGAATCCTTTATGTTCTTGGGCAAGAAGCATCTTCAAGAGGGTCAAAAGCTGTGGAGGTGGGAAGGACGAGAGAGTGAGAATGAGGGTAGAGTGGCAGGAGGTGAGGCTGGTCTGGTGAGCACAAGCCAGATCACCTGAATGCTTCTAACACCCACAGTGCCTACTGCCTACCACACAGAGGATCCCCAACAGATACACTCTGCTTTATAATCTTGATCAGAAAATACCAAAGCATTGTAAAACAAGCAGGACAATGTTTTTCTGGAATGGATTGTAAAAAGAAGGTGAATAAATAGAAAGAGATTGAGAAATGGGTGAGATTGACTGAGGGTGTTCTTTTTTTTTTTTTTTTGTGAGGAAGATCAGCCCTGAGCTAACATCCATGCTAATCCTCCTCTTTTTGCTGAGGAAGACTGGCCCTGAGCTAACATCTATTGCCAATCCTCCTCCTTTTTTTTTCCCCCCAAAGCCCCAGTAGATAGTTGTATGTCATAGCTGCACATCCTTCTAGTTGCTGTATGTGGGACGCGGCCTCAGCATGGCCGGAGAAGCGGTGCGTCGGTGCGCACCCGGGATCCATACCGGAGCTGCCAGTAGCGGAGCGCGCGCACTTAACCACTAAGCCACGGGGCCGGCCCTGAGGGTGTTCTAAGATCAGATGAGACAAGAGAGCAACAGCCGTCCACATGGCAGGAATGTTCCCTGCCCCAGAGAGGTGGGTTTTCTTAGTCAAATGGACACTCATCTTTGGCACTCCTCGTTTCGCCCCAGACCTACCTGGTATGTTCCCTGTGGCTTTGCAATAATAGACGTCCCATCCCCAAAGGTGGCACAGCAGCTACTGTCCTCGCAGTTGGTGATGACAGTGGCATAGTGTGAGCTTTCTATCTGCATGCACTTCACCTGCCTGGTGACAGTCCGAGGACCCTCGGCTGCAAGCAGAGACAAGGTAAGCCGATCTGACAGGACGCACACACTGGGAACTGCGCCTGCCTGCTGGTTTGCTCCTGTCTCCTGGCTGCCTGGACCAGGAGTCGAGACTGAGTGCTGAGAACTCACTCCACAGAGCTGGAGTGTGGTCTACTCTCCCTGTCAATGCAGAGTAATCTTCCAGAATAACTCTTCTTAATTTAGTGTGCTGTTTTTTCTCACTACTTTTTTTATTTTGAGAAATTGAAATCATCCAGAAAGCATAAAATATAATTTAACTGCTCATATACTCACCAATTTACACTTGTTAATATTTTGCCATATTTGCTTCAACATTTTTCATATGTATGTAGGAGAAAAATACATAAAGTCGAGGTTCACTTTTCTCCTTATCTCTGAGTTTATTCACTTCTCTAGCAATCCATTTTTATAATTTTATATAAATATGTGTATAAAAAAATGTCTAATATTTTGTGTGCTTTAAATTTGCATAAGTTGTGTATTACTCCATGTATCATTCTTTTTAACTTAACATTGTTTTGAGCTCTTTAGCCATCTTGATATATATGTGTGTGTATATATGCATATGTGTGTGTACTTCATTCCTTTTAACCGCTGTACAGGCATACATTGTTTTATTGTGCTTTGCTTTATTGCACTTCACAGATAATGTGTTTTTTATAAGACTCACCACCAGCAAAAAGATTATGCCTTGTTGAAGGCTCAGATGATGGTTAGCATATTTTAGCAATAAAGTATATTTTAATTAAGGTATGTACATTGTTTTTTTAGACATAATGCTATTGCACACTTAATAGACTACAGTATAGTGTAAACATAACATTTATATTCACTGGGAAACCAAAAAATTTGTGTGACTCACTTTATTGCGCTATTTGCTTTATTGCCGTAATCTGGAACCAAACCTGCAATATCTCTGAGGTGTAGTATTCCTTTGTAGGAATATACCACATTTTATTTTTCTATTCTGCTGTTTCTGCTGTTGATGGACATTTATGTTTTCCCAATATTTTAATATTATACTCGGTGTTGCAAGTAGCACCTGTGCACCTGTTTCCTTGTGCAAATGTGTAAGAGTGTCTTTCTATAAATACCCAGAAGTAAGTAGTGCCTCACATGAAATGCGCATTTTCAATTTACTAGATATTGTTAAATTGCTCTCCCGGTGGCTTTTTAAATTTTCATTGTAACTAGTAGGGTATGAAGGTTCCCCTTTTTCCACTCACTTGGCAATTCATTTGCACCTAATTTGACAATGAAGCATTTAATGCATCAAACTCTGGAATTAAAGAAAAGGTAGTCAGGGAGTGATTTTTCTTTAAAAATCTTGTTTAAATTTAGGTTAGGAAGGGTGGCAGGCTTTTAGATTCTTTGAACAGGTTCCAGTTAATTAGCAGCTGCAGCTTGCTTTTCTCACACACCACCTTTCTGACGATGCGAGGCATGCTCCGAATTATGAATTGAAGGAAGACCTCTCTGAGGTCACCTTTTTATGCAAATAAGATTCCTTAAGGATCAAAGGAAACAGGTTTGAGAGCTAACATCCAGGACAGTTGAGTCATGATCATTAACTTTTAGTTGCCGCCAATCCAGACGGTAGGTTTTTAGTGATGAAAATGGAAAAGGCACTATTACTATCCATCAGCCAACTAGAGCTGTTATTACTCCCATGTATGTGGAGGATAAAGATCCTAATAAAAAGGCCTCATAGGCCCTGCTTTGCTCTGCACAAGTATTCTCTGGTTGAGTGAGTCATTAAAAAATTATTTTTCTTACGTATGTTCAAAAATAAGTGAGGTTTCTACTTATTTTAAAGACTTAACAATATTGTCACATGTTTGAAAAATAAAACTTACTTGTTCCTTGATCATCTGGAGGAATAATATGATCTTCATAAACTTGATAAAACGTTGTGATTCTGGTACCATCAGCATGATCCACGATCCGAGTACCATCCTTCTTTTCAACAATGACCACTTTGTCCTCTCGAGTTGTCATAACCTGAACATACAAAGGCAGAGCACAGTCATTTGGTCATAAGGGGCGTTTATTTTTATGCCCCATTGAATATCATTAACACCCTGGTTATTTACTTCTAAATGAAAGATTTACTCCTCTACTTGATCTATCTAACCTTTACAACAATCCAGGGAGGCAGACAATGACATCCCCATTTTATAGAGGAGGAACTTTGCACTTAGAGAAGTTCAGGAACTTGCTCAAGGTCACTCAGCAAGTGCCAGGGCTGGCATTGGACTAAGGCTGTCTGACTTCAAAACTGATGCTCCTTCCATCGTCGCATATTTGTGAGCAAAAAGTTAAGCTCAGGACTGGCCTGACCCAGGTCTGTCCAGGAAAATGAGCCCAGGTTCTGCTTCCTTGCAAACTACAGGTTTAAGATAAGCATGGCATGCTGAGGCTGCCTTGCATGCGATACGAGTTGGCTTGCAGATCTCGGCCTAATGTCATCCAAACAGAACATGAAGATTGGTGGGGAAGAGAGGCTGTGGCTTCTCTGTCTAGTTGATCCGCGCATTCATATGCCCCTGTCTGCGGCTGCCATACATGCCCCATATGGGCTTGAGGGGAAAAAGAAGCTGTGCCTCTGGGTTGTTGCTGGGCCTCCCAGTTGGGTGAGGATGCTGCACTGATCATGCTGTATTTCCTGTCTTGTGTCCTTCCCTAAAGCTGAGTAAATGCAGTTGTAGATTAAAGCCTGTTGTGTTCTGTTAGTTTGATTGTTAATTTTAACCTGTAATCTCTTCTGTTCTGGTAGGGAGTATTACTGTGGAAAATGGATAGAAGGTCTAAGAAGGAAAATAGCTGTATTACCCAAGACAGGAAGCCAAAGGGTGGTCACTTTGTCAACCTAGTATATTCCAGGTTTATTCCAATGCAATCCAACTGAATGCAGATTTACAGGGTGCTGTGTGTTTCGAACTGTGATATGTGCTGGGGTGATGATGAGTGAGTCTGGAGTTTAAATCCCTATCCTCTAGGAGTTACAGACCAGAGGGAGGACAGTCATTAAAGAAGTTGTTAAAGGAGCCATTCGAGCGACTGTAGTGAGGGATCTGACGTGGTCTGGCTCCCCTCTGAGGGAGCAGTGCCCGAACCTGGATTTTGTGTGTCAGTGCAGAGGAGCAGCAGGGGTGAAAGGTGTGCCAGACACAAAGGGTCCCTGGGAGCAGTGGGGAGAGTGGTGGGAGACAAGGCTAGAGCAAGGGACCAAACTGAGGACGGCTTTAAGCCCTATTAAGGAATTCCACCTTTATCCCATGGGGGGCAAAGTAGTCCTGAAGGGTTTTAAGTATGTGGACTAGAGTAGGCATCACAGAAAAACTCAGTCATGGCAGGTGCTTCAATCTGAAAGAACAATCAGGTCCTTAAATACTGTGGGTAAGTGGTTGACCAGTGAAGCTCTAAACCCCCAGATGTGCGTGTGTGTATCGATGTGGCAGACATGGAGATGCAAGGCCCAGATCACCCTTTACAAAAGGACTTGCTCTCCAGCTGTGGGGAGGACAGTCAGCAAATAGCCTCCAGCTCTCAGCTCTTCCGCGTCTGCCTCAGCAGCGCAGAGATGCTTTGCCTGCCTCACATCGTCCCAGGGCAGCGGCGTCCAGTGACGGAGTGAGGCAGGGGTATACCGATCTGGTTCCTGCTACCAGACTTGGGACACTGGGACAGGTGATACTGGCTCCTGAGCACTTGCTGGTTGACCGAGGCTTTGTCGGGTCTGTACCACAGCTCAGCTTCTGCCTCTGCCCATTCATGCTTCCTCCCCCTTCCTTTCACAGATGGTGTCCCCAATAAATATCTTGCACTCCAAACTCCATGTCAGGGTTTGCTTCTGGAAAGTCTAACCAGCAACAATAGTATTGCACATTATATAATACATATTTTAATTATTGAATATTTTCTAACTTGTACTGTCCTAACTATAAGGGACACAAGGTTTCACTGAAGAGTCCAGGTCACTGTAAGAGTGAGTTTGCCAGCTATTTTTTGACTCAAATGTCTAGGGCTATTGGGAGCAGGTGATAATTACCTTATCATCTCTTTACAGTAGGCAGAAATCACTGTATTTAAGAGAGAAATGCATGCTGATCATTATTTTAGGTTCTTATCATTGCCACACTCAGCCAGGCGTGTATAACGAGAAATACTGCTGTAGAATGTCCCGGCTGAGAGTGTGAGCTCTGGAGTTAAGATGCCTGAGTTCAAATCCTGGCTCCACTGATGGCTGGGTAACTTAGGCAAATCGCCTAACCCCTCTGTGCTCTAGTTTCCTCATCTGCAAAATGGAGCCAACACTAGTTTCTCCTTCAGGGATGTTATGTGGATTAAATGAGATGATGCTGGTAAAATGCTTAATACTTGGTCATCAAGTTAGCAATGATTAATACTAGCTCTTTATCTACTATAGATATTTACATTTTATTATTTAGAATTATTCAAACATTTCATAACACCACAAAACATTGACATTTTCTGGTCACCATAGAGTGGGATAATCATTATTCTTAGTGGTGGTAAGAACACAATAGAAAGAATATTTACTGAACACCTGATAGTGTCGGATCTGGTGTTAATCTTCCCAACTATTTCAGGTAATGACTATTATCTCCATTTTAAGAATAAGGAAACCCATATCAGAAACTTGTCCAAAATCGTACGTCTAGTAAGGAATGTGGCTGGGGTTCAAAACCAGGTCTGCCTCACCACGAGGCCAGTGCCCTACTCTCTAAAATGTGATACTTCATGTCGGGTGGTGTGAAAAAAATGTTTATTTTCAATTTTGTTTCATATAATCATGCAGTTTTTTGGCTCTTATATGTGTAGTGGTTAAGCACGTGGGATCTGGAATGCAACCTTGGGGGCCACATTCTGACTCTACCACTTGCTGTGTGATCTTGGGAAAATTATCTCAGTAGCTTAGTTGCCTCATCTGTAAAACAGCAACAACAATAGTTTGTTGTGAGAATTAAACAATTAAGTATGTGGAAAGTCAGTATGATAACAGGGCCTGCCTGGCACACAGCGAGTGCTCAGTAACTATTATTATCATTATTGTTATTACTATTCTGTTAGGTGTCTGATGTTTAATTCATGCTAATCAAGGCTCTTGGATGTTGGCTCATGCTTCCAGAATGGTGATAGGTATTAATAAGAGAAACTGAGAGTTATTAACTAAGAAATATTAGTCAAATTTGCATATTAAGCCAAATAACCTATATCAGGGGCTGAATTAAAGCGAGTTATTTGAAGCGACAAAAAAGGCTTCCTGAGATGATATGTACTTTGAGTCTTGCAAAAAAGACAACCGGCAAACAATGTAAGAGATTACAAAATTGTTTCAGAAGTAGACTGAAGAAGAAAGGAAAACACTTTTCATTAGATAATGTAATTCATCTCAATAGCAAGCAGACATTTTGCTTTTGACCAGCAGTATATGGTTGTCAATAAGGGTAGGAAGTCCAGAAACCAGAGATAAGACACCTAGGAAATTCTTCGTCTTGCTTAGATTCAGAAGGAGCTGCAAAGCTCTGCAGAAGGTGTTAGAGGACTAGCTGAGGAGTGGAAAGAGCCCAGTTTTCAGTCACCGACAACGGGTTCTGATCCTGACTCCAGCACTTCCTGGATGTGTACCCTTGACCACATTACTTATCTTGCTGAGGCCCCATTTCCTCATCTGTGTAATATATTCACTGATGTGAGGACTGAATGAGATAACGTACGCAGAACCCCTAACAGAAAGCCTGACCTGTAGAAGATACTATTGTTCATCCCAGGAGTTTCAATTTCACATCATAAACAAAACCGTTATTTTCTATACTACTCATTTGTCACTTATTCTTAGACTACAAACAAATTATTTTGTATAGCTGCTCTGTGGTGTTGAATTCTTGACTTATTTAATGTGAGCCTCTCCTTAAATACACTGTGAGTTCTTTGAAGTCAAGGATCATGAACAAATTTCTATCACTCACTTCAGGTGCACACAAAGAAGTAGGAAGAAGGCATGGCCCTTCACTTCTAGAAGTTAAGACATATGGACAAATACATTCATCATCAAGAAATATATGACACAATTAATCTTACATGTCTTCAAAGTGGTATAGAAAATTTATAATCTGTCTCTCATTTCAAAATTAGTATTTCATGATACACTCTGCTGGTCAAATAAACCACACAATGTTTTTATATTTGGGACAATGGGTCCATCCATTCTTCCATCCATCCATCTATCTATCCATCCATCCATCCATCCATCCACTACTTAACAAAAAGTTATAGAAAATTTATTATTTTCCAGGTACTCTTCTATGCATTATTTCAGAACTCTAATGATTTAAAAAATTTTGCAATATACAATAGTTTGCCATACCGTTCCATTGACAGGATCTGTGGCCTGAAAGGATAAAAATGGGGCCAAGTCTGCCATTCTTTCTAATCCTTTGGTGCCAATCTGATTTCCTTCAGGTGTAGTTGTAAACCAGGTGCCTACATGAACCTCCACAGGAGTGACCGTTTGAACTACCTCTGGGAGAGGTTCCTGGATTTCATTCTTATGTGCCATTGCTGACTGACTTTTGTGACCTTTTCCTGTGGAAGTTCAAGTAAAATCAAACAAAACAGTATAATTATAATATCAATTACATAAATTATTCATTAAATTTGACACAGAGTAAGCTACTTCAGACACTGTGGCATAGAAATTCTAAGTAGTATTCATCAATTATATTATTTCTCAAGAGGCAAAAGTATCAGGTTATGAATATCTTAATCTTGGCACTTGAACTTTGGCTAGATTCCCACCACCTCCCCCCAAACATACAAATGCATACACAGCTCACTCTCTATGGCACAATACCTATTCTGGTCAATTTCTGTACACTATTCAGTCTTGCTTATATATCCCTGGATTCCAGATTTTGGGTTCCGTACCCTGGTTTTTAAAGCCAGCCTTTTCTCCTATATATTTGTCAAACTTTCAGACTCCTTCTTTTGACTTACTGGACTATAGCATGCTAGATTTTTAACTCTTCATTCCTATGATTTTGTCATTTTTGTCAGTCATAGATAAGAAACATCTTTCTTAAGCTCTGAATCTGGAGAACCTTAACAATCAGGCATATCCTTGGCCTCTCACTGAAGGAGAGGATTTTCACAGTTTAATTACTACATTGATAATCATCTGATACATACTCCTTCCCTATCCCTCCCCACTACCATCCATTTGGAACAGAAAGTTAGAACTGAAGAAAATCTCATGGAATTCTGTGAATAATACCTCATTTCCCCTATCAGGATAGATTTACTCCCTTTGTATGAATAATAATGAGTAATCTGTAGATGATATTTGCCTGTGTTATCAACCCTCAATGATGAAGTAAACTCAGACCCAGAAACAAACTACAAGCAAAGATAGTAAAGGATTGTTAACTCCAGGAAGATTCTTCAGATTCAGACCATGAAGTGTGCATCAGGGCATGGATCTTGGCCTAAGATGCAGACTCAACTAAGGGAGGGAACCAAGGAAGACAGATACATCAAGCTAAGCCTTTCCATTGTCCCTGAGATTTAATTTGGACTTACTTATATTTCCAGAGAATTAAAAAAGAAATAAAAGATAGATTTTTAAAAATTATTTAGAATGAAACTCAGAGAGCCAAAGTGAAAGAAATAATGAAAGAGGAGTAAAAGGTTTCTAATATATGCTCAATTGGAATTTCAGATGAAGAAGAGAAAGAAATGGATGAGAAACAATATTTGAAAAGATAATTATTGAGAACTTTCCAAAATCAATGAAAGATACTAATCTAAAGATTCAAGAAACCCAATGTGTTCTCACATGGATAAATAAAATGAAATCTACAACTAGTTAAATCATATTGAAATTATAATAAGAAAAGAAAATATTTAAAGGCAATAAGATTGCCTTTCACAGCAACAACAATTAGACCGACAGCCCACTTTTCAACAGCAACTTTGGAAGCAAGAAGAATATGGAGAATTTTTGTCAATGTACTGATAGAAACTACCTGTCAATCTAGAATTTTATACCCAGTAAAATTATCTTTTAAGAATAAGGACCACATAAAGACATTTTCAGAAAATATCTGTTATACAATAAATAGACTAAAATCTCCAGGTAAAAAACAAAAATTGTCAAATTGAATTTTTAAAATATCCACCTATACATTGCTCACAAGAGACGCATTTAAACATAAACCACAGGAAGTAATATAAAGTGTGGAAAAAGTTATACTTTAAAAGTATTAAAGTATAGCTAGTGTAGCTATAATAATAAAAGCAAAAGAGACATTAGGGCAAAAAAGAATCCTTGAATAGAAAGTCAATACACACTGATAAAAAGTTAAGCTCACCATGAAGATATAACTACTCTAAATTTGTATCTAAAATCATATCCTCAAAATATAAAAGAAAACCTGACAGAACTATAAAAAGATATAATTATTTCAAAAATACAGAAATAAAGATTAAATTATAAGGAGGACAGCACTGAATAGACTATTCTACTCTTTCAGGAAATTTAAACATACTTCTGCTGAATAAATTGATATAGGTGATTAAAAAACCCATAAGGACATAGAATAGGAGTTGGCAATTGACCTGTGGGGTAAATATGGCTTACTGTCTGTTTTTGTATAGTCTGTGAAGTAATAATTCTTTTTACATTTATACAAAATTAAGAAAATCAAAAGAATAATATTTTGTGACACATGAAAATTATATTAAATTCAAATTTTAGTGCCAATAAATAAGTTTTATTGGAACACAATACAGCATGCTCATTTGAATAAGTATTGTCTATGGGTACTTTTATGCTATACTGGCAGAGTTGAGTAGTTGTGACAGAGACCACATGGCCCACAAATTCTAAAATATTTACTATCTTGCCCTTTACTGAAAAGTTTGCTGAACTTGGATACATATTGGACAACACAAATAACAAGTTTGATCTCATAGATATACAGAGAATATTGTACTTGATAACTTCAGGACATGCCCTTTTCAATCACACACAGAATTTTTAAACACTTGATCATAGGTGAGGCTATATATCATGTTTCAAAAAATTTCAAAAGGTTAGTTTAAAATCAATTATTAAAAAAACCCATGGAAATACTTCATAGGTTTGGAAATTTAGAAACAAGTTTAAATAACTTCTAGGTCAAAAAAGAAGTCATAATGGAAATTAGAAAATATTTAGAACTGAAAAATAGCGAAAATACTACATATTATATCTTATGGGATGGGAGCAGGCACTTCTGGAGTGACAAGTACGGACATTTGAAAAGCCACTCCTCCATCAAAACAATGAGAACACTGGAAAAAAGGATCAAAATCAACTTTTTAAGAACTCTGGAAATAAACCAAAGAATTGCAACAATCTGAGAAACAATTCAAGAAAACAGCTGAATGTCAGCAAGAGCAACTGCCTCGTGGTGTTATAACTTGCCCTATTCCCAGCCTCCAGCCTCCCCCATCTCCAGCTCCACAGTAGCCTTGAAAAACCATAGCCTCAGAATCACAGTAGCTATAAAAACCAGCAGTCTAGCAGCCACTGGAGGGGGCAGATGGGCTCAGAATTCTCCCTAAAAACTCGAATTCCAGAGAATTGCCATTGACTTGTCTGAAAACTCCCTAGAAATCCCCACCCTCACCTGAGTCAGAACTCACTCACTGTAAACAGTCTTTTTCTGGGGCTCTTGTTGAAACAACCAGCAGCAATTGTTTACAATGTGGCTGCCTGAGGAAACAATAACAGGGCAAACAAGATGCTGATTGAAAATTTTAAAAAGAAAAACTAGAGGGGCTGGCCCAGGGATGTAGTGGTTGGGTTTGCGTGGTCTGCTTCCATAGCCCAGGGTTCACAGGTTCAGATCCTGGGCACGGACCTACGCACCGCTTATCAAGCCATGCTGTGACAGGTGTCCCACTTACAAAATGGAGGAAGATGGGCACAGATATTAGCCGGGGCTAATCTTCCTCAGCAAAAAGAGGAAGATTGGTAATGAATGTTAGCTCAGGGCCAATCTTCCTCACACACACAAAAAAGAAAATATGAAAAGGAAAAACTAGAGAATGAGATGTCCATAGGGGACTTTGTAAAACTCTATTTGCCTGGGAATCTAGAAGGCTGCATGCACATTCAGGACTGTACTCATGCCCAGGAAACACCTGAGAAATACTGAATCTCTCACCTCTGGCTGACTTTGAGGCTAAAGCTAGGGTCTAAACTGCAAGAGTGATGAAGGCATGCCCCATTAAACACACAAAGCCCCTTGGCAAAGGCTGGAAGAATTTGGTTTGAGGCATCTAAGGAAATCCTGGTCCAATCACTAGCTGACCACTAAACTAACTGAGCAGAGACTTCAGTGACCACAAGGACCAAGGAAACAGACTTCCCAGAATAAGTTCAGGAAAGTCACTAACCAAACAGCAACAACAGCAAACACTGAGGGGATCTTATTTCCAGAGTTGCCACAAAATAAAAAAGATGAGAATAAACATGTTCAACAAGATTTCAGGATACAAGCTCAATACACACACACACACACAAAAATCAATTGTATTGGTAAATACTATCAAAACAATCCAAAAATAAAATTAAGAAAACATTTACATTTATAATAGCATCAAGAAAAATAAAATACTGAAGAAAAATTTAATAAAACAAGTAAAACAATTATACACTGAAAACTACAAAATAGCATTGAACAAAATTAAAGAAGATGTAAATAAATGGAAAGACATCCCATGTTCATGAAGTGGGAGACAATATTGTTAAGATGGCAACACTCTCAAAATTTATCTACATGTTCAATGAAAGCTCTATAAAAATCCCAGCTGCTTCTTTGGGGCCAGCCCCATGGTGTAGTGGTTCAGTTCGGTGCATTCTGCTTCAGCAGCCCGGGTTCACAGGTTTGGAACCCAGGCGTGGACCTACACCACTTGTCAGCCATGCTGTGGCAGGCATCCCACATATAAAGTAGAGGAAGATTGGCACAGATGTTAGCTCAAGGCTAACCTTTCTCAAGCAAAAAACGAGGACGATTGGCAATAAAAGTTAGCTCAGGGCTAATATTCCTCAGCAAAAAAAAAAAAAATCCCTGCTGCTTCTTTTGCAGAAATTGACAACTTGACCCTAACATTCATACAGATATGCAAGGGACCCAGAAGAGTCAAAATAATATTAAAAAAGTAAAATAAATGTGGATGACTCACACTTTTCAATTTCAAACTTACTGCAAAGGTATAGTAATCAGGACAGTGAGCTGTTGGCATAAGGATAGACATATAGAAGAGTGGAGTCGAAATGAGAGTCAAAAATAAACTCTTACATTTATGGCCAGTTGCATTTTGACTGGGGTGCCAACCAATTCAATGAGGGAAAGAATTGTCTTTTTAACAAATGGAAAAGAATGAATTTGGACCTCTATTTCACACTATATATAAAAATTAAATGAAAATGGATAAAAAAATCCCAAATGCAAGAGCTAAAACTATAAAACTCTTAGAAGAAAACACAAGAATAAATTTTGTGACATTGGATTATGCAATGGTTTCTTAGATATCATACCAAAAGTATAAACAATTGAAGGGAAAAAAAATACCTAGGAGCATGATGCTGGAATGTACATGTTCAGCTTTGTAAGAAACTGCCAGACTGTCTTCCAAACTGGCTGCACCATTTTGCATTCCCACCAGCAATGAATAAGAGTTGGACTTCATCAAATAAATTGGATAAATTGGACTTAATCAAAATGGACTCTATCAAGACAGTGGGAAGACAACCCACAGAATGAAAGAAAATATTCACAAATCATATATCTGATAAGGAACTTGTATCCAAAATATACAAAGTATACTTAAGACAACAATAAAAAGACAAAAAACCCAATCAAAAATTGGGGAAAGGATTTGAATAGACATTTCTCCAGAGAAGATATACAAATGATCACTAAGCACGTGAAAAGATGTTCAACATCATTAACCATTAAGGAAATGCAAATCAAAATCAAAATGAGATACCACTTTACACCCGCTAGAATGGCTACAGAGATACAATAACAGTGTTGGCAAGAATGAAGAAATTGGAACCCTCATCCGTTGCTGGTGAGAATGTGAAATAGTGCAGCTGCTTTGGAAAACAGTTTGTCAGGTCCTCAAAATGCTAAATACAGTTGCTACCTGACCTAGCAATTCCACTCCTAGGTATCTACTCAAGAGAAATGAAAACATATGTCTACACAAAAACTGGTACAAAAATGTTCATAGAAACTTTATTTGTGACTTCCAAAAAGTGGAAACAACCCAAATGTCCATCAATTGATGAACGGGTAAACAAAATTGGTATATCCATACAATAGATATTATTCGACCATAAAAACCAAGTACTGATACATGTTACAGCATAAATGAACCTTGAAAATATTATGCTAAATGAAAAGAGCCAGTCACAAAAGCCCACATATTTATGTTTCCATTTATATAAAATGTCTAGAATATGTAAATCCATAGAAACAGAAAGTAGATTAGTGATTCCAAGGTGCTGGGGGGAGCGGAAATGACTGCCAATGGTACTGGTTTTTGGGAGGGGGGTGATGAAAATGCTCTGAAATTAGATAGTGAAAATGGTTCCACAACTCTGTGAATATACTAAAACTGTTTACTTTAAAGGAATATTATGGTATGTGAATTATATCTCAATAAACTTGATATTAAAACAAAATTTCTAGGACGAAGCTAACAATACTTGGAAGGAAATTTATAGCCACAAATGCTTATATTAGGAAAGAAGAAAGCCTAAAAATTAGTGAACTAAGTATCCACCTTAGGAAGATTAAAAAGACTAGCAAATAAACTGAAAGAAATATGAGAGACTTCTATTTTTGTCGGGTATGTGGCAGCAGCATAGTTGTGAATTTTCCCTCTTCTCCTTCTGGAAATCATATGAAGCAATAATAACAATGAAAAAAATACAGAAATTACATTTGTAGAAAAACTAGGGAAACCATCAAACTTCAATTGAACATAAGTGCTGCCAAAAGCAGAGCTGAAGAGCAAGCCCACGGGGATGGATGTAGAAGTGCTACTGGAATGAACGGGGAGGAGGAAAGTGTAGGAGCTCATAGATCTCAGAATTTTCCAAGAAGCAAAATTCCAAAAGGCCAGTATCCCATCCTGGGAGAAAATTGTGCGGCCAGTATCTAAAACGAATGGAGCAGGATCCCGAATGAAATAGAGAGAGAAGGCTTGGAATGTGCCAGAGGTATGGGTAGAGGTGGTCCTTACATGGCAGTTCAGAAAGCACTAGTAAAATACAACCTCTAAAAGTAAATGCATCTAAGAAAACAAACAATCTAATTTAAAAATGGACAAAAGATCTCAACAGATGCCTCAGCAAAGAAGATATATGGTTGGTAAGTAAGCATCTGAAAAGATACTCAATATCATATATCATTAGGGATTAAAATTAAAACAACTATGAGATACCACCACATGCCTATTAGAATGGCTAAAATCCAAAAAACTGATAATACCAAATGCTGACAAGAATGTGGGGCGACAGGAACTCTCATTCATTGCTGGTGGGAATGCAAAATGGTACAGCCACTTTGGAAGACAGTCTGGCAATTTCTTACAAAGCTGAACATATACATTCCAGCCATCATCCCTCTAAGTATTTATGTAAATGAACTGAAAACTTATGTCCATACAAAAACCTGTACGCAAATGTTTATAAGCAGCTTTATTCACAATTGCCAAGAACTGGAAGCAACCGATATATCCCTCAGTAGGTGAATGGATAAACAAACTATGGCACATCCATATGACAAAATATTATTCTGTGATAAGAGGAAATGAGCTATCAAGCCATGAAAATATATGGAGGAATATTAAATGTATACTACTAAGTGAAAGGAGCCAGTCTGAAAAGGTTACATACTGGTTGATTCCAACTAAATGACCTTCTGGAAAAGACAAAACTATAGAGACAATAAAAAGATCAGTGACTGCCAGAAGTTCAAGGTGGGGGTGGTTCAGAGTGGGGGAGAGGAGGATGAATAAATGGCACACAGGGGATTGTTAGGGTGATGAAACTATTCTGTATGATATCGTAGTGGTCGATTCATGATATTATACATTTGTCAAAACCCATAGACCTGTACAACACAAAGAGTGAACTCTAATGCAAAACTATGGACTTGAGTTAATCATAATGTATCAATATTGGTTCATCAACCTTAACAAATGTACCACACTTTCAAGATGTTAAAAATAAGGAAAACTCTGAGCTGGGAAGAGAGGGAGTATATGGCAACTCTCTGTACTTTCTGCTCATTTTTTCCGTAAACCTAAAATTGCTCTAAAAAATAAAGTCTATTCATTTTTTTAAAAAGTGACTGCTTTGGGGCCAGCCCGGTGGTGCGGTTGAGTGCACACACTCCGCTGTGGTGGCCCGGGGTTTGCCGGTTCGGATCCCAGGCGCGCACCGACGCACCACTTGTCGAGCCATGCTGTGGCGGCATCTCATATAAAGTAGAGGAAGATGGGCACGGATGTTAGCTCAGGGCCAGTCTTCCTCAGTGGGAAAAAAAAAAAAAAAGAGGAGGATTGGCATCAGACGTTAGCTCAGGGCTGATCTTCCTCACACACACACAAAAAAGTGACTGCATCCCCTTGGATGCAAGGGCTGTGAAGAAATCTGCAACACACCATGCTGGAGGCAGAAGTCCCTTGGAACCAGGTTAGGTTCTAGGGGAAGAGGCTACCCTTATACCAAGTCCTCTTGCATCAACAAAAGAGAGAGCCTTCAAGCTGGGAAGTTTGGAAAGCTATGGGGATACTTTCATTCACTTCAACTGGGAATCTCCTGCTGACGCTAAAGGAAAATCTATTTCACTAAATTTTGAGTAACCGAAAAAGGAATTCAGTTTGCCTCCATACAAGGTTACTGGTTACTGTGGTGAGATGTGTGAAATTGACAAAAAAAGATTAAATACGGGTCTCAGATCATTAAAGGTAATGAGAAATTGAGAAAAATTTGTAACGCATGAGATACAGTGCAATTTAGGAGTTAGGTGAGGGGACTCAAATCCTAGCTCTAACACTTACTAGCTGAGAGACCTTAAGGGATTTATGTAACCTCTCTGTGTCTCAATTTCCTCATCTGTAAACGAGATTATTAAAATATCTATCTCACAGGATTGCTGCAAGGATTAGCTGATTTAATATTTTAAAGTGTTCAGGATTGTTCCTGGTACACTAATACACATATCCTATATATAAAGATCTCTTACAAGTAAATATGAAAATGATGAATATCCCAATAGTAAACCAGGAAGAGATGTGAATAGAAAATTCACAGACAGAAAAAAAAAAACTTTAAATATTTAACTCTCTAGTAATCAAAGAAATGAAAATTAACATAATAAGGTCTATCAAATTGAATAAGATTGAATAAGATTAAAAGAATGAGAAAATCCAGCATTGGAAAGGGTAGGAGGAAGAAAATATTTTCATACTGTGCTGGAAGTAGGGGCGTAAATTGGAAATGTCTCTGAGGAAATCAAGTGTGTAATTTAGATTACGGTAGACACTGTTGATTGCTTACCCAACTATTATCCACCTTCTTTTTCCCCTACTAGTCATGCTCATCTCCTGAGAAAAAAAGCCCAAAATGTCAGCTACTTGTTTTCTCAGCCTAGGTCCCCGGCCAGCTATAGTCAATGAGGTACAAGGAGAGGTCTGCTGGTGAGGTTGGGGGAGGATCTGGAAATATTTTCCTCCCCGATCAAGAGAGACACTTGAAAGCTCTTGTGTTCACTCTCTTTCCTTTCTGCTTTGGAAGTTACTATATGAAGACCTCATGCCTAGAGCTGGTGTGGCCTTGCAACTCTGAGAAAAAGGTCAAGAGAATTACAGAGATGCCTACTCAGAACCTTGACATCATTGATCCGCTCAACTAATCCTAAAACGGCAGCCCAGGCGTTAGAGCTAACGTTGTATAAGAGTACATAATGACATAGGAAAATGCTCATTATTTATTGCTAAGAGAAAAAAGCAGTTCGTGAAACTGTGTAATGCCGTGATTCCAGTTAAAATTGATATATATGTATGTGAGTATATATGAATATATGCATTGAGAAGTATAATAATGATTTAGAACATTTATTAAGCACTTAAAAACTTCATTAAATCCATTATAAATTGAGAGGCTTCAGTTATTACCTTTCTTTGTGATGACAATCTCAGACGGTGCTGTTTCTGATTTTTGCTGAGAAATTGTGTCCATCAAGTCTCCGCTATGAGGGCTTGCTGGCATTTCAGCAGGAGGACAAACAGGACCTGAATCGGGACTACTGCTCACAGCACCATTTGCAAAGAGAATCTGAAGGAAAAGAAAAAGTTCTCAGTGTTCTCAGAAGCAAGGAAGAGACTGGTTAACAATTAGCACTGTGTGTCAAACTGACATAGGTTAAAATTAATCCAAAGAAGAAATGCTATTTGCAGACGTCCAGACTCAGCATTCCAAAGCATGTTATAGAAGGGTAGATTTGGAGCTCAGAGACAATAACTTAATAACCAGCACAGTAATATTATTCTATGTTTTCCATTTACTTTCCATTTTGTTTCTTTTCTTTTTATTTCTTGTCTTTTATTGGATTGACTTGAGTTTTATTTTTTTTTCCATTGTTCACCCTTCCCCCATGCAATTAGGAAATTATCCACTCTATTTCAAATTTTTTAAAACTACATTTAGAACTTTATTACATATTTAAATGTTTAGTTTCTATCAACGTCTTCCTTGTACATATAGTATCTATAGGTACTACAGATACATCTAACCAGTATCAGTATCTATAGCCTCCCAATGAACATGACAAGAATCACCACCAGTGTTGCTAATGAGAAATCTAATGTCCATCTTGTTATTGTTTTATGGGTAACTGGTTCCCTTCAGGAAGCTTTTGGGATTGTCTATCTATGCAGACCTAAAATTGCATTATGACATATCTAGACGATCTTTTAAAGATAATTAGCATTAATCCTGATTGGGACTTGGTTGCCCTATTTAATCTGAAGTATTTTTTTTTTAAGCTCTGGAAAAATTCACTGTATTATTTCTTTCATTATTTTCCCCATTCATTCTCATTATTTTCTTCTTCTGGAAATTCTAATATACAGATCTCTTTTCCACATCTTTTAACTTTTCTCTCCCTCATAATCCACCCCCCTGTAATCTTTCACAATTGTTATTTTTAATATCTAAGAACTCTTGTTTTTTTCCATAGCAACTTTTTAAAATTGTTATTTTGTGGACTGTTAACCTCTCAAGTCTCTGTCTACATTACTTTTACTCTCTTTCAAGTTTTCTTGTTTAACTGTTTACTCATTTTTAGGTGCTATTTCTTTAATTTATTGAATTTTGTAATTTGCTTTCATGGGTGGATTTTTCCTCATGGGTGGTGACTCTTGGGTGCATGGTTTTACTTCTCATCAAGAATCCCTTTTCTCTTCTTGGTGGTGCAGTGTCTGGTCATAGGCGCTCCTTCTCTGTGATCACCGGGGAGGGATGGAGCAGGGCGTATGGCTTCTGGATATTATGGTTTCTGGTTCTCATCCGCCAGGTACTAGTGAGTTACCTGGGGCACTGTTGCGATTTCTGAGCTCCATCTGTGAAATGTCTGTGTTAGAACTCCCATGTTGGTTTTTAATTTCGCTGCAAGCTTTTTCCTTCATGTGTTTTAAACTTTGCTCTTATTTCTCCATCAGCCTTATCTCAGCCGACTTGCATTTTCTAGGAATTCTCCCAAGCCTCTGATCTATTGATGACACACTTTGTTGTTCTCTAGTAGTGTTGTGAATTTATTATCTAAAAATATTTTTCTATTATTTTAAGGTGCCTCGAGAGGGAGCAGAGGTAAACACTGTGTTCAGTCTGTAATCTTGTATCATATGCAGAAAGATAAGTTTATTTGTATCCTGGATTGCATAGATAGTTTTTTCTTCTAACCATACTGTTCTTTATTTGTCATTTTAAAGTATCATTTCATTTTCAAACGAGTTGTTCCTCCTCCCTGTCAAAATACTGTTCCTTACCCATAGCTTGTTTGTAAGCAGCCCCTTCATAGCTCTTTCCTTTGAAGCAGGAAAGAATAATTGTCTAACACATTCTTTTACCTGTGTGGATCCATCCAACATGTATTTGACAACAGTGCCTTGACTGGTGATAACTCTCGATGCCTCCTGCTCCGCGGGTGGCATCACGGTTTTGTAGAACTCATAGTGTTTCACCTTCTGGGGGTAGCTCTGTCGGACCATGATGTCCCACACGGGTTCCTTGTCTATAACATATTGATCTTTAAAAAAAGAAAAAGCTTTACTGTGAACTGGGCAATGCTATGTGGCTGGGATTTTATCTTCTTGCTTAATTTTTTTCATTCTTTGTCTACATCTGAATAATAGGGCAGTTTCCATGGCATGACAGATGTCTCAGAGTACTGGTTATTTGCTGCCTTTGTTATAGCCAAATGTAATAAATAAGGTCATCTACAAGTACTTAATAGGTACCTTCTCATGTATCAGCCATTCTATCTAATGAAGCCCAGGACATCTCAGGGCAAAATTAGGAAAGAAGCAGAGTTTTGCTGTCTTAGATGTTCCCTCTTCTCTCCATTGGTACTTTTCTCTCACTTTCAGTAAGCTCTCACCCCTGGATAGGCAATGCTCCCCTAGTGTCCCTTGGTTGTCTGGAGCCCCAGAGGAAGTTACTCACTCAGGCTTGCCCTTCCTAAATCATTCATCATCTTTCAACGTTAACATAATCTCCCTTTCTCGAGCCAAATCCAGAGTTTTTTCAGGGTTCTACTCTCAGTGGCAATCAAGGAGAAAAGCAACTAATAAGTTCCTTCAAAAGAAAGCATTATTATTACTGAGAATTTCTGGCATACGGTAGCCACTCAGTTTTTGCTAACTGAATAATTTTCTCTTCTCAATTCATAAAGTGGCTTATTAACATATAATGATGGAATTTCGAGGACTATATCAGGCTGGTGGTAAAATAATTTGAAATGAGGGCCCTTCATGATACCCCTCAAGTCACAGAAGTAATAATAATGATAAAATAATAAACATTTATTGAGATATTTCTATATGTTAAATGCTTTGTATATGTATCTTATTTGGCCCACCTCAACAACCATTTAAGGTAGACCCTTTCACTTTCCAGAGTTCTCAGATGAATAAATGGAAGCTTGGAAGGGTTATAACTTCTCCAAGGTCACACAGCCAGTAAGTGGCAGAGCTGGGATTTGAACCAGGTCTTTGCTTAACAGTTTTCTTATGCCGTAAAAACAACCACTGCTACCACAACCAAAAAATAAAAACAAAAACCTAACATTGGAATAATATGTTCCAGATTAGAAAGTATTTTCTCATTTAATACTTATAAAAACTCTGTTTAGTACATGGCCTTATTTTATAAATGAAGAAATTACCTGGAAAGGGGTTATGACTTGTCCAGGGTCACCCAGGAAAGAACTCCAGTCTAGGTTCTTTCTCCTTACACCATGTGACCTTCTCTCCCTATGTCCACAGCTGACCCTGATGAAGGTATTGGTACTTCGGCATTCACGTTGTAATTATGTTCAGATATGAATTAGGATATTCATAATACATGGGAGGTTTAAAAAAGATTATGTGCTCCAGGCAGAGTTATTATTAACCACATTGTCTACTCTGACATAAGGATGAAAATATCAGACTAGATAATGAAACTAATGGAAAAGACAGGTGAAACAAGTATTAAGCTGGTGTTTGATAACAGAATCAAGTAAACAAGCAAACAAATATGTCCTTGAACTTGAAAACAGTATCTCTCTCAGTTCACTCATAGCATCTTTGACTTTGGAAGACCCTTATGGCCATCAGTCTTTGTAGCGCACACGCTCGATTCCATGGAAAACCTGGATCACCAGGAATCCTTGGAAATTGAAACAACGGTCCATGGTCTATTTTTAATAATTCAGAGATCCTAATTAAAAGTAAAATTGAGACAAAATAGATCAACTACAATGGTGAGTTTGTGTTTTTTTTGACTGGCAAATACACATGACATTGAATTATTTTTCAAATATGTACACTTTTTCTTTGATAGATACACTTTTCAAATATGGTGTACATAAGGGTGCTATAACAAAGAAGATATTTTGTTGTGAAAAAATCAGAATCCACTGATATAACATTTATCAGATGAAGAAACGTGGTCCAGAGACAGTGAATAATCTAAAGGGCCATATAGTTGGTTAGAATTCAAGTCCCAGTGTAGTGCTTGCTTTGTGGCACCTCCCTAATTCTACCGCAGTAGTGAGTCCCCATCTAAACGATATTCAAATTCAATCACCAATGTGGATGCCCTATCAGGTTAATTGAAAAAGTCCTACTTGTACTTATTTATTCATCTTAATAGGTTAGGAGCCATGTACAGAATCCACAGAAATAACAGACCTTCTAAAATTATATGGCGGTACCTGGGAACAGGGCTGGCTTTCTTCATCCATTTAACCTTCAATTATCTCTACCTACTTTGTGTTCACTGTCTTTTGTTTTGATCAGACCAGCAAAGTGCTGTACCTGTGGCCCTTTCTAGAGGTAGGAAGATAGGGCCACACAGTAAGAGCACTGGCTTTGCCATCCCTGGACCAAGAATGGCATTTTTTCTCTGTCACTTAGGAGTTGAGTGACCTTGGTAAGTTACTGAACTTCCTGAAGCCTCAATTTCTTTATTTGGTAAAATGGAATTATTAGGACTTAGCTTATTGTAGTTGTATTTTGTCATGTATGTTAAGTACTTAGATAGTGCCTAACCCAGAGGAAGTACTCAAAAAGTGGTCATCATTCATTAGCCTATTGTTCCTTATAAGCAACAAATATGTTTAACTGGTAGGAAAATACACAATTTCAGTGGTGACTTAACTGTTTTCGATAGCACTTTCTGCGCCCTGACTTGCCGCCCCGCCCCAGCTAGCACTCACCTGTAGACTCTTGCCCAATGAAGGTCACTAGGAGCCCATTGGGGCAGGACACATTTAGGTTTCGGAAGGTGGGAACATAAAAAGTCTCTTGTGAAACAGGTTCTGCTTCTACTTCTTCCTGTAAATAATTTAACATGTGAATAATTGCTTGTCATTTTCTAAATGAGCTATTGATTTGTTATGACTAAGCAAGGACTTGCTGAGTGCTTAGGGTATGACTTGCCCAGGACTAGTGGGCCCTGCAATGGAGCTTATAAGGGTGCATGAGTTTTCTTCTTTGTACAATTTATATTCTGCTTGTAGAATGGCACACAGACATGTGAAACAGTTAAATAATAGTACCAAGTGGTTGGCACATCTTTCCTCAGACAAAGGAGGTATCAAAGTTAATGAGAATAACTAGGAAAGGATCAGGGAGGAGTTGGGGCCTGAACTGGGCCTTGAAAGATGCCTCTGTTTGCATGTGTAGGCGTAGAGGCTGACCAATATCCCCATTACCTTCTTTGTGTAATTCTTGCAGTTTGGATGCTAAAGACATTACGCTATCAGGATGTCTCCTTATTTTTCTACAATGAGCATGCGTTGCTTTTGTAGTAAGTAAAAACAATAAAAGACAATAAAAAGTTCTTTATAAATTAATGAGGGTTTGGGTGTGTCTACTTAAAAAAGTCTTAATTAATTTTATGCTAACTATGCCTGAATCCCTTGTTCGGTTATATAAACTCCAGAATTTAACTTATTTGGTTACTTCCAACCAATCCCTAATGATAATCATTTCAGTTTTTCCAATTGGCTCTCTTTTATTAGACACTAAAATCATTTCAACTGATCCCCCATTGCTGGAGCTTTAATTTATTCTAACTAGTCTTCTACTGTTGATCATTTAGGTTGTTCTGCCTTTGTTACTAACGAAGAATAAAATACGAATAGTTAATTGAAAATCAATTAAAAACACAAAGCAAAATTAAGAGGAAAAAGCTTATGCAAGTCTGTAAAATGAACAATAATACTCAAAGACATGAACACACCATGACAAATCTATCATTATACACAAAATCAGTAATATCCCCCACCTTTCCATTATTGCCAATTTTTAAAAATGTTGTGTGAACTGATTGGTTTGCTACCAAATTGCTTTCAGCTAAAATAATGAATTACCTGGGGTTATTTTGCTCAATACTTGAATATTTTTACTTAACGAGGTCAAGTGTCCTAGCTTGGGAAAACTCAACTAGTATAGCTATGTAAATATGATGCAGAGGCTAAGTAACATTCAAACCCCATAACATTTAAAGAGCCTGGGTCTGAAATCCAGGTTCTTGATCACTTTTTAACACAGTTTTATCTTCTAATAAGTTGAGTATTTTTACATTGTAGAAACCGTACCACTGTACTAGTAAATAGCAAAAGAGTCAAGATTGGGTAGGTAGTTTCCTTCTTGTTCCTCTTCTAGAACCTCTTTTGATCTATATTCTTCTATTAGGAAAATGTTTAGAGTCAAAGCCGATGTGTTGTGTGTGTGTGTGTATATGTGTGTGTGTGTCTACATTTGGTGAAGGGTTGGAGGTAGAGGGTGGACTAGTGACTTGTACTTTAGTCTTGTCGAGTTTTTAGTACATCAATATCTAAATCCAAGTCTACCAAATGCAAGTGTTTCCACTGTTTCGTTAGAGATCCTCCTCTTCCAATTGTTGTTTATCTCAACGGAACTAAATAAAGTATTTGAAATAAGGAACGGTAGAAAATTGACCAACCGAAAGCAAAAACACCTAAGAACCAGGGTGGAAAAAAGGTTGAACTAGTCTTTCTGAGTTTAGAATGAATGACCTGAGACAGTTTGTATACGACAATACGTCTCCTGGCACGGGAATTCAACTCTTGTGTGCAAATATCTTCTTGTCCATTCAAACTTGACACTTCAAGGAATGTTAGTGAATCTACGCAATAAAATGTATGCACTGTAATAACACTATTGACATAACTCACGATTTTTAAAAAGTTAACATTGAAGCAGAAGAAGAGTTTGGGAATTATGGCAAGGTCCATTCACCTTTTTCTCTTCTTCTTTCGGGTGTTCCTCTTCTTTAAGAGATTCTTTGGGTTTTTCTTTGCCTTTTGTTTTCCCTTTTGCTTTGCCTTGAGGGACAGTCACTATAACAGGAATTACTGTTGGAGTAAGTGCTGATGGGATATTCAACATTGCTTCCAAATTAGGATCCTTATCCTCTATAAAGAAAAAAAGGAGAAAACAAGTAAATTAGACAGACATTCATATTTGATATATTTGTTAAATAAAATTTACATCTCAAATATTTATACAAGTTGGCAACAATTTTTACCTTGCTGAATATGATTTATCAGTAAGATAGATTTCAGGAGTAATATAGTTGATTTGAAAATCAGGATTGTAGTTTAAATGTCTGAGGTACTTCCTACTTTGGTATATTTGATTTAGTCATTACTTCACATGTTCTTGTCTTTCCATCTAGATTGTAAACTCCTAATGATAGGGCAGTAAACGCTCTCTTCATTTGCTTGAGAAATATTTATTAAGAGGCTCGTATATACAAAATGTTTGGAGCAGTGGGCAGTAATGAAAAAACTATACAAAAGACCTTACGAAGCCAAAATAGTCTAAATAAGATCTGCAGTCAAATAGCTTCAATAGAAGGACATATCAAACAGAAACATAAGGGATACAAACAAGGAAATCCTGAAAAGAAATAGATTATTTCTAGCTGAGATGATAAAAGAAATTTTTTTGCAGAAGATCGATTTTATTCTGGCTTTTAAAGGATTGTCAGAATTCTAAAAAGAGAGCTGATCTGTGGAGGAATTATGTTGGAAGCTTCTGAGCATCCCTTACATCTTGAATTCTATTCTCCTCTGGGTCCCAGGATAACACTACCATCTGGATCTCCTCTTACCTCTCCAGTTAAGTATTTTCTCAGTTTCCTTTACTGACTCTTCCTCTTTTGTCAACCTCTTAAATGTTGCTAGGTCCCAGGGGTTTTCCCCTTATCATTACCTAACAGATGTTCTCAACTCTGGCTGCCCATAACAATTAGCCATGGAATTAAAAAAAAATTCTCAGGCCCCTACCTTCACCTACTGAATCCAACACTCTGAGGATGAGGCCCAGGCATTTATATTTGTGAAACATCACACGTGATTGTGATACGCAGCCAGGGTTGAGCACCTGTTTTTATATATATATATTAGATCCAAGTATCTCATCCACTACTGGGGCGCCGACGGTCATCTCTATGCTAATAACTCCAAAATTCACATCTCAAGGCATGATCTTTCTTCTCAGCTCCAGGTGCATATTTACAACCGCTTTTAGATATCTCCTCCTGGTTGTGGTACTGGAGACATTTCCAACTCAGTAAGTCTCTCCTCTCCCAAGCAGGGTAATGCCATGACCAACCGTGCACCTTATTTCTCGGGTTAGACATTGAGATCATACGCATTTTCTCTGTATGACTCAGCCTATCCTTCCAACCAGTCACCAAGCCCTCAGAAATTTCTCTCAGATCATGCCTCTCCTATCTATTCCTACCTTCCACCTTAGTTCAGATTCTCACAATCTCTTGATTGATTTTTTGCAACAGTTCCCTAACTGGTATCATGGCACCTCCAATACCACCACTTCAGTGTACTTTCCAAACTATCATTAAAATTATGTGCCTAAACTAAAATCTCACCACGTCACTTCCCTTTCCTTACTTAAAGACTTCTGCCACACACTAACCATAAAGGACATACAATGCTCACCTTTCCACTCTAGCCACACTCAACTTTTCACCTTTCTGTAAAGATGCCACACTTTTACACAGTTGTGTATTTATACAAATGGTTCTACTATCTAGATTCCCTTTCCTTGTTGCTTTGTCTTGATAGTTCCCACTCATCTCTCAAGTCCCATCTCAGATACTATACTTTCTCTCTGAAGTATTTTCTAGCTGCTCCCAGGACTCTGTTTATATATAATTTCTAGCCCTTATGCAGTTATTTCTCCGTTTATGTTTTCTTTTCCCATTAGACAATGAGTTCTTTGAGCAGAAGTAGCATGGCTTTATTCATCTTAGTGACCAGTGCCAGCAAATTGCCTGATCCATAGGAAGTACAATATATAAATAAGTGAATGGCATCCAGTTACAGGCAGCTAGAAACTCCTCCCTCTCATTGTCATTCATTTACTCATTCAGTAAATATTTATTGGGTACCTACTACTATGTACCATAAATTGGATAGCCAAAGATGAGCGAGACTACAAGGAACTTACAATGTAATGGGTACTTCAGATGAAGAAACCATTAAGTACAACGTCGTGTGATTAAGTCAGTGATAGAGGCAAAACAGAGCACCACCGGAACCGAGAAGAAGGGCATCTAACACAAAACACCTCTATACAAACTATTCTTTGGCTATACTGCATAGTTTGGCTTTCTATAAACATGTCACATTTTCGTACAACTGAGCTTTTGCATACACTATTTCTGGTATCTAGAATTTCCTTCCTTTGATTCTTTGCCTAAGCAATTTCCACTGACCTCCAAAGACCAGTTCACATGCTACTGCCACTTGCTCTGTGAGGGATTTCTCAGAGCAAGTAACCTGTAAGCTGAGACCTGAAGGATGGGAGGAAGTTTAGTTGTTGAAAGTGGCGGTGTACATAGCAGGAGAAAGTGTTCTGAACAAGTAGCACAGCATGAGCAAATGGCCAGAGGTAAGAGAAAGCATAGTTCATTCAAGGAACTGAAAAGCACAAAAAAAATAGGGTAGCCGAGTTGTAGAAACAACCTAAATGTCCATAGACAGATAAATAGATAAATAAAATATAACATACACATACAATGGAATACTATTCAGTCTTTAAAAAAAAGGAAATTCTGCAATATGCGACAATATAGATGATCTTTGAGGACATGACACTCAGTGCAAAAAGCCAGTCACACAAAGACAAATAGTGCATGATTCCACTTACATGAGGAATCTAAAATAGTCAAATTCATAGAATCAAAGAGTGGAATGGTGGTTGCCAGGGGCTGGGGGGAGAAGGAAATGGGGAGTTACCAATCAAAATCAATAGGCATGAAGTCAGTTAAGCAAGATGAATAAGTTTTAGAGAGCTGTATATACCCAATCAAGGGAGGAGAATTGGATTGGAAATTTGTTTAGCCATTAGCAGATAAAAGTTCTTAAATATTAGTGTTACATGCATCCTTAAGAAATTTATAACGTATTTTTCACAAAGATTCATGCCTTCAACATTTTTTCTTTTTTTTTTTTTGGTGAGGAAGACTGGCTCTGAGCTAACATCTGTTGCCAATCTTCCTCTTTTTGCTTGAGGAAGATGGTCCTTGAGCTAACATCTATGCCAATCTTCCTCTATCTTGTATATGAGACGCCACCATAGCACGGCTTGGTGAGTAGTGTGTAGGTCCATGCCTGCGACCTGAACCCCGTGACCCTCAGGCCACGCAGAGTGTGCAAACTTAACCACTACACCACCAGGCAGCCCTTCAACATTTTTTTTTTTTTTTTGTGAGGAAGATCAGCCCTGAGCTAACATCCATCGCCAATCCTCCTCTTTTTGCTCAGGAAGATGGGCCCTGGGCTAACACCCGGGCCCATCTTCCTCTACTTTATATGGGACATCGCCACAGCATGGCTTGACAAGGGGTGCGTTGGTGTGCGCCCGGGATCTGAACCTGTGAACCCCGGGCTGCTGAAGCAGAGTGCGCATGTAACCGCTACGCCACTGGGCCGGCCCTCCCTTCAACTTTTTTTAATATACAAGAAGTAAAACATTATTTATTATCTACACTATAAACATTTTCGAATGTAGTACTTATAATCTGAAATTAGGAACATTTGTTTTAAATGGAATGATTGCATAATAACTTAAGGATTAAGTCAACAATAAGGAAACCACTTAGGAAATAGCAGCAACACAATTGAAAGAGAATGTAAATAACTTAATCTAAAATAATGGTAACCTATGTTCAGAAGGGATAGGATTTTTTAATGACTATGTGTGATAATGGCTTTTAATACATGATATGTTAGGCACTAAATGACTTCCTGAAGTGCTGATTTAAAAACAAATCAAATACAAAATTAAAAGATAAAACCCCAAATAAAGCAAAAATACTAACAAGTTTAATGAGCTCTTTAACTCACTAGAGTACTACAATATTGGGCACATGGTAAGCAACGAGATTATAATGATCCATGGGAACGTTGTCTCTGCAGAAAAGGAACTACATAGTAAGGCAGATAATCGGATCACCGTGATGCACACATGGTTTTACGGCTAGATAGCATAGGGACTTCCTTTTGATTTTGTAAAGGGTTTTTTTTTAAAAAAATCTGTTGTGGTTAGATTCCTGTAAAATGCACGAGAACCCACAAAATTTCCTAATTGGTTTTTGGTAAAGTGATATATTATTTTGTGGTCTGTAAGGAAATAGCTTCCAGTTGGAGAATTTGTTTATTAAAAGCGGGGTAAAGAAATCCTTCAAGATATCCAATGAATGGCTCCTTTAAGACTAATGTTCTGAAGCACACTGAGCAGTTGCACAATCACAGGATTCATAAAAATATTATTCTGTAGAAAACCAGGAGAATTTCTTGGCAAATTATGCTTTCTTTGACACCAATTAACAGACTTATTTTCATGGGCTAGTTACCAAAGATAACTGAAATATATATATGTATATATATATACGATCTTATTATACATATGTGATTGTATATAAGATTATATATATATGATAAATGCTGTTTAAAATGTCAAAGCACTGCTATTTTCTATGAATGAAAGATTATATATGTACATACATATATACACACACATATATACGTACACACACATATATTCCCACCCTTCAGGAAATGAAGGTTATTAAATCAGAACATGTTTATCATCAAGTGAGCAGACCGAGGATGGGCAGACACCCTTGGTCATGGGACACGTCCTTTCTGTTATGTGTATTTCACCTGGTGCCATTCCACTTGATCCGTAGTAACTTATTGAGAGGCAGATTCCATTTTCCAAGGTGGCAGAAAAAGATCCAAACTTGCTGACAGCTTTATTCTCCACATCTGACTCTTCTAAAAGACAAAATCGAATCAAGGACATTTCCATTTTATTAAAAAGAAACGTAAGCAAACTCAGTGCAAAGTGGAAATCACCTAAATATGTAAAAACATGGATATGATTAAGTAAATTATGATATATATGTATATACCGATGAATCGCAAAATCATTAAAAAAGCTTGTTTTCAAAGAATATTTAACGAATAGAAAAATGCTCATGATGATAAAGTAAAAAAGAAATACACTATGAACAATGGTTACCGCTGGGATGGTGGAATTACGGGCAACTATTATCTTCTTTAAATATTCCTATATTTCCTAATTTTTTATAATAAACAATATATTTTTATATTGGGTAAAACAAAGAAAAGTAATTTAAAAATTTCTGTTTTAAGTTCTTGGGTACATTGAAACTCGTTCAAAGACTGTGTTCCTATCTTGAGTTTGGAAAATACTGTGACCATAACTAAATTTATTAGCAAGATTTTGTTATTGATCTTATCACTAATTTGAGTCCAAAACATTTTATTAATGAACTCATCTCCTTTTGCAGGTACAACCTACATCATAATGGGCAAGAAGCAATTAGTTTCCCTAGGTGGTGTTGCCTGGAGATGTTAAGGGGTGTTATCAGGAAGTTTCATGGTGTACAATCAACGGACATCTACTTGGATCTCTCATCTACAAATAGATAGAGACTCTCATGGCCAAATTTAGGATTCTTCTCTTGTCCTTGCAACCTAAGAAATTTGACACTCTAGGGACAACTAAGTGATAGAGCATAGAACGAAACCGCATCATTTGCAGTGACTATTGGAGAGAAGCTAAACCTTCAGGAGAGATCAAGTAATAGGACCTGAGTCATAGAGACTGCACTTGGTACAAATGCACAAAACAAAATTCAGGCCAGAATGGACATTGCAAATTCAATGTTGCTACACAAAGCTAGCCAGGCTAGGTAGACTGTGTATGATAACTGGAATCAAGAGCTCGTGCCCACAGGCGGCAAAATCCAGTAGCAGCCCTCTATAGATGGGCTATGTATACAATGTATATACACATTACATTAGGGAAAATGTATATAAGCAGAACGGCAAAACACTTTAGTTACCATCTGGAAAAGTCACACATGCTAAGTGCAAGGGATGCACGTGTGTTTCTGGCAGGTGGATGGGTTTGACACATTGCTGAAGTATTAAGCCCCCACTGCCACAAAGATGCAGCTGCTCACTTGTTTCAAGATTTTGTTCTTCCTCTCTTTCATCTTCTTCATCTTCTAAAGAATAATCGTCATCTTCTTTTTCCTTTCTCACAATTTTCTTAGGGTCTGTTAAATGAATTATAAAACTGTGCTTGTCCTTTTTCACTCTCACTTTGATAAAAGTTGGGCCTGGGGAAGAATCATGGGAGAGAAGATGGGCTGATTATGATGCCCCATTAAGCTCCTTGACAAGACATTTAAATAACACAGCATAGAATTTAAGTCAGGGAAGGGAAATCCCTAGGGATGTCACCATTTTTATAAAAAGATGCCTATAGGAATAAGGTGATGGTGGAATTCCAGGAATATATGGCAGGTGGATCAGGGAGACACGTGCAGACTTTCTACTCACATCTCAAATAAATTACAGAAGAGAAAATAAATTGGCTGAGGCTAACGTATACCCATACTCAACTTTATGATTAATCACATGAGATAGTTAATGTGAAAGTTTTGCAACTTATAAAGAATTACATAAACATTAGATATAGTAGTTATTATTGTTAGTAGGAACACATAAGAATTTTCATAACATATTCTCTTCTAGTGTTCTGACTCATTTTTGTCTCTTCTCTCAGCTTTTTTCTTCTACTTTTTTTTAATCTAGCTTTTTCCTTTCAACTTTGATTGAATTATCATCTCTCAAAATTGGTAACATTAGAATGAAAATACTGTATTTACCATGAACCACTTGAAACCTATATACATTGTATGCGTACGCAAATTTTGGTAAGAGCAAGGAATAGTTATTGAAAACAGAACAAAGCATTATAAAACTTGAGTCCAGTGCTTTTCTCAGTTATGTGATTCTGAGTGCCATTTTTAATTACTGCTAATTGTACCCCATACCCACGGATGATATTCAAAATGTTAAATATTAAAACATGATAATATAAATAAATGTGCATACCTATATATTAATAAAAAATCCCTTTCAGTTTTTAAATAAATAAACCTCATATAATAAAACAATCTGGTATTTGATGTCAGTTGTATTACAAGCCATTCTTCAAATAATTTGAATAACTTGCAGGCCTTTTTTATTTTAAAATTCATTGGTGTGATCTTTCGTTCGATGTGGCAAATATTATCTAATGATGTTTCCACTTGAGCCATGATTTCACATAGAGAACAGCATCTAATTCTTGCAATGATTTCCTCATTAAATTGATAGTCATTAGACTATGTGTAATCTTGTGGATATGACACAGGTTCCAGCTCACATTGCCTCCACACTGACTTCTTTACAGCTTTTGGAGACCACTGCTCCCTACCAGACAGTAAGCTGTCAAGTAAAGCCCAGGTCCTCAAACCCACCTGAGGGATCTTTCAAGCACAGTGAAAAGATAAGCCCTGCATGACGTCCCTGATAGGTCCCCTAGAGCCCAGATCTGTTCTTCCCTTGGGAAGACTTAAGCATTTCCTTTAGGGCTTTTCCAGCCTAGGTCCTCCTCAGCTCATCTGCAAGACCCCTCTCCTACTTAAAGATTTCTGAAGCCAGAGGCAATTTCTCTGTAGCTAAAATAACTCAGTGTCAACAGCAGGCCGCCAAGCTCTGTGCCCCAGAGCCCACTCCAGAAATTTGCTCTAAGTTCACAGT
The DNA here is from genome assembly GCF_020826845.1 of Diceros bicornis minor. Classification (NCBI taxonomy): domain Eukaryota; kingdom Metazoa; phylum Chordata; class Mammalia; order Perissodactyla; family Rhinocerotidae; genus Diceros; species Diceros bicornis. Next base: position 50,297,115 of record NC_080743.1, read on the forward strand.
ATGTGCTTGGTTTCTGAGACAACACCATGTGTTGTAATTAATATTACTAATTAACTATTTGCTTATTGCAGTTACTACTATACTATTTTCCAATCGTATAGAAATGTTTTAATATTTTAACAAGTGGAATGTTCATATTAGTGTGTCCCAGCTAACCTCTCAGCTGGCCTGGGCCTTGCAGAGTCAGTTATAACAGAAAAATGTGAAGTCTGAAAATGCTGAATGTGGCGCATAAATGCATGGCAGTGGGCACATTACCACTCTCACCTTTCACGCTCAAGAGTACAGTGCCTCAAGATGATCTGAAATGGGTTAATAGCTTTCAAGAGATTAACCAGCTGCTTTCAAAATGTACCTTTTTCAAATGTCGTCTTTTCTACTTCAATCTGCCCTCCATCTGAAGGATATAGATAACAATTTGTTCCTGAGATTTGGACGGGTATATCTCCCATATTGTATCCACGAAACTGGAAGAGAAAACATCATGCTATGAGTGTGGAACGGCAACTGACAAAAATCAACTCATCAGTGTGAGCCAACTCAAGTTGCCATAAGCTTAACTTCTGCTCAATGATTTGTCTGCCACTTTGTAGACTCAGAGGCCAGTGTCCATAGTATCTTTAGCAACTCCTGTGGTATTACAATGACAGGCAGAATTAAACGAGGCCCATGGTTTTAAACTCTGTTCATTGGAGCATCCTTATAATTCAGTGCAAATCAAATCACTGTACTCTTGCCAAGGCAGTGTGAGAAAAAATCAATTTCTCTTTCCTTGGCTGTTAATTTTCTGTTTAAAGTGAACTGATATATTGAGGAGTATTGACACTTTTAGCTTTAGGGGGTCATATGTTAAAGACTTTTTACTAAGTGTTGCTAATAGAGCTTCAGGTGATTCTGATACATGCTAAAGCTTGAGAACACCTGGCTCAGAGTAGTAGCTAGAAGGGAAAAGGACTGTTACATTTCTTTCCAGTTTTTCTCCCATTAGGTTTTCCAAAACTGCATGAGGGAGAGATTGGCAAAGGGAAGGTGTTACAAAGCATACAAGCAAGAAACCTAGGTGCCTGCAGAGAGGCAATCGAGTGTACTCAGGAACCCCTGTCATCCGAGCCAGATAAAAAGGTATTCTTTGTGGACACTTTGACCTATCACAGTGGCTTCTTTACATAAACCTAAATATATGTTTTTGTGTCAAATTTCCATCTTTACTACCCTTAGTAACCTAGCTTCACTGCACTCAAGAGGGTGTTCCTATCTTGGTGATTGGCTGCAAAGAAGGTCCTAGGTATCGGGGTGGAATACAGGTCTGAGACCAGCTGTGCTAGAAGAAACCCCAAAGCCTTCTGGGGTCGCAGTAAAGAATGGGAACCTTATGTTTCCATAGAAGCTGTGTTTTTCCCAAAACAGTTAAGAATGACCCAAAGATGCTTTTTAGAAAATTGATGTTACCGGGTAAACTATCTGAGGTTCCGGTTGCTGGAGGGGCTCCTCTGTTACTTCTGGGTCCCTGATTTGCTCTTCTTTCGCTTTCTCCTTGAAAAAAGATTTTTTCTTCAAAAGCCTACTATCTTCTTTCTCTACCTTTTCCTTGCCTTTCTTTTTACCAGCTTCCTTATTCTTCTTTTCTGCTTTTTTTTCTTCCTTTAAGCGTTCCTCTTCTGCTAATCGATCTTGTTCTTCTTTCCATGCCTGCCAACACGTTAAAAACATTGAACAGTATTTTTGAAACAAATTAGATTCCATTGAGGTTCATTTTGGAGAGTATTTAACAGGATTTTTGTAAGTGGTATCTCTGACAAACCAAAATCCTGAGCTAGAAACCTTGGAGTCATCCTCGATGTTCTCTTGCTCTCCCCTGACTCCTCTGTACTAAATCCTGCCAGTTCTCTTCAGAGATCTCTCCTCACCTCACTTTCTTCTCTCATCCTCTGTTCAGGTCTTCTTACCCTTAGCCCGAACTACTGCGTCAGCCTCTTAGCTTGTCTCCCTGTCGCCTATACTTTTCCACATGAGTCTCATCCCCAATTTAGGTCTTAAACATGGTTAGTCAGAAACATGGTATGCTAGGTGTGTCCTGACATAAAATATTTCAAAAATTATGGATAAAATATAAAAATCATCATTGAAATGCATAGCAGGGCTGGTAGCAAAGTCGAGTATACGAGAAAGCACTAACCCAGTGCAGGAGGTGGGCACCAAAGACAGCAGTTTCCCAGGGGTACCTGCCTATCCCTGGCAGCCTAGAACTTGGGTTTTAACGGGTAATGGGGACTACAGACATAACCTGGGAGATCAGACCAGAGACCTCTGAATAGAGCAGGTATTTTAAAAAATGACACTTTCATTGGGTGAACTAGAAAAGAATCTTGCCCCATTGAGAAAGACCATGAATTCTAGCCTGCTTCCTTGGCCCTGAGTTAAAGGGAGAATGGGAGAGGAAAGTCACCCCTGAGAACTCCTAACCACAAGCCTGTCCTCACACAGATTTGTGGCCAAAATGAACATTACCTTAAAATTTTATTCTAAAAAGGTTGTGAGTTGATATGAGCTCGCAAATGAAAATCATAAAACCTGAGAAATAAGCCAAAAGAAAGAATGTGAAGAAGAAACAAACTGTGAAATTATATCTGCAAAGATTGCAGATATTGGAATTATCAAATAGAGAATATAAAATAAGTGGTTTAATATGCTTAAATAAAGAAAAGGAGGAATCAAAAGTATAAGTGAGAAACAAGAGAGTATCAAAGATAAGGTGAGTTTGAAAGCCCTCTTGGAAATGGAATAGAAATTTTGAAAAGGCAGTATTTGAACAGATAACGGCTGAGACATTTCCAGAGTTGATGAAAGACACTAATCCTAACATTCAGGAAGGCCAATGAATTAAAAGCAGGAAATAACAGTGGACCCAGCTCATACTGGCTTGAAAGAGTTTATGGTTCAATTTTCAGGAACTTTTTCAGACAATTGTTAATAATGCACAATTAAATAACATATTAAGAACAAAGGCAATAAAAGCTCAAAACTTAGTACCTTCCTAATTATTTTGTTATATTTCACTATCGATACTCTTGAGGTTATTTATGTCAACTGTATCTGTATCGTAGAAATACAATATAATGGTGTGCTACTGTACATTGCTTCCAACTCTGCATTCAGTGATGTCATGTCAGTAGCTTGAGATCACCCATGATAGGCGTATTTACACTACAGAAACCAGCAGATGTTACAAATCAGGGATTGATTGACTGTTGATTATCTAGACTTAAGCGATGGAGAAAATGTTAATTATGCAGATTAAACTTAAAAGTGTGTCACATCTGGAGCTGTCACATTGTAACTAGCACACAAAATTAAAGAAATATTCTTCCAGGATTCAAAAATTATCATCTGATTCAGCAAAGTTGCTCATGTCATTGATGAATGAGTGAGACATATCCCTTTCTTGTTAACCTTTGCCTTACTTTTTCATAGAAAATATCAGCCAACATTCATATTAGAACTACACTTTTTTGTCAATTGTAACCATAGTTTGGCTAAGGATACAAGAGCTTAGTAAAAATCAGTGAAAGCATTCTGTGAGAACCAATTGGCTAAATGGAATTTACAATAAAGAGTATTATATGTTTTATTATTTGTAAATAGTGTGCTATACATACTATATAGCAGCACAATGTAGAGTAAACTTATTTTTTTTTTCCTAGAGAGCTATTGCTAAACATTTACCAGCACACCACTGAATGTTTTCAAAGCAGCTAGAGAGAAAAGATAAACTGTCTACCAAGGAATGACAAATTAGATTGACAATCCATTTATTAACAACTACAATGTCAGCGAGGAAAATGTGGAACTATATCTTGAGAGTACTAAGAGGATATAAAAAAGTCAACCAAAAATTTTGTAAATGAAAACTATGTTTAATGAATAAGAGTAAAATAAAGGCCATTTTTCAAATAAGTAAAAACCGAGGTTTAATAGCAACAAACCCTCACTAAAGGAAGTTCTAAAGGAAATACCCCCAAAATATAAAATGTAGGCAGAAATGCTCAACAAAAAAATGGTAAGCACAGGACTAAATCTAAATAACATTGGCTATATAAAACAATGACAATAATAGTGTCCAATTTGTGAGAACAAGAAAAATCAAGATAAAGCTTAAACATACGTTGTGAGAGGAGAAGCAAATTGTAAATAATTTAATAGTTCTTTGTATTGTTCTGGAAGAAAGGAAAGATATTTTATTTAGTTTAGACTTCATTAAATCATATATACAAGTTGAATTTCTAGAGCAATCAATAGTAGAATAGAAATAGAGTGTCTACATTCTAAACTTTTCCTATCAAGGGCCAGATAGTAAATATTTCAGGCTTTTTGGGTCCAGAGACAAAATCAAGGACATTATGTAGGTACTTATGCAACAAGTGAGAAAAGTAATTTCTGCAAATATTTTATTGACAAATCATTGAATACAGTTTTTTTTTTTTTTGTAATACAGTTCTACTAATAAGAAAATAGAATTTGTTTTGGGGGAAGGATAACATTTCACTTAATTAGAGTTAAAATTCATGTTCCCTATCATTAAATTGATGGCAAATGAAAAGAGAAAATACGCTCAATACGAAGGAAAGGAAGAAAAACAAGAGGATCATAGAAAAGGCAGGAAAATAAAAAATACAAAAATGATTCGTTGAAGAAATTCCAAATATATAATTAATCAGAATAGATATAAATGGATTAAACTCTCCTGCTATAAGAGAAATCATCAGACATGATTTTTTTAAAAACTCTAATTTATAGTCCCTGTTTACAAGAGACACACTAAGACACAGAAATGTGAAAATAAGGAGACAGAATTTTCCAGTCTAATGTCATCTGAAAGAAAGTTCTTATCACTTTATTTTTCTTTATTAATTTTAGAATCAGCTTTCCCAGGTTCATAAAAAACACTGTTGGGATTTTGATAGGAATTACATTGAATTTATAGCGTATTTCATTTCCTAAATTGAATCTTCTCTTCCATGATAATGGGGTATTTTCCCACTTATTTAGGTGTTTAGTGTCCTTCAATATTTTGTAATTTTCTCCATGAAGACTCTGTACATCTTTTATTAATTTATTTTTCTTGGCACCTTATAGGTTTTGATGACCTTGTGAATGATATTTGTTTTATATTACATTTTCTAATTGGTTATTGTTAGTGAATCGGAATTCCAGTGACTTTTTTCTCTGTTGATCTTGTATATGGCAACTTTGCCAACACAATCTTAATACTGATGCTTATTAATAACAATACAAAAGTCTTTAGACTAATTTCAGTCATCATAGGCACAAAAATTCTAGATAAAATACCATCAAATCAAACCTAATTGTTTATTAAAATAATAACACATCATGAAAAAATAGTGCTATAATTTTTCATCTATAATGTACATAAAGGAGCTTATTAAAAATTAAAATTCCTAGGTTCTACTCTCAAAGATGCAGTTAGGATGGAGTGAAGGCATGCATTTTAAGTCTCTCCTCCCCCAGAGACACCTAGGCAATTATGATATATGTGGTTATGTGGGATGAGGACTAAACTTTAGGAAATGCTGAAGAGGATTTTGTTTTAGAAATGCAAATGTTATTCATATTGTTAAATCAATATCCATAATTCAATATATCAACAAAATAAAGGAGGAAATCCAATAGGTGTTAGTTTCAATACCAATAGACATTTAAAAAATCTAATAAAATTAAGCAGCAATTAATAATAAACTTAAAGATTTGCCACGTAATTATCTTTACCATTAAGACCAAGATGCCACAGAGGCTCACCAACATTAACCAACATTGTTTTGAGGTTTATTGCGTGCTGATGGGGGTGGGGAAGTCAGCTCTTGCCTAACCAATGTTTAAGCTTATAATAAAGCTACTGCAATTAAAATAGTATGGTACTAGCAAAGGAATAATTAGGTAGGTGACTGAAACAGAATACAGCATTCAAAAGTGGATTTAAAAAAATGAATGGAGGGGCCAGCCCAGTGGCGCAAGCGATTAAGTGCTTGCGCTCCGCTTCAGCGGCCCAGGGTTCCTGGGTGCGGATCCCGGATGCACGCTGACGCACTGCTTTTGGTCAAGCCATGCTGTGGAGGCGTCCCATATAAAGTAGAGGAAGATGGGCACAGATGTTAGCTCAGAGCCAGTCTTCCTCAGCAAAAAAAGAGGAGGATTGGTATCAGACGTTAGCTCAGGGCTGATCTTCCTCACACACACACACAAAAAAGAATGGGTACCTAATATGCAATATAGTCAACATCCCAACTCAGTGGAGCCCTGGGGGATTAATGTTACATTTAATTAAATGTTTTTAGTAAAATGACAGTTCATCTGGGCAAAGAAAAAGTAAGACCCTTACATTAGACTATTAAAAACAAATTTTAGATAGATTAGATATCTAAATATAAAGAATATATCTATGAAAATATTCTAAGAGCGTGCAGAAAAAATTAATGTATAATCTCAGGGTGGAATCAACCTAATGGAACAAAAAACACAGAAGCCCTGAAACCAGAAAGAGAATGATAGGTTTTTTTTAAAACTTTTTTTGATAAGCTATAACATACATACAAAAAGAGCACAAATCCTAAGTGAATAGCTGAATGAATTACCAGCAAACAAACACTCTTGTAACCACCCCCAGGTCAAGAACTAGATTATCTCCAGCTCCCCAGGAGCCCTCCTCAGGCTTCTTCCCAACCACTACCCACTTCTACTGCCCCAAAGGCAACCATTGTCCTAATCTGTAATACTTTAGTTTAGCTTTGCCTGTTTGTAAACTTTATGTAAATGAAATTATACGTAAGGTATATATTCTTTTGACTCTCTCTTCTTTTGTTTAACATGTTTGTGAAATTCATTCATATTTCTATGTGTAGCTATAGGTCATTCATTTCCAGATTTACATAGTATCTCATCATATAACTAAATCATACTAGGCAATCTACTGATGAATATTTGAATTGTTCCTGGTTTGGAAGAATTAAAAATAATGCCACAAGAACAATGTTGTCCGTGTGTCTTGGTGCACACATGTATGCATTTCTATTAGGTATATACTTCAGAGTGGAATTGTTCGGTTAAAGAGAAATTATATGGCTAACTTTAGCAGATATGTCTAGTTTTCCAAAGTGGAAGTGCCAACCTATACTTCAAACAGCAGTGTATGAGAATTCACTTTACTTCACATTCTTGTCAAAATTTGGCATTGTGTCTTTTAAATTTTGGCCAAAAATGATTGATTTGACTGCATAAAAGTTAAATATTTCTGAATAAATAGGAACATAAATTGATAATTATTAATAAGGAAATTATTTAACAAATTATGCTACATCCAAATTATGGACTAATATATTGCTAAAAAAGTTAGATCTCTAGATATTGTCTGGAAGTGATATTCATGATAAATAGCTAAGAGAAAAAAGCATGTGGTGCAGTAAAAAAAAAATACCAAATCTAAACCAAAACCAAGCAAATGAAAACTCTCTTTATATTTGTGCATGCGTGCTTGTATGAGCCTAGGACATACGCTCATACAACTGTTAATATTTCTTATTTCAGGGGCTTAGGAGAACCAGGGTGATTCTGATTTATTATTAAAGCATATATTACTTTTGTAAATAAAAATTCCAATTAAAAATATGCAAACAAAAATAATCAGCTGCAGCAGAAACAGAGAATATACCAAGTATGGACAAGGCACTGGCCTGGATTTGGGTTATATAAAAATGAATAACACAGCTTCCCTTAACGGCTTATCAGCTGGTGGAGGAGACAGTGTGGTGGAGAGATTGTCCTTTCATTTCAGATTCAATCATTTCTGAGAGTTTAACAAAAAGATTATTTTCTGTTGCACCACACAAATTCCCCATCACAAAATAACTTTGAATTTGTGATTACTCGGTCATTTGTCTTTCCTTGGATTACCTTGAGAGAGCCTTCTAAAATGAAAGGAATCCTTTCCTTCTCTTTCTCTTTCTCTTTTTCTTGATCTGATAACTCTGTTTTGCTCATTCCTTTGTTATCTATAACCAGAGAAAATGAAACTTCTTAGTAACTCCCTAAAATAAAGTTTCATAGAAGGACCAAACATCTGGGTTGTAGAGGATCACAAAGGTTATCAAGTTCAACTCCGCATTCACTCATCTCTGCATTTTTTCTTGCCATCTCCCAAGTGGACATGTGAAGTGGAAATGAGCTCCTTCAGGGATGAAGAACTCACTGGTGGTGAGAGCAGTGTCTTCCATTCTTGGTGTGTTGAGACATCGAAGCCCTTATTGAACTGGACTCTCTTCCTAGGTCTTTAGCCTAATCACTCCTAGTTTAACCCCTTAAGACCGCACAGAGCAAATCTAACTTTTCTTTCCATATCAAAGCTCCCCTCTTGCCATTGTGGTCATTCAGTTTTGAAGATTTACGTCTTTCCTGACTTGAGAGGCCTCAAACTGAATGCAATACCTGCCAGGTGTATTCCAATCCCAAACTGACCGTTCTCTGGATTTCCACAGGCACCTACATAGCTATTAAGCTTCTGGTTCTGTTCAGAAGCAGAATAAAGAAAAGGCAGGTTAACCCACAATTTTTCTTGCTAAATAGGCAAATAAGGCTGTAGGCACAGTTGTGAGAGGGCGACCCTCTCTCTCTTTTTTGTATAGTCCCCTCCATCCTTCCAGGTACTTAGTGCTGTCCTGTTGCTTTCCCTTCAGGAGGAAGGCCAAGCTGATGGATGGATTATATAACCATTTTGGTGGATGGTGAATGATTCATCATTGACTTGGTTTTCTAAGTTTTACTTTAGAATCAAGCCAAGTACTAATTCTTTTGGTAATTGATGGAGGTTGCAAAAACTTTGGAAATTATATAGCTTTGCTTCTTTATGAGTCACTTTCAACTTTGGCTATCAGAAATAATGAATATTATTAACATGGAGTCTATTCCCTTTGTACAAACCTAGTGAAATATCCTTATTTCCCAGATGAATTACTTCATTGTTTCACTTCTTTATCAAATATCTTTTCTCTTTTTGTCACCCTCTTCCCCCTTCCCCTGACAGCATCAAAGCCATGGAAATTAACAACAAAAACAAAGATATGTATTGATCCAACATCCTGTCAAGTCCCTGCCACAGGCCCCCCAAAATCTCTTTTCCCTTTGTTTTTGGATTCCCACCCTCAGTTAGTCTTAGGACTCTTCTGTTTGCTCTTCTAAGGAAGGTCTTGTTTTAATTTCACTTTCGGATTCTATAATTATTCTAATGGAGACGTACTGACTCTGAATTTACCTCATATATTGTTAACAATTGTTAGACAGCTGAACCTATCAATCCTACCAGAATAAAGGCATCTAACATTTCCCTAACATCATAATTGATCTGCACAAGAGATCAAATCTTCCAGATCTGGCAGGAAGTGGGGTCAACATAAGACAAATATTCCATTATCCCACTCAGGTACAACCTCATCATGTTTGGAATGCAATTATTCTATTTTTTAGAGAAAGTGAAGAGTCGCAGAAATTTTGTGGGTAACTCTTTTATTTTTTTTTGAGGAAGACCAGCCCTGAGCTAACATCTGCCAATCCTCCTCTTTTTTTTTTTTTGCTGAGGAAGACTGGCCCTGGGCTAACATCCGTGCCCATCTTCCTCTACTTTATATGGGACACTGCCACAGCATGGCTTGACAAGCAGTGCGTTGGTGCGCGCCCAGGATCTGAACCGGCAAACCCTAGGTTGCCGCAGCGGAGCGTGAGCACTTAACCGCTTGTGTCACCGGGCTGGCCCCATGGGTAACTCTTTTTAATCCTGAAATATTCAGTCTTGATTAAATTAAGAAGTAAGAGAATTTTGGGGGACTTCACGTATAAGTTCAACCAGTTACCTACTTTTAGATTTTTTAACAGAATAAATTTTGTTAGGAGAAGCAATTTTGGCATTAGCAGAAGATGTCAATTCCAGTTCAAGCTTGCTCCTAGTGATTTCCTCAGCCATTTTAGTTTCCTGATATATAGCTTCTTCTTTTATGATCCAATCTTGAATGGATTGTGCAACAAGTTCCAAATAATTCCTAAAAGAAGCAAAAAAGAGCAGATGAAAATTGAGTTACTATTAATTAGTTAAATAATGCTTAAGATACCGACTATGCAAATAAACTTTTCAAAAATGAACGGATCTTAAATTGACCATTTAAATGGGCCCTAAATTGCCTATTACAAATGTAACAGGCTCAGATATATCTTAGAGGTATTTTGTACAAAGTTGTCACATACAAATACCCAGGGAGCATATGAAAAATGCCCAACTTCATTCACAATTAAAGACATGTAAATTTAAAAATATTTCCACCCACGTCAAGGATTAAAAAGTTTGATAATTCCAAGAGTTGATGCCAGTTTGGAGAAAGAGTCACTCCCAACAATGTTAGTTGGAAAGTAATATGGTGCAATCTCTTTTTAGGGAAATTTTATAGCACAATGGAAACTCTTAAATGACCGCCAGCTAATTGACTCACTGGATTAACTGGAACACTCCAGTTTTGCTGTGAAACTTACTGGCCTTGTGGATATCCACATCCTAAACATTATGCCCTAGGCTGCTTGTGTGCTAATGCTCACATCAGCAAGTTGTTACTTACCAGGAGTCAGTCATATTTGTTCCCAAATCCATTCATGGTATTTATACTGATTATTATAATTATTTTTAAACTAAATGTTATGTATGCTTACAACATATAAATGTTCAAAGAGAGTTGTTTCTGAGGAAATCAGTTGAAATATTTAGGTTTGACAATAAAGATTTGATATTATCAAATTGTGTAAACGTAAGGCCTAATTTGAAAACATAAAGCTAGATGAATTCTATACTCAGGTTGCTTCACAATTTTCTTTAATTCTTGATCCCTTTTAAAGAAATAAACTGAAACTGGTGGACTATGAAGTATGGGCACTCGACATCTTCATTTGGAAGGTAAAAGACATCTCAAAGTCAACATGTCCCCAAATGAACTCCTGGTCTCCACTCCAAACTGCCCTGTCAGAGCCTTTGGGCATCTTAGCTGATGGCAAGCCTACACTTTCAGTTGAACAGGCCAAACACCCTGAAGTCATCCTCGACTACTCTTATTTTCTCACACTCTTCTTCCTACCTGTCAAGAATTCCAAATGATTTTCTACAACATGTTTAAAATATATTCAAAATCTGATCCCTTCTCACTTCCTTTACTGCTATCTCTCTGGTCTAAGCTACTATCACCTTTTGCTAGGATTGCTCCAATAGCCTCTCAAGTGGTCTCCCTATTCCTACCCTCCACCCCCTGTGGTCTATTCTCAACACAGCAACTGGAGAGGTCCTTTTCATTCTTAAGTCAGATCCTGTCTGTCTTCTGCTCAGAACCTTTCAATGAATCTGCATTTCAAACAAAATCCACAATCCTTACTCTTGATCTGTGATGCGGGAATACAGACACCCATATACAGCCTAATCAGTGTTCAAATGAGATGACAAAATAAAGAATATTTCAGCACGCAATGATTCAGGAAGTTTGCCAGCCACAGACACTTTCTGAAAGAATTACTCACAAATGTATTCCAGCTGCATTAAAAAAATTAATCCAGGGGCCGGCCTGCAGTGTAGTGGTTAAGTTCGCCATGTTCTGCTTCGGTGGCCTGGGTTCACGGGTTCGTAACCCAGGCATGGACTTACACCACCCATCAAGCCATGCTGTGGTGGTGACCCACATACAAAATAGAGGAAGACTGACATGGATCTTAGCTCAGGGCTAATCTTTCTCAAACAAAAAATGAGGAAAACTTCAACAGATGTTAGCTCAGGGCTAATCTTCCTCAGCAAAAAAAAAAAAAAATCCAAGAGAAAAGACAACATGGGATATAAGCAAAAGGGTTGAGGAAAAACAGTAAAATTTATAATTAAATGTAAATAACTATGATACTTATTTGTGATTGAAAATATTACTTCATACTTGGAAACAAATTTCTAGACAACTTCAAAATGGGAGGTAGGAGATTTGTTGAGAATAAGTGAAAATTTGTTAAAAATCTTAACATTTTCTGCAAAATGATATTAACACTCATTACCTCCAGCTATGATATAAAAACATTTAAACATATAACTTAACGAGATAGTTGTAACCTCTAGAAGAATATAAATAGAATGTGTAATTTTTAAAAAATCACATGCTAAGAATAAACTTAAGAAAATTCAACCTAACAAAAGGAGGGAAAGGGATTAATCTTAAAATAGAAATATGCTTATAAAATTAGATGGTAGGAATAAGGCCAAACACAGTATCAATAAAAATAAAAGTGAACAGATTAAATTCTGTAAAATTTAAAGTTCTTTAATATTGTTATTAATTATTATTAAAATCTTTAAAAAGACAGAGGCTTTCAGAGTAGCTGGAAAAAACTCAAGCTGAGATTTAAAAGAGATGTATCTACAAATCAAAATGATGCAGAAAATAAAAGGGTGACAGATGGCTGACTAGGAAGCCAGAAGAAGTCTGGGTCCCTTAAGACTTTTTTGAGGCACTGTGCCACTCCAGATTTCTTGCTACAGGAGAAAAATAATCCCCTTATTAGTTTAACCACTGAGGTCAGTTTTCCATTAATATAGTAAAACACAATTCCTAGCTGACATGTAAAATGATTGAGAAAGTTGTATCAGTAAATTCTTATATAAAAGAGATTTCCAACAACATTAATATCAAACATGGTTAAATTCAAGGTGAAAAGCATTAAAGGGAACACGGAGGGACATTTTATCATATTGACAAAAGTTACAATCCATTAAGAAGGATGCTTTTAAAAATACAGATTCAAAACTAAATTTATACCTATACACATACACTGTACAATTACAGAACTAACAGGAAGGAGAAGTAGACAAAGCTATAATCATAAAGACAGACGTTCATACATCGCTTTCAGAAATGAGCATTTATCATGAGAATATTTTGTTTAATTTTATTCCAATAGACTGGAAAATCTAGATGTCATGCATGATCCCCTAGAAAAATATAAGTTACCAAAAGTAATTGAAGAAAAAATAGAACACCTGAATAGAGGATTAATTTGAGAAGAACTGAAAAGGTTGTAGACAATCCATTCCTCATCCGTTCGCATCTCTCCCACTGGGTCCTGCTATTCAACCCCTAGGAAGCCACTAGCTCTAAACGGTTTTCCATGTGAAGTGTTCTTACCCTTCGCAAAACAGACAATGTACTATAGTATGTAAGCTACTGTATGTATGAGTAAAAGGTTAGCAACAGGGCCTTGGAAAATAATCTTGTAGTCCAACTTCTGACAGTATTGTTTTTTTTGGAAACTACAGAGTTAAGGTAAACGTGGACTGTTTTGACTGCCTTGTGTGCTCTGGAACCCCAGCTCTGTGGGCTTGTTCCTTAATGAGGCGGCTGAGAGTTGATGTGTAGGTCTTGGTAGGAAACTGAGGCTGTGGCTTCTCTGGGTGAAGGGCAGCCACACAGTTTCTGGTGCTCATCTTCGGCAGCCATACACAACCAGTGTTGGTGAGGGAAGCAAAAGAAACTGTATTGGGGTATCTGCTGAGCCTCCTGATAAGATAAAGATGCTGGTCGTGCTGTATTTCCCGCCCTGTATTCTTTCATAAAGCTAGGTACACACAGAACTGGATTAAAGCCTACTGCATTGTGTGAGTCTGGTTGTTAATTTGAACCCATAACCATCTTGTACTGGAGAATCAGGTCATAAAAACAATACATAATTGCCAACGTATTCCAAGGGGTTAGCATAACACTGGTACATCTCTAAGTGATATATTTTTACACACTTGGGAGAATATTACAAAAATCACTGAAAAGTAAATTACGGAACACATCTTATAAAATAGATTATTGAGAGATAAAAATTGTATAGACAGAAGTAATTTATCTATTATAATAAATTATAAAATCTAGATAATAAATCAATATGCAGGTTTTTACTACTTAATTTGTGTTAATCTGAAGCAAAGTGTAGCTAACGTTTTTACTAGGGTGAGGAATGGGAAAAGGCATGGTTTCCCTTTGGTGAAAGCAGGGGTGTACATAACAAACCCTAGAGTTGGGCTTTTTTAGGTACTCTATAGTTTTGTTTCTATTGTCAACGGTATCTTTTTCTTTTTTAAACATTATGTCTCCTAACAATTTCTTGTGGTACACAGAAATGAAATAAAAAAAAAATGTGATCTCCAGTAATTTCTCCCATTATTTCATAATTTTTCTATAGATTGCTTTGAGATCTTCCAGTGTAGGTAACAACCTCTACTGTTAATAATGACATTTTCTTCTATTCCTTTTCAATTCTTATACTTTTAAGTTACTTTTATTAGTTTACCATGCTGATTTAGACCTGCATTAAATGCTGCTTAGAATTGGTGATAGCAGTCATTTCTGTCTTGTTTCTGATTTTACAGAGCACGGTTGTAACGTTTCCCATTAATAATGATGTTTGCATCTTAACAGCTTCAAAGGCATCCAGAAGACAATGCGATAATTTTCTTCAATGTGTTGAGAAGAATTTAGCTGTCAGTCAAGAACTATATCCTGAGCAAAATTATCTTTCATGAACAAGGTTAAAATGCAGACATGTAAGAGAAACAAAACTGATTTATTTTTTTTTTTGTGAGGAAGATCAGTCCTGTGCTAACATCTGCCAATCCTCCTCTTTTTTTTGCTGAGGAAGACTGGCCCTGGGCTAACATACATGCCCATCTTCCTCCACTTTATATGCGAGGCCGCCACAGCATGGCTTGCCAAGTGGTGTGTCGGTGCACACCCAAGATCCAAACTAGCGACCCTCGGACCGCTGCAGCAGAGCATGTGCACTTAACCACTTGCGCCAGCAGGCCGGCCCTGAGAAACAAAAGTGATTTTATCACTAAAGATCCTCATTATAGGAACTTCCAGAGCCCTGAGTTCAGAAAGAAGGGAAAATAAAACAGTAAGCGTATGTTAATTCATGCAAACACTGGCTGTAGAAACAAATAATCATACTGTCTAATTTGTGAGGTTAAAACATGAAAATAGAACTAAAGTCTTAGACCACAATAATATAGAATGTAGAATAGGGACACATGAAATTAAAGCATTCTATTATATTATTTGGGAGTAAGGTAAAGTCACTGACTTTAGACCTTGTTAATTTGAAAATGTATATCACAATTTCTAAAGAAGGACTTAAAAGATATAGCATATAACTGTCATTCTAGTTAAAATAAAAAAATAGAATTAATCTGAACAAAATAAAGAGACGAAAACTAAAGAAACTGAAAAAATAGGGCAAATAAAAAGACAAAACTAAATGGCTGAAATTGTCCAAACTTATGAACTAGATTCTCAACTAAGAGGCAAATTTTCTCAGACTAGATTTTAAAAAATCAGCTTTATACAGTTTTTATAAGAAGTAAATGGATAGAAAAGGATATACTAGATAAAATATTTTAACAAAGGCTTGTATAGTTTATCACTATCAGACAAAATACTCATAATAAAATCTGTGTAGACATATCCATATCAGACAAAATAAACTTGAAAGCAAAAAGCAATCCTAGAGATAAAGAGAGACATTGCATAATGATAAAAGCTTAATCAGGGAGACATAAGGATTTTGTTCTTTTACTTGCTTAGTAACACAACCTCGACATGTATGAAGCCAAAAATTGATAAAATTATAGGGAGAAATTGACAAATTTACCATCACATAGTGAGCTTTTTTTGGTGAGGAAGATTGGCCCTGAGCTAACATCCATTGCCAATCTTCCTCTTTTTGCTTGAGGAAGATCAGTCCTGAGCTAACATCTGTACCAATCTTCCTCTATTTTGTATATGGTCGCTACCATAGCAAGGCTTCATGGGTGGTATAAGTCCATGCCCAGCATCCAAACCTCAAACCTGGGCGACCGAAGTGGAGCTTGCCGAACTTAACCACTATGCCATGGGGCTGGCCCCCATAGTGCATTTTTTGAAAATCATTTTTCTCATTAACTGATTGACCAGCGTTTTCAAAAATCAGAAAGAATGTGGAAGATTTAAAAAAATACAACCTGCACTCAAAAACTGGAGAATATACTATCTTATCATGCAAACTTGGAGCATTTATAGAAACTGACCACATATTAAACATAATAAACATTAAATAAAGCAGGTCTCAACAAATTTCATAGCAACAGTATTCTATAAAACACGTTACCTGACCACTATATCTATAAATTGTAACAAAAATGTAACTCACCAAACGTTTAAAATTAAAACTTACGTTTCTATGTAACCCATGGGCCAAATAAGAAAGCATGATGGAAATTAGAAATGAAAGATAATAAAAATACTATCAATCAGATACTTTATGGTGCTGCTCAGGTATTTAGAAAGAGATTTTGCTGTAAATGCTTGTAAAGCAACAAACAAAAAACAACTCAAAATCCTGAGATAAGCTTCTAATTTAAGAAGTTAGATGAAGAACATCAGAATAATCCAAATGAACTAAAAGAGAGGAAATAATAAAGATAATAAAAATGAGAACATAATTAAGTGAAATAAAAAAGGAGAAAGGATCAAAGCCAAAAATTGATTTTTTAAAAATATTAACAAAATTGGTAAACTTTTGGCAAGATTGATTAGAAAAATATAGAGAAACCACAGATTTAAAATGTCAGGAATTAAAAGGACTACGGATAGATGTAACACATTAAAAAAGCAGGAAACTATCGTAATCAACTTTATGCCAATAACTTTGAAAACAGGTGAAATGGTCAAATTCCTAGAAGAATATAAATTATCAAACCTACTTCAAAAATAAATAGAAAACCCAAAGAGTCTAATAACTATGACAGAAATTGAATCAATAATTAAACATCTTCCTGGGTCCAGATGTTTTTATCTGTAAGTTTTACAAAATGCCAAAAGAACATATATCTTAGTCTTGCACAAACTCTTTCAGAAAATCAAAAAATAGAAATAAAAAGAGAGAACGTTCCCCAGTTAATTTATGAGGCTAATATAATCTCAATACTAAAGCCAGAGAAGAACATTTAAAGAAGAGAAAATTACAGCTGACTCTTGCCCATGAATACAGACACAAATATTCTAAACAATATATTAGCAAACCAAATGCAGCAATTTATAAAGAAGACACCAGAAGGAACAAATTGGATTTTCACAGGAATACAAAGTTGAACACTAAAATATCTATTAATAAAATTTATCACTTTAACAGATTAAAGAAAAAAATATGAACAACTAAATTGATGCAGAAAAATCATTTGATACAATTTAACAGTCATTTATGGTTAAGAACCCATAGCAAACTAGTAACAGGAGGAATTTTTTAACCTAATAAGGAGTATCTGCATAAATCCTATTGCAAAAAAACTCCATACTTAATAGTTGAATATTCCAAACCTGGAACAAGACAAGGATGCTCTCTCAAAATTATATCGGAAGTCCTAGTCAGCAAATAAGACCAGAAAAGAAATTAAAAGTATAATTATTGGCAATGAAAAACAAAACAAAGAAAAATACAGCTCAAGATACTAGCTTAATATCTGGAGGCATCTATTATGTGCCTTAATTTGAAAAATCATTTATGACTTTAAGATGTGTGTGTTCTTGTGTGTGTGTGTCTGTACATGTACACAACCTGTTTCCCCAATTATTCTGTATGTCCATTCTCTATATCTTTCTGTATCCTTTGGGACTAAAACAATGCTACACCAATAACAAATCCTGAATATACATTAACCAGTATTGAAAAAATAATGAAATGTCCTCGTTATTAATGAGAAGAGAGAGCAAAGTTTTAAGATAGCAAGGAAATAACTAAGGAGCTGGGAAGAAAAAAACCCACTGATTCCTAAAGGTCTCAGTTTGCTGGGAACATGACTGCATATGTCACTCAGTCGCCCTACTTTAATCTGTTTCCTTTAATCTGTTAAAGTCCTTAGACCAAGTGGACTTACCCAAACCAGCACGCAGAATGCCACGTTTTGTAGTTCCTACTTGAAATTTTTCAGAGGCTGTTTTACTGGAGTCTAAATGAATCAAATGTAATTTAATAATATCCCTACTGGACTCAACGGGGCCAGGAATGATGTCCGTCTTCTTCAGTGGTGTAGTTTCAACACCTACCACAGTGCCTGGCACAGCAGACATTCAACTTGGTGAGCTGAGTTGAATCTATAGTACTATACAAGTGTTTTCATCGCGTTGAACCACTGAGCTTAAGCTAAGGAAGCAAAAACTAAGTAACTAACAAGCTAACTAAACTAAGATAACTAACTAAACTAAGCTGGTTACCTGAATCCAACATTGGAGTGAAGAGCAACATTCCAATATTCACAATGCAGACGTTGTAAATTCATTGGATTATGAAAGACTAAGAGTAAAGAGTTGTCTTGGGTGTGGTAGTAAGAATCAATACATCTGTATTGCTGACTGGCTTCTTGAAGAACCTGAAAATCAAAATAATCGCATTGGTGTATCTCTTTCTCCCAAGAGAAGGGTCTCCTACTAGGGCATTTCTCTGCTCCCTTCTTTTCCTCCCCTTATCTCCACACTGTTAGTCAAGGTGAGAGCATAAATAGCAAATATTTTCTGGAGCATTTCAGCAACTCTTATAGAAAAACAAACACTAGGTTCCCGGCATAGAGGCATTTGCTGAAGTGTTTTTTAATAAGGCTGGGAGGTAATAATTAAGTCAAGCGGTTATTTATTTAACATTTTCCATGCCTTCACATAGATCATCTCATTTTATCATCATTAAAAACCTCAGATAAATAGGTATAATTATTTTTCCCATTTCAAAATATTAAAATCCTTGTATTTCAGTGTAAATTGGGGCTGAGAGAGGATAAGAGACTTGTACAAGAACACAGATTTCCTAAGTTCCGATGCCAGGGCTCATACCAGCCTTTCTACTCTAAATGTCACCATTTGGCACTCCACGGAGTGCTCTCCACTACATCACGCTGCAGTATAGAGGAACGAGGTGAGTGCTCTCTCTGATACATATCGTTTCTACAGGACTTCTAACCCTGGCCTTTTCCAAAACATTCCACCCTCTGCATGCACTGCAATTGCAGCCACCAATAGAGGGGCACAGTAGGCACCTTGTTGTCCTATTTCCTTTTTACTGCCAATCAACATAAGAAAATATGTCCACAGGACAATAAATTAGACAGCTGTGGGTTTTTGTTTTTGTTTTTGTTTTCAATATCAATCTGGTGTAGGCAGCTTTCAGTTGTCTACCGTCTGGATGATCTGAAGGCATGGAATTGCATATCATGTTGCCAACGGACTGCTTTACTTTTGCTTTCCATTTTACACTGGTAGTATAACCAAAATAATACATTTACTTCCCCAGTCTAGTCCCCTGTATGAGTGTCTTTATGGAGTGGCATTTAAACTCTTACATCTGTTCCCTGAAAGCCATTACAAAAAACACACATGGTGAAAATTCTTGCATTTAAGAATTTTTTTCTATGTAGGGCACTATCCATCACTTTACTCTTTCTGAAAGGCAAATTCCTTTCAGATTTTAAATCTGAAAACAAATATGTTTATTTCTGATGAGCATGTATCCTTCCTTCAGTTAGAGAGCTCTTCAATCTTTGTGTTTTCACATTCACTTTGGCTGCTAGGACATATAACACCAAGTTTCTCAGAGCTACAGTTGCTCTCAATGTTGGACAAGTTTTCATATAATATCTTTGTTCTCCTTTTTTACTACTTGGTTTTTACCTTCTCCTTTTTTTGCTACCTAGGCTTTTACCAATAATACCTATTGGTATTAATATTGTTGGTCTCATTAACTAATTGGTTAATTCTTTCATTAAAAATGAACACCTACTATGTGCCAGGCACTGTGTAGGTTGTCGGAAAACAACATTGAACAAGATAGATAAGGTTTTCCTCTAAAATTTGATTGAGACTTTTATAGATCATTCTGGAGTTCAGAGAGGTGTTCTAAGAAGATAACATTGATGGAGCATTGATGTGTAGAGAATGGATTGGAGTAGGGCAAGAGTAGAAGCATGGTGAGGATTAGGAGGATATTCCAGTAGAACGGGAGGATGGTAGTTGGATTCAAGTAGCAACAGAGGAGATGGTGAAGAGCTTGAAGATATATTTTGAAGCACACCCCTCAAAACTTGTTGATGGATCAGGCATGAGGACAAAGGAAAGGCTGAAATAAAGGATGACTCTTGGCTTTTTGGCTTTATAGTGACATTTTCTGACATGCATGAGGGGAGAAACATGTTTAGGAGAGAAAATTACGAGCTTCACGTGAGACACTAAATTTGAGATGCCTATCAGAAAGTCAAGCAGAATTTGGAGTTAGGTATACCAGTGTGGAGCTCAAGGGAGAGATCATTTGGAAGATAAAAATTTAGGAGTCGTCAGCATCAGGTAGTATATAACAGATGAACTCATTAAAAGAGAGTGTTTACAGAGGAGAGGAGATGGTTCAGGGCTGAGCCTTGAGGCACTTCAATATTCAGATGTTGGGCGGAGGAGAAGTATTCAACAAAATTCCAAATGGAGCATTAGGGAAGAATATAGTACGGTGTCCTGGAAGCCGAGAGTGGAGAGTGTTTCACAGGGAAGTGATCAACTGTGTGTTGCTGTTAAAAGGCCAAGGTAGGGCCGGCCCCGTGGCTTGGCGGTTGGGTGCGCCCGCTCCGCTACTGGCGGCCTGGGTTCGGATCCGAGCGCACACCGACACACCGCTTGTCTGGCCACTCTGGGGCCGCGTCCCACATACAGCAACTAGAAGGATGTGCAGCTGTGACATACAACTATCTACTGTGGCTTTGGGGGGAAAATAAATAAATAAAATTATAAAAGGCCAAGGTAGATGAATAAAGCTAAGTGTACCTTAGATTTGGCAGGACAATTATCAGTGACCTTGAAAAGTGCAGCTTCGTAGAATGGTGAGGACGGAGCCAAATCGAGATAAAATAAAGTCTGAAATGAGCTTCCAGTTGAAGACGGAAGATTAAACACATGCACTCCCTAACACTTCACTAAAAGAACAGTTAAATTATTAGTTTTTAATATCACAAAGTTGAAGACCACAGGAGAGGAGACAAAGGCAACAACATTTTAGAAGCCAGAAAGCAGAAAGATAAGTGGTAACTGACTTAGCAGAACATAGAAAGCCAAATTCTAGGATTAATTTTAGGAGAGACCAGAAGCAATCCTATTGGTCCGCAGAAACGCAGAAAGGCTCAGGGAATGGCAGTACCAGGTACCTCTGAATGTGGGGGTGAACGCGGCATTGAAAATAGAGCGATTAGTTGAAAGTATTTTTAAGAAGCTGTTAGGGCCCCCGGAACCCCTCCACAACTCCGAGCAGCCAGGTGGCTGCCATCTCCCATCTCAGCAGAAGAAGGTAGGATTATTACCTACAGAAGGTGACCCAGTGGATTCTAAGAAGAGATACTCTAGGCACTGCTGAGGGAGAGCTATAGTACGGAAAAAAAGGGAATTGTGTAAAAGTCTAAATCAGCATTGTCCGATAAAAATATAAGGTGAGCCACAAATGTGAGCCACATGTGTAATTTTAAATTTTATAGCAGCCAGATTTAAAAAATAAAAAGAAATAGGTAAAATTAATTTTAACAATATAGTTATTTAACCCAATATGTCAAAAATATTATCATTTCAATATGTAATCAATATAAAAATTGTTAATGAAATATATCACCTTTTTTTCACACTAAGTCATTAAAATCTGGTGTGCATTGCACTTATATAGCTACGTATATGGTGCATAGCATACTTATACACATCTCAATTTGGACAAGCTACATTGCGAGTACCAAGAAGCTACATGTGACTAGCGGCTACCACACTGGACAATGAAGATCTAGAGATTGAATGGTAAGAAGTCCAACCTCCTTCCCCTCATCACTCAGCTCCCCAGACCTTGACAGGAAAGTTACAGCTTTCAGACAGGAGATTAGATAGTTTTCCTGGAGAATCTAAACGGCCCAAGAGTACAGACCTAATATACCAACACTGAGAGGTCTCCCAAGGAAATCACTCAGCCAACTCATTCAACAATGAAGCTCAGTTATTGACAACTCCCCATCACCCCAACCTCATACAGCACTTCCTATCATATTTTTAGGATCTCATTATTAATATGAGCAAAGAAGTAAATATCATTAGATATTATTCTCTAATATGAAAAATGGAGACCAAAAAAAAAAAAAATCAAGCCAAAAAAAACAACTTAAGGAAAAAGAGACAACGCAGGGAAAAGACACTAAGACTTCAAAGGACTCTAATATCCTCATAGAGATAAGAGAAGATATGGTATCTGGGAATGTGAACAGGATGCTATAAAAAAGATAATTTGAAATTATAAATAGAACTTTAGGAAATTAATATGATGGTAACAGAAATAGAAGGCTCAATAGAAGAATTGGATGAAAGTTGAGCCATATTTCCAGAACAAAAAGACAAAGTGTTGGACACAGGAGGGAAAAGATAAGGAAACTGGAAGTTCAGTCCAGGAAATCCAACACCAGAATAACAGGAGTTCAAGTTCCAAGAAGAAAGAACAGAGAAAACGGAGGAGAGAAGATTGTCAAAGAAATAATTGTAGAACATTTCCCAGAATAGAAAGACAGGAGTTTCTGGATTGTACTGGGCTCACCAGAACAATACCAGGAAACAGAACCACACCAAGGCACGTCAACGGGAAATCCACAATGTTGTAGCAATGTGAAGAGCTTAAAATCTTCCAGAGAGAAGGAAAAAACAGACTCAAACAACTGATCAGGAAGCAGAATTTCATTGCTGTTTCTCAAGGACAATTCAGGAAGCTAGAAGACTATTGAGGAATGTCTTCAAAATTTTGAGGGAGGGGCTGGCCCCGGTGACACAGTGGTTAAGTTCACACACTCCGCCTGAGGGGCCTGGGGATCGCAGGCTCAGGTCCCGGGTATGGACTTAACGCACTGCTTATCAAGCCATGCTGTGGCAGGTGTCCCACATATAAAACAGAGGAAGATGGGCACAGATATTAATTAGCTCAGGGCCAAGCTTCTTCAGGAAAAAGAGGATTGGCAACAGAGGTTAGCTCAGGGCTAGTCTTCCTCACCAAAATAAAAATTTTGAGGAAAAATGCTTTTTAACTTAGCATTTTATATAAAGCTAAACTGTCAGTCAAACGTAAGGGGAGAATTAAGATATTTTCAAACATCCAATGCCTCAAAAATTTACCTGACATATATCTTAATTCAGGAAGCTAATGAAAGAGATGGTCCCCTACAAATAGAGAGTAACCCAAGAGAGAAGACGACCCGGGTTCAGGAAACAGAGTATTTAACTGGAAAGAGAAGGCAAAGGATGTGGCCAGGATGATAGTAAGGGAGATCCCAGGAGCACAGCTGTGCAGCAGGCTTAGAGGGCAAGCAGGAGTTCAGAGCATATGGGAGAGAGATCGCTGAGATAATAAAATTGATAGAATACCTGTTAGGTTTGAATGTATTAAGAGGAGATTTACTCTTTGGTAGAGAGTTTGGGGATGAGTAATGATAAAGGCATAGTAAACTAAACAGATGAAAAAAATGGGAAAATGAACTCCAGGGAAGACAAAAACAGTGTTAAAAAAGGAAATGTAATCCTCTAATACTACACAGTTCAGCTGTGAATAACATTTATATAATTGAAATGAAGTAAACATTGAATACTGATCTAACTAAAAATTATGATATAGTTAACAGTGCCAGAGAATGGCAAGAAGACGTGGTAGTGTGAGTGTGGGAGTGTATGAGTGAGTGTGTATGTGCATACATGTGTGTTTTAGATGAGGGCAGGCAGAGCTATTTTCTTAAGAGAGAGTCAATTGATAAAGATGCTCAAAACTAAAACTAAACAAAATATACTGGTTATTTAGAGATAACTGAGTTAAGTAACAAAAGAAACAGGTAAATGCCTTGAAGATTTTTACCGCTGGGAATTTAGGCGTGGGAGTGGGAGGGAGTTGCTATTTTTCATAAGACTTTATAGAACTTTCTGGTTTTAAAAATATGTAGATGTAAAACTTTGATAAAAGTAAAATTGAAATTAAGAGGATAAAACAAAAAAGAGTACAGGTTTTTGCAGAAAATGTAAACGCAACAAAAGGAGTTAGTTTTAGGATTACTTGATATTTTGTGTAGTGGTTAAGAGCACAAGCCTGAGGCCAGATTTCTTGGGTTCATATCCTGCTTCTCTCACTTACCAGGTATGTGACCTTGGACAAAAGTTACTATTGGTCAAAGTGCCTCAGTTTCCTATTTAAATAGCGTCTACTTCATAGGATGATTGCAAGGATTAAATGAGCTAATGACACATATTGATCATTGCCTAGCATGTGGTAAGTGCTCAATAAATGTTAGCTATCACAGGTTCCATTGGCCTGTTAATTGCATCAGAACCTATTTTGATATGCGGTGAAAATTGAATAGAACTGACAGGCAATATGGGAAAAAATGAAGTTGTTTCCCAATAATGCCGGACTTTTGTGTTTTTTTAGAAAATATGTGCAGCAGTCATGCACATTTCTTTTTTTCTTAAAAGATTTTATAAAAACATCCTTTTGGGAAGTGTATTTTAAACTATTTTGGAGATACCCTGGGCATGCATAGCTCAATCTGGGAATAAACTCGTTTTATAGCTGAAGTAAATGGGAATATTGATCTGAACTAGATCTGAGAGAGTGACCTAGAGGGGAACTGTTCTAAATCACACCGCGACTCTCCAGACCTATCCGACCGTCTCCTGGAGACTCACACTCCATTAATACCTGAAGCATAACTTTTGGTTTAAAATGCTCAGTAAAACTCCAGTCCATTAGGCTGCGTTGCTGCGTTTTCTTTATGTCCTCTAACTCTGCTTCCACAGTCATCTTCTTGGATTTCTAAAAAATCATAGGAATACAATTTCAGCTTTAATTTGTTTAAGTCCAAATGGAGCCCTCTTGGACTCCATCAATGAGGCAGCATGCACTCCATCTAATTGGGGAAATCTGCATATGTATAAATCCATATGGCAACATTTTAGGAGGACTGCTGCCAGAAAGAGTATGCCTTTGACTTTTTTTTTTATGGGCAACATAATCTAAATATTTTTATTGTTAGGTTATACTCTTCTGAGTCCTGTTAGCAATTATAGGCAGGTTTTCTGAACTCACTTCAAGACAGCGTTAGTTCTACATGGCTGTATGGTGAGCAGGTGTTTGTGAGGTTGCCAAGCCACACTGTCTAGAGAGGAGCGTGGAGCTTGGAAGTTTTGCTTAAGCCGGCTAGTGAAATTAACTCCTTTCTCTCCAGCTGGGGCTGGTCTGGGATGTCTGAATGATCCCTCTCCTCTAGCATCAGCATTCTCCTCCTAAGGATCTCCTTTCAATTATTTATTTATTTAGGGTTTCTCACTCTGGGTCACGATTTTCTGAGATCATCTTGCTTGTATCTACACTATTAGGGAAATCATTCCTTACCTTTTCAAGAGGATCAGCCTTTGTGACTGCTTCATCTTTGATCTCACTGCTCGTGGTCTGCTCTGTAAATCAAAGACACCAACATCCAGTTGTGTTGGGCCTTTGTTCTTCCTTTGTCAGCCCTGTGCTTTTTTGTTACCCATATGATCTACGTTTCTGTGCTGAAAAGGTAATTCCTGAAAGGCATGTTTCATGCCTCCCAAAACGTGTTTGTGTCAATAATTCTAAATCAGTGTCTACCTAGGAAAGTCACACTAAACCCTTTGAAAAGAACCCCGCTTCCTAGACGATACGTTCCTAAATCCCATCAGATATGCTGCCTTCAGGCTGTATCGCTCACGTCTAATAACTGACCTTTACCTTTGCAAGTTGCAAATATTTGCTGATTAAACCATATCAACTGTTTGCCTCATCATGCTGGCAACAATCACAAAGCCTTTTCAAACTTCTGTGGGTCCTATTTTGTGGGTGACAGAGTAGGTCAGAGACAGGGGATGTGTGGAAAAGAGAACTACCAGATAAATACACCTCCTGTTAGAAAATGATACTATTTCACATCCTGCAGAGCTCTTCTTCCATTCATTAATCATTCATTAATTTAAAAACCATTTCATGAGCATCTGCAGATTTATAGATGGAGTTTAACAAAAGTTAGTTAAATGAATAAATGAATAAATGAGTGGGTCCACAGCACCATATCATGGACCAATGTGAGTCATGCACACTAGCTCTCCTTGTGATCAAAGAGTATACTTATATGTTGATTGGGATAGAGATATCATCTTTGGCTATAGAGCAAGCAGCCATATGAAGGGACAGAGAGGGAACAGATTCATGCTGTTGATTTCTGCATCACATGCTTTAGTAATTCCTAGAGTTAATAAATGTTACATAGCAAAAAGAGTTCCACGATAAATACGTTTAACATGCATAAACAAACGTCTTTACTGTGAATGTCTCAGAATTTGTAATATGCTCTTGATTGTGAATCTCTAATAAAGAAATGGATAAAGTATATAGCTATTCCAAATTTGACCAGAGAAATAGAGTGGGGGATGAATCTTGTGGTAACATATTTGTGATGCTGCTGAATAACTGAGTCAACCTGACTTTTTATCACCCTTGAACAATAGCACATTAATCCCTACAAAGTCATGTATGAAACTCTCCAAACACATCTTCTTCATTCTCCCTTGTTCCTTCCACTCCAGACTCACTGGCCTGCTTTCTGGGTCTTGAAGTTTTTGCACTTGCTTTTCTCCTTGTCTGGCATGCTTTGCTTTTAGATATTCACCTGTTTCAAACCCTTACTTCATTCCTATTGTTGCTCAAATGTCACCTCCTCAAGGGCCTCTTGCCTCTTACCTTGCTTTATTTTTAATCATAGCATTTATCAGTGCCTGATAATACTTATGTGTTCATGTCTGTCTCTCCATCTTGAATGTGGATTCCTAGAGAATAAGACCTTTATCTTATCTTCTCTAACTGTACACTGAGCACCCAGCACACAGTAGAAATTCAGTAAATATATTTTTTTGACTGAGTGAGGGAAATCTACATCATATATTGAAACTGGAAATGTATATAGGGCCATATAGAGAGAGTGGAAATGTGGAAGAAACCTTACAACAAAAGCTTATTTGGAGGTAAGCAAAAGATTTAACTTTTCATTCTGTGGCAAAGAGAACCACATCCGGGCTTCTAGAGGGAGTACTTAATTATGCATGCCAAGGATAAGCCAATGTTTTTCTTTCTTTTAGGAACATAGCTACTTACATTTTCGCTACTAGTTCCATCTTGCCTTGGGCTAGTGAAGGTGACAGCATGAATGTTCCATTTCGATTTAGAGAAATACTATAAAGTCAATTCAGTTCAGTATTTATATAAATACTTCTATTCAAGAGAAAACTCAGGCCAACTATAACTCTAAATAGACCATGATGTCCCACGTGTCCTTGAAGCAATTGATATGAAATCTGTGGAATAAAAATTATTCTATTCTGTGGTCTGCCAGATTTCCGGGAGATTCGATATTCCCTCCTGTGTCCAAGGATCCAGGAGAAAAAGTCTCCAGTTTAGAAAATATGTTCTTAAAAAATCGTGCATCAGTTATTTCGTTGAAGGAAAGAACATTCTAAAACTAATCTGCACTGTTTATTTAATAGTAGAGTAAAAATCATTTTTTCTTTCTTTCTGATTTTTGCTTTCAACCGCATAATCCTTTGACAGTGTGATTCAGTAGTTTTTGACACATCTGGAAATGGATGCGTTCTCATCCCTTTGAAAAACAGCTTTCCTAATCTGTTTTACTTTAGAGATAACAAGATCCCTCTGCAAAGCAGTTACTTTATTAAAAAAACACCCAACAAGCATAAAGGGCACATCTAAACCTATAGCCTCACGGTTATCAACTCTCAGGTTTTTCATAAATATCCAATAGGCCCTGTCAAGTTCAAAAACAGTCTCAGATGGGAATCCAGTGTTTGGTTAAGAAAAGCACAAATATTCAGCCCTTCATGTCCAGAAACAGGCTTTTATATGAATTTGATGCTAAGATGGCTGTGCAGGAAATACATGAACAATTTCTGCTTTGTGTAAAGAGATTTAAAGTGGCTGCTTTAGAAACATGATTCAGAGTTAGGGGAAAAATGCAAGATCAACAACAACAACAACAAAAAATTCCCTTACACACAACAGCCACAGCAAGGCACCAAGGCTCAGCTGCCCTCGTACATTCAAATGTAACAGTTCCTTGATGTGGGCCAACATACACCATGTAGAATCTCTTACAGGTCATGGGTTCAGCTCTTAAGATTGCTCAGCCTCTAGGATACACTATCCATTATAGCATTTTCAGCCCTGACTATTTAGGGAGTTGCTGTAGTCATGTTTCCACCAGGATCCAGAATGGCAATTTATGGTTTGACCACCAGGTGGCAAAAGTTGCCTGAGGAAAACTATACACCAACTGCTGTAAAGAAAAAACACAAGACAAAACAAAAAACAAAGAAAAAACCTCAGGCCTTATATCTCTCCTGGCTTATTCTGGCTCCATATTAACGCAAAGTGACTTCTTTGTCATATGTTTATATTCCCGCAGGATGCACTAATGCCATAACATCCCAGCTTAACTTATTTGGCTTAAATTTTTGTGAGCTAGGCTATTAGGTAGGGACATTTAGAACAGAGAAATAGGGAATTGACCCTATTGGGAAGGAAGGAAGGAAGACCCAAAGGCAACAAAATCAGGATAAGTATCAGCAAGAAGAAGAGACTATGAATATGGCTAAACCATTAGATGCATCACAAGGAACTTCTGGAACTGAGTAAGCCACGAGACACAGTGGGGGAAGCATTGGTTTGGAGTTAGATAGCCCTCTGTTGGAATCCTGACTTCCTACGTGTATGTGGTTGAACAAGTTACTTAACCTTTCTGAATCTTCGTTTCCTCGTCTTTAGAAGTAGGATAATAGTATCTTCCTCATAGGCTTGATGTTTATGTAAGGTATTAGTTAACATATGTAAAATATCTTCACATTGTGCTTGGAATATAGTAGGGAAATATTAAATAAATGTTATCTCTTTCTCTCTCCTCTGTTCCCCTCATCTTCACTTATCTGCTCTAATAGGCAAGCAGATTTTCCCTAATTACACTCTATCAGTGACTTCCTCTTCTACCCTCATCTAGATAAATGAAAATGGTAAGATGACAATTCAGTCAACACTGACTTAACACTTGTTCCCTTGTGGCACTGACCACTTTTTTTAATGCTTTTAAAAATTTTGAAATATAGCACATACAGAAAAGTGCATAGAACATAAATTCTTGATATAAGAAATAATGATAAAGAAAAGTCCCAGCACTCCAGATATCTTATGTGTGTCCTTTCATAACCACAACTTCCTTATTAAACTTTCATATTAATCCTGATTTTTTTGTGTGTGTTATTTTGAGTTTTCTCCATACACAATATTTACAAATAATAAGTTTTGTTTCTTCCTTTTCAAGCCTTATACTGTTATCTCTTTTTCTTGTCTTACCGAGTTGGCTAGCATCTCCAGTGTAATATTGAATACAAGTGTTAATAGTGGATAGCCTCCTGATCTCAAGGGAAATCTTTCAACTTTTCATCTTGATATATAATGTTTGTTGTAATAGCAATTTAAAATATAACCTTTTAAGGTAGAGGGATTTTCCTTCTATTGCTAGTTTGCTAAGACTTTTTTTTCAAAAATTGCTATAGATTTAAGTGCTTTTTCTGCATCTATTGAGACAATTGTATCATATTTTTCTCATTAATGTGTTAATTGATAAATTATATTGATTTTTACAATATGTTTTTTCTTCTATTCCTGTTACGAGAACAACTTTTTGTCATGTATATTATCATTTTGTATA
The DNA here is from genome assembly GCF_020826845.1 of Diceros bicornis minor. Taxonomy (NCBI): domain Eukaryota; kingdom Metazoa; phylum Chordata; class Mammalia; order Perissodactyla; family Rhinocerotidae; genus Diceros; species Diceros bicornis. Next base: position 50,327,068 of record NC_080743.1, read on the forward strand.
TTGCTAGATCAGTTTGCTTATGTTTTATTCAGAATTTTTCATCTATGTTCATGAAAGAGTTTGATGTATAATTTTCTTTTGTTATACTATCCTTCATAAAATGCATAGGGGAGGGTACCCCTTTTTTCATTTCCTGAAATAATTTTTGTTAAGATTAGAATTATTTCATTTTTGAGTGTTTGTTATCACCAGTCAATGAGATCATTTGGGTTTGGCATGTCCTATTTGATAAGATTTTTAAATTACTGATTTAATTTATTTAAATGGTTACAGGACTATTCAGGTTTTCTATTTCTCTTGAGTCATTGTTAGTAAGTTATACTTTTCCAGTAATATTCTCATTTCATTTTTAGATCTGGTGGAATAAGTTGTTTATATCCTGTTACTGTTTTTTAAATATCTGCAGGATTGGAGGAAAGTCTGTTTCTTTATTCCTGATGATTTTTATTCCTGATATGGTTTTATTCCTAATACACTTATTCATGCTTCTCTTTTCTGTGATCAGCCTTTTATAAAATATTTATCAATTTTAAAAGTCTTTTCAAAGAACCAAACTTTTGTATTATTTGTTCTGCCTTATTGCAGCTATATTTTTTATGTTGTTGATTTACTCTTATTTTTATTTTCTTCCTCTTAATTTATTTGGATTTATTCATTCATCTTTATCTAACTACTTGAGGTTGATGTTTAGCTAATTAATTTTTAGTTTTCTTTTAAAAAATGTATTCATTTAAAGCTGTAAACTTCTGAATATCTCTTGCTTTAAATACAAATTTTGATGTTTTGTATTTTCATTTATATTCAGTCTGAAATATTTTCTAATTTCTATTGTGCTTCTTCTTTGACCTAGCTGTTATATAGAAGTGTATTTCTTAGTTTTGAAAATTTGGGGTTTTCTCATTATCTTTTTGTAATTGATATCTACCGTAATTTCACTGTGGTATGAGAACATACTCTGTAGTTTTGATCCTGTGAAAATTTGTTGAGACTTGTTTTATGGTCCAGTATATGGTTAGTATTTTTAAAATAAACATACTTATGACGTCTAAGAAGCTATAGTATTACGGAAGCTTTAAAACAGGCATAGAAATAATTGTAATAAGTAGTAGGAAATGATAACTAATGCCATAAAAGAAGTGTAGGTTAATTATCACCATGGGAACAGTAAGGGAGGCATTTTCAGATGGAGATATCTAACAAAGCTTCATGGAGGTGCCACTGAAACCTAATCATAATCAAAAAGAGATCTCTAGGTGGAGGGTATTGTGGAGGAAAGGCACAGAGATTGAAAAGAGCAGGCTGTGTAGAGGAAATAGGGCCTAATTCTGTTTGGCTAGAGCATGGGATGAGCAGACAAAAGGGAAAAGTGGAAAGGGTTTTGGAAAAGTAATTTGGTACCACTGGAGAAGCATGTAAAGTAGGCCAAGGAGTCAGGTTTGATTTTGCAGGTGGTAGGGAGCCATTGAAGGGTATAAGCAGGGAAATAACAGAGTTGTATTTTAAGTAATTAATCTGACAGCTGTGTGTAGGATAGTGCCATAAAAATTTAGCCTAATATTCTTCTATGCTTCTATACCTCCTAATAGAACAATATTTATGATGCTGTATTCTAGAATGAGAGTAATTATCTGTGCTACAAGGAGGAGAGGAAGGGAATTGATGTTCATTTAGCATTGATTTTGTACTAAAGCTCTGTACTGGGAAGCTCATTATGTTATTGCAGGTCATTTTTCATAACTTTTGCATTAATCACAATAACTTTGTGAAATACTAATGATGCAAGTTTTAATTACATTCACTGTACTACATTTACTAGGGTAAGAATGGACTAAGGGGCCTTAGGATAACAAGGGTTGAAATAAGCAGAACTTACTGAATACCAAAATTCAGTAACAAAGTTTAATTAACCAAATAATTTAGATATGAAACAATTTTTCCATTGAAATAGGGAGGCATTTAAATTTAAATAATGCCTTATTTAAATTTGAACTTGGCAAATTCTTGAATCATTTTTTTGCTTTATACATCCTATAATAGCGTCTATACACACACACGCACACACACATTTTCTTACCCAAAGGCTCAGATTCGAACTGAGTCTTCAAGCTGGTCTCCTGCTCTGACAACTTGCTATCATCAGGGTTTAAGAGTTTTTTATTATTCGAGTCAGAATTCTTCATATTGTTAGCATCAGCCTGACTTGGATCTGAAGGTTCTTTATTGCTCTCATCATCTTGCACAGACAGTGGCAAATTCTGATCCACAAATAAAATTCTGTCTTTGGTTTCAATATCTAGTCAGTGTAAAGAGGATCCATGAGATACAATACTAGAAAAATAAAGAATCAGAAGATGCAAGAACGCCTTTTGCTCCCTCCATGCGGTGTACCTGTTTCTTGTTTGACCTCTTGGGTATTCATATTCATTTTCGTGATGTGTTGTTGCCTTATCTGTTTAGCAAATCTGGCAGGGTTGTCCCACGGTATGTTGAACGTCTCAGAATCTGTCCCGTACATCATCCTAGAAGGCTTTAGTTTCCCTTGTTCATCAACCTCAGAGAGTTTCAGGCTCTCAAACGTAAACACTTTGAAGGCTCGTTCTACTTCATTCCAGCTCAAGACTTCTGTAAGAAAGCAGGACCAGTGCTGATAGGAATGGTCTTACTACCACATTATAGGTCAGACAGTGGGGAACCAGGGGTCTGTCCAGCGGAATGACAAGGGAGTCATGCCACGATGGGTGTTGACCTGACTTTAACATGCGCTCCACAATTCTGCAACAAGTATCAAAGGTACCTAATAATAAGAAACCTGAACAATCAAGATATAATTTATCAAGATAATGCTCTCAAACTGCTTCATAGCTTAATCAATATTAGGTGTCCAGATTAATTCACATGGACTTTCCAGGGTATCATATTGGTTGAGTATGTTTAGAACTTATTATTAAGCAAAAGCACCTTTTGCTGCTATTGTAATTTAAAACAGAAAAATTATTCAGTTGTGTCTAACATAGGCTGTTATATTCAGTAAGTTTTCCTATTCATTCAGGCTCAGAAAAGGCCTCTTTCTACCAATGAACTGCTGCTGTACTTTCCATAATTTCACTTCAAAGGTTATCAGCCTTCAATGGACTCTATTCATTTGTATATTTATTCTTTTATAGCATTTATTCATCTGTTCACTGACTCACTCACTCGCTCACTCACTCGTTTTTGTTTTCCATATATTAGGCCTTATAATAGGTGCCTGAAATTCAAAGAAAAGATTTGGTTCTTGCACTTTAGAAGTTCAAGGTAGAGGAGTGGGCGATAGGCGTTAAATAATCATGGAATTCAATGAGGAAAAATGAAATGATTGTGGTAGATCAATGATTCAGAGGTCATCTCTACTTTCTCTCCACCAGAGATGAGGGCAGCAGGAGGGTTTGATTTGGAAAAAACATAGAGAAATTCAGAAGAGAGAGAGCGAAGAGGTAAAAATTACAGAATTAAGGAAAGTTTGCTCATTCATTTATTTCACAAATATTTTTTGAGCACCTACTAGTTGTTGGTGACTATAATAAAAGCTGGGACTACACCAGTGAACAATGCAGTGAACTCTTGATCTTATGGAGTATCCACTCTATTGATTGGAAACAGAGAGTAAACAGATAAGTGTACACTATATCAGAGATGATAAGAAGAATAAAGCTAGGTGAGGGGATAAAAAGTAATAATGGTTGAGAAGGGGCTTCTATTTTATATAAGGTAGCCAGAGAAAAACCCTCTGAACAATTAAGCAAAAATGTGAAAGAAATGGGAGAGCAAGCCATATGGAGATCTGGGAGAAAAGTGATCAAGGCAGGGGAAATAGCAAGCGCAAAGATCCTGAGGCAGGGGTATGATTGACACGTTTAAGGAATCACAGTGAGGTCAATGAAGATAGAATGGACTGAAACAATGAGAGCTTGATAGGTGATGAGCTCAAAAAGTGGGTGGAAGAACAGTTTAGATTTTACTCTGAGTGAAATGGGTGACTACTAGAGGATTTTGAACTGAGAAGGCACGTGATTTGACTAATATTCTAGAAGGGCCATTCCAGTTATTGTGCAATGAAAAGTCTATAGGTGAAAAGGTGAGAGCCTGTAGACCAATTGAAAGCTACTGAAATAGGCCGAGTGAGAAGTGATGGTGGACTGGGCTGGGACGGTAGTGAGGGATGTGGTGGGATTGGTCGTGGTGCAGTAAGAAAAAGAATAGGAATCAGCAATGACTCCAAGGTTTTGGTAGAAAATAGTTGCCATTTACTGAAATAAGGAGGATGGTGAATGGACAAATTTCGGGAAAATCAAGAGTCTGGTTTTGGACCTGTTAAGTATGAGGTACCGAGGGAGAAAAGAGGAAGGAGAGCTAGGGGGAGCAAGGATTTGGGAGGGCCATGTAAGAGGAATATGTGGGAAGCTTCAGTGGTGGCAACAGAAACAAGAATCCTGTGCTGTATATCGAACTGAGGTGGAGAGAGAATGGAACCACATCAGAAGGCAGAAGGAGAAGTCAAGAGTGGCAGGATATAGGCAAAGGACAGATGTTCTCAGGAACATCGGGAGGAGGGTAGTTATGTAAACAACAGATGTGACATACCCAGGCCCAGTAGGCTGTACCCTGCATTTCCACGTGGTGATGGCATGACAGTATTAAAATTTTGGCTTTTTCTAATACTAAGCCTACTTAAAATGAAAAAAAAAATCAAGATAAAAATATTTCCTAATTTGCTTAGAGTTAGCAATGAAATGAGAAGGAACAATCTGCACCTGTTTTTCTCTTTTCTAGGTCAAATGCTTTCTTGTCAAATAAAGTTGTCTGTGTAATTTCATATTCCTTCTTATAAGTAGGAAGGTATGTGTGTATTGTCTGAAGTGGACATAGGATTTGTTTTAGGAAATTATTGTCTGTATCATACCATCCCAGTGAACTCTGCAATGAGAAGCTGATTTTAGATACTCTTAATGACCCCTCTTCCCACTGTCTTCAGCGAACATAAAATGGCCATTGTTGTGAGAGGAAGTTAACTTGAATCAACACACTCTCAGCACAACACTGACAGGGGGCGCTCTAATCTATCCTCTTAACTAGGATAGGGATTACCACATCATCTCCAATGATGTCAATGAGGGAAGGTTGAGTGAGGAGAAGGAGGGAAGAAAGGGATTATTCTTGTGGAAACACAGTGGAAAGAAAACCCAGGGCATCAATTGAAGAAGGTTATGCATCATAGCTATCACACTATTGCTGATGACATTATTTTTCAAGATAAGAAAATAGTAGGCAATCAAAATACCCACTTCACCCTCTGAAAGGTCTTTCAATAACCAAAATACTTTTTGCAAATAGGGGTGTGATCTTAAGAGGCACATGTGACCATAAATGAATGAGTTTAAGCTAAGACAAAGCAATGTACTCACCATTTGTACAAAAGTGCATGAGCTCATGAATTGTAGCTAGACGTTTAGTGCTGTTCCATGGTGGGGGCAGAGGGAATTCAAGGAATTCCCACAGTGGCAACTTGGACTGCATCTCCTGCTCAATTTGAACTGGGTCAAAATTCTTTTGGTCCTGATGAAAAAGAGCAACATGACAGAAGACATTAAAGTAAGCTGTCAAGGGCCTTATGCATATGGAGAAGGCAAAACATGATACCTTTGCTTTCATTATTTGGGAACAGGGGAAATCAAAGGTAATTGGGGAAGACAAACTGTTGGTATTTTGCTGAAGGTCAAAAAAAGCTAGTTCTCACTTTGCCAGAGGTCCTGGTGCACAGAAATGACAAATTCTTCATTCACGGTGACAAACTGCCAAAGTCTCATATATATTCATCTCTCTCTTCTGAGATTCTTTTCTGGCCTCCACTAGTTTTTAATATTAGCAGATATTTAAAGCAAATAACTATAAGGTTTTAATGTAAATTTGGTGTAGTCACAATCAATTTGTTAACTGGACCTCATAATTAGGCAAGTGTTCTTTGCTGATGTAATTTCTCTCTTATCCATCTCCATTTTCTGAGATCTCACTTTGCAAGCAGGTATCCATTTTGTACATTACTTTGCATTAGCATTGGTAAAGCTATCTAATTAAGATTTCTTCAACTGAATAATTACAAATGGGCTTTCTTGCATCAGTTATACTCCGAGTAACCCAGTTACTATTACCTTTAGTGCGTACTTCTTGTGGGCATGTGCATCATGATAGTTCAGTAGGAGAGGGCCTTTGGGCACTGCTTTGTTTTTGTTTTCTTCTTCAGATAAAAATATTTCATGGAGATTCTATTTAAATTGAAATAATATTGATTTAAAGAGAGAACTCATACTTTTTCCAAGCATGCATACTCTTTGGATATCTCATGCCATCTGACCTTTTTCTCCTTCTCCGTGAGGCAGAGAGAGGGCAGGATGGACACAATGTGAGCTGCGATTCTGTGGTCCAATCCATCTGCTCTGGGAGGTGGCTCCACCAGACTGGGTGGGACAAGGTCTTCTTCAGTTGCCACAACCTGTTGACACAAAGAGTTGGGAGGGTCGGTTTAATGGTCAGCTTTTTACTGATATTCACATATTTCCACTGCTTTTAGTAAAAACAAGGCAGTTTCCACCAATACAGTACAGTGATGGCACAAAGTGGCAGTGTAATTACCAGTGATTACCAAAATAAAAGGAAAATGTTTGCAATCCATGCATTAAAGTAGATATAATTTTGATACATGTATTAGAATAGATAGCACAAAATACAGATAGTAAATAAGAAAATTTACTATGGTAGAAATAAAAATAACAATATAATATAACTTTTTCTTAATGATTTACTCTTTCTCTTTTATAAGTGCTTTTTTTTTTTTAATTTTTTTCCCCCAAAGCCCCAGTAGATAGTTGTATGTCATAGATGCACATCCTTCTAGCTGCTGTACATGGGACTCGACCTCAGCATGGCTGGAGAAGCGGTACGTTGGTACGCGTCCGGAATCCAAACCCGGGCCGCCAGCAGCGGAGCGCACGGACTCAACCACCAAGCCACAGGGCCAGCCCTACTCTTTCTCTTAAAGCACTCGAAACTGTGCTCACCTTGGATATAATAAATATGTATTGAGTGCCTACCACATGCCATGCACTGTGTATGGGCATCTTCATGGACATTATCTCATTTAAGCCTCACAGCAATATTGTGGAGTAGGTACTATTTTCTATTTTACAGAGGAAGAAACTAGGGTGAATGAAGTTAGGTGACTGGCTCAAGCTGTAGGCTACTGACTGGGAAGAACAGGGGTTCAGGTCAAGTCCTCATTCTTTCTTTGAGATAGAACAGCTATAGATGGTGAGATCAGTAAAAGGTAATAGTCTCTTTCTATGGGGAAAATGAGGTCTATAAAGATTAAATGCCTTGCTCAATTTTACATGGTAAACAAAAGAAGTTGAAATATAATCAAGACAGCACCTAATTTACAGTTTTTCTCTTCACCTTAAATCTCATAATCATCCTCTGTTATTTCACATCCCTCTACAGGGTTTCTCAAAATCTGCCTCATCTCTGAAATGTTAAACTCTAACATCCCACCCTGTAAAGTCCCATCCTATTCCTCTTATATTTCAATTTTTTAATCCCTTTATTATTAAGCATTCATTCAACCAACATGTATCTATTATTGGGTGCCTTCTATATGTCAGGCACTGAGCTCATCAACTGTCCCCTTTGGTGTCTGGACTATAGTAGATGGTTAATAAATGTTTGTTGCTTCAAGTTGAGTTGAATAAAATAAGAAAGACTAAGATAAATAAAATAATGATACTGCAAGCTCTATAGAGCTGTTAAGCTTTTACAAATTTATCGATATAATGAAACTATTGGTCTTCCAAAACGCTTATGGGGTAATTAAAGGCAAATATAAGCGTGCTTACCTAATTGGGTAGAAAACATAAAAATGTATACTGGAGGTAACAGAGATGATAGAGTCTGAAAAGGACTTTAAAGTAAACAACTTAATATTCTGAAAGAAAAAGTAATGCGTTACATACAGGAGATAAGAACCATAATAGTTATAAAAACAAATTAGAGAATTTATAAATTAAAAACGTTATTGTTGAAACAAAACTTCAGTAGCAGACTGGACTCCACCGCAGAATGAATTAGTTGGAAGTGAAGCTGGAATTCTCAAATGCATAAAATGGAAAGAAAATTTAAAAGACAAGGAGGAAAATCAGAAATTCCAACATCCATCTAATGAAAATTAGGGTAAATCCATAGAAGAAATAATATCTGAAGACATACTTTAACTCAACAAATGCATATTGAGTGTCTACTGTGGGTTAGGTGTGGTTATTGTGTGCTGAGCACACAGCAATGAACCTGACCAGATTAAGTCCCTGCTTGCCCAAGGCTTACATTCTGGGGAAAGAAGGAAGGTGAGACACAAACTAAATAAATATATTTTAAAAATACCAGTTGTTGTTAAGAAAATAAAACAAGGTGACGCAGTAGAGAGCACTCTGTTGTTATGTGCCTTCTTTAGATCAGGTGGTCAGAGAAAGCCTATCAAAGGAATGCCACTTCCACTGGGGACTGGATGACAAGGAGTATCCACCAGGCAGACATGTGAGAGCAAAACTTTCTAGAAAGAGAAGTTGTAGTAAAAAGCTAAGGTAGTGGGGCAGGTCCAGTGGCACAGCAGTTGAGTTCATGTGCTCCATTTCAGCTGCCCGGGGTTCACAGGTTCGGATCCCAGGCACGGACTTATGCACTGCTTGTCAAGCCTTGCTGTGGCAGTGTCCCATATAAAGTAGAGGAAGATGGGCACAGATGTTAGCACAGGGACAATCTTCCTCAGCAAAAAAGAGGAGGATTGGCAACAGATGCTAGTTCAGGGCTAGTCTTCCTTAAAAAAAGAAAAAAAAAAGCTAAGGTAGAATTAAGTAGTGTATTTGAGGAAAAACCAGAAAGCCTATGTAGATGATGACTAATAAGCATGCGTGTGTGTGTTTGGTGTGTGTCAGGTGGGGGGCAGGAGATGAGATGACAGATACAGCCCAGAACTGTATTTTTAGGGTCTTTATGGACCAGTATAAGGAATTTTGGGTTTACTCAGAATATGATCAGAAACCAGATGATAATCATGAGACCATTAATGACAATGATAAAACAAATAAAGCCATACCTAGACATAGCATTGTGTTACCAATTATAAAGAGAAAACTCTAATAGCTGCCAGAAAGGAAAAACAGATTACCTACAAAGAAAAAAGTATCAGATTGACATCAGACTTTTCATTAGCAACATTAGAAAGAAGACGACAATGGAACAAAGCCATCAAAATACTTTTCCACTCAGATTGACTAGGTTCAAAATTGTTTTCTGCCACTTACTACTTGGACAAGTTACTTAACATTTTTATGTTTCAGTTTTCTTATCTATAAAATGGGGAATAAAAATAATTCCCGCTGGGGCCGGCCCCGTGGCTTAGCAGTTGAGTGCACATGCTCCGCTGCTGGTGGCCCGGGTTTCGGGGCCCAGGTTCGGATCCCGGGTGAGCACCGATGCACCGCTTCTCCAGTCATGCTGAGGCCACGTCCCACATACAGCAACTAGAAGGATGTGCAGCTATGACATACAACTATCTGCTGGGGCTTTGGGGGGAAAAAAAAAATCCTGCTTCATAGGGTTGTTCTAAGGATTAAATGAGTTAATTAATAATAAACTCTTTTCAAATACATACAAAACACTCACAAGAATTGACCATATACACCAGGTCACACAGGAAGCCTAGGAAATTGAAAAACATTTTTGACATGCAGACCATGTTTACTGACCATAATGCAATAAAATTAGAAATTGACAATAAAGAGTGGAAATTAAAATAAAAGATTTAGAACTGAATACATTGAAAGCATCAGGACACAGCCAAAGAAATACTCAAAAGGAAATTTATAGCCTTAAGTAAAGCAAAAAAGACTGAAAATAAATTAAGTAAGCTTTCAATTAAAATGAAATACAAAATAAATCCAAAGAAAGTAGAAAGAAGGAAATAATAAAGATAAATGAAGAAATTAATAAAACAAAAAGTAAAAAGGAATTATCAATGAAACGAAATGCTGGTTCTTTGAAAAGACCAATACAATAGATATACCATTAACACCCATGATCAAGAAAAGAGACGGCACAAATAAATAACGTCAGTCATAGAAAAAGGAACATAGATACAGAAGTAATTTTAAACATACATATAAATGAATAAAGAACTTTATATGATATTGAAAATGCAAATAAAGTGGACATATTTATAAAAAAACTAATGACTAAAATTGGCCTCAGAAATAGAAAAATCTGATTAAATCCACTGGTACAAAAGAAATTTTAAAGTTAGTTAAAGACCATTAACCACCCCACCCTCCTGTCCCACTCCTCTTTGTCTTCAATTAAAACAACATAAGACACAGAAAGTTTTAAGGACGTCTACCACAACTTCAGGTAATGTTATATAAACTGTTCTAGAACATAGCAAAGAAAGGGGATTGAAGCTGATGATCAAAGCAAACTTTAGTTTCATCTCAAATGTTCTAAACTTTGTAAAGGAGAATGCATTCAGGTATGATGTGTCTAATTTTAAAATAGTCTAAAAAAATGGAAGCAGAGAGACGAAGTGACTGACTCAAGGTTACCTGTCTGGGAAAAATGACTCAGAGTATATCCACCTACCTGTTCCAGCATACAATGCAGTATCAGGGGCACAGAAATGAATTCTTCTGGAATCGGATTCAGCAAATCATTGTAGTATCTCATGTCTACCTCAGTTGTGACGACGAAAGTCACTGTAAAATATACAAGATATCATTGCTCAGTTAAGATGTGTTCTCCATTTCTTCCATCAAAATTTCATCCATAAATTCAAACTATGACCGTGCACTAATAAACGTAGGATCTGTAGGTGGAGGGATATCTGAAAGCAATATCGAAGACAGCTCCTGGTGTTGATCCTGCAGAGACACATTTCATACATGCCTGATGGTGGGGCTTGCGGTTCTTCATTATGTGCTTTCTTCTTTCCAGAGGTTGGAGCAACAGCTTGTGGAGCCTAAAAGAAGAATAATTAAAAAGGAACAATTGAGATATTCAGCAGAGAAATGCTTTCATCAAATGTTGGTATGAAGGGATCTGACGAGATTCTGAGATTGTATGATTATGTTCACACCACAAAACGATTTGCTAAAATTAGGATCAAATAAAACGGTTTGTCTAAGGAAGGAAAGAAGTTAATGGGTACGGACACTTTTTAGTTTTTCCTAACAGAGCCCACTGAGCAATTGCCAGGAAAGGGATTGGGAGATGAGCTGCTGAGAGTCAAAAAGTTTTTCTTCCCTGAGTGAGTCAGAACCATGCCATTGTCCCTCTTAGAATTCTTCAATGGTTCCACATCGCCTTCCAGACAAAAGCCAAACTCTTTAACTCAGCACCAAAAGACATTCTGGCTCCCGCCTCTCCAGCTCTAGTTCATGTTGCTGTTCTCCACTTTGCATGCACCACTTGGGAGCACTGACCTACCCCGTGGGTCCTGGCTTGTGCTGTAATAATCCTTTTCTTTGACCTTGTATCTTTGTACGTCTTTGCCCCTTTCGTGAGAATACCCTTGTGTCCCTTTCCCCCACCAGGCTTTCCTCTAGGCAATTCACACTTAGCTTTCACCACACCGCTTACCCGCCTGATCCTCTCCAGATCAGGTTAGGCGCCATGTTTTACTGCCTCTGCTGCAGTCTGAGCTGACTGTTCTCCCAGCACTCACCATGCTATGTTGAAACTGCTGTTGACTTGACTGCTGTTCCCTTTAAAAGTTCATTTCAATGAGGAGGACAGGGGATGAGCCTTGTTCATTACTGTATTGCCAGCACCTTGCACAGTGCCGGCACATGGTAGATGCTAAATAAACATGGTGATTAATTTATCAATATCCTTCCTTGTTCCAGATGTTATTTATTGGACCATGGGCTGAAAAGTGGGTTCCGTTTTCATCTCTGCACGTGGCAGGTGGTTGGGGAGCTTCATAAAGCCTCCACCACATAGGTGCCCTTTAATGCTGTGCCTGGGGGCCTTTCCTTGTTCCCACCCTCACCTATTAAGTCCCAGCAGGAAGCATTAGCTTGCTACAAGAAGTTATGTCATTTTTTCTTCATATGTTTTATAAATGGGAAAATTAAGTTGTTCAGTTAATCATTCAGCCCATTAAAGACATTCAGCACGTGCCTACCTCAGCAATGGCTACAGCTTCTAAGACAGGTTTCTCATTAACCACTTGTGGGACATTAATGAGCTGCATATTTTCCAAATAGTGTTGGTGCTGCCTTTTCCAATCCAGGCTGTCGTACATCAAACAGGCAATATTTTCAAAAATATCAGTGCCCAATACCAGCTACAGGTGAGAGAATTAATGACAATTAATTATTAGTTTCATGTTGTTCGAATCGGATATATGGTTGTATCTCTCTTAACAGCTAAACCTTTCACTTTTTACAAGGAAGCATTTCTCCCAACCACTGAATCCCAGCCATGGTGACCGAACACTTCTTGCCTTTCTTATTCACCACAATGCAGACTGTTCCCTTGGAGGAGCCCAATATTATAAGAGTCTAAAAATACTTCAAGTAAGTGAAAAACACTCTATTCATTAGTTTTAGCAGTATGGTCTATATTCTGATGTCCTGATTTCTAAACAACACACGTCAGGTAGGTAATTTCGATGTCTTCAGCCCAAGGCAAGCCATGGATATTTCTTACTTGGCTGTGCAAGAAGCAGGATGGAAATCACCTGCTCAGTTTTGTTCCTCATCCACCCAAGTATGCTGCAGTACATGTGCAATCACATTTTCTCCTTTCCTCCTTGTCTCTCTTCTCTCCTTTCACCTGCGCTACCTTTAGGGAAAAAACCCTAAGACATCCTGATAGACTACTGCTTCTGTAACACCCACAAGTTTTACGAGCTGGCAAGCAAGGTACAGATCAGATACCTCTATGACCTGGGCTTTCACTTCCAGAAGTGGAAAAGCACTGTTATCGCTGGGTCTGTCTGCTTGCAAGGAAAGAAAGATTAAATAGGCTCAGCGTATGTATGAGTTGAAGAGATAAGGTAGAGAGAGACAGCTTCTTGGGTGGGCCAGTGAATCACAGCCTGGCAGGAGTTCAGGGAAGTGCCTAGCTCTGCCTATCTTCACAGCATGGCTGTCAGTCTGGGCTTCATGTGCCCACTCAAAGGCTGAACATCCTTCCGTTAAGCTTCAACCTGGTGTTCTTTGCCCAAATTCTGGCATAGAAACATGTTTTTATTTTTTTTGTTTGTATTTATAAGAAATACAGTAAAACTTCTGCCCAGTGATCCCTTAGCTTAACTAGCTAATTCGTTTTTAAATCAAACAGCAAATCACATGCTAAAAGCCAGAAAATTTTTTCAGCAGCCAAGGTCTTAACTTGAGATGTTGCAGATGTCTTACATGAGCAGTTAGCACTTCTTGATGGGCATTTATTTGATGTAAAGCTTTCGTTACCTTGGTGCAGCAGAAATACAGTCTGCTTGTTTGCAGTCAAAGGTACTAACGCTTTCCTTCTTCCAGAGAAGAAGACTCCCTGGCTGGCTCCTGCCTTGAATCATATTCATAGGCCATTATCAACTTACAGATAGAGCTGAGAGTGTGACGTCATGTATCTGAACCATGTATTTGGTCTACTTCTACTAGAAGTAGATGTATTACCTCTATGTTTATAAAGTGATCCTAAGTTTAAAATGGACCCTGATCTTCAATATTAAATCCAATGGCCTTTTCTTCTGGAACCCAGCTCTATTACTGAACTGTTTTTAAGGCTCTCTTTTCTCATCATTTTCCTTGCTGGGTCATTCACTCACAAACCATATCTTATAGAGGAGTGCTTGGACTCTAAAACACTATTCCAGTTGGACCCAGACCACAGCCCTGGCATGAAGATGTTCAATAAATACTTGCAAATTGATTGATAGGGGATCAGTGTGTTCAGCTGAGCAGCAGAGCCCTAAATGGCTCTGTAGACAGCTGAATGTTTTCATTCCTGACAGTTACCTTCATGGCCCAACTAGACACCCTAGACATTAATTTTCTAGTTCTGAAGTCAAGAATATTCTACCATAATTAGCATTTCAACCAAGCTGATAATATTTTTCAATATAAAATAAATTTTCTGACCTTTAATTGCCATTTAAATTCTTCCACTCTATGTTTTTCAAAAGTAAAATATAGCCACATTCACTTGCTTTAAAAATGGAGTGATTAAAATCTTCTAATGAACAGAAAATCGTGGACACTAGAGTAGGAAACAGGATGCTGGGAATGGTGTTGGGTTATGTGAAGCTCTGATTGTGTACCTTGTTGTACACATCTGTGTACTGATGATGCAGTGGAATGTACTCTACCTTGGGCTTAATACATTTCAGTTCTTCTCAGCCTATGCCTGGGGAGTAAGTAAGACACACAGAGCAGAAGAAAAAGGTACTTGGTTTGAATCTGCCTTAGAAAACTCTTTTATTGCCTCCTCTGAGTTATCGTTCAGGAATTATATGGCTGGAATCTCCTGTGCCCTATTGAACCAAAAATGTATACAAGTTCTTGACAGGGCGTGCAGCCAGAACTTGGCCCAAATGAGAGGAGGACTGTTTCTCCAAAAAATATATTTGTGGATGTGGCATAGATTTTATGTTCTTGGGGAAAGAGCTCATCTCTTGGAGAGAAAGAGTAGAAAGCTGGCTTTGAGGTGGGATTTCAGGATCCCAGGGAAATAGCCTCTTCCCAATACATATCTCATATTTTTTGAGTATAATCTAGAATTCCAATAAAACAATATAAAATATTCATAGTACAGTTATGTGCTGCACAACTATGTTTTGGTCAGTGATGGGTCACATGTACAACAGTGGTCCCATAAGATTAGTACCATATAGCCTAGGTGTGGAGTAGGCTATACCATCTAGGTTTGTGTAAGTACGCTCTATGACGTTCACACAATGATGAAATCTCCTAAGGACGCATTTCTCAGAAACTATCCCTGTCGTTAAGCAACACATGACTGTACTATATTACTTGGAATGCCAATATCTCTGGGATAGGGAAACACATTGACCCAATCTAACATGAAGCAGTAAAGGACCGAGGGCAGTGGATTCTTTTCTGAGCTCAGGTTTAGGATGCAGGAGAGTGAAAGACAAAGCAGGAAAGATAAAGCTATCTGGACGAAGCGGCGGGAAGAGGCAAAGCAAAAGGAGTCTGGAGTAGCCAGTTTTGCCTAGAACAAGCTCTGCATTCAGCTACAGCTTTTCTGTGTTCAGCTTTGTTTTCCATTTATAGGACAAGACTGATATTTATTCTTACCATTGGCAAAGTATCAGACTTAACTTTCTGTTTCTACATAGTGACATCTAATGCCTTATATTTATAGTCTTTATAACTCAGACTGATCTATCCATTGTTACTTATTCAAATCGTGCCCATCCTTCAAGGTTCAAATCTGGGCCTCCCTCTTCAGTTTACTTCACGAAGTGCACATCCATCTCAAAGTAATAGAATCAGGGACTCGCATAGTGAGAAATGTCCATGCTCCATCCCACGGCCATGGGCAGCCTGCATTTTGGCTCAGAAAGCCTGTTCCAGGCTTTGATCTTACTCTCCTCTTAGACAGTCAGCTTATTTTGGGGGCAGCTACCCGTAGTCACTATCCACAGACACCTATCCTCTTCCTCCACCCTGCTTTGCCAGGCTTCCTTCAGAGCACTCACTTTAAGCGGTCCCTCTCCAGTACTCTACTTTCAGTTCAGCTCCCTTGATGCGGAAATACGTGGCCCTGTGGGGATCAACACTCTGGAGGCCCTGTTTCTTGGGACAGGGGTCAACCAGAAAGAGACCTGAGAGATTTTTTGTAACAGGGACGCCTGGATATCTTCCCTAACACATAGGGTGGTAAGTAGTTGCTCAACCTCTTTTTTAATACATCCTTGTGTATTTAGCATTTGATACTTTTCAAAGCACCCCATTTCTTCTTTTTCTGAATTAATAGGAGACTTAGACTGTGTTTCACACAACTGAGCACCTAGATGTATGGCCCCTTGGACACTGCTTCTCTGTTTCAAGGCTTTGCTCTTTTGCTCTTGCCTCTCTGCAAGCTCCAATAAATGCTCTCAGGAATGTCTGCCAATTGTGGGGCTGAGGTCTAGTCAACCTGTTAGCATAGACCTTGTTGGCCAAATATATTAAAAATATGATTTGGGCAATAAAAGTAAGGGCCTGGAAAAATAATGTTTTTAACTGATATATATATTTAAAAAAGACAACATAATTCAATAAACTATAAAATTTACTATTTCCACAATTAATATATTATATCTTAAGACTCTACTGCCTAGAACATTATTGAGGTATGAAACAAAGCCATATGTCACCGAATAAAAGAATTACCATTGTTTACCTTTATCTACATCTTATTCTTTGTCATTAATTCACACACTAAAAGCTAAAGAATTAGGCTATAACCATCATTGGGCATTCAATGTTATTATTGTCTTGAAGATAAAGAGCTTGGCACAATGCCTTGTCTATAGTCCATGATCAATAAATATCTGTGGAATGAATGAATGGGGTAAATGGAACCACAGTGTCACGTGTTCAAACCACTCGCTCTCACTAATGCTTATACTAACTCTCACTAATGCATATACTAACCATCATCTCATTGTCTGACCAGTCGGACGGAAAGTCATCTGCCTTGACCATGTATTCAAGTCGAGCAACATCAAAGAGATTTGTTTCAGGTTTCTCATTATTCAGGATTGGTTCCAAGTACTTCCAGAAAATTTCAAGTTCTTTTATGGCATTCTCTTGCTTCAATTTTTCAGCTTCTATATCTAATAACAAATGAGAGTGTTGAATTTCTTTCTACTTGAAGTATACGTGGTGAGACATATGCATTGCAAGATGTCTGTGCAGTGCCAGAAAATGCAAATAAAGAAACACAATTTTGAGAAGTTTTAGGACCTAGACTATACAATTATGAAATCAGAGGATTTTACTTTTGAAATTGATATTAAATACGAGCTCATCCTACTCTTTCATTTTATAGTTGAGGACCAGAAAGATTATGATAAGGTCACACATTTGTATATATAGTCAATATTTCCATCACTCAGATTGCATTTGGAGCAATTTTTCTGCCAAATCACTTTTTGACCATCTTAGTGTCTGTTTGCTTCATAACTGGTTAGAAATGCAGCTGATCCAGGTCTCTTTCCCACACGGCTAAAAACAGATGGGATCAACGATTTATGCTTCAGTTAACTTTTGGTCACATGAAAACAGCCACAGGCTGCTCTGGGCATTTGTGCTCTAACTTCCATCAAGTTACACTTGAATATTTGCCTGAAATATTTATATTCATTACATCTATAATTACATAGGTTCTACTACTAAGATCTCATTATTCTATTATAAAGTGTATTTTTCTATGCTTTTATTTTTATATATTAAATGTTTTTTTTATAGAGAGGCTATGCTGTTTGAGCTTATGCAGCATTTTCTCACTGACTTGATAATAAATTATTAAATGTTATAACTATCCTTTAAGATAGTCAGGAGTAGCTGGGTTTGAATCTCAACTCTTTTACTTAATAGCTGCCTTGAGGATGAGAGTCCTTTTTGGTAAAACGGAGATAACAAAACATACTTCCAATGGTTGTGGAAACTATGTGACTCAATGCATTTAAGGCCTTCAGCATTGAGCCTAGTTCCAAGGCATGTGCCCAATAAATGGTAGCTATTATTATTATCAGTGGTAGCGATTTCTAACTTGTAACAGCAATTCTAAAAATGTAGTGTTAGGGAAATTGGGATGTGGTTGTGTAGATTACAAAACACTGTGAAAATGATATTATTAATAAATAACAATAAAAGCAACAGCACATGGCAGAAAGAGATCCTAGCTCACACAGGCTTAGACCAAATCCCAGTTCTACTACCTAAAGTATACAGTGGTATACTGCATATTTTATACTTTATACTGTATGCTTTTTGTCCCCTTCCCACAGAGGTAGTCTAGCACAATTCCCTTCGATGAAGACCTCGAGGTTCCAAATGGCTGAATGGTAGTGTGGTTGGGACTTCATCCCACCACTTCCTAGCCTAAGGCTTGGAAGATAAGATGCCCTTTCTGATTTATCACAATAAGCCAGTAGCAAAGCAGAGCAAGAACCCAAGGCTATGACCTTCCTTGGGCCATTTGGTGACTATAGCTTCTGGAACAACAGATTATCTGTTGATCCATCCAGCCCATGCTTTAGGTAAAAGCTATAGATCAAATGTTCCTGAGAAATGTAGTTGGATAACCAAGCCTTCTGACCCACAGTCTATCTTCTCTGTGGCCACACAGGGATATAAACAGAGAGTATGATTTTAATTTGCAAAATTTAGAACACCTGGCCAGTGCAAGCAGACTAGCAAATCAAAGTCTTGAAAGGATTTAGTAATGTATGCATTGTAGGACTATGATTTGGACGGAAAATTGTATTTGCACTTTAAGGACAGTGGGTGATATTGAAGGATTCAGTAAGTTGTGTAGCAGACTGCATACCTTCTGGCTGAAGGAAAACTTCCTGCTGCTGGCTAACTGCTGCCAGGTGTGTCTGCAGAGGTTCATAATTCTCTGAAGATATTTTAATCACGCTGCTTATGGGAATGCCAAGCTCAGTCATAATCGCTAATAGCTGAGGATCGTTGAAGCCCACAACTATAATGTAATGCTGGGCACCATCATCTGGCTCATCGTCTGTTCAAAATACCATAAAGAAGAGCAGCCGTCATTTTTAAAGAGAACAGGTTGCACACAGCCAGTTCAATGGCTATATACATTATGCGTGCCTTTATAATCCCTCCAGCTTGCCAAAAACAGTCCAGTTGGCTGGAATGCAGTCAGTTGACTGGTTTTCATTATTGCTCTTCCAGTAAGAAGGCTGTGGCCATTTTACAAAATATTAAATCACTTTTGCAAATGAGACATAGGCGTAATAGGAGGACAAACATACACGGGGCCTGTGGTCATGGAAAATGTGTGCTAGGGCTTTTGTTAAAAAAAAGTTTAGGCTGTAATTTTTTTTGGTTCTAATCTGTTTTGAGCAACATCTGGCTTTACTCCTGAATTACGAGTAGCTGCAACTTTGTGGTATTTTATAAGTAGAGGTGTTTACAGGAGAGGGAAATATTGAATATGGACATGCTCCCTATCAAACTATTCTGTGCCTGTATGTCAATAGTTGTGAAGGCTGTGTATGGTTTATGTAGCAACTATTGAGAGTAGATGGTACATGAAAACTTACATCCCGTAATAGTCCATTAAGATCAATTTAAAAATAATGCAACAGATGCACAAACTTTTAATTTCCAAGTAATGATTTTTCTTCTATCACTAAGCAAATCAATATTGATTTTTCCATGGAATCTGTAATATCATTTCTCCTAAGTCTAGTGCATACAGCAGAGATATATTAGGGGAATCAAACTAGTAAAGGAAGTGAAGGCCTGCCATCTCATTTAAATATGATGCAAACAATAGCAGGTAGCTCTGTTTGGGCTCATGGGAAGGCAATGAATTACTCATAGCTGCCTAAATTGAATCATTTTTATATCAATAATCTAAAATGAAAGAAAATTCTAGTTGATCTATCTAAGACAAACTGGTAGTGGGAGAAGTTGAGGTCTGGAAGCTATGTGCTCTGCATGAGTCCCAAATTAGTGGTCTGATTTTATTACCACTGTATTTCACTCATGACAATAATGACTTTTTACTTTGCCTTATAATTACGTCTGCCTTTTAAAAATGTTCCCACCAAGATAGTAAGCTCCTTGGTGGCACAATCAGCTCATAATTTCATCCCTCATTTGCTCTACGTAAATGTGCTTATAGCAAGACACATGCTAACTAAATATTTGTTGAAAACATAAATGAATTACAAATAGAAATGTTTTTCTATTGAGGTGTCATGGGTATTATGTGATTTATAGTTTTATAAAGACTGAAAAGGCTGGGGAAGATTAAGCATAGTTATTGGAATGATTTCTCAAGTTATTTCGTAGGTCATAAGACAAGAAGTGAAAGGTAACCAACACGAGGAGCATCTTACTGACCAATGTAACGTTTGGTGTCATCTTCCTCTCCCCTCTGTTGTAACTGGGTGGTCTTTTTCACTGTTGTGTTTGACTCGGGCTGATCCTTTCCCTTTCCTTTGGCAACCTTGGCACTTGGGGCCTTCTTCTCCTTGGGAGATTTCACTTTCCCTTTATCCTTTTCTGTCTTAAGTCTGTCTTCTATCACCTGGAAAGAGAGAATATTTTTTCTCCATATCATAGAGTGAGCAAGCAATGGCCTTTCTACTGTCAGGTGAATTAATTCTTTATTTCATTCAATCACCTCTGTACTCATTTATTCATTCTTCAGGGCAAGATAGTAGAAATCCCACGTTGAGCCTAAGTTGTGATAAGGCACATTATGCACGAGGACTGGAGGGGTGGATGCTAGGAGACTGACTGTTCACACAAACAGCCTTCTGGAAGGGAATTCATCCTGAAGAAGAGTCATGTGGCCTAATAAACTACCTCAGTTGTCGGGCAGCAGGGCAAGTGGAGGATTCTGAGTACATTGTGATGGCAGGAACTTAGGTTTATTGAGTAGCCTAACCCTGAGAAGTCTCTGTCTGAGTCTTAGAGAAAGATAGGGTTGTTAACAAAACAAAACAAAAATTTTAAATAAAAAGGAAAACAGAAAGAGCGGTTTTCTCAAAAGTCTCCGTGATAAAGTTTCTCATAGTTTAAGTAGCGTATTGACTATTTTTAAAGGTTAAAAGATTCTTTTGGGAACCTAGAACTAACAAATTATTTTTATTATAATGCTACTTAAAAATGTATAGACATAATCAATGGTTGCTATTTGATACATTCAAAGAAGAGAACAACACAAAACATCAGTTGGCAATGCTAGTTTTCACACACTGCTCTGGGGCATGCTTAGATTGCCATATATCGTGTAAAGACTCAATTTTCCCACCATTTTTTTCTTTTCAAACAATTGCCTAAAGCTTTGTGCATTATTTCATAATGTAATTATGCTTTCAACTCATGTGGTTATAAATACAAATAGGTTGTGTTCATTGAAATGATGTGGTAGTATTGTACCACAAGGTGGCCATACAGAAGATCCAGAATATGCTTATATTATATATTTTTTCCATACTTAACAAAATTGGAAACAAAAATAACTAAATTATTGTAGCAACATCTGGGGCTCTGTATTCTCCTGAGATCATGAAATCAAATTTGAAAAACTCTGTTCTAAGACATTAGACACAAGGAGAGTTGCTTTGGCGCCCAGCTAACGGAATGTACACAGAAGAGGAGATGAGCATTTTCCTACTCTAAGTGACTTCTGGATGTTGAGGGCTCCAAAGAACCCAGTTTAGCTTTGGCACACAGAGGAAGTGTCAGAGGTGCTCATGGATTCTCCATGCATGCCAACAGCTGTGGTTCCAGTGGTGGGGAAACTCTGCTGCCCCAGAACCTGCTCCTCAGCAGCAGAGGGAAACATTGGGGAGGCCGCAGATGTCACCAATGGCCTTGAGTGGAGGCAGGAAGGAGTGCACAAGTAAGGTACAGAGGTCTGAAAAGCCCCAGTATTTCCTTCTGCACCAGATATAAACTGGTTTATAAAATAGGGCTGGACTTTGTCGCCTTGAGCTCCTAGCCAACTGGGGAAGAAAGAGAAAAAATCACATAAATAGATAAAAATATAACTACAAACTTTCATGAATGCTATGAATGATAAAACCCCATGTAGTAATCGACACACAATTGAGGTGACCTGTCTAGTAAGTTGGTGATGAAAGGCTTCTCTGAGGAGGTAATATTTGAGCGAAGACCTGAAAGATGAGGAGTCATCCATGTGAGAAGCAGGGAAAAGACAAAGTGTATGCATAAAGGCCCTGAGTCACAAAGGAGACAGGTATGCTCAAGGAACTGAAGGGAGGTGAGTACAGCAGAATAGTGGGCAAGGAAGAGAGTGGCCCAAGATTGGGGGGGGGGAGGCATGGGCCAGGTCATCCAGGGCTTTGGAGGTGGGGTTAAGAAGTTTATATTTTATTAAAAGTGCAATGGGAAGATCACAAAGGGTTTTAAGTGGAGGAGTACTATGATTTTGCAAAATAGGAAACAAAAATACTAGTAAGGAATCTCTAGCAACAGTTCCGATAGGACCTAATAGTGACTCAGATTAAGGTGTTGGCAGAGTGGAAAAAAGTACAGATCTTCCTCAATTTATGATGAATTACATCCTGATAAATCCATCATAAGTTGAAAATATCACTCAGTCAAAAATGCATTTAATACACCTAACCTACCGAACATCATAGCTTAGCTTAGCCTACCTTAATGTGCTCAGAACACTTACATTAGCCTACAGTTCATCAAAATCATCTAACACAAAGCAAATTTTATAATAAGGTGTTGAATATCTTATGTAATTTATTGAACGCTGTACTGAAAGTGAAAAATAGAATGGCTGTATCAGTACAGAATGGTTGTAAGGGTATTGGTCGTTTACTCGCATGATTGCAAGGCTGTCTGGGAGCTGCGGACTCACTGCTGCTGCCCTGTATCACAAGAGAGCATCATGCTGCTTATCACTAGCTCAGGACAAGATCAAAATTCAAAATTCAAAATGTACGCCTTTTACTGATTGCATATTGCTTTCCCACCACTGTAAAGTCAAAAAATCGGTTAAGTTGAACCATCATAAGTTGGGGACTGTGTGCAGATGGATTTGAGATCTATTTTGGATATTGAAACTACAGAGGTTGAAAGACTAGAGATGAGGAGTGAATAAGAAGGCAACAAAAAATATAATGCCCTGGATTTAGTCTGAACAACAGGGTAGTTGATGGTGCCACTTATAGAGATAGAGAAGTTGGGGCGAGAAATGGTTTTTACTTAAGGTGGGCAGACTACTCAGAGTGATCATGTTAAATCTGAGATGCCCCTGAGACGTCAAGGAAGCAGTTGAATACACACGTTCTCTTCTGAGAGGGGAGATTTGGCTAGAGTTACAAATTCAGGTGTGGGTAACATATAGATAGTGGTTAATTATCTATGAACGGGAAGAGATGCTAAAAAGGTAGGAAAAAACAGAGAGTAAAGCCAGAGAACTGGGGGAGTGAAAAGGACGAAAAGACAAGTATTAGTAGTTAGAGGTGACATTAATGAGAGCAGTTATGGTGGAGTGTGGAGGCAGTAAATGGGGAGGCAGTAACAATACGGTGACCACTTAGGTAGACAAGTGTTTTGAGAAGTTTGGTTGTGAAGGGGAACCAGGGCTTCCATTCAGTGGATGAGTGGACGGAAGGGGAGTATGAGGTCAAGCTATGTACGTATGTAAAGTCAGGAGATGTTGTGTTTGCAGGCTGATGGAATGATCCAGTAAAGAGGGAGACATTGAAGATATGGGGGAGAATACTAAGTCTTTGAGGATATAACATGGGATAAGATCAAGAGAATGTGTCAATGCCTGGACTTTGGCAGGAGGAAAGGCAATTTCTCAATTTAATAAGAGGAGCAAGGAGGGGCTGGGTGGCTGAGTGCAGATGCAAGAAAGAGAGAAGTCTTGCTGGTGTTGAGGGAATGTTTCAATTTTTTCAAATGAAAGATGAGCCAAAGTTATCAACTGAGAATGGGCAGGTATAGGTAGGAGGTTTTGGATAGAGACGATAACGTGAGTCATCTCAGAAAGTGGGGGCGCAAGCTTACTGAAGAAATATGGTAGAACCTCTGCCAATGTTGAGAGCTTATTGGAAATTTTGAGATGGTTAATTTAAAATGAAACTAGAGCGCAAATCAGTGCCTGTGAGTCCAATTAGCTCAGAGGCACTGGCAAGACGCACGCAGGCCTTGGATCACGGCAAACGCACTAAAGTAAAACGCTCCTGTGCAGCTCCTTGGTGGACAGCTAGCCTGGCCACAGAGAAGTCCCAACTCTGCCATCAAAATGTGGCAGAAACTTCCACAACTGCAATTTTAGATAAAATCTCAGGGTGATGTTTAGAACTGAAAAGAAGAAACTGTTTCAGGTTAAATTATTTTCAAGTTTGCTTAGAAGGATAAACATTTATTTATTTACACGTTCATTCATTTATTCTATCATTACAAAAAACACTGCTGAGTACAGTGGAAATTTAAGAAAGCTTTTTTTTCTTTTCCTGGTAAAACAGGAAAAGGGCCCTCTACCCCTGTAGGCTCTCCTAGGTGGGGTACGTGAGCCTGTGCAGCCACATAGCTCTCATTCCTCTGCAGCCTCTGTAGCAAGGCTGGAGTTCTATAAAGTAAGGAACTCTCTGAGCCCTTTCTCCTGGGATCTTAGAAAGAGGGGGCTGATCACAATCAAAAGTTCAAAATAAGCGGTAAATTTTAGTAGCGGAGACTTAGTGATCCAGTATGATATGTGCTTTCCAGACATCATCATCATCTTTAATTTGTTCTCACAAAGCAGCCTGCAAGTTGGGTAATTTTACTTCCATGGCATAAATTAAGACACCGTTTGCCCTCAGATACACAGCTTTGGTAAAGACACAAGCTGGTTTGAACTCAAGCTCTAATCTCATTTTATTTCCATGGTTCTCCTGTTAGTCTCTGTCTTTGATGCCTTCGCACCTTCCTTTCCAGCCTGTCTGCCCTCCCTCTGCCCTGTCTTTCCAGGCGCTGGATAATCCTTGCTGGTGCTCTGTTTCTCTACAGAGCCTCACCTCCCTCAGCTACTCTTCCTGCTCTTCTTTCTCTCTCTTTTTGCCATTGCATGCCCTTCGTAAGGTCAAACTGGGTAGACGGGAGAAAAGCATCTTTTAAACTCATTTCCATTAACACTGAAATTATCAATATCTGCCTCCCTCACTTTCACAGAAATATTTTTAAAATACTTATAAATCCTGATTCACTTTTTTTGTGTATGTGTGTGAGGAAGATTGGCCCTGAGCTAATATTTGTTGCCAATCTTCCTGTTTCTGCTTGAGGGAGATTGGCCCTGAGCTCACATCTGTGTCCATCTTCCTCTATTTCATACGTGGGATGCCGCTACAGCGTGGCTTGTTGAGCGGTGTGTAAATTCACGCCCAGGATCCACACCCACGAACCTTGGGCTGCCAAAGCCAAGTGCATGAATTCAACCACGTTGTCACTGGGCTGGCCCCTTGAATCACTTCTTTAAATAACTTTTAAAAATTTTAAAAATCGTTATTGTTGAAAAATTGGAAACTATATAGAGAACTTACAAAAATCACCATATTTCTACCACCCAGAGAAGATGAGTGAAGAAGATATTTAATGCATTCTTTCAAATTATGTTTATGCATCATTTTTACCTAATTGTTATTGTTCTCTCTATACAACTTAGTGTTCTGCATTTTCCATTTAACAGTGATGTATCTTCAGTCGGTAAGATTTCAAGAAGTATTAATATATAAACAATTTCCCAGATAGAGCAACTGTATGTGCACTTTCCTGGTGCAGAGAAACTATACGGTAGAGAACAGAAGTGAATGAAAATGCGTGGGTCCTCCTGGGCACCAGATCCAGGCAGAGAATTCCTTGGTGGATTTCTGATCATGTTCCTTGCCCTACTTGGTCCTTTCTGCTCTCCTATGGCTGGCTCTAATGGTGGTCTACCTACTCCTCTCCTGTATTCAGCCTGCTCCTCCCTACTCCCACCCTGCATACTTGAGCTGAGCCAGGACAGTTCCTTTGCCCCTCTGGTTCTGGACGGTGATTGACTGCTTGGCCCCTACAACACTACTTTGGTCCAAAGGTGAAACATTCTTTTCTAGCAAGCCCCAATCATAGGAAAATCACCTCCTATCTTTTTCCTTTTCTCTCTATGCTCTCACATTCTGAGTAAGCCCTTCCCACCTATGGGTTTAGGTCTTGGGATTTGGGGGCAGGGTGTGAGCCAGGTTAGCCAAGCATTCAGCAAAATTGACCCCCTTCTAAATCATAAACTAAAATTTGTTCACATCAATTTCTTCTTTGGCCTTTTTTTGCTTCTGGATAACATAGCATGCATGTTCTCATTCTATGGTCATCTGCTTACAACTTAAAGAACAGAGGGAACTCTTGACAATTCAAGACAAAAATTTATGAGGGGTGTATCCAAAAGACCCTTCTCTCCACGGTGTTTGGGGAACACATGTGCCCTGGCATATGAAGGGAGAGTCAAGCTTGTTATAGAGTACATTTCCTTTAAAATGCAGTGTGTACAAAAAGCATCTGGATGCCTCCTACTGTGAGATGGCTTTGGGTAGGCACAGAGATTTCTTAACCAGTTAAGCTACATAGCAGATGGAGGGTTCTTGTCTTAGCAACAACAAAAAAAAGCATTAGCATTTCACATACTCAGTTGAATATCAAGTGACACCTACCTAGAATTCTTAATCTTGTTATTCTCACTTTTTAAAGGGAAAAATACAAAATTCTCCTCTCTGTAACAGGCAACCTAGTTATTTGATACTTGAACATATTTTAGTTTATATTCTATGTCCAAATGACTTATTGATGTTAAAATTCAAATACCTTGAAATACCTTGACAGGTATTTATTCTGTTATTCCTTGCAATGATAGGGAAGTAAATGGTAAAAGTCAGTGGAACTGATGGTAAAGAGCTATACTTCATCTTAATCCTATAGTTAATAACACATCTACATATTTGTGTATAACTTTGTATTTCATATATGATCTATCATAAGATTCCTGCAATAATATTAGTAAGGATATAGATAAGAAAGCACGCTCATGGAGGTTCAGTGACAAAATTACTCCATTATTATATGGTTTATAAGAAACCGGGTAGGTCTTCTGAGTGCTTCCCTAGCTGTCTTTCAAGATATCACTCTGTCTCATAAACAATCTATTCTACTGGTCACAGATGATGAGAGGACAATAGATGGGCTGAAAGAAATGTATCACATCAAATAAGTTTGAGAGACAGTAGATTAAAAACTATTAAATAGATTTATTTTCATGAGACTCCTCTATCTTTAATAAGTTAATATGTTGTTAAATCTTCAAGATTTGTTTATAACACACAGTGATTTCCAAGTTCATTTGGCCAGGAGGTCTTTTGTTTTGTTTTGTTTTTAATTAAGAACTGGGTCTAAATGGTTCTAGAACCTACTTTGGAAACACAAGGTTATGGGAACATTTTGGGGCCCAATTAATCCATTTCTATTTCTATAAATTATGCTAAGGAAATTATCCAAAATATGGAGAATTCTGTACTATAAAATTGTTCATCACAACATTGTTTATTATAAACTAAATGTTCAACAATGGAGGAATGGTTAATGAAAGTATAGTAGTCAATACAATATCACATAACCAATAATAGTGACAGATGTGGATGCTGTGGTCATGAGTAAAAATTACGATACATTTTAATGGAAAAAAAGCTGGATTAAAATTTTTTTTACAATGATTACAGCTATGTAAAGAAACAAATCCACAGAAAGAAACAGAAAGGAAATGTACCAAAATGCTAACATTAATTGTAATAGGATTATGGCATTATGAATATTTTGTTTTTCCTTTTCTTTTATTTTTTGGTGAGTAAGATTGTCCCTGAGCTAACATCTGTGCCAATCTTCCTCTACTTTGCATGTGGGACACCACCACAGCATGGCTTGATGAGTGAGCGGTGTGTAGGTCCACACCCAGTATCTGAAACCATGAACCCTGAGCCGATGAAGCAGAGCATGTGAACTTAACCACTACACCACCGAGCTGGCCCTTGTTTTCCCTTTTCTATATTTTGTATTTATTCTTTTCCCCCTGTTCTCCTCACTGCTCCTCCACTGAATAGAAAATGTAACGCCTGGGGTTGAGGTAGGAGCTTGCTTCTCTAGAGAGTTGCTGGGTTGTAGAAAATATAAGCCTAGGAATGTATTGGGTTCGCTTGACCAAATGATGCACTCTTTAGAATGCTGCAGAATGCCCTGGGGTGCCACACTGCCATCTTCAGGGTGCAATTCCTAATTCACAGATTCAGAACATGGCCACGTCTGTGTGTGGGGGTGAGGCAGGGGGATCTGATGTCTATTTGATGTCTGTCTCCTGCAGTATCCTATGTGACTGAGAGACTTGAGCACCGAATTAGCCAATGCTATCCTACCTCACCATCCAGAAGGGCAGAGAGAGGGGGTGAAGATGTTTGGAATAATCTTAGGAAGTCTAGTTCTAAGAGATTCCCCAGAGACCAGGTCATTTCTGGGTAGGGGAGTGGCACTGGAAATGAAGTCATGATTACCTTGGGACTTGGTGGTTGGTTAGCTCAGCGGCCTTAGTCTTTGGTGAGGTTTGACCCTTTCCTTGACTTGTCCCCACATTTAACCTCAGGATATTTTATGCAGTGTAATTAGTGGGACCCGAGGGCTGTTGGTAGGTCACTGAGCAAAGCCATTGCTCCTACAGGGAAACATCCCTGAGCAGGCACTCAATTGATGGTGGGCCAAGAGGGCCATTGTGTATAATTATTGAGACACACTTGGGAGGGGTATGCACAGTGGTTAAGAACATGGTCTTTAGAGTCTGATAGTTATGGATCTGAATCCCAGCTCTACCACTGAGTAGCTATTTGGCCTTGGGAAATTTACTTAACTTTTCATATCCTCAGTTTCCCCATCTGCAAATTGGGAATAATACTCTGTACCTCACAAAGTTATTTAAAAGATTAAATGATATAACATGTGTAAAGAGGTTAGTATAGTGCCAAACCGTCAATGATGGTAGCTAATTATTATTATTAGCTGCTGTAACTGTAGTTATTTGTGTTTAAAAATACCACTCTATTTTAAATACGTTTCTTTTCATTTTTCCTGAAGTCCATAAAAAGTTTTCATTAATTAAAAGCATCCCAATTAGGAAAGCACTATTCTATTTTCTATTTTACAGATATGCCAACCAGGGAGTCATTTATTATTTACCCTGAATTGTTGGATTTTGCAGCTCCTTAGATCCAACAGTGTCGCTGGTAGTATTCTCATTTCGATAATCCAGCCTCAAAGAATTCCATCCAGTTAGTGAGGCAAGTTATTTCTTTCCTAAAACCACACAGGGCCCTCTAAACTGAGTTCCTGCTCTTCCTCTGTTTGATTTCTTAAAATAGTTTCTGAAGATTTTAACCACAACTGAATCAAAACTAACCAGCCTGTAATTTCCTGGTATGTCCCCATAGCCTTTCTTTTAAAACAAAACATACGCAAAAAATGGCATTACATTGGCTGGTGTCCAGTGTTTCGGGGTTTCAACTGGAGTAAACTGGAAAATGTCTGTGAAAACCACTCTAATTTCTCTCCATCCCTCTTCGGAGCAGGCCCTAGGTTGTTTATGGCTTCATCATGATGTCTTATCAAATTTAGGTGCATTTAATTTGGAGTTGTATTAAGAAAAGATTACCAATACCATCTCTCCTTCATTCTTTACTGCATATCTTCCTTGTCTTCAATTCTAGCACATCAGAAAATAAGGCAACATGTACAAAGTATATAAGCTAGAAAGAGAAAGAACTGTTTTCCTTCTATATAAAAGATATGCTAAAGATATCCAAGAAAATATGGACTAGTTATTTGATTCACAAATTAAAAGCACAGTAAGAATATATTTGAATCTTTTCCTAAAACCTACGCAAATGTCCTGAACTCGACCCAGAGGCACAGAAGACTAGATTTAGTCTGGCTGATTATTTAAAATGTTAATGTTTTCTGTGTTGTAGCCATTTTTCATCTATTTTTTTTTTGATGATTAAATATTTTCTTTTAGTTGAATTATCAATATATTTTAAATATTTTGATTCACAATTAAGTGTTTTGCTTCTAAATAAATGTTTATAATTAATATATAATATGAAAGTTGGAGTTAAAAAGAAGTAAAAATTTGAGTGATTCTATAATATTCAGGTAATGACTAAATTAAAACATGGATCAGAATAGAAACCAAGCAATTTGTTTTAAAATTATAATGAACATTATGAAAATATATGTGCCCAGTATATTGTTTCTGTAAATGTTTGTCTCAGCTAATGTATGTTAAGTTAATGAATTAACAATAGATCGATAATGATAGAACTAAAGATGTAGAATAAATGTTGAGATAATGACGTATGGAAAGAAAATTCATTCCTAAACAAAACACTCTCTTATTCAGATTTTAAGATATAATAAAATCTAATTTGGGATTAATTGTATGAGAGAGTCATGTTCAGAAGTTCTGAAATGCTAAAATATATTTATATATATATACATATCATGAAGAAAATATACTGTATTTTCTTCATGATATGTATATTTGGAACTAATTAACAAAGTGTTTCCAAATGGATAAATGTTTTCAAATAAATGCAATTTATTTACATTAGAGACAGGGATTTGTATCCCAGAAAATCATGTGCGAAGGCTTCAAAACTGTTCTTCTAAGAAATATCTTTCCTTGTATTATTTTTTATGATATTAATTAGCCAGCAAACTTTCTTCATGCACAAAGCAAATGCAACATTAAGCATAGCCCAGACTAAAGTTTTATAAATTATTGAAATTAGTGGAATCGAAAATAATGATATTTTTACTATATTTGGCAATTGAAACTATGTTATTTACCATTTATTTTTCAGAATAGTTTTGATTGATTAAAATAGGACGAATACATAGTGATACATTACATTTGTTTCATCGGGGAAAAAGGACAAGGATCTAATTATATTAGTAATTTTTGACCACACCTTCTCCCTAGTATTTTCCATACTTACTGCTATGGATACTTTTTAAGAATTCATTTTTAAAAATACAATTTCTGAAAATTCAACACAGAAGATACAAAACACTCACTAGGTTGTACAGATGTAAGCAACATGTTAGTATTTGAAAGAAAACATCTACATAGATTTCGCGTTGATGTTAAAAAACCAAAGAGACAGTCGCTCCCCTTGTAAGAATCTCAGAATCTCACCCTGAGTTCAAGAAAGAGGAAGAAATTGGGTAAAGTCCTCTTTTCTTTTTCTAATCCACAGCGTGGTGTCAGTTTTGCATACATTATACTCACTTTGCTTTCTGCCAAACTCCCTGGCTGACACACATTAACCCCAGTTGTTCCCACTGACCTGCTGGGCAGTGTTGCTGAAATGAACATAGATTATACCATCCCTCCAACAACTCCTTTAACCTTGCCTTTACCAAGAGCATTTTCTGGAGTATACTCCTTTCCAATCAGTTTTCATCCATTTTTTTAGCACTTACTCATGGTCGCAACTCAGAGATTTGGGGTTGGTGTTTTGGGAACCCAATCTAATGAAGACATGAAATTAGATTATGGAATTATTGGCTCTTAATTGCTCAAAGAGTTCTCTTACACATCTATTACTTTTTTTTTTTTTTTATAAATATGTATATCTAAATTTCAAGCCCCAATTCTTTAGGACTCTTGAATTGTCAAGAAGTAAGTTAAGATTATTTCCATATCTTTAGAATCTCATAACTGTGTTATTATAGTTCACATTTCAAAGAAATGCTTAGTGAAATAACAGTGCAGAAATATTTTTTATCATTGCTAGCTTTAAAAACATTTCCTGAGCTACCAGATTATTCCATTTATTGTTACTTAAAATTTGTTAACTGAAATCTAAAACCTACTCTTATCACAAACAATTACTGACTTAAAATAGCTGGCAAACAAGTAAATGCACGTCCTTTAGCACATTAGATATATCTGTAGGTGCTATGGGGAAGCAAAAAGCACAAAGCAGCAGGAATTTTCACAGGACTCACAGTCTACTTTTTATAATTCAGATTCCCATATGACATTGGAATTTAAATAGGCAAGAAAAGATGTTTCTATACTAGTTTCAAATTTTCCAATTTTTCTTCTGCCAAGTCTTAACTTCTCTGAGTATTTTTTAAGGTACAAATCTCCTGTGTATGATGGCAAGAGCTTCAAGAGGTGGAAAACTATACCATCAAGTGTGTTCACGACAGTAGAATTTTTACTGAAGACAATATGCGCCGCCCTAATAAGATGCTATATGGGGAATCTCTTTCAAAAACATAAAGCCCAATATTACAAATATAAGGTGGCATTATTATTTTTTTCCTACAATTATCCTGTCAAGAGTCCAATTCAAATAGGAAACCAGATTTGGGGGTCTTGCAAAGGTGAAGAAGGTATTATGGGGAAATGTTCACTTTTTTCTTTCTTCTTCCATGAACTGATTTTGCCTCTCCCTCTTAGGGGCATAAAGACATCAATTACATGTAAATCCATTTCATACATACATGTGCACACACATATATTACACACGTACATAGAGAAGCATTTGGCTTTCCAAAAATATTTCAGCATGATTTGGAAAATAAGAAAAACATCTCTTATTTTGAGTAATGATAATAGCAAATAGATTTGAACCTGGCATTATTTTGTTAAAAGTATTTTAAAATATTTTTTCAGATGAAAATATGAATCTTTGGAAAATACAGATTGATTTCCGTAGGCACTTAAACGAAAAATCTACATGTGAAGAAATAATCATACGTATAATATGGGAGTAGAAGGGATGGATTGCTGCTGAAATATTCAGATTATTATGAAGGTGCAAATGTAGACTATTATTTTAATAGGCACTCCTATCGAATATCACATAAAATATTTTAAATAGTTAGACCCTGACTTTGTGGGCTTTTTCACCTTTTAATATTTACTCCTCCCAACTCTGTCTCTCCGTGGTTCCCCTCTTTGTTACCAGGATACAAATAGACTACTACAAAAACAACCTCAGCCACATGCCCTGAATGTTGTCATATTTCGGCATAAGGGAACTTATTTTTAATGTGTCTTTGAGAAAATATAATTCCTCCAATAGGTCTTTGGATAGCCTTTGCCCTCAGAAGTTGAGGCGACAGCTAAATGTGCTAGGTAACACTTAATGGTAGGCTTAGGACGAAAGGAAGTGCCCCTGGAGAAACCTGGCTCCATTTCATTCACCGCTTGCCGTCTTTAGAAAATGCACCATCGTACAGTACCTTTTTTTCGTTTTCCCGTCGCTGTTGGTCCTTAAATTTAATCTGGAGAAGCTGGTATTTCAAGAGTTTCCCTATCAGTGGCAAGGTTAATTTCTCTCCACTGTCCATAATTGCCTTTGCTGCTATTAACACCTATGAAGAAACACAATTATTAGGAAAAGTGGCATTTTATAACCTTTGGCACAGTCTGTCAGTGATGAAAAGACGAAATGGTATTTCAGTTTTGTAATATTTGTCTTACTGCAAAAAGTGCCTCATTGCCAGCCAAAAAAATTAGAGAAAAATGCCCCAATGCCATAGAAAGGGGCATTTATCCTCTCTTTACATAAATCGGGTTGTCTGAAAATGAATTTCTTTTTCCAATAAGGCAGAGTGTTTCCCACAATAGTGCTAGATTCAGACTCCCAAAAAGGGGTAGAGGAAAGATAGGCAGGGCTCCATTTAGGATGACAGATAGGTCAGTTTCATGCCACAGAAAGTCTATTGTTTGGCACAGCCAATAGTCCAAACTGTCAAACATTGACTTATTAGGATGTTATAAATTAAATAGGGTTTTATAATAATGGAAATGGCTATGTTAGCAGTCTGTTATTTCTTGGTGACCAAATTCAAATGAAAGATAAAAGCTGCTTAACATAGAGGCGCCATATGAATGTTGCTCCCCTCCCCTTGCAACTTAATGTTGATCCTGTTGGTATGCAGCCTAATTGGGGTGAAATAAGGTTATTGAGTTTTCTTTGGGTGACGACAGCCGCTAGGAACATACAGCTGTATTGTCCAGATGTGTGGCACTGACAGCCTGTTTTATGCCTGTGCTTTTTACAGCTTGTTTCCCCTAAATTTCACACAACTCTCTAACATCTGGGCCCTTTTCCTTGGAGCCCTATAACCACTTTATTTACTGCAAAAAAAATAAAATCACGTAAAATATACCATAAAAAGTTGTTATGTGTTTCTCTTTATTCATGTTGTCTCCCTAATAAAGTTCACCTCTGCCGGAAGCACTGTCACAAAGTAATCTAGTCAAAGTATTTTTCGCCTTTTGTTTTTAAGCAAGCATCAGACTTATTTATAACCTCAGGATGAATTAGGTGTTACTAAAATGTTCTGACATGTTGCTTTTCTCCCCCCTTGGAGCAATTACTCCTCTGGGCGCATATGGTGTCAATTTC
The DNA here is from genome assembly GCF_020826845.1 of Diceros bicornis minor. Taxonomy (NCBI): domain Eukaryota; kingdom Metazoa; phylum Chordata; class Mammalia; order Perissodactyla; family Rhinocerotidae; genus Diceros; species Diceros bicornis. Next base: position 50,361,386 of record NC_080743.1, read on the forward strand.
AGACCCTCCGTCTCAGACAATGACGGCGCACACTGCATCTCATCGAGCTGAGTCTTGTCTGAGGTTCATACCAGCTCTTGGTCAGGGCTTTCCTGACCGATCTGGTTCCTATGACTTTCTACTTTGCCAAGGGAAACAGCTGAAAGAAAGGGAGACAGCTATTTCGCTTCTAACTACAGAAGGCCCTGCGGATCATCATATGCCAAAATGTAACTGGACCTCTTAGAAACCACATCGGGGTTTCCTGCATTGCATCGCAGAAGGGAAAAGTCAGGGAAAGAGCTCCTTTAAAGCCGCTGTTTCTAAAAACCAAGAGAACAAACCAAGTGTCAGAAAGCTTTGTGTGTGTCTAAGTGAATACCCTCTGTGAAACAGAACTTTTTGCTTTTTATGGCAGTTCTGCTCCTGCTAACACGATTTAGGGAAAGGGACACGATGGCTGTGATTTCTGGGAGCAGGAACACTTAAGGGTACACCTGCAGAATCTCAGCATTTAGTGATGACAAGATTCAAGATGGAAGGGAATCCCAAGGACGGCCGGTCACACGTTTACTGTAAAGTGAAAGCTGTCTGATTGGGTCCAACCCAGAGGGTAGATGTATTTGGTTTGAAATGGAGTTTTTCAATACCAGCTCAACAGTGTGCTGACAATCGAGCTGCTTTGTGACATCTGGTTCAAAATATACAAGTTTGGGTTTTTAAAGCTCACAGCAGTCTAGTATGGGGCATTTCTCTGTGATACAAATATAATGACAGTGTTGAAGGGAAGTCAGCACTGGAATGGGTTACCCAAGAGTGGTGTGGAGTCTCTCTTCCTGATGACCTGTGAAAACAGGATATTTACCTATGTCTGGGGTGGTTTGGGTGAAGCCTGCCTGGCGTCACGGTGACGGATGGGATGTCTCTGGAGTTGCTTTCTATCCCTGTGTCTCTATGAGTCTGTGAATGTGACCTCACTGTGTTAAAATGTACTCAAAGCACAACAAAACATTCCGAGAGAAAGGTATTTCACAGGCCATAAAAGTTATTTCTGGTCCATCTAAAATGGTCTGTAGAGAGTTGGGTTTAAAGCAAATACCTGGCATGGCATCAAAATAACAATGATACCCGTCTGTGAAATGGAGAGATCAGTGTTAAGGAGTGTCACCAGCATTGCTGGGCACCTGTATTCTCGTGACACGTGGACACAGAGCAGGGCAGAGCAGTGGCAGGGCAGGGCAGCATTGAGCAGAGCCCCGTGGATGCTCCCTCCTCCTCCAACAGCCCAGACTCACGATGCCCGCTGACACTCCTGGAGGGGGCAGTGCACGTGGCACTGTTAGCAATGGCAGAAACTGGTCCTGCTTGCCTTTCCCAGAGTTGCTCTGAGGAGACTTAACTCCCACACAAGCCACTTTCTTTGTGCTTCCTCCAAAGGGAATGATAGTGCAAATCCTTGGGACAACTAATGAAAATGGAAGTCTCTGCTGAACTCAAAATCTGAGACTGAACATTTTTGTGGTATGTGGGTCATCCCCAGGAGAGGAGAAAAAGAAAGATGTTTACAAATTAATTTCTACTGAAAATTTTTTCTTCTCACACTCCATAATTCACAATTTCACCCAATCAGGAGCTAGTAGTTTGGTCTCAGATGAAAAACAAATCCTTAGAGGACCTTTCTTTGAAGGATAAGTCTTTGAAGGAAGAAAAAAGACTGCAGAAGAGACAGAATTTAAGAGGAAATGCAAATTTTCACATAACATTCCAGAAAGTCTTCCTCTCTGTTGCCTTACTTGTAGTAATTGAAATAATAATCAAATCTTCAACCTTCTAGCATTGTAAGGGTTGCTTGTCCGGTATCTAGTCAATGTGCGTGCATGTATCTGTGTGTGTGTTTGTGTGTGTGTATGTGTCTGTATATCTGTGTGCGTGTATCTGTGTCTGTGTATGTGTGTGTTGGGAGGCCAGCCAACAATGACTATAGGTGTTGGGAGGATGAGGGGTATAAGAGAAAATGGGAGCAGTGAGCTGGTTGGGGTTGGGGAGTAATTAGACAAAAACCTAAGTTTCCAGAACTAGGCAGAAAAACAGTCCTAAGTGGGTTAAAACCTGGGTATTCGTCAAGCCAAAATACCAAATAAATGAGCCTGGCATGAGTCAGAATTTTAAAAAACGAGTCTTATGGGCAAATGAGATTCATTAAAATGGAGAAAAACTGTTGCCAGGCGAGGCCTGTACTGGTCTCCTGGACCTACTCAGGCCAGACCATGGGGCCTGCAAAAGGGCTGGGGGGAGGTCCAGGCTGAGCTACCAGAGGTGTTCGGTTCTGGGAAAGACTGGTGTAGGAGAAAAGTTAGCTTCAAAGAGTGCAGCTGAAGCAGGAAGGTATGTCTGTATTTTACCGTGCGAAGAAGATCTTATTTTGAAGGTGAATACCTTGTTCTCTTAGGAAGTTTGTGATCCTGAGCACACAAAGAAATAAAAACATTTCCCTCTTTATCACTGACCTGGCTCAAAGACTTATGGCATGTTTACTATCTAATGATCTGATCCAACAAAAATATACCAAATGAGCCAAATTCTTTCCTTGCCTGGAGATCAGGCCCACCCACAGACCCTAGTGCCCTCCCTTCCCCTCTTCTACCCCTCCTCTGTGTGGTTCCACCCCACATTAGTAGTAAGCTCAGCGTCTGCCTGGACAGACACTTAGAACTGCTCCACAGATTCCCATGGAAACCAGATGTATGCATGTGTGCTAGTGTGTGTATACACACACACATATAAACAGATATGGATACGTGCCTACATACGTATGTATGATTGATAGATAGATAGATAGGACTTCCATAAGATCTGCTGCCTGGTTTCTCTGGTGTGCTTACAAGGAGGCTTATGCAGCAGCTTGAATCGTTGCTTAACTTGCTGCATGTTCAATCCAGGTGAGTTCTGAGGAAAGGCAGAGATTTTGGATCGGCATTTCTCTTGCCTGGAACAGGCCAGGGAAAGAAGTTGGTGGAGGAGAGGAAAAAGTGTGGTTGTGTGGGGCAGAGCAGGGAGGGGTGATGGGATGAGGAAAGACTTTTCCTTCTGGAACTCCAATAGCTACCAGTTCTCCTAAAAAAGAATCTGTTGGTTTCAGGACCCTTCTTGGGGTCCATGGTGTTTGTTACGGCAGCTGTAATATCGCACAGTATATGACTTCATAGTTAACCCATTATCCTTGGGTCAACGACTTAAGGTTGGTTTGGATATGTAAGACCTCGGTAAATACGAGCAGAATCCATAAACTTGACTCAGTCCAGACTAGCACAGGGCTGAGCACGCAGTTTTTGACACGCAGAAGATCTAACTCTTACGTATGTACGTATGTACGTACGTACGTACGTGTGTGTATATGTATTCATTCATTCATTTGGTATCACATTCTTTTAGCTCATTTCCTTAATATATGACTGATTGAATGCAATAGTTCTTCCTCACCGTAAAAAGTCCAAACAGTACCAGAAGGATGTACGATGAAAAGAAAATGCTTCCCCAATCCCCTCCACCATTCCGTCTTTCTAGAGGTAATCACTGTTAACGAATTCTTGTGTATCCTTACATCATTTCCTATACATATATAACCATAAATATGTATACCCTTTTATATTTTAATACAAATAGGATCATGCTTTCATATTGTCAAGTGGTTTGTGTTTTTACATACAAAACTATCTAGGACAACTTTCTGTGCTGACATGTATTGCTTGTGTAGGTATTTTTCTAATTATTTGCGTAGCCTTCTATTGCATGGGTGTTTGGTCATTTACTTAACCTGTTTCCTATTGATAGACATTTAGGAAATTTCAGTTTTTTTCTTCTCTTAAGTGCCTGTGTATTTTAAATATTTAGGGATACTTCCAAATTGACATTTGAAAAGTTAGTAGCAGTTTTGTTCCTACCACCACTATGGAAAGGGTCTGTTTCCCCACCCGCCTCATTAACCCTGGGTATTCTCCAACTTTTCTGTCTTTGTCTATATCAATGCTGATAGGTCTTTCTGTGATGATGGAAATGTTCTTTTTCTGTACTGTACAATATAGCAGCCACCAGCCACATGTGGTGATTTTGTACTTTAATATTGCTAGTGTGACTGAGGAACTGAATTTTTAATTTATTTTTTAACTGATTAAAATTAATTTTAATTTGATTAAAATTAAAATTTTAATAGTCGCATATAGCTAGTGGCTACTGTTTTGGTCAGGGCAGGTCTATGTGACTGTGAAAAATGAAAAAAAGCATCTCATTTAAAATAATGTTGATTTAGTCATCTTGTCACTTTGTCCCTTTGACTTTATCCCAAAACTGAAAGGAAAGATATCCTGTTCGGCACCATCCTTGGCAAATTTTATTAATGTAGGAAATGCTTACATACAGTGATTAAATAATAATGGGGTACTGAGGTTTACACCGCGCTCAAGGTGAAAGATAATGAAAATCTCTGGCTTCCGCACTGAGATAATTGTTTCTGGCCACTCAAGAAATTTGCCCTGGTATGGGTGAAGATATACGGTGCTAGTTCAGGGCAAAAATAGGAAAGAGACTTTTGTTTCTGGAGCAAAAGTTCGTTTCTGGCTTGTTTGTGTCCCTCCTTTCTCTTCTGTGGCACTCCCCCTCCTCGTCCTAGGTACTCGATGCCTTTTTGCTTTCTAAAGCCCTCCTGCCACTAAAGTAGAAAAGATTTAACTTGGTAACTCACTTTGAATGAAGTTTATTTATACCAGTGGGTCAGCTGCATTTTAAGATTTTATCCCTTGGTTATAGTATGAAAGAGACTAGCAACTGATGAAGTAATTTCAAGCAATAAGTAATAGGTGTGGTGGTTAGAATTCAGGGTGGGAGGTAGCTGTTCTCTCTAACCTGAAAACTCGCAATGCCTAAGGCTGACTCTGAAGGTAAATATAGTTTTGGCCCTTGTGGTGCTCGGAGGCCTGGAGTGTGACAGCAGCTCTGTGGCCCTAACTTGTTCCCCGTGCACCTACTCTTGGGTTCCACTGCCTGGAGTTACTGCTGTACTCCAGGATTAGGTCATTCAGGGAAAGGATCCAAAGGGAGAATGGAAATGCCCCTGGATCAGGGTTAAAGGAGAAGCATCAGAGAGGGTGAGTGAGCGGGTGGGGCAGAAAAAGGATGAGATAGCAGCTCTGTATCGTGAGAGAGGAACAGAGGCAAAGGGCACTCTGCCCTGGGGAGGAAGACCTGAGACTTGTCTGAGTGTGTGGACACGTGGTGTGTGACTGTGTGTGTGTACACGTGTCTGTGTGTACGTGTGCATGTGCGTGTGTGCATGTGTGCACAAGAGTACGTGTGCTTATGTGTGCCCCAACTTTGGGATGATTAAGATTATTAAAAGATACTCAGGATCTAAAAACACTGTCAAAAGTGAGATTGTGGATATTGAAGAATTAATAAAAAGAGACGAAGAATACTAACATTTTTGATCGGCATATTAAAAGTAATACTGCTGGGCCGGCCCTGTGGCTTAGCGGTTAAGTGCGCGTGCTCCACTACTGGCGGCCCGGGTTCAGATCCCGGGCGCGCACTGATGCACAGCTTCTCCTGCCATGCTGAGGCCGCGTCCCACATACAGCAACTAGAAGGATGTGCAGCTATCTACTGGGGCTTTGGGGGAAAAAATAAATAAATAAAAATCTTTAAAAGTAATACTGCTGACTAGTTACCGTATCTATCTAATTATCCTGCAGAAAAAAGTCTGCGTATGTTGTCCTGCATATGCATATGTTGTCATTAAACATATGGCAAATTAAATCTGTATAATTTGTTCATCAAAGTAAACTGTGCAACTATATGTGCCATCTCCAAAGTTTGTTGCTTAGGTAGCATCATTATTTGCTTATTCATTCTGCTTTTTATCTTATATATATCTGCTTATAACATTAAAAACTCAGAGGAATATTGCCCCAGTGTGTGTGTGTGTATGTGTGTGTGTGTGTGTGTGTGTGTTACAAAATTTTCAATGTTGAGAGTGAAGGGCTGCTTTGGGTGGGCCTGATTCTGCACCTTGGATGAAAAGACGGAAGAGCAGGCGATTTGCAAATGACTGAAAAAGACCACTGACATAGAGATGCCCTCACATGAAAAGATTCCTGCTGGGAATTTTAGCTCCTTTGGTACAAGGGATGATGAGCCAGCTGCTGAAGCCGTAACTATGTATGTGCAACATAATGCAAAAACACAGGCTGCATTTGTATTCTAGTCTTCTCAAGTACCACTGGGTAGCCTTGGGCACGTTACTTAACCCTTTTAAACCTCAGCTTTTTAATCTACAGCAGGGTTTCTCAACAGTGGCGCTATTGAGATTTTGATTCTTTGTGGTAGGAGGTTTTTCTGCGCATTATAGGATATTTAGTGCATCCCTGGCTTCTATCCAGCGGTGACAACCAAAGGTATCTCCAGACATTGCCAAATGTCCCCTGGGGGACAAAACTGTCCCTGATTGAGAACCATTGATCTACTGAAAGAGAACATGAATAGTGCTGATCTCATAAGACTGTATTGAGAATTGAATGAAATAATGCATAAAAAGACTCAGCATGGTGAATGATATATGCACTCAATAAAATTAGCTCTTACTGTTATTATCCTAAATTCCAGGACAAAGTTGGAATTCTTGAAGGCCTTACAGCTCAGGATAGGGGAAAGAGAAAAGGAATGAAGTGAAGCGCACTTGCACAGGCAAGACAATAAGCTTATTTTATTATCAGCTAGTGTTAACCATGGATTCTCATTTCATTTAACCCCTCCTCCACTCTGATGAGGACAAATCAAGATCCATTTAGGGAAAGCAGAGATAAAACGTGAACGTGTAAAAATGTATTTTGTTATAGTTCAGTGTATAATGGGAGGGGTAGAGAAGGAGGAAGTTTGCTAATCTTAATTTCTTCTACAATGTCAGATGGAGGAATTATATGAAGAGTCTTTTGCAATTCTACAGCCTTCCTGTCCTATTCCCTCTACTCTCTTCCCTCCTTCATTCCTTCTGCATTTATTGAGAGCCAACTATATTGCAGTCACTACGTTACTTGATTCTTTATATGTCTAGTCTATCCAATTCACATTCTTTAAGTAATGAATAATTTCCAATGAGGCATAATTGGAAAAACAGCTGGAAGGATAAGGATAGCAGTGAGAGAAGCCAATGGAGAGAGACAGAAAAGGAAGAAAGAAAAAGAATGGGAATGACTGAAACATATTTTCTCACTTTGAGCAGATGAAAAGAAAATAATCAAGCAATATTAAGCTGTCTAAATATAAATTTAAAGGTGACTGAAGATATAGGCTCCATATAGATCATACTGTCTGTCTAACACAAATGGAACGTTATGAAAGTGCTCGGCCACAGCTTGGTGAGAAGTTCATAATGATGATGAATATCCGTAGCAGGTGACTCCTAGATCATTTTCAGCTGTCCATAATTAAACTGGTATCCATCTCTCGACAATGTCAGGGCTGTAAAATAATTCCAGTCATTGGACCCCTTACATCTGTGCTGAAATGAAATAATATTTGGCAGTAACAAGGAGTCACTGAAACTAAATAAACAACCCCTTTCAAGACTACATAAAAGTCAGTAACATAATAACATTTGACAGGGATTAAGACCTCTTTGGGGCTGTAAGGAAGTTTCAGAAGCAGCAATAACAAATATATGGAAGGTAGAACAGATCTATGCTTTAATAGACATGTATAATTTGAAATGTGATGAATTTCCCAAAGGAGATGTATATTTTGAATATCCATTGTGCACATATCAAAAAGGCATGGGATTCTGTTTTTGTTGGGATTATTCTCCCAAAGAAGGAAAAAGCAAAGCTTTCCTTTTTCATTAAGCTGTGCTTTGGTTTTCGTATACCTGTAAAATATATAAAGGTACTTGAAGCTGAATGCGATACTGTATGGAAGCACGATATAGAAAGTTCAGATGTGCATTAGTTTCAGCTGCATATTAGGAACACATCATTCTATTCTCACGGCAATCTTTTTTTTGTAGATCAAGATCTTTTCCTTAGTCCCAAGATGCTCCCACTCATCTGAAGTCATTCTTGGTTCTTTCAGCTTGTAGTGAAAGCTACAACAGAATAACCTTACAACTTTTTTGAATCTTTACTTAGCTCTCTTGTATTGGAATTATTTGTGTATGGGGTTTGTCTTCTCTAGGAACTCCGAAGGTCAGACCCTTATCTGATTCATCTTTCTAGATTCCCCTCACAGAATCTGCTGCATATATAGACATGCAGTATATTCACTCATTCAGTAAATATAAGAATGGTGTTTTTAGAGTTATTTCTCATTTGACTTGAAGGTAAGTGTTCTTAAATATTTACAGCTACAGTTACAAAGTTCTACGAGCAGACTGCAAGGAGAGGTAGGTTCTCAGACTAAGGACACAAAATGGGTTGCACAGCTCACACTAAGCACTAGACAAGGATTATTCCAATAGCTGCTCTAAAATAATCTAAGGATAGCACTTTAGATATTTTAACTCATTTAACTCTCACCCGCCCTTCGAGGTGGGTACTCTTATCATCTCATTTTATAGATAAAGAAACTGAGGCCTGGCAATCACACAGCAAGAAAGTAGTAGTCATGGGATTTGAACCCAGGCTATCTGGTTCCAGAGACCTGCTCCTCATCACCATCTTCTGCGGCCTCACAGTCAGCCTTTTCACCCCTTGGCTGGAGCTTCTGGACTCCCATCTAGTGCCCCAGCCCCCCCGCAGTCTCCATGCCCAATCCCCATCTGGGCTGGAGGGATGTAGAGCTTTGTTGCTCAAGAGTTTATGTGTAAATACTCTTGATAGTTAAATACTTTTACTAGTTTTGTCCTTACCCGGTGTTTCCACTCTAAATAGCTGAGCTTTTTTTTCCCCTGAGAGCGAGTGGGAGCTGAGACTCAAAACTCTCAGTCCTAATAGCTCCGAAGGGTGGCAGAATATGCCATCTCAAGATATGCCACGTTGGCATAAGGATTATTTTGAGCCAAAGGGACTTAAAAAACAGCGGATGCAAGAAGGACATTCTAATCTCCCCTTTTTTTCATGAAAACTGGAGTAAAAACTTCCATGTGAAAGATTCCCTCCCTTACCAGAAGGAAATTAACATTGTCATCCTCAAGGAGGAGAAGTTGAGACAGAGAGAAATCTATACAAACAGACCTTATCTTCCTGTAGCCTCCCCACAGAGTTTAGCCACTTTTTCACATGGCCTTTCTGTGCTCAACCTAATGTAAAGGCCTGTAGGTTTCCCCATTTATTTGGGAGTCTACATTTCCTTACAAGGGCTCCCATGGTGCATAAAACTTATGTAAATGTGTATGCTTTTCTTCTGTTAATCTGTCCAATGACAATTTAATTCTCAGGCTCAGCCCAAAAGAACCCTAAAAGGGTAAAGGTAAAAATTTACCTCCCCTAGAGCTCCATCTGTCTCTTGTCCCCTGGGCTGAACACATATCTTAGAAATTCAGAAACTCAGGCGAGCAGCCACCTCCATTTCCTAGCCTCCTTCTCCTTAAATCCTAAATCATTCTCCTAAAATCCTGCCTCAGTCTGAGTCCAGTGAGTGAGATCTTGCTAGCCACTGACTGACCTAGATATCTGAATATGGCTGGTCCTCGAACTTTATGTACTGCAACACTGAAGCACCAGATGTGTCATTCACCATTTGGTTTGGATACCATGTTCAACCTCCCAGACTGGAGGTTGCTGGGTGCCGCCCATCATCCTCCCTTCCCTTCTAGGAGAATCTCACTTTTTTTCAGTTATTCACTTCTCTCTCATTCAGCTCATGTGCCTCAAGGGAATCACAGCTCCATGGGTGGACCCCTTTGCTATAAATAATCCTAAGCCCCTTTGTCCAGGATTAGTTCAGGATGAGCATGTGATCTAGTTCAGGCAGTGGGAAGTGAGGAGTGGTTTTCTGGGGCTGCTGGGTCCAGTTTCCACAGTCATGACAGAGCTTTGGGAAGAGGTGTGAAGGATGGCTGTAGCCGTCTCACTTCCATGGGGGAGCTGAAGCCACCACACACATGAAGGAGGGGTCAAGAGCCTGCAGGAAGTGGGGCTGGAGCCTGTGGACTAAGCTGACCCTGAGGCCTGCCTGGACTTCTAGTTATACAAGCCAGTACATTACCTCTTGTTTAAGCCAGTTTTAATTTTTTTCTTGTGAAGTTAGAAGGTGACCAAGCTGATATCGACATGATGAGATTCATGCCTTCAAATTAATAGAGACCAATTTTTTTTAAACTAGTGATTATTAAGGTGTGTTTCCCAGACCAGCAGCATCGGTGTCACCTGGGAGCTTGTTAGACATGCACATTCTTGGGATCTAGCCCAGACCTGCTGAATCTGACACTTTGGGGGTGGGCCCAGCAGTCTGGTGACTCTGGTGTCCTCTAGGTTTGAGAGCCACTGCTTTATACCTGGTTTCTTTTGTGGCCTTTTATACTAACATATTTAACCCACATATTGTCAGTTTCACCCGAGTCTCTTGTTCTCAGTTATGTGCATCTATGTTGCCTCAATCTTTTTTTTATCATTATTTTTTAATATGGAGTCACCAAGCCGCTCATTTCAGAGTATGCCTGGAGTGGGATTTCTGCTAATGTACTGCTGGGTAAAGAATGTATTCAGTATATCAGCCCCTTCCTCTTTTTCCCTCAATACTCTGTTCCCCCACAATTATCAAAAAGTTGTAGTGTTTCTGTAGCTTGATTGTGGACAGTGTTCTTCAAGGCTGTTGTTGCCTCCTAACTTTCAATCTATTCCAAACCTGCCCCACAAAGAGGGCTTGTTTTCTGAGTTTCCCTATCCTCTCCTAGTCTCTTAGACTCAGTAGTCATAGAGAAGGCATACAGGATGCTGGAGTCTCCTGGCTGCCTACTGGGACAGCCCTTTATGAGCAGATGGATGCTGTGCAGTTTCCCTTAAGTGTTTCTCTGGTGTGCCCTGTGGACCACCTGCCCCAGAATCCCTGGGACCCTTGTTAAAGACACAGATTACCTGGGATCTACCCCTAGAAATACCAAAGGAATCTCTGGAGGTGATGGCCTAGGAGTATAAAATTTTAACAAGCATTCTAGGGATTCTTAAATACCCTTGAGTTTAAGAACTATAGCAAAGGTCATTTACATATTGACACTAGGGCGACCAACTGAGGGATTTCCCAGGGCTTGGTATTTTCAGTGCTAAAACTGAAAGTTCCTGGCACCCAGGACAGTTGGTCACTCTAAGATACCAAGTTATAGGTGAGCCATCTCAAGTCTATCAGAGCTATGGTGGTAGAGTGTCATTAGTCTGACTTTATCCCTTGACCTGCTTTCCCCAGTCCTTCTAGCTCATCCACTGATGGCCTTCCCAGAGCCTCATGCCCACCCCAGTTTCTGGGCGAGTCCTATCAGAGGCAACAAGGGTATTAATCCCCCTTCTAGCAAGTAGCATTTGACATAGTTGTTCATTTCACATTCAGGATCTAGTAACCTAATAATAAATATTCATGGGGCTCAGAGATGAATTAACTTGCCCAAGGTCATTGGTGTTCAATTATGGTAACAATCTGTAAATATAGCACTGTGACACTAGAGTCTGCCCTCCTAACCAGTACAATATCTGCTTCTCTTTTCTAACTTCTAGAGTTGTCTAATATTTTCTCCAGGGAACTCCAGTGAAGTCCTGGACTACAACCCCAGTAAGTAATGAGCCAGACCACCAGTTCAGACACTTCCTTCGGGTCTCCATTCCTTAGGATCAGACTCTGAACCCCAGACATCTACTGCCTGGTGGAGGTTTTGCTCCAAATCCTTTCAGTGGCTCCAGATCACTTCCTACACAATCTGAACCTATCTCTTGTTGCTTTCTATCACTTGTTTCCAGCACACTGCCTTCGTGGTATCTACCAAATATGCCTCAGAGCCGTTGCACATGCTATTTCCCCTGCATGGGAGGCTCTTCCCCAGATATCCATATAGCTCCATCACCTCCTTTAGGTTTTTGTTCAAATATTACCTTCTCAGTTTTGCCTTCTCTGAAATTAGTAACTCTCCCTCTACTTTCCATACTCCCAACACTCTATGCCTCCTTTTCTCCATAGCACTTATTACTATCCAATAGAATTAGTATTTTACTTATTTTTTCTATTCTTTCCCCTTCCCAGTTGAAAAGTAGGCCCCATAAAGGCATAAGTTGTTACCTATTTTTTTCCCATTGATCTAAATTCAAAGCCTAGAACATAGTAGATGATTGGTAAATAACTACTAAATGAATTAAATCAGATGGCCATTGTGAGCCATGTTTTACACTGCTTGCTTGCAAATTTTACCACTACCCGGAGCCTCTACTACTGTGACTCACGCATGCCTGGATTTTCCTGTGGGCCTGGATCAAATCTGAGTTAAGTGGAGCCCCCTGGAGAGTGCACTGTCAATGTTGTTCACCCTTCCTCAGAAATCTGCTCTGTAGATTGATTGCTCTTGTAGCATAATCTTGGTGATGTCCCCTTTTCATCTTCCAACTATTGAGATGGGGAGGCTGACTACAATGTGCACAGTGTGCGCCCTACAGTATTCTGTGCCCTGCCCAGTGATGGAGATGAGCAAGGGTGCTGCCGCCCACAGGAGGACCCTTCATCCAAACTGGGAGAGGCAGCAAAGGCTTCCTGCAGGTGTCATGCCTGAGTGAGTCTTGAAGGATCAGTGAGAGTGACCATGACTGAGACTAGACAGTGTGAAATGGGGGGAGCAGAGGAAAGACAGAGGAAGGGCAGTATTCCAGGCAGAAGGCCTGAGGCTGGAGAGAGTGGCACACTCAAGAAACTAGAAAGTGGTCAGGAACATGTGGTGGGAGGATGGGGGACAGGAATGGTGGGGGAGGGTTGGGGGAGGGGGAGGATTGGGGAGAAGTTGGCACTGGAAAGGTAACCAGGGCTGAGGCCATCAGGGGCTTGAATGACATATTAAAGGAATTTGGATTTTATCTTGAAAGTAACGAGGAGACGCAGAGTTTTAAGCAGGTGAGAGACATGGTCAGATGTACAGAGGACTCCTTGTGACTCTTGGCATTTTATTTATCTTCAATGACTACTTGTATGCAGCAAAAAACCCAGGCTTTATGAGATGTCTTGGTGACCCATGGCAAACCTCAGAACCCTCAAAGGTGTACTTCAGAGCTTACACTCTCTACCTCCCCCTCCAGCTTTGTTTGACTGTCCTTTTCTCCTAGCGCTAGAGGTATGTGTGTTTCCTCGAGGTATAGACAAGGAGGCTATCGACATAGACCTGGGCAGGCAGGCAAGACCATCTGCCTTGAAGAGCTGGGGAATAGGCCAAGCACGAACATTGTCTGACCCTTCCCAGATTACTGTTACTTTGGCAGAACTCTGAACAGATCGGAGAATATAAATATCCTGAAGGCAGGGGCCTTTGATGGCACGTTTACCTCTGGCCTTCCAGCTCCTAGAACAGTGCCTGGCACAAGTGCTCAAAAATGAAAGAAAGAAAGAATGGATGGATAAACTAGGCCATGAGGAATGTGAGGAGGAGCGAGAAGAAGTGGAGCCACAGTCCAGTTTTGGGCGGGCAGTGAGGGGATCCAGCGTACAGATGGAGAGTTCATGGTTGGGGAGGACGGCCCCTTCTTGGCTCTGAGCAGCACGTGGATTAGGTGTGGCTGCGTTTCCCCAAGTGCAGGCTCAGTAGTACCTGGGTACTTGTTCAGAAGGTGTGTTCTGGACTTTCCTGAAGACACGCCTGATCCCCATCACTGTGGCTGGGATCTGGAATCGGCATTTTTAATGAGCTCTCCAGGTGATTTTGAGGCATGTCCCTTTGAGGACCACTGACATAAGGAAGCAAGAAGAGGTTAGAAATGGGAAGAGCTCACAGCAAAGAGCCTCCTGCATCAACCCTTTGCAGACTTCCTTATCTGAGATCTTTTCTCCTGGGTCCCACTGGGACCATCATTCTTATGTCCGCCGAGGCCCCCCGTGTAGGCACGCCTTTGTTAGCAGTCTTGCATGTGTCCTTCTCCCACGGTGCACTTTGAGCTTGTGCAGGGCCCAGATGATGGCTTCTTCCTTTTTGTATCCCTCACAGCACCTAAAATCTGTTTTGAAATCACTTAAAGCAAATATTCCCCATTCTGAATTTAGACAATAGAGGGTCCCCTCCCATTATCAGAAGAAATCTGAAAACGAAGTTACCTAATCATTTCACTTTAATGAATTCCATACTCACAAAACATAGCCAATAAAAATATGATTAAATGTTCAACCTTACCACTTTTGCTTACCAAATTGACTAAGATAAAAAATACAATGGGTGTAGTTAAACTGGAACTGTTAGAAGGAATGTAAATTGGCACAAATTGTTGCGAACGCATTTTGACAATATGTGTCAAGAGCTTTAAAAAGATTTATACACTTTGACTCAGTAATTCCACTTCTTGAAATTTTTCATAAGGAAACAATCAGGGTCATAACTATTGGTAAACAGTCTAAATTTAGCAAGAGGGGGAGTGGTTAAATGAATTATTGAATAGAAACATGCTTTCTATTATATAAACTCTGAATATGGATTTAGAAAAAGGGTAACATCATAATATGTGAAAAGGGTATGACAGAAAGCATATACAATATAATTCCTATTTTTAAAAAAGAAGCATACATCTCTGAGTGGTGGAATATTCTACAGATACTTTTTAAGTACCTACTACTATATGGGCTATGCTCTTTTTACATTTTCCAAATTTTCCACAATTAACATGTATTGCTTTTATAATAAAACAGCTAATAAATTATGTATACAATGTAAATGTTATACAGCAATTAACTTTATAACAGTGCCACCCCTCCACCCTCCCACAGAATTCTTTCTGTACACTGATTCTAATATCTTCACCTCTTGTATTACTTTCCAGTTCAAAATTCCTCAACGGTTCCCATACCTGAAGGATAAACTGTACACTCCTTAGCAGGGCTAACTGAGTCCTTTACGACTTGTCCATGACACACCTGTCTACCTCGCTCCTGGCGGCTCCTTCCACTTTCCTCCTACACATCAGGGATATCCTCTGTTTGGAGTCCCCTGGTCATGCTGTGCTGTCTTTTGTCTGCTTGATTTTGCATGGTTGATTCCTTTGCCTAGAATTCCCCTTCCTCCTTCATTACTTCATAAATTCCCCATTCAGCTTTCAAGCCATTTTCCTAAAGCCTTTCTCTCAAAACTCTAGAAAGGTTTAGGCATTGTCTGTGCACTCATTGCACCTTTAAAAACTTCTTTGTTGTCATATAGTAATAGAATTGCTCATTTCTGTATCTGTTTTCCAGATTGAGGGCTGGAATTCACTTTGTGATTGGCACATGGTAAACAATCAATGAAACACGTGCTGAATGAAAGAATTGGCATACACATCACACAGCCCTTCACAAACATCGTGCCGGTTGTCCCTTATACAAGGGCACCCCGTGAAGGGTGGGTGTGGGCTGGCATCCAGCCAGCCCTCTGCTCCCCAGGCCAGCGTGATCAAGGCTGGGAAAGCAGATGGCGCTAGTTCACTGATTGAGAATGTGACTGGTGTCCTGGGAAGTGCCTAATGTGCCAAAGAGACAGTGTGGGTAGGAGAGGGTTCATTTATTCATTTACCTGTTCCACCAACATTTACTGTGTTCTGCAATGTGCTGAAATCATTGGCTTTGGTCTCCAAATGCACCCCTGGCTGTGCACAAGACTATCTACCAGGAGGGGGAAAATATTGGAACTCTTGATTACATTTATCTTTATTTTGTCCTTTTTAATTGTTATTTTTGAGAATGTTCTATGATATTTGTAATATGTTTGTATTCTCATACATACTTCTCTTTCTCTTTCTCTCTGTATACACACATAATGTACATGGAATAAATGCTCAGTTTTTTTTTTAACTGACGTGATATGTGATCAAAATAGCTTGGGATTGCTAGCCTAGAGCACTGGGATTTTAGTGATGAATAACACATGGCCTCTGATGCTCACGCCATTCATACGAAGTAGGGAGAGGCAGATACAAACAAACAACCGCAACATAACACAGCAGGATGAACTCTGCCTAGGGGAATCCAAGAAGACTTCATAAAAGAGATGGCATTTGAACGGGGTTATTTGGCTGATAAATGGAAACATCTAAGTTTAAATTTTACATAATTCTATTCAACTTAGTACATTTTGCACTTATCAAGGAAGGAGCATAAAGTGAATTAAGTGCTATAATGGCTCAAAAGGGATGAGCTGGAGTTCCCACAGAACTGTGGCTCATCAGCTAAGGGAATGGAAGTGAGTGTGTTCAGTTACGGAGCAAGGTAGATGGGCTTTGACAGAGAAATCCCAGATTCCACAGTCACTCATAAAGCCTGATCAGGTTCTACCCTCACTTTCTAGCTACTCAAAATACCCCTAAGCCCAAGAGCTTCTAGAGAAAATCCTCAGTTAATTTCTGCCAATTCATATTTTTATTTTCCCTATCTAATTTGGTTTATTTTTGATATTTTACAACTTTGGGCAAAGTGGTCAGTATTCTAAGTATAGGATTTTTTTTTTTTTTTTTGCCCACAGAATGATGTGACTAATTGATAAAACCAAACTCAAATTTTGGAGGCCAAATGTGTGCCTGCAGAAGCCTGTATTTGGCACAGTTCTTTTGGGGAAGACAAGGAAACACTTCCTCAGTAAAACCAGCAGAGAAAATGCTCCTGGAGCTTTTTCTTCTGGTTAGATGAATTACTAAGCAGGTTAAACTTAAATGTCAGCTCCTTGACTGTAGGAACTGTGTCTCCAAGAGCTTGAAGTAACAGAGTGAACCTCGAATTTGGAGTCAGAATGCCTGGGTTCCAACATGGTGCTCTGCCGTTATTAGCTGCCAGCAGTGGGGCAAGTCACTTAATCTCTTTGAGACTCTTTCTTCATTTGCTACACGAGAATAGTAAGATGTGAGTCCACCTTGCAAGGTTGTTTTAGGGATCAAATTTGACACTGTGTGAAAGCATTTTGTACTCAAAAAGGCATCTTCCAAACATGAGCTGTTATTATTATTCTTGTTTTCTTTAAGAGTCCCAGCAAAGAGCATGCCTGTTTGAGAAAATGTCATTTTCCATAAAATATTGATTCAGAAAAGACTGACTGACTGAATGTGGAAGAGGTTTAGCTTCAACAAACTCGCTCGTGGTTATGTAGAAATTGCCTCTGGTGATTTGCATCATCACCCTAAACCTTGGACCTTGCTAACCCCTTCCCCTACTCTCCCTGTACAAATGGTCCAACTTCTATCTCTGATAAATAAACCCATGTTGGTGGGATAACGGATATAATGGGTTAACATTCTGAAACTGCAGTTTCATTTCATTTAGACCAGGGTTTTATGGACACTGTGCCTGCACTCAACAGGCGGGTGTGGGGGCTATTTTTGGACAGACAGGACTTCCAGCACCTCTTAAATCACAGCACATGGCAATTGCCCGCTCCACCTACACACAGGGCGGGCCTGCATACATAAAACAGGATGCCAGCCCAGGGTGAGACTGAAAAACCTTTTCCCAATTTTGATGACTAATACCTGTCTCTGCTTTCAGAAAGGGAAAGCACTGTACACAAACCTTACCAATCCAATATATTTTCCTTTGCTTGCTTCAAAAAAAAGGGGGGGGGAAGTGTGTGTGTGTGTGTGTATTCCTCCATGATTGAGGAATCCTGAAATGAACCTCTACAGGAAACCCCTGACAATGTTCTGCGGATGGTTTCACACAGGGAATTGAAACAAGTTGGCAGGAAGAAGAATTCTTTCTGCATAATTCAAAGCAGACATTTTACTGGGGGGAAAGCAAATCAGAAATTTGCTGTCAGTCCTGGAAATTTTATTAGTCACAAAAGTAATATATTAGCCCTTTGCATTAAATCCACATAGGATCTATCCTTTTTTTTTCTCAATGATATTTCTAAAATGAATCTTTGAGAATGCAACACAAGACCAGATCCTCATAAAGGACATAGGACTCAGCAGTGGTGGCCTGTGACAATGTCACATGTTATTAGACTCTGTTCTGCTTCTCTGCAGCTCCAGAGATAAATGAAAGGATAATATTATAAGATTTGAGAATAACTAAAATAATTAGATGTTCCTTCTGATGAAGAAGATAATCTAATTAAAGATTTCCTGATGAGTAAGCCTGGTGTGAGTTTGTCTTTTTCATATAAATTCTTGATAAAGGCTAATTAGGATAATGATAACCTTGTTCATTTTGGAGTGTTTGGTGTAGCATTCAGTGCATGCTGTTGGCCTTGCTCACCATCAGAGTTCTATAGATTTCAAATGGTTATGGGCATTGTAATCCAAAGAAGCATGAACTTGGAATACGAAATTTTAAAGGAAGGGGTTTATTGAACAATTTCACTTTTTATGAGTAAGAATTTTTGTAATAATGGTTTCCTATGCTTCAAATATAAGTTCATAATTATATATTTTTAATATATTTTGTGAGCAATATAGAGATCATATTTCAGTTAACTTACATTATCATGTTACTTAATAAGGTTTGAGGGATTTTTGGCCAATCACTTTTGTGAAATAGAAGAATGGATGGATTTTAATATATAAATATTTATCTGAAGTTCATTCATTCCAATTAATATTCACTGCGTGTTTAATATGCACAGTAACTTTTCAATAAATACAAATGAATTTCTATCTAATAACAGTCAATTCTCTCACCTTTAGTTTGATATTTCTTCTTTCTTTCCTTGCAACCACAGATCAAGGAAAGAGTGAGAATTTCAGAACTAGAAGCCACATTAAAACATGTAGAAGCATGAAGATGGTTTCTATACTTCAATTCCAGCTATCCCTTCTCTCTCTCTAAGGAGACAGGATCTTTGTTGTATACAGAGATCTTCTGTATCTTTGTTGCATCCTTCACTGTTTTGGGGAATGTTGTGCTCCTCCCACTCTCCTCTTTCCAACAGACCCTGTCTGGGGACCATTACCCTTTTGGCTGAAAGCTGTGAACAATAAGAGAGGTCAGCCACAAGGCTCAATGAAGAATGGACTCAATTATAATCGGGGATTAAATATATAATTTTTATATTGGACTTGCTACAAGGTATTAAAATGTCCTGAAATAGCAAGAAGTAAATATATAGTTTACAAAATTATCGACTATGAGCTCTTGAGGGCAGAGACAGGGTGTAACTCAATCTTGTGCCCATTATCCAGTATATAATAGAAACTCAGTACATGTCTGCTGAGTGAGGAATGAGCTGGGATGAGCATCCACTATATCCTCTAGTCTAGGGTTAGGCAAGAAACTGAAAAAAAAAAAAGGAAAATGCAAAAGGACGATAACGCAAAATATGTTTAGGGGATTCTAGGGCATTGTTTTTTCAAACTTATTTGGACCTATTTTTTTGGCAGAAAAATATTTACATCACAAACCACACATACACACACAGTTGCAACCAACAAAAGTTCTTTGTAAACCACTAGGTGGTCACCCACAGTTTGAAATCTACTGTGTAGGATATGGAACCAGTAAAGGGAAAATGGAAGGGACCAAAACTTCCAGTACTTGGGAAATATTATTGAACTCCTGTTGGTGAAATGGTCCACTGTTAATCTTGTAGTCTTTACCAGTAACTCCCACTAGTCCTTCATTAATAAATGAATTCTTTCAGATAACAAACACTGCTTTGAGACTTGCTATATATCAGCACTGAGCTAGGCATGTAATGATACAAAAAATGAAAAAGACTAAAAAACTTGACTTCCTTTTTGACATCTCCTCTTAGATATTTCTCAGACATATCAAATTTAACCTATCCTAAACTGCACTTCCAAACTTCTCCCCAATTTAATCTCCTCCAATTTTCTCTGCATCAGAAGATATTTTCACTTAGTTTCTCAAGCAGGAACTTTGGAGTCACTTCTGACACCTTCTTCTCTCTCAGCCCTCGCTTCTCACAACAGCACCATTCAGCCAATTCTTCCTTCTAGATAGACCTTGAATCTGTCTGCTCTCTCAATCTCTGCCCAGATCGTCCAATGGCCCCCCAACTCATCTCCTCGTGTCCATGTTTGCCTCCAGCCCCATCCCAATTTATTCTTCACTTAGCAGCAGAAAAATATTTTTTTAAAAGAACTCAGATTGTGTCACTCTCTCCTTTAAAAGCCTTTATGGCTTCTCATTTGCTATAAAGTAAAAATGCAAACTTTTTCTTAACAAGGACCCACCCGTCCCTGCAGATCTGGCCTCTGCACACCTCTCCATTCTCTCCTCTCACACTCTCTCTGTTCCAGGCACATCGCCTTTTTCATTCCTCTAAAAGGCTGAAATCTTTCCTTTCCTGACTCAGATTCTTTGTACACGCTCTTCCCTCTGCCTGAATATGTTTCACTACTCTTTTCAGTTGGCTCTTTTTTGTCTTTCAGTTTATCTCCACTCAGTCTAAAGTGGTTTCCCCTGTAATTCCTTCTGAATTAAAGCAATTATTCCAATTCATAATTGTACATATATTTGTTTGCTTGTTTAATTTTTGCTAAATGTCTGCCTTCCCCATTGAAATGTAAACTCTGTGAGGACAGGGAATTATATGTGTTTTATTCACCAAGATAAACTCAACCATAGATTTGGTACATAATAGACACTCAAATATTTGTGGAATGTGTGAAAATGAAGCATTTTCTAAATCTTAGTCATTGAGTATCACTTGATGATTTAGCCAAAGCTGTTTACCCCCTACACATCAATCGTTGAATGGATAAACGAAATATGGTATATACAAACAATGGAATATTATTCAACCTTGAAGAGGAAGGAAATTTTGACATATGCTACAACATGGATGAACCTAGAAGGAATTATGCTAAGTAAAATAAGCCAGTCACAAAAATACAAAGACTTTATGATTCCACTTATATAGGGTATCCGGAGTAGTCTAATTCATAGAAACAGAAAATAGAATGACAGTCATCAGGGGCTAGGGGGAGGGGACAATGGGGAGTTGCTGTTTACTGAATATAGAGTTTCAGTTTTGTAAGATAAAAAGTTGTGTAGATTGGTTGCACAACAATGTGAAGATATTTAACACTACTGAACTGTACACTTAGACATAATAAAGATGGTAAATTTTATGTGTTTTTTACCATAATAAAAAATTAAAAATAAAAACCCTGCTCATAGATGTTTCTAGTTCTTTCATGCTTCCTCAAGTACACAACTCCAACATTCACTATGACTGTGAATAGAAATTTAAAAAATAATAACATTAATTATAATAGCTAAACTTTAATGGGCACTTAATCTACACCAGGTACTATGCTAAGTATTTCATTTGTACTATCTCATTTAATCACCACCACAGCTTTATGAGGTAGATACTATCATCAATGCTGACTTTACAAAGAGAAAACTGGAGTACAGCGGAGTTATGTAACTTGTCCAAGATTACAAAGCTACTAAGTAGTAGAATCAGGGTAGGAGCCAGGCAGTCTGATTTGGATCAGTGCATCTAACCAGTAGGTGTACATCTCCCCAAACTAGCAGGAGGCACTCCGGAGATGAAGCTAGCTCTCATTAATTAGCTTAGGATTTCAGACAGATCCCTTTCTTTCCACACCTTCATCTCTGATGTATTAACTTCCCTCTCATTTCCCATTTCTCCTTCTTCCCCACCCTAAGAAAAAGACTCAGTCACCTTAACCATATAAATCTTAACTGTAAGAATTAAAAACTCCTATTGGTGCAAACATTTGGGCAAACCCACTCATCAATGTGGCTCAAAAATACCACTAAAATTGTTTGGCACCTTCATCACCTCCAGACACCCCTTCACTGTTTTCCCCTGTGTCGTAGGAAGGGAATAAACATATCACAGAACTACTGAGAGGTTTAAAGCCTAATTCTAATTGCTAACAGAAACTTGTATTCAAGAGACGTAAACCACAACAACCACTTGCAAAATCTAAACTATTTATCCCCAATTTTTGTGTAGTGCAAGCAGAAGGAAGAGAGGCTTCCAAATCTTACTTTACTTAACTTAACAGGTTACTTAACGTGTCTGAGCTCCGCTTTCATCATTTCTTAAGTAGCTTCTGGCAGGTTGTGGAGAAGATTAGGTTAGCTAATACATATGAAGCACCCAGGACACAAGACTTGGAATAAACTAAGTGGTCAATAAATGGTAGCTATTATTGTTACCATATATAAAGGCAGATTATTCCCAGTCTTAGAATCAGGAATAGAATGATATAGTCTTCCTGATTGCTTCCCTGACATCCTTCCAATCACGGTGGGCATGGAGGGTAGAGTGTTGGAGAGGCTCCTGGACCCACCCCAGCCAAGGCTCTGATGGCCGCTCTTCATTAGTTGAAACTTGCTTCGTTCTTGTGGCTGCTCCTCCACTGATATCTGTGTCCTGGAATTCTTGTCTAGCTGCCTGTCTTGCCCAGCAGTTCTCCCATTGACCGAGGGTCCTAGCCGGCATCCCACTCCTTGCACGGTGTGCGTTTCCTGCTGCTGAATCACAGGCTCCTCAGCTTCAGAGTCTACTCCTCCCCAGTGACTACTTGCCCCCCTCTGGACCACACGGGCTTGGCCAGCTGCCCGTGTCCCAGAGTGGAAAAGAGCTGGGGACACGATTTGGATGTTTTTGAATGCCTTTGCTGGAGTTTTTTTTTTCTTTGAAAACAGAACTCCAGGTTTCCGAACTGAGACGCAAACATATTTGCGCCCCGGGAGCCGGTTCCTAAGGCAATGGAGCCGACCTTCTGCCCCTCAGTGACTAGCCTGGACCTGACTTTCTCTGCTGGGATGCTCTGGCCTCCTCCAGAACCAGGGAGGCTCAGGACTGTTAACACATCTGACTGCTCTTTTTCCCATCTTGACAAAATTCATTCGGTTGCAACTCTTCATGACCCTTTTACTCCATAAACATTTCTAGCACCGTGATTTCTCCTCATTTTCCCTTCTTTGGGTGAGAAATGCCTCCAAAGCCCAGATTTTGGCACAACAACTCCTAGACTGTTTTTATAGTCTCATCGTAGTACTTCTTTGTTACAGCTCAATATTTCTGAATTTTGTTCCAAGTCATTATTTTACATTTATAAATATCAGATTGTATTAATTGGTTCCAGCTTTAAAAATGTTCCATCAGAGGTTATTTTCTGCTATTTTGATGGTGGTTTCTAAACCTGGAGCGCCAAGGCCCTGATGTGGGCCGTGTTCTGCAAGCATCCCTGAAGGACTGATGTGGAACGGAAAAGATACCCAGATCCTGGGCCTCGCCGTGTCCTTTGAAGACTGTGCTGGCCATAATAGCTTCAAAGAATTTCAACAAGTTCCTAAGACATGACCTTCCCTTTCCGAAAACCACGCTGGCCAGCCTTGCCTTAATCAAGCTCTGCTTCTCCAAGCACCCTTTTACTTGATCTCCTGCAGCAGTTTTTAATACTTTCCCTACAAGTGAAGTTAAACTAACTGGCCTGTAATTTCCTGGAGTGTCCCTAAGCTCTGTGAAATAACAGCATTTGGTTGGCTACCTTCCAATCCTGCCTGGATTTTTTTGTTTTGTTTTAAAACGCAGGATTGAAAAGGCCAGAGAATGCTTCCTGTCGCCCTTTCCCTTCGTTTCTTCCATGACATACTGCTCATTCTGTTCCCAGTAGATCTGCCATTTTAATAACTTCAAACCTCTTAAATGTTTTCACGTATCATTTGTTCCTATCTCTGAAACATGAGTTTTCCATTTATCATTTTGACAAGGGCCACCCCCAGAAATGGGGGCTTACAATTCTACTGAATAGACTATTAAATTGAGGTGCTGTATAAGAAATGAGTTTCACATTAGGAATCTGGGAAAGGGTGGCAACTAGATTATAATTAAGTCTGTGTTCTTACTTGTGAGTTATTATGAACGCACGTTGGGGAAACAGCTGAGAAATATGTCTACATGTACTGGAATAGGAACGAAAAAATGGAACTACTACATCTGAAGATGCTAATCCAATGCACTAGCAAAGTGTCTTAAAAATGGGGTGAAACTAATTAGATCTTTAGATATAAAATTTGAATCCTATATCTTTTTAAACTGCATTTCGTTCATCACTCTCAAATCTCATGTCAGAAAAATCCATATTTAATGATCTCTTAGAATGATCTCCCAATAGAAAAGCCTATAGAAATATTTTAATTAAAATATATCAGTTAAAAAATAGGATCTTATTTTTTTTACTGATAGAAGTAAAGAGGAAAATAAATAATTATTTGTAAAATTGCACCATATCACATAATCTTTAGGATTGTCCAGGTTCTTTATTGTATAGCATTCATTATTATTTGTAATAAGTGAGTCACCAACTAGGGTATAAAAACCTTTATTCTTTATAGATGATTTTTATTTCAGCAGGCTTTTGGTTTTTTGGGTTTTTTTTTTTTTTGGTGACCTAATTTGTCTTTTCTGAATAAGTCACAGACTGGCGTGAAACCACGGCCGAGGTGTGGATGGAGGCTCATTTCCAGGTAGGGAGGTACAGTCAGCACCATCATGAAGTGAAGAGAACCCTGGAGGAGAATCTAAGACTTCTAAGACAGTTGACTCTGATTTCAGATAAGTTAGATGAACAAACTTCTGCTTAATTGGCAGTCTTTTTCTTTCTAATTTATCAAGGCAACAACGTCAAAGTCCAAAATTTGGACATCTCCCTTACAGTGCTCACATACTGTGTATCAGATATCTAATCGCAAGTGGGAGAATCTTTGGGTGTATGGTACATGTAGACTTCTCCCAGGGAACATTTCAGTTGGCTTTGAATGACAGTTAATATTTTCCTTTTTAGTTTTGGTCAGGACTGAGTATACCTGCAAATGAACAGGTTGGATTCTCTATGTGGGCCATAAAGCACACATACACACAAATATTTGTGCATATTTAGCAAATAAATTTAAGTTTGGGCATGAATCTTAAAGCATGGATTTTTTCCAGCGTTCGAAATGTTTTCTAATAGATTTCCACCTTTAGGATTTAAATAAAAATATGTACAGGATAATATGTAATTAAAATATGTACAGGATTTACCTTTCCTATTTAGTATATATTGTACCATGTAACTACAAAATTAGTATGTATTCATTCACTCTTCTCGCACTCCTATGCCTTTGCTTGAGCTGTTTCCTTTTCTTAGGATGCCTTCTCCCACATTTGAATGTCAAGACTTACCCACTCAAGGGTGGACAGCTTTGAGCCCAGTGAAAGACTACTGGGTTTGTGGTAGAGTGAAAAAACTTGAGGCTATGTATTTAACTATGGTTAAATCCAAGTTCTTCAGGTTTCTAATTACTAGACTTCCTACCTTCTCTCTGCCTCCATCTCCCTATATGTAAAATGAGGATATTTATATTTATTTTTAGAATTGTGATATGAGTTAATTGGGATAATATATTGAAAGTATCAAAATTATCAGCCCCCCTTTCCTTTCCCACCCAATGCCACCTTCTCCACAAAGCTTTACTAGATCCCACCCCGCTCCCCGCCCACCTTAGCTAATGGAAATCTCATCTTCTTTTGAACGCCACTATACTTCATCTGTCCCTCGTGGACTTCACTATTTTCTGCATTGTGTTATTCACTCATTTAACAAACATTTATTGAACACCTATGTGTCACGCATATATATATTTTTTCTAACTAGCCCTTACGCTCCTTGAGGTTAGGGTCTTTATAATATTTGCATTCCCCTAACTTGAATGTACTTGTTAATTGTTTGGTATTGGGTTAAATACCACTATTTGGTAAAACTGGTCACTATATAATGCAGGCAATATCTCTATATCTGTTTTCATATGTGTGCACATCCTCAAATAGGATTACATGCTGGAAATTATGCTAATATATAATGCAAGTAGATGGGATCATCATCTTCATCCTTACTATTAAATACTATTACTAATAATAATATAATAAAGTAATAGCTAACAATCCTGAGACTATACATAAAGGAGAATATTCTCTTCCTATTCCCACATGAGTCCTTGGAGTAGTTCCTGCTAGAGCAAAATATGTTTTCCAAAAAGAGAAGGTGAATGAACAAATGGGCTGTAGCTATGTCTCTGTGGAATTACATTAGCACAAATCTAAGCAGGTTTTCAAAGAACTGTGGTTTATAAATAAAGACTCTCACATATATACAATATCATGGCTAGATGAAATTCTAAAGTTTCAGGGGAAATTACACAATTTCAAAATGAGGCTGTGTGTATACAACACCAAGCCATCCAGATGAAAGCTTGAGCCAATTATTTAGGAATGTAGTGTTTTCTAGCCCAGACATTTCAAGTCGTTATCGGAAATATGTAATGTGATTCTGACACTATTTTCCGACTCATGGATGAACTGCACTTTAGTGAAATTTCACTTTAATTTGCTGCTCCTAATCGACTGCAGGCTAGGAAACCAGAAAGCCAGATTGGTTAGAACTGTGTTTAAAGTAAGAACGACTAGGCTCTGATTTAGGGCCAATGAGAGTATCCTACAAATAGAAGTAAATGTAAGTGCACGGGCTTATAATATCTGTTTTGAGTTCTCCCTCCAAAATGGAGGTCTATTTCTTTCTTTCTTTCTTTCTTTTTTTTGTGAGGAAGATCAGCCCTGAGCTAACATCCATGCCAATCCTCCTCTTTTTGCTGAGGAAGACTGGCCCTGGGCTAACATTCATGCCCATCTTCCTCTACTTTATATGGGGACGCCGCCACAGCATGGCCTGACAAGCGGTGCATCGGTGCGCGCCAGGGATCCAAACCCAGGCCGCCAGCAGCAGAGCGTGCACACTTGACCACTACGCCACAGGGCCGACCCCCAAAATGGAGGTCTAAAAGGAAACAGAACTCTATGAATTTCTCATGTAATCTAAGTAATTTTGTTAGGTTATTTCTTCTCCATTGCAGAGTTTCCTCTCAGAAAGAAAATATATAAGACTTCGTAAATGGGTTTCTGAGCTCACCTGTGGCAAGTGTTCTAGTTGCTATAGACCATGCAAGACTTTTAGACTCACGAGTAGGCTGTCCACATGCCTTCAAAGTCCAGAGGTTCACAAAAGAGCTTGGCTTCTGGACCTCTTTCATGGCCACCACTCACAACTACCTTGGGGCTCTCAGTGGGCATTGCTCATAGCTTTTCAATTCATTTGGAGTGAGGTACCAGGTAACAGAGTTCCTGAACAGGTCCTCAGTGTGGAGGGACTGAGACTGGAAATGTGCTCCCCTTGTCCAGATGTGCATTCTATCCTTGCCTGATGCTGACAAGGAGCCTGATTTGTTTCATGTTCTTTATCCACTTTTGCTACAACGACTGACATTAATGCGCATATAGTGCACCCAATGTCCAATCTCTGTGGTGCTCATCCTGCTTTCCTTTTCTTCTGGAACCATTCACAAAAGAGTATGTGAGTGGGTGTGGGAGGCTTATTGCCTAAATGCCTCTCTGGAAGAATGTGGTAGAGCCAGATGTGAAATGGACCTCCCCTGAGTGAAGGATATGCAACCGAGAGTCACAGCACATATTGGAGAGGAATGGCTTTCTAACTGAACTCTGGATTTATAACACTGTGCTATCCCACATCCAAGTCAAAATGCCTGTCCAGATTAGACATCAAAACTGGCCTGTTATCATCTCTGATTTTTACTGAGCATCTTTGAAGAAGAAAGAGTCCTTTGGGGGGGCTAATTGATCCCAGGCCTGAGAATTGGACATGGGTTTCTATGGCTACTTCAGAAGAAAACTTTCAATATTATAAATCCAGGTATCACATAATGTTTCAACTGGAGCATGCACATTCAGAACATCATAACAAAAGGGAAAAGGTACGTGATTTGACTTCAACAGCACAGAATAAGTTTTCTATGATAGTGAGTGTAGTATAGCAAGAGTTAATGCTATAAAATCCACGATACTGTCAATCATAAATAAATCCAATGAAACTTGTTCAATAGTACTCAGGCAATATTAAAGAGCCCGCTATGAAATCATCCAAGACCTGAGACACATAAAAACTTTATTAGTCATCACTGAAATAAAGTGCAAACAAGTTCGTCTCAGAAAGAGCCAAAAATCTTTATGCTTTCAGTCTGCAGAGCCATAAAATAGTGCCTGACAAATTTTAAGTGATAGTCTAATTAATCGCTGGATTTTTATAGTTTCTTGTAAGCTGTGAGTTAGATATTAACAAGGCAGAGTGAGAGGAAATCCCCTTACCGAACGTGAGTTCTAAGTCCTTTGCACAAACCCACTGGTCAGCCAAGCCAGACTTGTGTGTGAAGTATCTGCTAGAAATGGAATGGACCACTAATGAAGATTACCGTCATTTTCACATTGATTAAAGTGGGACATAACATGTGCACAAAGCTCACAAACTGATGGAAGATTATTCCAGCTGTGCCTCTGTCTTGTGCAGGAAACACTTTCTGGAGGCATTTTTACGTTGTTTCTTAGGTGAAACTAACACTTTGTAATACGCTAATACTATGACTCCCTTTAATACCATCACATACTGAATAATTACCATGAAAAAGTATGACCCAACACTTTTGTATATAAAAATTCTGATTTATATTCTTCAATTGGACGCAGCAATGGTGTAGACAATCTAGGGCAATTTTATTCCTAGAGAGGGATTTTGTTAAAAGGGAGGCAGATTTTTTAAGTGCCCACAATCAGAAACAAATAGTTCCAATGAGGAGCAGGAATTTGCTTTCAAAGAACAAATTAATTAAAAAAAATTGTCTTTAAGATTATGACTTAGATTCTTATTTTATAAAAATTACAAAAATGTCTTCAATAAATACATTTACCTACCTCATAATATAAGGGAGTACCACCGCCTAGAGGTTTCTTTGCCTTTTTAGATGCAGTTCCAAGAAGTGTATTTGTTTCGTCGATCTGTAAGAAAATTAAATTCATCTATAATGAAAAAGAAAGGTGTACTTAAAGAATACTTAGATATCTGTAACTTTCAAATAGCTGGGTGACTTGAGGGGTGGGGAACCTAGCAAGAAGGAGATATACATCAATTAGGTGAAAGATCTACAGTCACTCTGGTAAGCTGTTAGTGATTGTATGAGTAGGTGCCATCTGACACAACTTTTCTATGTTATCATTGCCCCCTCACCCCCAACAGCTACGATTCCCTGCAGACTTCATTCTTCTAGTTAGCTATGGACTTCCCTATAAATATATTAAATAGTTTCATCTTTTATTGTTATTGACTCTTTTATTAAATAATTCCTCATAGTACCTAGCATGGAGCCTGGTATGACCTCAGAAGTTTTCGTTAAATGAATGAATGTTGAATGGGCAACATTCACGGCCAAGAAATAATTCTTCCAGATTAAACAATTCAAATTTATTCTAGCTCAGTTTTTTTTTTTTTTTTTTGTGAGGAGATCAGCCCTGAGCTAACATCCACCAATCCTCCTCTTTTTTCGCTGAGGAAGACGGCCCTGGGCTAACATCGGTGCCTATCTTCCTCCACTTTATATGGGACGCCGCCACAGCATGGCTTACCAAGCAGTGCGTCGGTGCGCGCCCGGGATCCGAACCAGCGAACCCCGGGCCGCCGCAGCAGAGCGCGCGCACTTAACCGCTTGCGCCACCGGGCCGGCCCCTCTAGCTAAGTTTTTATTTAAAATAATCCACCAAAATTTAGCAAACAGCCCAAGAATATGATAGTTTTATTTATTGTTTTATTCTATTACTTTAAGAAAAAAAATCTTCAAGGGGCTTAGAGGTGGGAAGGGCCAGGTACCTGCTGGAGAATGTCTTGCCATGATACCATACTGAAGAGTTTACGCTGAGGGGCCTGGACAGCAAGAGTGAGGGCTCGAATGAGAAGATTGTCCTCAATCTGGTTTCCAACTACAAAAGCGACGGAGCCCTTCCAATCGTTCTGTTGCAAAACCAGAAGAATTAGATCGTAAATACTCCTAGCTAGGTTATTTTGTGCCAAAGCCTTCCACTGAAAAAGAGGATAATTTTCCCATAAACCTTACCTGAAAGACAGAGTTGGCCTTGTAGTGGATGGGGGTTCCTGATTCAAGTAGCCGCAAGGCGGCAGTATTGTGCCAAATTTCAAGCAACTTGACTAAAAAGCAATTTTCTTGAGAAAAGTAGGCCTTTTATTTTAAGGAAGACAATAAAAAAAAAAATGACACACTTTCACTAGAATGCTGTCCAAGAACAATTTGGTATTTGGAAGTTCATTCATATGTTACAAACATACATTAAGATATAATCTCAAAAGCAGGAATCTTTGTTTTGCTCCCTGAAACATCCTAAGGCTCTAAATAGTGCTAGAAACACAGCAGGAGCTCAATAAATATTTGTTGAATGTTGGGTAATATTGAATGCATTGCCAAATGGGCTTTTACATGAAGTAAAAACTCAATCCCTGAGGTTTTTGTAAAGCACAGAACTAGAACACATCCCTTCCTCCTAATGTAACACAAGAATCTCATTGCTAATTCACATGGGTTCTTCCCACTCTGGGAAATAGGCTAAAATATTACACTGGGATATGAAATTTTGCATCATATAATTTAAATAAATGTTACTAAAGGCAATATTCTTATTTAGCAATCCTTTTCTCTCTGTCTATTATAATTAAAATTTCTTTTGGGAAGAAGCAATTCTCCGGAGGAGATTAAGAATGGACTTTACTGAATTTCCACTGTGTGGTACTGAGAGAAGAGCCAAACACACGCAAATCGGGTCTAGTGCTTCTGAACACTAACACTTTTCTGGGGAGACGGACCAAGCAAACGTGATCAAGACACGAGGAAAGAGAGAGAATACTACGGGAGGGCACTCCAGCCATGTGCTCTCACTAGGCCTTAGCTTCCCTGTTTATAAAATAAAGGGGTTGGACAGGGCAATATCTCAGCTTCCCTCTAGCTCAACTCTAGGGATCTGATTCCAACAGAGTAAAACTCCTCCTTGGTGAATTCTAAAACAATGAAAAGATTTTACACAAATTTAATGAAATGCATAATTTTATGTGTTCTCTCTCGTTTCTGTCCAGTTCATAGTCAGGGTAAGGACAGAACTAGGGCGTAGGTGGGAGAAAGACCTTAGTGCAAATTCTTCCTTACCATCGAATAGTGATCATCCTTAAATTTCTCTTACTTTTCTCCATGGACACTTGCTGACTACCTAACAAAACCCACCCAATTTTCAATGCTTTCACCAAAACACAAACCACACATAAAAGCATAAAAATGTATAGTTTACCTACAAAGTGTGTATATGTGTGTGCATAGACATGCATGCATACATAGATGTGGCTCTATGTGTTTCCCTCTGTTTTACTGAGTTTAAAAACTTTGTTTTGTTTGCTAATTCACCATAGGAATGAGCATCTGTTTTTTAAACATTCTGATTCTGAAAAGTAGGTATATATCTATAATGCATTCTTTTGAAAAAAATTCCATTATCACAAAATGACCTTTCCTGCATTAAATGACTTTCTCTTCTCTGGTCTGCTCTGCTCCCTCAGTCAAAGCTGCAGCTATAGTCATCAATAAAGGAGGAAAATCTCTTTCATTCTCACCATCAAGTACACATGGTTCCTGAACAGGCAATACCTTGAAGTTCCTGTCAGTTACACTTTCCAACACTGAAGATTTTAATGACTGCCTCTACGCACTTATCCCCCTCTCTACTGCAAATTTTCTTGCCAATATTTGAAAGCTAATGGTGACAAGAAAGGGCTGCCTCTCAGCTCTTTTGGGGACAATTCAGAAAGAGGGCATAGTAGTCCACCATCTACTTGTTAGTGTCTGGTGTCAAAGGCAGGTGTTGACTATTTCAGACTAGAAAAAAAGAAGGGAGGAGGAAGGAATTAACAATTATTGAAATATGCCATGTGTCAGGCATATGTTATCTCATTGAATCCCTAAGTAATCCCTTTAAATAGGTGCACTAATACTTTATAGATGGAAAAACAGAGGCCCAATGAAGTTAAACAACTTGTTCAAGGTCATTTTGGCAGAACTTCATGGAGACCACATACATGGCTTACAATTTTGTGATCATTTCAGAGCAGTTTTAAGAGCACGTCTTTGGGGTCAGAACGCCTTTCCATAATCCTTAAATTGCACCTAATGGCTACTCTGGCCACAGTAAACGTAATAGGTGAAGCTTTATATCACATGTTAAAGTGTACAGAGCCTTTGAAAATAAATTATGTATTAAATCCTTAAAACATCTGAGATTACTTTTTTATCAATGACAGTTTTATACAAGCTCAAAGAAGTTAAGGAAATTTCCCAAGGCTGTTTCTCTCAAAACCCAGTGCTCTTGTTACTTTGCTCTAGTAACACAAGATCTGTTCCTCCAATTCATGGCACTATACTGAAACTTCTGGGCTCCCTGCAATCACCTTGAGACAGGTTGCCTGGGCTAGAGCGGGTCCAGATTTGTTCAGCTTCAGAGATTTCTATGAGGCCCATTGGGAGCTAGACCATGTCTCTCCATTGCAAGGGATCTGAAAAGTCCAGCTGAGGCCCAGTTTTTCATCTGCACTCTCTAGCCCACCAAACTCCTGCTCCAAAAATTGGATCTATTTGGCAAAATAGGACCCGTGGAGGACTCTGTTGGAGTCATGGATTAGTGTCTAATCATATCGCCAGACCCCAGGTAAGCATAAAATGGTCTGATCAGATAGTAATAATGCAAACCAAGATTGCCTGCAAAGAAGGATGCACTCAATGGCATGCTGCACCAGGGGGCAGCAAGATGCCAGGAAATGCACAATGTTCAAAGAACGGAGAGCGAGTCATTTCCTGTATCTAAAATTAGGAAGAATTGTTAAATAAATGATGCTCTGAAAATATAATTTCTGAATCTTTCTCTTAGTATTTCAGGATAACTGCAGATTCCAAATCTCTACTAACTGACAGCTGTTTTAGAAATAGGAAATTATTCTGTAAAAAACTGGACACAAATTAAATTTGGTAAAATCCAATGAAAAACACACCTCCACCCGTATCCCACCTCGATACGCAGTGAAACAAAGTCCTTCAATTTGAGTTCACAGGGCAGCAAGAGACATTGAGTACAGAGAAAACAAATGTTGACCAGAGGGGAGAAATGAAAGCACTACGTGCCCATCCTAGTCCATCACACCCCGAGTCCTGCAGCGCTCCTGCCTGTGGGTGAATTTGTTTAAGACAGTTCAAGGAGTTTGCGCGTGATTAGTAGCATAAGCCTAGAGAAAGAAAACATTAATCATTTTAGAAAAACTACACTAGATGTCTCCAACGGTGAAGGAAGAGGGTTTTAGTCTGGCACACCTCAAACACTTTAGGAAATAAAGTCAGCTTTCTATTGCCTGGAGGCATATACGTACTGTACATGATTATTGCTGAGTCTTGCCCTCTAGTAGTTATTGATAAAGTCATTCAAAGGATGGAATGAAGTCATGTATGGACACAATCCATTACCTTTTATTTACTTTACCAGTCTCACCTAATTTGAAGCCTGGCAGGAGGGCGTCTTAACCCAAACACTTACATACTGCTGGTCTCCTACGGCAAGAAAGTGCTCGTGTAAATGCAGAGCCTGGCTGTCTCACATAAGCCTACCGTCCCAGAGACACAGGGTAGATTTATAACTATTTTTCTTTCATATATTGTAAATTCTCCAAATTTTACTTAGGCATTCCTATACTCTAGTATAATTACAAAAACTCTTTCAAAAACAAGTAAAAAGTAGCTTTTGGATGATGGGAATGAGATTGCTTCCTTCCATTAGCACAAATATTCAGCTGGTAGGCAAAAAGGCAATGGCAGGAAATGCATGCTCTCTTCTGCTGCCTTTGCCCTGCAAGACCTGGGATGAGATTCCCACAGTCCTCTATCCAGAACTGATCAGAGCCCTGTGAGCTCTAGGAACCAATAGTGGTCAGCTCCTTTATTTGGAGAAGATATATAAAAGCCCCAAGTAAAGTCAATGCAACCTTAAAAAAGTCAAGTTTTGTTAAGTTATTTAACGCTGTGCAGATACGCAAACCTGTACTTTATGTCAATACTCTGCTGAAAGGATAACCTTTTTGTTAAGTAGATTTACTGCCAAATGAACAGGGATTTGTGAATGTCTTTCTCAGACTGATTTTTTCTTCAAAAGGAGTCTTGGATCTCCATCAGCAAAGGAGTGTTAGTATAGGCTGTTGGCCAGCAGAAGAAATATTTTTATTACATAGAACTGGCTGCTATAATCGTATTTGTTAAAAAGGGATTCTAACTGTAAAATAAGTTGGAAATATAGCTTAGAAAAATGGGTGCATGTTGTTATGTAATAAACAAGAACAATACAAACGACCAGGATATGCAGTTATCTAACTCCTTTGTCTTTACTAAACAAGTTCTTATTATAGACTCCTCTCTAATTATAGGTTCCTCACAATTTATTATAAAGACTATAGTTTGACATGTTATCTTCATGCTGTTGTAAGTACTTTTCCTTTAGGAATTGGTTCACGGGGCTGTCACATTTTCTCAACTAGATTGTAAGCTGTTTAGGTCAGAAAAATTGTTTTGTGTGCTTTTGCACCTTATGGTGCCCAGTAGTGCGTGGAAAATAGAGCAGGGATCTCTACGTAAATATCTGTTGATTGATATTTTAAAGCAACAGAGAATATGCTTGGCATGAGGATTGTGACCCTGGGGATCAGAAAGTGCTAGAATGTCAGGAAACTGAGCAGGGTATATAGTCCATAGGCCTGAAGTCCTTTAGGAGGAAAACAGACTGTATCTGATCTAACACGGTTCATACCAGGGGACAGTAACAAGGGTTTGGGGAGTTAGGCCCTGCGGCCATTCCTCTGCTGAGACACCTTTCCTGGGAGTGACTCAGACAAGCAACGCTATGCGAGGGTCAGGAGGCAGGTAGTAGGGAAAAAGTAGAAGAGTAGGCTCTTCCAGATAGTAGGGAAAAAGCCAAAGACTCACATACACACATGCATTGACTATAAAACCATACCTCCCATCTCCTTCCTTCCTTTCTCCCATCTCCCGTCAATAGGGCTCTTTACGGCCTGCTCTCTCTTCCCTTCCACCTACTGTCTATAGGCTGAAAATTCCATGATCCCTTTCTCTTTCAAGGTGACTTTGAAATTCTTATGACATTCTTATAAGCTTGATTTTGTGGTGGAAGAAGATCAGGGTGGGGTGGGGAGAGAAGGAGACAGAGTGAAGCCGCACATAAAAAGCGTGGTCTACGTCCAGAATCTGAACCTGACACCCGCCTCCTGCAGCAACACCACCACCACATCCCCCCTCATCTGACCTCCATCCAGGAGTGTGCTGGATCTGACTGCCCACGGCTCTTCACAACTCTGTTCAGTGAGGTTGCATTGATAACTTGAAATTCGCCACGGTGGGGGTATTTAAACTATGGCAATGGTGAATGCTACAAATCAGAGCTTTCCTCCTGGAGAACAGTTTATTAAACATTTACCAGCACATGAAGGCCCCCATCCCAGGAAGGCCTGTGTGTCTAAGACTGACTTAGAGATGATTTTGATAGGAAAGGCCAAGGCTGTCTCTGAGAAAATATTGAGGTCAAAGTAGATTCTCTCCATCTATTGCACCCTGACCCCCAATGCACATTGTTCAGTAGTGTGCTGTATGAAATGATAATTAAGTGTCTGCTGATGCTGTTTCAGGTATGACCCAGCCTTAAGCACCATCCTTCAAAATGGGCTCTATGAAAAGCAGGTGACAAGGTAAGGACATAGAGGCCACGGTGGGAGCAGCAGGGCCAACCCACTCCATGGCTCTCCTTTCCTCCTGACCATCTCAGGAGTCTACTTTCCCACTCAGGACCTGAGCACCCAGGCCACTGCCTTGGGAGGTCCCTGAGCGCCCCTCACCCACAGATGACAAGGCGCCCTCCAATTTTGGTGGCCTGTTGAAGCACAGGTCATTGTGGCACAGTGATTAAGAGCCTGGCTCAGGAGACAGACTGTCTGAATTCAATCTCAATGCACCAGCTGTGTATCCTTGGACAAATTACTTAACTTCTCTGCGCCTGATGCATAAATGAGGATAACGACAGTACCTATCTCTTGGGAGTGTTGTGAAGACTGAATGAGAAAACCTATAGAAAGCCCTTCTAAGCACAGCACCTAGGAATAATCATAGCCATCATCATGGATATTATTTTGGGGGGCTTCTGGTCTTGTTAGTCATTAGAACAAACATGGTTATTCCATACATGCTGTTTCAAGTGTGGAGAGCTTATAGGTAAACCAAGAAAAAAAATCAAACAGAGTATCAACAGTTGTATCATAAAAAAGCAAATATTAATTTGAATAACAGTCTATTTGTAAAGTAATTTTCTTTTTGATAGCAATAAACTTGTTAACTGATATATTTGTAAAATATTTTAGGCCCTTGCAAGAGAGGGCAAAAGACATGAACATACCAAGTTTAAAATTCTAAAGGTATATAATTTTCAGAGCTATGGGAAAGGCTGTGAGAGTGTGGCAGGAGGGACCTTTAAGTCATTTTGTGCATGGCACAGATCAGTCAGAGACATCAGCCCAACACCAACCATGAAAAAGACATCAATTAGAGTCAAATGAGAAGTACAGACGCTGACTAAGGAGATGATGAGTTCTGAGGTGGCCATGTAGAGGGTGGGGGAAGAAAGTAGCACCAAAATAATTTTCATTAGAGATAGGGACTGCTTGCTTGGCTTAAAAAAATAAGAACATGGATCAGATGTTTGGTATTTGAATTGCAAATATTAATCTGGTTAATTTTCTGGATGCAAACCTAAAACATAGATGTCAGGCCGGGCTAGTTCTTAACAAAAAGCAAAGTGGTGGGGCCAGCCCGGTAATGTAGTGGTTAAGTTTGCGTGCTCCGCTTCGGGGGCCTGGGGTTCATGGGCTTGGGTCCTGGGCGTGGACCTATGCACCACTTATCAAGCGATGCTGTGGCAGGCGTCCCACATATAAAGTAGAGGAAGATGGGCACGGATGTTAGCCAAGGGCCAATCTTCCTCAGCAAAAAGAGGAGGATTGGCACCAGATGCTAGCTCAGGGCTAATCTTCCTCACCCAGGAAAACAAAAAAAAGAAGCAAAGCGATTGAAGTGTATTTTTGATAGAGAGCCTTAGTGCACCCCTCTCTCTAGATAAGACTGACTCCCTGGCCTGCTGCTGTATTCTGGCTACCCACAGCCCCTATAGGTCTTTCCAGAATCCACCATCCCCTTCTTCTGGGTAGAATAAAATTTACCCACATCACCTCCTATTCAGCTCAGGGCCTTAATACTTGATTTGCTAATTGGATAAATAAATATACCCCATGGCTGTAGTGACCAGGACCACTTTAAAGTATTTTTTTCTCTCCAAGATATCCATATTTTCAAACAGGAATCCCAGTAACCTCTGGACAACTCAAAGGGATGCTGTGCTAACGGGGGCATGTTAGGCAGTGGGCTGTGCCAGTGGAAAAGCCTCCCCTAGAATCATACCACCTAGATGACTTCCTACTTCACCCAGGTGCTTGGCATATAGTAGCATTCAATAAATGTTTCTTGAACTTAGCAGCCAAAACCACACACTAAAGAGAATTTTTACACATGCTTAGTATGAGAATGCCAACTAAGTATGTGGCATTTTATCAGCTACACT
This sequence comes from Diceros bicornis minor, assembly GCF_020826845.1. NCBI lineage: Eukaryota > Metazoa > Chordata > Mammalia > Perissodactyla > Rhinocerotidae > Diceros > Diceros bicornis. The sequence continues at coordinate 50,399,121 of NC_080743.1, forward strand.
CAGCACTTAGGAAGGAACCATGTCTCTGAATCACTGAGCATTTGAGTTAAAGAAAGAGCATATTCCTTTGATTCTTAGACAACACTGTAATGTCTTACATTCACCAATGAGAACTCAGCAGTCTAGAAGCATCTTTACTGTGTATGCACACACTATCTGGCTGGTTTTCTTTGACTTCATAAATATTAAATGTGATCACTAATTAAAATTATTGAAGTTCTGGTATAAAGAGGCAGAGCTCTGAAGTGGTATCAAATTCTGCCTCTGTGGTTTCTTAGCCAAATGACCCTGGGCCTATCTTTCTGACTCAGTTCTCTCATTTATAAAAATAGATCTAATAATACAACCTTCTAAAGGTTGTTGCAGGGCTCTAATGAACAAAAATGCCAAGGGTCATTTTGTAAACTATAAAAGCACTGTGCAAAGGTAAAATATTAATATATTCAAGGGAAATATTCTAATTTCCCTTAGAAAGCTATGCAAAACTGGGTTAAAAGAGATGATTGATTCTGTAATTTTGAATTTGGATATGTCCTGAGGATCTTCTCTGGACAGTTTCGCCTCTGAGCTTAGGCTCTTTGGTTGTTTTTCTTTCATTTTTCAGAGTCCTTGGCCCATCCCACCAACCTAGCACATGAGCCTAATTTGGTTTTGCTCCATGCATCAGAGAGTTTTAAGACAGCTATTAAAACACCACATGGAAAAGCTTTGCAGGGAATTCTACTCCACAGAGAAACCACAGAAACCACTACACACCTTAACTATCTCCCCACCCCCAACAGTTGGCTAAAATTACGGCTCCATTATGTTAGTACAGTCCAACCAGTTTTATTGCTTGGAGCAAAATCTGAGGTCCAAAACGAACTTCAGAACATAAAAAGTAAGGCAAACCTCAAAAGGAAACAAGCTTCTTTGGGTTTTCAAACAAATATTACACATCAGAGGAATTCTTCTAACGGAGGAGACCAAGCAAAGCCAAGAGAAGTCCTGCTAATTGCTCCACAAATGTAAAATTGGAATCAGGGACTCACTCCAAAGAAAGGAGATCTCTTTTCATCATCAGATATTAAAGGCTACAACCTTTCATCAACTTTTTCCTCAGACATAAAGCCCTCTTATTCCTTCCCCAAGTCCCTTCAGTGTGGAGTCACTATCTTCCACATTAAAAATTAAGATGTATTTTCAAGACTCAATATTAGCTCATTAGTTACCCTATTGTAGCCCTTTTCTTTTGATTTTTCCACCTTACTTGCTCTAATTGAAATGTCACTTATCCACTAAGCATTGTAGTACGTTCCATGAATTTGTATAGCTGTGGTACTAGGGCTACCCAGAGGAAACAAAATAACCAACCAAGACTCTTTCCAACAAGCCATCCATGCCCCATAGCTGCTGCTTGGTTAGTTATGTCTCATGGACAATCATTTTCTTGCGTTAATGCAAGTGTCCTCACTTATCATTTGTTTACAACAAGGCCACTAATAGAGCTTAATTTCCACATCCACCTTGAGTGAGTACAGAATCACCAAGGATACCACAAGGATATAAGACTGTCCTGATTACAAACACTCTATCCTATTCTCCCCCAATTCAATAAAATGTCGAAGAAATGCCAATATTTTTGCCACCAAATTGCATCCCTCATACTGTCTCTAATACCTGGAAGCAGGACAAAAATTCTTTGACTATCTGTTCTGACTTTTAGGTCTAAAACTATGGTTTCCAAATTATGATGTGGGAAAGAAGAGACATCCAAGGATGATCCTGGTGCTGTGCCTGATCTTCTAGATATCTGAGTTTGCAGCATGCTAGTAGGGAATGATGGAGGTCTATCCAAGAACTTCCTGGGGGTGTCTCAGAAAAACCATGGCAGTGCACCTTGAACAAGGAGTGTGGTAGGGAATCTGCACCCTGCCTCAATTCAATACAAAAGAGTCGCAGTTCAACTCAACAAGCATTTATTAAATTGCTATGATTAAATGTCTATGATGTAACAAACTGTAAAGGATACACAAAAATGATTAAGAGTTTGAAAGTGAGCAAACAATGCTCATATTTCAAATAAGTTCCTTAAAAGACATTTTCCCTGTGCAGGCAACTTAACCACATAGTTGCTCTGACTGGCCCATCAAGGGAGTTAGGATGTGGTATTTTCCAGGCTGGTGTTGTGCAGTGATCTTGACTTTTTGAGCCGCCAGGACCCAGGAGTTGTTCCAGGAAGGCAAGAGGCAGTGGAGACCTGTCTCTGAGTGAGGAAACTGGGGTAAGACCCCCAAAACGACAAGTGAAGGGTAAAAAGTATTGATCAATGTCAATCAATCCTAGCAGGAGAGCAGTACGGGTGGATGTCTGAGGCAGTTCCCGAGATCTTTTTCCTAGAATGCTTATAACTTTCTTCAGATCTCCACTCAACTGTCACTATTTTAGAAAAGGATTTCTTAGGAGGTGGACACTAAGATGAGGTAGAGGAGAGCTAGGAGGGAATGTGTCACTGAAGCTAGGGGAGGAGTGGCGTATGTCGTCAAAGGCAATTAGAAGGTTACCAGTGACCTTAGCAAGAGCAGTTCTGTTTGAGTGAAATGGCTTCCTGCTCATTCCTCACTCCTGCAATCCTATATACCCTCATAATTCACATATCTCCTTTACAATATGAACGTCGTTTAAGCACCGTGTGACAAAATATTCCAAGTTAATGATTATGATAAATTTCAAGCCCTAGATCTGGTTATGGTTATTAATTTTCTCCAATTACATAGGTACACGGAGTCTATTTATTGGTTACATCAGGCAGTAATTCATTATAATTATTCCTCTCCTATTGATTCCCTTATATAGTCCTTACAATAGCTCTTTCAATGGTGTAATGAAAAGAGCACTGGATTTGATATCAGAAAATCTGATTATTAGTCCTGATTCCAACCACACGGTCTTGGAAAAACACTCAAGTACTCAGAACCTGGACCTTAGTAAAATAATACTTACAGCAGAGAGTCATTCATTCATTCAACCAGTATTTACTAAGGAGCTACTCTGTGCCAAACATTGAAATGGGCGTTAGGAACAGAATGAGTAGGCATAAGGCGTAATCACTATCCTTAAACAGCATCAGTCTGGGGAAGGAAATGCACAGATAAAGGTGAAAAGAGATTATATGTAAAAGTATTTCATTACTACAAAGCACTGTGTGAAGTATCCATTTCTATTATTATATTTTTCACCCTAATTTACTCACTCATAATTAACATTTACTATGTGAGTACCTATGTTGTATGTGCTACCCTAGAAATTGAGGATGCAAAGGTGAATAAGATAAGATCAATTAAGATAAATGAACTAAATCTGTGTATCTCAACATGGATAGACTTCAAAACATGCTGAACAAAAAAAGACAAATTGTAGAATTGGTAAGTACAATATGGAGTCATTAGTGCAAATTTTAAAAATTATACAATAAACAATACAATATATTATTCATGGACATAGATAAATAGATACATAGATAGGCTGACTGGATGTGCATCAAATTCATGATAGTGTTTGCTTCTGGGAAGGGAAAGAAAAGAATGGAACAGGGATGAGGGTGAGGACAAAGTCTCCTTCAATTTTTTTACAGTGTTTATTTTAAAAAAAAGAAAGAAAATTCAGCAATTGTCAATTTTCACGGTGGCACAAATGCGCTTGTTATACTATCCTTTCTGCTTTTCTGCATTTAAAAAAGTACTGGAAAGAAGTCCCCGCTCTCAAAAGATCCACAGTCTAGTAGGGGAGCCAGATGTAGGAACAGTCATAATGTCAGGCGATATGCATTTTACTAGTCCGCATCTCTCCCTGTGTCTTAGGAAACACCTCATGGGCAGATGCCACTTGAAGAAATAGTGGAAGCAATTCTTGGTCGATGTCTCCTGCTTGTCCACTGTCTGTCTACACAGTGGCCTCACTTCCACCTCCCGAGAGGAGCAAGGCTTTCTTGTTTAGGTTTCCTCCCTTTTTCACATTTTCATCTCAGTACATCCTTCACCAGTCTCTCGAACGTGCTCCTTTTTCTTGGGCTGAGGAAGAGATTCCAATCCCTTTTCTTTTGTACTAAGCAAATGACCCACTCTCTTTTGACCTCTTTTACAACTTTGTTCTTTTGACTCTCCATCTCTGCCTCTTCAGTTTCAGCCACTTCCTCCCCTTTCCTCTCTATCCTATTTCACATGTACATGGTTATCTTCACCTAATTCCAGTCTTCTCACTAACCATTTCCCATGTGGTCTTCTTTTCTTCATAATGAAACTCCCCCAAACATCTGACCTAACACTTGAGGCTCCCACATCCTGATAAGCCACAGTATCCTTAAACCCTATTGTCTTGTTTCTACTTCCCTCCTTCACCACCATCACCACCATCACCACCACCACCCACCCTATTGAAATTGCATCCTTGAAGATCACTGATGACATCCTATCACCAAATATACTTGCCATGCTCTATTCTCCATAGGTCTCCATAGGTGGGAGACTTTACCTACCATTTTGTACCCTTCTCCCTAATCTGATTTCCACGACACCACCGTGTCCTCATTCTCTCTTTATTCCTTTGGATATTTCTTCTCCGACTATTAGGCTCTTTCTTTTCTTTCTGTCTCATAAATGAGGATCTTTTAGATATTCCACAGAATTCCATTCTCAACCTTCTGTTCTTCTCCTGGCACATATTCTCTATGGGATATTTTAGCTACTCCCATGGCATCCACTATTACCTCTTTACTGACAGTCCCTAAGTCTATGTCTCCAACCATGAACTGTGAGCTAGAGTCCATATTTTTGACTTCCTGCTGAACATTTCTACTTTGATATTGTACCTCATCTCAAACTCATCGTTTGAGCTCTTCACCTCTCTCTATACCCTAAAAACAAAACAAAACAAAATCTTCCCCCACTACAAACAGTAAAAATCATCTAAGTTCATTCTGCTAAATTTGTCAGTTTCTGAGACTTTCCATTTCTCCCAATCATCATAACTTCAAATCCTCTCCCATTCTCCTCTTGGTTATGCAATCATACTTACTTTCTTCCAAGAGTTTCTTGAATCTGCCCCTTCCTTTTATTCTCATGGTTATTCTCTTAGTTCAAAACATAATTACCTCGAATCTGGATAATTGAAAACACCTTCTACAAGATCAATTCAAGCCTTGAGCTTCTTCCATCTCAAACCTATTAATTTTCCTAAGATATAAATTTCATCATTTCACTGTTTCTTCACAAAAACTATTTTAATTATCTAACTCTTAGACTGTATCAGGATAAAATAGAGTCCCAACTCCAAAGACTGCGATTCAAAGTCCTCTACGTTCTCTACCTCACATATTTTTAACACTATATCTCCCATTACTTTTCTAAACTCTCACAGCTCTCAGGCAAATTGCCCTGTGTAAATTCTTGAGCCTCAATTTCCTCATGTAAATAGGAATACTGTTTTTAGGGTTGTTGTAAGGATTAACCATGACAGTTTGTGTAAAGCACCTAATACAATGTCTAGTTAGTGGTTAATTGTATACCACAAACACGTCACATATTTTCTCAGCTCTCTGCTTGCTCAGCCTGGTCCTTTTATACAGAATGCCTTCCTTGCAAGAGAAATTCATGCTTCATCTGTGACTTTTTCCCTGAATGTCCCAGCCCAACAGTGATGTCTATGTCCTCTGCCTGCCTATGAAAACTTATTTTCAATACTATACTATACAGTGGTCACTATATTAGCATATGTCTTAAACTTTAGTGTGCATCAGAATTATGCTTGTTAAAGCACAAATCACTGGGCTCCACCCAAGTTTCTGATTCAGTAAGTCTAGGGCAGGACTAGAGAATCTGCATTTCTTATAAGTTTCCAGGTGATGCTGTTGCTTCTGGTCCAAGGATCATATGTTTAGAGTCACTTGTGTCTGTTTTCTCAGATTGTAAGCTCCTAGGTGGCAGGAATGCTATATTTTTCTTTTTTCCACTGACCCATTCTCCCCTTTGTATACACTCCAGGTAGTATATAGGACAGTAGTTTAATATGGAAGGAAGAAAAGTTTTTCAAGTGAATTTGATTACTTAATGAAGCTATGGTCAAACTCCATCTTCACTAGCTGGCTGCACTCAGTCTTAAACCATATCCAATATTTAAAAATCTACTAAAAGAGAATGTCTTAGTGATGGCAGGCAAACAACATACTATTTATTTGTAAAGAAAAACACATTAGGTATAGATATGGCCAGACAATCCTCAATTCTTCATGTTAGTGAAGAGGTAGGACTCCAGGAATTAAAAAAAGGAAAATTTTATTTTCCTCTGGAATGCATTTTTAGAGTTATATTTTGGGATGGACCCATCTTACATCCTGGAAATTCAAAATGCTTTAAATAATTCCCCCATTAAGGGATGTTTCTATGTCAAGGACCACTCTCTGCCTCCTCTGAAGCCTAGTGATGGATTGGGAGGAAGGAGGATTAGGAGGAAGGTGTCAATACGAAAATAGGACAGAGGAAGAAAAATGGGGAGAACTTTCAGAAGATAATGAAAGAGTAATTATGCCCCCAAACCTGGGGAAGATAATAGCCTGTTCTCCCCGTGGCTCACCCACATCTCAACTACTCCTGGGCTGAAGGCATATTATGTAAAGAGGCCCCTTCTTCACAGCTGACCAGGTTTAATGTTTGGAATGGACTGGTGGGGAATATCTACTGTAAAGACTGACATAACAAGGATCTAGGAAGGTATCCACCTTTCCTAGCTTAGCTTTGTTTCAACCCTACTTTTTCCAATCCAAGCTAAGAATAATTAGAGATGGTGATGAGGTCAACAAACAGATAAAGCAAAAGAAAGAATGTTGCCAAAGAAGCTGAGAGCATACTTTCAGTGAAGCCACCATGGAATAAGTGAAAGTGACTCTTTGTGGTACACACCATGGAGGATGAGCTGATTTCCTCGGCTGCTTTGACAGTGGTGCTAATGAAGGTACAGCCAGAAGTCCAGTTCCCATGTGGACTTTGCATGACCAAAAATTCTGCTCCGCGTGAACAAAACCTTTGGTCTCTAGACGTGATTGCTCTTGATTATTAAACACAAGAGGGACCAAGAAAAACGTTTCTTCATCAAAACAGGTCATTATTTCTTTAAATGTAGTTTAAAGAATAACCTATTTGAGCAAAAGTGTCATCTTTATAACAGAGTAATACAACACATATACAGTTATTTCCGTAGCAAAGGTTGAAAATATGGTCATAATAAGCCGTTTTTCCACAAACGTTTTCCTAGTGTTATATTGTCTGTGCCACACAAGGCCACATACTAGAATCATATTTGGCAGAAATGCAATAAGAACAACACAAAGAATAATGATTGTGAGGGGTGAGGACAAGGGGAAGCCAGGAAACAGAATTTATTTAATTTTAGAGAGCATTTCACAAGTTTTCATATCAAAAATATTGAGTTACTGTGGAAGTAGAGGAAATGTTTTGTCACGGTTAGAGAACCGGCTTAAAAACAAAGGTAAGGTTAAACGGGCACTCCTCTGGATGGAGAAGTGTTAATGGTGGGAGACCCTGGGGATCATCCTTGGATAGGTCGTCTTTAACTGCTTTTATACAAGAATCGAAAATAGGCTACAGTGAAACCTAAAACTGCAGAGTTCAGTGCTAGGAGATTTCTTTCATTGTCATTTAGTCCAATTTCTTCATTCTGCAGATGGAAACAAAAAAAAGCTATGACATGGAGAGTTGGTTAAAGTGACACAGATGGGGCCGGCCCCGTGGCTTAGTGGTTAAGTGCGAGCGCTCCGCTACTGGTGGCCCGGGTCCGAATCCCGGGCGTGCACCGACGCACCGCTTCTCCGGCCATGCTGAGGCCGCGTCCCACATACAGCAACTAGAAGGATGTGCAACTATGACATACAACTATCTACTGGGGCTTTGGGGAAGGAAAAAAAAAAAAGTGACACAGATGGCAAGAGGCATGTCCTGATACCCAGACAGCGGGCCTTCCTCTGACACCCTGCCTTGCCTTCCTTAGCAGATGTTGTGACCATGACACTGCGCCAAGGGCACAGTTAAGCACTGCAGGGAGATGTCACAAAGCTTTCTGAGTTGAGAAAGCATGTATTTCAGATGAGATTCAATATGGGAAGTATAAGTGGATGTACTGAGGAAAACATAATCCAAACCCTAGTCACATGTTTAGAGGCTTTGATGATGAATTATGGGAAATGCGTCTCTATGTCATACTTTCCAATAACCATCAGCTCCATGTGCTACAGTTCTTTGGAAAGGCCTGTGCTCATCATATCTAGAAAAAAGTGGGAACAAAATAGAAAACATTATCCTCCATTATATAAAACCAGAGGGTCTTGGAAAGCTGTGTTGAGTTTTAGGCATAAAAACTAAAAAAGGCTTGAATAGCTGGAAAGATTCACAGAATGGCAAATAAACTGGTCATGAGGAAGGAGGGACTTCAATAGGAGGATCAACTAAACCAAATTTAGGATAGAGAGAGAAAATATTACAGTATATCTTAGTCTGTTTGGGCTGCTATAACAGAATACCCAGAGTTGCTGGCTTATAAACAACAGAAATTTATTTCTCACTGTTCTGGATGCTGGGAGTCCAAGATCAAGGCACCTGCAGATTCAGTGTCTGGTGAGAGCTCATTTTCTGGTTCATAGATGGCTGTCTTCTCACTCTAACGTCATATGGCAGAAGGGGTGAGGGATCTCTCTGGGGTCTTTTATGAGGGCACTAATCTCAGTCACTAGGGCTCCACTCTCACGACCTCCCAAAGTCCTCACCTCCAAATACCATCACCTTAGGGATTAGGTTTAAACTTATGAATTTTGGGGGAACAAAATGAATAATAAAACAAAATAATAATGGAATTTAAAAGACTGAGAAGTGACTTGTATTTTCATACATTACTGATGGGTGTGTAAATTGGTGCAACCCCTTTGGAAAACTCTAGGTTAGTAGCTACTAAAGCTAAACACATGCCTGCCCTATGACCAGCATTTCCATTCCTAGGTATATTCCCAAGAGAAATGAGTACGTGTCCAAAGAAAAATCAGTACAAGAATTTTATAGCAGCGTTATTTGTAATATCTCAAACTGGGGATGACCCAAATGTCAATTAGCAGGAGGATGCATAAATAAATCATGGCATATTCATACAACGGAATACTACAATGCCATAAAAAGAACATGCTACTTATAATGCAACAACATATATGTATGAATTTCACGGACATCATGCTGAACAAAAAGGGTACATTCTATATTAGTTCATTTATATAAAGCTCAAGAACAGGCGAAATGACTGAAGGTGATAGAGATCAGAATAATGTTAACTCCCTGGGGCATAGGTATTGGCTGAGGAAGGCTTGAGGGAACCTACTGTAGGACTGGATGTGTTCTATGTCTTCATCTGGGTGGTGGATTATAGGGATGTATGCATACATCAAAATGTATTAGGCTGGACATTTAATATTACTGTTTGTTTTACTGCAACAAAAAAAGAAAAAATAATAGAGGGTAGGAAGAACATGATTTAAAAGAGGGTGGTTTTGGTATAAGTAACAGTAAGGATTATTGCATTTGTTTCGTCATTTTTCCAATTAAGATTGACCGAGTATGTTCCAGGCACTATGTTCCAGAAAGGGACCCAAAGAAAATACGACTTACTTCTTGTCTTTGAGAAGTTCACAGTCAAGTGAGAGAACAGATCCATCTTTAACTCTAATAACACGGTAAGTACCATCATCGTGATATGTATAAGTACTATGGGAGCATGGTGAATTGAACACAGGAAAAGGGAAATCAGGGGTAGTTTCATGTGGAAGTACATTTGATTTGTGTCTTTAAGAATGAGAAGAAGCTCAACAAGTGGTGTCAGGGAAGGAAGGGTATTCCAAAAAATATATATATATATATCCTATATGCATGAAAGCACAAAATTGTCTAGGAAGTTTGAGTTGTCTAGTTGTCAGGTGTGACAGGGGTTATGGATACGGCAGGAAAGATGAAGGTGGGCTGGAGCTAGGAAGATTGTGAAGGGCCGAGTAAGTAACCATAAGAGTTGAGACTGAAGCAGGAAGTGACACGATCATATTGGTAGTATAGAAAAATGACCCAGGTGGCCATGTAGAGGGTACTCAGAGGGGAGAAGAGGAGGTGGTGCTGATAGTCGCTGGACACACACGGGTATGCTAACCTCGTGGTTGAACTGAAATGCATGCTGGCTGGCAGGCAGAATAAAAGTAGCTGTGGTAAGTGGTAAAATTAAGAATGCAAAATCTAATAGAAACTTGTGAGTACAAACTGATCATTATAAGATGTTGCTATGATCACTGATAAGTGGGCCTCCTGGCATTGCGACACGGAGGGAACTTTTGCAGCATGGTTTGTGGGTCTGGGCTGTGTCATGGTAGGCAGCAAGGCTACATTGCACATCCTTTAGTAAGCATTCTGGGCTTCCGGAGGATCCCTAGTTAATTGTCATTCTCAACCTCAAACTGTTGCTTCTGACTTGCTTAGTTTTTACTTTTATTTTTAATTATAGTGCAATCCAGTTCTGTGTGTGTAGTTTTTAATACAACTTACACATTTCTGTTAAATATTTAAAATGGAAATCCACAGTGCAGAGACTTCAAAGTCTGGATATGTTTCTAAATTTTTTTTTAAGTAGCATGAACAGGTAACTATTCTGAATTTTTATGAGACCAAAGAAGAAAATGATAATCAACCACAACCTGAGGCATGTTCTGATACTGTGCAAAAATCATTACAACATTAGAAATTGTTTGTATTTCTAAAACTAAAAACAACTTGAGTTTTTCAACATAAAATTTGATTAACTTATTATTACAAGTGATACAAATGTTGGATGGAAATGGAGTTCAAAAGCTGTGTTGTTAAAAGATGAACAGGCAAAATGCTTTTTTAAATCAAAGTGGCTATCATGTTTTGTTAAAGCTCATGATCCCAATAAAAAATTTCTGCAATCATTAATGAAGGAAAATTTAAAGAACAGAAGAAATCAGTTTCATGCATTAAAGTATTTGAAATAAAAACTTTTTATCAAAGTATGTCAATAAAGTAATTGCACAACATTTTTAAACATATCACCAAAACTTTTAACACAATCTGTTGTGTAGTTAGACATAATTGAACATTTTTATACATAAAATACTTAGTTGAACTTTGAAAAAATAATATCTATGTGGGTGTATCATTGCAATGTAGATTTATGGTCTTGACTGTGGCAAAGCATTTATCTACTGAAATGATAAGGCAACCTTTTGAAAAACCTCTAAATCAAAGCAGTAAAATTTTAATCACTATTGCTAGAGCTTTAAATGTTTCATGTGAAAGTGTTGTAATAATACCTAACATGCAAAATTCAAGATGCTGAAGGTAGTTAAGTCTTTTTGTCGATCTGGTGGAGCTAGATGGGAAAGCATCTGTGATATCTCAAACTATTTCAATGGGTACCAAGAAAAATGGTTCCACTGAGAAGTATTTACATGAAAACAGTGCCAGAATGATGACAGAGTGGAGAAAGTCTGGAGTTTCAGTCTAGAATTTTGAAAAAAGTTCCAGATGTTTTGTTTTGGTCCTAACTCACTATATTCAATATATTCAGCTGACGCAATAGATGATGTATATCAAATAAATCAATATTAATATTTTCTTGATAAATTTTCTATTTACTACCATATATTAAATAAACACCAAAGATAATTAAGTGATATATCTGAAAAGAGCTTGGGATTGAGTACTAGCAAAATATTAAGGCTCCCATGGGCAATCTGTAATGCTAGGGCTACAACTACTGAGTGGGAATGAGGCCAACCCTTGTGTGTTCCTTTACGTAAGTCGTGAAGTGGGAGTACTTAAGCATTTGGAAAGCACAATTAACTTTTAGGGATTTGGTTTTAATGAAAATATTCTAATAGAAATGTCAGTACTTTCATTAGCTTTATAAGAAAGAAATAAAAATATGTTGCCCATATAAAATTAATAAAGCGATCTATGAAAGAGAAGCAGAAGATATACAGAAACAAAGAAATAAAATGGTACAATTGTACAATTTTAACAGTACAATTTGAAACAAAACAAAATAAAGTATAAATTATAGGAGAAAAACTATTAGATGGTCTAATAAATTATACAGAAATGGGTTCATTATTTTATGACAAAAATGAAAAGTATGATGAATTATTAACCACTTCCAATTTATTCAGTCTTAAACTTTAGCGACATTATGTTCACAAACAAAGTAGATTTAGGGTGATCAAAAATTAAGCCAACTAACTCAATATGACATTCCAATAAATGGTTTTGTGACTTAATTGATAATAAAGAAATTAAATATATGAAAATCTCAGACAATATTATGAAAGCTAGAAAATTTTTAAACATAATTATTAAAAGTTCAAAAGCTGAAAGAGCTTTTAGTATGATGAACAATATTGTTGATATTAGCAGAAATTCTCTATGTACAGGGAACTACAAATTACATAATGACTATCAATTTAAGAGGAAAGTTATGGGAAGAGCCTACGTACATTCACCATGTCACCTCACGGTTCAGACAAGGGCAACATTTAAGGATTGAAAGCCATGTCAACCAAAGACTGCACTAACACTTCTGAAAAACAACAAAGGATTTTGAAATCATTAGAAAAATGTGATGAATGATAAGTACTAAAAATTATATCATCTGGCAAGCAATTATATACGGTACACATAATTTAGTTTATGTAGAGAATAAAGGGTGATTTTAAGTTTTTTGATTTATATGTTGATTTACACGTAACTGTGATAGCTAGCATATTTTTAATTCTCATCCCTGGATAAAGGCAGGCAAGAAGGAAAGGTAGAAGGCTAATGTAATGGTGTTAGTTAGAAATTATGGAAGGTGAAAAAGAAGGCCCTGAAATAGAGAGGTAGAAGTAATAGGAATTGCTGACCAACTTGGTTTCACAAGAGAAGGTTCAAGGATGATTTCTCACTTCAACGGATAACATAGTATAGTACCAGTTTTGAACATATTGAGTCTGAAGAACATGTGTAACATCCATAGGGGAATATATCAAAGAGTAATAGTAATAATAATCATAAATATTTATATCAGGCTAAATAGTTCTCCACATTCTTTCATTTACTTTATTTGATTTTCATACCACTCCAATTAATATATAATACTATGATTACTAAGAGCTCCTCCTTATTGAGCACTTGCTATTCCTCCATTCAGCAATGTTATTTGAGCCCATCTGTATGTCAAGTGTTGGTGATATATCAGCGAGCAAGATAAATCCCTGCCCTCATGGAGCTTACATTCATGTGGAGAGAAACAGACAACAACAAGATAAATGTAAAGTAGAAGGTCAGGAACCAAATGGGCAAGTGGATGGAGTGTGATGGTATAGTTTAAGTAGGGTGGTCAGGGAAGGCGATATTTGAACAGAATCCTGAAGGGGTAAGAGAGTGACTCATGTGACCATCTTGGGGAGTGTCACTCTGGGCAGAGGGCACAGCAAGAGCAAAGGCTCTAAGGAGGGAATGTGTTTCCCAATAGATTTGAAGGTCAGTGAAAAGGCGAATGTGGTTATAATGGACTGAGTGAAAGTGTGAGTCATAGGAGACACGAGATGAAGTTAGAGTGGTTGGCAGAGGTCACACACACAGGGTCTTTTAGGTCATGGTAGAGCATTTGGGTTTTTATTTTAAGTAGTTTAGTGAAAGGAGAAAAGTCAAGGAGGGCCAGAATGGTGAGCCTTGAGCTCCTTTCTGGAAGATGTAGGGGAGGATTTTAATGAGAAGGAGTGAGAGGGAGGTAGGGAGATCTTCAGGCCAGGAAACTGTGTGGGTATAGTTAGTATTTGCCTGGGGATGCCACAGAGTCCATTCAACTGGAGTACAGAGAGATAAAGATGGATTGGCAGAAAAGGCCAAATTAGGCAGGACCGTAAAAGCCAGGCCTAATGTCTTGGATTTCATCCTGTGGGTAACTGGGAGCCAATGATGGTTTCTATGACTAGAGCTGAAACACGGTCAACATTCACCATTTCTTAACTAACATTTTCCTAGGATGTTGCCAAACTCATATTGGCAACACTTACATTTTACTTATATTTAATATTTTTCACTTGCAATAAAAATGATCACATATAACATCTAGGTGGATATTTTGACATGCTAATTCCCTTTAGTTCCAAACTCATTCAAATAATACATTTTTGTCCAAAAAGAGAAATTATAATGTAAGGTTATGAAAAGTCCATTTGCCTCTTAACATTCTTCCTAGCAACTCAGTTGTTTTCATTGGCTTTTATTAAAACAACCTTTGTGTGAAATGGCAATTTGTTTTGTAAATATCAATGAAAGCATATTTCAGAAAATATAGTAATAAAAACCAACTCAATTTCAGAAATATACTTGCTGCCAGATGTCAGTCTTCAGCTCATATTATGAATATTTCCAGTAAGTCTTAAATACACATTAACATGAGAAATAGCTTACTGTTTAAGATAAAAAAAAAGTTGAAAAATCCTTCACTGCCTCTCAAAAATTGTTCGAGAGTTTTGTCCAATGAAATGTATTTCCCTTTTTGATAAACTACATTTATAATGGTTTCAAGCACTTCAATTTAATTGAATATTTTCCCCCCAAATCCTACTTAGACTCAGTTTATTATCATCCTAGTACCTATATACTTATAACTTTATTTGTTTAAGAGGTCCAGGATAGTAACATTTCAGCAATACCTATCTTGAACCCTTATCCACTTTTCAAAACTTTACAAGCATTATAAGTTTTGTTCAAGATTCCATGGAAACTCGATTACTATTTTTCAAGTGCACACAACTCAGCTATTGTCACTAAGCTACGTTTAGTAAGAGAAAAATATTATTCCTCAACTGAAGTAGTTGTAATAAGGAGAGACTGCTAAGTAAGTGTTCTAAAGAACTTTCACTTGCATGCCTCCTGGTTGGCAGATGTGATATCTCTGAGAAGTGAAATGGTTATTGTTACATAGTTCTTTCCACGTCACTGTCACAGTCAGCTTATGTATCTGCTGTGATGCTTTTTTATAAAAATGTTTTCTGTCCCTTCCTCTTCTCTTAGAAAACATCTCCTCAGCCTACTAACTGGTTTCCACAACAGAGGTTTCTTCATGTTTCAAAGTAAATCATTGAATTAATTCTGTATATAGTTTCAGTATGGTACTAAGTGCCTAGAACCACGCTAGTCATTACGGAGTAGGTATAAGAAGTGTAAGATATGATTTTTCTGTGGGGCAGCTCACATTATACTTGTGCTGTATAAAACATGAAATGATAGCAAATAATTCAAGGTATTCTTCGGCTAAGTACTAAGTTGTAAGGTAGAGCCTAGAGCCAAGGCGAGGGGAGATAAATGTGGGTTAGCGTAGTTAGGAAAGCTGACTGTAAGACATGGCTTCATGAGGGCCTCAAAGAATGGGTATGATGAGGAGAGGGAATGTGGAAGTTCATTTCAAGCAAGGAGACTAATACGAGTGAAAGAGCAGGATGGAGGGAGAGAATTCATTTACTGAAGGGTTATTAGATGCCAGGTGCTATAGAAATATTTACAGAATGAAATAAATATTATTTAACTCTCACAGCAAGCCTTTGAGGCAGATATTATAATCTCCATATAACAAAAGGAGAACAAGGCCCAGAGAAGGTAAGAAAGTTGCTCTAGATCATCCATTGTACCTTTTAGAATCCTGATTCAATCCCTAGGTCTGCCTGGCCCCAGAGCTGGGCTATGTCTAGCAGCTCATTGTCTCCTTCATGTGTCTATGCTGCAGTGAGGAGACTGTCTAGCCTGTAGCAATTCAATGTGATGGTTAGGGCCAGATTAAAGAGGGCTGAAGAAGCCAAGATGATTAGATTTTGAGATTACAGGTGGTCACTGATAGTTTTTGACCTGAGAGTGAATGCCATATGAGCAGCGTTTAGGAAGGAAAAGTTGGTCATTGGTTTGACAAACAGGAATAGATGATTCTATAGAGGATAGAGGTAAGGGACTCTTGTAAAACTTCAGGGATCAAAAGATGCCGGCCTGGGCTAGAATGATGGCATGAGAATGGAGAAGAGATGGAAGTGAGAAAATGTTAAAGAAAAAATCAAGAGGACTTAGAGGCAGACTGAATAACAAGACCAGTGACTCATAGATGGGCTTTAGGGACTGCGAGAATTATAGTGCTGTCAACAGAAACTAAAAAGCTGAGAGATGGAGGTGATCTGAGACTTTGATGAGCCAAGTTTTGGCAGGCACAACCAGGAAACGCAGCATGCTTTCAGGTAGCAGAAGGAGTCATTTTTCTGAACTATTTTTGGAGAAAGGAAAAGAATTTTTCCGTAATCAAGACACTCAAATATTTCTATTTGTCCTACTTAAATGATCTTAGAAAGAAGCCAAAGAGCTGATAATAAAAAGAAAATGCTACGTCTTTTCTCTCTTCTAATGTTATTTATGAGAGTAAGAAGATGAGAGATAAAAGGATGACGTCTAGTTTCAGGTAAAACAAGTATTCTTTCCATATTTATTTGATCTTAAATTTAAGTCTTAATCAAATAACTTTTCAATAGACATTCCTTAAATAACTTGTTCTACCTTGTAACATTCTTTGGGAGATTGGCATAAAATCAATTAACATTTTGTTTTAAATTGCAAGGTCTATATAAAATGTTATAATCATCATATTACAATTTATAGTTCTGTTAAGGAAGAAGGATGGACTAGTGAGAAAATCTATGATGTGGTCCCTCATGCGCCCAATCACTGCATGTCTTTGGACCATACCTTGAAATGCTTGGCTCCTCAGTTTTATAAAAGGGGCAGGTTAGCCCAGATACCCCAGGAGTCTCCAGCTCTGAGTGACAATTGTAAAGGACAGCACCACCATGTATAACATCAATTTGTGTCTTTGATGCAAATATTATTACTTATTTGAAAGGGGGAAACATACATCGAGAATGAAAATATAGAAATTGGAAGCAAGACCACATGAGTCTCAGTAAGGACCTCAATATACTGTAGTATTCCAAATATTTTTAAATGTGTAGATATTTACATTTAATAAGAATTGAAGGCTTAATCAAGAAGTAAAATCTTAATGATACATGTAAGGCAAATGGCAATGAGAGTGTCTAATCCCTTAAATTGGGCATTAGGGACCTGAAACCATCATCACCAAATGAAATCAGTGAATTGGTATAGAATGCTGGCTGGGTTAAGGGGTATGTGGATTGCCATAAACTTTTTTTCTGTTTTTTTTTTTTTTAATGTTTTCTGTGGTGGATCACAGTAAGCAAATGAAATAATGGCTATGCCAATAGTCGGTCTCACAAGTCACAGCTGCCTTTTTGCTACACATAAAAATGAGACCTTAAACTAGGAACAAATGAAAGGAAATAACCATTCTCAGACAACCTGAAAATATGAAAGTATTTAGCAATTAAAATTAACAAAATCTCAAAACAAACTCTACCTGTGAGAGATCTAAATCAACCCAAACAAACTTTTGGGGAACCCTAGAATTCTGAAGAACATGGTTGGCGACAAAGTCCATAATATCGTAAAGGAAAAAAAAGGTTTTGTACCTGGCTTTTGAATTTTCTTTATACTGGTATCATGTTGTCACTTAACATAGATAACATTGTGAGGTGTTTTTTTTCCCCCCATGTTGACACAAAAGTTCTGAACATAACACAAAATTCCAATTATAGCTCAGTCATTTTGAAGCCATGTGATGTTACCCAGAGACAGACCTTGTGCAAAACTCCTAGAGAGAATGGCTATGCTGTTTGAACAACTCTGGAAATTTTTCCTAAATTGTCATGAACAAAGCTTCTACTATCTCCCCTTTCCCAGCATCACCTGCCATATGATAGGTTTAGAAGAAAGGGAAAAATCAGAATTAATTACAAAATCTCTTAGACCACAGTGACATCAGTAAGATGGCAGACTAGGAAGCTCCAGCCCTCTGTCCCCCCTGGAAACATTACAAAAACAACTAGAGACTGATTAAAATAACTTTATAGGAGTTTTGAAACCAAAGATCTAAAGCAACCAAGCAAATGCCCAATCAAGAAAAAGCCACATTCAATGTAGCAGGAAATTTTGTGGTGCTTTTAACTCTCCTTTGCCCCACGCTTTCTCCATTCAATGCAGAAAGGACAGTTTTTTCAACAATTGATGCTGAGAATACTGGATATCCACACACAAAAGAATGGAGTTGGACCCTCACCTCACACCATATACAAAAATTAACTCAAATGGACTGAAGATCTAAATGGAAGGCACAAAACTATAAAACTCTTAGAAGAAAACATAGGGGAAAAGCTTCATGACATTGAGTTTGGCAATGATTTCTTGGATATGACACCAAATGCACAGGCAACAAAAGAAAAATTAGATAAATTGAGCTTCATCAAAATTAAAAACTTTGTACATCAAAGGACACTGTCAACAGAGTGAAAAGACAACACATGGAATAGGAGAAAATATTTGCAAATCATATATCTGATAAAGGATTAATATCCAGAATATATAAAGAAGTTCTACAATTCAACAATAAAAAAACAAACAAACAAACACTTGGTTGATTAAATATTGAGCAAAAGAAGATATACAAATGGCCAGTAACTACACGAAAAGATGCTCAACATCACTAATTATTAGGGAAATGCAAATCAAACCCACAATGAAATACCACTTCACACCCATTAGAATGGCTGTTATATTTAGATATATATATAAAAACCCAGAATTTTAAAAGTATTGGTGAGGATGTGGAGAAATTGGAACACTTGTGCATTGCTGGTGGGAATATAAAATGGTATAGCTGCTGTGGCAAATGGTATGGTAATTCCTCAAAAAATTAAACACAGAATTACCATATGACCCAACAATTCCACTTCTGGATATATACTCAAAAAAATTGACAGCAGGGACTCAAACATATTTTTGTACACTCATGTTAATAGCAGCATTATTCACAATAGCCAAGAGTTGGATGCAACTCAAGTGTCTGACAATGAATGATGGATAAATAAATGTGGTCTATACATACAACGGAATATTATTTAGCCTTAAAAACAAGGAAAATTCTAATACATGCTAAAACATAAATGAATCTTAAGGACATGATGCTAAGTGAAATAAGCTAGTCACAAGAAGACAAACACTGTATGATTACCTTTACATGAGATACCTAGAGTAGTCAAATTTGTAGACACAGAAAGCAGAATGGTGGTTGCCAGAGGCTGGTGGGGAGGAAGGTATGCGGAATTATTTAATGGGTATAGTTTCAGTTGGGAAAGATGAAGGAGTTCTGGAAATGGATGGATGGTGGTGATGGTTGCACAATGTGAATGTACTAATGCCACTGAAAGGTATACTTAAAAGTGGCTAAAATGGTAAATTTCATGTTATATATATTTTATCACAATAAAAAAAATACAAATAAAAATATCTTAGACCAAAATGTCTCCAGATAGCACCTTCTGTCACTGACTACTTAGGTTAACATTTCTTTCTCTCACTGTGGCCAATAGGGGCTGTCTTGACAACTATATGAAAAGATTTTAATTTATATTTAATTTTATGATACCAAAGCATCTTTAACTTCCTAATACTTCTGAAGTCATAAATATAGTGTCTATGTCACATAGAAGCCCACATAAGATGTATTTTTATAATCTTATTGCCAATGTACCTAAATATTTTCTTTTTATCTAATTTGAGGTGTGATATTTCACATATATTAATAAGCTAAATATTTTGGTACATGAATAGCAAAGTTAGCAAATGACCATTTGATTGACAGAACTAATTTAGGAGCAATGTACACCCAGAAGTGGTCTAACCTACATTTCTCTCTCTCTCAATTTAAATGTCCCAGATTTATTTAAGGCACATATTGGTTTCCTTACCTAAAATAATGGTCCTCCTTCATTCTACCTGCTCAAATTCTACCCATTCTTGAGGGCCCAGCTAAAGGCAAGTATTTTACAAAGCATTTATCCCAGCCCACATTCATCTTCCTAACCTCTATTCTCTAATCAATTAGTGCTTAGTAACAGACTGCCTTATATTATTTGCTATCATTTTAGTTTTACAATCAACTAAAATGTACCAAAAAAACCTGATAATTATTCTAGCCTGAAAGGACAGCCCAAAAGACTAATACCAGGTAAATGCACTAAAACCAAATTCTGAACTTGTTTATTCTTTTTAAAGTCTAGTGCAGACCAATACAAACATGAGTTCAAAACTACTGTTCATTTGGATTCTTTAATCAGTTAATTCTAAAAACTGGCTCATGAGGGACTTCCCTTTCTCCCACCCCAAACACACACACAACACACACAGTAGTACACACATACTCAACCACACATACTGGAGCACAATTTTGCACGTGAGTAGTAACTGTATGGAAAAAACTCTCTGTGAAATAAAGCAATAACATTTTTGAGCACCCGCTATCCATAAAGCACTTTGCCTAAGCCTTGTGAATAAGGAATTCACACATCCACAGTCATCTTGAACCCAATTTCAGAGTCTATTACATTGGTGGTTAGGGCATGCCTCTGGGCATTGGGCTGCTGGGTTAATCTGGGAATTTTCCTCTTGGATCAGACATGAAACCAAGCTGAGAAAAAAATATGACAGGAGGTAGAGGGCAGTTGTCTTTCTCTTGCAATAAAAAAAAACATGTATTCCAACAAACTGACGTTCACTCTTTGTAGTTAAAACTACATGTTACTTTGAGTTCAAATTCTTTCTCTTAATATATAAGATTTATTGAAATTATGTTGTTTGAGCAGGACCAAGAAAGCTGAATATTATTTCAGGTTTTCAAGCCATAAGGAAAAATAATGCCTTTAGGTTTTCCATTCAGCTAGGAAAATTATAGCTTCATATTTGCAACCCTAAAGGTAATGCAGTGTCAGCACCTCCATCAAACCCCGTTGTTCAGCAGCTTATAATTCAAGCAGAAATGTTCACTCCAAGCCCAAACTTGGCCTACACAATCTCAAAGAAAATGGAGAAAAAATTATTTTGGCTAGTGCCGACTTAAAAAAGCAAAAGAGAGGGTGCTTTCACAGAGCATTTTGAAAAACATCTTTGAGAATTTGAGAATGTAACTGGGAATTACTGAGTTGACATCCTTCACTCCTAAAGTTATAGAAATAACAAAAATTCCATGACGTCACGTCAGCATCAGCAGTATCTTAACTACTTTGATGAAATTCCTCATCAGGTAGAATTCCATAACAGACAGAATTACTGTTCATAGAGTAAAAGCAATTATAGTGGAAAATAAGGACAAATACATAGAAATTTCTCATGAGGGCATTCTAAGACATTAGACATATTTTTCTTTTAAGTACTAACTCTCTAGTGCACCATGCACACACATATAAAATAAAAAAAAAAACCTATTTTTTCCAATTTTTAAAGTACATTGGAACAGCAGGCTGGAATTCCCAGAATCAACCTTCCTCCTTCCAAATGTTATTTTGGAGTTAGAAACAACTTAGCATTGAAGCAGATTTCCAGGGGCAGGTGACAAGAGCTATTGGGCCGCTCAACTCACTTGAGGTGGGTGGGTGCGAGAGGGGTTGGGGAGCTAGTCAGTTTTGGGATGCCGAGCCATCTGAAGTCATGTGGCAGGTGGGTTATAGACTGATTGCCTAGTGCCTTCCTGGCATCCTATGGATGAATCTAGCAGCCAACCCCTCATTACGCTGATCTTCTACAGTACTTTCAAAATATATCAAAACTTGAATATTGTGGTATCAGGACATTGTATAAGAAAGTCATACTCTCCTAGCTGTAGAAGGCTCTCTTGTATTACATACGTTGATATCTTAGGCACTCCATGTCTGTTTTTCACACAGCATTTATTAAAACCTTACTATGGGCCAAGCGACAGATGATTCAACAGGATTTCTGTTCTTCAGGAGATGTCATGAGGAAGTGAACAGTTCATAAAGACAACTCCAGTACAATCGTGGAGAGTCATCTGGACGACTTCACTGACAAGGATCCTGATGTGTCAGAGCGACACTTCCTCTCTTCCTTACCACGCACTTTTCACCACCCTTTGAAATCGCACTGACTCCCCTGGCGTCCCCTTCCTTCTTCCCTAAACGCGTATTCGTTAATCAAACACTCCCTGCGGATGCGACTCTGGGTCATTTGGTGAGCGAAGGACCAGGCCTGGGAGAGCGGTAGCAAGTACGGTTTTCGGAGGGGCAGCGGTGGCGTCTGGAAGAGAGGGCGAGCCTGGCGGCGTGGCCTGGAGTGTCTGGCCGGGCTTTGGCCTTGCCACGGGCAGAGAGAACTTACGGGGCTCTGGGCTCACCTGATTGAAGTGTGCAGCGATGAGCGAGGGTTCCCATGTCTTAGAATTCGTGCTCGCCGTCCCGCCTTTGTCTTTCTTGGGTGCCATGCAAAGGACGGGAGGATCATCGGTCTCTAAATGGGCTCAGGCCCGGACTAAGCGTCCCCGCTGCCGTAGTAACCGAAGCCACGCCCAGTTCCTTAACGAGTTCGGTTCCCCTCCCCTAAGACTGATTTGAATCCTCAGGTCAACCGCCTCCGTCGCCATAGCAACCGAGTTTCCGAGCGCGCGGCAACTCGCGGGCGGGACTCCCGGTCCCCCTGGTTGAATTTTAGGATTTTCCAGCAGGAGAACAGTGCAAGTGGAAGAGGACAAGACGAGACTGGCCTCGAGCTGGTCTGGCTGCTTTCCTTTACTCGCTTCGACCTTCTGCTGCTTCTTGGAGCCTTTCTTGGTCTGAGGCATTGTCTAGAGACTCAAAATCCCTGGAATCCCGTCCACGACTTAACCTAGACTAGAGAACTGACCCCCTCAGGAGACAGCTCATCCCGCTTCCTCATCCGCTCTCATCCGCCTCAAATGCTCCTTTATGTGAAGCTGGGTTTGTCTCCCCCACCCCCATCCTCTGCTTTGGTCTTGGTTCTGCCGCGCAGGGCCTTACTAAACAAGTCGGATCTCTCCTCCGAGAGACCTTTATATAATTGTAGACGGGATTGGTGTCTTTCTAACTCGTCTTCTCTGCCTAATCAGCCACAGTTCTTTTAAACTGTCCTCCACTGGTAAGTAGAGTCTTTTTCCCACCCCGCACTCCCCAATATCTAAAATATCCTGGTCAGACAGAGTCCCCCAGATAATAATAATAGTAATAATAATAATGCTAATAACAACAACTCTTTAAGTACTGGTTGTATCCTCTGCATAGTTATACCGTTTAATTCTTACAGCAACCTTTTTCCACGTCCCACAGTGTATGACTGATGGCACCAGGATTAGAATCCAGGATTATTTGAGCCCCAAATCCAGTGTGCTTAATCTCTACACTACTAAGCCCCACTGTTTTAGACCTGCCAAAATGAGAGATGCCACCCTTTTGGAGCTCGACTTATTTTATGTTTTACTGCAATGAGACAAATTAGAAGCACCCCAGCAGAGCTTAACCAAAGGTGTTTTGCCCTCTTTAGTCATTGATGCAGTGCTTAACTACTCCCCCCAGCCCTGCACTTTGCCTGCACCTGAGATGTTTTCATTATCCCAATGGGCCAGGGATGGCTGAGGTGATATGTGTGACCTGCAGCTTAAACTCCACTCAGCACAACCTGCCAGGTGGTCTTCCACAGGGGAAAGGTGTTCTAACCCTTCTTATTGCTTTCTTTGAGAAAGAAACTGTGTGTGAGGGGGATGGTGATATCCAGTCACTACTTGCTTACTTCATTTGGGGGGCAGGTTTAAAGATGATGCTTCTTCTCAACTCTTGTTCCAGTGGGGACCAACGAAGGGAAAGTTTCTCTTCCCACTCCAATTCTTTAATATAGGTATTAAAGAGAAAGCATAATTTCTAGAAACAGTCTCTTCACAGGAAATTTACACGAAATTTCCACTTTTCCTTTCTTGTTGCAGTATGTATACTTTATATCTTTTAGGGGGAAATAGATCGATGCAGCCTTAGTCACAAGTCACATCTCAAAGCCATCTCTTCTTGTTGGGAGAATAAAATGTCTGATGCATAGTGATGCCAGAGGGATCACGCCAGAGAGGGATTTTCCTGAGGGTCTCCATAGCAACCATCTAGGCTGCCACTGATTATCATAGAATTGTCTCCAAAATTTTGTTCTTCAGTAAAATTTTCATTATAAGATGAAAATTGTCTTTGGATTATGGCTTGAATATAAAGATGAATTTCTTACAGACAAAAAAAATCTGAGTAAACATTGATTACATCATTCTGAATTTTGATCATAATTCTTCCCATAGATTTAAATTGTGTGGGGAAAAAAATCCTGCATTTTTATTATAAAAGCTGTAAAAAGTTTGTTGGTCTTCCAGATATGTTTTATAAAAAATTTAACTAGATGTTTATGCATGTCATACTATGTTACTAATTTTCTTTCTTCTTGAATGTGAATGCATATTTCAAAATAAAACATACTATGTACAATCAGTTCAGCCTAATCACTAGCAGATGATTAATAAACTAGTTTGCAAATAAAAGAGGGAAACGAAGAAAAAATGGAATAAGGAGAAAAAAGTAAAATTGTGTTATTTTAAAATTGCAGAGAAAGTATCACTAGCTATGTCTTACAAGTGACAGCTGTCCAACCCCAATTTTGCCAGCAATAAAATGTTTGTGACATTTATTGTGGCAAAAACTGACTAGCTGTGCATTGAACATTTCATTCTCTTTCCTCCTACTGTGAGAGTCAGACAGCATTTTTTAGCCTTCCTTATCCTTAGATGGGAACATGTGACTGAGTTCTAGCCAATGGAACAAGAGCCCATCCAAGCCTGGCCCTTAAAAATATCTCCCGAGCATTATTCATGTTCTTCCCCTATCTGCCTGGATATTGGGGTGACATTGAAAGCCTTGAATCTCTGAATGATTGCTGTGGCTCAGAGGTTCCAAAACCTCCCTTCCCCTGAGCTTCTCCCTGCTTTCTCCTCCAAAGGCGTTTGCTTGGGACTATTAAGTGGATATGAAATAGACTTTTATTTTCTTAAGCTGCTGAAATATTGGGGTTCGCCATAGCAGCTAAAGTTACCGTAACTTCTCTAACATTTTTGATAATTTTTATTTGAGAATCAGCTTTTAATAAATCTAACAGTAGCCAGCCTTCCCACAATGGCCTGAGAAAACAACGTTGTTACTTTCAAGTAGGCAAGACGCAAAGCTGGCTACAGTGAGAGGCACCAAGATCTCACCCCTGCCCTTTGGGAGATTGTATCTAGTTTTACCCACCCAGTGGCACCCTTTACCTTGCCTTCTACATGCTTATACAGTACATTCTTTCCCTTCGTTATCAAGTAAATAAATTTTTTACTTTAAATAAGTGGTTTGCATATTAAAGTAATATAGTAAACTAGTCTGCTTATGTCACATACACTTATGAAAATTTTGGTCTGTTTTTCAGAAGATGAAACAAGATCCATTGCTAGACATCTATATACATAAATTATAATTGAGCAAATGATTAAAAGGAATTGAACATTTTAAAAGTCGAAAATAAAGATTTCAGGATGAAAGAATGCACTTCCAGTATAATCTTTTATAGTTTCCTTTGTAAAGTCCTACCGAAATAAATTTAAATATGGAAGGTTTTCCAAAATTGATTTAGAGAATTTAAAATAAAGGTTTTATTACAGAATGTTTTTTGCCTAGTTTTGGCCTGTTTCATTATTCTAGGGAAAGTGGTACTGTAGATAATTTATGATACAAACTGGGAAGACATTATACAGTTACCGAATTTATAGAAGTTTTCATCATAGTAGAAGTTTTCATCATAGAATTGTTCTGTTTAATTTCAGAAAATAGGTGTGAATGACAACGTTCATAGTTTTAAGAAGCGAAAGCCATTCAGCTAAAAAGAGACCCTGCCAAGAATAGAAAAAAGAAAAAGTGTTACCATCTGTCATACATTTAATGCTTTTTGGTATAATAAATTGTTTCCCCCACTAAATAAAAGTTGAAACTTTATAAGCATATACTTTACTACATAAATTTTCCCATATGTCAGTGGCTAAAACAAAACTATACTATTTGGAGAATTTTCTTTCACATTTGCAATGATAGTCCTAGTTTGTTTGATTTAGTTTCTCCAGTAAGATTTTATAATTAATATTATTTAGCTCACCAAGGATTGTCTACTTTAGGGATGTGCTGTTTCTGTAGGATACTATGATTACTGAATAAGTTATTTTTTCAAGTTTTATACTTTGATCTTAACAGTGTTCAGTGAACTCCTTCCTCTAAAGGTGTGAAGTCTGAGGCATTGTTTGTCAAACCTAAAAGGGTCAAGCCAGCTATTGACGAGTCCTGTATTTCCACTGTTATCAGGTAACGTCAGGAGCTATGGACCAATTCACTTCTAGGCCAAAATTTCAGGTATTCAGAGTACACATAGCTGCAGCAACCTGCTTGCCTTTGGCTAAGAAGGCCTCACAGATGCCCACTGATTTCTCAGATTGGCGTCCTACATCTAAGAACACATTTCACTATATGTTTGTGTGATTTACCATCAGGATCTTTGTGTTTCTAACCTCCCAGATAGAATGTTATAATGCACTGTCCTCGAGTTTTTATTGTGTGTGATGCAGAGGGCTCGATCTCTTTCAGCTACCAGGTCCAAAACATATGGAGAATATTACACCTGCATTCTGTGGTCAGCATTAGCTTCCTATTCAGTCGTGAGTGCAATTTAAAGTATTGACTTTAATCTTTAAAGCCCCTCGTTGTTTAGAACCTGGTTCCTCCAGATATCCTCTCTCTCTCTATGCATCATCGTGGCAATTAAAATCAGCGGCAGTACTTGCTGTTCATAATCCCCAGTGAACTGTGGGGAGCCTGGGAGTAGATCACTTTCTAAAGAACTTCCCTAAGAACCCCCTGTTTGTGTCAATGATAAAAGCAATATTTGGAGTTTACAGTTTTGGCCTTGAATGTCTTGTCATATATCTGTAGGTCTCTGGAACCATAATTAAGTGCTGTTGATTTAATTTTTATGTTATTTTATTAGTTGTTTGTAGCCAAAAGTTTAGAATACCAAATCAACTTTTTAATGATCAGAAAAATAACAGTTGTATATATTAAAAATAGAAAAAGCTAAAATTCATCTGTTTCATATTTGTTACTGTGGGAGTTTTAACTCCAGTATTCTCTCACTCAAGTTTTTCTTTGAATCTAATTTTAAATGTCTTCAGTGAAGGGATTTGCTGTAAATCCTTTGGGGACTATTTAAAAATCCATAACTCATGGTAAGTCATTTCTCTAAATGCCTAGCTAAATGTTTGATTTCTTCATGTTTTATCGGATGTCTGTTACTTATAAATTTGAGCTATGTTAAATAATAACTTTCTTTTTACTGTGTACAAGGTTCAAAAGCTATGCTTGAGGTGAACCTACATCAAATCATATTATGCCAAACCATGGAGCAATCTTTTGGGGAGAAAAGTTGATCGGTAACAAGGCTTTGAGGAACTGGGAGCATGACATACGGTGGTTGAACAGAGAGTGGTGTCCACTGCTTTTCTTACCCCTCCTCCCTCAACTTCTCTCTTTCTCTTTCCCAGCTGGACCCTCTCTGACCCTCAACCTTCCTAAAAAAGTGCTGGATTCCACAAAGAAGGTATCTGAATGATTTCCAAGGAAGTTTGTCTCTGACTGCGATCTTGTAAATATTAAATGCAACTATGCATAGTTACCGTTTTCTATCTAGTATGCCAATCCATGTTTCCATGAATTAATTTTGCTTTTGCTGGCTTCTAATTTTTGTGTAACATTCTGGTGTGGACAAACCAAAATCAAGACTGTTCCACTTATTGAGAAGGGGTACTGTTCAGTGGAACTAAGCTGCTTTTATTTCCTCTTATATTTCAAACTCATAGATCATTTGTTTATCCAAACTTTTAATGTGCTTTTTTAGGTTTCTTCTGCCATCCGAATATATTATTTTATACCATATCCATCTCTCTGAAAGAAAATGAATATATCTGATTAAATGCCATTTTATTTCACTGGCCAATTGGTGTTCTTATTTATAGGGCTAGAGAATACTAGAAGGATCTGGGGGTGGGCAGGTGAGGAAATTATGAATTTGGTTTTAGAGACATTCAGCTTGTGTACCCTTGAGACATGCCAACATGTAAAGGAGGCGATTGGATATGTGGGCCCGGTGCTCAGAGCAGGGGTGGACGTGGCTGAGTCATCTGCATATATGTAGCAACTGAGCCTGAGTGGATGAGTTTGCCTGGAGAGACCACCCAGTGAGCAGGGGAGAGGGTCTATGGCTGAGCTTAGGAGTTTAACAGTCAATGGCCCTGAGGAAGAAGGGTCGGGCCTGCGAGCAGATGTGTGGCCAGAGAGGGAGGAGGAAATCCTGGTGGGGTCATGTCACTGGAACCAAAGGGTAAAGGTATTTCTAGAATGAGGGAGTGGCCAACAATCCTGAATGCTACTGAGAGGTCAGGTGAGAAAGACTGGAAAATGCTTGCTGGATGTAGGGACAAAGAAGTCAGTGCGGTGAGCTGTTTTGCTTTAAAGTCTTTGGAAAGTAGCCGCTATGTTCATTTGAATGCAGTTCCTATGCAGGTAATTTTTCTTACCGTTTTTGGGTCAAACTAATTGTGATGTTTGATTTTATGTGTCAACTTGACTGGGTGAAGGGAGGCCCAGATAGCTGGTAAAACATTTCTAGGTGTGCCTGCGAGGCTGTTTCTGGAAGAGATGAGCATTTGAGTCGGTAGAGTAAAGAAGATTGCCCTCATCAGTGAACTGGGCATCATCCAGTCGTTGAGGGCTTGAATAGAACAAAAAGGCAGATGAGGGCAAATCTGCTCTCTGCTTGAGGTGGGACATCCAGCTTCTCCTGCCCTCAGATGTTAGTGCTCCTGGTTTTCAGTCCTTTAGACTCAGACTGGGACTTATACCATTGGCTCTCCTGGTTCCTACGCCTTCGGGTTTGAACTAGAACTACACCATTGGCTTTCCTGGGCCTCAGCTTGCAGACAGCAGGTCGTGGGACTTCCCGGCCTCTATAATCTTGTGAGCCAATCCCTCATAATAAATCTCTTTCTTTATGTCTATATCTATCTAGCTATCCTATTGTTTATGTTTCTCTGGAGACCCTGACTAATAACACACTCATCTTTAAGAGTGCATTTTTTAAAAAGTATATTTCCTATAGTTTGGTGAATTCTTTAAAGAATCATATGTATTATAGTACACAGTTTTTATTATATGCATTTTATTAGACATCTTTTTTTTAGATATCGGTAAGCATTGGGCTTCTATATGAAGTATACCGAAATACTCACAATACTGTCATCTTTTATGTTTTTAAGAAGTTTAAGAGGCGATTTCATTGAAACCTAAGAATTTTTTCTAGTAAGAATGTAATAGGAAGGAAACCATCTTATTGAAATCTACTTTATGTTTTGTGAAGATGTCAGTTTGAAAAAAGAGGAGGGATTCTCTAATATTAAGGAAAAGTTCCTACACTCCATTTCTGTCCCCTTCTGAATACACATTCTCAGAAAACTTTCAATGAGAGCTCCACCTTATGGCTGATATATATGGATATAAGGAAAGAATATGAAGAAAAAGAAAATACTTGGAGTCAGACATTAGGAAGAAAAGGAAGATGATGAGAAAAGACTCATTCAAAAATAAAATTATTTTAGCCAATGCACCAGTCAATCAGCAGAACAAATACTGCCTCTAAAGGTCACATGGGAGGCTGCTTCCTCGGCCTCCCTCCATTTCTGAGTGGATCTATTCAGGTCTTCCACCATTTCCTTGACAGGAACCAACCATTTCTAACTTTGCCTACCAAAATAATGGCTTCATTGACTCTTTCTTATATTTCAACTCTCTAGTTTATTAAACAAAACCAAGCCTCATTCTCTGTCTGTTATGATTTGATTGTTGTGCTTCACGTTTTCTTTTGTGCTTAGCAGTGCCTTCTTTATGCTCCCATGGTATTTTTTTTCCTTAGGCTGGCTGTAATCTCTAGGCTTCTATTTTTGTTCACAATCAAGTTATACAATTCGTCAATCATCCACATTTTAAAACTTTTATGATTATTTTTGCATAATGGTATGCATTCCACCTGAGCCAGCTGTCTTAATCCTTTAGAGTGTGGCCATTTTTCTCTACGATACTTTTGGGTAATAACCATTGCCAATTTATTTCACTAAGTAAATTCCTCACTTTATTGAAAGTGTTTTTATATAGCTTAAGTTACTCACATTTATGCCCATAATGTCTTCTCCCTCCCCCTTCACTCTGGTAGAAATCTGAAACCCTATTAATCTATTTGTTATCATAGTTTCCCAAACTCCTCAATATTAGTTTTTTAACTTGCCATATACTTCTTCCTCAACACAACAGAGGATTATTAAAAATCAGGGGCCAGCCTGGTGGCGTAGTGGTTAAGTTTGTGCTGCGCTTTGGCAGTGGCGCAGGGTTCAAAGGTTTGGATCCTGGGTGCGGACATACACACCACTTATCAAGCCATGCTGTGGTGGTGTCTCATATGTAAAATAGAGGAAGATGGAAACAGATGTTAGCTCATGGCCAATCTTCCTCACCAAAAAAAAAAAAAAATCAGAGAATCAAATCATGGTGCTAAGAGGCACTTCCACAGATCATCTTGTACTAAGAAGACAAAATTCTTTCTCCTGGGTTCAATTCTCTGCTCCACCCCCTGCTGGATGTGTGACAACCTTGAGTAAATTACTTAACCCCTCTTCAGTTTCTTTATGAAATGGGATAATCATGTTTGCTTTACAGGGTTGTTGTGAAGATTAAAATAGTTAGTAGACATAACTGCTTAGAACAGTTCGTGGCACATACTATGCCGTTGATAAATGTTAGCTAATATTTTTAAAAGTTTTTATTTTAGAGTAGTTTTAGATTTACAGAAAGGTTGCAAAGATAGTCACAGAGACTCCATATGCCCCGCACCTAGTTTCCCTCGTTGTTAACATCTTAAACTAGTATGGCAAATTTGTCACAACTAATGAACTAATATTGATGTGCTATTATTAACTAATAGTTTTTACCTAATGTCCTTTTTCTATTCCAGAATCCTTTCCAGAATACTACATTACATTTGGTTGTCATGTCTCCTTAGGCTCCTCTAAACTGTGACACTTTCTCAAACTTTCCTTGTTTTTGATGACCTTGACAGTTTGAGGTGGTAGGGTATTTTGTGGAATGTCCCTCAATTTTCGTTTGTCTGATGTTTTTCTTATGCTTAGACTGGGGTTATAGGATTAGGGAGAAAGACCAAAGACATAAAGGGCCATTCATGAGAATCACATCCCATCACACCAAGGGTGCATGCTATCAACATGACTTATTGAGGATGGTAACCTTGATCACTCAACTGAGGTATTGTTTGGCAGGTTTATCCACTATAAAGTACCCTCCCAAACACACACCACTACCAATTTTCCACACTACATTCTTTCCAAGGAATTCACTATGTGCTGCCCACATTTAAGATATGGGGAGTTATGCTCCACCTCCTTGAGGGAGGCAGTATCTACGTGAATATTTCAAATTCTTTTGTATCATATATTTTCTCGACTCCCCTATTTGTTTATTTATTCAATCAATCATTTATTTATATCAATGAGGACTCATGAATATTTATTTTACCCTTTGAGTGATAATCCCATACTACTTTATTTATTTTGTTGCTTAGCTCAGTTGTTCTAGCTTTGATCATTGGGAGTTCTTTCAGTTGACTCCTGGGTTCCCTTGACATATTCCTTCATTGTTTGGTCTTTTTTTTTGAGCACTTCTTTACTCTCTAGCACTACAGAGGCTCCAGGCTCATGTTGCATATTCCCTGCCCCAGCCTTAGAATCAGCCATTTCTCCAAAGAGCCCTGGTTCCTTTTATCAGAGAGGGGTATTAGAAACGCAGATTTTGGTGATAGGCATGCTCGTAACTACTGGGGTGTCTTATGTTTCTAGGTCCTGTTAGTAGATAGAATTAAGAAATAACACAGGTATACACACATAATTATTTCCATTTCCTATATGTATCCATTTGTGTCTATATTAAGGGAAACATGAGTTTATACTGATGTTTACCACTCTAATCCAATACTACATTGTTCCTCCTAGCCTGCTAATATTTTATTAGTCATTCATTCATTCACTCATGCAACAAAGTTTGTTGAATGTCTACTATATGCCAGGACCTATGCTCAGAACATGGTAGATGATATCCCTGCTCTCATGTGGCTTAGAACTCAGTTAACAGCTTAAATTTTGACTTAGCTCTTTGGTACCACCAAGGACTGACACCACTCACAATAGTCTCTTTTCGCAGCTCTCTGTTTTTTCCCACCATACTCCATTCCCCCACTTCCAAGACTATACTACCTTCTATTGACCATCCATTTTCCTCTCTGCTCTCATTTCTCTTCCAATTCCTTGTCCTCTGGGGTTTTTCACCTCTCATTACAGCACACTGCTGCAGAAAAGTGACTGGGACACTTGATAAGCATGTTACTACCTCCCATTTGTGTGGCACATTCTCAAGCTCTTTCACATCTCATTTTTGATTCCAGAATTCCTTGAAGAATGATAAAGTTATTGCTAAGCTGCTTTGTCTAGAGTGGCATTTTAGGATTGCTACTGACACATGTGAATTTGTATGGGATGCATCATAGAAGACGTCCCACATGCTCTATTCACCTGCTACTGTCAGGGATGAGAGGCCATGAGGTATTCTCCCATGCAGACAGAGAATCTCTGCTGAGGCAAAACTCTAGGGCCTCTGGTCTTAGTGCTTTTCTTTGCTAATTACTAAAAAGAAAATTCCTTGGCATTTTTATACGTTGTTACATTCAGTAAATACTTTAATTCCTATAAATTAAATTCTACCCAATACTTCTCATTGCTTGAGTGAAATTAAGATTCTCTCTGTCTACGGAGGAAATCCACTTGTAATTTTCTGTTTGATACTGTCCTGGTTTTGCTTTGGTAACAAAGTTATACCAGCCTGTAAAATGAATTGGGCAGTATTCCTTCTTTATCTGTTTGCTGATGGAGTTTGTATAAGATTGGAATTATCAGTTCCTAGATTGTTTGGAAGAAATCACCTACAAAACTGTATGGGCCAGGTTCTTTTTTATTTTGCTTTGTTTATAAAAAATATTTTTAAAAAAATATACTTACTGGTTTGATTTCCTTAATGGTTTTAACATTATTTAGGTTTTCTAGTTTTCTTGAGTTGGTTGTAACCAGTTATACTTTTCTAAAAATTTTTCCATTTCTTTTGTTTTAAAATTAATGATATTATAATATTCTCCCATTGTCATTTTTATCATTGAAGATATGTAATTATATCTCCTCCTTCAGTCTGAAAGTGGTGTATGTGTGCTTTTCTTTTTTCTTGAGTAACCTTTCCAGAGATTTGCCAAGTTTATTAGTCTTTTCTAAGAACAGCTTTGGGCTTTTTTGATCCTCTCTGTTGTATGTGTGTTTTCTGTTTTATTATTTTTTGCTCTTGTTTTTGTTATTTCCTTCTATTTTCTACACTGTATTCTGTTATTTTCAAATTTATACAGTTGGATGTTTAGTACATTAATTTTAGCCTTTTTTCTTTGCTAATATAATCATTTAAGCCCTCATATTATCCTCTAAGTACTATTTTAGCTTTATATCACAAGTTTTGATAAGCAGTATTTTATTATTGTTGTTGCTTTATATTTTCTAATTTTCTTTTTTGTGTGTGTGTGAGGAAGATCAGCCCTGAGCTAACATCCGTGCCAGTCCTCCTCTTTTTGCTGAGGAAGACTGGCCCTGGGTTAACATCTCTGTCCATCTTCCTCCACTTTATATGGGACGCCGCCACAGCATGGCTTGACAAGCAGTGCGTTCGTGTGCACCCAGAATCTGAACCTGTGAACCCGGGGCCGCCGCAGTGGAGCGCGCGCACTTAACTGCTACCCCACGGGGCTGGCCCCTATATTTTCGTTGTAATTTCTTTTTTTTTTTTTTTTTTTTTTGTGAGGAGATCAGCCCTGTGCTAACATCCGCCAATCCTCCTCTTTTTTTGCTGAGGAAGACGGCCCTGGGCTAACATCTGTGCCCATCTTCCTCCACTTTATATGGGACGCCGCCACAGCATGGCTTGCCAAGCAGTGCGTCGGTGCGCACCCGGGATCCGAACCAGCGAACCCCGGGCCGCCGCAGCGGAGCACGCGCACTTAACCGCTTGCGCCACCGGGCCGGCCCCTCGTTGTAATTTCTTTTGATCCAAAAGTTATTAGAAATTATTTTATGTTTCCAAATGTGTGAATTCTTTTCTAGTATCTCTTCAATATTCATTTTTAGCTTAACTGCATTATAATAAATTTGTTCTGAGTATTTATTCTTTGAAATCTATTGACATATATTTTATGCCCAAGTCTGTGCTAAATTTTTATAAATGGTTCATGTGTACTTCAAATAAATGAGTATTCCTCAATTGATGGCAGCAATGTCCTGTGTAAATATGTAAGTTTGAGCTAGTTTCATTCATTCTTTTCAATATTTCTACTGATTTTTTGCCTAGTTAATCTTTCAATTATTTAGAAAGGTGCTAAAATCTCTGTCCTTGAAGGTAGATTTATATTTCACCCTTGAAGTTTTATCAAATTTTGCTCCGTTTCTGTTGAAGTTGTGTCATTTGATTCATACAAGTTTAGAATTATGTCTTATCGGTGATATGCATCTTTCTATCATTGTGTAGTCATTCTGTTGCTTCTGAAGAATGATTTTTGCCTTAAAGTCTGTTATTTTGGATATTAATAAGGCTACTCAAACTTTCTCTTGGATAGTGTTTGCCTGATTTATCTATTTTCATCCTTTCCAACCTTTCTTTATCCTTTTATTTAATAGCAAATAATCATTTTAAAAATTCAGTCTAGAAGTCTTTAAATTTTAGAGCATATACACTGATTATTATTATTGCCAATTTGTTTGGATTTATTTCTATCATATTATTTTGTACTTTTTCTTTGTTCTGCTTTTCTAGCTATCTGTGTTTTTACTCCTTTCTTGCCATTTTATTTTTATATTTTTATTTGCTGAGGCTTTCGTTCATTATTTTATTTTTACTCGCCACTAGTTTACTAGTTTACAAGTTGTACACTCCATTTATATTCTTTTAAAGTTACCTTAGAAATTTTAACATGCATACTTGAATTTCAAAGTCTCCTCCCAACCACAACAAGGACTTTAGACCACTTTAAATCTCATCACCCCCTCGTCATTTGTACACTACTGTAGGCCAGGATTTCTTTCCATTTTGTCCTCTCCCCAACAAAATAGTCAATGTTTGCTTAGATGCTTAGATTTACCCACTATTTGAGTTACTCTTTGCCCATCATTTCTTTTTTCATTTCAAACCTTTCCTTTTGTATAATTTCTCTTTTTTGTGCAGTTCAATGCTTATAATTTACTTTAATGATAATCTGTTGGAGATAAAATATTTTAGGTTTTATTTGTATGAAAGAGTCTTCATGTTACTAAGTTCTTAAAAGATAATTTCATTTGGCATACAATTCTAAGCTGATAATTACTTTCTTTGAGAATGTTGAAGAAATTATTCTCCAATTTTCCAGCTTCCATGGTTGCTAACAAGTCAGCAATAAATTTATTTGTTGTTTCTTTGTGTGTAGCCATTATGTCCTCTCTGGTTTTGCCAGGATTTTCTCATCTTGGGTTTCCTATAGTTTCACTATGATGTACCTAGTTACAGATTGCTTTTTATTTATCCTGCTTGGGATTCATTCTGCTTCCTGAATCTGCCAACTAATGTCTTTAACAAATTCTGGAAATTTTCTCAGCGGTTGTGTCTTCATATATACCCTGTCATCCATGTTTTTTCTATTGTTTTCATTTGAAACTTCAAGATACGTACTTAATCATGTTACTCTAACCTCACATTTATTACTTCTCTTATATTTTCCATATCTTTGTTTCTCTGTACTGAATTTTCTGTAATTCATTCAACTTTATCTTCTAATTACTAATTCTCTCTGCATATATGTCTAACTTGCTGTTTAACATTTCTTTTTTTCTTTTTTTTATAATTTGAGCCCTAGTACGTCTATGTGGGTGTTTTCAAATTGTTTTTTTTCTGTGTGTCTTATTCCTTGATCTATTGAATACTTTTTTTTTATTGAGGTTTTAATGGTTTCTAACATTGTGAAATTTTGGGTTGTACATTTTTGTTTGTCCATCACCATATATATGACTCCCTTCACCCCTTGTGTCCACCCCCCACCCCCCTCCCCCCACCCCTACTGCCCCTGGTAACCACAGTCCAGTTTTCTCTGTCCATGTGTTGGTTTATATTCCACATATGAGTGAGATCATACAGTGTTTGTCTTTCTCTTTCTGGCTTATTTCACTTAACATAATACGCTCCAGACCCATCCATGTTGTTGCAAATGGGACGATTTTGTCTTTTTTTATGGCTGAGTAGTATTCCATTGTATATATATACCACATTTTCTTAATCCAATCGTCAGTCGAGGGACACTTAGGTTGCTTCCACTTCTTGGCTATGGTGAATAATGCTGCAATGAACATAGGGGTGCATAAGCCTCTTTGGATTGTTGATTTCAGGTGCGTTGGATAGATTCCCAGTAGTGGGATGGCTGGATCATAGGGTATCTCTATTTTTAATTCTTTGAGGGATCTCCATACTGTTTTCCATAGAGGCTGCACCAATTTGCATTCCCACCAGCTGTGTATGAGGGTTCCTGTTTCTCCACATCCTCTCCAACATTTGTTGTTTTTTGTCTTGGTGATTATAGCCATTCTAACGGGCGTGAGGTGGTATCTTAGTGTTGTTTTGATT
Organism: Diceros bicornis minor; assembly: GCF_020826845.1. NCBI lineage: Eukaryota > Metazoa > Chordata > Mammalia > Perissodactyla > Rhinocerotidae > Diceros > Diceros bicornis. Next base: position 50,436,106 of record NC_080743.1, read on the forward strand.
TGCATTTCCCTGATGATTAGTGATGTTGAGCATCTTTTCATGTGCCTATTGGCCATCTGTATATCTTCCTTGGAGAAGTATCTGTTCATTTCCTCTGCCCATTTTTTGATGGAGTTGTTTGTTTTTTTCTTGTTCAGTTGTGTGAGTTCTTTATATATTATGGAGATCAACCCCTTGTCAGATGTATGTTTTGCAAATATTCTCTCCCAGCTGGTGGGTTGTCTGTTCATCTTGATTCTGATTTCATTTGTCTTATAAAAGCTCTTTAATCTGATAAAGTCCCACTTGTTTATTTTTTCTTTAGTTTCCCTAGTCTGGGTAGGCATGTCATCCGAAAAGATACCTTTAAAACCAATGTCAAATAGTGTGTTGCCTATATTTTCTTCTATGCGTTTTATAGTTTCAGGTCTCACCTTCAGGTCTTTGATCCATTTTGAGTTAATTTTTGTGAATGGCGATAGCACATGGTCCACTTTCATTCTTTTGCATGTGGCTGTCCAGTTTTCCCAACACCATTTATTGAAGAGACTTTCCTTTCTCCATTGCATGTTCTTAGCACCTTTGTCAAAAATTAGCTGTCCGTATATGTGTGGTTTTATTTCTGGGCTTTCAATTCTTTTCCATTGATCTGTGTGTCTGTTTTTGTACCAGTACCATGCTGTTTTGATTACTATTGCTTTGTAGTATGTTTTGAAGTCAGGGATTGTGATGCCTCCTGCTTGGTTCTTTTTTTTTAGGATTTCTTTAGCTATTCTGGGTCTTTTGTTGCCCCATATAAATTTTAGTATTCTTTTTTCTATTTCTGTGAAGAATGTCATTGGGATTCTGATTCGGATTGCATTGAATCTGTAGATTGCTTTAGGTAATATAGACATTTTAACTATGTTTATTCTTCCAATCCACGTGCATGGGATATCTTTCCATTTCTGTATGTCATCATGGATTTCTTTCAATAATGTCTTGTAGTTCTCATTGTATAGCTCCTTCACCTCCTTGGTAAGATTTATTCCTAGGTATTTTATTCTTTTTGATGCAATTGTAAATGGTATTATTTTTTTGAGCTCTCTTTCTGTTAGTTCATTATTAGCATATAGAAATGCAACTGATTTTTGTAGATTGATTTTGTACCCTGCAACTTTGCTGTAGTTGTTGATTGTTTCTAATAGTTTTCCAACAGATTCTTTAGGGTTTTCTATATATACAATCATGTCATCTGCAAATAGTGAGAGTTTCACTTCTTCGTTACCTATTTGGATTCCTTTTATTCCTTTTTCTTGCCTAATTGCTCTGGCCAAAACCTCCACTACTATGTTGAACAGGAGTGGTGAGAGTGGGCAGCCCTGCCTCGTTCCTGTTCTCAGAGGAATGGCTTTCAGTCTTTCCCTGTTGAGTATGATGTTGGCTGTGGGTTTGTCATATATGGCCTTTATTATGTTGAGGTACTTTCCTTCTATTCCCATTTTATTGAGAGTTTTTATCATAAATGGATGTTGTATCTTGTCAAATGCCTTCTCTGCGTCTATTGAGATGATCATGTGGTTTTTATTCTTTGTTTTGTTGATGTGATGTATCACGTTGATTGATTTGCGGATGTTGAACCATCCCTGCGTCCCTGGTATAAATCCCACTTGATCATGGTGTATGATTTTTTTAATGTATTGTTGTATTCGGTTTGCCAATATTTTGTTGAGGATTTTTGCATCAATGTTCATCAGCGATATTGGCCTGTAATTTTCTTTCTTTGTACTGTCTTTGTCTGGTTTTGGTATCAGGGTGATGTTGGCCTCGTAGAATGATTTAGGAAGTGTTCCATCTTCCTCTATTTTTTGGAATAGTTTGAGAAGGATGGGTATTAAATCTTCTTTGAATGTTTGGTAAAATTCACTGGAGAAGCCATCTGTTCCTGGACTTTTATTTTTAGGGAGGTTTTTGATTACTATTTCAATCTCTTTACTTGTTATTGGTCTATTCATATTCTCCATTTCTTCTTGGTTCAATTTTGGGAGGTTGTATAAGTCTAAGAATTTATCCATTTCTTCTAGATTGTCCAATTTGTTGGCATATAATTTCTCATAGTATTCTCTTATAATCCTCTGTATTTCCATGGTATCCGTTGTAATTTCTCCTTTTTCATTTCTAATTTTATTTAATTGAGCCTTTTCTCTTTTTTTTCTTAGTAAGCCTGGCTAAGGGTTTGTCGATTTTGTTTATCTTCTCGAAGAACCAACTCTTTGTTTCATTAATCCTTTCTACTGTTTTTTTGGTCTCAATTTCATTTATTTCTGCTCTGATTTATATTATTTCTTTCCTTCTGCTGGCTTTGGGATTTGTTTGTTCTTCTTTTTCTAGTTCTGTTAGGTGTAATTTAAGGTTGCCTATTAGGGCTTTTTCTTGTTTGTTAAGGTGGGCTTGTATCGCTATGAGTTTCCCTCTCAGGACCACTTTTGCTGCATCCCATATGGTTTGATATGGCATATTATCATTTTCGTTTGTTTCCAGATAGTTTTGATTTCTCCTTTAATTTCATCAATGATCCATTGGTTGTTCAGTAGCATGTTGTTTAATCTCCACATTTTTGTCACTTTCCCAGTTTTTTTTTCCTGGTTCATTTCCAGTTTCATAGCCATATGGTCTGAAAAGATGCTTGTTATGATTTCGATCTTCTTAAATTTATTGAGGCTTGCTTTGTTTCCCAACATATGGTCTATCCTAGAGAATGTTCCATGCGCGCTTGAGAAGAATGTGTAGTCAGCTGTTTTTGGATGGAGTGCTCTGTATATGTCTACTAGGTCCATCTTGTCCAGTTTTTCATTTAAGTCTACTATTTCTTTATTGACTTTTTGTCTGGATGATCTATCCATTGCTGTAAGTGGGGTGTTAAGATCCCCTACTATTATTGTGTTGTTGTTGATTTCTCCTTTTAGGTTTGTTAATAGTTGCTTTATGTACATTGGTGCTCCTATGTTGGGTGCATATATATTTATAAGTGATGTGTCTTCTTGATGGAGTGTCCCTTTTATCATTATATATTTCCCTTCTTTGTCTTTCTTAACCTGTTTTATCTTGAAGTCTACTTTGTCTGATATGAGTATGGCAACACCTGCTTTCTTTTGTTTGCCATTAACTTGGAGTATTGTCTTCCATCCTTTCACTCTGAGCCTGTGCTTGTCTTTAGTGCTAAGATGTGTTTCCTGAAGGCAGCATATTGTTGGGTCTTGCTTTTTAATCCATCCTGCCACTCTGTATCTTTTGATTGGAGAGTTCAATCCATTTACATTTAGGGTAATTATTGATATATGAGGGCTTAATGTTGCTGTTTTGTCACTTATTTTCTGGTTCTTTTGCATTTCCTTTGTTTCTTGTCCCATTTGTTTTGGACTGCCAATTCAGTTTGGTTGTTCTGTCTTATGACTCTTCTAGTTTTCTCTTTGTTTATCATATGTGGTTTTGTTTTGATTATTTGTTTAGTGGTTACATTGAGGTTTGGGCAAAAAATATTGTGTATGAGATAGTCCATTAACTGATGGCCTCCTATTTCCTTATACTAAGTCAATTCAGTCACTTTCCTCTTCCCCTTCTAAGTTTTTCTTGTTATACCTTATTCTATCTTGTGTTGTGGCTGTGTGTTTACAGTGATGAGGTTAAATTTATTTTTGGTGAATTTCTTCCTTTGATCTTTGAATTTATTATTTAAGTGGTTGCTAACCTATTCCGGTAAAGATCTACTATTTTTCTGAGTTTGTCTACCTACTTTTCTCCTTCCTCCAAGCTTTGTGTTCCCTTTCTCTTCTTTTTTTCAGGCCTGAGGGCCTTCTTGAGTATTTCTTGTAGTGGGGGTCTCGTGGCCATGAACTCCCTTAGCTTTTGTTTATCTGGGAGAGTTACTATTTCTCCATCATATTTGAAGGATATTTTTGCTGGATAGAGTATTCTTGGCTGAAAGTTTTTGTCTTTCAGTATTTTGAATATATCATTCCAGTCTCTTCTAGCCTGTAAAGTTTCTGTTGAGAAATCCGCTGAGAGCCTGATGGGAGTTTCTTTGTACGTTATTTTTTGTTTTTGTCTAGCTGCCCTTAATATGGTTTCTTTGTCGTTGACCCTGGCTAGCCTTACCATTAGGTGTCGTGGTGAAGGCCTTTGTCTGTTAATATATATAGGTGTCCTGTTGGCTTCGCTTACTGGTATTTCCTGCTCCTTCCCCAGATTTGGGAAATTCTCAGCTATTATTTCCTTGACTAGGCTCTCTGTTCCTCTTTCCCTCTCCTCTCCCTCAGGAATACCTATAATTCTTATGTTACATTTTCTAATAGAGTCAGATATTTCTCGAAGTCTTTCTTCATTTCTTTTTAGTCTTAGTTCTCTCTCCTCTTCCATCTGGAGTATATCTGTATTCCTATCCTCTAAGGTGCTAATTCTTTCCTCCATATTGTCAGCTCTGTTCTTTAGAGATTCCAGATTCTCCTTTATCTCCTCCATTGTGTTCTTCATCTCCATCAGCACTGATTGGTTTTTCTTTATGATTTCAATCTCTTTTGTGAAGAAACTCCTAATCTCATTGAATTGTTTGTCTGTGTTGTCTCGTATTTCGTTGAGCGTTTTTATGATAGCTATTTTGAAATCTCTGTCATTTAGTTTATGGATTTCTGTGTCTTCGGGGTTGATTTCTGGGTGCTTGTCATTTTGTTTCTGGTCTGGTGATTTCATATATTTTTGCATTGTGGTTCCTGTGTTGGTTTTGTTTTTCCTCGTCCTGGAAATCTCTGGTTGCAATTTCCACCTGCCGCCACTGTCTGGTGGTAAAGGGCTGTGTAGTCTAAGTCCCCTGTGCTCTGCCCCGGTTTTTCTGCTGCGATCTGCAGTTTTGTTTTTTTTTTTTTCCCCGCTGCGATCCACGGGTCCAGTCGTTTGATCAGGTCTGCCACGGATGGCTTGGTCTGGTCCGTCGTGGATCACATGGTTTGGTCTGCCGCGGATCGCTAGGTCTGGTCTGGTCGGTTGAGCTGCAGAGTCCCGTTTGCGGGGAGGGGGGAGCTCTCTCTTTTGCCCTCTGGGTCCCTGACGTGGGAGGCTTCTCATTTGCCCCTCTTTATCCGCTCTCTGGGGTGCTCAGATGTTGATGGTAGCCCTGTGGCTCCTCTGAGTCCTCTGTGCTGGAGTTTCCCACTGGCTGAGAGAGCCCGAAGAGCCACGGTTTCCCCGCCGAGGGCCGCCCCTCCCCGCTCTCTGGGATCCGCGCGGACCTGGATCGCTGATCTGATGGGGAGGGAGAGGAGTTCTCCTTACCTTTCCCCACTTCCTCCAGGGGCCCAGCGTGTTCTGCTCTCAGATGTGCGGCAGTGTGGATCCCTCCGCTCTAGCTTTTCACTGTCTGGGATTCCGTTGTTGGTCTGTGACTATTCCTTTTGTTGTATCTTGTCGGGGGAAGAGTTCAGGGGAAAGCTCACTCCGCCATGATGCTGACGTCACTCTACTTTTTTTTTTTTTAACATAGTAAGCATACTCACTTTATATTCTTACTTAATAATTCTATCATTTGAAGTGTTAAGTGTGTCAGAATACATCTTTGTTGTTTCTGGTCTCACTCATGGGGCATTGTTTCTTGGTACATTTTATTATTATTATTTTCTCTGAATTTATATTAATGAAATATTTAAGGCCTGAATTGAAAGTGTCTTTTTCTCGTAATATGTGTGTGCTAATTCTAGATTTGAAGTTTTGTGGATCACAAACCTACAAACCTGTGAGGGTGGGCTTGTAGTTTTGAAGTCTCAGATTAGATTTAGTTTTCATTCTCTGCCAAGACTAGGACAAGTGTCTTTGCTGTCACCTCTGTGGAGTGGCATTTATGTATGTATACATTTAGGCTCTCTATTTCACCAAGGGTATACTGCTTTGTGATTTCAGCTTTATCTGAGGTTCTACTAATGTGACCGACCTCGGGTAGGCCCTGGGCATTATCTCTGTCCCTCCACTCCTTACATGATTGATAGAATGGAAGCTCATGGTCACTTTGGTCTCCTTACTTTCCTGGTTTCCTGCTTTACTTTATTTTTTGTCTCTGAGGATTTCCCTTACATTCTTATCAGATCAATAGTATATTTTAATATATTTTTAAATATAATTTAGTCATAATTTTAAATATTTTTGTAAGGAGAAGGTTGTTCATTGTATTTAATGTATTATATTGTCAGAAACATAAGTATTGAAATCTATTTTCAACAAATATCTATCCTGGACACGGCATCTTTCAAAATGAAACAATAAAATGATGGTACAATAGGAAACTCTTTTCTCTTACCTCAATTATCCCCACATTGAAGAACCCCTGTGTGAGCAGTTGGTGGATGTCTGGTAATTCTGCTTCAACATATGCAACCTCATGTGTATTTATAACTTTTAGGAAGAATCTTTTTTTGTGTGAATAAGTTTTATGAATTTATTTTTCTTAAATTGATATTTACTCTTTGCTTGCATATACTGAAAATGAACTAAACTTGTCCAAGATAGAAACACTTGAATATAAAAGAGAGAAGCTATGTCAGGTGGTAAAATCTCTAAAGAATATGACCATAGGAATATTCTCAGGAAAAACCAAAGGTAATGTCTTTTACCCTAAATCCCCCCAAAGACTTTGAAAACTAGTGTAAGACAAAAATGCAACACAGGGATCTTCTAAGAGTGAGACTGAATAAATCTTCCAAGCATGGAATAAATGTCATTGCAATCAAAGACATTATCTACCACATGAGAGGAATACTGAGCACATATGTGGAGCATAGGAAATCCTTTAGTCAAAGGTCACACATTAATAGGCAACAAACTGTACAAAATCGCTTACTGGGGGAACAGCATGGATATAAAATACAGATTTGAATGGAACCACACCCTGGATTTACTCCTTTTTCCTGGTGTATGGGGCCCTATGTTGCCCTTGGGAAATGAACAATGCACTAAGAAATATTAAGGAGGGGTGTGGTGGATAGAAACAGATGGAGTGGGCTGCTGGCAGTATAATGACTCTGGGAATTGCATTTCTTGAGCATTTTGAAGTGGGAGAGCAGAAGAGGAAAGCATGAGGAATAAGAGGAGGAAGGTACTGGGGCCTTGGTTTGCAGAATGGAAAAACTAGTTGTGGCAACCAGATGGAGAGACTTCTGGGGAGCTTGTTTGGATTTTCTTTAGTTCTATAAGGGAAACCAATTTTGGCTTGATTCAGAGCCCCTGTATAATTGCAACTCCCCCCTGCCACTCCCCACATTTATATCCAGTGACGATATGGAATAATGGAAGATTTTTATACTCAACTTCCTGTCAAACTTCCTTGAACAAGAAATATCTGACTTTTCTCAATGAGTTGCATTTCCAATGACCACTGAAATGCTGATGTAAAAGGATCTGTTCTGAAAATACCTGAAAACCACAACTATAATAAGAATAGTTTTATACTTATTAAATTCCATTTAGCAGGAAAGGAGAAAGGATAGATACTTTCCAAACCTGGAAAGTTAAAATTCAGAATGTTCCCAGTTTTACATGAAGTACAATATGTTTTTCACTTTACTTACTACTTTCATTCTCATTGGAGCCTTACGATAGGTATTTGTCTGAAAAGATGACATGTACTTTATATAACTTAATTGATGCTGATTGGAATTCAAGCTGAGATAAATATGTGTGTTGAAACTTTGCTTTGCAGAAATTCAGAATACATACCTTCAGCTAAAATATCCAATCCAGAATGTTGTGGTTCTGAAATTAAGAGCTAATCATCCCTTCCTCATGAACTACATAGTGTCACCATGATTCTGATTAAAATAACAATTCTGATTATGGTTGCAGAGGGATATAGTCACCAAAAATGAGACAAAATCACTGATTCCTCTGTAATTATTCCCATATATATGCTGAAAAATATCATGTACACCATAGTACCAACGACAGAGTGTAAGAAGCCTCTGTAAACCAACACTATTATAGTGCTTGGCACATATAAACTTCAATAAATGGTAGCCATTATGGTTTTCATTTTCATCATTATTATTATTACTGGCCTTATAAATAGGTTTCACCAGTAACTTGTAACATGTTTGTGCTGACAATCTCTGATAAACAAACACCAACTTATACATATAAAACACCCATGGCTGGTTTCCAAATTATTTTATTCTGGTCACTATTGCCTCTGGTTCATCTGCCATATTAGCTAGAAACATCCCATATTCTGTCTCCTCTCCTGACCTCTCAACCCCACTGGAATCTTTCTCTTATTTTTCTGCTGCTAATGGCTTCTCAATGTTAGGAAACTGAAAGAGTCCTCTCCCTTCTTCAGCCCAGGAAGGGAGAAGGGGTGAATATTGTCCAGATTTCCTGAGTTGAAATTCAGAATAATTTCCTTTAGACACAATATCTAAGTGGAAGTAACCAAAATGAATCAGCGACATTCAGGCCTACAGAATGTTCTCCATGCTATGACAATAAAGACGCTAATCAATGGGAGGATCAGGTGAAGCTGTCCTTTGATTCAGAGCAAGGAACCCTCAAACCCTGGCAATTTTAGAGAAGAGCTGGAAAGGACTTGGATGAAGAGAAAGAACATTATAGGTAAGAGAGTTGGTATAGATGAAACCTCAAAAAGGAAAAAGTATGTGTGTTTGCATGTGTGTGGTGTGATGTGGTGTATTGGTCAGTTGGGGTGGGTTGGGGAGTGCAGTGACAAGAGCAGTATGATTGGAATTAAGAGTGTGTTAAAATGAAGACAGGCTGGATATAAGGTTGGGGGCCAGTGTGAAGCCAGATTACAGAGGCTCCCCTTAGAAAGTTTCAGAGATGTGCATCCTGATGGGTTTGACTCCTGGTCTTGAATCTCATTAGGCTTTCCAATAAGTCAGTCTAATTTACCTCATGGGCTCAGCTCTGACCCAGGTTAAGGGACAGCAGTCATGCTTCTGGGATTAGATTGATTTTATGCTCTGATTCTAATCACCAAGCTTTTGCCTTGTTCCTGGTTCTGAGGCTTGCCCCTTGCCCTTATCGTAGCGCTTGGGTTTCTATCTTGTTTCCTCATTCTTGGGTTCTTACCTTGTCTAGATTCTAGAAAACAATACTTTCTTCTCATGTTGGCATCCTTCCCCACCTTTAGTTTCTCCTGCCCTTTACTCTGCCCCCTTTAATCTCTCTGTACATTGGATTCTTTCCATGAAATCTAGTTCCTCCACCAGCACTCTTTCATACAGAAGTTTTTTAAAAAATACTACCTGTAACCCGCCCTATGGATTATCCTAATAACCACCCTGCCATGGTGGGTGGGTCTGTAACATTTCTGTTGCCTTCCTGTTTCTTCTCTCCTGCTGGTTAAGAGATTATAGCTATGTGGAGATAAATTTTCATTTTGTCACTCCCCTACACAAGAACCTTTCATAACTCCCTATTTCTTACAGTATGGAATCCAAGTTTCCAAGACTGGGAACAACTTTCTTTTGAAGAGAAGATACCATGCTTTTTTCATGTTTATTTGTCTCTAGGGCTTAGCACATAGAAGGCACTCAGTAAATCTTTGTGAAAGAGATGGATTTTGTTTGCTTTCCAAGTCTTCCCCTATAATCTGGTCTCATTCTACCCATCCCCTTTTTCTTGTTCTTTTTAACACATGCACTATATTCCAGTTAAACTTGTCTTTGAATAGCTCTTCCCACCCTCCTCCCACAACATCACAGCTACTTCCATGTCTTTGCTCATGATGATCTGCTGTTGAAACGATCCCATCTCCTCTCTAAGTTTTTCTTAGATCCAGCCTTGCCTCCCTTAGGAAAGCTTCATTAATTATTCTAGCCAACACTAACAACTTCATTTTCTGTAATTGTTTCATGTGTCTTAATAAGGTACGTGCTTAGGGGAAGAATCCCCAAAAAGATAAATTAAATATGTGTCTAATATATTTAATTTATCTTTTTGTTTGCACGGTGTTAGGCACACTGTAGAACTCAGGGCTTACTGTCTGGTTATTGATTGCTGGAGGCCTTGGTCCTGAGCACTGAAAAGGCAGTTTCCTCCCCACTGGACTTTCACGTGCTCTCTCTGAGGGCTCTGGTCTTTCATGTCTGCCTTGCTGGCAGGGTCTTGCACTTAGTAGGCGCCAGAGGGTTTGGAGTCAAGAGGGCTGTGTTCAAATTCCAGCTCTAGCTATGTGTATGAGTCAGGGTTCTCCGGAGAAACAGAACCAAGAGGATATATATATATTAAGAGATTTATTATAAGGAACTGGCTCTCATGATTATGGAGGCTGAATATGTAGTTCCAGTCTAAGTCTGAAGTCCTGCGAACCAGGAGAACAAATGGTGTAAGTCCCAGTTTGAGGGCAGAAGAAGACTGATATCATAGCTCAAACAGGCAGGCACGAATTGTCCCTTCCTCTGCCTTTTTGTTCTATTCAAGCCTTCAACAGTTTGGATGATGCCCACCCACATTGGGGAGGGCAATCTGCTTTACTCAGTCTACTGATTCAAATGCTAATCTCTTCTGGAAACACCCTCACAGACACACCCAGAAATAATGTTTAACCAAATATCTGGGCACCCATGACTCAGTCAAGTAGACACATAAAATTCACCACCACACTGTATGATCTTGGGTAAGCTACTTACATTTGTTAGCTTCAGTTAACTCACAAATAGTAATTAAGTAATAATAATAATTACCCCACAGGGTTGTTGGGAGGATAAGATGTGATAATGTGTATGAACTGAGTTTTACAAACTATAAAGTACTTGGAAAATATTAGTTAGTTTTAGGGGCTCAATAAAACATGCTTGAATGAATGTGTCAAAGAATTACTCACCGTTCCACGTGTGCTGTCCAGATGAAGAGACTTAAAATTTATCACAAAATGGTTTGACAGGAAACTCACAGGATACCAGCCACCTCATCTGCATTTGCTGTGCTCCTTTTAAAGGTCATTCTTAATGTGTTATTTTCTAAATTTCTTTCTTCTTCATTTTAATTAGCTTACGAATGATTCTCTAGCTACCTTCATCATCTGAATAAACATTTAAGACATATTTTGCAATTTATCTCTAATTTTCTTTCTCACTTGGGTCATTTTACGTGGTCTCCCTGTCCTGAGGTTCACCACCTCCTAAGGAGGGGCTTTGCTTCCTCTCTCCTGAGTCCTCCATGGAGATGCTCTGTAGGTAAATGGGGAGGTTAGCTTATAGCGATCCGTCTTAACACGTCTCCTCCAGAAACTTTCTGCACCTCCTCTTCCCTGCTGCCCTTCCTGTGGTAGAAATTCCAAATGGGAAGGGCCCCTATGTTGATGAGACCAACTGCTGAACTGCAAATGATAACTCATTCTGATGTGGCGTTGACAGAGGAGAAAGGCTGAGGGAGGCATGCACTCAAGCAGCAGGTGGTGGCACTGGTCCAAGGTGAAGTATCTGGACAATCTTTGACAACAACACATGCCTGGTTTAGGATGTTTTTTTCTCCATTTATTATGACCAGCTCTAAGAATAGGAAAGAACTTGGCAGAAAAGCCCCAAAGGGCAAGCTGTTCTACTCAGCATCTCTAATAATCAACTACTGGGATACGTTCCATTTATGTTTGAGCTACACTGGAGGGTATTGGTGGGGGATATATGTAAGTTTATCTTTTGGCCAGTAATTTTAACTCTAAATTTTAAACAAAAAATCATTTATGATGTTGTTCATCATAGTGTGTTTATAGTGAATTGGAAAATAATCTAAATTTCTATCAATAGGAAATTGATTAATAATGGTATGTCAATATGATGAAATATTATGCACCTATTAAAATGATATTTAAGAAGAGTATTAAATTACGGGAAAACTGTTCAAGGTGTATTAACTACAGAAAAGCAAGTTACTAACATAGTTTGTACAGTCTGATCTCAAGGTTATTTGTGTGTATGAGGCAGTATATCCTAGGTGCTAAAAGCACATTCTCAAGAGTTAGGCCGCTTTAGTTCAAATCCCAGCTCTACCATTTAATATGTGTGTGGCCCTGGGCAGTTAGCCTCTCCATGCCTCAGTTTTCCCATATGTTAAATGGAGATATTAATTGTGCCAATCTCATGAGGTCATTCCGAGGGTTAAAATTAATCCACATAAAGTGCATAGAACAGTGCCAGCTCACAGCATTTACAGAGTAGATATTAGCTGTTCTTATATAATTATATACGCACAGATGAAAGGGAAGGACAATACCAAAATAAGAGTGATTATCTCTGCATGGTAAGATTATGGGTTATTTTTATTTTCTTCATTTTGCATTTATACCTATAAACCTTCTACAATAAACACATAATACTTTATAATGTGAAAACATGTGGTGAAAGTGATTTAAAAGGGCAGTTTATTATTAAAATACACAATATTGGTTTGGTTTTTTGCAAGGAAGATTCTACAGACTGTGTAAAAATACATTCCACAAATAAATTAATCTGAAGTACAAAAAAGTTCTATTAGGTCATTTTACTTGGTTCAAAATCCTGTTCAACCCTAAATATTTATTTGAAGAGGGCATTGTAAGCTGTTGTCCTTTGGCAATAGCAGACTCTTTTTGGTTTGTTCGTTTTTGTTAGATGAACTCTTTGACTTACAAGAATTCAAATAGACAAATACACAAAGGAGAGCAGTCTTATGGAGAACTCTGGAAAATCCTAGAATGGAGCTACTTGGCAATATGAGCAGAGGCAGGTGGGCTGCCTTGAGAGCCATAGCAAAGAATGAGGCTTTCAGCACCTGAGTAAGGAGAGAAGGGAGAATGAGAGTAGAACCACATCTTTGACAGGGTGGGGAGCATCTTGGGTTGAGTATGAGATGGTAAATGTCTTGTCTATATTGGAATCAGAAAGTCCTGGGTTCAGTCCTTAACATCGCCCTTATTACCCTCACTCCTTCCCTCCCTTCCCTTTTTTTTTTTTCATTCTTTCATTTATTCAACAAGCTTTCTGAGCTCTCCTTTGTTTTAGGTATTATGATAAGCTTTGGGAATGCAAAGTTATAAAATAATACCTTCAAAGGGGGTAGGGTCTGGTAGTGGCGATAGCTAACTTGATAGACGATTACACTATGGGGTGGTCAGTGCTTTGGTTTAGATAGTCATAAGGTGCTGCAAAGCAAGAGGTCTGGTAATTCAAACTGACTTTGTGATGAAGTGGTTGGTCGTGGGGCATGTGTGGGCAGGGTGCTTCCCAGAAAAGGGGCCACAAGCTGAGTTGTAGGAAGGTAAAGGGAGAGAAGATGGGAATAGGGAATAGCGCATAGGATGCACATAGGGTTGAGACAGTAGCTTGAGGAACCTGAAAGAACTCCATATGGTAGGAGAGATTGATGTCAATCAGAGAGCAGAAGGAAGGTGGGCAGAAACCAGATCATGGTGGGCCTGGTGTGTTAAGATGAAGATGCACTTTTATTTTGAAAGCATGGAAAGCTCTGAGGAGATTTTCATCCTTGAAAGTTATGGAAGGTAACTGATAGACTTTGGGCCGAAGGCATCAAGAATCATTTCTTCATTTGGCTATGTGATCTTGGGCAACATAACCTTTATGAGCTCCATTTCTGTAAAATCTGTAAGCTATTAAAACCTACCTTGCTGGGTCATTGTAAAAATGAGAGAATCTCTATAGGGCATCTAGTACTGTACCTGAGTTTATAGCTATGACATGGTGGATAGCTCCAAAAACAAAGAATCAGGGCTTGGTAAATTGGAGAGAATGTTGAGCTTTAAAAAAGAATCTGTCTTTAAATCTTAGTTCTGCTACTTCCTGGCTCTGTGACCTTGAGCATGTCACTTGACTTCTCTGAGCCTCAGTTTTCTGCCTTACAAGATGCAAACGGTATTGACCTCACAAGATTAAGTCATGATAGCGTTTGCCATAGAAAAACTTCCCAGTACAAATTAGTTCTTTCCTCTACTTTGTTTTCTCTCTCTCATTCTTTTTGTGTCTTTTTCTTTGTTCTTTCCCCTTGGAGAATACATCACGGGAACCTTGACTAGTAAACTAGCGTATTGGGAGCAACATCTGGAGGTCCATGCACGCCCGGGGCAAGGAGAAGGAGAGGTGCTGGCGTGCCTGCGAGGGAGTGAGAGCAAGTGTGTGCATGGAGCACTGCTGGAGCACGACTTCACCGCGATGCCTGCTGAGCTGTGACTTGAAGGCCTACACAGGTGTAGAACAAACTCAAGGCCCAAATCACGGAAAAGTATTACCACATGTTCCCGCACAGAGACTTCAGGAGACAGGGCTGCTCAGAGCTAGGTGGGGAGGAGGGTAGAGGTAGAAGTGAGGAACCAGAGGAGGAAGGGAGAAAAACAGAAGAGCTGCCAATATAAAGAATTCATTAGACGAAAGTCATGTTGAGACCTCCGAGATGAAGATGAGTGAAAATTCTTGTATGATTTAATATTCTGTGGAAATATTCCAAACCACATGCTCTCCACGCAGGCTGCGGTCTTTTACCTTAATTTCAGGGAAGTCCTACTATACTTTACTCTGCATATTGCTTACTTGGTCTGAGCTTCTTTGTAACAGGATGGCAGGGTTAGATGGAGAGGTTTGACTCAGGCTGCAGTTGTAGAAGCCTGGACAGTGCGGAAGAACTGGAAGCCTGGCTAACAGTCTACGTGAGGAAGGGAGGCATCCTGGGGGAGTGCCACGCGAGCCGTCAGGCAGCCTTACTTCCTGGGACAGAGGCGTTATTAGTCTATGTTATTTTCTCCAGCTCTCTCAGGTAGTCAGATTAGTCCAGTGGTTTTTAAACTTAAAAAAAAAAAAGTATTGGAAACATTTTCTCAGGAATGCTTATGAAGCAATGGCACCCCTTAGAAAAACAAAACCAAAATCTATTCTAAAATCTAATATATAAAAAAATGTATCTGTTCTAGTTGGAAGTCAGAATGAGGTCCTGGGGCCTTGCCCTCTCTCTCCTTATGCAAATCAATGCCTGAAGTCTTCATAAAGAAAGTGTGAAAACTTTAGTTCTAGTCCAACTCCTTCAATTTGCAGATGAGGAAATGGAGACGCTAGAGATTAAGAGACTTGTCGAAGTGCCCATAATTAATTAGGGCCTGAGTTAGGATTGAAATCACATTCTTTTTGGTACCTATCTCAGTGCATTTTCCTAGCCCTAGACTCATAGCTATTTGCTTTCAGAATAGAGGTGGTTAAAGTGATGTGTCTAATCAGCTAGGAAACAGAGGAAGAAGTGGGAGAATTTGAGGAACCTGATGCCCTTCCCTCTGTAGAAGCCCTGGGAGAAGCCTCCACACCTCGGTACAAAATACACATCTGTGAATTGAAATGAAATGCTGTGGTTTCAGGTGAGAGTCCCTGGGAGTCCACAATGCTCCCAGTCTTAGACGCTCCCTGTCTCAAGAGACTCTAAGGAGCCCAGGAATGCTCTATGCTCCTGGAAATGGGCTCTGGACTTTAAACTGAGGCAGAAAAACCTCAAATTACTAGTTTATTGTTTAGACAAGCAGAGTCATAACAACTTGCTGCATCTCGCAAGTGGGGCAAAGAGGGCCAGAGCAAAGCCTTCCTGGGACGTTTGTTGAACTATTAAGTCTCCTCCCTAGTCAAAGAAGAACGATTGGCTTGCCAAATTAATATTTATTAACAGTAAAAGAAATTTGTCGTTCGAAGATTCTTGCTGAGCTTCTGGTTTTCCCAAGGCATCAAGAGTCAGGTCCTTTATTTCCCTGTAACCCTACTGGGTCCCCTGAATATGCCATGTCCTGAACCGTCAAGAAACATTGATGCCTGCTGAAATCATCATGGGTGTGATGAGACAGTGGTACTCACCAAACTGTCCAGCTGCTCCCTCACACTTGCCAAGTCTCTTGCATTGAGGTGAGGCCATGAGACTAGTTCTGACTAATGAAATGTGAGCTGAGATGGTGAAAAGCCCATGTGCAAATCTCCAGGCTCTCCCTCACTGCCACCAGCACTTTCTGGATGGTGAAACTCCCATCCATCTGAGACCTGAGTAACTCCGATAAGCAGAGTACCTTCCCCTGCTGCACCCAGGCTGGAAATGTATCGTGAATGAAACATAAACTTTTGTTGTTTTAAGCCATTGAGACTTCAGGGCTAATTTGTTATGCAGCATAACCTAGCTAATCATGACTAATACAGAGGAATTTGGGTTAGAAGCAAGGAAGCCTGGAAGACCTACTCTGGCAGGAGCTACACTGAAGAATTCTCCTTAGATCAGACAGTCCCAGGGTTTCAAGCAGCCGTGAGCTAGAGCTGGCTTATACAGGCTGTGAACAGCTGATTGTGCACATCTTTTCCCAACTCTGCATTCAGTGACATTGCTTTGGTAACTTGTAATTGGCCATGGTGGGAGTATTTACACCACAGAAATTGGCAAATGCTATAAATCACGGCATTTTTTTCCCTTGGCAAACTGGTGGTTTAATATTTACTAGCACACACTGGTTTCAAGTCTCTACAGAGAGATTCAAGGTGGGAGTGGGAAGTGGGACAGGAGGATCTTCAGTAAATAAGAACCCCCCCAGTGTCCTTAATTATCACACACTTTCCATCAGGGGAAAATTTGGTGGAGAGATGCCCTGCAAAACATGTGGTTTTCTCCAAATCATATGATAGGAAGTCAAAATAATGCTTTTGCCTGCATATCCGAAACATCAATATTCTGAGCTCATTTTAACTGTTACCTTTGTACAAGATAGAATGCCAGAGTCATCTTTTACCTTTAGTTGACAAAACCTAGAAGACTTCTGTGCTTTTTAGATTTTCAAGTGAAGCAGCTGATAAGGAAGTTTTTATTCTGGCTTTGCAATGTACTGGCATGTCACCTGGAGAAGGGACTCAATTCAGCATTCTTTTCTCCCCCCTGCCAGCATTCTGTTTTATTTTTTAAAAAATATTTTCCATGTATTTCTTTCCCTGTTCTCACCACTATCTTTCATGAATACAAAATAAATAGATTCAAATTTGATCTGTTGGGAATTTGATACTAAATTTAAAAGCCTAACGAATTATCATTTTATTAAATTACACTAAGGATATTTGCTTGAGGGCTCCAAATATGAAAGATTTAACTCAATATAATACCCATATTTTCACATATAGAAATAAGTACCACTTATAGGAAACTCCTCACCTTACCTACACACTCATGACAATTTCAACTCCTTACAGTAGTCGCGGCTCTAAGAACTTTACAGAGAAGTGACCAAGAGACTGCCAGTGCCATCTGTCCAGAAGCTGAGGGAAAGGTCTTGCTTAGTGACCTAGCATCACAAATTAGTAAACACTCTTCTTCCTAGTTGCACCTCCACTTATTCTTTCTGGCATTTTTCCAGTTGTTTCAACTGTGAAATGTGGGTGGTTTTGGGGATGGGGAGACTTACATATTGACTTAAGAAAAATATCTCGTGAAAACTTTATTTTATAAGCAGTTATAAAATCAGTTTGATTGACATATTATATTATTTGGCTTGAACATTAAATATCATCAGTGAATAGCTTATGTTTCATTACACTGGCAACTGATATCTGCTAAAAATAAGACACTAGGATGCTTTCCCAGCCTATGTCATTCTGAGAAACAGCCTTGCCCTGACCTTCTTGACCTCAATTTCTTCATTTGTAAAATGAGGGGTTTGACTTGATGATTTATGGGGTCCCTCCCGAGTCAAACTTTCTTTGATTCTACAGGTATGTCGTCATACCTGAGATATACAGGGCTAAAAGTATATTCATTTATGCAATACACATTAATTGCCTACTAGATAGCAAACACTATGATAGGGACAGTTAATACGAGGTCCTTGCCCTCAAAGAACCTGTAGTTTAACAGGAAAGACAAGTGAAAAACCAATGAAAATACAGCAGAATACAGTAAGGGGAATAGTGGATACAAATGGAGGACAAGGGACAGGCACACATCCCATTTTGAGGAAGGAAGATGGTAGGGATCAGGAAGGAAGCGATATTAAGTAAATGTAGGGCTGGACTAGGGGGAGGCAAGGGAGGCGCCTATGGGGCAAAATTTAAGCAGGTGCTCACTCTCAGGGTCGTGCACCTGCACTCACCCTGGTCCCGGGCCCGGGTGTGGAATCTGACAGCATGCTTGAGTTCAGTCACAAGGAAGACAATAGAAACTGTTCTAGGCAAAGAGAACCGCAAATGCAAAGGGCAAGAGGCAGAACTTTAGGAAACTGCAAGTGCCTTTGTATGTCTGGATTTGGGAGTAGAGTTAAGGTAGATGTGAAAGAGGAGAGGTAAGTGTCGGCTCATGAAGTGTCTTGTAAAATATGTTAAGGAGTTCGGACTTTCTCCTTAGGTTAATGGTATCCACAAGGAAATTTTTTTTTTCAAAGGAGTAGTATAACCAGACACCAGACATGATTTTTAGAATATTCTCTCTGGCAGCAGTGTGGAGATAGGGATAGGGAATTAGATAGGGAAAAAGACTGGGGGCAGACAGACCAGTTGGGTGGTTGTGGAGGTGGGGATGGAGAGAAGTAAACCAAACAGCCTCTAGAACTGCCTAAGAGTTAGAACTACCCGGAACTGATGACTAATTGAATGACTTGAGTGTTAAGAGAGAGAGAAACAGGTTGCTCCGAGTTTCTGGCTTGAGAAAGTGAGAGGATAATGGTGTTGGTGATTGAAATATGGAACACACCAGAATGAACAGGGTTGAGAGGGAAGACGAGCTCAGGCTTTGGCTTGTGGAGGCTGAACTCTGAGGGGAGATGTCTGTTAGGTGGTTGCTGACTGGGCTGGAGCTCAGCAGAGAGATATGGGTGTGGATATGGACTTATCCTTCACCTGCCTGCAAATAATAAGGAGAGCACTAGGAATGGATGAAGTTGCCCAGGAGGGAAGGCAGAGTGAGAAGAAAAGGCCGAGGGGGTCTTTGAGAGCTCCTTGCTGCTCTTCAGTAAAAGCATCACAAAATAAAAGCATGTCTTTGGAGCCATCATTGAGATGCAATGGAGGAGAGGACATGTAAGCAGTTGTGTTATTGTGCCTTTGCTGCAAAGAATTTCCAAAGTCACTAAAAGATTTGTGTTACTTTGTGGTTACAGAGACTGTTTGCTGCAGCTGGTGATTCTTTACTCTCACTGCAAAGAAGGAGCACAGGGGCCCTCTCTGCCTTGTGGTTTTGGAGAGCACATCACTGCTCATTCCTGAGGAGAACGGGGAATTGGGCAGATTTAAATTTCTCTTTCCCTCCAAGTTACAAAAGCAAAAAATTAGTGAGTTTTTTGGATGCCCCTGTCCAAATGTTCACACTTGAGAGAAAATTGCTTTCTCCTGGAAGTAAGTAATAAATCTCTCTCACCAATGGAAGTCGCTACATCCTGAAACAACAGTCGTCAGCTGAAAAGGAGAAAAACATAAAACATTCCTTTCCTCCGTGAAGCCCCCTTTCTCCAAACACGTGAGCCTATCAGACTATAGAGAGCACCATCATGCAGGCATCTTAGACTTCTTCGGGACTTGCCCAGAAACATAATTGGCTGTGACCAAATGACCATGGCAAACTGCCCAGGGTGTGAAAATGTTCAGTCGGGGTCATTGCTGGAGGGGCTCTGCTGTGGAAGGCAGGTTGAATGAGCAAACCAGGCCAAGCACGCACAGATGTGGCCAACCTTTAATGTGAAGAAGAGAGGAGCTGGGGACGGGGCCAGGGGGTGAGGTTTGGATATGTGCCCTTTAAATATTTTACATCTTCATTTTGCAGGCTCTTTGTGTGTGTGCAGTGGCTGATTGTGTTGCTTTTTATCCTTTACCTGTGTTTTGCCCTCATTATCAGGCTTTCAGATTTTCCTCTGGCTCTGGTCTTGCTTCTTTCACATCCATCTGCCAAACCGTCACCAGAATGAAACGTCCCCCCCACCCCGAATCTGCTTAAGACTTTTCAAGGGCTTCTCTGCTCCTACAGCTGTGGATCTATACACCCTGAACACAGAAGGGAGGAAACGCCTGACTCCCAGGAGACCTGGGGCAATTCTCCCAGAAACGGAAGCTTCTGGAAATCTCACTTTTAATTTAAAAATACAAGGGATTTTTTAAATTCATTCCATAATATATCTATGGGTTTTTTTAAATAAAAAATTATTGTTTTAAACAATTTATCATTGAGGAAAATTAATGCTCCAGGAAGATGCACCACTGCACCACTTTGTCTCAAAAACGTGTGTGTCCCAGCTTGAGAAACTGGCCCTGGGGGGACCAGTCACAGCTCCTATCCAGAACTCCATCAACTGGCCTCCCTCTATCAGAAATTCTACAAATTAACCCAAAGCCAGTTCCTACATGGAGGTGTGGCAAGGTATTTATTTTCTGATTAATTGTGTCTATTAGTAGAAGTCTGATTTATAGATGAAATCATTCTATTTTATATTGAAGTGGCATGGCACAGAAGTTCAGAAAGAGCTAGGCAGATGTAGGTTTGAGTCTTTGCTCTGTCGTGTACTAGATATGGAACCTCATGGAGCCTCAGTCTCCTTATCTGTAAATGGGGATTATAATGACAATTGCCCCATGGGATTGTTGTGAGGACTTAATGAGATGTTCATAAAGTATACGGCATGTGTCTGTCACATAGTAAGTGCTCAATGCATATAAGCAATTGGAATTATTCACAATGTCAATAATTTTAGAGGTGACTCAGATATAGTTATAGGCACTAAATGATTACAGATAAATACAATTGGGTTGATTATACCAGACAGTTTGCAGGAATGAAACAATTTTTAAAAAGGCTACTTTGCATTTTGCCGATGGATACTTTAATACTATGGAGACCTGAAATATGAGTTAAGAAAATATTTAAGAGCTCATTATAATTATGCATTTGAGAAAATTCTCGAGTCATATCACTTTTGGTTGATGGAGGTAGTTATGTTTAATTCTGGTGAACATACTATCTTGATATTCTGTGTAATATAGTTTATTGTACTAATATGTCTTTCCCCAGAGCAGAAGTATCTCGAAAACTTAAGCAAGGAATATAAATAAATATGAACATCTGGTAGAGTAGCTGAAGCAGATGTACACGCTGAGGTACATCAAAGAAAAGCCCGTTATTATCTTGGTGACTGACTAGTGCTGTATAATATAAACAACTTATATAAATGGAAATTAATTGTCCAGAGGTGTCAATTCATATAAAAAGATATCCTAAAAGCAAGAAATATTTCTTAAATGAAAAATGATTACAATGTACATAGTTAATGCTCATATTGATAAAGGGCATCAATAGAAGATAGATTTAAGACACAAAAATGCCAAGTGTTTGGTTCTGTTTATTGGAGAATGGTTTCCTTAAATGTGGAGATGAGAGCATCGCTCTGAGATTTTCTCATGCTGCATTGCACACACTGGATAGATTATTATGCCTGAAATGATAGGTTACATGTTGTGATTAACCAACACTTTTAATGTTATTGTGTACACACAATTATGTGTCCATGGGTCTGCAGAGTTAGAATGATCATGTGACATGCTGCTTTATAACGCAGGGAGCAGTGGAATGGCCTTATTCCTACAATGATTCTGTCTGATGTGATGTGAGATATAGACCTTCAAGTTTGTGGTCAGAGAATTGGACAGAATAATAAAAAGCCTTTAGATTTATTGATAATAAATCCAAATGTATTAGTTTTCTTTGATACACTGCAAGACAGGAAGGGTAGTGTGCCTGCTGCTGCAAGTAATTTCTCTAATATTTTATTGACGACTTTTATAAATTCTTTCTGAAATCCTTATAGGCAAGTTATGCAACAAGTATGTAGATGTAGTAAGTCTTTCTTATGATGATTTTAAAGGTAACAAAAGGCCCAAACCCTGAACTTTGAGTGGGTTAAGAATTACCTTCAAATGCACTGAGCCTTCACTGTAGAGGAAAAAAAGCAAACAGCCCTTCAATGTGAGTTCTGCAAGCTGAGTGACATGGGCTTAGCAAAAAGAGACTAAAACACTTTCTTCAAATGTCAGGATCTGACGGGGAAGGCTAAGCACAGTCCTAGGAAGTATTAAATAATATAGCTGTAATCCAAGTAAATTTGGGTGCCTAGAGGCACTGTGCACACCCCCAAACCTCACAAACATGACTCCATCAAGCACTGACATATAATAGAAGGCTTTTACTGAAGGTCTCTTGAACAGCCAGCAAAGGAGAGAATTTTTAAAATTCAGAAAACTTCCTAAAATCTTCTTTACTTATCCCTCTACCAAACTCTGGACCAACTGGCTCTCCTCTTTAATTCATCACCAGTCCCTATTTCTCACCCCCTTTTTTCCCACTTTCTGGATATTTTCTTGTATTCTCAGGATATAATAATGCTTTTTCCTATGTGGCATGATCTACAGCATTCTCTCTGCTTTTTAAGTTCTACATCTCGGCTTGTGACTGTGCTCAGCACAGTAAGGGCTCAACAATCAAGAAATGCAACAAAAGATCCTCCTTGGAAGGGAAAGGAAGGAAAATACTGTCAATACTTAGGGTTTTTTGTGCTCATTAACAACATTAAAATGCCATTTATTAAAACAATAGAAGAAATGCACAAAGTCCTATATAATATAACTGCTAAATGAGTCATCTAGGCAGGCAGTAAGAAAAGGAATTCTTCACTTTCAGCCAGGGTGATCAAGACAGAATCGATGGAGAAGGTGAATAGGAAGTAAGTGGAGTTTGGACTGGGAAAGAGAAAAGACCTCAAAGATTTTGAAGGTAGTCAAATATTTTGAGAATGTGTCCTAAATATTATGAATGTAAGCTCCTTGAAGGCAGAGGAATTTGAAAAATTCTCGGCACATACAGTGGTAGAAAATAAATATTTGCAGAATGAATATAATCTACATTCGTGGAATGAATATAATTTGTGGAATACATTATATGTTTGTGGAATGTATAACTTAAATATAATCTTAAGGAAGATCTTAATCCTTCTGAGATACTCTGAGATACTCTCTAGAGCAGTGTTTTCCAGACTTTTTTTTTTACTATGGACTAAGGACTACCACCATAGTAAGAAATGCATTTTTAATTTGTACATATAGTCTATGTGTACACATGCATGCATGCATGCTCACATGTGCACACACATGTATGCACACGAGGTGAAACTTTTATAAAACAGGCTTACCTTTATACTCGTGAGGCACTGCTAACTCCTACTCTCTTCTAGTTCATGGAAAACAATGCTGTTCTCAGACTGAATAGATTTCACAGCCTCTAATGAATGGCAATTGACAATTTAAAAAATAAACTGCTCTGGAGTCAAGATAAAACAAAATAAAACAGAGCAAATAAATAAAAATGCACACAGAAAGCAAACAGTTACTATAAATTGAATTTGCCTGGATATGACAATAGCTAGCCTGTGGACAAATTGATATAGTGTATGACCCTTGTAAGGGCCTTTAAAAAGTCTTAAAAATAGGAACAATGACCACAGCAAAACAAATGTAAAATAACACAAAATATATTGTGTTGGGCAAATTAAGCTAGTCTGGGCCTAATTTGACCCATGGTTAGTTGGTTTGTCACTTCTGCTCTAGAGGGTAGAATGCAATTCAAGATATGTTAAAGAAATTGCAATTGTCTTAAATATGAGCGTTTAATTTCACTCGAAGTCAATGAGTTTCCTCATCTACTTTCCATTTCTTCTCTCTTCAGGGATATTAGTGGTGATTGAAGGAATTTGACCTTTTAATAAAATAGAAATGACTATGTTAAGTTTAAAATAAGATGCACAGATCAATTTATCCAATTAAAAGCTACGCACTGACAACTTTCCCATTTGATGGTGTGTGTGTGTGTGTAATTGTTGTCATTACCATCGTTATTACTTTGTAGATAGCCCATGTTTGACAATATTTAAAATTTCAATGTTTGAGTTTTTCTTTTTGATACGAAAATATCTTTTCTTTCTTTTAATGTACAATTAGGGCTATACATGACCTTAAATTCTGCTTTCTTGTCTCACTTATACACCCAGAGACTGATTTTTATTTTGTACAGAAATAAATTTTAACTTAAAATAATTTCCACACCTACTTTGTTTAGTTAAAGAAGAGCTACGAAACATTAAATTAAATTTATGAAGCCCTCTATTTGTGTTCCAGTCCTCTGCACATACACACTGTGGTAAGGCTGTGTCTCTATATGCCAATGACATTAGAGTTTCTGGCAAAACTCAATATGTAATCAATTATCACCTGTCATGAATGACTTTTAAGATCCAGCCAGATATTTTGGAAATATCGCTTAGCTCCACTGAGAAGGGAAATCTCCCTGTGAAAGTGGTATGGCCCTCATCCTTAAATCTTTTATTCAAAGGAGTTTGGACAACTTGCAGCTTAGTCAATATGAAATCGAGTCCAGCAACTTACCTCTTAAAAAAAAATAGAACTTGAGCTATTTCAAAACTGCTTCAAGAATATGCTTGTTGCTTTGAAAAGAAATGATAACAAATCTTTAATCTTTTTTTCTCTGTAGGGGAGCAAGAATCTTACATGCACCAGTTATAGGCTAGGGCCTCTTTTTTTCTTTGCTTTAATGCTTGTTTTGATTTCCAACTCACCAATTGAGAAGAACTGGAATATACCTCCTAGGATTCTAGTAGTGTTGCACTTTTCCTTTTCTTTTTCTTAATTGGTTTTCTCAGAGAAAATAATCAATCATTATCCTAAAAGCTAGAAAAAAATCACTAATATCCCAACATAACAGGTTTTCTAGGATTAGACACTTCTTTTTATTTGCCAAATGTTATCAATCTACTTTTTTCTAATCAATAACATATTGTGATCATTTCTTTATAACACATTTAATTGACTCCTATCTCTATCAACAGAAGGAAGCTATAATGAGGAGCGTTTCCACATCCTCCCCAAATTGCAGATTGTCAAATGTAATGAGAAGATTCATGTTGGTCCACACTCATCAACATTTGCTCTCTCAGCCTCACACACTCCTTCCCACATATTCAGCAAGTGCCCAGCCAGGATCATGCACCTTTTGACCCCACTGTATGTAGTCTGGGGGAACCAGTGACAATGAATTGAAATTGATTATGGAGAGAAATAAAAAGCATAGCCTGTTACTTAAGTAACAGAGAGAGGTCATAGGATTACTGTTTTTAAACGTAATCATTGTCATAGCACCAGAAAGTTGAGAAGCTACTTTGGATAATTTATTTCCTGAATTTATGTATATTGGGATTAACAGGTTAGTTACTGCGGTCAGGAAGCAAATGGATAATGCTGATTTCATTGATGTTCAGTAAGTGCCATCAAGAAATGAATGATTTTCCTGAATAATCTGGATTTTAATAGATAAAGTCACTTTTTCCCAGTTTCAAAAGCTGCAGCAAGGTGCCTGATGAGGAATTTACTACGGATCCCACTGTCTGGCATTGCTGGGTGGAATCTCTGAAAATGATTGCATCTGTGTGAATTGATTCCCTGTGTTCAAGCCTCAATATCCTCATTTGTGAGGAGTCTGGACTAGACGGTGAGATGATCTGTTCCAGCTTCAACATCTGAAATGCCTCTAGTTGGATCCTCTGGCCTGCCTTTAAGGGAACAGGCTTTCTTAAACCTCCAGGGGGCAGCCCCATACCAGTTGTTATGAGGGATAGGGTCAGATTATTGGGAGGGGGAGGGTAGAATTTCTGCCCCCTGCTCAGACAGACAGCAGCACCCTTACAAAGAGCTGCTACGGTGGATATCTACATGATGTACACAGCACCCTCCAGGGACATGGCTTGGGGTGGGGCGAGTGTGGGCAGAGATGAGCTGTCTTTACTGGTAGCTTAACAGTCAAGGCTCATGGCTGTGAATCTCAGTTCTGACACTTGCAGATATTTTCAGTGAGTTCAATGAAGTGCAGGAGTTTGTGCCCATAAAATGACTGCAGGTGAGTGATCACGTCATAGCAATCTGTTTCCCAGGGTTCAAGGGCACAAAAAGCACGCACATTCATTGTGAGCGTGTGTTATTAAAAATGCACACTTGGGACAATATATAGACAACATCATTCAAATACTGCATTTTGAATACACACTACAGTTCTCTTAACTGTCCACGGCTCAACTATCCACTCAAGGCTACAACCTGCCAACATCCCCAGCATCTAACACCTAACCCCAAAAAAGTATGTGTGTGTGGGGGGGAATGCAGTTATTTAAATGCTTATTTTGTTTTCCTGGATATCCTGCTAAAATATAAACTCATTGAAAGCAAAAGAGACCCATTAGTGTTTTTGAAACCCACACAGGGAATGCTTAATAGCCATAGTTGCTCTACAGCAGATTCTAGAATCTATAGGAGGCAGCGATTTGTGAGGAATTAACCCTTTGTCCATTTTTGGCTCTATAGATTTGCACTCCTTTCTTTACGGAGATAATCAAAAAGGATTCGCTATTGACAGACCAATACTTTAAAGTGGATTAAATTCCAGAAATACTTGTTAAGTATTCTCTGTGGGGGTTTCAAAAACACTAATGAGTCTCTTTTGCTTTCAATGAGTTTATATTTTAGCAGGATATCTAAGAGCACAAAATAAGCATCTAAATCACGGCATTTTCTCCATTTTTTGGAGAGAGGATGTTGGATGCTGAGGAGGTTTGCAAGATGCAGCTACACAAGGAGAGGCCTGTTCTAGAGCACAATGCTGGAGGAGAATCAGAGTTTTCCCTCTCTTCTGGGTGCTTGGAATCCCCAGTTCCCAGATGTAGGAGGAAAATATCAAGCAGAACATCAAAAAAGATGGATGGTAATCACTACAAAACCAGCTCTATACGGAAGGAACACTGTGCTTTGCTGATAATTTAAGGTGAGGCAAAGGTTAAATTATCAGCATTCCTTGTGCCCATTTCCCTGAGAAATGCTTCCTAGAGGGATGCTCTCATTTATGAGTTCCACGTACTGTCTGGGCTGCTTCAGCACTAGTTGTATGTTTCACATGGACACACATGTGTGCACACACACATACACATGCACAACAAATTGCTAAGGTGATCCCACTCAAGGAATTCAACTGCAGGAGCACCTAACTGATTTATCTTAAAAAACAAAAACAAAAACGGGATGTTTATTATCACATACAGCGAGAAGTCTAGAGGCAGGTCAGTTCTTAGAGGGGACCTCTCTTGGAAGCTGCTGCAGAAAAGCAGCTTAAATTCTCATCTGAATAAGTCCCGAGGTACCTAACATGCACACTTCATGGCTGCCCCCTCCCAGATGGAAGCCAATCCAGCTAGTCTTGGAGCGCTTCCTAGCCGGGGGACTTAAAGTAAGTGACAGCTTAGCAATGGGTTCCCAGGCTGGGCAATGTGAGGTTTAACTTCTCACCTACTATATCCACTCTATGTTGAAAGTACATCCATCTATGATGTTGTTTCATTATATCATTTTACTAATAATACTTAACACTCAGCATTTTGACACCCATTATGTTATCTAACCCTCACAACTACTCTGTTATGATGATACTCTTAACTCTGTTTCCCAGAAAAGTAAAGTGGAGTTCAGAGTATTTAAATAGCTTGCCCTATGCCTCACAGGTGGAAAGGGCCAAGACCTCACCTTGAGCTCAGGTACGTTTCACTACAAATCTCACGTTCTTTCCCTGTATCATAATAAATGCCCATAGGCCTGTCAGCTATAACTTCCTGGTAGGCCATCATAATGTTTACATGAACATCAGACAAAGAATGTCATAAAATGTGATCGATCAAACAAGGCACATCAAAAATTATCTTCACCACTCTATAGTCACACCTACACACCCATAGCAGTTTGGAGCTGTCATCTACGCTCAGGAGGCTTGCAGCTCACTGTTAGTGTGTTGAATGCACAGTGAGTCCATGAGGGTTATGATTGAACATTCCCTGCCCCCTCCCACCTCCTTTGCCATAGGTTCCCAGGGCCCTTAACAGAAGGAAATTATCTCCAGCCCCTGGCACATAGCACCTAACTCTGCTGTCCTCACCCTTTCTCCTGAGTTGGCACTGCTCTCAGGGGAGCAGCCAGGTAGTAACAGCCACGCCACCTTCAGCCTGCCTGAACAGGCTGTCCCCATGAAAGGCTCCCAGCTTCTATCCCAAACACAGCTACTGCCCACCTTAGTATTAGAGACTGTTAGGATTTATCACTTCTTTCTCCACACTCCTGTACCTCAGTCAGACAGGAAGTCCAAGACTCCCACGCCATTCCTTGTTACAAATGACCCATTTGCACAGCCCTCTTCAACCCCAGACATGTTCACCATACCCTCTGGGACTCACTGCCTGTCTTCAGCAAAAAATCCTCCAATCCTCAACCCCCTCGCTGTCTTATCTTAACCCAAACCTGGCTCTTCCCTGAGGATATTTTCTCTATAGTCCTCTTGGGTAGTGTCTGTTTTCTATCCTGCACCCAGGATGCCTGAGGTGTCCTCCTTACTCTTCATTCATTACTCTTCATTGGCTCTTCCAGACCATTCTCTTTTCCCTCCTTCTACCCCTTCCCCTGCCCAGCTCACTGTCAGTTTGTGCTTTCAGTCTCTACTGTCTACCACCCTTTCTTGTTGCAGTCGGCTATGGACCTCTAGGTCACTCCCCTTTATCCCTTAACTATTTTAGCACCTTGCTGATGCCCCACTCTTTAAAACTACTCCTATAATAATTCATGACATTTTCACATCTTTAGGGGCAATTAATGCCCGGAACGAACTGTGCTTTGACTCCTCCTACTCTTACTAAACCACTCATTCTGATAGTTCTACCCCAGTTTAGTTATTACCAGTAACTGCAGCTACTCCAGTGCTCATTTCAAGCGTTCCTCTCCATGACTAGCATTTCTTATCTTTTTAACTCGGTCTATCTAGTTTCCTATCTCCAACAATTCCACAACTCCACAGGAAGCTAAAATCTATTGATCCTACTCCATTTTTGCTATCAGTCATCCTTCCATATCTCCTCTTTCTTTTTCTTACTGCTTTTGAGCCCATGGTTCATCATTATAATCACGACCCTGTACACATACTCAACTCCCTCGTCCCTCTCTTCCTCCACCGAGTTCATCTAGCACTCTAATGAAACCAAAATCGCTGCCTACTCCCTATCATTTCCAAGAATCTGAACATAACTGGAGGAAAAAACACTCAACGTTATGGATTGATCTCATATTTGACCGTGAACACTCACTTCAGGTGGGCCCTGGTGCTGCTCAGCGAGTCTGCTCTATTTCCCTGTACCAGTCACTCCACCACTCTCCCAGATGACTGTTCTCTTCTCTGTGCTCCTTAGTCTAACATCTCCTCCAACTTCCTTCTAGGCCATTATCTGACCATTACTTCAGGAAGAAAACACTAAACCTAGGAAACTATGTACTTCTCATCCCATGTTTTCTTCCTTACATCTCTTATTATGGATATGCTAAAACCTTCTACACAAGCACTTGAGCCCATCTCCTCTCTCTTACCCCAGGGCATCTCTAAGGGGCTGTACTGTGTCCTTCCAAAGTTCATATGTTGAAGTCCTCACCCTCAGTACCTCAGAATGTCACTGTATTTGGAAACAAGGTCTTTAAAGAGATGATTAAAGTTAAATGATATCGTATGGGGGCCAGCCCAGTGGCTTAGCAGTTAAGTGCGTGCGCTCCACTACTGGCGGCCCGGGTTTGGATCCCGGGCGCGCACCAACGCACTGCTTCTCTGGCCATGCTGAGGTGGTGTCCCACATACAGCAACTAGAAGGATGTGCAGTTATGACATACAACTATCTACTGGGGCTTTGGGGAAAAGAAAAAAAACAAGGAGGAGGATTGGCAATAGATGTTAGCTCAGAGCTGGTCTTCCTCAGCAAAAAGAGGAGGATTAGCATGGATGTTAGCTCAGGGCTGATCTTCCTCACAAAAAATAAATAAATAAATGATATCGTATGGATGGGCCCTAATCCAATATAACTGGCATCCCTACAAGAAGAGAAGATTAGGACGTGGTCAAAGAGGGAAGATCATGTGAAGATAGCACAAGAAGATGGCCAACTACAAGCCAAGAAGAGAGGTCCTCAGCAGAAACCAACCCTGCCAACACCTTGTTCTTGGACTTCTAGCCTCCAGAACTGTGAGGAAATAAATTTCTGTTGTTTTAGCCAGCTAGTCTGTGGTACTTGGTTATGGTAGCTCTAGCAAACTAATACAGCATCTCTCCTGAAATTCTCCATATTTTTCCTATATCATCAAATTTTTCCTTTCTGTTAGACTCTTCACATTAGCATACAAACAAGCTATATGCTATATTCCATTGCTAAAAACAAAACAAAACCAAACCCTGCTTTGGCCTCACATTGCTTTCCAGCTTTGTTCCCTTTACAGGAAAACATCTCAAAGGAGTTGTCTCTATTCACTGTCTCCATTTATTTTCCTCTTAGACTCTTTTGTATCAACTCTAGCTGGGCTGTCAGTCCCACCACTCCATCAAAACAGCCTTTTCTAAATTCAGCAGTGAACTCACATTGCCAAATTAAGTGGGCTCTTCTCAACCCTCATCTTACTCACTCATTAGTTTATGTGACATGGTTTCTTCTAAAAAACTTCTCTTGGCTTCTGAGACTCCTTTTTTGGTGTGGTTACTCTGGTCTTTGTCTAGTCATTCCTTTTCTGTATTTTTTGTTTGTTTCTCCTAATTTTTCTACCTTTTTTTATGTGAGAGTTTCCAGGGCTCAGTCCTTAGATTTCTTCTCTGACTATATCCACTCTTAGGTAAAATCTCATTCTAGCTTCTTGACTTCAAAAACCATCTCTATGCTGATGACTCCCAAATTTGTAGCTTTAATGCAGACTCTTCCCTGAACTATATTCTTCTCTATTTGGTTGTCAATAAGTATTCTGAACTTGATTTGCTCCAACCCTGCTCCTCCTATATTCTTCCTTATCTCACAAATGTTGTTCCAGTTTCTCAGGACAAAACCTTGGACTCACGTTTATCTCTTCTCTTTAAATCACA
The DNA here is from genome assembly GCF_020826845.1 of Diceros bicornis minor. Taxonomy (NCBI): domain Eukaryota; kingdom Metazoa; phylum Chordata; class Mammalia; order Perissodactyla; family Rhinocerotidae; genus Diceros; species Diceros bicornis. The sequence goes on from NC_080743.1 coordinate 50,467,108, forward strand.
TCTCACATCCAATTCTAAGCAATTCCCCAAAAGTTCTTTCTTCAAATATACCCGGAGTCAAACCACACCTCAGCACCTTCACACCATCCCCTCTGGTCCCAGCCATCATCTTCTGTCCCTTGGACTAGTGCAGTAGTCTTCTAGCAGCTTGCATTGCTTCCATCCTTGCCCCTAATGATCAATTCTGTAGCCAAGGTTATATTTTTAAAACAGTCTATTTCCCTCCACCTCCCAAAATCCTTTACTAGCATCCCATCTCATTCAGAGAAAATCCAAAATCTTTACTGTGACCTAAAAGCGTGATATGATCTGGCTCCTTGACACCTCTCTGACCCCGCTGTCTCCCACGCTCCCCTTGCCAGCTCTGCTCCCTTTGCACAGGCCTCCCTCTCTTCCTACAACATGCTGCAAACCCTCTTGCTGCAGGGTCTTTGCAGGTGCCATTTTGTCTCCCTCTAATGCTCTTTTGCTGATTATCTTCTTGACTCTTTCTCTCGCATCTTTCAGGTCTTGGTTTTTCAACTGTCTCCTTAGAAGAGAGATCTTCCCTGTAGTCTGTATCTAAAATTGCTTTTCTCTCTATCTCCATCTCCATCTCCTTCTCTCCCTCTCTGCTCTGCATTGTCTTCATAGGACCCATCATTATCTAACTTTTTATGTATGTATTTGTTGAATGAATGACAAGAAAAATATAGATACTTGTGGAAGGAATTTTGGTATATTTATCTCAGATGATTTTACTAAAAAAAAAAAAATTTACTGCAATTTTATTTTGCTTAATTAATGATCATTGAGAATTTTGTTGCTTGGAAAAATAGCCCCTGGTGTACTCTCCGACTTTGGTAAAACATTATTTTGAAATAGAAAGGGGACAGAGCCCCTTTTTTATGGGGCAACCTCCTACATACGTAACACCAACTTGAATGACAAGGAATATAAATCTAAAGGCTTACACCGTTACAGAAATCAGACTAAGCCTAATGACATTCAGGAAACAACTGAAAACGTTTAGACCTATTTAGTCTACAGCAAAAAGGAAAAATATCAGGCAGTGTCTTCTAGACCTCGTATCATGGCTCCAAGCTTTCTACACTACTTTCTAGTTCTTCGTGGATTTGTTTTACTATGAATCTAAGATCATAGGAAATGTTTTGTAATAGATGTTTGCTTTTGTTAGGTTTGCAATAAAAAAAAACAAAAAAAAACTGGAAAAAGAAGTAGAAATCGGTAGTAGGAGGAGCAGGAAGTGGCGCAGGTGAATGTAAGCAAGACCAAAACAAAATCAGTGGAGTGAACCTCGTTTTTGTAGGTGTGGTGAAAACTCTCTGCGAGGTGACTTGCAGGACATTTTACGTTAGAGAGTTCATGAGAAAATGGAGAAATTACTAAGGGAGCAAAATACTTATTGAGGAGCAAAATACATCATTTTCTGAGAGGTGCTTCTCAAAAACTACTGTTAATGGAAACAAAATCAATATAGATTTGTCATCTTTATCTTTAGAGAAGAAATGCGCATTCTACGTGTATTTCATAAATATTAGCGGTGAGAAAGCCTGGGAGTTAACCCCATGACTAACCACCATCAGTCATCGTTACTGTTTATTGCAAAACCAAATTAAATCTCTTCTAGTGACCGTTTATGTCCCAAAGTTGTATGCATATGTCCAAACTCATCAAATTGTATACATTAAATGTGTATGGCTTTGGGCCAGCCCTGTGTCTTAGCGGTTAAGTGCGCGTGCTCCGCTGCTGGCGGCCCGGGTTCGGATCCTGGGCGCTCACCGACGCACCGCTTCTCCGGCCATGCTGAGGCTGCGTCCCACATACAGCAACTAGAAGGATGTGCAACTATGACATACAACTATCTGCTGGGGCTTTGGGGAAAAAGAAAGAAATAAATAAAATTATAAAAAAAAATAACAAATAAAAAATGTGTATGGTTTTATGTATATCAATTATACCTCAATAAAGTTGTATTTAAAAAGGAAAACACCTTAGGGTTGCATGTGCTTTTTTTCAACATTAATATTAACCAATTTGCTGAACTCCATTTAAAACTCAATAGAGTTGGAAAAAGCTCTGGTTCGTAAAGAAAATTTCTGATGACTTTGATTACTCTTTATTGTTAAAAGATTTCTGCCACTTTAACAATTTGGAATTGTTAAAGAAAGAAAATTACAGACCAATATCGCTGATGAACATAGATGCAAAAATCCTCAACAAAATATTGGCAAACTGAATACAGCAATACATTAAAAAGATCAGACACCATGATCAAGTGGGATTTATACCAGGGATGCAGGGATGGTTCAACATCTGCAAATCAATCAACGTGATATATCACATCAACAAAACAAAGAAGAAAAACCACATGATCATCTCAATAGATGCAGAGAAGGCATTTGACAAGATACAACATCCATTTATGATAAAAACTCTCAAAAAAATGGGAATAGAAGGAAAGTACCTCAACATAATAAAGGCTATTTATGACAAACCCACAGCCAACATCATACTCAACGGGGAAAGACTGAAAGCCATTCCTCTGAGAACAGGAATGAGGCAGGGCTGCCCACTCTCACCACTCCTGTTCAACATAGTACTGGAGGTTTTGGCCAGAGCAATTAGGCAAGAAAAAGGAATAAAAGGAATCCAAATAGGTAACGAAGAAGTGAAACTCTCACTATTTGCAGATGACATGATTGTATATATAGAAAACCCTAAAGAATCTGTTGGAAAACTATTGGAAACAATCAACAACTACAGCAAAGTTGCAGGGTACAAAATCAATCTACAAAAATCAGTTGCATTTCTGTATGCTAATAATGAACTAACAGAAAGAGAGCTCAAAAAGATAATACCATTTACAGTTGCATCAAAAAGAATAAAATACCTAGGACTAAATCTTACCAAGGATGTGAAGGACATAGACAATGAGAACTACAAGACATTATTGAAAGAAATCCATGATGACATACAGAAATGGAAAGATATCCCATGCACGTGGATTGGAAGAATAAACATAGTTAAAATGTCTATATTACCTAAAGCAATCTACAGATTCAATGCAATCCGAATCAGAATCCCAATGACATTCTTCACAGAAATAGAAAAAAGAATACTAAAATTTATATGGGGCAACAAAAGACCCAGAATAGCTAAAGCAATCCTAAGAAAAAAGAACCAAGCAGGAGGCATCACAATCCCTGACTTCAAAACATACTACAAAGCAATAGTAATCAAAACAGCATGGAACTGGTACAAAAACAGACACACAGATCAATGGAACAGAATTGAAAGCCCAGAAATAAAACCACACATATACGGACAGCTAATTTTTGACAAAGGTGCTAAGAACATACAATGGAGAAAGGAAAGTCTCTTCAATAAATGGTGTTGGGAAAACTGGACAGCCACATACAAAAGAATGAAAGTGGACAATGTGCTATCGCCATTCACAAAAATTAACTCAAAATGGATCAAAGAACTGAAGGTGAGACCTGAAACTATAAAACTCATAGAAGAAAATATAGACAACACACTATTTGACATTGGTTATAAAGGAATCTTTTTGGATGACATGCCTACCCAGACTAGGGAAACTAAAGAAAAAATAGACAAGTGGGATTTTATATGATTAAAGAGCTTCTATAAGATAAATGAAATCAGAATCAAGATGAACAGACAACCCACCAGCTGGGAGAGAATATTTGCAAAACATACATCTGACAAGGGGTTTATCTCCATAATATATAAAGAACTCACACAACTGAACAAGAAAAAAACAAACAACCTGATCAAAAAATGGGCAGAGGAAATGAACAGACACTTCTCCAAAGAAGATATACAGATGGCCAATAGGCACATGAAAAGATGCTCAACATCACTAATCATCAGGGAAATGCAAATCAAAACAACACTAAGATACCACCTCACGCCCGTTAGAATGGCTATAATCACCAAGACAAAAAACAACAAGTGTTGGAGAGGATGTGGAGAAACAGGAACCCTCATACACAGCTGGTGGGAGTGCAAACTGGTGCAGCCTCTATGGAAAACAGTATGGAGACTCCTCAAAGACTTAAAAATAGAGATGCCCTATGACCCAGCCATCCCATTACTGGGAATCTATCCAACGAACCTGAAATCAACAATCCAAAGAGGCTTGTGCACCCCTATGTTCATTGCAGCATTGTTCACCATAGCCAAGAAGTGGAAGCAACCTAAGTGTCCCTCAACTGATGATTGGATTAAGAAAATGTGGTATATATATATACAATGGAATACTACTTAGCCATAAAAAAAGACAAAATTGTCCCATTTGCAACAACATGGGTGGGCCTGGAACGTATTATGTTAAGTGAAATAAGCCAGAAAGAGAAAGACAAACACTGTATGATCTCACTCATACGTGGAATATAAACCAACACCTGGACAGAGAAAACTGTACTGTGGTTACCAGGGGCAGTGGGGGTTGAGGGTGGGCACAAGGGGTGAAGGGAGTCATATATATGGTGATGGACAAACAAAAATGCACAACCCAAAATTTCACAATGTTAAAAACCATTAAAATATCAATAAAAAGAAAAAAAAAACGCCTAAAAAAAAAAAAGGAAAACACCTTAGGGTTGCATGTGCTTTTTTTCAACATTAATATTAACCAATTTGCTGAACTCCATTTAAAACTCAATAGAGCTGGAAAAAGGTCTGGTTTGTAAAGAAAATTTCTGATGACTTTGATTACTCTATTGTTAAAGGATTTCTGCCACTTTAACAATTTGGAATTTAGGGGCGTCTTTTCCTTGTGAATAAAAAATATCTTAAATTTTTATTATAATGCATAGACAATGTTTTCTCCGTCACTTCACCAACAATGAAGAATATTTTATATCTCTTCCTCTAAATGTGCCACTGCATCAAAGAAAATGATTGGTTTCACCTGGTTCCTCTGAGTGCTGCAGGAACTGCAACAGTTCTTAACCCTTTCTTGGACATAATAACGACAGAAACTTGGAGAAAAGGAAGATATTTCTTAAAAACATACTTTCCTAGAAGTCCTCTGCATAATAAATAATAAATAGCTATGATAATATAATAATAAATGGCTTACGTTCATATAATGCTTCATAATTTGCAAAGATCATCAAACTTTTTGTCAATTAACCCTCATAATAATTATATGATATATGCTTTAGATGCATTTTATAGATGACAATATTTAAGTTCAACAAACTCAAGCTACTTGTTAGAGATACACAACTAAGCAAAACAAAGGTAAAATCCACACTTATTCTGTGTATCTGTAGAGTTTGTACCCTTATAATTTTCCCACCTATAATAAAGTAACTTAAGAAGATACAAGAGCTAAGCATGTGCTGCCATCAATGTGTACAAGGTAGACAAGAAGTGGAAGGAAAGGAAAGACTATATTCCTAGAACAGTAGCCCAGATGGGAACTCCAGATCCTGGGGTGGTAGCAGCATGCATGCGAGCAAAGAGAACGGAGTTGGGCGGGGAAGATATTTGACAGGTATTTGCTCCCTGAAATGTCTGATTTTTAGACTTGACCTCAAAAGCAATGGAAAACCATTACTCAAAGCCTGTCTTTCATCAGGTTTCAAGCCTCTGAGATCAACAACTGCAGGACTCTGATTTCTCTTCTAGTTTGGGATACTTCGTAAATATTCGTTTAGAACTGCCACCTCCCTCTGACACAGTCTCACAGATGAAGTGTAAAACTGAGACTCCAGCCATTTGTGCTTATTACAGGCCCCATGGTACCTTTTACAGGAATCGGGTGATTAACATTCACATTCTTGGCCTACTTCCAACAAGCAGAAAGGAATTGTGCTCCCACGTTGCCCGCTTGTCCCTGTAGTTTCCTTTGGGTGGACTGCCTGGAAACACAGCGCAGGCACTGAGACCTGGTAGACTGGTCAGGGTACCGTTGCTGTGAAAAACCCATTCTCACTATGTTTTAATTTAGGACATCTGAGGACCACCTGGACGCAGGAAAGCAAATTTACTCCTGCCTTCAAAGCAGGGGAGAAGCAAGCTTGAGGAGTAATTTACTTCAATCAATTTCAACTTCACTGCCCTGGACTGTTTTGTGGGACCAGCACTTTTCTCCTCCCTGTGCGAGACTTAGGCAACGAGCAGACGCAGTTTTCAGCATACCTGGTAGATACCCACCTACAGCAGTGACTTCACTCTAGGTTCTGAATGGCAGTTTTAAGGCTAAAATATCACACCCATGTTTTAACTTGGGGGCAGATGGCACAAAATAAACAGCCTCATGATTCTAAGTTATTGCTGCATGTGTGGAGGAGGGGAAGAGTAGGAGGAGCAGGAGGGAAATTTTGCCAAGTTTGGAACCCACTCAAATGTCATGTGTTTTGAATTTCAAACCATCTGGTATTCTGGTTTGCATATCCTTGGCAAAAAGGTGAATCATGCTTAATAAGATATAGAAAATGGCTTGATGGCCATCAACTGTTACTTACTGAGTGACTTATGAGTTAAGTATAAATGAGTCTAAAAACACTGTAAGTTCAAACGATCCAAGGTTCACAAACAAAGGAAAACAACATATATAACATGCAAAGAACCTAGACATATTCCCAGGAATAAAGTAACCCCTTGGTTGTAGGAAGTGAAGTGTTAACAAAAAAGCACGTGCAACCCTAAGGTTTTGCGTTTGGAAAATAAGTGGTCCCTGGAAGAGATTTTAATTTGGAGGACAGTAACAAGAAGCACTGATGGTGGTTAGTCATGGGGTTAACTCCTCTGGCATTTTCACTGCTAATATTTATAAAATACATACAGAATGCACATTTCTTCTCTAAGGATAAAGAAAGATGACAAATCTACATTGCTTCAAGTCTTAAAACACGTTTGGGTCTAAGGCTACAGAGAGAAGGCAGAGAAAAACTTTTGGAAACTTAAGTGAAACAAAAGGAGAGAACAGGTTTGAGGATTAAGCATTGCTACCCATGCTTCTTCAGCCTATTTATTTTAGGACGTGGCCTAACTATTCTTGATTCTCTAAGGGGATTCTATTTCCTTTTATTTTCCAATCACAGGCACTGCTTAACACCACTTAAGCCAATAACTCTCTAGATCTTACCCCATGGGCCCAACTTCTGGCAAAGTCCATTCGTGCCGCTCTTCTGCTAGGCCTCAGTTCATTTTAGCTATTTCAAAGGCCAAAGAGGTTGCAAATGTGTGGTAAGTCATTAATTATTCAGGAATTGGTTGTCATTATAAGAGAAAAAAAACCCAAAAAAACAAAACAGCCCTCAAAAAGTTGATTGGTCATGGAATATGAGTGGGAAAACTTAAGTAGACATAATCGTAGGCTGACAAAATTAAAATGTTTTTCACACTATTTCCTCTTTCTTCACGTTCCTACATTCTAGTGAAAGGGCCAAGGGAAATTTTGGTTGAAAAAGTGAAGGGACATCTCTCTTCTGTGTCAGAGAACTATCATTTCCTATGAAAACTCTACTTTTGGTGGCTTAATTAATTAAACAGATATTTATTGAAGAAGTACCATATTCCAGGCACTACGTTAAGTGCTGGGGATTAATAAAAAGCAAAGACAAGACACAGGACACTAAACAAAGAACTATTTGGGATAGGCACGGGCACCAGGCAGCTCAGAAACAACCTCAGACAAGGTCAGCAGAAAGTTGCAAGTAAGAAAACAGGATTTTACCCTGCTCTTCCCTGCAGCGACAGCTGTGGCCTCTTGCAAAGCAATTAAGCCTGTGGCTAGGATTCCAGTCCCATCTCATCTCAGCAGCCTCACAGCCTTGGAACGTTCTTGAAGGGAGACTCTTAATGGGTTGCATGCCTTTGTTTTTGCCTTGGCATCTCAGATGGTGGCATTCTCAAGGCTGATTAGCTGGAAGTTCCTTCCCTGTGAAGCCAAAACCACCATGTAATTTCCATTAGACCTGAAAATGATCCTGATTTAAAGCATAGATGGAACCCATAAGCCGCCGTCTAATCATACTTAAGAATTAACTGGCCTGGGCTGTATGTTCTTCATTTCTGTAGCAGTAAAATCATTCTTAAAAATATGTGCCACTCTCTGCGGAGCATCAAATAAGCATGATGACAGCCTAGTTTAGAACTGAGTACTGCACGAAATGTCAGAACTCTGATGCTGAATTGCTGTGTGACTTTGGGTAAGCCACTTAACTTTCCTCCTTTTGTTTCTTCTTTTCCATTCTTTCAGTATCTTTGATTTGCCAGTCTTTAAAACTGGACCTCGAGTGGGGTAGAGAGTAGGTGGGTGGGCAGGAGAGGTTCTACAAAGATCAAGAAAACCTGCCCCTTGCTCTGGAGAGGAGCACAATCTACTGAGGAAATAGACTTTTAAAGCCAGTAATTAGAAGCCCATGGGACAGGACTGTCACTGAGGGGTGAGCAGGGTGCTACTGGAGCATACAGGGAGACTCACTGCTTCCAGGAGCCTGCATAGGGGAATTTGACAAGGCATTCTAGAGGTACTTAGCAATGAGCTGAATTTTAAGGAATGAAGAATCCCCTGCGTGGAGAAGGGGGAAAGACACTCCTAGTTGTTCTGTCCTTGAAAAGGGACAAAAATATTTGATTCTGCTTACCTCTCAGAAATGTATTGAGAACAGATAAATAAAACACAGTAGACTTGGGAGTCCAACTCCTCCATGAATGCCAAAGTACTCAAGCTCCACCAGAAAAATGATGCCACGTTAGTCTTAGAACTTAGGATGGCTTCTCCACCTCATGCCAGGGAATGCTTGCTAATCTTTTTTCCCTTGGCAAATGAGAGGAGAAGACCCGCTCACAGCCGGCATCTTTATCCTCTCCTGGCTCATGCTGATGCTGGGCCTGACGCAGCTTGTGGTGCTGATGGCTCTCAGAGCTGCTGTGGGAGAGACCCAGGGTAGCCTGAAGGAGTGAGCATCACCCTCCCAGGAGAGAGGCTGTGGACCTCCTTCTCTTACCTTTACAGTGGGAGGCCTTTCTTACACAGATTTCTAGAATTGAGCTCAGCTGCTCCGTTAGCTCTACACAGTCTTCCGGGTCAGAGTGCCCTTATAGCCCTCATGAACTTATAGCCGCCATGACACTCGTTGCCTCTGTATGAGCAACAGTTGCCCTGAGGATTTAGGGCACATAGGCGTAGTGGCAAAAGAACATGTAGACATTTCTAAGGCCGTCCAAAGCCTCAGAGTTATAGGGATTTTGTGTCTAATCAGTCAATAGTGAAAAGGACAAATATCAAGTAATGCCAGCTAGGCCCTGCAGTGGTGTTCAAAAATGTGCAAGCACTGGGGCCGGCCCGGTGGTGCAAGTGGTTAAGTGCGCGCGTTCCGTGGTGGCCCGGGGTTCACGGGTTCGGATCCCAGGCGCTCACCAACGCATCGCTTGTCAAGCCATACTGTCGTGGCGTCCCATATAAAGTAGAGGAAGATGGGCGTGGATGTTAGCCCAGGGCCGGTCTTGCTCAGGAAAAAAAGAGGAAGATTGGCAGATGTTAGCTCAGGGCTGATCTTCCTCACAAAAAGAAAAAATATATGCTAGCACTGGGATTCCCATGAAAAGTCTTGCAAGCAAGAGATGGGAATGTTGGCCATACTGCATCCCATGCCATGTGAAATCTCTGGGCCTCTGTTTCCTTATTTATGACATGGTAAGGAGGGGAGGACTTAGATTACATAGTTATGATTCTTCAGAGCTAGACCTAATAGCCTATGATTCTCTAACTTCACAGTGTATGTGAGACTCTCAAACCAGGAGAAGACTGTTTATTATATGGAAGTGGAGATTTTAAAGACTGATTTAACAGAATGGGGTTCTAAGAAAGTATTATATATAAGAAAGGTATTACATTTAATATGCTATATTTGTAAGCACTCTAGTCATCTTCATAGACAGTATTATCAATACTAACAACTTTATTGCATAAAAGTAGGAAAAAGATTCAAAGTAGATTAAGTACAATGTGCATTACTCAAAATGGTGTAATGCTAATGTTTCTGCTTCTTCTTGCCCATTACAAAAACCACAGTGTCTTCAAGAATAAACATCAAAGAAAATATAGGAAGCATTTGAGTTGGGAGATACAGTTGGTTTATGAGACAGGAAGGCCAGGTTTTAGCCTTTTTTTCCTTTCTGACTGTTTTGTGACCTCTAGCGTATTGTCATTACTTTTAGGGCCTTAATTTCTGTGCCTCTCAAATTAGGGGTGGCAATGTTGGCCTGATACCTTAGGGACAATTTAAGAATAATGACAGGTGTGCATTAAAGGCGTTTCTGAGATAAAAGGTGCAAAGGGGTAGGCCATACTCTCTGCCTGGGTGCTGGTAGGGTCTACGTGTTCGACTGTTGAGCGATGTTTCCCTGCAAGAGACTGTTGTATGTGAGTGCATAAGATCCTCAGTCTTTCATTGTTGTTGTTTTAACGCCAATGGAGAGCAAACTCTCTCTCTCTTGGTGGCCACCTGGACTCGTACTGCCTCAGGATCCTAGAGCATCGGAACTAGGCTCAGCTTGGCTTACTTAATCACCAGGGCAGGCATTCTGAGTCTCCTTTATTTCTCCTTATCTCCCTTTAATTCACCTATTCATCATCCAACAAATATTTATTAAGCTCCTCCTACGTGCTAGGTACTATTCTAAGTAGGTACTCCCTGCTCCTTTGGAATATATACTAGCATGGGGAAGACAGGAAATGAATAAATGGATGACATCATTTTAGATAATGGTTTATGTACAAAGAAGAAAATAAATGAGATGATGTGAGAGAAAGCGACTGGGGAGAGACTACCCCACCGACAGAGATTCAGACTCTAGAGGCCTGGGGTGGGGTCCAGGAATCTGCATCATTAACCAGAAGGTCAGCAGATTCCGCTGCAGCTGGTCCCTAGACAACCCTTTTAGCATCACTGCCCTAGGGAATGTTCTGAGTGTATGACCCTCAGGGTCGTGGTCTCTTTTGTGAGTGGTGGGTGTGGAGTGGGGTGTGTTTCAGGGTGAAGGTTAATTGCTCTGTGCAGATTCCCACCTGAAGCTCCCTTTTCCTGGCACCCTTTCTCACTCCCAGCAGCTGCCTTCTGTGCAGGGATAGGCCTTGCCACCTGTTGGCTGTAGCCTCAAATTCAGAGGATTAATATGTTCTGATCTGAAATGACAGAAAGAGGAGGAGGGGGAAGCAAAATTGTTAACATGGTTCTCCTTATCTCTCTTCTCCCAGATCCTTTTCTGATCCTTTTCTCCCCCCACCCTCTCAAATCTGCTGTGAGCAGCTGCTGGCCTCCTGGCCCGATGGGCCTCCTTGCCAGCTGTCTGACGTCACACATCAATCTTCCATCTTTACTGCAAATCTCTACTGATCAAATTTCACATTTCCAGGACTCTTGCCATAAAGCCCCTTTCTCTGGTATAATTAGTAATTAGAGAAAAAATGTTAGCTAACAGACATTCAATCCCCATCTGTCAAATGAGGAAATTCCCATTCAAGCGGAGGCCTGACTGCTCTGTCCAGGTGATAGACCACTCATGATCTGCTCTTCTGGACTAAGTGGTCCTAATAGGATGAGAGAGCTATGTTTCCACGTGTCCATTTGGCAATACACAAGTCTCTCTGTACCTGTATAATTTAATACATAAGTTAAAAAATCACTTCTTCCCTTCTCTCATCTTCTCTACCATACTGCTTCTAATGTTAAATCAACAGGAACATCATTAAAAGAAGTTCCTCCTACTAAAGCATACTTCCTAGGCTGTCACTGGTACCTGCTCATGATTCCCTCCTGAAACAGCTGCCAGTTGGTCAGTGAAGGGTCATAGCTGTGAGAATGGGAGGTAGGAAATGCCCCGTGTGAGGCCTGCACGATACTTGCAGGTTTGCCTAAGTGGGGACGTTTTTAGCTGAGGGCAGTCTTTGCTTATTAATTGTTTTTGTCACTTATAAAAGGATCTCATGAAATAGTCCTCAAACTCATGCTTTGCAGAGCTTGGATTTTAGTTATTATATAGCTAAACACGGGCCAATGGCACAATATGGATACTCCAAAGAAACACACAAAACTCCCCAAATCGAATGTGTTTCCAGAGAAAAGCAATCACTTTCTGTTCTTAGTGTCAGTCAAACCACATCAGGCTGGCTGGATAACTTCTGAGACCTAAACTTAATGAGGACATAGAATCACAAATGTGGTTTGGAGGTCAAACATCAAGAAGGAAAAAGAATTTTCGACCTTGTCATTTGAAGAATAGTTGAAGAATTGGAAGATCCAGAGAAGAGAGGCCTCAGAAGAATGTTAGTTGTTTTCAAATATTTAAAAAGTTTGCATGCTATAAGGGCTTGGACTCATCTTGTAGCACGCAGATGTCAATGTGGGATGACAGTCATAGGGAGAGGGGTGTTAGCTTGATATATGGCCCTAGAGTCAGAAGGTTTGTGATTGAATTCTGCTTCTGCCACTTATTAGCTGTCTAATGGTAGGCAAATTTCTTAACCTCTCTATACCTCAATGTTCTCATCTATAAAGTGGGGATAACTGTATCCTATGGGGTTGTGAGAATTAAATGAGTCATTATATATAAAGTATTGCAACAGTGTCTGGCACACAGTAAGCATTGGCTATTTCTATTACTGCAAGGAGATATGGCATGATCACAGGAAGCTCAACATATCTCAAATTGTTTTCACAAAACATGACTCTCTGAGGATGCCACACGAGAAAAGAGTTCTCAAATCAAATTGGTTGATCCCAGCCTTGGGATTCATGATACACAGGACAGTAAAAGAATGCAAATTATTTTTATTTAAACCAAATAGTTCCCATTTATTTCACCATGGAATTCTCCTTTACTGGAGAAATATATTGTGAAATATAGTATTACACAAACACATTTGAGTAAAAGCCGAATGACAGAATTGGCCAATCAGTTGTGCTGGTGGGAGAGTGGATACATTTTAATGGGTTGGTTAGATTTGATTTCTGGAAAGGACTTCTGCTCTGATAAAGCTTCAAGTGTCTGAGGGAAGCAAGCAACGTCACACTTTAACACTGATACGGACAGTGTGAAGACACTGTATGCATCACTTCCCCAAATCTCTCTGCCATGAAACAGACAGATATTTAGGAAATGAATGATGGAGAGAAAACAGAACATTGCATTCATTTCACATTCATGGAAAAGATGTTTCTCTCAGGCCTTGTGATCAACAATGGAGACACAAAGGTGACGGAGACAGGGTCTCTCCCCTCAGACGTAGTGGTATGACAGCATGAGCTGAGCACATGGGCTTGCAATACAGTGTGCTCACTGCCACAGTGTAAATTTAAAAATAAAAGACAAGAGGGAAAACTAATTCTGATTGGAGGAGAGAGGTTTCTGAAGGGGAAGGTGGCTTCCTCCCAGATCTCCCCTGTGAGGTGAAGAAGGGTACATATTACAGGTGGAGACATGGGCCAGCGGAGGGTACTCTTTAGAGAAAGGAGGACCAGGGAGAGGAACCTAGGGGAAAGAAGCCAGAACAAAGACAGAAGGAATTTATGCTCAAAGACAAGACATCAAAAATGATGCCACATTCAGAGATTACTGGGTTAAGGGATTAGTAACCAAGAGGCCCTGAGGTTTCATATTTACTACTATTGCTTGAGAAATCACTTTAATCAGCTACACCCTCTTTTAAACTATTTGAGTCTTGGCTTCATTCATAAAATGGGAGAGGGATGGAGTAGGTTTCTAAACTCCCTCCTTCTCTAATGTTCCCTGATTTCATGACATTTATAAACTGGCATCCGCATGCTCTATGATGCTATCATAGCCTGATACCAGCCAGCCCATTCTGTGAAATTTTAAAATCTTCATCTTAAATCAACCAGCTTTAATTATGTAATTATTGGTTCTGTGCTTTCCTGACCTATTCTTAATTTTTCTTTCTCATTCCTTACTTTCAAAGGGAGAGATTTGAACTCAGAATTCTAAGTGTGGCCTCCCTTAGGGGTGCAGAGATCATCCATCTTCTATTCATTGGCATGATGATCCTGTCTCCAGCTAATTCTGTTGCCACAAAACATTGTGAACTCATGTGTTTCTGGTTACTTGCTCCCAAATGCATTACTTTGCATTTTTCCAAGTTGAATCCCATTTTATTTGTTTCCACTCATATTTATATAATCTCTTAATATTACTCATGTGTTCTCTGCCTGCCCACACTGGGGTCTGCTTCTGCTAGCTTGGTACCATCTGCACGTTCCATTAATCTTTTTTAAAGAACACTGGGTCTAATACTTTTCCCCATGTCTCTTTGCCTATTACCTCACAGCTCAATTCCTGGCCTTAATGATGACACTCAGGTCCTAGGTTGCCTTTGCCTTTTAGTCAGAAACATCACTTTGTGAATCCATGCAAAAATTTCAAATGCTGAGTCTTCATTTAATAATTGCTTAGTTCTTATGGATTTTAACATCTTGTAATTGGATGCTATCATTAAAGTAATATTGTTCAATACTCTCATTTTACAGATGAAGAAACAGGCCCAGAGGAGTTAAGTGTGTAATTGGCAGGGCAGGGTATGGAAGAAACCAGCACTTGAGGTTCCCACCTTCCAGACCAGGAGTGGAGACGATACATAAAGAACTCGCTAACCTGGTGGTGGTATAGGAAAGTCAAGGAAAGGAGGGGGAATGAAGAAGGAATAATGTTATACATCATCTTGCTTTGAGTAAATCTGCACAATCGTGGTGCCAATTTACTTCTCAAACCCTAAGAGTCTCATTCGTCCCAGATACATTCACCGTGCTCCCGCCTGTGCCCTCTCCCTTTTCATGAGCCTCTAAGAATACTGCGGAGTGGTGGGGCTTATCTACCCTCAACAGTTAAAGATCCATGTTCTAATGAAGAATAATATTCAAAATCCCTTTTCTCCTTTCCCAGCTTGGTCTAATAGTATTTATTTTTAGCCAGATTCCTGGGATTCTTCTCCATTCTTTATTAACCTTCAAAAAGATTATAAGTAGTTTCTTCCATATACTTTTTTATGCCCCACATGATAGCTTATTGTTTTCTGCTAATTTTTGTGGATTCAGGATTTCCAAATACCTGCTAAATGATTTACAGTTCATCTAACTTTGAACAATTTTTATGGCTTCCTAATTTACCAATCAATCATTTGCCTGAATTGTGAAAGAAGTCTAAGAGTTTAGTTTATTATATTCTGTTGCTTGGTCATAACTCAATGACTTATTTAGAAGAATTTTTTTTTTCCAGTGTCTTCTCGCGTCATGATGAACAAACAAAAAATCTTTCTTCTTTTTAGACTGTTATGCTAGCATTAAGTCATCCTGTTTTTTTTTCTGCCAAGTTTTTTCTCCAAGTCTTGACTGAGGCTAGGTCTACATGACACCAAAACATTCAAATGAAAAAGAAAAATTCAGTTGAACCACTCAGATGTTTCTCCACCAATTCCAGATGTTTGGCAAGTGCCGACAATACTTCTGGATAATGAGTGATTCCTCCTACAGTCAACATTTTCGTCTTATTGCTTTAATTAATAAAGACACAGCTTGACTATGTGCAATCTATAAAGAACGGTAGTTTCTGGTAGATTCAACCCCTGTGTGAAAAGAACCTCTGACTCACTAGTCTGACCAAGGTTGGGGTGAAGTTGCTTGTCCTGGGTGGATGCGATGGGCTTGTTACCATGAAGAATTGTGGGTTAGGAAATGGGCATCTATCCCAGCATAAATAAATCCAGATGCAAAAATTCAAGGGAGAAAGAATCAGGAACTTGAATCTTCCTTGGCTGTAGAATTGTGGTACATATTTCAAAATATCTACCCTATTCAGTTCTCTCAGTTCGAATAATCTGCCTAACTTGTCCATTAATTTAATTAAATGAAAAACACATATTTTGCATTTAGACACTAATTGTCATTCTGAAAGACTTGAAACACTAAACATTTAGTGCCTTTTTACATCCTCTCAATATTCCAAAGAAAAGAGTTTTATCTTAATTTATCAAGTGACTAGAATGAGGCTTAGACAGTTTCACATAAAAGGTAGAAAACATTTTAAGAGTAGACCTAAGGCTAGGATTATAGATTTGAGAGACTTTAAAGGTCTTTTAAGGAAAATCCCCATCCAATGTTTAAACCTGATCCCCATTTGGCACATTTTTTTGAAGGGTTATCCAGGCAGTTCTAGAGACAGGAAATGACCTTATTATTATTATTATTTTTAATTTATCTAAGAATCTCCCTCTCTGTGGCTTCCGTTCACTGAACTCTGACTTCCCTCTTGGCCCCACAGAACAACTCAGGCTGCCTTTTTACATCATTGGTATTTGAAATAATTTATCACATCCTATACCCTTCACCACCCACCTGTCCTAATATTTCAGCCAAGACTTCTTTTCTCCAGCCACCTCTATCCCTATCATAAGGTCTGAGGTTCTTCCCTGAATGTGTTCTACTTTGCGTTTCTCTTAAAAAGCACTGAACACAAGGAGGGTTATGTCTCCTTGAGGCTCCCCTCCCCTGAGCCTCTGACTCTGCCTGAAGCCTGGTGGCACACCACCACGGTGAGAGGAGATGGCTGCTTCTCTCGGTCCAGAGACCCTGGTGTCTGTTTCACCTCCAAGTTCATCCTCACCTCAGAGGCTTGCTTTTCTGATGATGAACAGAAACCTGAGTAATGTCTCCTTCCAACACAGTTAACTGCTCCTCACAGCAGCTGCCACTACCTCCCACCTTCTCCTGACAGGGCTCCAGGACAAGGTGAGGGCTCTGAAGCTTTTACACAGCACTAAATAGGTCAGGGACTCAGACAGGTAAGCCAGACGACCTAATGATGGAAAGTTTGCCCTGGCAGGCAGTTAATCAGCATCGTTGATCCTGGTGCTCAGGGCAGAGGTGAGGAGCAAATGCACATGCTCCCTCTTTGTGCCGGAGGAATGCCTCCTTTCCCACCTGAGCTTTGCCGAGGCTCCCACAGTTCTGTAGTCTCTTTATAGCCCCTGGCAGCCATGCTTGAGGCCCCGTGGTGACTCCCTGGGTAAGAACAACTGAATTCTCCTCCCGCCTTTTAGTTTTCCTCCAGATACAGTGTCACATGGCCTGGTCCAGAATTTGTGTAATTTGAATTGTGGTTTGTACCACTAGCACCTTCGGTTTATAAAAGAGGGTAAAGTTTCTGCCTTGTACTGTGACTGTAAAAACCCTTAACCTAATTTTCCAGCTGAGCCAATTTCAAATTAAACGGCTTCATGTCAGGAACATCAACATCTGGACGAGACTCTAACAGATCCTGTGATAAATCAGCAGCTGCTGTGGGCAAAAGGTCAGTCTAATTCCAGATTCTCTGCCTGGAAAACACTGAGGCAATAAATAAAATTACCACACAGATTCTGTAAAAGTCACAAGGGATTCATGTGGGAGAGAGAGCGGAGGCGAATAGGATGGTCTTGGGTGGCAAAGTTGGCAACCCCAGGGAAGTTGCTGTTGGCCTGAAAGAGTCGATGGGGTGCAAGCCGGAAGTGAGTGGGCAGCCTCTGTTCTTGGCCTGTGCTCCCTCACAGCAGAATCCGGCACATCACTGCATCCCCAAAACAGATCCAGTTGGTAATATTGGTAAAGACTTGTTGGGGGAGGAGGTGGGGAAGATTGTTTACATCACAGGCTATCTGATAAAGATTCATAAACCCTGTTTAAACATCTCTGCCGACTCCCAAGAGTTCCCCTCTGGGCTCTTGCCACTTTATCTTTTCTCTTTCTCCAGTTCTCCTCCTCCAGGCCAGACTTGACATCCTCTTTCCTCCCTGGCTCCCACTCTCACCTGATGCTCCAGCCCTACCCCAGACCATCCCAGGGTTTCTCTCCATCCTTTTCCTGTGCAGACATTGTCACACCTTCTATGCCTCTAATTGGCAACTCCATACCCATGGCCCCACTTAGCAAGCTAAGGACTCTTCTTAGGGTCCACTCCTCTCAGATGGGAGGGATAGAAGTGGGGGTGGGGTTGTCACTAGCAAAACATTTTCCTAGACAAACAATTTTTTCGTGACACATAGGTCAATTATTTAGGACTGTATCTAGCACACAGTGCATGGACCAAAACAGTGGTTTCTAGGATATTACTATTAAATAATGTTATTTTAGAGGGACAAAAAAGCCCTGATACTCCATCTCTTCTCTTTGGACTTAAAATTTACATCAATAGACACTCTGTTGGTTTTCAGTTTTAAGGACTTCAGTCCTTCGTGGTTCCCAAACTTTGGCATTCAAATGAATAAACTAATGAGGGCCTCACAAGGATTCCTGTGAGATTCTAATTCTGCAGATCTGGTAGAGGATCCAGGGATCTGTAGTTTAACAAGCTCTGCAGGTGATTCAAATGTAGGTGATCTGTGGGCCACCTTCGAGAAATATTGTCTCAGAACCTCTGATTTCTTCCTACTATCAATGCATTCCTTGCTGCCTTCTCTACTGCCAGGTCAATTTTCTTGAAGCTCGATTCTGATCATTTCCATGCCCTAATCCTGTGTGCTCTTCCTTCTTTTTTTTTTTTTTTTGCTGAGGAAGACCAGCTCTGAGCTAACATCTATTGCCGATCCTCCTCCTTTTTTTTCCCCACTAAAGCCCCAGTGGATAGTTGTGTGTCATAGTTGCACATCCTTCTAGTTGCTGTATGTGGGACGTGGCCTCAGCATGGCCGGAGAAGAGGTGCGTCGGTGTGCGCCCGGGGTCCGAACCCAGGCTGCCAGTAGCAGAGCGCGCACACTTAACCGCTAAGCCACGGGGGCGGCCCCTGTGCTCTTCCTTCTCATTGTGCCTTACCACGGCCAGCCTAACCTCTCTAGAGTCTCACCTGAATTATCCCAAATCACTCCTGACCACCTTCCCTGCTCCTGCCCTTACCTCCCTACAGCGAATACACAAAACAGCAGCCTCGGATGCCACAGAGGCATCCTTTGGTCAGAAACTCTAGGTATTTCTCCTCTGTTCAAAACCCTCCAGTGGTTTCCAATCTCATTTGGGAGGAAAGACCTTACAATTACCTGCAAGGCCCCTGCATCTGGCCCAGCCATCTTACTGGCCTCATTTCGTCCCACTATCCCTCCTTCATTCTGCTCCAGCCACAAAGGACAGGCCAGGACCACTGTGCTTCCTATTCTCTCTTTCTCCCTGAGCAGAGGAAGTGGGCTTTGCTAACAAGAATGGGATTCTTGCATGTGGAGCCTCATGTGGGTGTTTGAGACAGCCAAGGGAACACTGGTGTCAAGACAAAGCGTCACCCCAGACACAGCTGCATGGCCCTGATGGTTTTGGCTGAGTTTCTCCACTGCCCCTGCTAGACCATGAGCTTTCTAACACCGACACACATGTCCACTTCTTTTGTCCACCATTACCTTCCTCTCCCCAGTTTATGCACAACACAAGAGCTCAGTAAATGTTGGGGAAGTACTGATATTATTGCTATATAAAGAGACTGTTCTGTTCTGTCCCCACTTGTAGATATGGATTCTATCCTCATGTGGATCAGTTATTTTTGTTCTGTTCTCTGGACCCCAGTTCTTGGTTTCATGCCATAGGGCCCATCAAGCCCCAGAAGTCAGAGTAGGAGAGTGTGACTAGATTAGAACAAGCCCATTCCAACTAAGGAAGAGGAAATACAGATGGAAACTAATTTCCCTTTGATAACTGGGTAGGAGAATCACACTTTTCATAGAATCACTAAAAGTCACACTTGAAAAGGACCTCAAATGGCATCAAAGTTGATTTTTTCACTGAGGCATGATTTCCTAGCCCGTGGTTGACCAGCCTCTGCCCGGCCACCCCCTCCCCTAAGCAGCCGTTTAGCAGCTTGGATTATTTTTTACAATACCCCTTATGCTAAGCCCACACCCACTTCCTGTCACTCATGCTTCTAGTCCTACTGTCCAGAATTATACAGTTCTTAGATTGTGCAACATACCCTTTGTATAGTTTCTAGCACAAACTAAGTATTCCAATAATGCTATTTTTTTTCACATGGTCTCCACTCATTAAAGAGAGCTGTCAGTTCCTCTGTGGGAAATTAATTCATAATGTAATTTCCTTTTAATAAGAGCCTTTCCTAATTTTATTCTGGATTCTACTATTTGGAGACTGCTGAATGTGGTTCAAAGAATAACAACCGCCACTGCCAGTTTCTTTCCACTTCGCCAAGGTGGCACCCCTTTTCCTTTTGTGATGAGAATGTACCTCTGCCTGGAGCAAAGGCCAGAGTACTTTGTTGAGGCTATAGCGTTGGGTGTCCAGGATAACTTTGTGGGACTCAGCACTAACCAGGGTGATGGCTGCATTGACTACAGGAGTTTAAGAATCAGCTATTGTAAGACTTCCTTCCTCACCTGTTCAAGTTGTATGTTTGGATTTCACTGACTTTCTGGTTCCAATGACAATAGCCAATCTTTTCACTGAGATCCTTCTTTTTTTTTTTTTTTTCGTGAGGAAGATTCACCCTAAGCTAACATCTGTTGCCAATCTTTCTCCGTTTTTGCCTGAGGAAGATTAGCCCTGAGCTAACATCTGTGCCAATCTTCATCTATTGTGTATGAGGGTCACCGCCCCAGCATGGCTGACAAGCGGTGTAGGTCCATGCTCAGGATCTGGACCTGCAAACTCCGGGCTGCTGAAGTGGACAGCACCAAACTTAACCAGTACACCATGGGGCCAGCCCCCAGCATCCTTCTTCTTTTGGTATCAGATGGACAAGGACCACAGCCTTGCAGTATATTCTGCTGTTATCTGGCTCCTTGAAACCTTTACTCTTGGCTGACACTGAGTAGTGGCTCTGGAAATGTTTGTCGGGCTGAAGTTGTAAGGAGCAGGAGAAAACCACTGGTCTCCACAACAGTTCCTTATCACATGGATATTCTGCCTATCTTCAGATTTATATCAGGCCCAGACTCTACTGTTGTGCTTTTGTATTCTTAAAGACATTGTTGTCTGCATCATGCAGGATACTTCTCCACAGAATGCACAAAATAAAATGTCTTAGGGCATGGGGAGAGAGATACTCCTGTTGAGCAACTGGCTTGTTCTTATCCTACAGACACCGTGATCCCTGTAATGGATTATCTTGCCCTCTTTTTTTTTCTGGTTTCTAGGAAGCTCAGAGTCAGATTTGTAGTACACCTGCAGCAAATATACAGGCTCTTATGGCCTTCATATTCTATATCAATCATTTTCTATATTAATCATCTTAATTGTTCTACATACATTTTTCTTTTCTATTAATTTTTTCACTTTAAAAACACCTTTGTACTACATATCTTTTTGTAATCTTCCTAACATTCTTTTAGAATAGGGCAGAGTTTAAATAAATAATAATCCTTTGCTATAACAGGTGTTTCCACTGTGCTCATCACAACAAGAGCCACTATCTGCAGAGAATCAAGAAAATCCAAAGGCCTGGAGATGCAGGACTTCCCTTATGGTGGGAACAAAGAAGTAAGACCAAAGCACTTCTGTAACTGGAGCTAATGCCCAGAAGCCCACCCAGAAGCCTGAGAAATGCGGCCAACTCCCAGGGTTACAACTACTTAAGGCAAAGTTAGTACTCAGTAGGACAAACCCCACCCCTGCCTGGATGTTTTCATTCTATGGATGTAGGTAGACGCTCAGCTGGTCCCAACTGGCACAGCTGTCCCCAGCTGGGGACTTGAGTACCACATAAGCCAGCAGCTGGGGAGAGAGAGAGGCACGATAGTTTGACTATCTCCGCTCAGAAATGCCATGAGCTTTAAGCACCTCTTTAGCAGAAGGAGGTCTCAGGCACCGTGGGCTCATTCATTCATAACTGGCTTCCCACCATGAGTCAGGCATTGTGATGGGAAGTCTAAGGAATACAAACATGGGTGACCCACAGGCTTCAAGGCAAACAAAATAAGGCTGGTACGTAAATAGTCCTAATATAAGGTGTTAAGTGCCAAAAAGAAGCGTAAGTAAACTGCTGTGGGAGTTGAGAAGAGGGAAGGGTTCCCTTAGCTAAGAGATCAGGGAAACTTTCAAAGAGTTTGAACTGCATCCTGAAGGGGGCAAAATTTGGACATTGCAGGCAGAGGGAATTGCAAGAGCAAAGATATGGAAGTGTTTAAGTGCAGGGTAAGTGTGAGAAACAGGAATTAGGTCAGGCTGGCTGGGTGGAAGTTGGGCGAAGGTAAGAGGTGGTGGGAGATGAGGCTGAAGTGGGATTGATAGTGGGATTGTGCTTTATGAGAATCAACCCCATAACAATGGTTAGACACTAGAGATGGAAATTCTAACAGGGGAATTGCCGTAATATTCTAAGCAAGAGGTAACACTAGGGAAAAAATGCTAGCGATATTTGAGAGGTAGTGTGGACAACGGTCCTGTTAAAAAGACAGACGTTTCAGTCTCTGCTTTAGGCCACCTCCTCCCCTTCTCTTCCACACTCATGTTCACTTTCACACAAACTTGCAAATAATTCCCACTGCTTGTAATCGCCGTGAAGCTATTTGCTCCCAAGTTTCCAAACTTTCTTCCCTAGAAGGGATAGATATTTCCAAAGTAAACTGGAAAATCAAGGCAATTATGCAGGGAATATATTGGAAAAGGAAAATCTAAAGAATTCAGATTAACTTTTATTACTTTTTAATTTAATTAGTCACTTAATTACTTCAACTCTCTTCTTTATAGATAGAGGCTGAGTGCTTGAAACCTGGCCCTCTGCCATCCCTGACCCAAATGTAACAACAGTGCTGGGATGAATGTGTCTTTGGCTTCCTGTAAAAGGTCTGCTACCGTTGAACTTGGGACAGGACTGATCCTTTTCTTTCCAAGAATTAATAGCCAGTTGATTCTGAATTCCTCTCTCACTTGTGTCACATTCTGCAGGACCAGGGAATCTTGGGTGTGATTGGAGCTCCAGATCCTCAGAAAAGCAGTTTATATCTCTGAGTGGTGCCCCAAAGCAACCCCAGTTCCTCACAACTAAGGTCCATCCAGATTCCCAAGCTTTAGCAGGCCCTGCCCGCAGCCTCATTTCTTGCCATGTCTCCACCCTATCCCCCAATCGTTCAGAGTAACTTGCAGGTCCCCAAGCACCTGCTGTTTCCATGTCTATGCGTTTACACACATTTTCCCCCACGCCTGGAAAGCCTTTCCTGTCCTTCCCAACTTGCTGAGTCCTCCTTGCTCTTCAAGTTCAGCTCACCTGTTCCCTCCTTGAGAAGGCTTCTTTGACTCCTATCTCAGTCAGATCCCTGTCCTATGTGATCCCAAGTCACCCAGGTTTACCTCTATCATAGCGCTTCATTTATTCATTTCTTAAATTAATATTATTGAATGACTACCAGACACCAGGCATTATGCTGGGGCCTGCATACATTAGAAGTAATGAGACAGACAAAATCTCTGCCAGTGTATATATATATATGTGGGGAGGATAACCTAGAAAAAAATAATGAGGTGCCGGCCCCACAGCCTAGCCGTTCAGTTTGGTGTGCTTCGCTTCAGCAGCCTAGGTTCAGTTCCTGGGCACAGACCTACACCACTCGTCAGCCATGCTGTGGCAGTGACCCACATACAAAATAGAGGAAGATTGGCACAGATGTTAGCTCAGGACGAATCTTCTTCAAGCAAAAAGAGGAAGATTGGCAACAGATGTTAGCTCAGGGCCAATCTTCCTCAGCAAAAAAAAAAAATAAAAAAGTGGTGATGAAACCCAAGGCAGGGCAGAACAGTGAGCTGTACTCTAACTGTTGGCTTTGTTTCCTGATTCTCCTGCTATGCTGTGAGTTCCTTGAGGGCAAACAATTAGCTCTTACTTATCAGGTGCTTAATAAATATTGAAAGAACAGATGGAAGTTAACTACTAAGGAGGAAGACTCAGGTCATTTCAGGACTCAACAACTCTAGACATCAGGTCTTGGAATTACAGCGAGGTGAGCAGTTGTTTGACTCTGAGTTATCATCAGATTGGAGTCACTCGGGATTGGAAGAGATCTTAAAGGGAATGTGACCATACATCCTGGTTTGCCTAGGACAGTCCCAGTTGGTACCTGTTGTTCTGGCATTCTGGCTGGCTTAAGATTCATTCCAGATTTTTCTTTTTTCAATGACATATTATTATTTTATTAAAGTAAGCTGAGGTGGGTTTGGTAGACCTCCACTTCTTATTCCTAGATTCTGCCATGGTTGGTCTCATTTAGTAATATGTGAGAAACATGGTTAAGAAACAGAGTTCTCACTTTACCACTTGGTAAAATCTGAAGGACACTGGGGACAACCTGTGTCTCTTTTCCTGAGCCTCCCTGGTACAATGCAAGTAAGACCGCCTTCTTAGGACAGCAGGCAAGGTGTTTGTTGATAAATCCCAGTGCCCTCTGCCATGTTAAGAGAAGCTCAAGACTACTAGAAAATGACAGAAGTCATCTAGAATCAGGTCAGCAGAAACACGGAAAATTATTGGCTAGGTGTACCTGAAATATGTGCAAGAAATATAGGTCCTGTCATAGAGTGCAGAGAGAGCAGTCTGAATTCTCTTATTATAGCCATTTTGTTATTTATTGTATGAGGTCTACAACTATTTATTGTTTGGCAATACTTTTTATTTTGTAATAAACCCTCCAGTAATAGTAAATTCAAAAATGGAAGTGCAAGTTTAATGAAATATTAAGAACTGAATTTGTGGGGCCGGCCCGCTGGCGCAAGAGGTTGGGTGCACGTGCTCCGCTGTGGCGGCCCCGGGTTCACCGGTTCGGATCCCGGGTGCGCACTGATGCACCGCTTGGCAAGCCATGCTGTGGCAGCGTCCCATATAAAGTGGAGGAGGATGGGCACGGATGTTAGCCTGGGGCCAGTCTTCCTCAGCAAAAAAAGAGGAGGATTGGCATGGATGTTAGCACAGGGCTGATCTTCCTCACACACACAAAAAAAGGAACAGAATTTATGTCTCAAAAAAGTTGATGATGAACACAGAACTCACAAAAAAATTTGTAAACATTTACTGTCCACCATGGGGAATGGAAACCCATGAAAACCAGAAAACACAAATCTGCTAAAGAAGCATCAGCATCTACCTCATAGGTTTGTTTTTATTTTAAGAAGACTGTACCCAAAGATGATGATTTTATATTCAGTTTACAAGGTACAGTTATATAACACTCTGTGAAACATGAACCTTCACTTAGATCAAATGATTTTTCTTCTAAATTAATGTCACTCCAGAGAAAGACAAATACTGTATGATCTCACTCATATGTGGAATTTAAAAAGGTGGAGCTCATAGAAACAGAAAGTAAATTGGTGGTTGGCAAGGGCTAGGGAGCAGGGAAGATGGGGAGATGCTGGTCAAATGGTACAAACGTTCAGGTATGAGATGAATTGGTTTTGGAGATCTAATGTGCAGCGTGGTGACGATAGTTAACAACACTGTATTGTTATTATACAATACTATAACAATACTTGAAAGGTACTAAGAGCGGATCTTCAATGTTCTCACCACACACACACAAAGGTAACTATGTGAGATGATGAGTGTGTTAACTAACCTTATTGTGGTAATCATTTCATAATATATAGGTATATCAAATCATCACACTGTACACCTTAAACACACACAATGTTATTTGTCAATTATGTCTCAATAGAGCTGGAATAAATAATGTCACTCATGTTTCTTTATGAATCTCCTTGTACATGTACAAAAAATAGTGATAGCTCATCAGATATGATTATATGTGCTTTGTAATGTGGCTACTGGCTCTGGGGTAAAAAGTGTCAACTCTGCCATTTTCTTTTTGTTCGTTCTTGCATTACAGGTACTATCTTCAATCCCAGGTTTCTTTGTAGAGTCACTTTTTGGGCCACTTGTCTACCATGTGAGAGTTGCTTGAGATAAATGTAGATATTATAATCTGTACATGCACCTAACCCAGGCCCAAGTAAAGTACAGTCAGCTAACGGTATAGTGAGAATAATGCAGTCACTCCCACCCCAGGTGTGTGTGTGTAGGATTTCCATTCTTTCCTTAGAGCTTCTTGCAAATTAAATGTGACTCCCAGACATTCTAATTGAGCAAGACTGCTATGACATTGTTATTTACAATAAGAAATATATATGTGGTCTCCATCCCAGTTCCTGGCACAGAGCTCCTAAAACCCTTGGAATTTCCTGTGATGAGAGCAATAAACGTCTTTTGTTATGTTAATGAAGTGACTTTTGGAAAGCCCCTAACGATGGGGGCTGGTTGCCAGTGGAGCTAACCAAATGAATAGAGCGTTGGAACTTTCAGTCCCACTCCCCCACTGACCTCTGGGAGGGGAGAAGGGCTGGAGATAGACTTCAATTACCAATGGCCAATGATTTAATCAATTATGCCTATGTAATGATGCCTCCATAAAAACCCAAAAGGACAGGGTTCAGAGATCCTCCAGGCTGGTGAATGCATGAAGATTTGGGGAGAGTGGCATGCTCAGAGAGGGCATGGAAGCTCCACACCCTTTCCCCACACCTTGCCCTATGCATCTCTTCCATCTGGCTGTTCCTGAGACATATGCTTTTATAATAAACCTAGTAAAGTAAAATAAAATAAATACTAGTAAGTAAAATGTTTCTCTGGGTTCTGTGAGCCGTTCTAGCAAATTTATCAAAATCAAGGAGGGAGTCTTTGGATCTTCCAATCTATAGCTAGTAGGTCAGAAGCACAGATGATAATGGTACCAACCCTCTTAATCTCAAATTCGTGGGCCTGACGTGCCGTAAGCCAAATACTGAGACATGGGTGCTTGGAGATGGAAAAAGATTTGCTCAAATTGGCCAAGATGAGAAGGTGGGAGCATGGGTACACTCAAATCCGCCTTGCCAAGAGCAGAAAGCAGGGAGTTTTATAGAGTTAAGGGGCTTGGCAGGAGGAGCTTCGGAGAAACAAAGATGTCACTCCCGATAAGCCCCTGGGCAATTTGACTTTCGGGTGTCAATGGCTGTTGGGGGCCTGACCATCCAATGATCTCAACCTCCTCAAAGGCATTCTCTTTCTTCTGCAAAACAAGCTCACAGATCCTCCAGACCCCTGAGTCACCCCTCAAGTTAAACAGAAAAACAGTAAATTGCTTATTGAATATCTACAGTAGCCCTCAGGTATCCGGCTTCAATAACATGGATTTATGACTGGCATCTGAAGGGTGGGGGGCAGGCAGACAGTCTTATAGGATTGAGCCCTTAACCGTGGGATCTGATGTATCTCCAGGTAGGTAGTGTCAGAACTGAGTTGAATTGTAGGACACCCAGCTGGTGTTGGAGAATTGTTTGGTGTGGGGAAAAATCCTCACACATTGGACTTGGTACCAGAACTGTTTAAGTGCCAATGGCAAAAACTATCTTAAATATTAGTGGAGATTTTAAAGATAAATAATAAATCTAATAACTTTCAGATAAATAATAAATATAATGATAAATTCTAATACTTTCTAGTAATATT
Source organism: Diceros bicornis minor (assembly GCF_020826845.1). Lineage (NCBI taxonomy): Eukaryota > Metazoa > Chordata > Mammalia > Perissodactyla > Rhinocerotidae > Diceros > Diceros bicornis. The sequence continues at coordinate 50,494,600 of NC_080743.1, forward strand.
CCACTTTGAAGATTTGCTATAGACAATTGCTATCTCCTTGGTTTTGAGATCTGATTCTACCACAACCCTAGGTAAATTAATTAACTCCTTTGTCACTATGTTCCCTCACCTGTAACATAGGAATAATAGGCATCTATCTCATAGCATTTTTATGAGGCTTTAATGAGTTAAGCATTCAGAAGAGTCCCTGCAACCTGGTAAGCAATAAGGTTTGCATTTGTTGTTCTTGTTGCCATTGTTATTATTACAATTATTATTATTATTTACCTATTTACTGAAATTTCTGTGCTGAGTCCTGCATATACCTGGATAATGATTAAGATACAATGAATAAAAGAAAAGCCTGTCAAGAAATGACTCCAATATCCTCTGGCTGTGTGGGAGGACCAGCCACATGTTCACTTTTCAGTCTGCATAAGCCTGGGCTGAGCAGTGCAGGTAGAAGAGCTCTGGGTCCTGATAACGCTACAGAACTAGGTACTGTTCTCGGCTCAGCCACCAGCTAACCTAAATTTGCTCATCCAATAAAATGGGGATAACAATGTCTACTCTGCAAGATGACTGGGGGGGTGGGGATTATATCAGATCATAGTTGTAAAGAGGCCAACATAGTGCCTAGAAAATCTAGATGTAAAGACATTTAAAACATGTTTGAAGCCATGAGGTCCACTTGTCTTCCTCCAAGCCCTCTTAGATGAAACTGCTTTGGTCATCTCTGACATGGTCAGGCTCTTTGACAGGAACAGCTGAGTGAGCAGTAAGGCCAAAGGTGTAGCTCTTGATGGGCTCATGGTGGAGGCCATTCCAGGCAGATTTCTCCAGTCATCACGGCACTATGGGTTAAAGGAAGGAAAATATTGATGTTTTATTGAATTACTCCTATAGGTCAGATCATGTATCACCGCTGTGATCTAAACAATGAGCGGGTGCAGGAGGAATGCACAGCTGAGACTGATGAGATAAGCCTTCCCCAGCCCTGACTCCTCCAAGGCCCAGTAAATTGCTTCCTTTATTTAATTACAAATTAATTGAAAACACTCCCATGCTGATAAAACAATACTTGACTCCGATTTGTTGATAATAGCCTAATCCTCCTGTAATAGTCCCATAGACACCATCACATGATTATGTCATCAATTTTACACTTGCAGGGTCTGGATAAACACGGCTGCCTGAGGTTCAGGAAAAGGATAAACAAAGAGAGGTGTGCTTTAGGAAGGCCAATTTAGAGGTAAGTTTGGTGGCAAATGATCTGGGTCGAGTCCTAGTTCTGCCAGTCACTAGCCAGAAGGCATGTGGAGCCCTTGAAGATTAATAAATGCTTGCAAATGTCTAACATTGTGCTTGTCACATATGCAGGATTCATTAATGTTAGCTGCGTTCCTTTTTTTTTTTTTTCTCCTCCTCTGTGCAGTTAGGAGAACTCACGCTTTGCTATCAGTTCAGAAGGTCATCTTGGTCCCAGAAGGTCAGAAACTGTAACTATACCCTCTCCAATATCCAGACCCCCTTATCAGTCTGGTCTTCTGAATTTGCAACCTATGGTCACTCCTCCCTGCCTAGTATAAGCTTGCTCATGCTTGATCCCCAGACTGTCACACCTTTCCAGAGTAAGAAATGGAACCCATTGTGTTAGGTGGGCACCAACATTACTAGCTAGCAAGGCTCATGTAATGGGGATACTGCTCATTGCTGAGTAAGGCAGCTAGAAAAATGTTACTGGAATTAAGGACATGTACACTTAATAGAAAATGAAGCAACATCTCAAAGTCTAGGACTCATCTTACAGAGTAAGCAAGAATCAGTTAATGTTAAAGCTCAAAGTATTTTGGAGGCCAGGCCATTTACTAGAACAAGATATACGGTACCTACTAAAACAAGAGGCATCTTTTCATTATGGTTGTCAGAATAATAAGATTTTACCAGAAGGAGTAATTTACTTTCATGCACTTTTATATAGAGCAGCAAGTGAGGTGCTGTATCTTTATTTCAGTGGTTGAAATCTTGAAAATAGAGCAGAAGAAAATCAGACACTGGCTTTACCTATACTAAGGGAGAGAAGGGACTGGCCTCTCAGAGTTTTCATCTTAAAGAAGAAAAAAGGGAAAAGGACGTGGGCCTACCCATAAAGCAGAGAGGTATATTTCCACGAGATTGGTTCAGGAAACACTAAGAATTCATAGTTTCAGAGTTCTCAGACCACATTCTCCTTTCTTACCAAGCCCCACATGCCCAGCCTCTGGAAGAAGGCCAAAGACAGCAAGGAAGGTCTTCTTTTTCAAGACCATCCTTATTAAGTGTTCATGTCATTTTCGCAGCAGTAATTTTTGAGATTGTCTACAAGAAACAGTTCTGTTTGATGGATATGGTGTGGGAAAATGGACCGTATTTAAGTAAACCTCAGTGAAAATTAAAAAAGCACATCTTAAAGCAGGAGTTAAGGGACTTATGAACAGTGTATTTACGTGGGGTCAGGAAGAATTCCTTGCACCCTCCTCCTCTGCAGCACAGGGCCTACACCCTTTCACTGTGCCTTTCAGATGGCGTGTCTGACTCTCCTCTAGGCCTGAGAGCTTTGAGAGCAGGTTATGGGTCTTATTCATTTTTGAATTTCCTTCATCCAGTGAATGTCTGACACATAGCAGAAGATCAGTAACTATTTGTTTTATGAAACAACTAGAGAGAGAGAAAAAGAAAAACATGGGAAAAGAGACAAGAAAACCAAGCTTTCAATCATAAAAACGTTTGCTTCAAATTTAATCAGAAAGTAAAAGCTGATTTTGCATGTATTTTAAGAAAAGACATAATGTTTTTGGATCTGAAAGTTGATAAGTCAGCATCACCTCATAAAACTATTTAAGGGACACACAGACATCTCTGGAGTCAGAGCCACAACAACTTGCAGCATAGTGCAAACAACGGTTTCACGAGGTGAAGAGAAAGTAAACTTCTCAAATTCAAAGCAGGTTTAGGCCAAGCCTAGCACCCTGACTGAGTGACTAATTTGCTATATTGAATCAGATCATCTATTTGGCAAAGCCAAGATAAAATACTGATGGCGAGTTTCAGCAATCCAGATGTCTGCTAGATCTCATCTTGCTAAAACCAGAGAAAGCATTGGACAAATTTTTGATTTGTCTTGCTGATAATTTCAAATTTTTTAGTGTATCAGAACCAACGAAGGGACTTAGTCCAAAGTTTCATTCTGACCAACCAAAAATAATGGGTTTATATCAATTAGAATGTGTTTGGCCACAAGTATCTTAATATCTGTGTACTGTTTAAGGAAATAAATTAGCTCACATAAATGGAAGAGCAAAGATAGGGCAGATTTCCCAGTTGGTTCATCCAATGGCTCAATGTTGTCATCAAGGATTCTGGCATTCTCCTCTGCTGTACTGTCGGCCATGTCAGTTTCATTTTAAGTCTAGTTTCTTTCACGGCAATGGAATGGCTGCTCGTAGCAGTTGGGTTACTTTGCTTTTCACATTTGGTGGCAGAGAAAGAAAAACTTCTATTGGCTTTCTTTTAAGACAAAAGAAAAAACTTTTCTCAAACTTTCAGCAAATCCCCCCTTACATCTCATTGGCTAGAATTAGGTAATATATTAATTTCTGAATCAATCACTGGCCAGGGGGATGGGACGTCTCTAAGAACCATCAGGCTAGCCTATCCTCACAGTTGAGGGTGGGGGCTGCCTCCACTGTGTCTTATTAGCAGCATGGAGGAGGGGAAAGACCTCAACCTCGTGATATTTATTTAGGAATAAAGAAAAGAGAGTGGGGAAAATGCATGCTGAGATGGCAAACTAGAGGATCCACAAAAGGCAGAGCTGTACCAAATACACATTTTGACAGAAAGTCAAATGGTTGGAAGTTAAAATAAATATCTGGTTAAAATCAAGGCTTAAGTCAAACGTTGCCACCATAAAATTGACTTTTGGGATAAGAATAAATTGAAAAATTTCAAAAATTAATATAACATTATTTACCATATTATTAGTTCATACCCACAAGAAGTTGAAGGGAGCATTACATTTGTTTGAACGATCTGTGCGAAAAGATTGCCTCTCACTCTCTAAGAAGTGGAAGTGAAGCAGGAGACGTCTCCAGATCCTTGGAATGGATGATGTAAAATTCAAAGCAACAAGATGATGGATGGTATAACCATTTAATGCATGAAGCAGGACTGCCATTAAGGCGTCAAACATCAATTTCTCAGAAACTTCCAGCTGACTGAACAGAAGAGCATCATGGAGCATTCTTTTAAGAAACACTGCATTATATATACTCTTGATGGCACAGAAGACAATATTGTCTGGAAAAATGTGGACAAAAAGTGATTTAGAGGAGTTGGACTCAGAAAGTCATGGGTGACAGTTTATTTTGCTCATATTTTCTTTTTGATCTATGCATCAAGTGTGATTGTGATAAAACTATGTCTAAATTACTCTAAAATTGGTTTTGATACGTATAAATAAACATGCTAAATAAGAAAAAATGTTGGTGGTTAAATTTGAAAGTTTGACATCATAATGTAAGGACAATCCATTCTTGGAGATGTTAGCTGTTAGAATACTCTCCAGGTAATACTGCTCATTTGTGATACTATATAGGGACCCACTATTAACTAAGGTTGGTGGAAAAGCAAAAATTTTTTTTGGCAAGCTCATGTTAGAAAGGTTTTCTATCTTTCTAATAGTAACTAAGATGAAATCTTACCTTTTATCTCCTGAACTTGAAGATTTGAACATTGATTATGACAGTCTTGTGAAGCAACCCCCAACTAAGGCTTTGTGCACCACTTGAAGATACTTTCTGAATATTTTCTGAAGTAGACTTAAATTGCTCTTATTATTTATAATTTTATTTCTAATACTTTTGCAATCACTTACTGCTTTTCCCAATTGCTTGAGATTTTCTCTTTTGGTCTATTAATGTAGAAATGGATCTGTATAACTGGATTTCAAGATAACTAAATTGCTTCTGCCTTTTCATCCATACCTGTTTTCTTTGCATGCACACAGACGTTAAAATCACAGTTTTAGTCGAGTGCTGGGAGGCTCTTTACCACAGGATTCATGAAAGAAATACTGAACCCGCAAGGCATTTCAGCTGATTACTTTGCAACAGGCTCAGCAAACTACTTTCTTTAAAGAACCGTTGTCTTTGCTAAATCTACTAACATAAGTGTTGCCATTTACAAATTACAACGTTCAGGCTTTCATTGCTGTTGTTGTTGGAATAGGCTTTTTAACTTATACTAGCTTGTGATTTTTTATATTATGAAGCACTTATCAAATCAATTGGCTGATAACAGTGGCTCACTGTCGTTTTGGGTCAGCCTGTGATTCTGTTACATTATTTTGTGTTGTAATGTCTTTCTGAAAACCCTGTTGAAGGGTGTGAATAAACTTTTTATGCTTGTGACTCCTAAATTGCTTCACCTGATTGTTCCATTGTCAATGACAACTGTATGTCATTTGCCTAATCTATAACTATTTCTTCAATTAGATTTACGATGTTGTTAGCTATATGAGACCCAAAAATCTCCTGGCAGAAGAAGAAAGCAATAGCACAGCTTAATTCATCTTTAACCTACCATTCTGTCAAAAGTTAAACAAGACTCATGTTTGCTTTTGCAAACTGTCTACAGCAGAGTGGACAGTTATTATTAAAAGTGCTACGACTTTATCCAGTTAGTAGATTTTTATTTGACTGATATTTCAGATTTTCTTGAACATTAAAGACATATTAAATAACAAACATGTCATATGATTTCTAAACATAATTTAAAATATTATAGTATGTGTTGATTTACTTCACCATTTCTACATTAAATTCTAATAATTCCCAAGATTGAAAAGACAGTTTCACTATGATGAGTAACAGTTTTCCTATCTTAAGCAAGCTGAGGTTTCATATTTGGGTCAGATCCAAGACAAGAATGTGGGATCTGGGGTTGTAAATATCTAGGATGATCCTACTGGTGCCACAGATGATCAGGAAAAAACTACAGGACATTTTACCTTCCTGGGAGATTGGCAGTGACTGGATAAAAATATATGAGACCAAGTTAAACTTATTTTTTAAGCAGAAATGAGACCAGGACCTAGGACCTCTGCAGTACTACATACCAGATGATACTGCCACAGGCAGTGATGGAGTGCTAGGCCTTCTTTATGGCCCCAAAGTCCATATCCTTAGGTGGGATAGATTTCATATCTTGTATCCCTAGGTTCATCTTACCTTTCTCCCTAGTTCTTCTGTAACCATGTTCAAAATTTATTATCTGATTTAGGTAGATAGAAATCCAAAACCAACCACCCCTACAGACTGTTTTCAACTAATTTACTTCTTTTTTTAATTTTTTTTCCCTCCCCAAAGCCCCAGTACATGGTTGTATATCCTAGTTGTATGCCTTTCTAGTTCTTCTATGTAAGCCACTGCCACAGCATGGCTATTGACAGATAGGTGATGTGGTTCTGCGACCGGGCAGCAAACCTGGGCCACTGGAGAGGTGAGTGCCAACTTTAACCACTAGGCCATCAGGGCTGGCTCTAATTTACGTCTTTAATGTGTAATTGAAGTCTGCATTCTTTTCATCTTCTTGACAAGTTCTCATCATAATTCTAAAGACATTTCAATGTCTTTACATTTAGCTCTGGCCAGAGCTCTAATACCATTTCATTGAATTGTTAATTCTTATACTTTGGCTTTCCAGCCACAACTTTAAGGGCAGAAAGCTTAAAAATCAAGAAAGGATAATTTCCAAGCAAAAGAATCTTCAAACAATGATATATTCTCTTCTCCTTTTGCAAATGCATTGTCTTCTAGAAGGGACACACAGATTCTTACTGTACTTTGCTTAAGAACAGTACTGTTTCTAATCATCTGTTTCCCTTGATAAAGGAAGGTTGTCGATGTCAGGCAGCTCTATGTCAATTCATCAAAAGACAATTCCCTGAAAACCAATCTGCCAAATGGCTAATTAACTAGATTTACTTGTCTTTTAAAAACTATTTATGTTTATAGTAATTCATAACAGCTTTTGAAAATTTCTGTGAAGATGTTTTGATTGATTTTTATTTTGTATTCATAGCAGCATAGCAACAAATTGAGGAATGTTCAATTTGTTCCTGGCCAGGTCCTTGCTGCTATAGCTGGAGGGAGCAAGAGTGTATTAAAGGGATCCTCTGCGGTGGAAAAGCGTGGGAAGAGAGTGAGCACACAGCTCAGCCTGGGCTGTCAATCCTAGAAAAGGGGGTGACTGAAGGAGAGACCATAGGAGCGGGGAAAAAGAAGACAGAGGGACTAGTGTTAAATGTACCCTTGAAGATATTATTTTTTTTTCATTTTTCAGCTTTATTGAGGTATAATTGACATAATAAAATGCACATACTTAAAATTTTAAATTTAAAATATTGTGGTTATGTATACAACCATGAAATCATCACCACAATCAAGAGCACGAACATATCCAACACTCCCAAAGTTCCCAGTTACATATATATGAAGCCATTTGAAGTTATCCTACAAGTCACTTATATTCTGTTCATTTTTTCAATCTTTTTTCTCTCTGGATTTCATTCTGGATAGTTAATATATTGCTCTGTCTTCAAGTTCATTGATTTTTTTTTCTTCTCAAGTATCTAATCTGCTGTTCATCTCATCCAGTCTATTTTTTATTTCAGACATTGTATTTTTCATCTCTAGAAGTTTGATTTGGATTTAAAAAATATATATATCTGCCATGTTGCTACTTAACTTTTCAAACATATGGAAAACAGTTATAATAACTTGTTTCAAGTCTTTCTCTTCTAATGCTAACATCTGTGTAACTTCTGGATTGGTTTGTATTTTTATGCTTTTTTACATACTTGGTAACTTTTTTTTTTTGGTGAGAAAGATTGGCCCTGAGTTAATATCTGTTGTCAATATTACTCTTTTTGCTTGAGGAAGACTGGCCTGAGCTAACATCTGTGCCAGTCCTCCTCTATTCTGTATGTGGGACCCCTCCACAGCATGGCTTAATGAGCAATGTGTAGGTCTGTGCCTGGGATCCAAACCCACAAATCCCAGGCCACCAAAGCGGAGTGCGCGAACTTAACCACTACACCACTAGGCCGGCCTCCATACTTGGTGACTTTTAATCAGATGCAAGATCTTGTGAATTTTACTTTGTTGGTGTTGAGTATTTTATATCTCCATAAATATTTTGAAGTTTTGCTCTTTGACACCGTTATTTGGAAGTAGTTTTATCCCTTTGAGGCTTGCTTTAATCTTGGTTGTGCAGAGACAAGACAATCTTTTGAGGCAATATCCTTCTGGGTGTACTACCCAATGCCTATAAATTATGATGTTTTTCCACTTTGGCTGGTGGGAATATGGACCATTCCCAGCCTTTTGTAATCTCTAATGATTGCTCCCTCTGCTCCTTTCAGGTGGTTGCCTGATCTCAGATAAGTTTCCTCACATACATGCTGATCAGTACTCAGCTGAAGCTTTGAGAGGGCCCCTCCACAGATCTCTGGAGTCCCCTCTTTGTGTAGTTCTCTCCTTTCTGCTATTCTGCCCTGTGAACTCTAGCTGGTTTGACCTCCATGGACTCCCAGTTCTTGCTTCTCAATTCAAGAAGACTGTTGGCCTCCAACTGGGTTTCCTGTCCCTACAATATGCCCCTCTAGGCAGTTCTCTCCAATCATCTGGTTCAAGGCAAATGCACAAAGCCTTTGCCCTGACTCTGGGAGTATAGTTGATTCCCATACTCCAGCCCTCTACTCGGTTTCAGCGAGTCTCTGATCATTTATGTTCCTCAGATGTGCTCCAAACACCAAACCATTGTGTCCCCCAAAGTTCATAGGACTTATATTAAGACCTTGTATTTGCCTCTTCAAAATCTCTTTCTCTGGATTTGGGTTTAGGAAGTGGTACTCTCTTCCCTCTATCCCCTGGAGAGGCAGGGTGGGAGAAACTTAGCTCAATCCAAAGAAAATCTCTTCAAATATATTCCTCTTGACCTTTTATGTCCTTGATGTAGGTGAGCAATTGAGTCCTATAGCTGTTTTTGAACATCTCCTTTTCCCATTGTACAAATTGGAATTGGTTGTTTCTTGGTATCTCAGTGTCAAGTTCCATTTTAACATCCTGTTACATTTGTCAAACAGCTACTACAGTGTTTGGCATAAGGGAAGTAAGCACTCAATAAATGCTTATTTCCTTCTTTCTATGGAACCTAGTGCAAACATAATTACAGATATATAATTAAATTAGTCAAAAGTTTTGAGATTTTCCAGATGGAAATGTCAAAAAAGGTGTAAAGCACTATTCTTAGAGATATTTTCATCCTCTCTCTTCATTCTGGGCAGCTGGCAGTCCTCTTACATGAGTGCTGACACATTCTGATGTGTCTTTCCCTGGGAACAATTTTGATGACAGGCAAATGCAATTTGATGTTATTCAGAGCAGTAAAATTCCCCTTTTGTCCAGGCAACATGCACATCAAACTGATCATCTTGACTCCTCTGTGCCTTTTCATATTTTGAAAGTATAGCCGGTAAACTGAATTTTTAGTTGGTATCATTGATGCCACTTACCGGGAAACTTAAGCTATCACTACACTTATAGTGCACCATGATTTAATTGACTCCAGATGAGTAAATTACATTGTTTTACAACCCCTCTGTGATGGGCAATCACAGAGCAATGAATACTTGGATGGCTGATCTAAGTTTACTGGTGAGATGGTTAACATGTAGCTTAAGATCTGGTTATTTCACTCTCTTGATGCTCCAATTGGATGGATCAGCCAGGACTCAGATCTTTTTGGAAGGTCAATCCTTTAGTTTGCCAGGCATTCAAGAACAACTGGACCCTATGGACCTTTGCTTCTATCAAAGCTGTCAACACTCACCTCAAAGCTCTTCATGTCTCCACACCAAATAGGAAGCATAAAAGAAAAGACTGAATTGTCAACCAACCAGGCTTTCCCTACCTGGGGATTATTTCTCTACACAGATAGATAGAGTTTCTTCCACAGAACTCAAGCAGTTGTTTACCAAGATTTTAACAAAACATTAGCCTCAGAGTCATAATTTACATGTGCATAAAATTCTGGAAGCTTATTAATGGTGAGACTGCATTTTCATCTCCATCTTATCTTCTGTCATCATTATAAATTCAATATCCATGCTGAAGATCCTTTATTTCCTTGGATTAAATTGTTGGATGTTGAATAACAGGATCAAGGAATATATACATCTTTAAAGCTTTTGAAATATATTTCCCAATTACCCTCCAAGATGGTTGATACCAAGATATACTTCCTCTAGTAGGGTATAATGCCTGGTTTCTCAGGCTTTTATTTATATTAGTAAATTCTATTGGCTCTTGACTTTGGGAGCTCCCATGAACTCTGACACTTGTGCTTTGTTCCTTCTGTTGTGATAACTCGGGAACTGATATTAGCCATTGCTTTCCATACTCATGGCTTTGTTTTTGATCATGTACTAAGGTTTGGCATCGTGTTCAGGTTTGCTTTTTGTTTTGGATCACCAGTCTACCCCTGGTCTCATTTAGTCCCTCTTATCTCAATCCTGCATACTTCGTGACTGATGTGTACTTCATGGACAAGATAGAGTAGAACTGAGATTCTGGGAAGATTATCAAATAGGATGAAGCCCTGAGGAACAAGGCAGAGACCCACTTCCCAGCCCTGGTTTATATCTTAGGTTAACGGTAGAGATGAACAAAAGCTTAGAAAGGATCCAGAGCTCCTTATGTTTCCCTAAGGTCAAAATTTGTCCCAGAGCCTAGAGAAGAATTGAACATGTTGGAAATGGGAGGAAAGAGCAATTGGCTCTATCTCTGGAGATAAAGGGCAAGAATTAGGAAAGTCAAGATTGCCCAGGTTCCTTTCTTTGCCCTCCTCATCTTCTCTCTCTAAAATCTCACCTTCAGTTACCTTATACAGTCTCACCATTTCAAATGTACAATGAGCCTATGTACAAATGACCCTTAAATATGTATCTCTAACCTTGACCTCTGCTCCAAACTCCAGCCTGGTTTAACAATTGCATGATGGATATTCTCATCAGGAAATAGATACGTATAAAAAACATGTCTTGAAGGTTTCAATTTCAACATACATAAAAATGAAATTTTCTGTATGTTTCCTTTGTATTCCTCCACAGCGAAAATAAGGAACGATATTCAGAGATGAACCAGCAAAATTCCTGCCCATAAGGAAGGTGGAAGCAAGAGCAAGGACACAAAGACTCCAGTACAGTGTGGTAAATGCTCTGATGGGATAGGGCCATAGGACCACATTGGAAGCGGTGCTTGTGATGAACTCTATCTGGGCAAATTAGGAAAAGTTTCACAGAGGGGTTGACATGAAGTTAGGCCTTTGTTTCCAAGGAGTTAGGAATTTGTTGTCCACAAAAGAATGAATAACCAGCCATATCTAACATAAGGGATTCATGTTCAGGGAAGAGTGGAGTTTGGGAAGGTAAATCACTCTGAGTCCTTTCCAAGAATGGCACAGGGTTGAAGTGAAAGCCATGATGGAGGGATATGGAGTCCTTCTCTCTAGTGATAATACCATCAACAGCAATCACAACAGTAGTGATGGCTAACACCCACATAGCACTTACTATGTGCCAGGAGCTGTTTCAAGTGCTTTTCACAAGTAAACTTTCATAGGTAAAATAGGTGCTTGTGGGGAGAGGCCCAGATGAGGGTTCCTGCATTCAGGCAGCGGCTTGCCTGGCTTGAACTTCCTTCTGGTGTCAAGGAGGAAGAACCCAGGCTTTCTTATCCCCTTGCCCAGATGTGGGGCACAGAGGGAGAGGTAGGGGTGAGGCTTAAAAGCTGTCACAGTCAAACATCACAAAATGGAGTCACACTCTTCATTACAATTCACCCCTGATGTTTAGCGACTGAAATGTGGCATTTCTCATTTAATTGAATTTGAACTTGTTTAAGTAAGCTATTATCGCACTCTAGGAGGCCTGCAACCTGAGGCCAGTAAAAGAGGTGAAAGTTCCATTGAATGTCTTGTTCAAGAACCAGCACTGTGTATTCTAAGAAATGAAATGAATGCCTTGGTTACTAGCAGTAATGGCTGGAACTCCGAAGGGGATAAGGAGTGTCTCGATGAGACCTTGTGTTATGGTTAGCAATTGCTGCTCTAATGGCATAGAGCATGGGGCTTTCTTGAGAATACCTAGCAATTTTCCTCAAAATTGCTCTTCTGTTAAACATACTTTGGGCAAGATCACTTAAACACAAGTGTTTGAGGCAATCTTTAAAAAGATTCTTTGCATGGTATCTGGCATGTAGTAGGCATGCGATGATTATGTAGGAGAAAAATTCTGAGATTCACTGATTCTATAATTTAAAGAGTTGAAAGTTTGATAGGAGACATTTCCTTAGGATACAGAAAACATTACCAGTAATACTTGATACTAACTACATGTAACTAATGTGAATAAATTGGTAAATGTGACCTTAAGTCCTCTTTCTGCCTCTCTCCTCTTCCCTCCCACCCAAAGAATCATATCAAGGCCAAGAATGGGCTTGAACCTCTGCTCTTACTGTCTGGATTTCTTTCTCTTAGAATGGGTGCTAGAGACAAAGTTTCAGATCAAAGTCAGTGAAGTGAAGCAGAAATGTTTTTATTTTACATAACCCTCTTAAATACCACTCAGTTGTAAGTTTTTTCCAGGGAAGAACCATATCTTATACCATTATTCCCCAGTTCCTAGCACTTTGCCTTGCATTCAGAAGGTGCCCTATAATGTGAGAAGATTACAGCTGTTGAAACTCACTCTTGGGAGGTGAGCCTGTCAATCAAGCTTCTCCAGCGGATGAACCCAGGGCTCTTGCCCTTGAGCCTGTGGCCTTGGGCCAGGAAGGTTCTACTGTGCTACTGTCAAGTTTTCCACTGTGTCCTTAATTCAGCCCCAAATGGCTGGTATTGCAGTCCTCACACTATTTTTAGTCATAGATCAGTTATCCCTGACACGCAGTGATGGAGATTAACAAAATGCACCCCTATGCATCTCTGAAGGGTGAGCATGTGTGCCCCTAGCCGAAAGTAGTCTTGGGCAGTTCTGGGTAGGATTAGCAGGTTTAATTTTTTTTGTTGTCTCCCTCTACTCCTCCTGGAAGAGAGATATCTGGGCCAGAACCACTCCTAATTTGTTTAAGGAATTTGGTAGAAGGGTATTCTAAACCACACAACAGACCTTGTGTTCTGTCTCATTTCATACCTTGTAGCCCCTGTGGTGGCTGGGTGAGATTTTCATTCTGTTGATGGGAAAGGGCCTGTTGAATTCCCTGCTGATTTTGTGAGAACACAGAGTAATAGGTCACACTGTGGGGATGTCCCCACCAATCTCTCAAGTGGCAAAGGTTCCACATGCCTGGGGCAGGGAATTTCATAATGCCCAGCGCCAGCCGAGAAGGCTGTACATGACAGGGTGAGCACCATCGTAATCACATCATGTTCTGAAACTTCAGCCCTGATTACTCTGATCTTTATCCTCTTTTGACCTCAGATGAATGCAAGGAATGGTCTTTAAATGACCCCGTTGTTTTCCAACTCCAGTACAGTGTTTGACTTGGACTTTCCCAGTGGCAGCAAATCACACCAGCTGACTTGAGCATGCTTGACTTATTTATTTAATTATTTGTGTCTCTGCACTTCATCAAATGACTCTTGGTTCTTATAACAGGGAGGTAAGCTCAGGGCATTCAAGACTTTATCTGAGTTTTTGTCAAATCAGTTGTCTTCCTTGAGAAATCCTTTCCTGCTTGATGCTAACACATCTGTGTGTGTTTCACGCCCCTCTTTTTCTCTTCAGAGACTCTGTGGTCAGCTTAGAAATGCTGGGCTGGGGGACAGGAACTTGACATTACTGTCCCAGGTCTAGCAAGTTAATGCCAACGTTATTTTAGAGTCCTTATTCAGGAGGTTAGAATCTCTTGGGAGATCTTAAAAGCCAATCTGCCATATTCCTGTCTAATTCCTTATTTGCCGTGGTTATCTAGGGTTCCCAGCAGGAAGGCAGTTGGAGCCAGCAGTTTTGGTTCTACTTAAGGATTTCTCTTTTACTATTCTTTCCACTACCGCACTCCTGCCTTCTTTCTTAACCGTCCCCTCCCCATCATGATTTCAAGGCTCTAGGGAAATAGTCCTCATCATCATGTAAACAACTAAAACTACCAAAAAAAAAAAAAAAAGAAAGAAAAGAAAAAACACCAAATTCTTTTTTTTTTTGCTAATCAGGTAACAATTATTTATTGAGTACCCCGTATATGCATAGCAACAATGGCTTGCCCGCCTCCCTTCCACAAAAATTCTCTAAATGTAACTTTTCCTACTTAGAAGTTCTCTGTAGATGAGACTTTGCTCTATATTTGGGATAAATTCTGACCTGGGATGAAGGGGTTACTAGAACTTGCTTTAGTGGTTCTCTCTTTTAGCGTTAAATAGGGAAAAAGGATCTTTAGACTCTAGTGTAAAGGCTGCTGCCAAGTGACTGCCCCCAAGTAAGCCAGGGCAGTTCTTAGGCAGTTTCTGGACTCAATCTCAGCTTGGCCACATGTTGCCCTTGTCCACCAGTTCTCCAGGACCTGACATCCTGATCCCTCCTACTGGCCATGGCCGTGGAAATACTTGGTGTATTTCCTCAGCTTCCTGCTGCCTGCTACCAAATCTCCCTAATGGCGCCTGTCTGCTTACCTATTGACCCCTCCCTTGTCTCTCCTGCTTGCAGAGCCTTGCAGAGCTCTTGCCTCTCCTCTTCTTTCTGATCTGCTTAGCTTCTGGGAATTGGTTTCCCATCTGTATGCCCTTAGAATAATATATCTTTGGTCTCACACATCTTCAGACCCACCAGGACACTTTGCAACCTATTGAATCCCCAGTGATGATATCAAACTACAATAGCTGTGGGGTTTATAGTAAAGATAAGGTGAGCTTCTTTACCTTAAGTTGCTTGTGACCTAGGTAGAGAGGTAAAATAATCCTATATGAAGAGTGCACAGGACAACTGAATACAAAATTTTGATTTTCTGCTTTTAATGAGAGTATGAAGAAGCAAAATCTTGGTGAGGACTAACACAGTAGAAAGAGATTCAAGGAGTTGTATGGAAAGCAGGTTGGAATCTGAAGAATGGATAGGTAGAGAGTAGAGGGAAAGGTATTCCAGACAGAGAAGAAGAGCATAAACTAAGGTCCAGAGAGGTAGGACCAGGAATGGCACATTCAACATGTATAAAGAGACTGATCTGATTAGAATTTGGGATGAGTACTGCAATCACTGGTGAAAGGTCCTAGTGCTTTCACTTGGAAAACTGAGATGAGAGACACTTCCTTTGCTTTTTTCATCAGAGAAAAGTAGAAAGAAATGCTGCAAGACAGTCTTCTTTCCAGTCCTTATATTTGTTTTCTGTGCTCAGACATATGAGGAACACATCCTTTCTTTTAGGGAATTGTCTGTGAAAGCTGGGAGTAAGTGAGACCTTAAGTCTTGGCCAGGGACAAGCCCCTCAAAGGCTGCACAGAGGCCTCATGCGCTCTCCTCCTGTACTTTTTCCTAGGTGAAGTTACCATTTTGTTAAGTATATTAGAAAAAAAAGGGAGGGACAACCTAGATATTCAGCAATAGAGAAACATTGAGTAGATTTTGATCCTTCATGGGATGAAATATTATGCTGCCATAAAAATAAAATTTACCAAAAAAATTTAAAGATGCAGGATATTTACTATGTTAAATGAAAAAAGTAGGATTGAAATGTATACATAGACTCCAATTTCAACTTTTTAAATATTTATGTAGACAGATATGCATCAGGATAGACCAACTGAGGCTGGTAGGTTCCCCCTGGAGGGCATGAGAAATTGGGACAGAAGATCTCAGAAACAGGATACACCTATCTGAGGACTCTAGACACCTCAGCTGAGAGGAGGAAAAGAGCAGACTGTCTGTCTTCATGGCTCAGGGACTTGGGCAGGCCAGCAATCCCTGGAGGCGAGGGTTTGCAGGAGAAAGTGTTGCTGTGTCCTTGGCTAGGTGTGATGATAAATGCCACCAGTTTTTAATACACAGGTTGACAAAATGGAGCAGACCAAAGTATCTGGTTGGAGCTGAGAGGCCCCCTGGGAATGTTTGAATTACCACTTAATAAGAGCATCCAGGGCTGCTTGGCTTTCTGAAATGTCACCGTCCAGAGAAGCTTCCACCGACACTCTCAGCCAGGTATGCCCTGGACCGGAGAGCCCTCGGGTTCTGGACAGGCTGCAAGTTCCATAAATCAGTGCTAAGTCAAGTAATCAGATGTCTCCACGGTGTTTGCATGATACCGTCCAGGAATCTGGAGCTTTCATTGACCTCATGTCCAGCCCAGGATTTCCCTGTAGGCTGCAAGGGGTTGGGTTTGCCAGGGAACACAGTGTCCCCTCCACTCCTCCTCTGTGAGTGTCAGGGACATCAACATCATCATTGTCTTTTATTGAGTGCCTACTATGTGTGAAGTGCTTTACAGATATTATCTTTAATCTTCTCAACAATCCTATCGGATAGGCATTATTACCACAATTTTATAGACGAGGGAATTGAGACAGAGTGAGATCAAATAACTTGCCCAGAGGCTTAAAATTAGTAAGTTTGAAACTAGATGTCTGCCTCTATCCTTTCTGTGATGGCTCTCAGCTTCTACTTTGCCCTTCTGTGCATGTGTGTGTTACGTGAATGTGAGAGAGAGATTTACTTTTGAGTTTGAGTGTTAATTGCACCTATTTCCTGGCATTGGTTTCTTCTCAAATGTCTCTCTCCAACAACATCCAGAAAATTATATATCTTAGTTCTTATTTGTCTTTGTCAAAAGTAAGTCCTAGCCACAAGTGGAAACCGGATCGACAATGATAATTTTCAAGACTAAAATTTTGGCTAGAAATCAAAATGAGACTTCTAGTCTCAGAATGACAGAAAAGCTCCATTATAAGTTAAGAGCAACCTAAGATTAATGCTGCTAAAGGTACAACAAACACACAAAGTTCAAAAGTCCCTCACTTCGCCTCCTATGGAGACCGTGCTCAGACCCTTTGAATCGGTGCTTCTCTGACGTGCAGGGCACCACTACTTGGTATTAGCATACCAGGCCCAGAATTTGAAGAAGTTGATAACTTTGTTTTTATCTAGGCCAGATCACCGTGTATCCAGTAATACCTTCTCCCTCCCTCTTCCTTTACTTCAATAAATATACTTCTGAAGCCAGGCACCGTGCTAGGAAGCAGCAGTAAATAACGAGTGCACCAAGCATGGTCCCTGCTATCACCAGGGGGAAGAGAAAAACAAGGAATTAAGATATAGTGTAGTAAGTGCTCTGACGTGGGAAAGCAGAGGGCGCTCAGGGCGACAGATTTGGTCAGCGGAGGCTTCCTTGACCAAAATACATCTAAGCTGAGATCTGAAGGATGAGTTAACATTGGCCGGGTGCCGGTGGAGAGTGTGAAAAGCAAGAGGGAATGCTTTGTGAAAGGCCAGGGAGGGAGGCACACCACGCAAAGCTTAGCTGTCTGACTCATTCCCTCTGCTCACCTTGTACATGAGAGCAGCAGAGGCTCTACCGGATTGGTTTTTCACTTTTTCAATTAAGAAGTATCAGAATTCAAGGAATATCAGAAGTCCTATGGTCTCTAAGAACGTCACAAAAACACTGAGATAAAGGGAAATTCCACAGAGGAATCGTCAACCTCAGCTTGGAATTGTACTTGCGGGGAATGGAACACCAGTTTTCTGGGAGGGGCTCAGGGCCCTTTGAGGGAGAGATGATGTGGCAAGGTTTTATTCTGTAACACACGAGGCTACTCTTTTTCTGCAGTAAAACCAAAGCACTAGGCATGTTAGGCTGAGTCTAATTCAGGGCTGTGACTATGACCTCTGTCATAGAAGAGGACTAGAAAAATAACCAGGGGTTGACCTTGATGATAAGAGGAGCAATGATTCAGGCACGGAATCAGATTTAGCTCATGACAGCTCATTTTAGCCACTTAACACTATAAAGAAATTCCAGTTCAGGATACACAGTCTTCAGAGACAGCACCTGAGGATTTAGACACACTAAATGTTTGAGCCCCAGTCTAATTCCAGTGGCAGTGTCAGGATGAGCAGCCCGATATTAGGTTTTATCAAGATTTCAAACACACAGCTTGTTGCTAAGGTCTAATTATATAAGAAACCCAATATTAACATAAGGCTCAAGGTTAATTGGCAGGGCTTCAAAAACAATGTTATTAAGAACTCCTTCCCAATACAAGTGCGCCATTTCATGGATTTCTTGTCCTTCCTGCTCTTCTACCTCCCTTCTCTTTTTTAATAATATTACGTAAAAATGTATCTCATAAATTGAACAGTTGATATTTGCCACACATTATAACAAGAGCTAAGGCACACTCTATCATGTAATTCACATAACTACTCTACGGAGTGGATATTATTTCACTGACTTCAGAGAGGAGAAAACTGAGGCTTAGAGAAGGATACTTAACCTGTTCATTACAAATAGCACACAAATAATCACACAAATGGAAAGTGTCCAAACTAGGATTTAACCCCATTTTGTCTGAATTCAAGTCTGTGCTATTAATATCTGTGGTTCAGCCATTAAAAGACACATACTGCCACATTGCTAGCCTGCTGGCTCATGTGCCCTGTCCACTAGGAGACAAGGATCAGCGTTCCAAGTTCTATTTGCCAATAGCACTAAGCACAGCATGTAGCTTGTGGTAGGACATCAATATATGAGGGAAGGCCTGGTCTAAATTTATCTTGCCACACAAATTACAGGATTTTGTATCACTCTGCAGCTCATTTTGTAAGGACCAGTCTTGCTCCTGTCTGAGGCCTGAGCACCCATAAGAGAGCGCTCCCTGTCACTGTGACAATAGGAAGCAGGGGAGAGGAAAGCCATAAATTAGGCTGGGGGAGGGAGGCAGAGGAAAACAGATACAGACTGCTGACAAGATTAATATGCAGTTGACGGAGAGCGCTTTCACACCAGAGCGCCAACAAATAAACACAATTCAGAGAGCTCATCCCTGCCTTACCAGAGGAGGCAGATTCCTGAGCCAAAGAAAGGGAGCGAGTGAGTAAGAGAAAGAAAAAGAGAGGCCTGCATGTGTACTGGGCCGTGGTTGCCAGGAATTCCTCCGGCAGGGTTGGATAGCTGAGGGATGACATAAGCAGAGTTATATGTTTTCTGAGCAAAACCAGGGAAAGGAGAAGCAAGGCCAGGCATTGCAAGAGAGGTGGGCTTGGGGACACAGGGAAAGCTGGAGATCAGTGCCTCTCCTGGGCCTGGCCTGCCAGGTGCTGCCAGCTAGGGCAGGTGGTGTCTTCTCACGGGAGTCAGCAGACCTACCCATCCCCTGGCTAGACTCCAGATGGGCTCTCTCACTCCCTGCTGTAATGAATGGAACCGCAGCAGGCTTTGGCTGAATACTTCAGAGATAAGAACCGATTCTTCTATTTTTTATTAGGTTGCACCATATGAAATTGCCATTTTGAAGGTCAAGTGTTGAATATTGGCGATTTCATGTGGTTCAAGATAATGGGAAGGGCAGAGATAGTTTTGAAATCCAGGAACTGATTTTAAAATTGAAGCTCTTAACCACTATGCTACACTGTTTTGCCAGTTAACTACTTGCTTGAATATAAAATCCAGACGTTGAGCTTGGCCTAAAAGAATTTTCATGATCTGGTCTTTGCTTAGCTGGCTAGTTTCTCTCTCCCAGAAGACTGAACTTCTGGCTATTCAGCTGTTACTCTGGGTTACTGATCTTTTACATAAGATCTTTCCTCTTCCTGGAATATCCACATCCACCTCTTTTCTCCTGGATGTATCATGCCACCCTTCAGGCCTTTGCCATCATAGCACTTATCACACTAGACTGGAACCTCCATGTAAGGAATTGCTGGTCTTGTGCTCTGTTGTTTAGTAACTAGTTGAATGCCTGGCACATAGATGGACAGATGAATGAATGGATGAATAAATGAATTACATGCACTGACACCCACCCCCACCCCCCAACACACACGCGCGCGCACACACACACACACACACACACAGAGTCAGTGGCTAACTTGCTATTCCAAATAAAATAATTCTGTCTTATCACATAGACGTCTAGTTTCAGAAAAGCCTCTTGACTTTGGCTAGAGCTCTGCTACAGAGGTCGGAGACACATAGAATATAAGGCAAGGGCAGAAGTTAGAAAATTCAAGAGCATTCAAATATACATTGAGGACCTAGCTGAGCTCTTGGTTTTCCATACAATACAGTGGGTTTCTCATTTTTGTCTTCTTTTCCTCCAGTGGAGCCTGGATTTCATTGGCAGAATTTTCCAGAAGTAACACTAATATAAACAATTAAAGCCTTTTGGAGACAGTTATCAACACTAGTTACCGATATTGACTATAGATGTTGGAGCTGTTATTGCTGGTGATTGGGAGATGCTCAAATCAGTTTATAAGTTTTACTTAGTTGGATTTACATGACATCTTTCCCCTGAAGAGAAAGTTATGGAAGAAAATGGCTCCTTAGCAGTTAGTCATTTCTAAGGATCAAATTTGCCCCCTCCTTTTTCTACTAAAGCAAGTTGACATAGGTCTGTGCTGTGCAGACGGAAGATTTTGTAAACTACATGTGCTACAAACCTTCACTGAAACTGGGCAAAGGAGGTGTTAATGAGCTCCTGACAGTAGAAGCCCTGGATCAGATGCTGGGTATTATCTGTCAGGAATGTTGGGATGGGCACCTCTGTACTAAAACCCTTCCAACCAAGAGATTTTGATTCTGTAGTCATAAATTCTACTCCTACCCATTTTTGTGGTTAGCTTAGTATATAACGTATATTATAGGTACATAATATACATATACATATATACGTTTAAATATAATCATATTTATATACTATTTGTAATCTATTTTGATCACAAAAATATATCATGAACGTATTTCCATGTCAATCTATTTTTTCCATAACTTTGTTTTTAATGAATTTATAGTATTCCACCATATTTCATAATTTAACCAACACTCTGATTTTTAACAGAAGGGAGTTTTCCCCCTGATTTTTGATATTATGAACAGCATCAATGAATATCTCTACCCAAATTTTTGTTAATATCCTATTTATTTTATTTAGATAAATTGTGAAGTCAGAACGTGTCACATTTTTCAGGATTTTGATGACAATTGAGAGATTGCCTTTCAGAAATATTGTATAATTTATATCCCACCAGCATTCATGCCATGACTTTGAAAGTCCTCTCTTGATACAACTTTCTGGTGATATAAGTCTGCCATGTGAGAAATCCCAGGAGACTGGTGTTGCCTATCTTAGAGCCTCTCCAGGACTCTCTCCTACAGTAGAAGAGAATTAAAGGAATGCAGAAAGCATACCCATTAAATGCATGGACTCAGGAGTTAGAATTTGGTTCAAATTCTGACTCCACCCTCTATTAGTTTAACAATTTTGAGGGAGTTTCTTTACCTCTCCTAACTGGTTTCCTCATCTGTAAAATGACAGAATCTATCTCATAGGGTGTTTTTGTTTTTTTTCATGAAGATGATTTACAGAAAGGGCTTAACATAGCATCAGACACATAGTAACTGTTTTTTAGCCATTAGCCAATATTTTTATTATACTATGTCTAGTCATTTACTCCTCACAACAACCCTTTTTCTTGACTGTGAATGGAAGCATGAGGTGGGACAAGAAGGGAGAAGGGGAGACGAAGGACTTAGGTTCCAGAAAAGAGTTTTTAGGGCAGGGAAAGAGGTCTGTAATTGTTGGGCAGCCTCTCCCCTTTGAGCCCTACCTTTCCCTCTAGAATTCGCAGCAGTTGGGGTAGGCCCTCCACCTGCCAGTGTCACTTGGGGTTTCACTGGTCTTGCAAGCTTTCTGCTTGTCGTCTCTCCTTGCTCTGAAGGCGGCTCTGCTGACCTTGAGGGTCCAGGACATAGTGTTGATCCCAGGAAAGACAGTAATAGTCTTGTTGACAGATACTTTTCAACAGCTGTATGGTATCTGGGAGGCTGAGAGAAGAGGTGGGAGGAGAGTGACTCAGGGTTAACCCATTCTTGGCCCCAACAGTATTCCCTTTGCAAGAAACCCTTGTATTGACATAATTTTCTTTGTCTTTGAGAGCTGGCTTTTTTTTTTTTTTTTAAACAGAGCCTCTTAATCATTTTCTTACAAAAGCAAAGTAATGTTTAAGGTTCAGACACACACTACACAAAATTTAAAAGCATTTCAAAGTATTTATTTGGGAGAATACAGAGTAAGGGGCCACTTTGAGAATGAGAGGACCCTGAAATACCCTGGGATTCTATCATCTTGCACCTTCAAAGGCACATTTGATCTGCAGAAGATGAGATGTGGGTCCTTAATTTAGAAGAGAGAACATAATTTGTTTTGTTAAATTTTGTTACATTTCATTCCAGTTTTCGTAGTAGCTGATATTCACATGTGATTTATATGGTTATTTTCCTATTTATTAATCATAATGCATGGGGCATCATAGCCAAGACCTCTTTTAAAAAATTATTAGAACACTTTAAATGCATGACATTTTAAGTGCTAATCCAGTGGGACCTTGTCTAACGTTGAGGGATGAGACTAACAACCGCTTGCAAGCTGGCTCCAGTGTCAGACTTTGCCTATTGGCTTTGTTACATTTTAAGGGCAAATATATCTAGAATGTCTGAGTCAGTGTAATAAACAAGACGTATAATAATGAGATTCTACAGAAAAGTAGTTAATCAGTGTATTTCACAGCAAAAGTTCATCAGTGATACTACAAGTATATTCAATTGTTTTTACATACATTGATTAAGAATTTAGTTAAATGCAAAACTTAAGGATTCTAGGGAATACTAAGCACTAATCACCTGTTAGGATTTCTGCCCTTGAGAAACTGCTCACCAGAGATGGAGCCCAATTCACTTAGAATTCACTTTAACACAAGGCAGAATGTGATGATTCTCAAATAACAAGCAATGGGAGGTCCTAGCAGATTGGGGTGGCAAGGAGGAAATATTATTATGGTTAAGGCTTTGTTGTTAGATTTGGGTTTGGTTCCATGCTCTGTCTCTTATTAGCTGGGTAAATTTATATACTGTATTTAATCTCTCTAAGCTTTATTTGCCTTATCTGAAAAATGGGCACACCTAAGTCATGATGTGTTTATGGAACTGTATGCGTAAAACTTTTAGTAGAGTGCACATCACAGAGCAAATACTCAATAAATGATGGCTAACATTGGTAGGTAAAATTAAAGAGGGGATGGTACAGAGGTGCTTGGCTTTGGAGAGTTATGAGATTTGAGCTGGACTAGATATGGGGAGAGGGCATTCCAGGTGGCAAGAATGGCATCAATGGTGTAGAATGGGATGGGTGAGTGCTGGGCACCTTTAGAAATTGAGGCTTAGACTGAGGGGCTGGAATGTAGGGTAAACAGTTTGAAAAGAAAAACTTATCCAATAGTACTCCAACTGATTTCACCATTGTAAGACACAGAGGTAGTCTGGGGGAGCTGATGAACAACCTAGACTGTCATGTGAAGAAGGTGGGAGTTTATTTGGTTGGCAATGGGGAGCCCATCTGTGCTTTAGGGGATTACTGTAGTGACACGGAGGCTGGACTGTAGGTGGAGGGAAGAAATTAAAGGCAGACAATTTCAATAACCCAGGCGAGAGGTAAGCCCAGGGCGCTTTCTCCTACAGCAGAATAAGAAGTATCACCTTTGCTTTGAAAAGGCTGTGTTTGAAAGTAACAGTTAACAGGCTTTGTGCAGTTTGCTCTTTATTCTGATGGAATCAATCATTCCCCCAGGGTTAAGCTGATTTCCCCCTTCTTTATTTCACTTATCCTCTACAGACAATTGCTTATTTACATTCTTGCTTTATAACTTTGTCATCCTGAGAACACCACCAAGAAACAGACTCTAGACCACTGGTTCCTGAGCCTGGCTTTTACCTCTGGTGGCCTGTGAGAAATACAGAAGCCTGAAACTTCTGATTTGGTAGGTCCAAGGTGAATCCAGGAAACTTCTCTTTTGAAAGTTCCCCAGATGATTCTATGATTAGCCAGACTCTCGAACCACTGTGCTAGATTTAAACTTGCTGAGCAAGCCTATACCTTATTCATCTTTAAATCTACGGGGCCTATCACATTGTCGAGCCCAAAATAGGTGTTCCTTGAATATTTACCACACAGAACTAAAGTGTAATAACAAGTGTAGAAAGAAAAATCAACTTGTAGGAAAATAATAGTTGCGTAATGCCTAGCTAGGAACCTAGAGCAATCTTTGAAAATAACAGTTTCTGCGTCTGTTCTGGCAGGGGGCAGGGCTGGACGCCTAGAGTAGAGCTTTCCTTGATTGATTGCCCTGTAACTTGAGGCCTGACTTTGACCCGAGGGTCAGAGCATTGGGTCTACAAACTTGCAAATTACTAAAACATTGTTAAGGAGAAAGCAGGCATTATCAGAGAACTGCATTTTTTCAGTAAGAGCATTCGGTCCTTTTTTCCAAAGTTATTATATGCTTATTAGTAATCAAAGAAATGCAAATAAAAACAAAGATACTTTTAAGTTAGTAAAAATATTTTTTTTGAATGTTAAGAAATAAGGCTATTAACACTGTGATGAGATGACAATGACCAAACATTTTGGAGAGCAATTTAGTATTTTATACCAAAATCCCTAAATAGTTCATTTCATTTGATTCAGTGATTTCACACCCATGAATATATCTTAAAAATTATCCAAAATATGAAAAAAAGACAACTGCACAAAGATGTTTATTGCAGAGTAATTTATAAATTTGAAGCAACTAAAAGTCCTACGATAAAGAAATAGTTGAGTAAATAAGTTGATGAAATGTTAGACAGCCCTTAAAAAATGATGTGAAGTTTGGTACCATCGTGGGAAAAAGCTTATGATATAATGTAAATGAAATAAATTAAATGTAAAATTTTTGTACATTAGAATTACAACTACATAAATAATAAGAATATTTGTAACAGACTGGAGGGACATGCAGAAAAATAATTCCAGTGTTCAGATGGTGGTATTATGAGTGATTCTTCCTTCTTTATTCTAAAATGTATAGGTTGGGTTTGTGGTACTTTTATACTTTAAAATTAAAATACACACATATTTACAAACACACACTGAAGTAGGTTATTGGATCATAGTCACCCAACGAGCCAGTAGTAAAATTGAGGCAAGAATCTAGATATGCCAGCAGAATACAATCCTCCTTCCTAGATTGCTTGGGACCACCACACTATTCTATGAAAGAATGGCATTTGTTTTTTGTTATACAAACTCCTTCAGAGTTTAAAAACAAAACAAAAAACAAATTAACAAGAAAAATTCCCCAGACAATCCTATTTCTCTTCCCCATCATTTTCTACAGATGTTGTACCAGGAGAAGTTTTGAAGGTGTTTTTGTTTTGTTTTTTTTTTTTTCTCTTTTGAAAAGCCTTTTCCTATCTGACTTGAAAATGACTCATATCTGTGCTACGCAGATTAATATCTAGATCTTGGTGGGCTTTTCAAAGGCATCTCAGAGCAAGAAGCTTATGGGGCAAGTGTGTAGTGTTAAATAAGGTCATGCTTGCTGTTGTTGGTGATCTCTCCCACATGACATGGTCCTATTTTTAACCGAGACAATTGGTGAATGACTCAGGAAGACCTCTGAAGCCAAATGGCAGCTTGGAGGAATAGAACTTGCTATTAAATGAGGAGAAAATAACTAATGCAGTTGGCCAAAACTGCCCATTTTCTGCTTTAAGGATATTTGGCAACCAGATAATGCTACAATAAACCCAGTTTGAAAAAATCTCACCCTAGGGCAGATACAGGTATGCTGCTGGGTAAATACTATTTTCCTCCTTGTTCAGAAAATAATTTTGTGAAAAAATAATTTTGGAAAATGCTGAACAATAAATACCTCTTTTGGATGTTCACAAGACAAATTCATATAATAAAGACTGTTTTCAAATGGATTTCACCACAGATCGTTCATTTTTGTGGAGGTAGAAGTAAGTGGGAATTGGGGAGCAAAACATATGGAATGCTCCAAGGAACACACTCTGGGAAACACTGATTTAGTCTGATACCCTCATTTTACAGATGAGAAAAATGGAGACTTGCCCAAGAGCACCCGGTTGGATTGAACGCAAGCACTGGGACTAGAACTCTATTGCATTTTCCCATGGCACCAGATTGTATCTCTCCCTCAGAGTTACACAGAGTCTACAATAGATGTGTTGATGAATATTGTTACTATTATTCTTGTATTTAGTTTTCTAGTTAAAATCTTCAGTCTTCTGGAGTTCTCAAAAGACCTATATGCCACAAACATATTTGTTACTCTGAATGGGAGGTGCTTTACACAGATAAGTCATTTTATTATTATTAAGGTTCTTTGGCTGGTAAATCATACAACTGGGACCTGAGACAGAGCTTTCACTGCCACATTAAGCTCTCTTTCTGAGCTGTTTTTAAAAGCAGTGAACCCCACTGTGGTAATTCAGGGAATTTCAGGCTGGGGTTGACCAGTAGAGGAGACCCATCTCTCCTAACCCTAGGTGAAGTGATCCTAAACAGTGGGAAGAGAAGTGGTCATACTTCCTGCTGCAATCATAGCGACGAAGAAAGATGTGTCTAACTTTGAAAAGCACTTTACCTTCTGTTATCTCAAATGACTGCTTTCAATATCTAAGGTGACGTTTTACCCCAGTGAGCCAGGTGCAGGATTTTTCTTTTGTCCAGAAAACTATTGTTTTCCATTAAATCCATATTGTGCCTCTTTTTTTTTCAAAATCCTGGTCAATTCGGAAGAGCTCACAGGTCTGAGGGTGCAGTTGAGAATAAGCAGCATGTCAATTTCACACTGCCTCTTTGGTAAGAGACAGCCCGGAGGGCAAACTCAATGGCACAGTGTTTCAGCAAGGGCTCTGGGTTAGGGGTTTAGAAAGGTCACGTGTCTTACTTTCCGAGAGGAAAAAAAAAAGCTGAAAAGCAGGTCAATAACTCGCTGTAAGAGTGGCTGCTTATAGGCAGCAAGTTGTAGGGCTGGGGTGCAGGGGGAGGGGAGCGCTCTTAATTTAGGTCTAGAGTCATCGTTATGTATTAAGTGCCTGTAGACTTTTGTCTAAATTTTAATAAGCTACCTATATGTTTGGCTAGGTTGATTGAATCCACCTGAATAATTTCCTGCCCATTTCAGCAGCATTAATCATATGTACTGTTTCCTGACACTTTTACTAATGTGGTGTAAGACATGGACAAAAGCTGTAGTTTCACTCTTTTTGCAATGCCTAAAATAGCCATATATACTCATATGGATGATTGGCACTTGAAATAGAGAAGAGAGTATATATTTCCATTTTAAAGGGCCAGGACATGTAGGTGACTCTACTAGGAAGCATGTTAGGAAAAGGATTAATTGAATAATCTAATTAAATGAGAGCAATCAAAAGATGTCTCAGTCCTCATAAAAACACGATAAGGAAACAGATAAAGCTCAGAGAGACTAAATCACTTTTCTCAAGGCCACATAAATATTAATAATAACTTCAGAATTTAAATCCAGGTCTGAATTCTTTTCACTACACCAAGCTGTATAAGCGTAAAGTTCTCCTTTTATCTTTCAGTGAAATTCTACAGACACATCAGAAATGCTTGGGGCCTCAGATAATTGCTCTAAATATCAAGTATTGTATTATAGATGTATAGACATATACATCTCTATGTATAATATGTATTATATTATTTTGTATTTGTAGAATAAAATTGCCCATTATTGGTTTCATTAGTAGAAATTTGTATTACAAAGAATTTTCAGAATGGATAAAATTCTGGATTGCTCACCCCAGAATGAAGGTGCAACACTAACTCAGAATTTGATAGCCTTTAAAAGTCTCTGTGAGACCCTTGCCTTCATCTGTAAGGTTAGGATAACAATATTTGATCCAATTGTGACGTCCATAGTGAGGGATGCTAGGAAAGTACTTTGCGCTTAACGTGAAAACAAAACAAACCCGTGGTGGTAAAAAGCATCCCATGACTTTGTCAAGGGACCAGTTTTTGCAAATTTCCCAACCTGGTAAACTTCTTAGGAGTCACGACAAATGCATATAAAAATGGGGATTAACGATTTGAATGTGCCTGCAGAAATACTTCATATGGGAAAACGTCTTAGTGGTTTTATTGTGCTGAATAAAGCCAAAGAAGGATTATTTTTACATAAAATCTCTCACCTAACTAGGACCACCTGGTGTACAATTGTGTCCCATAAACCAGAGATGTCCCAAATCCCCTTCCAAAACAAAAGTCACATTGCCGAGGTTAATTCTGTTCTAATTAGAAGGCACAGTCAGTTCTCTTTTCATACTCTGGGGGGCTGCACGCTGCAATCTTTAAAATGCACAAGCCCAGCCACTGCTTGGCTAATTAGCTTTCCACTATCTTTCTTTTCTTTTTCTGGCTCATAAAGTGATTATTTAAATATCTTACCAGTGTGTTGAGCTTCTCAAGGAGCTGTCTCTACACATGTTGACACCTAATGTGTGTAGCTGATGAAAAAGTTCCAATTTTACTGAAGGACTTCTACTAGCTACTGTGAATTTCATGGTATGAAGTGCCACAGGCATTGTTAGCAATGACAAATGAGACATCTGTCTGAGGTTTCTCTTAATAAGCAAAATACTCAATTAGATATATATTAAAGCACTTAAAAAATCTCTTAAAGTTTCCTATGTACATCTGATGAAAATTATGTATACTCTACCAGGAAAAACGTATGTACATACATTTTCAGGTGGTCTTTGGACTTTTGAAAGCCCATCACTCCATTAACCATTGAGAATACCTGTTTTACAATGTCTACTTGTACACACAGCAACTATACTCATTTGCAATATTATTATCAATAAGTAACATTTATGCATATTAAACTTGGCATCATGTGGTGAAACAGTTAACCTCAAAGATCTAAATGTTTATATATTTTAAAAGAGGGGAAACGACTTCTGGTTTGAGATGGATTTGTACAAATTGACAGAGAGGAGTCTCCTACACATTTCTTCTGTGTGTGGGTGTGCGTATGTGGATGTGTATGGGTATGTGTGGGTGATGTGTATATGTATAGTTGTGGGTGTGGGTGTGTGTGTGTGTTGGTAAGTATAGAGAGATTTATCAAGTGTTAACATTTTGATATATTAACTGTCTCTTCATACATATATATATGAATATGAACACTTCTATATAAAACCACATTATTTTCATACCTAAGAAATGTAACATATTCAGATTTCTCCAATTATCTCAGAATGTCCTTATAGATATTTTTTCTAAATTCCAGAATCCAATCACCTATAACATATTGCATTTACTTGTCATGTATCTTTAATTTCCTTTAGTCTAGAAGAGTTCCTTGATGGCTTTTATTTGACTTTTATAACATTGAAATTTTGAAGAGTCCAGAGAGGTTGTGTTGTAGAATGTTTCACAGTCTCCTTATGATTAGATTCAAGTTAAACCTTTTTGGCAAGAAGGCTCCATCAGTGATGTAGGAACTCACCCCGAGCATAGCTCTTGCTGTTTTTGGAGCACTCGCAATGAACACACTATCGAGTTCCTCACCCTTTAGGCACTGTTGAGTTAACACAACATGGCCGGAGAAGCGGTGCGTCGGTGGGCGCCCGGGATCCAAACCCGGGCCGCCAGTAGCGGAGCGCATGCACTTAACCGCTAAGCCATGGGGCTGGCCCCAGATTTTTTTTTTAATGTATCTATTTTTAAGGCTGGCCACAGATCCAATGAGGATATTTTGGAAGGCGATACAAATCCATTATTTCACTGACCCCAGCCTTGGAAGGTTTTTATGAAGGGAGAGGGGTTCAGCAAGAGGATTAAGGTGTCCGTGGGACTGTGGACTTTGATGATAGAAAATCTGAAATCTGTAGTGGGTCAGTGTGAGCAAAGAATAACCTGGTCAAAGAAAAGTAAAAAGCAAGGAAGCCAGGAAGTAGCCAAGAGAGGTGGCGTGGACCAGAGTAGACTGATAGAAGACTTTCAAACTCAAAGAATTCTAGCTTCACTATTTAGTAAACCTTTTGGTAGTTTATGAGGGTTTGCCCTTGGCAAACTATCTTTTTGTTTCTAAGAAATAAAAAGAGGAGAGGGCTTGAAAAGCTTTTGGACAGAAAATAGCACTGCGAGAAACAGTATTTTGATGAGTTAGTGCTAAATGAATTAGAAACATGTGGACTGAATTTCCCTTGAAATACAAATGGATTGAATAATTAATGGAAAAAGCACTTGGCAAAATGTACTTGAGGTTTTTATTGAACCCAAACCAAAACATTTGAAAATATTTTGAAATATGTGAAAAGTACAACATACATCTGGATTTGCCCAACTCTAGTAAGGATACAGGAAATATTATTTTTATTTAACATTTATATGATAGCTGCAGTGTGCCTCAATCCTAAGGTATTTCTTACAACAGCCCTGTGGTCTAGGTCATAATTATTATTTTCATTTGGTGCAAGAAATTTACCAGCACTCACACAGTGGGCTTCAATAGAACCTTCTATTGAAGGTTCAATAGCATCTTCTATTGGTCTGTGTTCTTTAGAGGTTTTGTTAGTACGAACACTGGACTAGCAGACACAAAACTTGGTCTAAGTCGTGGCTTTAATTTTTATTGGACCAATCACATTGTGTATCTTCTTTTTAGATTTTACCATTATGTAGTTTCTCCTTTCTCCCTACTAATATATTTTGACTTAAATAATATTATACCAGATATTACTATCACTACACCAGCTTTCTCTGGTGACTATTTGCCAATATATCTGTAGAAGGCAGAATAATGATCTCCTAAAGATGTCCACATCCTAATCTCTGTGAATACGGGAATTCCTAACCTGTGAATATGTTATATTACACAGCAAAGGGAAAATAATGTAGTAGATGGAATTGAGGTTGCTAATTAGATGACCTTAAAATAGGGAGATTGTCCTAGGTAATGTAATCACAACGATTCTTAAAAGTAGAAGAGGGAGGCCAAGGAAGAGAGTCAGAGAAAGAGATGTAATGATAGGAGTAAGGTGAGAATGATGCGATTTGAGAAGGAGTCAACCCATGCTGCTGTCTTTGAAGATGGGGAAGGAGGGTTACTACCAAAGGAATGTGGGCAGCCTCTAGAACCTCAAAAAGGCAAGATAGTCTCAGGAAAGGAATGCAGCCTTGCCCACACCTTGATTTTAGCTGAGTAAGACCCAGATTGGACTTCTAACCTACAGAACTGTTAGATAATAAATTTGCTTTTCTTTAAGCCACTAAAAGTTTGGTAATTTGTTACAGCAGCAATAGAAAACAAATATATGTCTTAAACATCCTTTATTTTGAACCATTCTGTGCATCTTAACTGTGTCTCTTGTAAACAGCATTTAGCTAGTTTCTGAAAATCAATTTTATAACTTCTGTCTTTTAGTAGCTATGTAATCCATTCACATTTCTTACGATTCTTGATCTATTTGAACTTTATCTGTTTTTTCTAGTCTATTTTTATTTCTTCGTTTCTGCCTTCTGTTGTTTAATCACATTCTTAAATTTCTTTTTCTCCTCTACTGACTTTTAAAGCTATACAATTTATTTATATTATTTTGGTAGAAACTTTACATTAAAAAATAAACCATTTTTTATTGAAGTATAACACACATGTCATAATTATTCAGCTATATGAATTATCAGAAAATGGATGCAGCCAAGTGACAGTCAGGTAACCACCATCCAGGTCAAGCAGTAGAACATTTCTTGTCCCCAGACGTCCCCTGGTTCCCTTCCCAGTCGCTACCTGTTCCCTTCTCCTCAAAGGTAACCCTAATGTGACTTCTAACAGACCAATAAATTAGTTTTGCTAGTTTTAGTACTTAAAAAAAAAAAAGGGATCATAAAGCATATATTCTTTCCTATGAGATTAATCTGTGTTGTTGTGAATTGCTGTATTTCCTTCACTTCCACTGCCATATAGTGTCATATGTACATCTAAGGAGATGCTAAGAATGTTCATAGTAATATTATTCAAAATAGCTCCAAACTGGAAACAACCTAAATGTATAGCAACAGTAGAATGGATACCTATATTTTGGTACATTCATGCCTTTACATTCTTAACATGCATAATTAAAGTTAATATCATTATGTGTTTCTAAAAAATAGAAGGACTTTAGGATAGCTTAACCCTTTCATGTTATTATTGCCTAGAAATTTTGTTCCAAATTGATTTAAACCCAATCCCCATTGGTTATTATCACTTTTTAAAAACACATACTAGGGGCCTGCCCCTTGGCTTAGCGGTTAAGTGCTCGTGCTCCGCTACTGGCGGCCCGGGGTTCGGATCCTGGGTGCGCACCGACGCACTACTTATTTGGCCATGCTGAGGCGGTGTCCCACATACAGCAACTAGAGGGATGTGCAGCTATGACGTACAACTATCTACAGGGGCTTTGGGGAGAAAAAGGGAAAAAAAATAGGAGGAGGATTGGCAATAGATGTTAGCTCAGGGCCGGTCTTCCTCAGCAAAAAGAGAAGGATTGGCATGGATGTTAGCTCAGGGCTGATCTTCCTCACAAAACAAAACAAAAAAACAAACACATACCATACAGTGATTACGTTAGTAGTTACCAGTGGGGAAGGGGGGAAGGAGGAGGGAGAAAGGGGTAATAGGGCACATGTGTACGGTGATGGATGGTAGTCTTTGGGTGGTGGACATGATGTAGTCTACGCAGAAATCAAAATATAATGATGTATACCTGAAATTTATATAATGTTATAAATCAATGTTACCTCAATAAAAAAATCTGACATGGTTTTTTTTTAATACAAAAAATCCCCCACATACCAAATATTTAGATTTAACAGCATGTCTACCAATTTCTTTTGTTACTTGTACATCTTGTTTTTCTGCTCACTCTTTCCTTCTGCATTAAAATTTCATTTGCTAAAGTATATCCTTTCATAATTCTCTTAGCAAGGATCTGGGAGTAGTAAATGTAGTTTTTTATGTCTGAAAATGCCATTTTTGTCCTCATTCTTTAAGTGTGTTTTTGCTGCTCATAGAATTCTCGATGGACTTAACTTTCCCTCAGCCCTTTAAAGATATTTATTCCAGTTTAAACTTGCATCTGCTGTTGTTGATAGAATTCTGCTTCCATTCCTTTGTAAATAACCTGTTGTTTCTCTCTGATAAGGTTTTAATGCTCTGTAGTGTCAATACAACCTGTCTAGGTGTGGATTTATCTTTATTTATCCTGCTCAAAACTCAATGTTCTTCTTCAATCTGTGGAAGCACATCTTTCTTCAATTCTGGAAAATCATATTCACAATCTTTTCCAAAGTTCTCCCTTTATTTTCTTTCTTCTTTCTTTCTGGAACTCAAACAAAATAAAATTTCAATTCTTTCTTGTCTCTTAACTTCTCTTTTATATTTCCCATCCCATTAATCTTTCCTTGCTGATTGTCTGTGTGATTCCTTTAGATTTGCTTTCTAATTCACCAGTTTTATCTTCAGCTGTATCTGCTTGTTATTTAAGCCACACATTCAGCTTTTCATATCAGTGACTATATTTCCCATTTCTAGAATTCTATTTACTTATTTCTCAAATCTACCTTTATTTCTTTGTTTTTAAAATATCCTGTTTCTACTTTACGTTACATTCATTTCTTTACATCTGTGAACATTTTAGATATATTTATAGTTTCATTCAGATTATTGTTTTATCTCTAGTTCTTGGTATGCAGATTTTTTCTCTTGTAGTAAGTGTCCAGTGTCTCTCCTGAATGCTGGTTCATTTCATCACAAGATTTCTAATTGTTGTACTTGAACAGCATCTTCAGCACAAAATGCTTTCTGTTAGAGTTCTGTGTGTCTGGGGATGTGGGAATACTCCTGTATATTATTCTGTAGGAACCCCATGATTTCCCTGGACTCACTCCAGTTTTCAAGTTAATTTGTCAGTTTTGGGTAACTGGCCATATGGGTCCATGAACCTCAGACCCACAAAATATACAAGCCTGGGTTTCCAGTCCTCGTATATTTTCTACTTACAGTTGCAAGTAGATTCTCAACTTGCTTGCTGCTCACCCTCCCTGGCCAGACTCCTGGGCTCTCCTCTGTGGGTTGTTTCTCTGTGAATTTCCCTCTGAGCCACTTTGTACCACTTCTTCGATTTAAGAAAATCAAGAAATTCTATCATCCTTTCTGGCCACGTGGGGATTTTCATTTCTTGACCTTGGCTCTGTAATTTAATTGTCCTTGCTGCATTTGGGGAGTGGGGAATTTGATGGGTTTGATATGGGAAAGGCGAATTTTCTTATCATCTCTGTCTGACTGATGAGAACTCTGGACAAACCACTTAATCTCTCTGGACATCACATTCTTCAAAGGTAAAATAGAGTGGATTATACCTATTTTGTGGAATTCTCATGTTATTAAATTGGAAGAATATATTCAAAAATTCTGTTTTTTTACATTATAAAGCATCATTCTTATGCCAGCAAATTCAGGCTCTTTGGGCAATACTTTCAATAATGTAGTCACAAAAGCATATGATTATTTGTCCTGAACTCAACAGTTTAGCATTCAAATGGCTTTATCAGTGTTGGCGAAAGAAGAGAATGGCTTGGTGAAGGTGTGTTTGATGGAGGGAGACTAGAGAGGATCTCTTCAAAAAATGTTGACATGATTAGGATTATTACTGCAGTGGCAGCCAAGACAAACAGAAAAGGAGTATTTGTTAACCTTATTTGGGAAAAAGTTCATGAATGTAGAGAGAGGTGGTACAACAGTGAGTGGAGTGAGGGGCTGGCACCTGGGCAAGTGAGTGTGGTTTGTGTGGAGCTGAGGAAACTTGGAGGAAGAGCCCAGCTGTGGCCCATGCTAAGGAGACCTCAACCCTGCCTGGAACCTAGGGCAGTGAAGTCATCAGGGCTGGGTTGGCTCTTCAAGCAGCAGAGCAGCATGGAAACTTGAACCCTCCTGATAGCAATAACTGCCTGTGGACATCACAACTTATTGGCAGCTCAGGCAACATTGCAGTGTACTGAAAACTAGGAGGTAGGTATGGGGAAGACGGAAGCTTGGCAGTCACACTTGGGGTTTACCTCCCCTTGTGGGACAGGAAAATAAGCTAGGATAAGGTAGAATATCTTATCAAGTGGGCTGAAAGTAATAGCTGTTTTGCTATGATCCAACATCATCGGGTATTTTGAAGCTGCTTTAGCCTGGGGAAAAATGCCCATTCTGTTATTGTAATTATCATCTCATATTTGTATAAAACTTTTATTAATCAAGTAAAGTCAATGTTCTAGACACTTTATAAATGATTTCTGATACCATTTACAGATGAGGACTAAAGCTTTAGACTTCTGATGGAAGTAGTGTAAATATCATTGTCCTCAGAGTACATAGCTGTGGAAGCACAGGTCCAGAGGGCTCAGGTGACTTGTATAAGGGCCCATCCTTATAAGAAAGGGCAGAGCTGCAAGTTACCCTGCGGCCCTTTTCTCACTCAGTGCTCTTTCCGGTGTAAACTTACACCACTTTTGCCCTTATTTTTTGTGCTGTTTCTTGTAGAGACCAAGTCCGAGATTTAAAAAAAAAAAATCTGTTTCTAAGAAATAATTATGTTGATGTCTATACTACTCTTTCTGACCCTGCTAGAATCATTCATCTCACTATTTTTTATTTTTTTAATTATCTTTTTGCATAATTGTATAATTGCATAATTAATTTCTCTTTTTCAATACACAATATCTCTAACATGGAGGCACCCACTTTACTTACCCGCTTCATCTTTTGGTTAACAGTCAGATCTTAAATTCAATCAGCTGATGTCTGTTTTTTACTTCCCAGCAAAAGTCATGCCACCAGAGGCCTTAAGATGTTTTCAAAGCCTCTCAGCATTAAAGTGTATTGGAAAGTTACTGCAGACTCTTTATTTTCCCTCTATCAAAATGCATTACTCATGACCATAAGCTAAACTCTAGTACTGTATTCAAATCCTGGCTCTGCCACTTACTAGCTGTGTGACGTTGGGCAAACTGTTTAACCTTTCTGTGTCTCAGTTTTCTCATCTGTACAACGGAGATAACAGTAGTATCTGTGTACATGGTTGCTGTAAGAATGATTTAGTATTTGTAAAGCACTGGAATGATGCTTTCTATTTGAGTTTATTAAATAAAATGAATGAAATCTCCTCCTTTCTGACTTCAGCCACCAAAATCTGGTAAAGGCAGGGCTGGGTTTGGTGATCCCTATGGTCCTCTTCAGGTTTGACATGCTTCGGTCTTTTGATGAACATCATCACTGGTCTGAATGGGTGTGTAGCCTGACCTTCTACTTCTCCAGGGATGATCATAACAGCATCTCTCATTAATATGCTTTAATAACCCAGTTTTCTGTGGATTCTGATAAATCTAATTTCACTGTGCATGTAAATACTAGATGATGGACAGAATTTAGTTTTTTTCTTTTTTACAAACGGAAGTCTGGATATCGTGTAGACATAGTATTTGATTCAAAGCATTTTTCAAAGCATTTTTGTTTTCAATGTTTTTCTAATATTATTGTTTTTTTTGTTTTTGTTTTTATTATTTTGATGAGGAAGATTAGCCCTGAGCTAACATCTGTTGCCAGTCCTCCTCTTGTTGCCGAGGAAGATTGGCCCTGGGCTAACATCTGTGCCCATCTTTCTCTACGTTATATGTGGGATGCCTGCCACAGCATGGCTTGATGAGCGGTCTGTAGGTCTGCACCCGGGATCTGAACCTGCAAACCCTGGACCACCAAAACAGAGCGCATGTACTTAACCACTATGCCACCAAGCCAGCCCCCTCTAATATTATTGTTAATGATTTATCTTTTAAGAGATTGCATGTGTTATGATCTTTGGGATTAAGCAAAGTTTAGGTAATATGGCATTCCATTGTTTGGAAATAGGTTAAACAATCACTTCTCCCAGCATGTGATAACATAGGCATGGACTATTAGAGCTAGAGTGGACCTAAGAAATCATCTAGTCTAATCGTCCCAGGAGGTGAAGGTCCAGAAGAGAAGTGGCTTATTGATCATGTTGCTAGTTGGCCAAGATAGGTCTAGAACTCTGGTCTTCTGTCAGACAAGATTGTGCTCTATCTACTAACCAGAGAGATGGTAACTAAACTCAAAATAATTACTTTGAGATACCACAAGATCCCAAATTACCTTGCCATACAAATAATAAAAATTAAAATTTTCAGTGCAGTTTTGGTATTAAGAGTATTTTGCTGCATTATAATTTCCTGAAAATCAGTGACCGATATGGAGTATAAAGCAATTTCCTTTAACCAGTACATCTGATTAATTGGAATATTTTGCTCTCTAAATACAGAAAACAGGGCATTTAACATAAAAATTTTGATTTTGGGAAGTGATGTTAAATGCTAATGTTAGTAGATAAAAGATGTTCGTCTTAGATTTAATTGATTTTGATAAGCTGTTTAAGAATCATTACCATCATGATCAGTTGCGTTTCCTAAGTATACAGAGTAGCTTAAGGCTTTATATTACATGCTAACACAAGGTCTTTTCTTTCAAGGGAGGCGTGAATGCAAAGAATGAAAAAAAAATGAGTCACAGGGGCTGGCCCGGTGGCGCAAACGGTTAAGTGTGCGCGCTCTGCTGCGGCGGCCCGGGGTTCGCTGGTTTGGATCCCTGGCATGGACTGATGCACTGCTTGGCAAGCCATGCTATTGCGGCGCCCCATATAAAGTGGAGGAAGATGGGCACGGATGTTACCCCAGGGCCAGTCTTCCTCAGCAAAAAAAAGAGGAGGGTTGGCAGATGTTAGCACAGGGCTGATCTCACACACACACAAAAAAAATGAGTTACGGTCACTTTATTTTAAGTTGAGGTGAACTCATAGGATACTAAGCTTAGAGAAAGCCAATGTTTCTTTCTTCTTCTTCCTGGCAAGTTCACAGAAAATGCAGAGAAAATAAACTTCAGGGAGATAATTATGCATTATAAATAAAAGGAGGAATACTTGGGATATGTGAAGTATGAGATTATTCAGATTTGTAGAGTAATAGTTTTGATGTGGAAATGAGAACAAAAGCCAGAAGGTATGAAACTTTGCTACAGGGGAAAAAATAGAGAAGCAAACAGGCCATCAGAGACTTGGAATTGCGGAATAAAAACCTCACAGTTTATCTGGAGAGAAGATCAGATTCAAATGAATGTCTAAATCATTCAGGATGGATGGGCCTCTCTTTTCTCCTTGATAATTTGTAAAGAATCTAAAATCTCTTTTTTTTTTTTTTTTGTGGGGAGATCAGCCCTGAGCTAACATCCGCCAATCCTCCTCCTTTTTTGCTGAGGAAGACGGCCCTGGGCTAACATCTGTGCCCATCTTCCTCCACTTTATATGGGACGCCGCCACAGCATGGCTTACCAAGCAGTGCATCGGTGCGCGCCCGGGATCCGAACCAGCGAACCCCGGGCCGCCGCAGCGGAGCGCGCGCACTTAACCGCTTGCGCCACCGGGCCGGCCCCTAAAATCTCTTTTTTTAG
Source organism: Diceros bicornis minor (assembly GCF_020826845.1). Classification (NCBI taxonomy): domain Eukaryota; kingdom Metazoa; phylum Chordata; class Mammalia; order Perissodactyla; family Rhinocerotidae; genus Diceros; species Diceros bicornis. The sequence continues at coordinate 50,533,307 of NC_080743.1, forward strand.
TCCACTCCAGTATCCAGATCAGAATTTTTTTTTCCCTGTTCCACAAGAATCTCTAGTGTCCTAATTATTTCTCATATCCTATAGTGCTTAGTGGCTAAAGCAAACAAAAGAACAATATCATCATAGAAATTAAACTTGCATTTGTTTAAATAGTATGGAAGTAACGCAATCTCTTTTATCCTGATCACCATGAAAGCCCATTTGTGGAACCACTCTGGCTTTCTGTCTCTTCCTTTCACTTGCCCCTTCACTGTCAAAACCTTCAAGAATTAAGACATTCACAGGCTAAGCAAGCTATTCTCTTGAAGAAATTGCAGCAAACTGCTTCTGAAATTTTTTTTTTTTTTTCTTTTGCTGGAAGAGAAGCAAGTTTCAATGCTCAATGCTTGCATTTGCAAATTATTCTTCCAGGGTTCTGGACTTCAGAGTCAGTGGAAATCCACATGACTAGGTTTTGTGTGTGTATGTTGTTTAAAGAGATTCCTAATTCTAGGAATAGACCAATTTGCAATTACAGAACACCAGGAAGCATCAACCACCACAATTGGTCCTCTCTTTCCAAAGCCTGTCTGCCAATGAAGCAGAGTTTCCCGTTTTCCAGGCTGAATGAGTAAACAATATCTGCCTCGCCCCACTCCCAGCCAGTCTGGCAGTCATCTGACTTGTCAGAGGGCCATGGTTTATTGCTGAGGAGTCTGCTGGGATGCTCATGGGAGGTTTGCCCGTCACTGGATCACACTTTTCAGATGCTGCCTCTGGAGAGCCTGGCGCAAGACTGGTGGTGTTTGTACTCTTCAGCTATGCCTGGAGCTCTGGAGGTGCAGAGGCGGCTCAGATGTGACGCCAGGAGTGCTCTTGCAAAGGTAACCCTAGGCACTGTCACTCCAGCCAGAAGTACTCACCCCCAGACTGCAGTTGTTGGCAAGGGGCAGACAAAAGTAAACACAGCAATGGCAACATATTTGCGCCAAGCATCTGGGTAAGAAGAAGACAAAATGAAGCAGAAATGTTTCCTTCTGAATCATGAGTCTATCTGTCACCACTAATGTAGCATTGTCATCTGTAGATTCTCTTGCACCACCCAGTCTGGAACACCTCCCTCCACCTGTTGGACTAGGGATAGATAGATGGATAGATAGATGGATGGATTTATAGATTTCTATTAATGATAGAACATGTTGCCATTTAGCAGCTGTGTGATGACCTTGAGCATGTTACTTAAGGTTTCTTTGTTTTAGTTTTCTCTTCTGTAAAATGGGAATAGTAATAGTATATACTTTACAGTGTTGTTTCTCTTTGCTCCAAGCTGGGAATGAGTTAATATGTGTAAATTATTTAGAACAATATCCGGAACACAGTGACCACTTAAAAAATGTTATCTTTGTTATGTTTCTTCTTATTATTATTTTAAATTCACCGACACTTCTAGATTTCATAGCATTCTGTGTTCAAAGGACCATGTCTTACTCAGCTGGGTATCCTCAGTCTCCAGGTGATAATGGAAAATTGTAAGTTCCTCCCTAGTGTCATGCTTAATGGATGTTTGCCTGAGGTAACAACTTTTTTCATAGTTTGGTCAGGAACACATTGTTATCTGCCAGAACTAAGGAGCAAGGCACCTTAAAGACAAGAATTCAGTTTTTTGCATTCTTCAACTACACCCTGTATTTTCGGAAAATACATCACTTATGTGCTTGGTCCCTTCAAAGCATTTACTTCCTCTGTCAGTCTGATATTTCCTTTCTTCCCCATCCAAACAAAGTCTGGAATTCTATCAGCAGAGATTTGGGTTAATATTGCTAAAATATGGGTTAACTGGAAATTTTCTTTTGAAATGCAAACACCCTTGCAAGTAGTAATAGAAAAAAATCAGGAAACGCCATGTGAATGAGTTTACCAAATCTGTTTTCTTAGCTAGAAAAGAGTTGTTAGAGAAGTGTGATGCATGTGTGTGTGTCAGAAAAAGAGAGAGAGAGAGAGAGAGTGAGAGAGAGAGAGGGAGAAGATGTGATGGGAGGGGAGTAGGATGAGGAGAGAAAGGAGATAGAATTGGGACAAGGATTGTAACAAGGCAAAAAGGCACAAAATAAAGAATGAAGGGCACCAAGGCAAGCACCAGCCTCCTGATTCCACGGCATGGCAAATCTTCCGCCTTCTATGATCATTTCCAATGGTGGCTCCCGTAGAGTGGGATAGCTGGAAGATTTTTCTTTATTGCAAGCCAACTATGGGTGCTCTGGGGACCACTCTACATTACTAGACTTGGGAGTGCTACAATAGTAGCCTTAGCACAAGCTGCAAGTTCTGGGGCACAGGTGAGACTCCCTGGGTTCTATCCTTGCCATTTTTCCACTCTTGAGCAGGGATGTGTAGTACAATATACAATGGACAAGAGCCCTAAGGACTGGAGTACAAGCCAGAGAGCCACTCTCAGTTTATACGTACTCCCATTTGCCGATTATGGCAGTGTTTATTTCCCTTCAGTCTTACTAACACTGGATATCATCATCTAAGCCTATTTTTATTAACTTGTTGGAGGAATTTGATACCTTGTTGTTTTAACTAGCATTTCTTAAACTCCTTGTGAGAGTGAACATTTTTAGTATGTCTATTTGTCATTTTTCTTTCTTCTTTTTTGACTTGTCAGTTCATATGATTAACCCATTTTTTTACTGATGTGTCATGCAATTTTTATGTCCAAATCTGACTTCATATACTTGGTAGTTTCCTGCATGCTAGATGTAAAGCTCCATTCTCACCAACAGCTCTCTGTTGTCAGAAAAATTATCCAACAATTGGAAACAGGCATCTAATTACAGGATGTTCTTTTAGGGCACTGCTGGGTGTGACTTTCTATTGGTTGCCTCTTATATGACTCTTTAGGAACAAAGGTTATCATGAAAATTTTTGCCCAGTAGAAATGCAAATAATTACTGTCTGGAAGAACATAAACTAAAAGCTTTATAGACCTGCTGGACATTAAGCAGTTTTGTGTCTAACCCATCAATTTATTAAATTACCTATAATACATACTCAGATTCTCAAATAAGCTTCAGACCAGTTTTAAGATCTTACTAATTCCCTCATTAATTAGCTAAATAAGATCTTTGAAATACGTTCATTTTACATTTGCCTGACAGTCATGATTTTACCTTTTCAAAAATTATATTTTAACACTATTGGCTTTGAAAATTTCTCCCCAACTCCATTACCATTCATTGCTTTTACTGAATACAAAGGAGTTCTAAAGTTTATATTCCTAGAATCAGGAAAGACAGATGTTGACCCTTTCCATACTTCCTAACTCCTTTCACTTGAAGGTTAAAATCGAAAACTCCAAATCAAAAGAATCCAGCTCATGGTCCTTTCTTTTTTACTGAAAGTACAGGGTTCCTTCCCATGAAGCCTGCCAGAACTCACAAACTTAACATTTTCTGTTTCCAGGTGGCTGCGGTGGAGTTTTTACAGCCCCACTTTCCATCTCACTCAGCTTAATTTTAATGGCTGCCTCTTTCCGGGGGTCTTAGTGAACCGTTCCAGGAAGGGTTATAACCTACGTTAAATAATAATAATTAAAAAAGAAAGATAGAGAAAATAAACTCCTTCTGTTTACACATCCAAACCAAAGGTCATTGTGAGCAGGATTCTGGGCTGATTTGAGAAAGATGTTACCCTCATGATTTCTCGCCTGAATTTCTGCATCTGCCTCCTAAGTGTTGTCTCAGCCTCACATTCCACTCCTTGCTTCTCTCACAACCACCAACAAACACATATACCATGGATCTGATTTTATTTAGAAGTAAATATAATCATTTCAGAACCTAATTAAAATCCTCAGTGGCTTCTCTCACTGCTGTGTGGGTATAATTAAAGTCCCTCAGTATGACCAACACGGCCCTTCAGCTTGGATCTCTCTGTAACATTCCAGACTTAACATATGTGGCATCTGCACACACTGCTCTCTTTCTGGCTGTTCTGACTTACACACAGCCCCTGAACGTTCCATGCATTGTGACATCTCCCGGCCATCAGGTACACTTACTTCTGCCTAGGACGCCTTACCCTCTTCTCCAGTGCATTCTGACTTGTCTCCCAAGACTTAGCTCCAGCTCTCCCTTCTCCTGTAGGCCTGTCCTGATATCCCCTCCCAGGCTGAAGTAGGCACTTTTTTGAGCTCCTCTGGCAGGAGCCAATGAACAGCCTCATTGTAACACTTTATATACTGCTTAATAACCATTGTTTTTATTCGGTGTCATTCTCAGGGGACTAGGTTTTATTTACTTCTTTTTGTATCCCTAGGATTTATCCCATTGTCTTCACGTGAGGAATGCTCAATAAATGTTAAATGAATGACCTCATCTTTTGACTTATACCCTTCAGCAACAAAGAAGTTCCTTAAGACTATATGGGAAATTTTTCATATCTTTAAAGTGCCCTATATTATTATTAAACTGAGATTTTTTAAAATGTCAAGTCGATCACCTCCTTGTTATTAAAAACCTATGCTATGAATATTGACTGAGCCTCTTGGTGTATGTGGTGCTTCAAGTGAAGTCACAGGATAGAGGTACAGAATATTTGACAAATATTCTCATATGAAGTACTTCAGGGAAGATAGAGTCTCTTGGGTTTCTCTTAAATCCCCAACAGGACCTAATATATAGCTAGTCATTTACCAAGAGCTCAGTAAATAGTTGTTGTTTGATTGACTGGTTGAAATATATACAGTCAGTGCTGCCAAGAAACTCCCAATCTAATTTATTAAGTGGTGACAAGTTAGCGATGCAAGAGGGAAATTTGGGGATTATATCATAGCAGCATAGCATGGCAATGTGGGAAGCATCTGATTGGCGGTCATTTTGTCCATAGCCTTGGCATCGAGAGAATGGGCCAATTCATCTGCCTCATTTATACAGTGATATTCACTGCTAAAGTTTTAAACCTTTCTTTGGTCTTTTTCTACCTGACATTCTATAGCTTTAATGCTTAAGTTATACAACGACTCACACCTCCAGTTTTAATCTGTCTCTTAAACTGCAGACTTTATTTCCAACTACAGAACATCTAGACTTAGATGTTCAGCAAGTACCTCTTACACCACACCCCCAGATGAGCTCACTGTCTGATCCTTCTTCTCCATCCTGTCTATAAGTTGTTGCCCACTAGGCTCTTTGTCATTTACTAATTACTAAACTCTCTAGGCCTCTCTTTTTCTGACCTGCAAAATTGTACAATATTAAGTTTCCACCTCGCAGAGCTGTTGTAAGGATGAAATGAATTACTATATGTAAAGCATTTAGAATGGTTCCTGGAACATTCTAACTCTCAGTGAGTATTTGCTGGTAGTATTTTTCTCCCTCAGTCTCACTACTTTGAAATCTCCGAGTTGTCCTCACCGCCACCCCTCTCTCTTACCTCAATATCCATGGTCATTAATTCTTATATATTCTCCTTTGTATTAAATCTCTCTTTTGTATCAATTCTCCCATTGTCTGGTCAAGGAAATAGACACCACTTCAGATATATCTAACAGAGGGGATATAATTCAGGAAACTGGTATAAGTAGGTAATGAAAGAGCTGTGAAGTAGAACAGGGACATTTAGCAAAAGCAGGAGGCCGCTATCACTCCTGGGGCTAGAAAGATAATCAGAGATCCCTGGCTTCCTCCCTCCTCTCAGTCTCCAGTTTTCCTCCAGTGCCTCTTCTTGGCCAAACCTATACGGAAGCTAGTCGGCCACTGAGACCAGGAAAGGAAGTTAGTCCCTTGTAATCTAAAGCAGAGTAGAGGAAGGGACAGTTACTTGAGCCCCATCAGCTTACTCTCTGTCTCTGTCTCTCTCCCGCCCTTGCTCAGGCTGTCGTTACCTCGTGCCTGGACAGTTCGCACAGCCTCCTCACTGGCCTTCCTGGCACCAGCTTCTTCCTCCTCTAGTCCCTGCTCCATATTTCCTCCGGAGTTATCTTGCTATAAAACAATCCCATGCATGTCATTCTGAATTAAAAATCTCGATTTGCTCCCCATTTCCCATAGAGTGAAGTCTAACTTCTGTAACAGGGGCCTACCAGATCCTTCATTCTCAGAATCCAAGTTATCATAGGTCAAAAGTGGTTGACTAGATGAGGCGGCCTAGAGGTGTAGTGGTTAAGTTCACACGCTGTACTTTGGTGGCCCGGGGTTTGCGGGTTCAGATCCTGGGCACGGACCTACGTACCGCTCATCAAGCCATGCTGTGGTGGCGTCCCATATAAAGTAGAGGAAGATGGGCACAGATGTTAGCTCAGGATCAATCTTCCTCAGCAAAAAGAGGAAGATTGGAAATAGATGTTAGCTCAGGGCTAATCTTCTCACATACACACACACAAAACAGTTGAATAGAAACTGTTTCTTATGGTTTAACCTAAAACCTCTCCTGTTGTGCCTGCCATCATTTCTATGCTATAGGCAACTCAAAATTTACACCAGTCCTGTTCATGCTTCTTGATCTGCCTGGAAAACATACATTTTTCTTTCAAGAAACATATCCTTTGAAGCTTTCCCATGGGCCTCTGGAGTTTGTTGTCCCTTCCCTCCATGCTTCTTCTGCGTCACTCCCTAACTTTGTTCTAGCACCTTTTCTGTCACATCAAATTGTCTGCTTTCCTGCCCTTTTATGCTACTCTCTTTCCTCCATGCACATTCTTCATGAGCACACTGAACAGAACTTTGCGGGATCTCTATAAGTGTTGAATGAATTGTTAACACTGCATATATTCACTGAGATAGGATTTGCCCGACTGAACCATTTTGTGTGGATTCTAACTGGGGTCCTCTGAAAACTGCTTGTGAGCAATAGCATCCTCTCTGTTCTGTCAGATCTCAGGGACTGGTGGGCTGATTTATTTCACCAGATCTTCCAGTCAACCTAGTCTGCATACTGTGAATGGAGATTCAATTTGAAAATTACTTTGTGTCCATCATTTAAGATTGAAGTTTTCTCTTTTGCTTCTTTTCCAATTTTTTTCTGACCCATAAATTTTCAAGACACGCCTGGCCATGGAATCATGGCCACCACACAAAAGGGTGTTCCACGTCCTTGGCTGATGAAAGTAAAATATTTTTGGTATGATGTTTTTTAAGGAGCAGAAAATTTCTTTGATATGGTAAGTACAGTCTAAAAATCAGTTCCACCTTTTTGTCTTGTGTCATTTTGCCAGAGTTGTCTGAAGTAAGAATGTTCATGCTGCTATGGCATTTGACAGCTGACTTTTCTTTTTCAAAAGAGGAACTTACATTTGTCCCAAAGGAACAGGGAGTACGTTTCAATAATTTCGTGCTAGCTTACTGTGCCTAGTTTGGGTGCAACCCCCAAGCTAGCAGTATGGCTTTGTGTAATTTTTCATTTATTTTTAGTTGTGAATAATCTCAGCAGACCCCTGGGGCTCCTTATGCCTTTGAAGTGTTTGTTGGAGATGTCATTTGAAAGTGAGTTAAAACTGGATTGACTCAGAAAGAATAACTTATCTAAGCTTTTTAATTAATGAATGCATGGAAGTTTTAGACACAAAAGGAAGAAAATTCTACCTTTGGGACCAAGTCTAAAAGCAGTTCCCACTTTGCTTCTATTGCTGACGTATGACCATAGGTCTGTAACACTACATAGCAGGGCTACAGTGGAAGTACAGTCAAGCACAAAGCAAGAGCAGCTGGACTAGGTGAGGTGGAGTTGGGGATAGGAAAGACAGGATGCACATCAAATGAGACAACAATTAAGATCTTCTAAGATAAGAAGCCAGGTATCATGCAAGAATTTGGGAAATAGTACTATCTTTTAGTTGGGACAGTAGGGTTGATGAGGTGATTTTATCAGGGATGTGCCTTGTCTGGCTGCTTCCTTTGTTTCTCCTTGCCCTGTCCGGGAATATTCCAACTAGAGAATGGAAATGAATGTTGGCAGCAGTGATCCCACTTTTAAAAATACACATTTAGCTTATGAAGACCTTGAAGGAAATAATTAGCACCAGTTGCTCAAGTGTCTGTTTTTCCATTGCAATATAGTTATTTTTTACACATGTCTATATCTTCAATAATTTAAATGTTTCTCAGGGCAGGAACGCAATGTTACTCATTTTTGTACACTAAGAGTCTTGCACAGTGCCTGACACATGGTGGCATTTAAAAAATGCTTGTGGAATATATTTTTGGACACGTGGGAAATGCATGAAAATCATACACATGGGGTGAATTCTCAGAAAAGATTCTTCTATGTTCTGATTTCCGGGATGACGAATGAATGAATGAGAAGAAAAGTTTCTTGGATTCTTCCTTGAGGATTGACCACGACTCAAGTTATTTCTTGTAGGACAGATACAAGTAAAGAATGTCTAAATTGTGTAAACGTGCACATTTAGCCAGAAATGAGAGCACCAAGAGCTCAATACTTCAAGATGCAGCATTCAAGAGAAATTGGTTTGAGGCCAGCCCGGTTGCACAAGCGGTTAAGTGCGTGTGCTCTGCTGCAGCGGCCCGGGGTTCGCCAGTTTGGATCCCGGGCACGCACAGACGCACCGCTTGTCAAGCCATGCTGTGGCAGTGTCCCATATAAAGTGAAGGAAGATGGGCATGGATGTTAGCCCCGGGCCAGTCTTCCTCAGCAAAAAAAGAGGAGGATTGACAGATAGATGTTAGCTCGGGGCCCCTCTTCCTCACAAAAAAAAAAAAAAGAAATTGGTTTGATAGCAATGAATGGATCCAGAAGATGAAAGCAGGAATGCAAGGGACAGAGCTGGCCACATACAGACAAACAGGACTAGTTCAGAAGCTAAAAAGGTCAGCTTCCCTTTGAGGCCAACCATTCATACATGTAGTCTGGCAGCAGGTACTCTAAGGGGCCAAACCAGACCAGACAGAAATGTGAAAACTGGCCACTAACTCATGGCAAATTAGGCTTCTATCTACACATGTGCTTCTCAATGATCTTCACATCAAGACACATACAAAGAAAATGATAATGGGAGGGTAGTACACCTGTAATCCTTAACTAGAAATGGTTGGAGGCTCTGTTCTACTCAATTACTCCACAGAGTTTGATGTCTTTGGAGTCTTGGGTCGCAAATAATCAGTCCTGCATATATTAGGCAAGTTGAGCTGCTAGGTTTAAGGAAAATAATTTGTTTGAACAGGTATTTCACTGAAATATTATTCATAGTAGAAACTGAACACACCCAATTAACGACAACAGAACAAATTCTAATTGCTATTGAATGCAATCATCCATTTGAAACATGGGAGGTGGCTTGGTTGATGCTGGAATAAGCCTGTATGGATTGTTTTTATCCACAATTTTCTATTAATTTTTAAGCTTACCACAATTACCAGTTAGTATTTATTAAATTTACACGGTATGCAAAGTTTCTTCCTCAGGATTAACTGTGAGAAAACACTGAGAAAGCCACAGACCTACTATGTGAGTACTTTCTAAACGATGTATACACAGTCAGGTGAAAATAAAAAACCTCTCAATTTTAATTAGAAATATTATATTATGATAGTTAAAGCCATCTTAAAAGTCTAACCTTTGATATAAAATATTTATTTATTTGGTTAATCTTTTTCCAATATAAATAAATTCTAACACTTATTGAGCCTTTTAAATACATAAATCAGAACACTAAGAGTATTGCTAAGAGTACTTCTACTAGTTAAGTACTAGTAGAAATTTTACACCAAGGCTAACAAAATTTCTCAAAATCACAAAGCTAGGAAGTGGCAGAGCCCTGACCCAAATTCATACTTCTCTAGTTCCAAAGCTCACGTTTTTCCTAGGCTATACTGAGTTTGCGCTTTCAATAAAATAAAAATTTTAATTTGATTAATTCGTTTAACATCCAAAAATATGTACTAAGCATCTAATATGTATAGGACACCATGCTGGCTAATTTGGGTACAAAGACAAAAAAGGTATGGACTCTCTCAGGTTTTGTGGGATCTGAAGCTTATGTAATTTGGATGGCCTCCTTAAGAGAAAAAGAATAGATAAGAAAATAGTATACATCATAACGGGTAATTATTTTGATGGAGATCCATAAAATGTATGGTGGCAAGTTAGGAGAAGGAGGCCCTTAGAGGAGTCCAGAAAGTTTCACACAGGAGCTGATCATAAAGACTGAATAGAGCTTGGCTAGATGTAGAAAGGTAGGAGGCCATTCTGACAGAGGAAACTACACGCCACGCCTTAAGAGATGTGACAGAGACAGAAGGCATCACTGGAGGACTATAAGTAATTCACTACGTCTGAGGCTGAAAATGTGTTTCTGGAGAAGGTGGTGGAATGATGAAAAACTAGGCTAAATAATGAGGCAGCCAGAGGCTGGATGGGGGAAGGAGTTTAAGTTTATATTAAGGAGTTTAGATGTGGTCTTGTAGGCACTGGGTGAGACTGAAGGTTTTTGATAAGGCATCCGATTTTTATTTCGAGATATTCTGGAAGTCTTGTCAAGGATGGAGTGGACTAGGACAAGACTGAAGCGAGAGTGATAAGTAAGAGAGAAATGATGAGGACCTGAACTCAAAAGTGGAAAAGAAAGAAAACATTTTATATAAGAACAACAGAAAAGGGGAGGCAACCAATAATATTCTAAGTGCCCACCCTAATCAATGAAATAAACGATCATGTATTTTCTAACATTGAAAGTTACATAAATAAGCATTTTTAAAGAGAAAAATAACATAAATATAAAATGTGGTTTTTCTTATAAATTATCATGCAAATTCATGCATAATAAATTTAAAAGGAGATACGAAAAAGAAAAAAAGAAAAGAAAAAGAAAAGAGAGAGTTAAGAGGAGGATAAATATAACTTTTGAGCTGATTAGATAAGCAGGTAAGGGAGAGGAAGGGATCTAGGTCGATTCCCACGTTTCTGTCTTGGGTGAGTACCTGGATGCCAGAGCCACAGCAGAGGAAGGGAAGTTTTGGGAGAAGGGTGATATGATCAGTCTTGACTGCTGAGTATGAGGACCTGGAGGATGTCTAGATAGAGAAGTCTAGTAGCAGTTGAATATGTGATTCCAGAGATCAGGAGAAAGATTTGGCCTGGAGGTTTAGATCTGGTAATGTCAGCCTGCTTTTGGTATTTGAAATAGTGAGGATACTGACGCCAGAGATTGTCTGTAGAGTGAGAACAGAAGAGGGCAGAGGGCAGAGCCTTGGGAGAAACATGTATTGGAGGATGTAGAGGCAAAGGAGTATACAGAACAGTCTTGGAAGAAAGTACTTTTCAAAGTCTAAAATGTTCCATTTCTTAAGTATTCTCTGATTTTCTTAGAGTCTTTGAATAATCACAAACAAAATTTCAAATTTTCACCTTGCAAATCTCTACCCTTGTTCTTATAAGGCTGCCCTTGCTCCAAACAACTTTGAACCTATTGCCTTCCTTTTCTACACTTATTCAGTGGTTCTTAACCCTGGTGCTCATTAGAATCACGTGGAGAAAAACAAATAATAAATAATGGAAACAGGGCCTTGCATCAGAGATTTTGATTTTTTGACTCTGGATGGGTCCCAGGGCAACAACAGTTCTTCAAACCTCTTCAGAGCATTTTAATGTACAGCTAGTGTTGAGAACCTTAGGTGACCATATCCAATCCCGGGATTTTGAGTGACAAGTGTAAACCAAGAATTTCTAACTTCATACTTCCAGCCTTGTCCTCTTCTCTGAGCTTGAACAAATATACATTTTCTGCTTGATATTTTCACTTCTAACAGGTATTTCAAAATGACATGTTCAAAACAGCATTCATGGGTTTTCCCTCAAACCATGGTTTCTCCCCCAGTATTCCCTCTCTCAATAAACAGCATCATTTACCCACTCAGGTCCAGAACCCAGGAGTCATACTTAATTCCCTTCACATTCCATTTCTAATCTATCAGCACGTCTGACTGCTTTACCTTCCAAATATTTCCTGAATCCCTCCACTCCACACCATCTCAAACACTACAGACCAAATCCAAGCCACCATCACTTCTTGTCTAGATGACTGCAGTAGCTCTTAAATAATCTTCTTGCTCTAACTCTTATTCCCTTAAAGTCAATTATCCACACAGCTGCCATAGTGTGGTAGCCCTAGTGAGGACTCAGTTTGAAAACCACTGGCTAGAAATAAGAGAAGCAAGATGCCAGCAGAAGAAGGTCTTGTCTTCATGCACCCGGGGACTGAGGCCTTCCCAGTTCACCTGGAAAAGTCGGCTCTTGGCCTAGATTTGACACTTCTTCTAGCCTGTTTCACCTTATGGTGGCTTCAGAGTTAGCATCATAGCCTGATATCCAACCCATTCCCCATCTCCCAATTCCAAACTTTCAACTGCTCACTCATATTTGGACCTGCCTCTGATGCTCTCGTAGTCCTGAAATAGGACTTGAGATTCCTAGTCATCTTGGGACTTGCTTAAACTAGTGGTCCCTCAGTTGTTTCTCACACTTCCTCCTGTCTTCCACCTAGTCTCAGAGTACTTCAAGGCGGACCTGACAAAATTATACAGTAGCCTAAATTAAATCATTTAAGAGTCATTCAGTAAGGCCTGCTAATTGAAGATGTGTCCTTGGTCTGCTTGCTCTGCTGCCTGAAATTCTCACACAAAGTCTTTTTGGGGGAGAGGTGGAAGGAAAGAGGGCAGTTAGTGGCTGTTAAAAGGGGTATTAGGCTTCTCCAGAGAAACAGAACCAGTAGGGGGGGGTGTGTGTCTAATGAGAGAGAGAGAGAAAGAAAGAGAAGCAGAGATAGAGACAGAGAGACAAAAAAGAGAGAGATATATAGAGACAGAGAGATTTATTTTAAGGATTGGCTCACATCATTGTAGACGCTGGCAAGTCCAAAATATACAAGGTAGGCCAGCAGGCTGGAGACCCAGGGAAAAGTTGATGTTGTAGCTCAAGTCCATAGGCAATCTGCTGGCAAACTTCCTTCTTCCTTGGGGGAGGTCAGTCTTTTTCTATTAAGGCCTTAAACTGATTGGATGAGGCCTTCCCATGTTATGGAGGGTAACCCGGTTTACTCCAAGTCTACTGATTTAAATGTTATTCTCATCTAAAAAATACTTCCACAGACATCTAGAATAATGTTTGACCAAATATCTGGGTATGGTGGCCTAGCCAAGTTGATAGATAAAATTAACCATCACAAAAGTCAAGTGTCATTTGGAAGAGGTAACAAATCCATAAAGCAAATATGTGTGCTTCTATATAAATTATATTGTTCCCATCCCAGTCAGTAAATGCTCTTCCAGTACTTTCTCATATGTTACTTTTTATTTCCCTCAAAGACGCTCTTTAAAGTATTACATATACTTACATTGTAAAGAGCTTTGATTGAGATAAAAGTAACTCATGGTTCCCAAGTGAATAACTGAGTAGACAAATTCAAAACAGTTGAAGATTTCATTCTAGAAATTGCTTTCCAGGTATTATGGTAAGTTTGCTTCAAAAGCTCCTCAGATGGAAGTTGCTGAAGGATGTGGGGGACTTTATGGGTGTCTGCTAACCAGTAAGTGCCAAGAAACCCAGAACCATGTCTATCTTATTCACCATTATCTCTAGCACAGCAGGTATTTTGTGAAAGTTCAATCAATGTTTGTGGAAGGAATAAGTGGCCCTATATGTTCCCAATTAAAACTGGTTTATCTTTTGTAGTCTGTATATGGTGCCTCTCTGGGACCACAAAGGATATGGCTGTTGCGATGTCACCTGGCCCTTTTTTTAATCAACATAGGGTGGTGAGGGGAGGACAGTACAGGGTATGGTGACAGCAAGCATAGTGGTTGGACTGCCTGGGGTTGTATCCTGGTGCCACCACTTACTGTCTGTGTGATCCTGGCCAGACTTCTTCACTTTTTTGTTCTTCAGTTTACTCGTGTATAAAATGAGGATAATGATAGCACTTATCTTAGAGAGTTATTGGGAGGACTACAAGAGAATTCATGTGACGTGCCTGATAGAGTACCTCACACATAGTACTGTTGTTTAGTATTATTATTATTACTATTATCATTATTATTATTAGTTGTTGTTGTTATGGTGCTTTTATTGTTGTTTAATTAAATGCTTCTTCAACTTACCTCATTGCTTTTGGGTAAAATCATTGGTTCAATGAATTACTTATATCTCACTTAAACAGTCTTCAAAGCTGACAACATGGCCCTGTAACCACCTTTCTGGCTATGACCCATACCCTCAATTCTAAACACTGGATACTTCCTTTGATTTGGATGTCCCTCTAATGTCATGGAGGAAGTAAGACTCGACACTGTCATTTTTCACACCTTCACAGTACCTCAGTGAAGTTTCTATTCCTTCTAAGGTGACAACAGCTAAGCTAGGCAGATGTGAGATGGCATGCCCTTAGTTTTTACAATATTTTACTGTTATTCCCTCATGTTATTTAGAGTTTAGAGTTACTCTTAGAAGGACATTGCTTGGCGTCTGGGGGCCAGTGGAGCTTAGAGTTAGGCTGTTGGTGGTCACAAGGACCCATGTTTTCTGGGGAGAGGAAGGGTGTTAGCCAGGTGTCCTGGCCAGCTTCCAAGTTTGGCTCAGTGAATTTTACCTCCTGAAATTCCCCCCTGTCCTTCAATTGGATATGGTATTCCTCTTGGCTTCCTGTCCCAAACTGGGGTCCATGGGATTGTGGTGCGGCTGTGGAACAGCTGCTGCATTCCACCACCGAGGTGTTGTGTGTGGGTTCCAGTGGTGGATGAAGCGAGAGGCTTATGCACAGCTTGGACAAGGTATCAGCTTGCGAAATATATGGGGACCCTCTGGGATGAAGGACTCCGGGGAGAGCAGAGATGCTGTAGTGGTGATGTGCATTGATTCATCGCTATCTCCAGGAATGTCATGGGCCTTAGCAATGTAGACCACAGCCCATGTGGTTCCTTGGACTGCCAGCATGAGAGCCCGGTGTGAGAGGAATGGCTGCATTGTGTTCACAGCAGGATGCTGGGATTGACAGGAGTAGGAAGCCCCAGGGGTGAATTCCATTGCTAGATCTGGCCAGATGGGAGAGGCCTCCCATGTGTGCTGGGATGGGGATAGGGGCTTCTAGGATATCTAGCCCATTGAATTACCTTGCATTTCAGAATTTATATTTTTTGGTGGAGTGTTAATGGCCCATAACCAGGAGGAATGTGATAAACACAGTAATGACAACAATGAAATCCTACACACTGACAGTGAAATCAAAATATTTGCCTGGTGTGAGCCTCCCTTGACTACATAAGGGAAGGATAAAGAGAAAAGCAAAATATTTGAAATAACTAATTTTATGACAACAATCAGGGCTCTACTTATCAAAAACAAAAAATACCTGAAAATATCAGCTTCTAGGCATGGGAATAATAGAAAGAGAGAATTCTATACCTTCTGGGAAATCTCAGACCTTGAAATTGTGCAAAGAACCTTCCCTCCCCCACTATTTTACACATTTCCGAGTCTAGCCTAGGATTTCAAGATGAATGCCCCAGTGGTTGTGGAAGAAATGATCCAGTGATTACTTGTTGTTCATATGACCATGGAGACTGGGTTTGGGAAACTGGAGCTAATTTGTTCCAATGAAGTCAGGCAAAGACTTGAACTTGAACCACAAATATATGAAAAGTCCTGGAACTATATATATTTTCTCTCTCCTTTCAGCATCCTTTTCTTTTCCCCATAGCCCTCCCAGCTTCCTTTGTTTTCTCTGTCTGTTCTAACATTTTTTTTTTTTCTGTGCACTTTCTTTCACCCCAATCCCACGGTTGAGGAAGCTGAAAACAGTGATTCAGGTAGATACTGAACTAGAAAAGGTTCTGCTCTTTTCCCCTAAATCAACCCTATAGAAATCACAGAAACCACAAGAAAGATAGATTTTAGAACTAACTTAAAAACTGTTAGAAATCCCTGGAGAGGTTGCTCTGGGGGCAGAAGCCTTGGGAAGAGGGGCCAAAACAGAGCACCTGGGAATGGAGCGAATCTATTCTTTCCTGTCCCCAGTGTTGCTTTGAGAGAATGCCTGCCCCATCCCTTTGGAGTCAGTCAATCCCAAGTCAACAAGGAAATTCAGGTCAGGGCCAAAAGCCCTATTGATGAGAGAGGCTGCTAAAAGTAGACATTCACTCCTTTACCCATTTCCTCTCCAAACCTTCAGGACTTAGGGTTAATATCCTAGAAGACTATTGCTTCCCAGCATTGCTTCTTGTGTCCAGCCCCATAAGCCCAATCACGTGCTTCTTCCCAAGAATTCTTTGTCTCATAGTTTTCCATACTGCTCCTTCCAGACTCTGGACCAACCACTGAAACCCCTTGTCACAGCTCAAGAGTCCATGCAAGCTATACCTCAGGCCACTTCTCCTTCCACACAAAGTGAACCACCAAGTGTAGAGCGTGCAGTTTTGCATGCTGGGGAATTTCTCTTCACCACTATTTTTGAGAGACACCACTATTTTGAGCTGTAATGTAGTTCATTTTTGGTGTTATGCCAACTCACCTGTGAGCCTGAGATTTTCCCTCCTTTTTCAATTGGTAGTAGAGATCTACATCACCACTGCCATGAGGCCACAGTTGAGGGAGAGGAGTCTGTGGGTTCTTTGGAGTGTTGAACCATTTGTGCATGAAATCTACTTGCACCTTCTTGACCCTCTCAGGCCCAATGCTGGATGTTCCATTTCCACTGTACAATGGATTGCTGCTGCTCTCTCGACTACCTTGGTGGATCTGACGATACCTAAAGCATGGCAAAACGTTCTGGTCACATAGTCACTTGTTGTCCCATGGTCAGGCTTTCAGTCTCTACTAGGACCCATAGGATTCTAGGAGTTTGCCCTGAATACCTCTTAGTGAAAATTGCTAGAAGCTCCACATAGCATCCTTATCCAGTACCCTAACCACCTCAAAAACCTCTAGCACCATTGTCTCTTTTGGGTCATATGGCCCAAGCTACAACAGGACCTGTTATGAAGCCTTTTCTTGCTCTGGGCCATACTCAAAACTAACATCCTCCTGAGTCACCTGATAAATGAGTTAAAACATTATTCATAAGTATGATATATGCTACCTCCCCATTTGTAAAAGGACTACCAAACACTGTGCCTTTTTTTAGTGGTGGAGGGTTTGAGATGCAATAATTTGTACTTTACCACAGAAAGGATAACTCAGCATACCCTATAGCATTGCACTCCTAAAAACTTCACTTATGTGGAAGGTTCTTGAATTTTCATGAGGTTATCATCTCGCACCCCCTGGCTTATGTGTGTCTAATTAGGATATCTACATCTTGCTCACCACATCCAATATTTAGCCTCAAGGTGATTAAGGAAATGCAAACAAAATGAAAGTTTCCCCACCTATAACGTCGGCAAAGTTTACAAAATGATTTAATGATTTACATTTCTTGAGTTTTCCAGGATTTGAGGAATTGTCACTCCTAAGCATTGATTGTGAGACTATAAATTGGTACATTTCTGTAGGCAGTATAGCAATATCTATATTTGATGTCTAAATGTATATATACATTTGTATGTATATATAATTTAGAAATATGTATAATACATATATATAATGTATGAGTGTATATAAAACATAAATATAAAATCTGTATAACTTATGATCCAATGATCTCATTCCTCTGTCTTTCTCCTAAAGAAATGTAAGAGCAAACAAATGCATATGAATGGACTCGCATTGCAGCACTGTATGTAAGAGATAAAAAAAAGGAGACAAACAATGTGGAGTAATAAGGACTTGCAAATAAATTATAATACATCAAACAATGAAATATTATGCCACCACTGAAAATTATGATGTAGAGTTATTTTGACACACAGTAGTGTAAAATAAAAATCATTTTATAAAAAAATCACTTCTCGGGAAGTCATCCCTTACTCCTGAGGTTAAGTAAAATTCCTTACAATATGCACAGTACCCTGCATTTTCCATATAACAACACTAACTTCTCTTGAAACTTCTTGTTGAATATCTTTACACCTAGATAGTAAGCTTCAGGGCAGGGATTGCTTATACCTGCATCTCAGTTCTTAGAACTGTGCATATTAGATTCAATTAAATGGATGTGACTTTAATAGCATATTCCCATTTATGTAAAAATTTGTGCATATTTGTATATACGCATAGAGAGATGCCTGGAGGGATGTTCATTGCAACGTAAGCAAGGCTATCTCTGGGTAGTACGTTTTGAGTAACTGCTATTTTCTTCTTTATATTCTTCTGTTGTATATGAACCTTTAAAATTACTATTAACCATTTTCCACAAAACAATTAAAATCATTTCATTATCTTTTACATAATGCTCAGGAAGTATTTTTAATGTTATAGATGACAGTGCTTTTCTCATAATATATTTAGTATGATCCAATATTTAGTACAATCCAACATATTGTCCTTTCTTTTTCTCCCACACATGTAGCTACTTGATATCAGACCAAAACAATAGCACCAGGAAATAATAAGTCCTGCTAAATCACTCGTTCTCCTCTGTCATTGTCACAACCAGCGTAGCTTAAGTGATTCTGTGAGTTGGCTGCTGAGCCAATGAGGGGCTGGACAGACCACTATGTGTTCTTTATTGAAAGTATACTGTCTCAAGATTCCAACAAAAACCCAAACCCAGAAGCTCTGCCTTTTTCTCCTACCTGTTCTACACTCATACCTGCACAATAGAATTTAAGTAGCTATGTCAGTCAGGGCAAGCTAGATGATGCTTCAGTAACAACTCCAAAATCCCAATGACCTAAAACAAAGGGTTATTTCTCTTTCTCATAGCACATCTGTCACACATTGGCTGGAGCTCTTTGCATCATCCTCAGGCCAAAACAAGAGTGACGGAGCAACCTCTATTTGGAGCATTGCTTTCCATCCATGAGAGAGGGAAAGAAAGAGGTGGCATATTGCACCCAGCTCTTAACAATCCTCCCTAGAAGTAACATTGTTCTACTCAACTTTTACTAGTCAAAATTTTCTAGGTACTTGAAGGGAGAACCAGAAATATTTGGTTTCTGGCAATAACTATCACAGTAGCATTGATTTTACACACTCAAGATAATTTTAATTCAATGACCCTATTTCTAGGTCATGTTAACCATGCATTCATTAAAATAATTTTCTGAATGCTTACTATATGGTTCAAGGCTATGTTATCTGCTAAGAATATGGGGCATGATGGCCGCACAGTCTTAAATAACATCACATGTGACCAAAAAACTTCATATATCTTTTCAAAGCAGTTGAGAGCACTAGGTTATAAACACAGAGTTGTAAAAAGAACTTAAAAGCCTCTGCTTTGTATTTTTCTTTAAAGTAAAACTGCCAAATGAATGGACCAAAATGTAGGGCAAAGAGGTCTGAGTCAGAGTTACACATATGGAATGTAGAAAGCAAAAAAATGCCAAGTGCCAAAAAGTCCATTTCTGGCAGATGTGTGTAATGGAAAAAAAGATATGCCTTTCTCTGTGGTGGACCCCAAATTCTCACTTGATCTAGGAACTAGCCTGTACATCCTTTGTACATTTGATGAATCAAATGGAGAGGGTGGGGAACCATGTCCTCATTGGAGTCTTGAGGAACAAAAACTGAAAGATGGCTGAATATTTTCTTCTGACTCCAGATCAAGCCCATACCATACACCTGGGTGCACCCTGTCATGGTCATTGCCTCAGGCTAAAAGGCCCATTACAAGAGTAGAGCAGCCATGTTTTCAGCCGGTGAAAATTCTGTTGTTCAATGGAAACTTCTGCTTGGACAATGAATAAACTCCTACATGTGACTGGGAGGCCATTTTCCCAAAGGCTGGTACACATTTTTGTTAGAAGTGTGGTGGGTAGGAGGCTTGGGTAGCACTATCTGTGGGAAGAAGATTACGGTTTTGTCAAGGATATAATGAGATATATTGAATCAATTTACAGTTTATTCATATATTTGACTATGTGCCCGGTTCTACCCAATATTTATGTACCATGTGAGAGACTGTGGTGGAAGCTGTGTGGCACAGAAGTGGGGATTACACCCCAGTTTTGGGCCTCAATTCACTCAGTGGGTAACACTGCTCCCTTCATCACCATCAGAAGCCTTGCTTCTAAACTCACAAAGGGTTGCATAGCTTCATGACTTGATGAGTACGGACAACTGTCATTTCTTAAGGACAGAAAGTTCTTCTTTTTCAAACCACATGAGAATGAACTGCCAATGACTGCTCTGGGATTTTTAATGGGGATAGTAAGCCCCGTAATTACTATTCTGGACCACTGTCACTCACTCTCTCTTTTGCCAAGTTGATCAAAGGTCACCTAATTTTTCTTCATTAAAACATGAAGTGTCCCGGAAAAATTTGAAATTGTTGCTAAATGAAAACCAGTTAAAAAGCTGAAGCCAAAAATTGTTGGCAACCTTTATGCTGAATTATGCAGTCTGCACATTGCAGGCAGCCTGTGGATCCTGAGGCTGTTGCAAATAACAGGGGAATGTGACTCTTTCTCCCAGCAGGAAGGGCCTCTGCCCAGTGGTCTGGGCCCTGGGCCATGGGCCATGGCTGAACCTTACTGCCGCTCCCAAGAAAAGCTTTCTGTTTTCACCTACAGATGAAACTGTTATAATGTCAAGAATACGTATCTACTAAATTAGTTTTTCTAAGCATGAAACAGCCTGGCTTTTCACAGGTCCATGAACAATGTCTCTATTCCTCAGGATTCACAGTGGTGAGGGCTGTTCTCCACGTCACTCCTCCTCACGTGCTCCTCCGTGCTCTTCTAGCACTCCTGGGTACCCGGTGTGTCTGTGCTGACATGGCTTCCCAGCAGTCTCCCTGTTGGACCCACACTCTATTCCCTTCCATCTCTTCTTCCACTTCTAGGTGCCCAGGTCTGGTCTTAGAGCTCAGTGACCTGCCCTGCTGTGATGAATTAGATCTTCCTTATGCATTAGGCATTTATCCAAGCTGGTAGCTCAAAGTGAGTAATGGTTTACTCAGATGATACATTTGCATTATAACAAAGTTATTTAATATCTTAATACAAAAGAATGACAAACAGTGGAAATTCTGGGACAAAGGATGTGGAGACTTTTAGGCTTAGGGTTAGGGGGAGATTCGAGGACCCTTTCAATCACAAAGGCAGCTGCTTTTCTCACCTAACTTTTAGGTTGGCATTGCACAACAGTGAGGTTGATTGAAAGGAACTCTGCTGTTCTCAGACCCAGTTTCCCTATTGTGAGCATGCTTGTCAGGAGGGACGCTCTGCTTTATTTAGTTGTTTCGTGTATCATACACTCCACTGTCAGGGTAGCCATTTGTACTAAAGATCCTCCCCTGCACTGACTGGAATTAGACTGTTCTTGAACCAAGGAGGCCCAGGTGGCCATTGTATTACTTTGTCTTCTGTTTGCCTATCGACAGACTTCCCTTTGGTTTGTATAATGCCCTGCCCAAGGAACCTGGCTCAGGAATATCCTGCCTTAATGTTTCCTTACAGAGGTATAGGACTGTATCTATTACACCTGGGGGATTCTATTGCCCACTTTTTTTTTTTTTTTTTTTGCTGTAAGTGATCTGAAATGTATAGCTTAGTCTTGGGACAAATTTAATATGAGGATCAAAATCAACATGTGACAATGTAAAATAAAAAAAAGCTTTCCAAATTCATTGGATGCAAAATTTCGAGTTGCAAAGTTTTAAATACAGAATGACTTCAACAATGCAAAAAATTACATATATAGATTAAAAATTCCTAAATATTAGCAATGGTTATCATTGGGATAATAAGATTACAGGTGATTTAGATCTTCTTTATGTTAATATTTATTTCCATATGTTCCAGAACAGGTTTATGTCAAGGAAGAAAATAAATATTGCTTAAAGATTAAAAGCACTGATTCTGGAGTTATGAGAGCTTTATTCCTGTCCTGGCTCCCTTAAAAGTGGATTTTAAATGTCAAGTAGATTGACTCCAATGAGACTATTCTGAGGGTCAAGTTGAGACAATGGGTGCAAAAGCACTGTAAAAAATATAAAAGGATTATAAGGGGCCTCTCAAATGTCCCCAAAGGTACGTGGCAGCAAAGCCAGAAGTGAAGCCTGTGCTTACCTACCTGACTGTGGATGAGGGGCACATGATGAGTATTGGGTCTCAGAGAAAAGCAGGAGTCTAGTTGCTAAAACTAAACTGTAAGGTCAGAGCAAGAAATGCAAGGTTTATGTAGGGCTGAGTTTCTTGAGCTCACTAACTCTCTCCCTACTCTTGACAAGGTTGGTCCCAGAGAATGAAGCCAGACCGAGACTACAAAAATGAGTTACGAGCAAGGAGACTTGAGAATTGTAGAAAAAAGTCAACTATTAGATCATTATAGAATTTTTTTTTTAATAATGAGATATTGGGGACAGATTCCATAAATGTTTTTTAGCTTAACAGGACTCTTACAGGCAATTTCAATAGTTATGTTATAGGACATGGACCTGCCTTTAGTCTGTGTGATAATGAGCCATGCTATGACAAATGTACCTTGGCAGTCCTCTTAGACAGTGGAATCCCAGTGGCAAGTACCAGCAGGAGCAGCAGGTGTACAAATGATCCAGGGATCAAGAAAAGCAAGGAATCCATCTGGCAGTTTTTCATCATCCAGAAAAAAAAAAATTTACTGATGAGAGGGGGTGTGGAGTATGAGGGTCAGGGAAAGAAAAACAAGTTGTAGGCTATGATTCATGAACCAGGATTGCCTAAAAGCCCAGCTTGAGAAGCAATGTAGTCTTCACTGGACACAACAAGGAAAGTAAAGCAGTCCCCTCAATGGTTCAGCTTGCTCTCCCATGTGCTTAGTAATGCCATTAGGAGCAGCATTACCAAACTGAAAGTCCCTGGAGCACTTTTACTTTCCTTTTCCTCCTTTCCATGGGAGCATGTTTCCTCAGACTCATGTGGTTGTAAAGAACTAGGAGCTGTTCAAACTGTTTCAAGCAAAGGAGGTTTTCTTTTAACTCTTCAACATAGAACTCCCGAGTAGCTAAGAAAAGGAACTACGGTAGAGTAAGGCATGGGAAATCTAATCAGAACTAAGGCAAAATGGTCCCTCAATGCATCACTGCAACCATATTTCTGTCTATGCCTATTTCTTTCTATACTCTGATCTCTTATTATACTAACAAGCTTCCACTGCTTATTCATAGCTTCTGGGTCCTCAAATTTCAGCTTACACATGGCTCTGCCTTATCATAGCCACCTGGGATGTGGGTGGCACAGAGGTGTTTAAAAGAGTTGTGACCAGAATAGTGGCACAGATGTGTTTAAAAGCATTGTGACCAGGATAGTCAATACATAGTACTTTAATGAACATTTTGTTCATTAAAAATGGCAACCTACAATGGGGGAAATTGCTACAGAGTCAAGAGAGTAAAAACTCCATATGGACAAGGACTATTCTATCTTATTCATCATGGTATCCACAGTGCCAAAAAAGGTGTCCAGTATACAGCAGCTAAATGATTAAATGAAGACTTTCAGAAAACATTTAGTGCTCATCCTTGTAAGCAGAGTATTGTGCTTAATGATAGAGGGAAGGGATAAAAGAATTTTAAGAATTAGAATCCCTGCCTTTAAGGAGTTCTATCTAATTGAAAAAATAAGTCATGCAGATATAAAATCATACATTTATAATGGGTTTATCAGTAACGGTCCTGAGGTCATATTTAGTGGGACAATTGAAGAGAGCTTAATTAAGGGATTATTTACAAAAAGTTAAGGGAAACAAACAAAGGAAAGTGTATCACTAGAGAGTTTGCAGGAGATCCTAGATGTTACCATCCCTATATCTGAAGATGCAAAGGTGGGGAGAAGTTACTAGAATGGTAAGAGGAAGCAGTGATTGTGCAAGAGAGCTGCTGGACAGGAGCTGTGGCCTTTGGTAGAGTAGTTGGAAAGCTAGGAGAATAAAAACTGTGACTTTTTCACCTCCAACTTCTGATTTCTTACCTATGTCTCCTGTTGACTGACCCTCAACCTGAAAACAAAAGGCAGGGGAGCTCAAGGCAGTATATAAAGTTATACTTCTAGGGTATAGAACAGGGCAGAGAAGGATGAAGAATATATCAGAAGAGGAAAATTGTAAATATCTGACAAAGTGGGAGATACATTATTCTTTTGGTGTTCTGAGACTCAATTTCCAACGTTGCAGGGTGGGGGTGGGGGTCCCCTCACATCAACAAGCAATTCTTGGACATCAACAGGGTGTCCAAGAATTCAACTCAATTCTGACACTATCTATCCAGAGATATGATCAAATTCCATGGGGTTAAGGATTCGGCTCTATAAGACTGCCTCCCTCCCAACATCAGACACCAGTCACAAGCCCAGGTGTACTTCTGACCAACTAGCTGCAGATTGGAGGTTCCAATGACCCCCTCCAACTCAGGATGCCAATCGCAAGTCCAACTTACCTGTGCTTCTGACCAACTGGCTACAGATTGGAGGGTCCCATGACACCACTTCAAATGCCAGCCAGAAGTCCAGGTTGTTGCTTGTGCTTCTGACCAACTGGCTATAAATCAGAGGCTCCCACGACCTCCTCCTTGGGTTCAGTTAATTTGCTAGAGCAGCTCACAGAACTCAGAGAAACATTTTACTTACTAGATTATTGGTTTATTATAAAAGGATATAACACAGGAATAGCCAGATGGAAGAGATGCATAGGGCAAGGTATGGGGAAATGGTGCAAAGCTTTCATGCCTTCTCCAGGCATGACACTATCTCCAGATCTCCACCTGTTCACCAACCCAGAAGCTCTCCAAACCCCATTCTTTTGGGTTTTTATGGAGGCTTCATTACATAGGCATAATTGATTAAACAATTGGCCACTGGCAATTGATTCAATCCCCAGCCCCTCTTCCCTTCCCAGAGGTTGAGGGTGGGATTGAAAGTTCCAACCCTTTAATCACATACTTGGCTCCATAGGCAACCAGCCCCCATCCCTAGGTACTTTCCAAAAGTCATCTCATTAGCATAACAAAAAACACCTTTGTCACTCTCAATGCTTAGAGAATTCCAAGGGTTTTGGCAGCTTTAACTGTGCACAAAACCAAATATATATGAGAAATGTGTTTTGGTTATCTGAATGGCCAAATATGTATTTCTTATAAATCACAATATTGTTACTACACAAAGTGGGGTTCTCCTACCTAATGCACACAAAAAAGTGAATTAATTATGGCATCAGCTTTTGGGAAAATAAATCAGCTTTATTCTGCAAGATCAATCTGCAGGGAGACAGGGGGCCTGTGCCCTCAGATCTGTCTCCCTGATTTAGGATTTGGGGAGAAATTTTAGAGGTTAGGGAGAACAGGCTAGCATGTGGAAATGCTGGTGGGACAGGTTTTGATTGGTGGGCTTCATGCATTTATGATAAGGTTCTAAACATTTATAGTAAGATTTTAAACATTTATGGTAAGGTGGGGAAGGAATTTTAACATGGGATCTTCCTGAATGACAGCCTCCTTGCTTCTGATAAGAGTCAACTTTTAAGTTTTGGTCATGTCCCAGTCCCTTGGTTCCGTGGGGAGGAGAATCTTTGGTTCCATGGTCATGTCAGATCAAGATTTCTTCTTCTGTGCATGCTCTGGCTACGTGACTTTGCAAATTTTCTGAGAGATAATTCTTAACCACTCTGTTGATAAGAGATGGGCTCTGTTCTACTGGCTCTAAATGGGTCTGTAGTTACAGTATTGCAATTATTAATGTGATTTTTATCTTTTCTGCTTTATTGCATGTGGTTAATTCCTTTTCCAGCCAGAAGCAGATTGTTAACGCAGAGAAGCAAATAGAAGCAGGCCATCCTTTTGCTCCCAATCTCAAAGCTGACTCTTGTCTAGTCCATGGGGAGTGAATAATCTTGAGAGTCAGGCTTTGAGAACAAAGAGGTTCTTAATTCCAAAAGTTACCTATATAGTTCAAAAATAAATTTTAGAGGTTGAAATGCTGACTTTTGCCATTATCAATAATATAGAGAGGAAGGAAAATGTTTTTCCAATAGAGACTGGCAAGAGAAGAGACAGGGAGAAGCAAGAGTCAGATACAGTTCTCACTTATTTACCCTGTCCCTGCACAGCTGAACCTTGAGGGAGGACATTGTGGGGAAAACATCTAAATAAATTTGTGGGAGAATCTCAGAGGTTGACAGAGGGAGAAGTGCTTAGTTTTATTCTTCTCAGGGCACAGGCAGAGAATATTTTGTAAGCCCCGTGGCAAAGAGCTGTGTTTAGCGTAATAATACAGAGAAAAGTGGTGGTGCCCAGATAGCGGCTCAGAAATGTGTGAGAAAGGTGTCCAGATGGGTGAGCCAGAAGATAGCTTCAAAGGACTTCACACAATTAAGCATAGTGTAGAGAAGTCAACTGTAATTCTTAGTCCTCTCAAGATGCCCAAAAATCAAAAGAGGTTGAGGGTGGAATGAGTGAGGGGGCCACCATGACAGGAACGTTGTTACCCAAGGCTGTGGTAGAAACTGTGGAGACCAGAAACATGCTCTAAAAAAGTTAGATTCAACCAGTTGCACAGCAGAAAATACCAGCATAAGAGGCCCAGGGTCAAGATAAGATCAACCAGCTAACATTAGAGATCACAAGAAAAGAAAAGCATAAAGACATGAGCCCATCCCATCTCTGCGAGAACATATAAGCTTTCTTACACGTGTATATGTGTGTGTGTATATATATATATATATATATATACACACACACAACCATGTGTCGCTTAATGAAGATTATTTTGTCGTTGTGTGAACATTATAGAGTGTACTCATGCAAACCCAGATGGTATAGCCTACTACACACCTAGGCTATATGGTACTAATCTTATGAGATCACCATTGTATATGCACCATTGTATATGCAGTCGTTGACAGAAACGTCATTATGCAGCACATGACTGTATGTATATCATGACCAGCAGAGCGGGGAGTGGAGAGAAAATACACTTTCTCCCTGAACAACCTGAGTTAGCCATAAAAATATTTTTTAAAGAAGATTCTAAATTTCCTAATTTCCTTTAGTTGGCAAGTTTAAAACTCTACCTCCACCGCTAACTTCCTTCTCTGGAGAGGAGAGATAGATTTGATAAATGTTTAGAAAGTAAAAATAATTGATTGGATTGGGATGATGGAGAAGACAGAGGTAAGATTTCCTACTAGCTTCATCATCAGTTGAACAGTGGAACCACCAAAAGAGAGAATATAGAAGAAGTAGCATATTTACGTAGGAAGATGATGAGTTCAAACATAGACACATTGAGATTGACTGCCTATGGGGCATCCAGACATCCAGATGGATACAGACAATCAACCACACGAGATTAAGCTTTAAAGCAGAGGTCTAGGCTATGATCATAGACGTGATAGTAGTTAAACAGATATAATGAATTGTTGCCATCAAAGAGCACTTGTTTTGTGGCACGTCTAGTGCTAAGCCCTTTGCACATGTTGTCCCATTTGATACTTACTAATAAAATAGTTAAACTGAGGTTCAGAGGGGTTCAACCTCCTACATAAAGTCAAACAGTTAGTAAATAGTATAGCTAAAGTTTAAACTCCATTTTCATTTCAAACTCATGTTTTATGCAACACTCTCAGCCCTGAGAAACCATAAGAGCAGACATGTGGAATGAGGGGACCAGTGGGCCAAGGGTAGATAACCGTGAAGCACAGGCATTTAAGGTGTGGAAAGAGGAATAGGTGGCAATGAAAGAGGAAAAAGAGCCAAAAAGCCAAAAAAGGACTAGGAAAGAGTATGGTTACAGACACCAAGATAACAGACTCTTTGAAATTAGAGGTCAGAATCAAGGTTGTCACATTCCACAAAGAGAAATCAGGGAGGCCCAGCAGCATCTTAAGGTAGAGACGCACATCCTTGACCGAGCATGAGTACACCTAGAGGATACAAGCAACCTGCATGAGCAAGTAGCCCAGAGCCCCATTTTCCCCACCATGGGTGCGTCAATGCCCTTCTCAGTTCCCACCTATGGCTGAAAGAGAAAGAAGAAAAAGCCTGAGCTTGGTTACGGGATGGATGGCTTTATATGTGAGTGAAAGACAAAAGCGGATGACAGCTGCACTACAGCTTTACTTGGGGGTGGTTTGAGAGACAGTGGCAAGGAAATCTGCTCAATAGACTGAGCTTTAGATGATGCACCTGGTCATCTGTTTTGGTGGAAGGAAAAGCGTCCCTAAGTCGGACTATATATAGACTAATCAGCAGTGGTGAATGGCCTGATCAGCTGTTCAGGGGCCTGAAAGGAGAAAGATTGGAAGATCAAAACGAAGAGGCTTGATGAAGGGGCATATAGATGGACATATGAGAATGGACATGAATGTGAAGATCATTGTATCATTAACACCCCAGAAAGCAGCCACAAGGGAAGAGGCTCTAAACGACCAAGTAGACAAAGGATTTGGCCAGCTGATATTAGACAGATTTTGTCAGCAGCCACACGGGTGCTGGCATGGTGGGCACACGAATGAAGTGGCCATGGTGGCAAAGATGAAGGAAATGCATAAAGGAATGTGGCCACTTACCAAGGCCAATTTGGTTACATCTGCTTTTAGATTTCCTCTTGCCAGCAACAAAGACCAATATTGAGACCTCAGAATATCACTATTCCTCGAAGAAAGCAACCAGCCACTTCAAGGTGAGCTGGCACCAAAATAATAGACAGTTTCAAGTAGTAGGTCAGGATCAGGACTGTCAAATTCAGCAAAGAAAAGTCAGGCCCCTTCTATCCTAAAAGGGCCAGCAGGAATAGACATCTAGTCCAGGTATGAGTTTGATTGGCTCAACGAATACCACTATGTGGGTCTTACATAATGCCTGGTCCACAGGCATGGAATCCCACACAACATAGCATCTGATCGAGGAACACACTTTCCACTGAGGGAGGGATTGATATGGGCCTGTGACCATAGTTCTATTGGTCTTTGCACATATTGTACCACCTAGAACCTGCCAGCCTGATAGAGCTGTGGAATGGCCTGCTAAAGATGCTGCTGATGGGCCAGATCAGAGATAATACCCTGAAAGGATGGAGTACTATCCTTCAGGATGCAGAATATGCACTGAATCGGAGTCTCTTATAAGGTGCTCTGCCCCCAATACGAAGTATACATGGGTCCGTGAACCAAGGGCCTCCACGTACCATCACCTTATAAGCTACTTTGTGCTTCCCATCCCTGAAACTGTGGGCTTTGCAGGGTCAAATGTTCTGGTCCCCAGTGGAGGTGCAAACTACAGCTGCTACCTGGATATTTTGGGATCCTTGTGTTCAGGGATCAAGAAGCAAGAAGGATAATTGTCCCTAATATGGTCAGGGATAATTGGCCCTAATCAGCAGGAGGAGGTAGGGTTGTTGTTACACGATGGGAACAGGGAGGAATGGAATATGTGTGACACTCAGCGACTCAGTTGAGTGTCTTTTGGTACTCCTATGCTCAATTGTAACTGTGATTAGACAAGAGCAATAATGCAGTCTGAGAAGGATATGATTACCAGGGGCTCAGACTCTCAGAAATGAAAGATTTGGTCATACTACCAAGTAAGCAGAGGTGGCAGCTGAGAGTAAGAGGAATTTGAATAAACAGTGGAATAAGGAGATGATGACTGCCAGTTGTGGCCCCGAGACTAACTGCAGCAATGGGAGCTTTAATTTGTTCTGTTGACCTTCTCCTTCCAAGTTTCCCCTCAGAGCCCTGGAGGAGCCGCTATTCCCCACATATGTACAGAGATAAGCGGATCTGCACGGCATGTGTGTGGACTGTAGCAGACATGGAGATGCATTGCTCAAGAAAGCACCACTAGTTTCCAGGAGTATGGAAACTGATAGCTTCCAGCTCTTAACTTTTTTAGGATCTGCCTCAGTTTTGAACAGAGGACATGCTATTTGTGGGGTAGCCCCAGTCAATGACTGAACAAGGGGGGAGTACTAGGGGCTAGTTATTTCTGCCCAAGCAGCACTCCTCTAATGTTCAGTCTTTGCTCTAGATCTCTCTGTTGGACTGGTAGAGACTTTTGTCAGGTTTGCATTGCGGTCTGACAACTCCCACCCAATTTTGCTTCCTCCTTTTTTCTTTTATAAGTTTTACTTCCCCACAAACCTTCTTTATTTCTAACTCCATCTCAATGGCTGCGTTCCAGAGAACTCAACAGACAAGAAGGGCAGTGGGCTCTCTTCTGCTTCCAGCCTCCTTGCTTAAGCACCCCTTAGACATTTACCTGGAGGCCAACAGCTCTCTCTCACATTGTGCATTCTTCTTGTGACTGGCTTTGTAAAGCAGATCTACAATTTTCCTGAGTAAATGGACTCAGAGCCCATTTTGCAGTCCTACTTCTTGCCAAGATAAGTCCCAAGGTCTAAATTGGGGAAGTAGCGGGAAGGTACTTGGTCCTGAGGTCCCACATTTGTTCTCTAAGTTAGGGTTACCTGGGAACCTTGTCCAGTGGGAGTTATTGGGCACTTACTTCCATGTTTAGATCTGATACTTTGATCCTCACTTGTTCTATATTTGTAATCAATTGATTTTAGGGGCTGAGGCAATAAAGTAATGGGCATTCGAAACCTCCAAAAACAGACTTGAATAAAATACTTGTCTCAGCTATTCTGTGGTGTGTGATATCTTAGAGGCTTTAGATCAGCTTGGGGTGAGTTTGGATCAAAAGTCCTTTTAATATCCAAGAGCAGTTAGCTTCAGCTCACTAGTGAGAGGTGTCTCATCTGCACCATTTCACGCTTAGCTCTGGGATTCCTTAGTGTTCTTGTTCTTTCTCTGCCCATTTCCTCTCTCTCAACTATCCAGGAGAAACTCTCATGAGAGAAAGTGTTAGCGTGTTCTTTTCCTTAGTTTTCTTTCTCTGCTCAGAGGTGAGAAGCAATAGTCTTTCACCCTCATTCTCACTTTTATTTTCTCTTGAAGAAAAAAGTCTGTACTCTTTGTATGACTTTCCAGTTAATGTAGAAACTTTCTCTATTATGCTTTCTTTAAAGTACTTGTATATTATCTGGAATAAAATAGTTTTAATACACTTAAAAATTAATTTTGAGCAAAGATTTAAAGTGGTTTCATGACCATATGGAAACCTGTGAAGAGATATTTGAAAGCCCATATAGACAGCATTCATTAGTTACCCTCCCTCAAAGTTCTCTATTATCCATATAGTTGATTCACCAAATGCAAAACTTCTTTTCTTTCCATTTCCTTCACATTCCCTCTCCACAGTCAGCACCAAATTCCCCACTGGCCCTTCTGAAACATATGGTGGGGGGCGGGGTAGAGGGAGAAAGAGCTTTGCTTATGCATTCCACCCATATGAAGAGCTTCTGCCTGGATCTTTTTTCAGCATAAAAAAAATTCCACTTACATCTGTGTTCAGAAAATAGAGGAACTATTCTGGAGTTGGAGAGGGAAAGAAGCTCACTACAAAACATGCAGAGATGAAACGAAGTACAAAACTGAGCACATTTTATTGAGTCTTACCGGTCTAGAATTTGGTGCTTAAATGAACCAAATATTTGCCTTTGTTTTTTTTCCATGTTTTTGGGAAAAAACAAAAAAACAGGCTAAATGAAGGAAAATTTGTGGCGGACAAAACCCCCCAAACTATGCATTATAATCATTTAATAATCTAATTTTTGATTTTTATAATTTTTCTTTCCAAAGTAATATTGGTTTACCAGCAAAGTACAGCAGAAATCAATCATTTCTTGTTTAACTTCTTTTTTTTTTTTTGGTGAGGAAGATTGGCCCTGAGCTAACATCCACTGCCAATCTTCCTCTTTTTGCTTGAGGAAGATTGTCCCTGAGCCAACATCTGTGCCAATATTCCTCTATTTTGTATGTGGGATGCCGCCACAGCATGGCTTGATGGGTGGTGTGTAGGTCCACACCTGGGATCTGAACCCACAAACCCAAGGCTGCCAAAGCTGAGCATGCGAACTTAACTACTACACCACCAGGCTGGCCCCTCTTGTTTAACGTCTTAATTTTAGTTCTTTTAATTTTTCTTTTTTTAACCTTTTTATTGGTCTATGACAAACAAATAGAAAAGTGCCTTGTAACATACATATGGAAACACAGAGGAATACGTAGACACAGGTATAGCTCAAAGAATTTCCACAAAGTGAACATACCCAGAAAGTTCTCTATGCCTGCTTCAGTTACTATCCTCCTTCTCAAAGGATAACCACTCTCCTGTGGTTAACACCTCAGACTAGTTTTGTCTATTTTAATATTTTATATAAATGATTGACACTGTATGAATTCTTTTCTCTTTGGTTGTTTTGGCTCAACATAATGTTTGTGATCTTTGTTCATGTTGTTGCATATAGTAGAGAGTTTAATTTTGTTGCTGAATGTAATGATGATGATGGTATATAGTAATTGATTATACCACAATTATTTTTTTCCAAATTTGGGTTTTTACATTCTTGCACATGTCTTTTGGTGCATATATGGACACACTGTTGGGCATATATCTAGGAATGTAATTTTTGTGTAATTAGGTATGTGTATCAGCTTTAGTAGATAACGCAAACCAGTTTTCCTACATGATTGTACTAATTTATATTCTTATCATCGATAAAAGAGATTTTCAGTTATTCCATATCTGAAATTTTAATCATTCAAGTGAGAACAGAAGGAGAGGAGAGTTTGGGGAAGAAATACTGAAGTTAATGACTGCTGAATGCTTTTCAAATTTCATGAGAACTATAAGGCCACAAGTCAAAGAAATCTAATAATCTCCAAACATCAAAAATGCCAGGAAAACCACACCTAGGCACATCATAGTCAAGTCATTAAAAACCAAGAGGAAAATGTTAAAAGTATCCCTCCCTCCAAAAAAGACACTTTGATAATAAGAGTCACCGCTAAATTCTTAAAAGAAACAATGAAAGCCAAAAGGCAATGGGAAGATATCTTTAAAGTGATCAAAAACCAGGAATTCTATATCCAGTAAAAATACTCTTCAAAAATGAAGGTGAGACAAAGACATACTCAGACAAGCAAATACTAACAGAATTTGTGGCCAACAGGCCTATACTATGGAAACCAAATCTACACGCACCATGAAGATTTACCAGATGGTAAACATGTAGGTAAGTCTAAAATAACTTCATGTTTCTCATTCTTGAATTACTTTAAAATACAAATGATAGAGCAAAAATAATAATATATTCTCAGGTTTTAATATGTATATAGAAGTAAAATGCATGACAGCAATTGTGCAAAGATGGGAAGGGAGCAAGATATATACTGTTGTATGTTCTTACATTATATATGAAGTGATATAACATTAATTCAAAACAGATTGCTATTAGATAAAACTGAATACAGTAAATCTTAGATCAAAAATAAAAAATAAAAAAGAGGCATAAATAAAAAGCCAATATAAGATATAAAATGGTATAATAAAAATTGCTCAGTTAATGAAAAAAAGGCAGGAAAATAGAGAAAAGGAATAATGAACAGATATGACAACTAAAAAACATATAGTAAAACTAGTAGACCTAAACACAACAATACAAATAATTACATGAAATGTATGTGAACCAAACACTCCAATAAAAGGCCAGAGATTGTTAGACTGAATAAACAAAATCTACCTATATGCAATTTATAAAAGCTGCACTTCAAATAAAAAGACACATTTGAAAATCAATCAGTGTAATTTACCATATTATCAGAATAAAGGAGAAAAACCATATGATCCTTCTAATAGATGTGGGGAAAATATTTGACAGAATTCAACACCCAAACTTTTTATAGATGAAATGTCCCTCAACTATGCTAGATGGCAGCTATGAAAAATCTATAGCCCATATCATATTTAATGATGAAAGATTGAACACTTTTCCCTTAATATTGGGAAAAAGGCAAGCATGTCTGCTCTCTACTTCTATTCAAAACTTTACTGGAGGTCCTAGACAGTACAATTAAATGAGAAAAGAAAAGGCAAACAAAGTAGAAAGAAAAAAAGTCAAGCTACCTTGTTTATAGATGAGATAATCAGGTACATAGAAAATTCTAAGGAATCTATGAAAAAAGGTACTGGAATTAATAAGTGAATTTAGCAAGATCACAAGATACAAGGTCAATAATCAACAATCAATCATTTTTCCCCTATACTATTACTAAAAACTTGGAATATGTAATAAAAAACAATACCATTTATAGTATGTTAAAAGCCATAAAATGTTTAGAATAAAATAATAAAATATATACATGACCTATTCATAAAAATTTATATACATATAGGGAGAAACTATATATTCTCTATAATATATAGAAACTATAATTCATAAAATTATATATATATAGGAAGAAACTAAAGAGTATCTATATTAGTGAGGAAATACATCATGTTCCTGTATTACAAGATTAAATATTATTAAGATTTCTCTTCTCCCTCTATTCTGTTTCTTCTCTTCTGTTCAGTTTCTATGGAATCTGATCTACAGATTCAACCCAATTCCAATAAAAATCCAACCTGTCTTTTCTTTAGAAATGTCTAAGTTAATTCCACAATTTATATGAAACACAAATGACCTAGATTAGCCAAAATAACCTGCAAAACAAGAACAAAGCTGGAGGAGCTACCTGTCTTTAAGTCTTTTTATAAAACTACCATAATTATCATGAATGTAAGATAGACAAGTTGGTCAGTGAAACAGAATGGAGAGTCCAGATGGAGATCTGCAATTACATGGCCTGCGATTTTGTTATAGTCAACAAAGCAATTCAATGAGGAAAGGAAAGGCTTTTCAACAAATGGCACTGAAACAACTGGATATCCATGTAAAAAAGAAACTCAACCCCTATTTCACACCACACAAAAAATTAATTTAAGATATACCATAGCCTTAATGATAAAAACTATAACTATAAAGTTTCTAGAAGAAAATATTCGAGAATATCTTTAAGACCTTTGTCTTGGCAAAACTTTTTTAGATGGATCTTAGAAAGCACTAACCACAAAAGAAATAAAATTAATAAATCCAACCTCTTTATCTTGTTCATCAAAATTCACCATTAAGAAAAATAACAGGCAAGCCACAAACTATAAGAAAATGGTTTCAATGCATATATATAGTATAAAGGCCTTTTTTCAATAATAAAAAAGACAACCCCTTTACCCATTTAAAATCAAAATAGGTAAAGAATTTGAACAGGGACTTCACAAAGGGAGATATAGAAATGGCCAATTAACATGCAAAAAAGTGCTAATCATCGTTATCAACAGGGAAATGCAAGTTAATACCAAAATGAGATATTACTACAGACTCCCAGAATGACTAAAATCAAAAGAGATTTACAACATCAAACATTGGAAAGTCTGTACAAAAAGAACTCTTACACATTGCTCAAGGCAACGGAACAAAGGTACCATCACTTTGGAAAAAGATCTGGCAGTTTCTTATATAGCTAAGAATTTTCCTACCCTATGACTCAGCAATTCCACTTTTAGGTATTTATCCAAATGAAATGAAAACACTTGACCATTGAAAGCCTTTTATGAGAATGTCATAGCAGCTTTATTTATAATAGCCAACTGAAAACAGCCCAAACGTCCGTCAAGGGGAGAATGTATAAACAAAATGTGGTATATTCATTCAATGGAATACTACTCAGTAATAAAAAACAAAGGACTGCTACAAACAACAAAATGGCTGAATCTTAAAACTATTATGCTGAAGAAGTGAAAGAGTACATACCGTATGATTCCATTTATATGAAGCTAGAAGACACAACTAACACATGGTGAAAGAAATCAGAACAGTGGTTGCCTCTGGCAAGGCAGAATTGACAGAGTGGGACAGGAGGGAACTTTCTTGGGTGACTGAAATAGTCCACCTTTTGATAGGAGAGTGAGTTACATGGGTATATGCATTTGTAAATACTTAAAATCACGATGTAAGATCTGTGCATGTCACTGGATGCTAATCATACCTTAATAAAAACAATGTAAACAAATCTCTCACTTGATTGTGGGTTTAACTATTTCCTCTTTTATTTTTTTTCCACATTTCCTTTCTATTTTTTGATGCTATGATATTTAGGCAATACATATATGTTTATATATGCATAATATAATACACACTATATTAATATATAGATGGAAAACATATATGTGTGTGGATGTGTGTTCCTGATGACTTGACTCTTTTAATTATTATAAAATGTGCCTCTCTGTTTCTAATCTTCTTACCCTACAAATAAAGCCTACTTGTCTGTGATTGTAATCATTTTACAATCTTTCCTTTGGTTAGTGTTTACACGTTTGTATTTTCCATCCTTTTACTTTTAATCTTTCCATATTGTCATTTTAAAGGTATGTTTTATAAAGAACACATACTTTGTTTTCTTAACTTCAGTCTGATAATCATAATATTTTATTAGGGAATGTTTGGTCTATTTTCTTTTTTTTTTTTTTAATTTTTTGTTTATTGCAGTAACATTGGTTTATGACATTATAAAAATTTCAGGTGTACATCATTGTACTTCTATTTCTGCATAGATTACATCATGTTCACCACCAAAATACTAATTACAACCCATCACCACACACATGTACCGAATTATCCCTTTCACCCTCCTCCCTCCCCCCATCCCTCTGGTAAGCACAAATCCAATCTCTGTCCCTATGTGTTTGTTTATTGTTGTTATTATCTACTACTTAATGAAGGAAATCATACGGTATTTGACCTTCTCCCTCTGACTTATTTCACTTTGCATTATACTCTCAATGTCCATCCATGTTGTCACAAATGGCTGGATTTCATCGTTTCTTATGGCTGAGTAGTATTCCATTGTGTATATATACCACATCCTCTTTATCCATTCGTCCCTTGATGGGCACTTAGGTTGCTTCCAAGTCTTGGCTATTGTCAATAACGCTG
Source organism: Diceros bicornis minor (assembly GCF_020826845.1). Lineage (NCBI taxonomy): Eukaryota > Metazoa > Chordata > Mammalia > Perissodactyla > Rhinocerotidae > Diceros > Diceros bicornis. The sequence continues at coordinate 50,570,239 of NC_080743.1, forward strand.
CAATGAACACAGGGGTGCATGTACCTTTACAAGTTGGTGTTTTCAAGTTCTTTGGATAAATACCCAACAGTGGAATAGCTGGATCATATGGTAGTTCTATCCTTGATTTTTTGAGGAATCTCCATACTGTTTCCCATAGTGGCTGCACCAGTTTGCACTCCCACCAGCAGTGTATGAGAGTTCCCTTTTCTCCACATCCTCTCCAACACGTTGTTTCCTGTCTTGTTAATTATAGCCATTCTGACGGGCGTGAGGTGATATCTCATTGTAGTTTTGATTTGCATTTCCCTGATAGTTAGTGATTTTGAACATCTTTTCATGTGTCTGTTGGCCATCTGTATATCTTCTTTGGAGAAATGTCTGTTCAGGTCTTTTGCCCATTTTTTAATTGGGTTGGTAGTTTTTTTGTTGTTGAGATGCATGAGTTCTTTATATATTTTGGAGATTAAGCCCTTATCAGAAGTACGGTTTGCAAATATCTTCTCCCAATTGTTAGGTTGTCTTTTCGTTTTGTTGATGGTTTCCTTTGCTGTGCAGAAGCTTTTTAGTTTGATGTAGTCCCATTTGTTTATTTTTTCTATTGTTTCTCTTGCCCGCTCAGACGTGGTGTTTGAAAAGATGTTGCTAAGACCAATGTCGAAGAGTGTACTGCCTAGGTTTTCTTCTAGAAGTTTCACAGTTTCAGGTCTTACATTCAAGTCTTTAATCCATTTGGAGTTAATTTTTGTGTATGGTGTAAGGTAAGGGTCTACTTTCATTTTTTTGCATATGGCTATCCAGTTTTCCCAACACCATTTGTTGAAGAGACTTTGTTTTCTCCGTTGTATGTTCTTGGCTTCTTTGTCAAAGATTAGCTGTCCATAGATGTGTGGGTTTATTTCTGGGCTTTCAATTCTATTCCATTGATCTGTGTGTCTGTTTTTGTGCCAGTACCATGCTGTTTTGGTTACTATAGCTTTGTAGTATATTTTGAAATCAGGGAGTGTGATACCTCCAGCTTTGTTCTTTTTTCTCAGGATTCCTTTAGCTATTCGGGGTCTTTTGTTGTTCCATATAAATTTTAGGATTCTTTGTTCTATTTCTGTGAAAAATGTTGTTGGAACTTTGATAGGGATTGCATTGAATCTATAGATGGCTTTAGGAAGTATGGACATCTTAACTATGTTAATTCTTCCAATCCAAGAGCACAGAATATCTTTCCCTTTCTTTGTGTCTTCTTCAATTTCTTTCAGAAATGTTTTATAGTTTTCGGTGTACAGATCTTTCACTTCTTTGGTTAAGTTTATTCCTAGGTATTTTATTCTTTTTGTTGCAATTGTAAATGGGATGGTATTCTTAATTTCTCTTTCTGCTACTTCGTTGTTAGTGTACAGAAATGCAACTGATTTTTGTATGTTGATTTTGTATCCTGCAACTTTACCATATTCGTTTATTACTTCTAAAAGTTTTCTGGTGGATTCTTTAGGGTTTTCTATATATAAAATCATGTCATCTGCAAATAGTGACAGTTTCACTTCTTCCTTTCCAATTTGGATCCCTTTTCTTTCTTTCTCTTGCCTGATTGCTCTGGCTAGGACTTCCAGTACTATGTTAAATAGGAGTGGTGACAGTGGGCATCCTTGTCTGGTTCCTGTTCTTAGAGGGATAGCTTTCAGTTTTTCACCATTGAGGATGATATTAGCTGTGGGTTTCTCATATATGGCCTTTATTATGTTGAGGTACTTTCCTTCTATACCCATTTTATTCAGAGTTTTTATCATAAATGGATGCTGTATCTTGTCAAATGCTTTCTCTGCATCTATTGAGATGATCATGTGATTTTTATTCTTCATTTTATTAATGTGGTGTATTACGTTGATTGATTTGCGAATGTTAAACCATCCCTGCATCCCTGGAATAAATTCCACTTGATCATGGTGTATAATCTTTTTAACGTATTGTTGTATGAGATTTGCTAGTATTTTGTTGAGGATTTTTGCATCGATGTTCATCAGTGATATTGGCCTGTAATTTTCTTTTTTTTGTGTGTTGTCCTTGTCTGGTTTTGGTATCAGGGTAATGTCAGCTTCGTAGAATGAGTTAGGGAGCTTCCACCCCTCCTGAATTTTTTGGAAGAGTTTGAGAAGGATAGGTATTAAGTCTTCTGTGAATGTTTGGTAGAATTCCCCAGGGAAGCCGTCTGGTCCTGGACTTTTATTTTGGGGGAGGTTTGTGATTACTGTTTCAATCTCCTTACTGGTGATTGGTCTATTCAAATTCTCTACTTCTTCTTGATCCAGTTTTGGAAAGTTGTATGATTCTAAGAATTTATCCATTTCTTCCAGATTGTCGAATTGGTTGGCATATAGCTTTTCATAGTATTCTCTTATAATCTTTTGTATTTCTGAAGTGTCTGTTGTAACTTCTCCTCTTTCATTTCTGATTTTACTTATTTGTGCCTTCTCTCTTTTTTTCTTGGTGAGTCTAGCTAAAGATTTGTCAATTTTGTTGATCTTTTCAAAGAACCAGCTCTTGGTTTTATTAATTTTTTCTATTGTTTTTTTGGTCTCTATTTCATTTATTTCTGCTCTGATTTTTATTATTTCCCTTCTTCTGCTGATTTTGGGCTTGGTTTGTTCTTCTTTTTCCAGTTCCTTTAGGTGCATTGTTAGATTGTTTATTTGAGATTTTTCTTGTTTGTTGAGATAGGCCTGTATCACTATAAACTTCCCTCTTAGAACCGCTTTTGCTGTATCCCATAAATTCTGGCATGTCGTATTTTCATTTTCATTTGTCTCCAGGTATTTTTTGATTTCTTCGTTAACCCAGTCATTGTTCAGTAGCATTTCATTTAATCTCCATGTATTTGTGGCTTTTCTGATTTTCTTCCTATAATTGATTTCTAGTTTCATACCGTTGTGGTCAGAAAAGATGTTTGGTATTATTTCAATCTTCTTAAATTTATGGAGACTTGTTTTGTGGCCTAATATGTGATCAATCCTGGAGAATGTTCCATGTGCATTTGAAAAGAACGTGTATTCTTCGATTTTTGGATGGAATGCTCTGTATATATCTACTAGGTCCATCTGTTCTAGTGTGTCGTTTAAGGCCAATATTTCCTTATTGATCTTCTGTTTGGATGATCTATCCGTTGGTGTAAGTGGAGTGTTAAAGTCCCCTACTATTATTGTGTTACTGTCTATTTCTGTTTTTATGTCTGTTAATAATTGCTTTATATATTTAGGTGCACCTACATTGGGTGCGTAGATATTTACAAGTGTTATATCCTCTTGTTGGATTGTTCCCTTGATCATTATGTAATGCCCTTCTTTGTCTCTTTTTACAGTTTTTGTTTTAAAGTCTATTTTGTCTGATATGAGTACTGCTACCCCAGCTTTCTTTTCATTGCCATTTGCGTGGAGTATCTTTTTCCATCCCTTCACTTTCAGTTTGTGAGTGTCTTTAGGTCTGAAGTGTGTCTCTTGTATGCAGCATATATATGGGTCTTGTTTTTTCATCCAGTCAGCCACCCTATGCCTTTTAATTGGAGCATTTAGTCCATTGACATTTAAAGTAGCTATTGATAAGTATGTACTTACTGCCATTTTTTAACTTTTTTTTTTTTTCTCAGTGTTTTAGCAGTCCTTCTCTGTTCCTTTCTTCTTCTATACAGAATTGATGGTCACTTTAGTTTGACCTCTGTCTGAAAGCTGTACTCTTAACTCCCCTCCTCCCTCTTTTTATGTTTTTGATATCATATCTAACCTCTTTTTTGTGTATTTGTATCCATTATGTTCTAATCATGGAAATAGATAATTTTTCCTATTTGTGATCTTCTCATTTCCCCTTAAATCAGTCCCTTTAACATTTCTTGTAGCACTGGTTTCTTGGTGACAAACTCCTTTGATTTTTGCTTATCTGGGAAAATTTTGATCTCTCCTTCCATTTTGAATGATAACCTTGCTGGGTAGAGTATTCTTGGCTGTAAGTTTTTTCCTTTTAGCACTTTAAATATATCATGCGATTCTCTTCTAGCCTGTAAGGTTTCTGCTGAGAAGTCAGCTGCTAGCCTTATGGGGTTTCCTTTGTATGTAACTTGACATTCTCTTGCGGCTTTTAGGATTCTGTCTTTATCTTTAATTCTGGACCTTTTGATTATGATGTGTCTTGGTGTGGGCCTCTTTGGGTTTATCTTGTTTGGGGCTCTCTGTGCTTCCTGTACCCGGATGTCTGTTTCCTTCCTTAGGTTAGGGAAGTTTTCATCTATTATTTCCTGAAATAGAATCTCTGCCCCCTTGTCTCGCTCTTTTCCTTCCAGGACACCTATAACACGGATGTTAGTGCGCTTGATGTTGTCCCAGAGGTCCCTTAGACTGTCCTCACTCTTTTTAATTCTTTTCTCTTTTACCTGTTCACCTTGGGTAATTTCTTCTAGTCTTCCGTCCAGCTCACAGATCCGTTCTTCTGTATCCTCTACTCTGCTTTTGAGTCCTTCTAATGAATTTTTCATTTCCAGTATTGTACTCTTCATTTCTGATTGGTTCTTTTTTATATCTTCCATTTCTTTGTTGACATTCTCACTGAGTTCATCTATTCTTCTCCCCAGATCAGTGAGCATCCTTAACACTCTTAGTTTGAACTCTCTGTCAGGTAGGTTGCTCATTTCTGTTTCACTTAGTTCCTTTTCTGGGGTTTTGTCCTGTTCCCTTACTTGGAATGTATTCTTTTGCCTCCTCATTTTGCCTCTTTCCCTGTGCTTGTGTCTACGTATTAGGTAGGTCAGCTACGTCTCCTGCTCTTGGATAGGTGACCTTATGTAAGTGATGCCTTAGGAGGCTTCCAGTTTGCTTCCCTCAATTCTCCATGTTCCAGGGGTGACCCCATGTGGGCTACGTGTGTCCTTCTGTTGTGGCCTGTTTGCTCTCCCTGTAGGTGCCCAGGGAGGCCGAGTTATGCTCCTGGCCAGCTGTTGTAATGCTCAGCTGCTTGTAGTTGTTGTGGGCCCTTCAGTCTCTTTATGAGGTGTGGGGAGCCCTAGCACAGTTGGCTGCAAGTTCTAATACCACATTTGTGTTGCAGTATTTCTTTTAAGTGAGTAGGCCCCCAGCATGGCAGGTTGTTAGGCTCAGGGCCTTACAATTGCTGTAAGCCTCTAGCCTATTAGGTCTCTTGTCAGCATTCTGAGGATTGCAGCTGGGTGGGGCTGGCCTCAGGCACAGGAGCACCCAATCGTTTCAGGCTTTGGAAGGTGGGGCAAACCTCCTATGTGGGTCTTTGAGAAGCACAAGTCTTCTGCAGCTGACAAACCCTGCCGCCCACAGGTCCACACACACAGTCAACAATGTCCTGCCCCGTGTGAGCGCCCCGACCTCCCCAAGCGGACCCAGTCTCTCCACGGCGGGAGCCCCACACACTCTGACACTGCCCCACACTCTCCACCCGCTCCTTGTGCACACCCTGCCCCACTCAAGTCGGCTCAGTTGCCAGGCTGCAGAGAATCCAGTCACCAATCTATGCAGGCCCACACGTTGCCTGAGGGCTTGTTGTTGGGTGGGGCCAGTCTCTAGGGTGGGCTGCCTGCCCTGGCTGAGCTGGATTAAATCGGTGCTCTAGTGGGTGGGGCAGACCCTGGGCTAGCAGGCCTCAGGGAGAACTCCAATGGCGTCTGTGTCAGCACACCCACATCGGGCCACAACAATGGCCGCCGCCAATTTCCCAGTCCCTGGAGAGGTCTCACCCCTCACCGAGATGCACTCAGGGCCTATTAGGTGAGTCTCTTTTCACCACAGCACTGTGCACCTTTCTTTCTGGTGATTTTAGGATGCTTTCTGAAACGGGTGAGTTTGCGCGCGGGCCCTTTAAGAGCCAGTTTTAGTTTCTTTGTGAACCGGGTTTTCTGGGGGTGCTCCCCAGTGTTTTAGTAGCAGGCAAAGTCAGATATTATGCTGCTGGTCTCGATTGTGCTGGGTCCACAAAATGCCCCCAGCGGGGGCGCTCCCTGGCTCAGGGCCCCGCGCCTCCAGGGAGGCTGCGTACCTGTGAGCTGCTCCCGGCGGCCGTGAGGCAGGCGGCTTGTGAAGGCGGCGTTTTTCCTCTCCAGAAGGGAGTCTCTGCCTCTTCCACCTCAGTTAGGATTGTCCGTTGTTGCAGGAGTTCCTCTTATGCAGTTTTCAGTTCTGTCTCAGGGGTAATTTTTCTACGAGTAGTTGTAAATTGGCTGTGTCCACGGGAGGAGGTGAGATCTGAGTCTGCCTACGCCGCCATCTTGACTCCACCTCCTGGTCTATTTTCACTTGATGTAATTACTGATATATCTGGGTTTCCATCTATACCTTATAATTTGCTTTCTACTAGTTTCACCACTTCTGTGTTCATTTTTCTCTCCTTTCTTATTTTCTTTTGGATTAATAATTTTTAAAAATTTTCCCCTCTATAAAACTGTTAATAAAATTCTATAATTTTTCTGTTTCATTTGTTTTTAATTATATTTTTTGTGTTAAGAATCATTTCAAACATATAGTTCATAAGTGAACCCACCCATCAACTTTCTAAAATCTTAATATTTTGCTATATTTGATTTAAATCTTTATTTTGAATTTTGAAAGTACACATACAGTTGAAGCCTCCTGTGTTAATTCTCTAAGTATTTATTGCTGTGACACAATTTATATGAAAATGAAATGATTGGGCGAGCGTCACTCTAACAAAGAATGATTTCAAACTTCACACATTTTCCAAGAGGGATAGCTGTCTCTTTCTTTTCTTCAGTGATGAGAAATGCATATTTTATAAATTACAGAATCTATTTCTCCCCACTGAGTGTGCTTCATTTAGACATATTTCCTACCAAAAGGAAGGCAACAGAAAATAATTGTTCCATTTACTGACATAGAAGAACACAGCACTAGTACTGAGTGCTTTTTCTTTGCTTCCTGCTTGCATCCTTCTATTGAGTCTCACCACTCTCCTTCAGTTATTGCCCACTCTGTAATGCTCAAGAGATACAACCATTTCCCCATCAACGAGACCTCTTTAAAAAGGAACAAAGCCTGAGGCAATAAACTGTCCAAAAATATGGTCCTCTTGTACAAGAATTTTCAATTTCCAAAGCCCCTTTACTTACATAATCTTAGTGAACACTCAAGACAATTCTGTGAGGCAGGCTGGGTGGATTTTATTCTCCCTATTTTACAATGTGAAAACTGAGAGTTCCACAGAAATCCTCGCTTAACATCACAAGCCCACTAAATGAGGAAACCGGGACTGAAACAAAATTCTCTAAAGCTCTTTCCACTGACCAAATTTTAAGTGAAGTTTTAAGAAGTTGGCAAGGTGTGCCTTCCATGCTGTTTCCTAAACCTAACTTAAATCTCTCCCAGCCCACACCCAACAATCTTCTACAGCCCTCCCATAGCTGCCACCTGCTCCACCCCTGCAGCGCTTCTCTATGCCGTTCTTTGTCCTAGCACCCCACACCACATACTTTTTCTGATACTTACTAGTGCTTAACAGCCCGGTTTCTCATTCCCTTAGGGTTCTGATTTTTGCTAGGTGACAAGAGAGAACTTGATAAATTGATAGTCATGGGCTTTTTATTACCACTTTGTACTTAGAATACACACTGACATTCTGAAGGCAGTGGAGACATCTTCAGCCAAGTCAGTAACCATAACGGTGGACACTTCAGTGTCCAAAGAACAGGGATGATCACGAAGACAGTTCAGTCCTGTTGGGTGACAGACCCATTAGAAATAGCAGTCAAAGACATAGATTAATTATACCCTGTGAACTTGGAGCCCCAAGGAAATGGAAACCAAATTTCTCCTTGCCCATATTCAGTATGGCTCCCTATGTTTTAGGCTATTTGAAAAGCTGAATGCAAACTGAAGTGAATCTGTTTGATAATGCCGACCTCCTTCTCCTCAACCTCTCTGAAATCAAGATTGCCAACCTGGGAGAGATATTACATCTTGTCATTTTTCCAGCCCTCAGTTCCATGGGTGATAAAAGATTCCTACTACACCCATAAAGCACTGAGGCTTCTGTCCACTCTTAGGCTTCAAGTCTATGTCTCTGGAAATGTCATTTAATCCCTGGTAAAAAAAATGCTAAGGAGAAAAATGTATAAATGAGTCCTTGGCTCATAGAATAGAAACCTTTTCAGCATCAACTAAAGGCAAAGAATCAGTAAGAAAATCAAGAATATGACCTCTGTGTAATGAATAGGCACAATTTCTCCTTTGACAACTAGCTCTGAATCGTATATCTTTTGATGTTAAAAGTTCTGTTTCATACTGTGACAATTAAATGGAACTGATCTGAATTTTCTTCTCCCAAAGGTTCTCCTGTGTCTCAGCCTCAACATTTGCTTTGTCCTTTATCCTATCCTTTGTGTCTCCTTCTCCACTCTTCAGATTGTGAGTTTTCTTTGGTAGGCTGTTTTCTATCAGGTCGGATTTTGTTGAATGCCCAAGAGACTCATGTAATTCTGACCAGTGTTGATGGATTGAATAAAGTCACTAATCATTAAGTGAAAGTTATTCCAGACAAAAGAGGAAGGGGGTTGAGAGGAAAGATGAAACAGGTGCCCTGTGAAGAGGGAGTAGTTTTCTGATTCTTGAACTTGGCAGATTTCAGACAAAAACAGCTATTTGAAAGACATAGGTGCTGATGGAATGCATTAATTGCTGTCATCAGAATTTTAGATGCACTTGAGAGTTGCTAGCAGTCCTGGCATAGAATTTTCAGGAATCTTCTCTTAAGAAGAAAAGGTAAGCACTGATTGTAACAGTGCCTGAAGGTCAGACCTCAGGGTAGTGCTAGAGACAAGTGTCCCCTGCACCTTTGTCCCTCCTATCCATACCACAGACTTCTGGCTCTTTCATTATGCTCTCTTAAGGGAGCACCAGGTCAGGATGCTTGCCTCTTTGCCTCCTTTCTGCCTGTCTGACTTGCTGACTCAGGGTCACGTTTGTTGGTGTCATGTAACATTAACCATGATTTAAAAACTCAATACTTTGTAATTTTGTAAAATTATAAACCACTGTGTTTTGAAATCATGGGCCCTCAGCTTGTTATTCACCAATCCTAGATTAACAGGGTAAAAACTGTTGGATTTTCTATACAAATCTAAGCAGATTTTTCATTTCTTAAGAGCATACGTCAAATATTTTTTAAAAACTGACATATACTAGTCCATAAAGCAAGTCTCAAAAATTTCCAAGAATGAGTGTAATATAGACCTCACCCTCTAAGTACCATACAAATAAGTTAGAAATCAGTGACAACAAGAAAAAAATTTTTAAACTCACTTCTTTTTTTGTTTTTTGGTGAGGAAGATCAGCCCTGAGCTAACATCCATGCCAATCCTCCTCTGTTTGTTTTTATTTTTGCTGAAGAATACTGACCCTGAGCTAACATCCGTGCCCATCTTTCTCCACTTTATGTGGGACGCTGCCACAGCATGGCCTGACAAGTGGTGCATCAGTGTGCGCCCAGGATCCAAACCCAGGACTCCAGCAGCGGAGCGCACGCACTTAACTGCTACGCCACAGGGCCGGTCCTTTAAACTTACTTCTGAATAATAGATAGGTTGGTGAAAACATCATGAGAGAACTTAGAAAATAAGTAGAACTAAGGGGAAATGACAATACAACATATGCAAAATTTTGGAATACAGCTAAAGCAGTAATTAGAGAGAAATTTATGAATTTAATGTTAATATTTATATTAGAAAATAAAAAATACTAAAAAGTAATGTGCTAACATACAACTTAAGTCAAGAAGGAATGACAGAATAAAACCAAAAATAGAAGAGAAAAGTTAATAAAGAACATAAATCAATGGAATAGAAGACAAAGAAACCATAAAGTAAATAAAATAAAAGTTGATTCTTTAAAAAGATCAACAAAATACAAATCTCTGGTGAAACTGATAAAGAAAAATGAGAGAAAACACAAATCAACCACATTTAGATGAAAAATGATGTATTACAGATACAGCAGAAATTAAATGGATAATGAGAAATTAATATGATCCTTTCAAGGTTTGATTTTATGATCTTTTAGGGAAGCTCTAGAGTGGCCTTTATTCAGGGGTACTGTAGTTCCACTAAGGTATTGCTTTTCTGCAATCTCTACTGAACATTCTATATATTCAATGAGATTTTTCCAAATAGTTGGGGGGAACTCAAATGTCTGCCAGCCCTGGGGAAGTTCTGGAATTGTTGGTCTTACAGTTATCTGATGCTTTTCTTTCCTTGCAAGTTGTTCTCTCTTGCCCTCACAGCATTTCAATCTCTGCAAGCACAGACTGTATTCAGCCAAATACTCAAGGAGACCCCTATGAAGACTTTTAGAACTTTTTCTCTTAGTAGATTCCCTCTTCTTGAGCCTTCTGCCCCCAATTCTAGCTTCCTTGACATCCTTGAACTCTGTTCTCTGTCTCTTCATCTGAACAAGATTGTTGAACTCTACTTGGGCGTCCCATCCTTGCACCACAATCCAGGAATTATGTGCAGGCAAAAAGCCTATGTGAAGATGGGGCCCATCTCATTTTTTTTTCCTTTTCTCGGTGATCACAGCCCTGTGGTCCAATGTCTAATATTAGCTTCCTCTATTTTGTCTAGGTTTCTAGTTATTTACAGTGAGAGGGTAATTCCAGACCATTTTGCTCTCTCTTGGCTGGTGGCGGAAGTCTACCCGAGTTATTTTAAATTCTTGTCTGCTAATTCCAATATCTGGATTGCCCATGGGTCTGTTTCTATTGCCAGATTTTTCTATTGATGATAAATAACATTTTCCTATTTCTTCACGTCTACTAATTTTGATTTTATACCAATAATTGTGTGTCGCATTACTCAGGCCGGATTCAGATCTTTTTCATGAATAAGTTTGATTTGTTCTAGAGGTCAGTTAAATTACTGGTGGATCGCCTTTATTTTGTGATGGCTTGCTTTTAGACTTTATATAGGGTTGGTCTATTTCAGTTTTTCCCTTGGTCTTAGAGACAATATTTTAGTCATGGGGCATATCTTTATGCCTAAAGTGTGGCCAGGCTTTGGTTTTAATGGAAAGTCCAAGCCTCTCCAGATGGACGCAAACTTTAAACCCTTGGTCTCCCCTGCAGTGGAAAGCCACTGAAATTTCCGCTCAGCTCCATCAGCTCCAGCTATTGTTTTTCTTTATAGTCTTTCCTTGATCATGAACAATTCAGGAGTCAATCAAGGATTTGAGGAGAGTTTCTTTGTAGATTTGGGGGGTCCTCCCACTGTGGCACCATCATTTTTTAGATTTCTCTTCTGTTCTCTGTCTCCTCAGGCTGTTAAGACTGCAGCCTTCTCTCTCCCCTTAACACCACATAGATTTGGGATTATCCTCCGAAGAAAAGCCCTATAAATGTGAATCTCACCCAGCGTGGCCCTCTTCTATCAAGGGCCAAAGCACTTTCAGTTTTTGATTATCTTTGGTCACTCTCCAGTGCTTTATAACTTCATTTTTATATTTGTGCAGAGTTTATAATTGTTACTGTCAGGAAGGTTAGTCTGATACAAGCTACTCCACCATGGCTTGAATCCAAAACCAGTTTTTTGCTTGACATACTTACAAAATAGTATGTTTCCAATGAATTTTTAAATAAATTCAGCAGGTAAAATCACAATTTTATTGCAGCATATTTAACATTGGAGATACTCCAGTCAGTCTTTCAAACTTACATGTCTCTGTTGAAACCCTATTGTTGTTCTTCAAAATTTTTAATTTACTACCTCTTGTACGAAATATGCTCTGATTTTTAAAAAGCTATTCACCAGGTACTGATACTCGTTTAATAGACATTATTTCTTTCAACTCTCACTACAGTATAAAAGGGAGGTGGTATCTCAACCCTCATGTTACAGCTGAAAGCAGCTTAGCGAGAAGAAATAACACGCCCAGTGTTACAGCTTAGAAACTAAGGAATTTGAGATTTGAACCAAGTATTCTGTATATACTTTTGGACATTATGCTACTGCCTCTTGGCATAACTCTCTAGCCAGAAGTAATCTCTCTTTTCTTCAAATTCCCTTAGCACGTTAAATCCTTTTGGCCATTAATCATACTCTGCTTCATTATCGAAGTCTGTTTTTATTTCCCTGTAGGCCTTGAAGTCAGAGGCCATATCTTATTCATGAGCTTCCACGAGAAATTTTAAAACAGACTTGGATTCAAATCCCACTCTCTCACTTACTGACTGACCTTGTATGAAATCATAGAACTTTTCTAATTTTTTTTCCACTCATAGAGTGGAGACTAGAGCACTGCATATGGTTGTTGTGAAATCCAAGATAACATACTAGACTCATAGTAAGCATCAGTAAGTGGCAGCCAGTATTATTAAAGTTCCTTAGAGGTGTTTTCCCATGTAGCATCTTATTTAATCACTACAACAACCATGAAGTCATTAGTATCTTCATTTGCCGGAAGAGAAAACTGCTTTACAGGAGCAGGAGACTTTCAATAGCTGTTTCTGAAGGAATGACTCTTAGCATGGCCTTTAAACGCCTCTCCAGACACAGAGATTCTTGCTGTAACAAGGAACCCTTGCCCACCTTCCCCCTTACACGGGGGCAAGGTGAAAGGTTGGGTAGCAGCTCTCAAATCAATCTTTGAAAGCGAAAGCAGTTGACCCTTTGCCAGCATTCTCTGGTCTAATTGCCTTCCCGCAGTGAAACCTTTATTTTGAAACAGGACTCCAGAGCCACCACTGGCTAAAAAGACAAAAATAATGTCGTTAACTCTGTTTGTTTTGCTTGGGATAAAGTGTCCTGAACTCATAACAAATGTCCTCTTGTTAGCAAATGGAAAAGCATAATTAAGATGGCTTTTCCACCACTTTTAACGAGCTTTCAGTTTCCTCTCTACCTCAGTCTCTCATTTTTTTAATGATACACCAATTTCCTCCTGCCCAGCATTCACAGATACTTTAAGCAATAAAACAGACAGCTTTGATTTTCGTCTTAGTGTGAGGTTTTGGTAGTAATTTATTCATCTGCAACCTGCACCACACTCTTCTCGTGCTAAATGGTCTGTTAATCTTTAAAAATTAACAAGGTGTCTCAGGCCAAAATATGAAAGACAAAAGGGAAAAAGAAATGAAAGAGAAGGAGATTCAAGGAGGAAAGAAGGGTTCTACTTAGGGTAGTGTGGAAACATTGATATTTTCATTCTGCTGCCTTCAACTTCAGCGTCTTCTGGCAACATAGGCCCACAATGAAGACTTTTTCCTGGTTTCCCGCAACCCCTTTCCAATTAAGATCCAAGTGTAACCCAGTCTGCCCACACTGGGAAGCTGGTTGGGGCCTGGCTGACGTAAAAGAGACCGCACTGTGGGGCCAGGAGCAGCAGGCAGCTGCTGGAAGATGTGGAGGTGGTGAAGGGCAGAGAGAAGGGCCTTTCTAAAGGCTGTAGGATCAGCCCAGCCCAGCCTGCTGCCTGCCATCTGGAGAAAGGCAGCTTTGGCAGATTTGGGCAGCCAACTGCTTATTTATGAAAAGTCATTTTCTAAAAAAATAACTTTAATAGCTCTTTACGAGTTTCAGAAATTCTGGAGCTGAGTACGAAGATTCGATTTGCACTCAGCATAAAACTGTGCACCCTGGGGGCCAGCCAGGTGGTGTAGCGGTTAAGTGCGCACACTCCGCTTTGGCGGCCCCGGGTTCATGGGTTCGGATCCTGGGCGCGCACCGATGCATCGATTATCAAGCCATGCTGTGGCAGCGTCCCATATAAAGTAGAGGAAGATGGGCACAGATGGTAACCCAGGGCCAATCTTCCTCAGCAAAAACAGGAGGATTGGCATGGATGTTAGCTCAGGGCTAATCTTCTTCACAAAGTAAACAAATAAATAAATAAAATTTCTTCAGTGATGCTTTGTAGTTTTCAGAGTACAAGTTTTGAACTACTTTCCTTAAATTTATTCCTAAATATTTTCTTCCTTTTGGTGCTATTGTAAATGGAATTGTTTTATTAATTTCATCTTTGGATTGGTCATTGCTTTTGCATGGAAATACACTTTTGTATAGTGATCTAGTATCCTACAATCTTGTTGAAAATGTTTCTTAGTTCTAATAGTTTCTTTAGTGAATTCCTTGGGATTTTTTTCCATATATGATCATACCATCCTCAAATAGAGATAGTTTAACTTTTTCTTTTCCAAGCTGGATGATTTTTATTTTTTTTCTTGCCTGATAACCCTGACTAGAACCTCCAGTACACTGCTGAATAGAAGTTGTTCCTGATCTTAGTTGTGTGTCTTTCATTGATGCCCTTTGTCATGTTGAGGAAGTTTCCTTCTATTTCTAGTTTGTTGAGTGATTTTGTAATGAAGGTGTTGGATTTTGTCAAATGTTTTTTCTTTCTTTTTTTTTTGTGAGGAAGATCGGCCCTGAGCTAACATCTGCCAATCCTCCTCTTTTTTTTTTTTTTTTTTTGCTGAGGAAGACTGGCCCTGAGCTAACATCCATGCTCATCTTCCTCTACTTAAATGGGACGCTGCCACAGCATGGCTTGACAAGCCGTGCGTCGGTGCGCACCCGGGATCCAAACCGGCGTACCCCGGGCAGCTGCAGTGGAACACCTGCACTTAACTGCTTGTGCAACCGGGCCGGCCCCTCAAATGCTTTTTCTTTATCTTTGAGTTGCTTTTTGAGTTGACCATGTGGTTTCCATCCTTTTTTCAATTAATATGATGCATTTCATTGATTGATTTTTGTATTTCTGGAATAAATCATGGTATATAATCCTTCTTGAATGATGCTGGATTTGGTTTGATAGTATTTTGTTGAATATATTTGAATTTTTACTCATAAGGGATATTTGTCTATGGTTTTATTTTCTCATGATATCTTTGCATGTTCTTCATATCAGGGCAATAGTGGACTCATAAAATGAGTTACAAAGTATTTCCTCCTCTTCTATTTTTGGAAGAGTTTATGAATGATTGTATTAATTCTTTACATATTTGATAGAATTCACCAATGAAGTGAATATGGGCCTGGCCTTTTCATTGTGGGAATTTTTTAAATTACCAATTAAATGTCTTCACTTTTATAGGTCTACTCATATTTCCTATTAATTCTCAAGTCAGTTTTGAGACTTCATGTTTTTCTAAGAATTGTCCATTTTATCTAAGTTATCTAATTTGTTGGCGTGCATTTATTCATGGTCTACCCTTATAATCCTTTTCATTTCTTTAAGGTTGGTAGTGATGTCCCTTCTTTCATTCCTGAATTTAGTAATTTGTTTTTTTTTCTCAGCCAATTTAGCTCAGGGTTTGTCAATTTTGTTGACTTTTTTAAAGAACAAACTTTCTGTTTTATTGATTTTCTCTATTGTTTTTATATTACGTATTATTCTTTATTTTTAAACTAGTACTATTTAGTTTAAAACATGCACTCACATCTAGCCACTTCCAACTTCTTCCATGAGACCAAGAGATTGTCTTGGTCTCTTTAATCCCAGCTGTCCTGTTTAATCTATCTCTTCATTGATATCCTGTACTCCAAGTCACCCAGGCTGACATAACTTGGAGAAAAGTAGGTTACACTAGCAATCATGTCCCACTACTGTAACTCTCCATACAGATAGTCTGCACTAAATGAAAGAAAAGAAAAAAACTAAAGAAGAATTGGGGAAGATAGACTCTGCATTTGAAAGGACTGTCAGGGTACATACCTCATCAGTTTTTCTGCAGCCGTTGCTCCATGACCTCGAGTTTTGCTTCCTCTGTCTTGTTCCTTAACTTTATACTTAGAACCACTTGTTTGATGAATTGATTCTGCTATTGTCCAGTACTGGGTATACTAAATAGCTGGCATGCATACTGTCTCTGCCCCTTGCCTATGGAATCATTAATAATCCTATCACTTTTTTTCTAAGCTCAGATGTGACCTTACAATTCTTCTCAACATAGGACTCCACACAACCACTACCAACACCTACGACCCAGCACTCCTAGGCGCTTATACATTATAAATACATATATGTTAACCAAAAATGTACTAGAATTTTAAGATCAATACCATTTGTAATAGCCCCAAATAGAAAACTACCAAATACTCATCAATAATAGATTGGATAAATAAGTACGTTAACTTTACACAATAGGGTACTATACAGCAATGAAATGAACACTCTACAACTACACTGAACAATATAAATGATGCTTATAAACAAAACATTGAACAAAAGCAGCCAAAGGTGAAAGAATATATACTGTAGGATTCAATTTATATGTAGTTTCAAACCAGGCAAAACTAATCTATGCTATTAGAAATCAGGTTAATGGTTACCTCTGGGAGGAAGTTGGGAGGAATCATGAGGGTGGTTTCTGGGGGAGGGGTAATGTTGTATTTTTTGATATGATGCCCAGTATCACCCAGAGTGTACTGATTTGTGAAAAGTCTTTATCCTGTGGTCTTATAAGAATTTCTTTGTATGTGTATTATATTTCAATAATACATTTTTAACAGTTTGGTTTGCACCCCCCTAAGTAGATCGTGAACTCCTCCAGTTTTGGGGACCATGTTTCTATTTCATTGACTCTCCCTTGGGTTTAAGCCAGTGATAGAAATGTAACAGAAGCATGTTTGCTTTGCTTACTTGCTATTCCTGTTGTACATTTTAATATTCCAGTCCTGAAATCCTACTTTCTGGCTAGTACCTGATACTGTAATTACCCTCCAACCACAGGGTACCATATTCCGGGAAAACTTTGTAACTTATTCCAACTCAGGCTTGCTCCCTGGTGTCCTTACTCACATTCTGGTTCCTGTTTTTGATACCATGACTTCCTCCTTTTGCTGTCAGACCTTGACAAACTACGGGGTTAGGACTACTCCATGGCAACCCGGATTGGACAAACTGACTTGGAAATCATGAAAGAAGAAAATTTATTGGCACAGGAGCTTCTGCTGTATCTAGAAATTATACCAGTCACATGATGTTCAGCCCTATAACAGGAAACTTCTTAAGGACTCTCAAATGCTACAGATACTGCCATTCATATGAGTAGTAGGACCACTCTCAGTATCTCTTGAATTGGGGCTTCAATGTCTATGAGTGATGCATATTCTCTTGGAGATTGATTATTATACCTAAGTTTAAACCAAGCTCAGGGAGGCCAGTTGGATCAGAGAATATAGACGGAATTATCTTGCAATGACAAACAAACCTTGAATCTCACTGACATACAACAAGCTCAAACTATATCCACTGCAGACCACCTACGGCTCTGTTCCACCTCCTCTTCTTTCCAGGACCCAGGCTGAAGGAACAATACTTTTCAGGGATATTTCTAGTCTTGTGGTAGAGAGAAAAGAGAATATTGTGTTATGGGTCTTAAAACTTTTGCTCAAAAGTGGCACATATCACATCTGCTCATATTTAATTGGCCAGAGCAAGCAACATAGCCAAGCTTAACATCAACAGGGCACGGATATATCATCCTTTTGCATGGAGAAACACTGAATATAACAATAACAATATACCATAGCAGTGAGGCTGAAAGGAAGACAGGGATGTGATCCCTCCCTCCATTAATTTGTACACAAATGTGGATGATAATTCACACTCCATATTCTTCTACTCACAATTTAAGCTCTGGAATTTTTGACCTGAACAATTAAGGTAAAGACAAAGACTAGACATTAATTTAACAGAAACCATCTTTGCTGCAACCTTCCCTTGACCTTTTCAGAGTCATCCCTCCCACACCCCTACATAATGTGGAAAGATGGAGGCAGGTGCCTTCCTCAAAGCATCTTGTTGATGGGAATGAGGATTGGAGCCTGGAATGTGTTCAACGATGTACCTGGATCCATTTATGGAACGATCCTCATCCAGCACAGGTATGTGTTCTGAAGCATAAAAATGATAATAGAAGACAGACCCCTGCCAGTACCATCCCAGTCTCTGCCCTTAGCTTAGTGAATGAATGAGACAATTACCACTTTCTGAAAATGTCTCAAGTTTCTTTTGGAAAAAGATACTGGAGAGGGAGAGATGAATAGGCAGAGCACAGAGGATTTTTAGGACAGTGAAACTACTCTGTATGATACTATAATGTTAGATACACATTATCATGCATTTGTCTAAACCCAAGGAAAGTACACTACCAAGAGTGAACCCTAATGTAAACTACGGACTCTGAACGGTAGTGATGCGTCACTGTTGGTTCATCAATGTAACAAAGGTACCACTCTGGAGACGGAGGTTGATAATGGGGGAGGTTATACGTTTGTGGGGGTGGAGAATATATGGGAAATCTCTGTACCTTCTGCTCAATATTGCTGTGAACCTAAAACTGCTCTAAACAATAAAGTGTATTTAAAAAAAAAGATATGGAAATCTTTCTCTAATTCTTGAAAAGCCTGAACAGAAGACCACAAAATGTCTAGAGACATGCTCCCTAAGTCAGAGGGTGGCTTTTGCCAAGAAGACAGGAGTCCTCTGGCCTGTCATAACAGAACTAGTGAGTATCATGTCCTCCAAGGAGTGCCTATAGAATGTAGATCACTGGGCAGATAAGCATAGTTCAACACACAGAACTTCTAGTTGGTCCGAGTAGGTGAACTGAGCTGCTATTGTCTTAACTAAACAGATCAGGCTGTACCCCAAAGCTGCAGAAATAGCCAGGTGTCTAAGCTGAAGGGTGCTGACTGAGTCAGTTAGATTTTGTTTCCCCTTTGATTCCAAGCCCAGGAAAGGTCTGTCACTGCTGGTCACTGTTTGTGGAAGAGAAAGAGAGGGTGAGGTTGAAAAAAAGCAAAAAGGAGGGAATGCAGCACACAGCCCATCCTTAAATTCCTATGAAAGGAGGGTGGCAATGAAGAGATGAGGAGGAGGGGGAAAATTACAAAAACAAATGTGTGCCCAAGATCCATCTGGAAGCCAGATACTCAGTGTGTGGGCAAAAAACTCTCTTCTGTTCCAGGTGCTGTCTCTGGTGGCTGTGTGGCTCAGTCTGCCCCTCCCTTTCACCAAACCACAAGCCATTCCCTCTCTTCCATAACTCCTCCAAGACACATAAGTTAATGTCTGAAAAAGTATGAAAACCAACTAATATCATTATTTTCCTCACATATAGTCTTATGAAGAAGACTATAGATCACATAATCATGGGTTGTAGGAACGTTAAGGGACTTTAGAGAGTAGCAGTAACAGAAAAAAGAGGTAATGGACAGATGTGAATTTCAATTTGGACTCCCACTTCTGAGCTAAGTAAACAAGTTATTTAATTTCTCCAAAATTCAGTTTTCCTAATTTATAAAATGGTAATGAAAACAATATTACCCTTATCCTGTAACCATTCTTTATTTATTCGTCCATCTATCTGTTCATTTAGCAAATATTTATGTGATGTATACTGTAGGCCAGACTCTATGCTAAGAGGTGAGCATATGGTAGCAAACCAAGCAGACAAGGTTCTTGGCATCATGAAGCTTACAGTCTCTCTGCTGGGGAGGACAGACATCAATAATCACATGAATAAATAAATATATGTGACATCAAGTAAAAAGGATCTCTGAGATAGTAGCATCTGGCCTGAGATATGAAGGATGAGTAGGAATTAACAGAGTGAAGAGAAGGTGAGTAGCAATGGGGTAGGATGATATTTTGTATAGAGGAAACTATCTGTTTGATGGTACTGAGGAATGACTGAGTTTCCAGGAAAAAAAAAAAACAGTATGAAGAATATGAACAAAATGAAAATAGTGCCACTGGGTAGACTAAAATGGAGAAAGGGGCCCAGTCATGCGTAGCCTTGTGGACCACTTGATGGATTTTGTACTTTATCTGAAGTAAATTGGGAAGCCAAAGAAGGGTTTTAAACAGACGAGTGACTATTAAATAGATAATGTGTATAAAACACCACTTTAACAGTATTTAATAAAGTTTTCTTTGTGAAAAAATATGCAAAGAGCATGTTTGTGAAGAAACATACAAAAAATGTGTTTGTGAAAAAACACACAATTAGTCTAATCTCTTCATTTTTAGGATGAGTCATAAAACCTATCACATGATTTCAGAATGGCTAAAGAAAATAAGAATATGATAATGTTGACTCCTGAACAAAACTGTTTGTTTACTTGGATTGATTTTAAATGAGACATCTACTGAGATTTAAATAATTGATGGTGTTTAAAAAGAGATTACCTATTTGACTTTGAATCCAGGACTATTCTCTTTTGAATGGCACAGGGGCCATGGCACTAGATCCATGGAGGAAATATAATCCTTGTACAGGGCATTCCCTTGTAGGCAGTTTACCAAATAGAACACAAGATACCTGGCTAAATTTAGATTTCAGATAAACAACAATCTTTTAGAATAAGAATCTCCCAAAACTGCATGAAACACACTTATACTAAGAAAGTATTTGCTGTTTATCTGAAATTAAAATTGATCTGGGAATCCTGTAATTTTATTTACTAAATCTGGCAACTCTACAGTTTATAAGGAGCATTAGTCACATACTCATAATATTATTTGTTGGTTTTCAACTTTTAGAATTGCTTTATAGGTGAAACACCAAGTACTTAATGTTTATAGATCAGAATGTAAGTTTTAACAACTTCTCAATGTAAAAGAAAAGGCACATGGGGTGGGAGAAATGGGTGAAGGAATTTTAAAAAAAGGAAGAAAGAAAAGGCCTAGATGACAGAAGATCAGGGATGGAGGGGAGTGAGACAGGCAGCAGGAATGGTAAGAGCACCAATGTCTTTATCCTGAGCAGCCGACAGGTGAGATACTGGTAAAAGTTGATGGGTATTACATGATCCATTTAGTTCAGTATTCTTTTTGCCGGGAGAAGTTCTAAGAAATTGTATTATTGTATTGAACATAAGGCACAGATACCTTATTGTTTCTGAGCGGTCTTTTTTTCTATCATCTGATTTTTTTTTCAAATACTTTCAAAGTCCAGTCTGTACCACCTTAAGAGGAGCATCCCCAAATGTATTAACTGTTATATAAAGTAGTTCACTAAAAGTTATCTCTATCCAATGCAGTTGGGACCAGTAGTTAATCTGTTAGTCAAAAAAGCCAGTTAAAGTGAGAAATCATAAAAAATGACACATACACACCTTATGCATTTTATTATAATTTAAAACATATAAATGACTATTTATATGTCAATTTCTTGATGTACAGCCAAGGCCTTTTCTTTAAGTACGGATCCCTGAATGAGTTCTATGTCACCAAAAAGCGGCATCTCTCATGTCCATTTATAGTTTGTATAAAATGCGGTGAGAATTTAAGGACCCTTTTAAAGCAATCTGAGCGCAGAAGCCTTCCGTGTTTTCAAAAAAATTTGCTCCATCTTCCATATTGTCTTACCCAGGGCAATTTTTATGACTTAACTTTACTGAATCTTTCCAAAGCATTCAATGTAATTTCTTGTAGGAAAAAATATCCTTCTTTTTGAATTCATAATCCATTGATTTTAATACTGTTTCATCACATTATATAATTGCATAACCAATAAGGCTGGGATATACTAGGCTACCTTCTATAGTAGCATAGAAAATCCCCCCCCTTTTTTTTTTGAATTGATGTGAAATTCACATTCTGCTTCCCAAGGGCAGTAGAAATAAAATAGTCAAAGTATTCAAGCAATTAAGTCTTTTTAGAGGCTATACACTGCCAGAAGGCAGGAAACTAGATTAAACAATTTCTGAAAGCCAATTTCATCCAAAATTTGCATCATGAGATGTATACTGATGTCATTACTGAGTTTCTTACAAATGTGAGATTTTTTATTTTCCTAAAATTGTGGTGCCTCCATGGAAGTGTTTTATATTTCTCTTGCAGCTTGATTATTTCTTCTTTTCTTTATCCCCTCAAGGATAGGCATAGGAGAAGGAGGAATAACCTATTAATTTAAGAGCCTAAGAAAGTTCCAAGGAAAATAACCAATATGTGGCATGTTATACTTGGGCTAAATTCTCAGATAACTTATTATATTCTCAATTCCTGCAAGAAATATATTTTCATGAATGTATAATCTTACTTTCCAGGCTACATCCAGCCAGAGTGCTCTAATAGAGACATAACCACAAAAATGTATCTATTTAGTTTTCTTCACAGAATTGCAGTAATCCTTGCCTTGTCCAAACTCCTCCCTTCTCAATCAAGAAGGTCCATGTCTTAAAGCAAAAGCATGCAAGTTCTGTTTGCTTCTAGTATTAAATTCAGTTTCATATACCAGGTTATAGTCCCAATTTTGCTTATCCATAAATACAAAGCTTTCCATTAATTTCTAGAACTGGAGGTTAAATTGGGCTGTTTTCCTTGTGACTAGTTTTCAGTAAAGCCAGATTTTTGCAAGTAACTGTTGTTTTTAAGCTTCTTATATGGATTTTCTGTTTTTAAATGTTCCTTTAACCCGAGAAAAGAGATTCATTGTTGGAATGATGGATTTTGCTTTTTGTTAAAAAAGACAGAGCGCTCAGGGTGGGGTCTGGCCATTTCCTGCCCAAAAACACAACTGTAAAGATCAGTCACGTTAAAGGCCTAAACAACCTGACAAGATTGCTTTAACGGCAACAGCAAATAAAGGTGATTCCCAACAGGGGTCTTAGGGAAAGGTGACTGGGTTTAATTCACCCTTAATGAACAGGCAGTTTCTCCTACTGGTAACATTGCCTCAATAGAGGAGCCGTCAGAGCAGGCCAGGACACTCCTCAGGAGAGCATGTTTCCTTGGCTAAAATAAATGGATCTTGCTACAGACTTAAAGGGCTCCAAGTGTTGAAATCCTACCCTTCCTTACAGACCCAGATTAAAAGCCACCTCATTCCTCGACTGAACAAATCTGAATTGACTTTTCTTTTCTGAAATCCCATTATTTTGCTTCTATTTATTTTAATTCACTTACATTATACTTAAAAATTTTTTTTTAACCAATCTGACCTCTCCACTAGATTATAAGTGATCTGAGGAAAGGATTCTGTCTTATCTGTTATTGTATCTCCAAGGAACTGTGCTAGGAGCAAGGGGTATAGGGTAAGACAAAAATGCATTAGTTCTTGAGATCACAGTCTAATGAAGGAGACGAATCTATAAAAAAATGTTTTCAATGCAATTCACTAATGGTTATATCAAAAGTGAATACAAGGCAATACGGAAACAGAGAAGGGAGAAAGCTGATTCAGTACAGTAGTCAAAAAATAGTATTACACACATGCATGCACACACACACACACACACACACACACACACCACCTCAGCTAAACAAATTGCATGAACTTTTGGTTGTAAGACCTACCTATATATACAATAAACTTAGGGTCTATAGTTGACACATTTTTGAGTTGTCTGCAGAGCCCCCCACTATCCTCTGAAAAGTACTCCTAGTTCTCACTTCTGGCCATATTTATAACTCTCTGACCCTACCCCCTAGCCATAGATGATTGGCCCATGGGAGTAATTTGCCTCAAAGTGGGCCAATCCAACATTGAGTGCGTATTGAAAATCGTGGTGCACTGGATCCATCATACCTACCAACACTTCTCATCTGAGGCTACTCTGGGTACAACTATAGCAAGCATAGGTTCTTTAAACCTGTACTGAGTAAAAAATCACTTCCTGGCAATAAACTTTGTCAACGGAATCAATGTCAAAAATTTATTGGGAAAAGTCCTTATTGAACGCTTATTGTATGTTAGTGGCTGTCAATAAAGGATAAACAAGACGCAGGCCTTTCCATTTGGGACGGGCATGCAGAGAAATAATTACAATGCAACGATAGCTACTAAAATAAGTGCATGAAGCAGGCAACAGGAGCAGAGAGGTCTAGCTCTGCTTAGATTGTGACCCTCTGGCTTCATGCTACTCAGAATCACTGACCTCCTCCTGGGCACAATCACAAACTGGGAAAATGTTATCAAAGATTTCAGTGTTTTCCTCCCTCATCAAAATGTAGTAAAATAAATCTGCTTAATGTGAATTCAGGTTCGATTCCACAATCAAGTTTATCATAACCTTTCTTTGTGGGTTTGTTTTTTCTCTTCTTCATTTTGGGTTACCGAGCAGAAACTGAATATATCTGGTCTGTTCTTTCAGTCTGGAAACCATGTCCTTGTGAGTTGCCAGACCTCAGGGACAGATCTCCAACATGAAAACTCTTGAAGGGGGTGGCATCACCCACTCAGGGCTCCCTAATTGGGAAACTCAGGGATGACAGGAAGCTTTTTCTGGTTTCTATTCCTCCATTTGCCCTCTTTTATTAGAATATGTGCCTTACTGAGGCAGCTGGGTTATGTGTGTTAGCAGCTAACAGGGGCAAAAGCTGGCACTGAAAGGAACTACTTCCAGAGAGGAGATCCTGTTTCTACCATTACCACTTTCCTAGGACTTATTCAGCACCCAGGCTCCAGGAAGATTTATGAGCTGCTTAAAACATTCATGTTTGCTTACTGCTGATCATTGGAAATTCAAGGGTGAGAACTGGATTGTTAGCATTCAGGGAGCCCTGTGTTCCAGGCCCATGGGCTCTGGAAACCCCTTAGATTTATCTCTTTATGCCTGCTTTCACAGCTTCCCCTGAGGCACATGCCACAGATTTTCTCTTCGGCTTACATGAATTTGCCAAAATTCATGCCACATAAACTACATAAGAATTCATATTTGTGAAATAGTTCTTGGCTTACAAGGTACATTCAGATACATTATCACTTGGTTCATTTATCCATTTATCCAATCATGTATTCATTTATCATATATTTACTAGACATCCAATGTGTGCCAGGAACTGAGTCTTGCCCTTGTATTTTACAAATAGAAAATACTGCTTAATTTCTGTGGACCTGTGTTTAATCCTGTAAAATCTATTTATTTAACATTTTTGAAAGACCTAGGCTGTGAAAAGCATTATGTGTGGTATTATGAGCACACATGTGGGAAATATCAAAATCAATAAGCTGAGATAAAGATAATAAAGGTATGATCTAGTGAGGGAAATAAATGTGTACACAGACAAAGCAAAGGAGAGGGAATGGGCCTAAATAAGGAATCCCAGTTCCTAGGTTCCAAACTGGAACGAAGCCTGATGTGGGGGTGTGGTGGGACCTCTTTTCGGTTCTGATTAGGATGGGGGTGGTGGAAGGAGGAGAGATGGAAGAGTCTGGAGGACACTGGAGTGTCTGACTCGATCATATAAGTAGGTCACTGCCTTAGTACACACCGCTTTCTCTGGTTTCATGGCGGTAATCTTTTAACTGGTCTCCTTGCCTTTGGTCTCTCCATCTTTCTCACTGAAGAA
Organism: Diceros bicornis minor; assembly: GCF_020826845.1. Classification (NCBI taxonomy): domain Eukaryota; kingdom Metazoa; phylum Chordata; class Mammalia; order Perissodactyla; family Rhinocerotidae; genus Diceros; species Diceros bicornis. Next base: position 50,595,516 of record NC_080743.1, read on the forward strand.
AGAGTTATCTTTCCTATATTAAAGTCTGATCAGATGACTGTCCTGTGTAAGGCCTTGGATTGATGCTCATTGCGTGCAGCACGAAAAAGTCTAAACTTCTCAGCTATTGTCTTCTACCTACCATTCCACTCTCACTCCTTGCCACACCCTCTGAAACCCTCACCCCACGACCCCAACAACTAAGCTACCCAGTGTGTCCCAGGCATGGGCTGCATTCTGCTCTTCTGTGCTTGTTCACATGTTGTTGACTCTGCTTAGAAAGTTCTTCTAATTCCTCTCTCCTGGTGATACCACCTATTCTGTAAAGACCTTCCTTCCTCCCCCAGTCACAGTAGATCACACCCTATCTTTGCTCTCTATTCTCTTTTTTTGCAACTCTTTTAAAATGAACTTTACATGATACTAAATTATTGTATCAGGATCTATTTCTCCCACTAACCTCTGAAGTCTGAAACTATTATTCAGAGTTATATATCCTGTTCTTACCGTGATTTATAGAAGGTGCTTCATGAAGTTTTTTTTTTTGAGTGAATTTAAGAGCCATCCGCTTAGAATTTTCTTTTCTGTGATTGCCCGTTATCACCACCAAAAACAGGGGAGGAGGGAGAAGAGAAGAAGCAACAGCAGAAGAAAGAAAAAAGCAAGATTTCCTCTTGGATAAACATCACGTTGGAGAACAGGTAGCAGCTTGGAGACTTTGGGAAGGATTTTCTAAGGTCTAGACTGAACAGACTTTCCTTATGAAAGCATGAGAATTGCAAATGGGGACCCCTGTAGCATGTCTGGAGTGATCAGACAATTGGTTTGTAAAGAGATTTCTTATTCCTCAGGTCTATGAGAGTGTGTATTTTGAATCAAAAGAGTTTCTCCTGCTCAGTATTTCAATTTGAAAAAGTTATTTGTTTAAAGGCTTTGATTTGTATGTGTGTGTGTGTGTGTATCAGAGAGAGAAAGAAAGAGGGAGGGAGAAAGGGAGGGAAAGGGAGACAGAAGTGTGAATGAACATGTGATTTTTCCATTTTTTACAGATTTATTTGTCAGTACATTTGCAAATTTCTTTGCATGTGTTTGCATATTGTTTCCACGTGTTTATGTGGGTGTGTTTGTTTACGAGGGAGTGAACTGTATAAAAATGTGTGGTTTTCCTGTGTACAAGTAGTTCAATAGAGTAATGTGTATATGTGCATGTAGGTAATGTTCCAGGGTACTGGGCATATCTGTGAGATATTGTGAATTTTGAAAGCATGCTTATAAACATATATGGGATTCTATCATCATATTAAATTTCAACATGCAGTAATTCTCTAAATAAGAATTTACAAATGGAGAACTGTTTAGAAGTAATAAATATTAAACCCATACAATAATACATGCATATATCTTTAGTTTTGTCTTTCAAAATTGTAAATTTTGGGGTCCAGCCTGGTGGCATAGTGATTAAGTTTGCGCACTCTGCTTCAGCAGCCCGGGGTTCGTGGGTTCCAAACCCAGGCACAGATCAACACACTGCTTATCAAGCCATTCTGTGGCAGGCGTCCCACATGCAAAATAGAGGAAGATGGGTGCAGATGTTAGCTCAGGGCCAATTTTCCTCAGCAAAAAAGAGGAGGATTGGTAATGGATGTTAGTTCAGGGCTAGTCTCCCTCACCAAAAAAAAAATTGTAAATGTTGCAGAAAAGTATCATACACAGAAATTATAGAAGCTGGAGAAGGTGGCAAAAGAAGATGGTTTTCCATAGCTCCTTGATTGTTTGGGTGGGGTTTGGGTAGGGTGTTCTGTAAGAACTAAGGACTATCGTCCTACACATGTATCAGTGACCCCAGCCCATCTCTTTGCTCAGCTTTGTACTTCTAAACTAAACCAGTGACTGAGAAGAAAGGCCGGAGCTAGGGCTGATTTAGGACAGGAAGTTGGTGTGAGTTTGAGTCAAAGCCGAAGAGAAAGAGAGTGGTGGTGTAGTGCAAAGGTAGCATGCTTTGGAGTCCCTTGGAACTGAGTCCGAATCACAGCTCCGCCACTTCCCAGCTGTGTGGCTTTGAGCACATTATTCCACCTCTTAAAGTCTTAGTTTCGTCATCCATTCAATGAAGTTAATAATACTTACCTTACCTTTAAGGATGGTTGTGACTAAATGCCTTGTATGGAGTCTGGGAAAGAGGCAGGAGCTCAGCAAATGTTAATTCCCTTATTAGAAGGAGTGATCAAAATGTAAAATAATGGTGCTGAAAGAGAAGTGCCTACTTTTCACTTCTCTGAGATCTGTTGGGTAAGAAGACAAGTGTGAAGATTCTGAGCTAAACTGACTGGGAGGTGATTAAGAAATACATTAAGCCAGGTTGGCTGAGAATAATACTTACAAGGCAGTATAGCCCTGCGAATGATGAAAAGTGGAGAGGTACTTTAGACTGTGACCACCTCCCGGAAGCTTGGCAGAGCCCAGCCTTCTGCCTCCATCCCCCAAACTCAACCCAATCAGAAGTTGGAATAGAAAGAGTCTGTGCCTCCTCCCCTCTTTTAGGGGTAACCTATAGGAAAAGGGGTTTGAGCAGAGGCATTGCTTTGTGAACAGACTGCCCACACTTCTTATCAAAGGGTAGGTTTTATTTGGGGGAAACAAAAGAAAACCGGCTGAAGACATAAACATGAATGTGTGTGAGCTGTCTGAGTCTGGGATTCCGCAACTATCTTGATTCCTGCAAAACGGAGCCAGTGTGAGCTCAGCGCGGTCATTAAGGCCAGTATCATATTTAATCAATTGAATCATTAATTACTTTGAGGAGAATGAACACTTAATTTGTAATTCATGTATAGTTTAAAAGAGGGAATGTAATCCATATGGTTCTGATTCAATTACACTTATATCATCAAAATAGACTGTCTTTTTTTTTAAAGCTACTTCTTGGCCAAGAAATTCAATGAGCCTTTTTAACAAGCAGTTTAAGACTTATTTCTTAAAAACAGGAAGTCATATTTGACTTTGGCTAAGCCAATTCCCTCTGGACAAGTTTTAGGAGTGGCTAAGTTTTGGACACCTGTAAATCCTAAGTTGGTTTCAATCATGTGGAAACCAGTTTTTGAACTTCTAAGCAAGCTGTCTCAGACCAGGCAAGTGGTGACCATATTGTTCAACAATTACCCTCTTTGCAAAATACTCTTCCCCTGTGTATAGTGATATGTTTGAAAACAGCTCTGACTCTTTTCTGCTGCTGCCTACCTACTGTGCGGTCACGGACAAATCCCTAACAGCCAGTCATTTTAAATCCACCAGGCATTTGAGTTCTAGGAATCTCAGATTGTCAATGCTCTGCTCTCTAAGGTTCTTTTCGGTAGGAAAATGCAGTGGTTCTGTGATTATATAATCAGCACACATTTAGAAAACACTGCACCTAGGTGCTGTTGTAAATCTAGGCTAAAATTCTATATTAGAACTGACTAGCTGTTCCGTACTAGGACTTAACTAGCTTTTTGACCTTGGGAAAATTATTAAAACTCTAGGCCTCAATTTTATCATATGTAATTACTTGAATAGTATGTATTAGAGAGCCTACCACAGTACCTACTAGTTCAAAGTAATCGCATGTATCTTTATTCCTTTGTTGTCCTCTCTCTCCTTCCTTTCTTTTCTTTTCTCTCCTTTTCGTCTCTTCACTTCCCTCCCTTTATTCCCACCTCTTGTCTTTCCATTATATTTTTACCCTTTTCTTTTTTTTTTTTTAATTTTTTGTTTATTGCAGTAACATTGGTTTATAACGTTGTAAAAATTTCAGGTGTACATCATTGTACTTCTATTTCTGCATAGATTACATCATGTTCCCCACCAAAATACTAATTACAACCCATCACCACACACATGTACCGAATTATCCCTTTCACCCTCCTCCCTCCCCCCTTCCCCTCTGGTAACCACCAATCCAATCTCTGTCCCTATGTGTTTGTTTATTGTTGTTATTATCTACTACTTAATGAAGGAAATCATACGGTATTTGACCTTCTCCCTCTGACTTATTTCACTTTGCATTATACCCTCAATGTCCACGCCCTTTTCTAATATGGTGAAGATTTTTATTGATTTACACAATTTCTTCTAAAAAGACTCATCTGTGTGATTTCATCTCCCGTAGTTGGTGAGCCGTTAGAAGATTGGACAATTACGTACTTCTGTTTGATGCTCTCCACATTGCCTCATCAACGGTCCTCAGAATGGTCATTCTTAGGTTAATGCTATGGCTGGACTTGCCTCAATGTTTTTGACAGCTATTTATGCTTACAGAAAGGTAGATTCTGTAAAAGGATTCACCCTTTTACCCTCTTGAGGTTCACCTTGTAGCTTTAAACTTATCACATCACCTTAAATATAAAACATGGAGTCTCGATGCTGGTTAACTTGTGTACTTATTCTTCTTAGGGTAATTCTATATTCTTTGACAAAAAGTCATTCAAAAGCCCGTATATATTTCTAACTATAACACTGCTAGTGATATTTAAATCCCAAGAAAATCAGGACATTTAGTCAGACGTGTGACCAGTGAAGCAAGACTCACTGCCCTTCCGTGAATAATCTACTCCTCATTTTGAGACTACATCTAGGCTGTAAAACTTAGAGCTTTTGATGCCTGAACCATTTAAAGATGTGTTGATTCTTATAAGATGTGAATCAGGACATTTTTCAGGGGCTAAATTTGGTAAAAATGCCCTTTTGCCCTTTTAGCAGTTCCTGTACCTATATACTATAAAATCCAGTTCAGCTGCACTTTCCTGCCAGGTAAACTGTCTAGTTCAGAATTCAGCCTTTTAGACTCTTCATGTAGGATTGCCTCTTAGAGTAATCCTTCTCAAACTTTAACGTACGTGTAAATAAACTGAGGATCTAGTTAAAATACAGATTCTGATTCAGTGGGTCTGGGGTAGGACCTGAGATTCTGCATTTCTAATATGTTCCTAGATGAGGCTGAGGCTGCTGGTCCACAGAGCATACTTTGAGTAACTAGATCTTAAATAACTAAGCAGTTGGGTGGACTTGAATCCCAAATCGCATACTGCATGACTGGTGTGACCTTGAGATTTCATGACAACATGGGCCTTAATTTCTCTCACTATAGATTGGAGAGGTGATGGCCTATGGTCTTCCTTGTTTCAGGAGAATTTGTTGAGAATCTATAAGGTCATCAGCAGCCCATGAAACTCTTCCCTTTGAACTTAAGTATATTTCTCCCTGGCCTTTGCTTATGTGAGATAAGGAGACAGAACCGGCAGAATATTTATATATGCATGGGGCTTAGGAAAAGATCACAGCTGCCAGAGTGTTGCCACCACCTTCTCTACAAGATTTCTGTTGAGCCAAGATGGCGCAGCTGAGGGTTCCTCAGCTTATCCAAGGGTGATGTGGTCAGAGCTTGTACTATATGTCAAGTTGCCATCTCTATCCAATGGTGCTTGTGCACAAATCCTATTTAGATTATGATTTTATTCAAGAAATCTTAGCAGGGGATGAGGAGAGTAATATAGAAGGAGGTAAGGCACCCACCCCAGTTAGTATGTGACTTTGGTCAAGGAACTTTACATCCCTATGTTTCAGTATCCTTCTCTGTAAAATGGGTAATAGCAATTTTCAGGGTTGTTGTGAGACTTAGAGATAATTTTAAAGTGCCTGCCAGAAAAAATGGTAGATATTAGTATTGGCATTAATTATTTTTGTCATTAATCACACTCTGATAATTGTTAAAGGCAACTGGGGACAATGGATGAAGCTCTTTTGTTATTAAGACCAATTCACTGTATAGATTTGACCAGAATAAAGATAATTAGTGAATTCTGGAATTGAGACTTTTAAATAATTTATTGTATCAGTGTTCTCATTACAACTGCATTTAAGCTTATTCAGTATAGTATATTAACCGGGGCTTTAACAAGCCACTTTAAAAGTTAAATGACAAACATTAAAAATAGTTTATATAATTGTGAGTTTTGTAATTGGTGAATGTGCTTCTAACACACTTACCAGGTAAGCATAGGTAAGGACTATTTGATTTGTACTTCAGCCCCTTCCCCACATACTCCTTAAAGTGGGAAATAAGCAGAAATCTGAGGCAGTTGACGTAATGCTTCCTAATCAGATCTGCAGTCATAGCAAAGTCTGCAAAGGAGTATGCCCCATTAACTCTGCCTTATTTAGTTTCCCCCAAAGTCCTCTGGAGATAAAAGGGACGTCCTGGTGTCTTCTTTAGCTCTCCCCACTAAGTCAGACTAGAAAGACTTCAGCTTTGTCCACTGTGTTATCTATTTTCTTCGCTTCCTGTTCCCCCCATAACTTTCCTCTCTTTTCTTCCCCATCTGATGCAGGAGAGGAGTGAATGCTCCCTCATTGACCCATGCTGGTGCAAATGCCCTTAGGTTCACTTAAGAGATTAAGAGGCAGTAAATAAAGTGAGTGGGCTGGGTATTACATCTCTTGGTGCCTAGCGGAAACAGACGCACTGGAGGACTGGACCGGGCAGGGCCTGTATGCTGGTATCCATGAGGCGACTTGATACCCTTTACCTTGTGTTAATGACAGTTGTAATCAGGGGAAGGCTTTCCTGCTCTTGGCCCCTCCCCTTCTTCCTTCTATGTTCTAACAAGTCCAGTGACGTTTCTGAGAAACAAGGCGTGCTCTTCTAGGCCCTACACTTTCCCGGCCTTCTTTCACAGCCTTCATCTAAGTTTTCTCTCATTTTTTAAGGACTATTTTATTTAGGAGGCCTTCTTCATCTATTCAGTTCAACAAAGAGAAGAAGGAAAAAGGTTGTACAAATGCCTTTTTGTTTTTTAGTTTTAGGAGTTATCAAATCACTTAAACTACCACATGAAGACTCTCCAAGCTCTTTAGTCATCCTAGCTTGTCTGTGTGCACACCTTTGTGCACAAACAAGTTCATTCACATAAATGGCCTCTGTGCTGGTTTATATACTCCATTTAACTGACACAAGAAGACTGACCATATGTGTGGCATATACTTGTAAATATCTTGATTACACACTTGCAAGTAGTGTATGTCCATGCATATCAACTTGGTATGTACTGTTGATTAGAGAATTCATAGACTCTGGAATCTCACAGTTGGAAGAGTCCTCCAAGACAGTCTTTTAAAATGACTCATTTGATGCTTGAAACTTCTGCATGACTTTCTCATCCTAGGGTCTGCCAGCCAAGGCTTGAATGCCTCAATTGTCAGGAAACTTTGTATCTCTCCAAGCTAGCTATTTCATCTTTTCATTTCTTCACTTGGACTATGTGTTACACGTGTGGATATATTTCACAGCTGCCTATACCTGTGGCAGGGGTCCTATCTGTAACATGCATAGTTGACAGCAGGTCAGGGTTCTGCCTCTGAGAGTCTGAGCATCACAAGCAAGTTGTACACAGGGCAGTCATCCATGCCTCTGCAGAGAGCCCTTTTGGGGTCTGTGTGCCCAGTACGTGGATCTGTGACTCCAAACACAGCCAGTGCTTATAGATTTCTCTCAGCTCCTCTGGAGACTGTCTTAAGTGCACACTCAAAATAGTTCCCTGCTCACCTTTTTAAATTTCTGTTGGACTTGTCTGTCAGCGAGAAAGGAGAGCTTCAGGGCAGAAGCACAGGACACCAGGCTCTTCAAATCCTTCGCTGGGCCTTGGGGTGAACCCACACTCACGGATGGGATGGCTTCCAAACATTAACTAAAATACTCACACTTGTTTTCAACAACAGTGTTCAGGTTAAATTTCACCAATTGCTATTTTGGGTAGGGAGTTATGGCAGAAATGTCTCCAGATTCCAGGTGGCTGTAATGCCTCTGTAAAGCCACCTTTCAGCGTGCTCCATTTGCTGTGCTTTCAAGGACTCAGCTGTGTTGGTGCCTTCACAAGATTCAGCCCCAAAAAGCAAGTGGGGAGACCTGGGAAGGACTTCAGAGGAGAGGGAGCCCCTGGGACAGGCCACTCTAGGAGTCTCCCTGCCTGAGTTGACTCATTCTTTGATATGTGGAAGCAACAGCAAGGGGTGGCTTCCAAGTGCCTGTCTGTGATGATGGATGAGTTTGGCGCTGCAGCCTGGGGAACAGATAGGAGTCAGCAGAACACAGATGTTACAAGGCAGCCAAATTAATCTTTAATGGTAATGTACAAGAATATCTAATGGCCTAACCTCATTGCAAAGCAAGAGCTAACCTTACAGAATGGACTTTGGCCTAAAATCTTCTAGGTCTCACTAAGGTTGAACAGCAACTGATTAATGTGTGTGAGGATTTCTTAAAAATCTCTCAACCATGGGGGAAAGATTTCACAGCCAATAAGAGTATGATTTGAAGTGTACACTTTCTACAGCTCTTCTGGGGGAGTTGGAGCTCTGGGTGGTGAACACTTGAGCTTTATCTGATCAGACTGAATCATGGACATATATGTATAGTACAAGAGAAAGCAAGAATCTAATCCTGTGGGAGGCCTTGGGTGAGAAGCACCCTCTTTTGCAGAAATATTTCCAAAGAAATCTGCATTTTGTGAGTTAGGGAACAGAACTTATTATTTCTTTTTCATTAGGAAAGACTATATGATAACTGACAGATTAAAGTGGTGACTTGGCTGTGTAGAAAGAGTTGTTGACATTGGAGATCCAATGCATCTTGGGTAGCTTTTATTCTCCCAAATTAGAAATGAGGTGGTATCTTGATCTCTGAATTTATTTCTGGAATTATAAAACTGTCAGAGAGTTTATTTCTGATCCTAAGGGTGCCATGGAGAAGTGGAGAGTCTGGTGAATCAAGCCTTTCTTTCAGTAGAATTTCTGAATAAAGAAGAAAAGGGAATTGAGGGAAGAGATTATTACCATAAATGCAATCAGGAAAGTGTATACAACAATTGAGCGGGTTACACCAGATAACCTGGCAAGTCCAACAGAAATTAAGGTTACACATCTGACCCAGAGAGACCTAAGCTTATATGATAGGCACTGATCATGCATTACGTCAAGACCATGCAGTGGGTCTTTAGTGAACATTCATAGACGAGCCATCCAGAGACAAGAGGCAGTGTGTATAATACCAGATGCATGAGATTTGGAGACAGACAGGCCTGGTTGGAACTTTTGTGAGCCTCAGATGATTTTCTATGAAAGAATGATAATGATACCCATCTTGCAAGGCCATGGGGAGGGTTTCATATCTAATTTTTAAGTACTTGACAAGAGTAGGCCTATTCTTGTCAAGTGTAATGATGGATAATAATACTAATGGTTGTTTCTAACGGTTGTTAACTGCATTAGAAAGTAAAACCAAATACATGTTCTTTATTACTAAGACACTTTAAGCAAGACACAGTTTGAAAGTAATACAATGGAAGAAGATGTATCATGCAATTAATACACATAAGAAATATGGCCTGGCTATATTAACATCATACAAAATAGACTTAAAAACAAATAATATTACTAGAGATAAAGAGGAATCTTTCATAATGGTAAAAGGGTCAATTCATTGGGGAAAAAAAAACAGTTCAACAAAATTAGGTGTAATTCCTGGTTGATTTTAGTCTACGGTTTTAGTTTAGTATAAAGAAATATTAGGCCACAAGAAAAGAGCAACTATAAGATGTACAGGGAATGCTAACCAGTACCCTAGGGCTAAGGGAAACTACCTAAGTAAGGACAAATTTTGAGGGGGAATCACCTCCCAAGCTGGAGTTCAGATTTCATTGGAGAAGGTGCAGTTGCAGCTCACTGAATGGCAGAGAAGTTTCCTGTGCTTCCCAGACCATAGTTGGAACAAGTGGATATCCATATACAAAAACATGAACCTAGACCATTACTCTGTACCATATACAAAATAATTTGCTCAAAATTGGATCAGTGGCCTAAAGGTGATAGCTAACACTACAATACTTCTAGAAAATAACATAAGAGAAAATCTTTGTGACCTTTGGTTAGGTCAAAATTTTTTAGATAGGATACAAAAGCACTAACAATAAGAGAAAAACAAATTGATAATTGGATTTGATCAAAATTTGAAACTTTTGCTCTCCAAAAGGACTGGGAATAAAATGAAAAGGCAAACCACAGAGAGGGAGAAACTATTTGGAAAACAAAAAAGTGATAATTAACTTGTATCCAGAATATAAAAAGAATTCTTAAAGCAAAATAATAAGAATATAACCCAATTAAAAAAATGGGCAAGAGGTTTGAATAGACCCTTGCCAAAGAAGATATATGAATGGCATAAAAGATGTTTACAATAAACATGTAAAGATGTTTATTATCATTAATTATTTTGTTGTTAGTGTCTTCGAGTCGATTCTAACTCCTAAGGACCCTGTGTACAGCAGAGCAGAACCCTAACTGGTCTTTTTGCACCATCCTCTCACATTCCGGTGCTATATCAGACAATGTTCCGCTGCTATTCATAGAGTTTTCATGGCCAGTTTTTTCGGATGTGGGTGGGCAGGTCCATCTTCCTAGTCTGTCTTAGTTTGGAAGCTCCACTGAAACCTGTCCACCATGGGTGACCCTGCTTTCATTTGAAATACCAGTGGCATAGCTTTCAGCATCACAGCAACACCAGCTGCCACAGTATGACAACCGACCGACGGGTGGTGTGGTTCCCTGACTGGGAAACGAACTCGGGCTGAGGTGGTGAGAGCGCCGAATCTTAACCACTAGACCACCCGTTAATTGTTAAGGAAATGTAAATTGAAATCACAATGACATACTGCACACATACTATAATAGGTAAAGTTAACAAGAAAGGCAATTCCAAATGTTGTGAGGATGTGGTGGAGCAGCTTGAACTCTCATACGTTTCTGGAGGGATTACAGAATGGTACAGTCACTTTGGAAAACAATTTGATGGTTTCTTAAAAAGTTAAACATTAACCTACCATATGAAGCATCTTATTCTTAGCTATTTTCCCAAGAGAAAATAAAAATATGTGTTCACACACGGACTTATATATATGTAGACATTGCAGCTTTATTCATAACAGTCAAAATTTTGAAACAACTGAAATGTCTATTACCTAGTTAAAAGATAAACTAATAGTAGTGTATATATATATATATACATTATGGAATACCAAGGAATGTGCTATTGATACAAAAAACAATGTGGGTGAATACCAAAATCATTATGCTAAGTGAAATGTCAGATACAAAAGACTAAGTACCATATGATTCCATTTATGTGAATTTCTAGAAAAGGCAAAAATATAGTGTCAGAAAATATATCAGTGGTTTCCAGAGGCCAAAATTGGCAGGGAGGGAGTTGAGTGCAAAAGGCCATGGCAGAACTCTTTGAGGTAGTGGATATGTTCTGTTTCATGATTACTGCGATGGTTACATGATTGTATACATTTGTCAAAACTCATTGAAATGTACATTTTAAATTGCTGAATTGTATTTTATGTTAATTATACCTCAATAAAGTTGATTTTTAAAAATATATATAAAAAAAGGAAAATTTTTTATACCTGTAACGCTCAAGACCTCTGTATTTTATTGTATGAAAATGATGTTTAAATTTAAAAGTGGAAAGGCAAAAAATATATTGTTGTAATTATTATGGTGAAAATAGAGATAACTGCCTGATAACACACAACAATTTTAGAAGAATATGTGTGATACATTTATATAATGCACAGTGTGGAAAACTGGTCTGGCTCTTGGAGCAAAGGTTGAGAAGGTAATTTGGGGGCCTAATTCCATTCCAGACTGAGAGAAGAAGAAACAGAATCCTTGAATACATTATTCTAACTTCCCACTTAAAGGATTGGGCCTCTGACCCTGAATTCATAGTCTGGCCCCAGTAGGGAGCAGAAGGAAGTCCCCAAATAAAGACAGAAGGAAGTCTGTCTTTCGTGAATGAGAGGTGTAGCCTGACGACATCCAGAATTGAGAAATTTTCTGGTGAGAAGTAAGGACGACAGGGTCGTTGGGACAGGTATGTTAGGGTAAAGGAAACTGTATTTTAAGAAACAAAATGTCCAGCCTTAATGCCTAAGTCACTGTAAATGCTAAATATTACACAGAAGTCCTTTAACACTGTTAGTTCAATTAGGCCATAGTCAGCCAACCCTACATGTTCCAAAATGTGGGGAAAAAAAAAAATCCCCAATAGTCAGTTTGAAGCAAGTTTTTGCTGCACATATTGCTTGTTGGCTCAGTAGTTTATGCTTCAGTCAAATCCTGAGTCTTGAATTTGTTGTGAGCATCAGAACCTCATTTTCCCTCAAAATCTCTGCTTGGGCTGATCAGGATTGGGGTTTTGACTTCTCCTCAGCAGCCACAGGAAGCCACTAAACACAGATCCTGATGGGAAAGACTCCAAGGAATGCAAAACCTGGTATAGTGCTTAAGAATGATATCTCCAGGAGTGCACCGAAACAATCAATAACAATACTGAAGTTCGATCTCTTGGGGGAATTTGTATTTGATCTAGAAACAGGCACTGTATGAACGTTCTGATTTTTTTCCAAGAAGGATGTGAGTGAGAGGTTAAGCCCAGTGATTTTAAGATCAGGTAAATAATCTCTCTGTAATTGTTTTAATCATTTAATCATTTATGCAACAAATATTAGTAGAGTGCCTCTTATGCAAACACATATTGTAGAAGGAAAAAAAAAGTACAAGACAATGTCCTTGTTCTCAAAGAGCTAAAAATTTTTTTAGTAAAATAAGAAATGCATTCATGAGAAATTAAGTAGCCATAAATGGTAAAAATAACAATAGCAACCATTAAATTGAGTGCCATTTTTTGCTCAGTAACATAGCATATTTGCTGTGAGAGTATATAGGCTCTGGAGCCTCCTCAGTTTAAATCCTGGCTCTTCTACTGACTGTAGAACAATGCATGACACAAAGTAAATTCTGTTTAAGTTTTTGTTATTATTATATTTTGTTTTAAAAGTATTATCAGTGATCCTCAAAGCAATCCTATAAAATAGGGATAATTATCCTTCTTTTATAAATGAAGACCAAAGGTTCATAGAGGTAATGAGTGACGGAACTGAGGTTTGTTTCACTGTGGACTGAAGTAATCAGAAAAACACAATGGGTGATGTAGGATATTATCTGAGCTATGAAGCATGAAGTAGGATTTCCAGTAGATAGAGAGAATAAAGAAGAATATTAGAGACTGGAGATACAATATAAACAAAGGGATAGAGTCAGGAGTAAATCAGAGGGGTAAATAATCCCAATTAGTTTGAGTTGAGTTTTCTGTGGGGTAGGAGTAATTGTAGTAAAGATAAGATATGAAATGTATATGGAGTTTAATTTGTAGAAAGATTTGAATACCAAGCTCAAGGAGTTTAGAATTTCTATTGTAGAAAGCAGAAATCCATTGAATCTCAGTAGTTTGAAATTGGAGTAACCTTAAATGTTATCTAGTCATTCTCCTTCCTCTTTAGTACCATCACCAGCCTCATCCAACATTCAGTAGATTAAGGGTTCTTGACTTCCGGCTTTATCTACCAGAGCAGGGCTTCTTTATTTATTTATTTATTTATTTATTTATTTATTTATTTATTTATTTCCCCAAAGCCCCAGTAGATAGTTGTATGTCATAGTTGCACATCCTTCTAGTTGCTACATGTGGGACGCGGCCTCAGCATGGCCGGAGAAGCGGTGCCTTGGTGCGCACCCGGGATCCGAACCCAGGCCACCAGCAGCGGAGCTCGTGCACTTAACCGCTAAGCCACAGGGCCAGCCCAGGGCTTCTTAACACTTGGTTGAATTTTGGCAATATCAGTGCTTAATGCCTCATGGTATCCCTCTCATGATTTGGAAACAGTGTTCAAACTAATATTATAAAACTAATGAGTCTTTGAACCAGGCCCCTCAGATTGAGGGTACCTAGGTTTGGGGGCTTTTCCTTTAGTAAAGTTTACAATGTTAATGGGAACAGGTTTGGAAGAAAGAAGAGGAAGGAAAAAGTAGACAAAGATAAGATGGAGACATAACAAGGACTACTTGGAGGTCCTCATGCAATAAGAAAACCAAATGGCTATGGGGCTTTTCTAGATAAAATGATCACTATGCAGTTAAAACTATTGTGTGAAAATAGTGTTTGAAAAGAAAAAAAAATTCTGTGAAGAAGTGATGCCAAGCTTTTATGAACTGAATTGTGTCCCCTGTCCTGACCAAATTCATATGTGGAAGCTCTAACTCCGAGTACCTCAGAATATAACTGTATTTGGAGATAAGGTCTTTAAAGAGGTAATGTTAAAATGAGGCCATTATGGTTGGCTCTAATCCAGTCTGACTGGTGTCCTTATACAAAGTGGAGATTGGGGCACACAGAGAAACATAAGGGATGCGTATACACAAAGAAAAGCCCATGTGAGGACACAGTAAGAAGACGGCCATCTGCAAGCCAAATAGAAAGGCTTTAGAATAAACCAAACCTGCAGACGCCTTGATCTTAGACTTACAGCCATCAGAACTGTGAGAAAATAAATCTTTGCTGTCTAAGCCACTCAGTCTATGGTATTTTTTTACATCAGTTCTAGCAAACCAATACACAGGGCTTGAGACTCTAACACCAATGATGAAGCCAGCTCTAACCCAGATATGTAACCCACACCAAAATATTTGTTGGGATAGGGTGGAAAAGAAGGAAAGTAATGCTGGAAGGAGGAGAGTAAAGGAAGAAGAAAATAGAGATCCTCAAAGAGAGATGTGAGTTATTATGGCTAAGGAGCTCCTATTGGAAAAATCCTCATAGAGACAGCCAGTGTAAACTCTAGAAAAAGTATTTTTTAAAAAATAATCTTTCTGAAAGAACTGAAGATGGACCAAAAACAGGGAGACACTGGAGAGGCTGTGACACTTGGAAGAAAGAGAAGGCACTGGGTGAGTTTCCTATTTTTATGGCTTGTATGAAGACAGAGCTCAAGCAACATTGTGCAGGACAGCAAGAACTCTGATAGAAAATCTGCAGCTTTATTGGCTTGAATAACTAAAGGACAGAATTTGGAGCAATCACAGTTACTGGAAAATGAGGGCAGAAATTCTAGAAAGGTGAAATATACAGAGTATCCTTAAATCGGTGGATAACTTCTGGCTTAGTCTCTGGCTGACTCCCCATGAACTATGCACTTACGGGCAGATTCTAAGCAACTCAGTAGGCAAAAGGAACTGAACTGAGATTATCTGAGTTGCCACTCACCACAGGGAGACAGAGTTTCCAAGTATAAGCCCAGTCAAGTCAAGTGCCTGCTAAAACACACACGGACACACAATCAGCACTCTTCAGAGGAACATAGAATGTCTACAACATCTTATTCACAATGTCCATGATATAATATAAAATTAGTTGACATGCAAAGAAATTGGAAAACCTGACCAATTCCCAAGGAGAAAGACGATCAGTGGAGACCAATTCTGAGATGAATCAGATGTTGGAATTAATAGACGATTGTAAAGCAACTAATATAACTATGCATAAAAAAGTAAATGAAAATATTGTCAAAATGAATTAAATGATAAAAAATCCTTTATAGAGAAATTAAAAAGGAACCAAGTAGAACTGAAAAATGCAATACTTGAAATATGAAAAATTTACTAGATGGGCTTAATAACAGAATGGAGATGATGGAAGAGTCAGTGAACTATATCAAGAAGTTTAGCATACATGTACCTGAATCCTAGATGGATAGTAGAGAGACAGGTGGGAAGAAAATAATATTTGAAGAAATAGAGACATGAATTCAGTAAATGATTCACGTATTATTCATCCCAATGGGATGCGGCATTGGGACAAGTCCGTTCTGCATACAGCCAATAAGAGGCATTTTTTGGAAGATAATTTATAAACAAAATAAAACTGACTTCAAGTTCATCTGCTTTTTATTATCACCATGTGCTGGCAATTGTAAAGAATATCAATGCTAAAATACTTCTACCCCCAAAATTCTTTGTCTAAGTTCTAAACAATTGCTATGGTTAATGTTGATTTTTACTAATACACATTTAAGATTCCAATTAGCACATTTTTTAACTTAACTTTTAATAAATAGTGTATTCCACAAAGGAGTTAAATTAGAGTACTCTCAGTTGTATACTTGGCCACCAACACAGTCAGACTCAGGTATATGCATTCATTCTAAGCATAAATTAATAAAATTTGGAATAATTTCAGTGTATTTTGTGTACAGTTTCATCTACAATCCTTGTAGTGCTAGATATTCCTGCATTTAAACTGTAGATTTGAAAAAAGCAATGATAGCATTTTGATTGTAAAAATGAAGAAATAGAACTTTAATTACGTCAATCTTGTCATTGTATATGACCACATGGAGTTATTATTTACGTTTAGAATTTAAAGAGTGGAACAGAGTGAGGTGTAATATTTTTCTTTGGAAAGTGCAAACTTTAGTTCACATATGAAAATTGTAAATGATCTTTGAAAATATTTTAAAAACTGAAAAGTAATCCCCTTTAAATAGTTATAACTATTGGTTTCTCATCTAAAGAACAAACCAAGAAAATAAAACATTACTCCAGTGGTACAATTTAGTCATTGTATAAATTGACACTTTTGCAGACATTTTGGTTGTATCAGAATTCACTTATTAGATAATTATTTCCATAAAATTATATAAGATTTTAATAAAAACATCAAAGCTAAAATGGCCAAGTTGATATAAAAGCTACCAAATTCTGCACTTTTGTCCTACAGGAACTTGGAGGGCCTATCAGTCATTTGGAATAACGTTGTCAAACCAGCAACTGTTTAATAATTTTTCTGAATTTGTGTATGGAAATTTGAAGTGAAGAACCCATACCAACATGAAAGGGCAGCAACCTGGTAGAGCTTAGCAAAGAAAATTTTTAAAATAGCAAAAGAGGCAATTGCAGCAATGTCTGGATCTATTTTGAAATATATAATGCCTTCAACATTGCATAGAGTTTACGAAAATTGCAAAGAGTGCAAGTTGGCACATCCAAAGCATGGATACTAGAAACAACATAAGGTTCAGATGACACAGGCATGAAAGATAACTATGAATCATTTTGTATAAGCATTGACAAGGAGGAAGAGAAAGGAAATGTTAGTAAGCATCAACAATGATGGTATTAAAAAAAATGGAGATGAAAGCCAAGACTTTGATGAAGAAGAGACAGTGAGTGATATTTTAATCTCTTCTGATATTTCTGCTTGGTCAATACTATTTCCAGATGAAAAGAGTTAATCCAGTTAAGAAAGGAAGTGAAACTTTTTAGACTAAATATTGACCTTTCTTAGTAGCTCAAAGAAAAAGGAGAAAAGAACAAAGGGAGCAGACAATACTTGACAACTTCATGATTTTATAAATTCTTAGCAAACACTGAAAAAATATGCCAGTTTTTTCAAAATTTACGTAATTATTTTGTTTTGACTGTAGATTGGGAATATTGGGGGGGAAAGAAAAGAACATCCAACCATATGACTAGCTCTAAACTTGGTAGAAATTAAATCCTAAGGTCTGTGAGATATGTGAACAACCTCTCTCCTGCTTGTTTGACCATTATTATTCATTTTATTTGACTATTACTGAAAATAATTTTGTTATATAGAGGATAGAGAGTCAAAAAAGGATTCACTCAAGGCATCAAATATGCTGGGTATGCCATTGTTCATTAATAATAATATAATAATTCTTCTAAAATGATCATTTTGATGATAGAGAAATATATGAGTAACTTGAAGCTGTATTATCTTTTGATGACTCTCTTTTCTTAGATTTCCAAAAATCCACAGATGAGCAACAAATAGTAAACAAATATAAATATTGCTTTTCCTTTATATTAATTAAGGTAGTGTAAATTAAAGCAAACTGATGGTGTCATTTTACATATATGAAACTAGATTTTTCAAATTATGTTATAATAATATTGGTAAGACTCAAAGTTCATACAGCTTTTCCCCTATGTTTTCTTCTAAGAGTTTTATAGTCTTAGCTCTTAGGTCTTTGATCTATTTTTACATGTGATGTAAGGTAAGGGTTCAACATCACGATTTTACATGTGGATATCTAGTTTTCCCAACACAGTTTTTTGAAGAGTGTCCTTTCCCCATTGAATGATCTTGGCAACCTTGTCGACAATCATTTGACCATATATGCAAGGATTTATTTCTGGGCTCGTTAATCTATTCCATTTCCATTGGTCTATATGTCTGTCTTTATGCCAGTATTACACTGTTTTGATTACTGTAGCTCTGTGATAAGTTTCAAAACCAGGAAGGATGAGACTTCTACCTTTGTTGTTTTTCAAGATTCTTTTGGCTATTACAGGTCCCTTAAAATTCCAAGTGAATTTGTGAAAATGTTTCCATTTCTGCCAAAAATGCAATTAGGATTTTGACAGGGATTGCACTAAATCTGTAGATTGTTTTGGGTAATACTGACATTTTAACAATTTTAAGTCTTCTGATCCATGAACACAGATGTTTTTCCATTTATTTGTGTCTTCTCTAATTTCTTTCAGCATTGTTTTGTAGTTTTCAATACACAAGGCTTTTGTCTCCTGGGTTAAATATATTCCAAAGTATTTTATTCTTTTTGATGCTATTGTAAATGGAGTTGTTTTCTTAATTTCTTTTTCAGATTGTTCATTGTTAATGTATAGAAAGAAAGACAACTGATTTTTCTGTTAGTGATTATGTTATTTATTTGAAAACAGTTTTAAAATTTTATTTTTCATTTATTTTTAAATTTCCCAATGGGAGGACCTTTTTGTTTATTTTCAGATTAGAATTTTTAAGACCCACTTCTAGATACCCTAATCAATCAAAAAAGAAATCATAATGGAAATTCTTAGAACTGCACACTAAGGAAAACAGCGTATGTAAAACTTTGCGGGATATAGCTAAGGTGGTGGTTAAAAGGAAATGTATAGATTTGCATACTTAGATTGGAAGAGAAGAAAGCCTGAAAATTTATATACTATACATACAACTTAATAAGTGAGAAAAGAAGAACAACAGAATATACCTGTAAAGTAGAAGGAAAGACATAATCTTGTTAAGATAAAGAAAAAAAGAGAAAAGGTAAAAATATCAGAATTTGAAGGAGTATAATCTAACTACAATTGTAGTAGGGATGAAAAGATAATAAAACAAAATTATGAATAATTTTATGCAACACATTTGAAAACTTGTGAGATATTAATTCCTAGAATAAATATAAATTATTAACTGTATTCAATGAGTAATAGAAAACCTGAATGGTTCTATAACTATTGAAGAAATGAAATCGTAGTTTTAAAAACATCCCACAATGAAAATAACAGGCCCCAATTTTTTCCTTCTGGTAGGAATTTGAAGCATTTTACCATTTCCTTTTTGTCCCCAATTTTATTGAAATATAATCGACACACATCACTGCATAAGTTTAAGGTGTACAGCATAATGGTTTGCCTTACATATATTGTGAAATTATTACTACAATAAGTTTAGTTAGCATCCATTGTCTCATATACATACAATAAAAAGAGAAAGCAAAAAAAGAAAAAAGAATTCCCTATGATGAGAACTCAGGATTTATTCTCTTAGCAACTTTCATATATATCATACAGCAGTGTTAACTATAGTCATCGTGCTGTACATTACATACCTAGTACTTATTTATCTTTTAACTGGAAGTTTGTACCTTTTGACTATTGCTCTCCAATTCCTCTAATTTTTTAGGTAACTTTTACCAAACATTTGTGGATTAGAAAATACAAATACTACAAAATTTCTTCCAGATTGTAGGGAAAAAAAAAAGGAAACAATCATGGTCTACCGTACTCTTGATATCAAAACCAGACAAGAACAGTTTAAAAGATGAGAAAGAAATATTACAAGGCAAAATAATTCATAAACATGTATGCCAATATCCTAAACAAAATGTTAGCAACTCAATTTAGCAGTGCATGGAAAAAACTACACTATGACCAAATAATGAATATTCCAGAATTCAGTTTAGTTTAACATTAGAAAAAAAAAGATCTATTGATGTAATCTACCGCAAGATAAACAAAAAAAGTTATATGATTCTTTTCAATAGGTACAGAAAAAAACCACACCGATCCACCATCCACTCACGATTAGAACTTTTATCAAACCAATAATTAAAGAGAACTTTCTTAATACAATAAAGGATAGTTGTAAAAACTTAAAATAAATATCATATTTAATCATAAAATATTAAAAGCATTCCTTTAAACTGTGTCTGATATTATCAATTTTATTCAACATCATAAGTGAGATCCTTATCTGCAGAAAAATATAAGAAAAATAAAATACAGTCATGTGCCCACAACAACGTTTCAGTCAACAATGGACTGTATATACAACTGTGGTACCATAAAATTAGTACCAAACAGCCTAGGTGTGTAGTAGGCTATACTCTATGTTTGTGTAAGTATACTCTATGATATTCGCACAACAATGAAATCAACTAACAATGTATTAAGCTATGCATAACTATAAAAGCATAAGAAGTGGGGGGAAAAAGACACAAAATTGTTAGTAGTTGCAGATAATATAACTTTATAGGACACAAAATATAATCTAGATATGTTAGGAGAAAAAAGAGAGTCTTTGTCAGATATAAGATTAATGTAAAAAGTTATCTGCATTTTTATATAATATACCCTTTAAAATAACAACAGCAAATATAAAGTATTTTTATTAAATGTTCAAGTCCTGTATGGAGAAAATTATATTGAAAGTTATTAAAGAAGTTCCAAATAAATAGAGATATATGCTAAGTTCACAGAGGGGAAGACTTTAAATTGTAAAGAAGTTAATTCTTGTCAAATTTAGTGCAGATTTGATCAAAATCCCAACAGTGTTTTTGTGGAATTTAGCAAGCTGATTATGTAATTTACATGGTAGAGCAAACAGTCAAGAATACCCAAGACACAGCTGAAGAACAGGGTAGTAGATTTGCCCTAAGATAAAAAGACAAATTATAAACCTAGAGTAATTAAAACAACATGATTTTGATACAAAGATAGACAAATAGAAGAGTGAAATAGAATAGAGAGCCAAGAAACAGAACCGTATATTTACGGGCACTTGGTACATGTGAAATGATGGTCTTTTAAAAGAAAGGTGCTTGGTCAATTATCTAGCCATATTAGAGAAAAATAACTTCTCCCTTATACTATACACAAAAATCAGTTTTATGTGGATTATAAATCTAAACATAAAGAATAAAAAATAAAACTGGAAAATGTCATAGGAGCACCAACCATAAAGGAAAATATTGATGAACTGGATAATATTAAATTTAAGAATTTCCGATAATCAAAAGATAGCACTAAAAAAATGAAAATGAAAGCCACAGATGGGGAGAAGATATATGCAACATATATAACTAAAAAAAGGAGTTGTATCTATTTGCAATATATAATCTAGTACAGGTATCCAATACACAAAAATTTCAATCATTAAGAAAATCAGACAATTCAACAGAAAACTGGACAAGAGACTTGAATAGATACTTCACAAAAGAGGATATCCAATAGATCAATAAACATATGAAAAGGTGCACATATTTACTAATAATTAGGAAATTGCATATTAAAACCAAAAAAGGTACCACTACATATCCATCAGAATGGCTAAAAAAACAGACAATACCATTTGCTGACATGGATGTGGCACAACCACAACCTTCATATACTGTAGGCAGAATTGTATATTAGAACAACTATTTCAGAAAACTCCTTGACAATGTCTACTAAAGCTGTGCACACTCATACTTTATTACCCAGTAATTTTACTCCTAGGTATATACCCAACAAAAATATGGCACATGTTTTCCAAGAGACATGTGTAAGAATGTTCATATTGATAATTATTATTGGTCATAACCCAGACTGGAAACAATATAAATGTCCATCAGCAGTAGAGTGGACAAATAAATTGTCATATAATTCATACAACAATATGTTTCCTATCTCAATGAAAATGAACAAACTACTGTTAAATGCAACAACATAGATGAACATCAAAAACATAATATTGAATGAAAGAAACCAAACACAGAAGATTACATACGTTTTGTTTCCATTTATACAAACTTTGAAAACAGGCAAAGACAAACTATTGGGTTAGAAGTCAAAATAAAATAGTTACACCTGGCGGGGTAGGCAGGGAATAGCCATTGGGAGAGGATACGGGAGGAATTCTGGAGGATTGGCATATCTTCTATTTCTTGACCTGGGTGACGTTACACAGTGATCACTTTATGATAATTAATCTGTGCATTTACATTTTATTCACTTTTTTGTACATGAGTATACTTTGCAGTAAAAACTGTTTTAAAAACATCCTAATTCTTTAGGACAAATTCGGGAGGCAAAACTTTTAAACCTTTAGAATCAATATTGTAGAATTCTTTATGACTTTAAGATAGGGAAAAATTTATTGTACAAGACTCAAAATATGCAAACTATAAAGGAAAATATATGATAAATTTTACATTAAAATTAAGAATTATTTTTCATCAAAAGATGTCATAAATAAAATGAAAAAATAAGACACAGACCCGAAAAAGATATTTGTAACACATAACTGAAAAAGGATTAGCATACAGAATATATAAACAAGAAAATAGACAAACAATCCAGTATAAAAATAGACAAAAGACATGAGCAGGTAATTCATAGAAGACACATGGATGACCAAAAATCATATCTGAATATATTCAAACTCATTAATAATCAAAACTAACCAATTTATTATTTGAGGACACATACCTTTGTGGTAACGATATTTTAAAAAGCAAGGAAATAATAAAGACAAAATACAGCATAGTGATTAGTTTTCAGGAGAAGGGAGGGACCCACAGGAAGCTACAGGTATTGGTGATACTCTATTTATTAAGCTGAATGTTTATTATTATTATTAAACTTTACATATACATTATATATACTCTTTTATATGCATGATATAGTTCATAATAAATTGTTTACAACCCCTATGTATCCTCTATAGAATATGCATTATTGGGGACCTGATTTTACTTGATCAAGAAACTGAGCTGAGAGAAGTTCAAGCAAATTATGTCAGGGCACACAACTAATAAAGGTGAAAGCTGCTCTGGACTTCCCTTTCCACTCCACAGCTCTCCTCAGTGTCTCAATGTGTGGAGTTGTCAGCATCACCCAGCATCAGCAGCGCTCAGTGCTTGGAAGCACTCAGCCTCCCTCACACTCTTTGGGAGCCTCCTCTGGGCTATGCAGGAGGTGTGATATGCTGGGTATAGTGGAGGTTAAGTATCCGCTTCCTCTTCCTTTCTGCTTCTTAGTAGTGGCTGTCCCTGTGCAGCCTTTGACTTAAGCCCTCCGCTCTCCTGAAGGCTGAGACACTGGGGCTTCAGAGGATCTAGTATTTAAAGGTACATTTGCAGAGAGGAGACCCTTCGCTGATCTAAGGAACAGCTTGTGAAAGTGGGGGATGGGTGAGGGGGGCCAAAGCTGGAGCGCGTGAATGATAGCTTCATCAACTTGACATTCCCTCAGGACCCACCACCTGCCTAGGAGTTCTTTCCTGGCTATTTCCCCACCAGATGTAAAAATTATTGAATGTATTTGACTAGAGTTTCCTGGGGACTCTTCTGTCTCAGTTTTTTTGTTTTTTTCCTTTATTTCCCTCTCTGTCCCCAGTTTTTATCCTCATTTTTATCTTCTTGTCTCACACAGCTATAGCCAAATGGTGCCTGGATTTGCTCAAGTATCAAGGTATAGAGAAGGAGCGCCTGTGAACGCCCAGTCCTAGTGCCGGGCACTGAAGTTTTTTCCCAGGAGCCTGCAGCATTCTGGGGTGAGACAGACCCAATAACGTGGGTGTATCTTTCCCCAACAATTCAGCAGTCCAGTCACTCTGGACTTAGAAAAGACTTAGAGCTGGCTTAAAAAATTCTCCACAGCTTAAGATAATTCAAGAAGCAGTTGACTAGTAAGTGAAATTACAAAACAAAGTGGATAAGTTGTCACAGAAATTTTTCATTGGATTGTACTCACCAGAGTTTAAGGACTTCAGGAGAAAATAGTGAGTGAGCCAAGGTCATCGAAGGCACTGGGGCCTTGAACAACTGGTTCCACAGATGGGGAATTAGTCATATATACTGTATATGTATTCTGTATACATAGTTGCATATGCATAAATATATATGTATATATTAGTAACATACTCCTATATACTGAGATTTGGAGACCCTAGATAGTCTCTCACTGTAAAATCTATTAGTGACTCTAAAATCTCTATCTCTGCCACTCAAAATTTGTTTCTATGGCTTATCTCTTAGAATTTTTAGGTTCTCACTGTTAAAATGCATTTGGTCCTGAGAGAGTCATATTAACCACAACAACAAATCTTTGTTGAGCATTTTACAATTTACAAGCACATTTATAGTGCCTCACTTAGTCAAAACAACAACGTTATATTTTCTCACTGTATTAGGAAGAGCAGGAGTCTTAGAAAATTATGCAATTTCAGTCCTTAGGTATAGGAGCTAGAATTTGAATCTGATATTTGACTTTTATTCTGGTCATTATTCCTTAGTCCTAGTGCTAAACTAACTATTAATCATTAATGTCTCAGCATAATTTTATCACATATAAGCTGGAAAGTCAGCTTCATCTGACCTGAGCCTCAGATTGTTTAGCAGCCTGTCCCCAGCAACCATTTAAGGCAACATTCTTCCCCCTGCTTCAAACTTTGGTATGCAGATCACCTGAAACAGAATTATTCTGGGGGAGGAGGAGTTATCGTTAAAAAATCAGATTCTTGGGCTCTATTCCAGGCCTACTGACTCAGTTTCCCAGGGATGGGAATCTGCCTTTTTTTTAAAAAAAAGCACCCAGGTGAATTTTACATGCCCCAGGCTTTGAGAAGCAGTGGTTTAGCAGACACATTGCACTTTTGAGGGCCACTGCCACATACCTCTTCTGAGTTTCTGGGTCTCTGACTGCTTGGGTGAAATGGGTCACAGTCAATACAGATCCCTGAAGATTCCTGGTTGGAATTTGATCCATTGGCCAAAATTTCCTTCCCCATCCCACTCAACAATGCAGGATTTTTTTCCAGTCTGGCCCAGAGGAAAAGCCAATCATTGTTCTCATTCTGACTAATTGGAGACAGTCTGGCCACAAACGTCCCCCTTTGTGCCTTTTCTCTTCTACAGGGCTTGGGCAACGCTGCAGAGAAGCTGCTGGAGGTTGGCCCGGGTGGGACCCAGAGGAGAATAATTACAACTGCAACGCCTTCTGTCCTTAAGTCCTGAGTGGAATGTTGAGTGGAACAATGGAAAAGGTCTCTGCTGTCCTTGGGAACATTTTTGTTACTGTCTCAAGCCAAGGACTTGAGTGTCAAATGAGAATCATTTATGTCTGTACTTTTTCATAAGTTTTTGGAATTTCCTACGGTCTGTGCAGTAATGGCAATTTGCTTACAACCTTGCAGTTGGCTGCCCTCGATTTGTTTCAGCTGGTCTGGGGAGTCTTTGGATAAACTGAGTGGACTACAGTTAGGAAAGACTCTTGTTTCATTCTACTTTCTTGGAGAAGAAAAGAAGGTAAATCATAGTCTCCAATATATGGCAAGGAACCCCAGGTTTTCTACCAGCAGCAATATCTTTTCGTGGTGGTATAACATTGCTTTGAAAACTTTCTCCCCCAGTATAAATCCCATGCACAAACAGTAGTAGTAGTAAACATTTATTGGGCATTTATTTTATTCCAGTCCCTGTGCTAAGTGTTCTATGTGCATTTTTTCATTTAATCCCCCAATAACTCTATAAATTAGAGGTACTATTATTATTCTCACTTTATAAGTGAGCAAATGGAGTCTTAGAAAGTTGAAGTAACTTTTCTAAGGTCAAATAGATAAGCCTTAGAATGGCAATTTGTACCAGGGAAGTCCAGCCCCAGAGCCATATTCCTTTTTGCTACAGCTTACATCCATCCCTGTCATGTATAATCTCTCCTGTAACACAACATACCCAGATTTTAAGTCTTTGTTTAATTTTTCAAGATGAGAATATTGAGTTTGATTATTATGTTGGCTATATTTTTTAACTAAAAATTAGGAAACTTTGGTGGATATAGGAGTGAAAATTTTGAATTGAAGCTGTTGCAAAAAAGAGAAGGATGAAGTCTCTCATATCCCATAGAGACCACACTGAGGATATCAACCAGATCCTATCTCTTACCCCTCTAATAAAGGACATTCACATATACATCCTAAGTGTGTGGCACCATTTATAAAACATGTAGTTGGGGTATTTATTAAATATTTACTGGATGAATGAAGATATCAAAGAATTTCTGATCTAGTAAGGAGAATAAGTCAAACAACTATGATCCATTATGTTAAGTGCTATAAAGAGGCAGTGGTACCCGATGGGCACATAATCAGTATTTATTGAAGAAATAAATGCATCTATATGGTGCTTAGGGTCCTTACAGGGCCAGGAAATGATTCCCAGAGGCATTGTCACCTATGGACACCTAAAAGACAAGTAGGGATAGGCCAAGAGGAATGGGAAAGCCATAGCAGGCAGAGGAGGCTGAATGGACAAAGTACCAGAGACAAGGGAAAAAATATGGACTGTTTAACAAATTCCAGTCATTCAGTAAGCCTGGAACATAAAGAATAGTGGGATTTGGGGAAAAGTTGGTGAAGATGAGGCTGACAGCCTAAGCAGGATCAGATCATGAGGGTCTTTTGTGCTGTGTAGCTTAAACTTTTGAAAGATATGTAGTAGAATAATAATTGTGATTATATAAGTGTATGTGTAAAGATGCATGTTTAATAACCCATATATAATTCACTTCTCAGCATGGGACTCTCTTTACAACTAATCTTTTCATTGCTTTGAGGATATAGCTGTTAGAGCCAAAGGAGGGCTTAAATACTGTGATAAAGCAGGGTTTCTCAATCTTCCATGTTCGTGGGATTACCTTGGAATTCTGTCTAAAATAATATTCTGATTCATTAAGTCTGTGGTGGAGCCTTAGATTCTGCATTTCTAACAAGCTCCCAGGTGATGCTGACACTCGTGTTTCTCAAACTGCACTTTTAAGTAGCAAGCTGCTAGAAGAGGAGGAAGACAACATCTCAGAAAAAATAAACTATGTTAAGGGAAACGAAAAACGGGAGTAGGGGGGCTGGCCTGGTGGCGTAATGGTTAAGTTTGCGTGCTCCACTTCTGCAGTCCAGAGTTCACAGGTTCAGATCCCGGGCGCAGACCTACACACCACTCATCAAGTCATGGTGCGGTGGCGTCCCACGTACAAAACAGATGAAGGTGGGCACAGATGTTAGCTCAGGGCCAGTCTTCCTCAGCAAAAAAAAACAAAACAAAACATGGGAGTGGGGTGTAGAAAAAAGAGGCAGCATAGAATAAAGGAGGTGGCCTTAGCAAAATAAAATAGGCAGATAATAAGAAAGAAGAACAAGAAAAGACTAGATTAAAGAGGCACATCAAGTAAATAAGCAGGGAGTGCCTGATCTTAGCTGATGGCAAGGAGATGACAAAAACACCTTTAAAAGGAAATGAAGGAGGATTTGCTGACAGCAATGACTGTAAGCTCTAATTGAGAGCAAGTCTTTAATAGCTAGTGCACCATTTCCCAAATTGTTCCATAGAATGCTAGGACTATAGGAATTCAATAAGTGTTTTTGGCAAAAGCCTTCATAGCCAAATAAGTTTGAGAAATGCTGTTAAGCAAAGTTAAACTAATTTCTATCAAGCATTTTTCCAAGGAACATCCTTGTCTTACTCTATTTGGGTTGCTATAACAAAAATATCACACAGCCTGGGTGGCTTATAAGCAACAGACATTTATTTCTCACAGTTCTGGAGGCTTAGAAGTCCAAGATCAAGGTGCCCACAGATTTGGTGTCTGGCAAGGGCTGGCTTCCTGGTTCATAGATGGCCATCTTTGGCCATTTTCTCGCTGTGTCCTTACATGGCAGAAGGGGGAAGGGAGCTCTCAGGGACCTCTTTTCTGAGGGCACTAATCCCATTCATGAGGGCTCCACTCTCTTGACCTAATCACCTTCCAAAGGCCCCATCTCCAAACATCATCATATTGGGGTTTAGGTTTCAACAAAGGAATTTAGGGTGGGGACAAACATTCAGTCACAGCAATCCTTTCACAAGATATCTAATTAACATCTCAAGATCCAAGATTTTCACTGAGCACAAAGTTTGGAAAACCTGATCTTCTGAAAAAGACCAGTGGCTTTGGAGTAAGGTCTGAGTTGAAGACCCATCTCCTTGGCAAGTTACTTAACCTATCTGAGCTACAGTGGCTGCATGGATAAAATGGGCATTATATTATCAATCTCACAGAGCTATTATAAATATTGAATTAAGAAGAACAGAAAAGTATATACTCTAAAGCATTATGATTTAGGCCTCTTTTTGACTACTTGCTACAACATCTTGTACAATGTTTCATTCACTGGGATTCAATCCTCAATGAAAGAATAAATTGGTTAATTTATGTCAGAGACCAAGAAACTCCCTAAAGGGACTTAACAAGAGAGCTGGCAGTTGACTTTCTCCTGAAAAAAGCAGGAATTAGGCAGAGGCCAATGAAGGCCTTGATGTACTGCTTATTTTTTCTCCTCTTTTCTGTGTGCTCCTATATTGCTAAAAGATAGAAGACAGGATCTAACTTCTAGAAGATAATAATAATTTGCAAGGCAAAAAATGGACACCACTTAAAACAGGAAAAATTTGGAGAACAAAATCAGCCCCCATGTTCCGGTGGGTGGGCCAGTGTTAATTCATTACAAATGAAATGTTAGGATTGTTTATAACCTATCCCATGATGGTGAGTAATACATTATTTTGGTCATATGAATATCCAGCTGGAAAATTAATACTTTTCATATCTGAGGCTATGAAGGTTCTCAGTGGACCTCACCATATTTAAGCATCTTATGAGAGTGGTTGAATATTACAGGTGGAAAAAAGGAAGGAGACAACTCATCCATAATTACTTCAAGACTACATTTGAAGTTGAAACATCTGGATATTTACAAAGCACTCAATCGACTGTATATTTGGTAGTCATGTCGCAAGGTGTCTAGCCATTTGAAAACTTCTGGATGATTGAATGTTCATCTAGATGTCCAGTTTTGAGTAGATGTTTGACAACTGTAAAATATAACTTTCCAGTTGCTTGATCTGAATTTTGCAAACACTAAGTTGTAGCGTTGTTTTGTGTCTGTGCCATTGGCCTGGTCTCAGACTGATCAACTAAGAACAGGCTTTGGAATAGATATAATTCAGTGTTTGAACTATTCCACCTTGCCCAACAGTAAGGTATTATTCCTGTTTTTTATTTTACTTAGTGGTGTTAAGCACGTATATAAACGTCTTTGTAGGGGTTTAGAGGAGAAGATAGTGTGTGATTAGAACACTGTGATTGGGGATCAAAGACCTGAGTTTAAACTCTGGTTGTAACTCTTATCAACTGTATAACCTTAGGCAGCTATAATAACTTCTTAGTAGCAGTTTGTCTTCTATGGAATAAGTGTAATAATAATAATAATAATGACAACTGATCTCCAGCTTTGGGATTTGTTGTGATAATCAAATGAGACAAGAAATGTGAAACTTTTTTGTTAACTGCTACATGTATGAATATGCCAATGTTACATGTGAATATACAATTAGTAATATATGTGCCCAGCTTTGTATTTACAGGAGAAATTTAAAAAAATGACTGGGAAACATATTACAATTTAAAACAGAAAAAACGAATGTGGCCTAAAATGATGATAAACATTGTCAAGAAATTCTGTACTCAGCCTTAGATTTCATCTCCCTCTCTAGTCAAATAGGTCCTTTGCCTATAAACCTTCACTTTTTAACACTAGTTTTTCTAAAGCTATTCTCTATGTTTGGAATATTCTTCCTTCATGTTTTCACATGTTCAAATCCTATGCATATTTCGTGTTCCATCTAAAATGTCAGCTTTCTCTATGAATATTGTATTCATCCTTCTACCTAAGAGTCATGACTTTAACAATCTGGATTTGAAACTTGACTGCCACTTAATAATTGTGTGACTTTGGCCAGTGTAATTACTCTTTTGAAGTTTTGATTTCTTCAGTAGGAAACATCAGTTCCCACGGAATGAACTGAAAATTGAGTGAGATGATGCATATCCTTCTGGTAGCTCTTGTCTTTTCCAAAATGCGGTATTTCTGCCCCTGTGTCTGTGTCTCTAAAGAAAGACTTTAGTTTCTTTCTTTAGTTTTTTCTTTATCAATATGCATTCTTTAAAAAATCAAATAGTACCACAAGACTTATAAGAGAAAAGAGGTTCCTTGTCCCCCTACCTCCCAGTACACTTCTTTCAGAGGCAACCACTTTCAACTCTTTCAGCTGTTACTTATATTTACCTCCAGATTTCTGATTACCATCCTTATACTTCCATTTATTGATTTTTCAATTTTAGTCAGTAGTCATCTATTGACTTTTCACAATGGAGAATGAGAATTAACCTGTCTTACATCTTCTTCCCTGACCTGCATACATTTGCCTCCTCAATTCTCTCAACATAGCTCAGTGTTCGTTATTACGACTGTTGAAATATTGTTAACATGTAAGCTAAAAAGAGGACGATGATTTTATTTTCTTTTTTGTACCACTTTTTATTCTCGCTGGAGCTAATGATTGCTTTGTTTTTTACTATCATAGTTTACTATGCTATTTACTCTTTCTGTTTTCTTTTCTAATAATATTTCTTTGAACCGCTTTCAGCCTTTTAAAAAGACAGTCTTCTTTCCTTTTATGTGGTGGTAAAATTGAATACAGTTAAATGTGAAATTTGCTTTAACTTGCAGCTGTGCTCCTACCAAGCCCGCATTACACTGATTCTTTGTGTCAGCCCAATGTGATGACATCAATACAAATATCTTCTCAACAAGAATATTTGTTGGATGGAGTACTTAGAATTTTCCTATTAACTACAGCAAGTTTTTAGATTTTTAGGAATCAGTTTCCAGTTCTTCCAAAAATGTACATCCACTTTGTATCTATAAGCGTGCTTTGGTAGACCAACTGTTTGTCAATCAGGTCTTGTGCATCTATAAATCCATCATGTAGTCTATTTGTGTTTCCCATGATTTCTGTCCCCTGGTGTACATACCATGTATATTCCCTCACCTTGAGTATAACTGAATATGATGTTGTTCACTCCTATAAT
Source organism: Diceros bicornis minor (assembly GCF_020826845.1). Classification (NCBI taxonomy): domain Eukaryota; kingdom Metazoa; phylum Chordata; class Mammalia; order Perissodactyla; family Rhinocerotidae; genus Diceros; species Diceros bicornis. The sequence goes on from NC_080743.1 coordinate 50,626,728, forward strand.
TAAATTATGTTATAGGACAAAGGTGAAAGGATTTTACAGGTTTAATTAAGGTCCAAAATCAGCTGACTCTGAGTTAATCAGAAGAGAGGTTATCCTTGGTGGTCCTGACTTAATCAGAGGAGCACTTAAAAGGGACTGGGGCCTTCCTATAAGAAGAGAGTCAAAGCAAGAGAGACACTCTCCTGCTAGCCATGAAGAAGTAAATTGCTATGTTGCAGAGAGGGCCACACGCAGACAGCAGGCCACTCATAGGAGCTGTGAGCTGTCTCCAGACAACAGCCATCAAGAAAGCAGAGACCTGTGAGCTTGGGTAAGGACCGTGAGCTGATTGATACCTTGAATTCAGACTTGTGAGACTCTAAGCAGAGGACCCAGCAACACTCTGCTTGGACTTTTGATCTACAGAACTGTGAGATAATAAACGAGTGTTGTGTCAAGCCACTAAGTTTGTGGAATTTGTTACGCAGCAATGGAAAACTAATGCACTATTTGCATCTAAAAGGTCTGTCATTTTTAAATACTCTGAAGCGCATTGAATGTCATCATAAGTTAAAGCTCTCTTTTTCAGAGAAAATTGTTTTAAAGCATGGAAATTATTTAGATTTATGAAATTGAAGTTGGATTCAAAATAAGCTACAGTTTTAGCAAAGAAATTGACAATTTCTTTTAGCAAAGAAATTGACAAATTGCTCTTTTATGATGACTTTTTTCTTTTTAGTTCTAAAGCAATTTTATTTCCAACAGTATGTGTTTTTGTCACAACCTATGTAACATCAAACAGCTCAGGTGCAGTTATTTATCCTTTTCTAGGCTCTTTATGGCTTCTTCAAAGATCATCAAGCAATTTTGGAAAAGCAGCACAAACATTTCTGTTTTATTGTAATTCTTTTCTCCATTCTCATCCTCAATGTATTCCTAAGTAAAATAAGAATATTTTTCTTATTCTACACATTGAAATACGATTTTACTTCAGGCCAACATTTTAACATCTTTTCAATGGCTGGCAACAATGATAGCCATCTTGTAGGCACATGCCTAAGAAGGCTATCTCCTCTTTCCATAAAGTCAAAAATCTCATTAAATACTTCTACACATTTTATGGAAACTTAAAAGCGATTAAGGGGCCAGCCCCACAGTGTAGTGGTTAAGTTCACCCGCTCGGCTGCGGTGGCCCGAGGTTCGCAGGTTCGGACCCCAGGCGTGGACTGACACACCACTTGTGGAGCCATGCTGTGGTGGTGTCCCATATAAAGTAGAAGAAGATGGGCATGGATGTTAGCTCAGGGCCCATCTTCCTCAGCAAAAAGAGGAGGATTGGCATTGGACGCTAGCGCAGGGCTAATCTTGCTCACAAAAACAAGAAGAAAGAAAATGTGACCAAGAACTTTCATTATGAAAGTCTCAATATCTCTGGTAAGCAAATCTTATCCCTTTTTAGCAATGTTGTATGCAAGATGTGTAGGAGATTTAGCAAGTAAGATCTTTATCTTTTCTGTACAAAAAAGTTTATAAACTGAATGGAATTTGCCAAAATCTACATTTGCGCTGTCTGCCAAATATGCAGATAGATGAGCAATGTCTAGTTCGTGTTTGGACTGTATATCAACAATTTTTTGTTTTATGTTTTCTGCAGTTTTGTTAAAATTTGTATAGAAATCAAGAGGACAATTAGAAACTATGTTTTTCATGGTTCCATAGGAATTTTAGGATTGTTTTTTCTATTTCTGTAAAAAAAATTCCAAAGTATTATTGGTAAGATAATAGAGTCAGCTTTACACTGTAGAGGGCTAACAAAATTTCTCCATTTTGATTTATGCTCCCTCTTGAGATCCCAATATGATGATAGTAAAGCAATTCTCTTAAGCTTAAACTCATAACGATGAATAAATTTGAAAGGAGATGATAACGGATGAGAGATGTTAACAAAATTTGCAGAGGCTGAAAGCGGATGGTCAAGTGGTAACTGATTACGGTAGGAGAAGCCCAGATATGACAGGAGAGGCCAAGACGACGAAGCAAATCAATTTACACCCTCCAAGTGGGAAATAGAAACCAAGTGCGGCTGATTCTTTTTCCAATAAAGTCCCTCCTCTTCGAACCCTCCAAAGTGGTACTTTTCCTCCTACCTCCACCCTCTAACAGTACTTTGTATGACCCTAATTTTGCTGATTATTTTCACATAGGAACATTAACTTTTGTTTCCTCCAATGGTCTTGTGCTACCTTTTGAACTGAAGAGGAAACTGCCAGTGGGGTTCTATTTTCCTTAGAGTCTCAAAACGAAGCATGATCCTAATATGGGGATTATAATCAAGATGGTCATAAAAGCAGATTGGCCTACGCAGTGCTTAATGGAAAATGGGGCAGCAGATTGATAATCACAGTCCTTGGTAAACAAGTACATGTCAAATGAGAATCAAATGAGGTAAGTGAGAGATCTTTTCAAACTGTAAAGTACAATATTGTGGTAAATAGACATTTGAATTGGTCCAGTGAATTCTAAGGAGGTGCTATAAATAAAACTCATCAAGTCTGAACTTAAGAGGGATACATATCTTTTATTACTATACTGTGTTTGTAGTTTCTTCATTATTTTTCCCTTTCCAGGTTTGCATTCTGTTTCTTAATTTCAGATAACAGGGCAATGTGTTGACTCTCTGCCCATTGTGACATGATCTAGGGATGGGCGTGGGGTCTCAGCAGGGATCACTGGCATGTTGGGGGCCACCCTGATCTAGTACTACTGGGATGGCCATTTCAGAAAATAATTCGGACTGTGAATTTTGCTAAAAACTTTTTCAACAAATACCAAGGTAAAGATGTCACTCGGCTGCTTTGCCACTTCGTTTTTACATCTGAGCATCACCAAAACTATGCTACCTGTCTTCTTTCTTCAAGTCCATTTAGGGAACTTCTTTGTAGATGTCTTGGAGTTTGCAAAGCCTGTTAGGCTACCTTATTTTTGGTGTGTACCCAAACTGCAATTTTGGCAAGCTTCCCTGTTCTCCTTAGAAGCCGCAGATTCTCCTTTTAATTCCACTCTGACTGGATATTCAGGAGAGTATAGACTTTTTTTTTTTTTTTTTTTTTTGGCCAATATCCAGTAAAATAATGTAGCCCCAGGCCTATGCAGCCCAGGCCGTTCCACTTACGGGTCGGTGTCAGATACACTAGTTCTAAAATGCGTTTTGAAGTAGACGAATAGGCAGATAATTAAGTGGTAAATAATAGCAGATGCCTGGAAGTAAGACAACAGCAGAAAAGGTGGTTTGCATTGGGATTGGCAGGTAGACATGTTTCAGAGGGCAGGGATTGCTGAGTAGGGGCATATGCCACAGCACAGTGATCCGTGTGAGTCAGGTTGGGCCAAGCCTTGGAGAATTATAGAATCATTGAAGACTTCTTTTTTTAATCAATGGTAAAAAGACCAACAAATCTTTAAGCAAGGTGGAGAGCAGGAAAAGAGAAACCAACTCAAACTTGACCCCAGGCTCAGGCAGCTAAATTCTTTGCAGGGAACTATGTTTTTCTGCCTCCTTGAAATGTACAGTAAGGTAGATCAGAGAAAAAAGCAAGGGATGTCAAGTTAGGAGACCTGGTTTTTCATATGGTTCTACTACCAATAGGCTAGTGACCCTGACCAAATTCCCATTCTTGACGTTAGTTTTTCCACTCCTAAAAGGAAAATGTTGTACTCATAAGGTACCTTTGAGCTTTGAATTTCTGAGTCACTGATTCTACCTGTCACTCAAGTATCACCAGTAGGTTTGGAAGCCCATAAAAGATCTCTCTCACTTTCCCCAAATATAGTGAAAGAGTATCCTTAAACTAGGATGGATATGAGAGTGATTTTTTTGCATAATTTTACTCAAGAATTCAAAATCCCATTTACTTGTTGATTAGCATCAGCCTACTTAGCCTAACACTGAGAATAGTGGTACACAGCTGTTGTTTAACAATTACATGTGGAAAGAACGCATAAACGGAGAAGGAGATTCCCACATGAACACCCTTGTGGATGTCCCTATTACTCCATAGTTTACATTTGTACTCAAATGAAGTCACAGTTTGTCCACACCCCCTCCCATCCCTTTTTCTCTTAGGATCTTTTACTGTTTGAAAGTTGTTTACACACATTCTAGGAGAGAGGGAAAGTTGTTTTTTTTTTCAAAATGCAAAGGTAGTTGTATTTCTCATATCACCAGGCAGATCCTGAAGTGAGCTCTCTTAACTAGAAAAGAACATTGAACAGGGGGGAAGAGAATAGTAAAATCATAAATCTGTTCTTATTCCTGAAAGGCAAGGACTTATCTACTCAAGAGGTAGGGCCTTTCCAAGGAGTTGTACCATCTATGTCTGTAGAAGCTAAGTTCTTAAGCTGAATTGAATACTTTCAGCCTGGTGGGGCATATTAGTTTATTCGACACAATATGGGGCCTTGAATAGGTGAATGAATAAAGGCCGTATTTGGATAAATGAGCAAAAGTAGTGTTTTTAGGTCCTAAACTCTTGGGAAAGGGCAATGGAATATGGCTTTGGAACATGGGTGATGGTTGAATCTACATTTATTTTATTTAGCTGAGTAAGAAACACAGTTCAATCAATCTGCTTTAGTCTCATTTGTCCAAAGATGGTAAATACATGGTCTCTTTCTGGCCATCATGCATTGGGCTGTGTCTAGAGGAGTGGCAAATATTTGTTGTGTACCTACTTGCAAGACATTTACAAACATCCAACTTTTTCAGGTTTTATCTTGCTGCTTGGTGTGGGATGATATAGAGGCTTTCTTTTCTTTTTTCTTTCTTTTCTTTATATCATTTGTTTCCTAGGACTATGTTCTAAAGTTCTTCTATACTCCTTGCCAGAGGGATCTGCATATATAGAGAAAAAAGTGGGAACCTATAGGAAGGGTGCATTCTGTTCCCTCATGTCACTGCTAATATGTATGAAATCTATACTATTAATGCTACTCAAAGACAAGGTTTCTAAAAGACACTTATTAGAATTCATTTTCCATTCACTTTTTATCATCCCAGAAGCCTATACTGGAAACCTACTATATGCATCACTTCTTAACTGAAGCTGATAGTTTGACCTTTTTGAAATCTTTTCATCATTCGCACCTTTTGCTCAAATATCAACTTTTTAAGTCAACGTCTCCTTGATTGCCAGTGTAAAGAATTGTCATCACATTCCAAGCACAGCATCATTATTTTTAAATTTTTAAAAATTATAATGCAGTCAAATTGACTTTAATGGGGGAAGAGGGATGAGTTCTATAAATCTTAGTGCATGTATAGATTCATGTAACCACCATCACAATCAGGACACACAACAGTTCCATTACTTCCAAAAAAGCTCCCTTCTGTTACTCCAAAGGAGTATCAAACTCACGCACGCCTAGCCCCTGGCAACCACTGATCTGTCCTCAGTGGACGAACTATAGTTTTATCTTTCTGAGAATGTCATACAAATGGAATCATACAGTGTATAACCTTTTGAAACTGGCTTCTTTCATTCAACATACTGCCTTGCAGATTCAACAAAGTTGTTGCAATTATCAACAGTTCATTCGTTTTTATTTCTGACTAGCCTTCCACTGTACGGATGTACTAAAGTTTGTTTATCCATCCACCTGTTGAAAGACATTTGTATTGTTTTATTTGGTTATTATGAATATAACTAGTATAAACAAACCTGTATAGGTTTTTGTGTGAATGTAAGTCTTCGTTTCTCTAAGGTAAATACCCAAGAGTGGGATTGCTGGGTCATATGTTTAGCTTTATGAGAAACTGCAAAACTGTTCCCAGAGTGGCTGTACCAGACTGCATTCCTACCAGCAATGCAGGAGAGTTCCAGTTGCCCTGCATTCTTGATGGTACTTGGTATTACCAGTGTTTGTTTTTTAATTTTTTTAAATTTTAGTCATTCTAATAGATGGACAGTAGTGTTTCAACATGAGTTTAGTTTGCATTTCCCTGATGGCTAATGATGTTGAACATCTTTTCATGTATGTAATTATTGCTATCTATATATTTTCTTTTTTGAAGGATATGTTCAAGTTTTTCTCCATGTTTTAATTGGGTTGTTTGTTTTCTCATTGTTGAGTGTTGAGATTCCTATATGTATATCCTGGATGCAAGTCCTTTTTTCATATATGTGACTTGTAAATATTTCTCCTAGCCTGTAGCTTGTCTTTTCATTTTTTTAACAGGCCCTTTGGCAGAGCAAAAGTTGTTAATTTTGATGGACTCCAATTTATCAATTTTTTCCTTCACATATCATGCTTTTGGCGTCATGTCTAAGAACTCTTTACCTACCTCCTGGATAAGAAGGTTATCTCCTGTATTTTCTTCTAAAAGTTTTATAGTTTTAGGTTTTACATTTAAATCTATGATTCGTCTTGAGTTCATTTTTGTATAAGATATGAGGTATAGGCCAAGGTTTATTTTTTTGCATATGGATGTGCAATTGCTTCTAATCATTTGTTGTAAAGACTATCCTTTCTCCATTGTTTTGTTTTTGTACTTTTGTCAAAAATAAAATGGCCATATTTGTGTGGGTCTATTTCTGGACCTGTTTCTCTTCCATTGATCTATATGTCTATCCTTTTGCTAATACCATACTGTTTTTATCACCATAGCTTTATAGTAAGTCTTAAAATTAGAGAGTGTAATTCCTCAAACTTTATTCTTCCTTCTCCAAATTGTTTCAGCTATGCTAGTGTCCTTGCCTTTCCATATACATTGTGGAATCTGCTTGTCTATGTCTACAAAAAATCCTGCTGGGATTTTTATTGTAATTGTGTTAAATCTATTGATAAGTTTGGAGAGAAATAACCTCTTTACCTTGGTGAGTTTTCCAATCTATAAAGACAATATGGCTCCCCGTTTATTTAGATCTTTTAAAATTTCTCTTATTAGTGTTTTATAGTTTTTAGCAAACAGATCCTGCACATTATATTAGATTTATATCTAAGTAGTTTAGGTTTTTTGGAGCTATTGTAAATGGTATTTTTTAAACATTTCATTTTCCAATTGTTTATTTTGGAGTGTAGAAATCACCTTGCTAAACTCACTTATTAATTCTAGGAGGTTGTTTTGTTTTGTTTTTGATAGAATCTTGAGATTTTTCTATGAAGATAATCATGTTGTCTATGAATAGGGACATTTTTATTTTTTCATTTCCAATCTATATGCCTTTTTACTTTTTTTTTTTTTTTTTTTTTTGCCTTATTGTACTGGCTAGGACTTCTAGTACAGTGTTGAGTAGAAGTGGTGAGAACAGGCATCCTTAGCTTTTTTGTGATCTTAAGGGAAAAAAATTCTGTCTTCCACCATTAATTATAATGTTAGCTGTAGGGGTTTTTTGGTAGATGTCATTATCAGGTTGAGCAAGTTCCTTATGTTCCTTGTATGCTGAGAGTTTTTTTTAAATGTAAGTTGAATTTCATCAAGTGCTTTTTTTCTGCAGCAACTGACACATGTTTTCTTCTTTAGATTGTTCAGATGGTGGACAATATTGGTTGACGAGAATACTGAAACAGCCTTGCGTTCCTGGGATAAACCTCACTTGATTGTGATATATTATTCCCTCTATATATTACTGTTTTAATTTACTAATATTTTATTGAGAATTCTTGAGTCTGTGTTAATGAAAACAATTATTGATAGTTTTCAGCAGACAGATTCTATATAGATAGTTTTCCACTTTTGTACTACCTTTGTCCAATTTTGTTATCAAGGTAATGCTGGCCTTATAAAACACGTTGGGAAGTGTTCCTTCATTTTCTATTTTCTGGAAGAGATTTGTAGAATTAGTGTTATTTGTTTTGTAAATGTTTGATAGTTTTCCACAGTGAAATCATCTGGACCTGGAGGTTTCTTTATTGAAAGGTTTTAAACTACAAATTCCATTTTAAAAAGTTATAGGACTATTTAGGTTATATATTTCATTTTGGGTGAGTCTTAGTAGCTTGTGGCAGACAGACCATAAGGTGGCTCCCAATGCTGCCTGCCTCCTCATGTTCACAGCTTTGTGTAATCTGCTCCTTTTGAATGTGGGCAGGACCCGTGTCTTGCATCTAACCAGGAGAATATGGTAAAGGTGAAAAGATGTCACTCCCACGATTAAGTTACTTTATGTGGCAAAGGTGATGGGTTGTCAGTACTGTGATTACATTGAGGTATAATTCTATCTTAGTAGGCCTTCTCTAGAGACTCTCCTTATGGGCTGAATTATGTAAGCACGCGTGTTGGAAAAGTCAATGTAGCAATGCGGGAAGACTAGTTAGAAACTATCTATATTTAGAGGTGATAATTTAAGAGCATGAATCAAAGAAATGATAGAAGAAATAAAGAGGAGGTGACTGATATGTAAACAAAGCCTTTGCTGATTGATTGGTTCAGCCAGGATAGAGAGTGCAATTAAAGGAAATGATGGGACCCTTGTCAAGGGACAAGGCAGGTTTCTCCAGAGCATACAGGGAAAGACTTTAGCAAAAGTTTCTCTCTGAAAAGTAAAACTCCATTTTTAATCTTTTTGAGATGGAATGTGACTCAACACTCCTCCCCCTCCATTTCTGTTCTTTGGCTCCTCAAGCCCTATTGCTCCAGAGGCTCTGACCTTTCCTTAGTTGCCCTGCATCCAGGCAAGTTCTTAGCTGTCAAATTTCTATCCAGGTGGCCTCCATAAATACCTCAACAGAATTTATTTTCTTTAATTTTCTTTGGCCTTGCTTGAGAATTTGCTGATTGGGAGACTGTTTGGGGGCCAGTATGCCCAAAGATGGATAGCCACATCTGCTAGCCATTTGGATTAATTATTACACCTGTGTCATAAAACCTGCATTAATAAAGAGGTGGCAAGGAAACTCATACTGCAGCCTAGACAGGGCTCTCATTCCTTCCCAACTTTCCATCCCCATCAATGGCACACTACCATCCTACTCTCCTGGTATACCACCTGGAGTATTACAGGTTACTTCTTCCAGCACACCCATGACTAGTGTGTCTATAAGTCCTCCTATTTCTTAATCTGAAACACCTTTCAGAGCCATCCTTTCATACCTCTTTCTAGTTTATGTTCTAGTCTGGGCCTTCTCTAATCACATGACACCTAGAATATTACAAATTATCCCTCTTGCCAGCTGCCTGCCCCTTCTGTCTGCCCTTCATACAGTAGAAAGAATCTTCCTTCTCAAACGTTTTGATCAAGTTACACTCCAGTGCCTTGACTGGTAAGCATGAATCTCATCTTTGATCTATTGATAGGCTCTCAGAAATTTACGTGGGTTTCTGTTGTCTTTTTCTTTTTAATCAAATACAAATGCTTCATACTGGTCTTTAAGACTGTCCATCAACATCCCTCAGTATTCTTGTTCTTATTTATGATTGATCTTTGACCTACAATTACTTTGTGCTCCAGCCAAGCAAACCTGCTTGCTCTCTCATATGCACAAGTGTTTGAGTCTTAGCTGCCGGCTGCTTCAAACCTTAAGTGCACACAGTATCCTTAAGTACTTTCTCCCTTTTTTTCCATGATGTCCCTCTGCAAAATGCTCTCCAGGAGTCATCCTTGACACAGCATTCAGAACCCAGTACACGGGGTCCATATTATATATATATGAGAGATCTACAGCCTTATGGGAAGCTGTTGAGAATCCAGTTCATGAAAGCCCAGAGTTGGTACTGAAAATGAAGATGGGGAAATGGCTTTTGTACCTTTAACCTAGGCTGAGGCTGATGAAAAAAAGACCAGCCTTCATAATGTATAAGCCCCTGGCAGAAGTTTTCTCCATGTTGTTGAGCCATTTGACACATTTGGAGAAGTGAAGGAGAAAGCAGACACTGGCCTAGGCAGTCAGATCTGGAAACTAAACCGTGTCAGTAAATGAAGTGACATATGTTACAATCTCATATCTCTCATGATATATTTCTATCTCCATCTCTATAGAGATATATCATGTATCGTATATATGCAACATATATCATGCTAGATACATTAATATATAGTAATATATATACTATATAAATATGTATAAGAATATATATTAATAATTATATATAATTATATATGTAATTATATATAATATATAACATATATTAATATATATACTAATAAGAAATAGGAGGCCTGGAGCAAGCAGGAAGAGAGAAAAGGTATAAATGTGCCAAACATCATTCCTCTCAATTCCTTGCTCCTCCTAATGTTTTTAAATTCTTAAATCACAACCATTAATGTACAATTATAGACAGTGATAATGAAGCATCATTTCTTTTTGAGATCAGGGATAGATGGCTTAAAAACAAAACTATTGCAGAATCTCTTTTAATTTTCCTTTCTCTTTATTGTTTTCAGTAAAGTATATCATTTAGATAAGTAGACCTAAATAACTTGACATTCTTATGTCGGGTAGAGGTGGAATCCTTTATGTTAGGAGAAAATATACATTTCTGGCTAATTCTCTATTTCGTATTGAGAAATCATTTTCTTCCTTCTCTTCCTCTCATGTAATTTCTTCTTTTTTACTTTTGCATCTCTTCCCTCACTCTTCCTCATCCGCCTTCTTCATTCTATTTCTCTCCCTCCCTTTTTAAAACACGTTTCTCTTAAATGTAAAGGGAAAGAAAAATCGTTAATCACGCTGCAGGATACAGTGCTTAGATGGTTGTAGTTGCTGAAGGAGGTCTGCTTAGCATCAGGCAATTTTTCATTTCCTTTCAGTGGGGACAGTGGGCTGCTCTGCACCCCTGGGGCCAGCCAGCATGAATGCAGGTATTGAGTGTTCAAGAGGAGGCAATTAGGACCAAGTGCTGGAGATACAATAGCATTTAAATTAATCTAGTACTTGGCCTGGAATCCTTCAGCCCCTCCTTTCCTTTCTCTGGCTTAAAGATGCAGATTTTACAGGCTAAACATTGGTCAGTATTAACTATGCATTGTCTGATGGACAATGATTCCTTCCCACATAATTTAGTCTACCCCTCAGTTGAAACTTGCCTTCCCAAACTCTAAAAATTAAACTCTACAGTTTCAAAAGGATTGAAACACATAACTAGTTTTCCCAACAGGACATGTGCTGAGTTCTGAGACAGCAAAAGAAACAGGGAGCTGGGCTGCAAACTTTTAAAAATCAAGAGTCAAATCTCTATCATCTTGGAGGACTTAGGAGATAAGATCCCCTTAGAGTGGGGGACTCAAGATTGCTATATTTTAAAACTGCATGGGACAGGAGGCTCAGAAGATAAGTTTGAAATCTCTTCAGGGTAAAACTAAATCTCACATACTGTTTCAGGGCTAAAACTTGCCAGGCTGTCAATCAAAAGCCAATATATAAGAAGCATAATACATTATGACCAATTGGGGTTGGCTTATTCTCAGATTTGCTTAACATTCAGAAAAATCAACCAATGTAATTAACCATATTAACAAAACAAAGCAGAGGAAAAAACATATTTTATCTCGATAGATGCAAAGCATTTGATAAAACTCAGCTCATGTTTATGTTAGAAACTCTCAGCAAACTAGGAATAGAAGAGAACTTTAATCTGGTAAAGTCCATCTACAAAAACTCTGCAGATAGCATACACAGTGTTGTGACATTGAAAATTTCCCCCTGAGGTCAGAAACAAGGCAAGGATATCTGTTCTCACTATTTTCATTCACTATTGTACTCCAGTGTTATAAGAGAAGAAAAAGAAATAAAAGGTATAAAGGCTGGAAAGGAAGAAGCAAAACTGCTTTTCTTCATAAGTGATGAGGTTTTATACTTTAAAACATCCCCAAATCTACCATTTGAATCAATGAGTTAATTTAACAAGGCCAACTATTGGTAAGTTAACTCATACAAGATGAATATATAAAATCAATTTTATTTCTATATCCTAGGAGCAATTTGAAAATGAACTATAAAATACCATTCACAATAGCATCAAAAAGAGTAAATACTAGGCATAAAGCCAACAAAATATTCCTAAGGGAAATTAAAGATCCAAATAAATGGACAGATATCCCATGTTCATGGATCAAAATACTTGTATTGTTAAGGTATCAATTCTCACCAAATTTGTCTATAACCAACATTTAGTTATTTGAAAAGATAAATAAAATTGATAACTCCTAGTAGGGTCAATCAAGAAAAAAATATATAGTGAAATATATTTACAGTTACAGAAACTATAAATTGTCTAATTCACCTAAAAGACAGAGAGTTTCAAATAGGATTAAAAAGAAATATTCTGTTTGCCTGAGATTGACCGAAATATGACACAAAAATGACAGCTGTTTACCAGAAGAGGAAATCCAAATGGCCGGTGAACATATGGAACATTGTGCAATATCACTGTTAATCAGGGAAATGCAAATTAAAACAATAATGAAATGCTACCCCTCAAGCGATCCTATAAGTATTGATGAAAATGTGGGGAAATAGGAAGTCCTATGCATAACTAAAGGGGATATAAATTTGCAAAGCAATATGTCAATATGTAGTAAAGTGAAAATATGCATATCTATGGCTCAGAACTTACACTAGGATGTTAGAGAAAAATCCTGCACTTGTGCACCAGGAAGCATATTTGAAGATATTCGTTGCATCACTGTTTATATTACCTGAAAATTGGAAACAATCTAAATGTTGATCAATAGGGATGCATATAAATTGTAGCACACTCAGGGTGACTCTACCTGCTGATTTGCCTGGGATGGTCCTAGTTTATGCCTATTATATTGGTACAATTATTAATTGAGCCTATTTTAATTTTCAAAAGAGGCCTGCTTTGGGTAATAAATTATATAGTCATCCTAGATATATAAATATAATGAAACACTGAATAGTTATGTAGATGATTGAAATAAACATGTTGGCATAATATGTGTTAACCCGGAAAAATCTGAAAAAAAGCATAACGTTGAAAGAAAAAGCTCAAGTTGCAAATAGATATACACACCCTTGGTACCATGTCTGTAAAACTTACAACAAAAAAGCAATACTATATATACATATATAAATATGCATGTACATATATATGATATATGTGTGTATGTATATATGTATATATGTATGTGTGTGTATGTATATGTGTGTGTATAAGTATATATATATATACACACACACATATCTATGTAAGTAAAGTTTTATTTGTTTAAAGATCTGAGATAAAAATGTCGAAATTGACAGCTTTTGTTAAATCTGGGGTTTGCTATATTATTGAAATTTCATAATTAAAAAAATATTTTTAAACTGTTGGTGGTCCTATCAATCTTTGGTGCTTTAGCAAATGTTTTTGCTATGGGAAGGAGAGTGGGCTAGGTGAGCTTTAAGGTATTTTTGAATTTTATTATTCTATAATATAAAAGCCTTTCTTCAGTAGAAGATGGATTGTCCTTGCTTTGAGGTCACACAACAGCCCGACTTTGAACAAGCCTATACACTTAAAAAAAGAGCTGGATGTGTTGGTCTTGGATAGGTCTTAAACTTGGAAAATATTTCTTTAACCATTTTCCATTACCCAGGGTACAACAAAAGCAGCCTTCTGTGTTTGGCTAGAGCTAAGAACTCTCTTTGGTGTCTGGTCTGATCTGGCCAATTGATAAAATGAGGGGACAATTTTTACTGGGGTGAAAGTGGAGGAGACAATTTTTACTGGGGTGAAAGTTACATGTTATTACTCATCTGTTTGATATGATAAGTTTGTGTCTGGGGAGCTCACAGGTGAGGTCATGAGCCTTCTCATAGATCACAGATCTGAGAATGGCTTTGTGATGAGCAAGTTTGTTGCTATGGCAGGTGGGACCACATTTTTAAATAAGATGGTTAACAGGTGCACTCTGAACTTGTTTGTTCTTTCCTATTGAGTTACTTCTTTTGATGGAATTTGGAAAAGGTTGAGGCTCTCTGAGCACAGGGAATACCTTGGCCTAGTCATGGGTAAGAGAAAAAATGTCTAGTGTGCCTCCTGCCTGGGGTTATCAGGCTTGAGAGACCAGAAACTGGTGTGAACCTAGGTCTGAGTGTGCTTTTAAGACCTGCACGTAGCCCTGGTGATGTAAGAAATCTGGTGCCCCAGGCCTTTCTCTTCTCAAGGGCCTAAGCTGTTTCCTCTAGTGTAAAGCTTAGTATGATAAAAATGCCAGCATTGAATAAGGCATTGAAGATAATCTCCCACCTAATTCATAAATTATATCACCTCTATACAGATCCAATGCCCAACAACTCTCATAATATAAATCAAAGGATGCTTTCTCTCATTATAATCTCAAAATAAAACACAGGAGACATCCGGAAATACAGTTTTCCTATATTATTTAATAAAGTGAAGAGCATAGGAGTATTTGGAGTCGGACCTAGAGTCGAATCCTGGTTTTACCACATACTAGAATTATATCCAAGGGAAAGGCCTTGAACCAGTTTCCTCATCTATAAAATGGGGTTATATGTGCTAATATTCATAATTATTCTATGAATCATCTTACCCACTATAGAAATTTTATTGTACCTGAGTCAGCGTCCTCAATGTATCATCTGTTCTACATTAGTTTGCCCTCATGTATGTTTCTAAAGCTTTTATTGGTATTAAATTTTGGTCTCCAAGCAGAGAGACAACTCCATGGGATGGAGTACATATCCTTGTTTTCCTTATTTCATTTCCTAACCTCCATAAGATATAGTGCATATTTCATTTGCATTGAACACTCAGTACAGAGGGAAGTTCTAACCTGAGACAGTAGTTCCATGGCATAGATAAAATGGCTCAGGATCTCCATTTTTGGTGCAGCTTACTGTGACTTACTTATTCTGTCTTATATGTGCATACTACGCTAAGCAAGGTACATCTTAGTTTTGCTGCATTTTTAAAGAAAATATTTAAAAACTGGGAGGTGGAGATAGAGTGGTGGAAGCAAATAATTTAAAAATAGTAATGATGAGGAGAGAGAGAGAGGAAAAGAGAGACCAATTTTGAAATGTGTCTGCCAAACAGAATCTGGCCCTAAAAATTTTCAGAAAAGGTAGAAGTACTCGATTTTAGGTATTTTAGATACTTACATATTTTAACATGAAAAACCTCCAATGTAGTACACAGTTTTTCAATGAAAAAGATATTAGCCAGGCCTGAAATACTGATTTATAAGACATTAATAACACATACTAAAAATTGCTGATTTCCTTTTTTTAAAAATTATTTTATTGAGGTCACATTGGTTTATAACATTGTGTAAATTTCAGATGTACGTTACTATATTTCAGCTTCTGTGTAGACTGCATGGTGTTCACCACCAATAGTCTCGTTTTTATCTGTCACCATACATATGACCCTTTACCCCTTTTGCTCTCCCCCTACCCACTTCCCCTCTGGTAACCACAAAACTGTTCTCCTTATCTATGGGTGTGTCTATCTTCCACATATGAGTGAAATCATATAATATTTGTCTTTGTTTGACTTATTTCACTTAGCATAACACCCTCAAGGGCAACCCATCTTGTTGCAAATGGCACAATTTTGTCTTTTCATGGCTGAGTAGTATTCCATTGTGTATGTATACCACATCTTCTTTATCCATTCATCTGTTGATGGGCACTTGGGTTGCTTCCAAATTTCGGCTATCATGAGTAATGCTGCAATGAGTATAGGGGTGCATGTATCTTTTCAAATTAGTGTTTTCCTGTTCTTTGGATAAGTACCCAGAAGTGGAATAGCTGGATCATATGATATTTCTATTTTTAATTTTTTGCGAAACCTCTATACTGTTTTCCATAGTGGCTGTACCAGTTTGCATTCTGACCAGCAGTGTATGAGGGTTCCCTTTTCTCTACATCCTCTCCAACACTTGTTACTTCTTATCTTGTGAATTATAGCCATTCTGATGGGTGTGAAGTGATATCTCATTGTAGTTTTGGTTTTCATTTCCCTAATAATTAGTGATGTTGAACATCTTTTCATGTGCCCGATTTGCTTTTTGACAAGAAATCCTTTAAAGCATGCCACTGAGACTAGTAAGGCAAGAATGTTGAGGGTTAGGAGGCAGGATATGATATGCTTTAATTGTAATGTAAACCATTCACTCTGATCATTCATCAGTTGAATTATTCTTTTAACCAGCTTCCCCTACTTCTAAATATTCATCCAAACAAAAACGACATGGGCAATGCAGGTGGGATCTCTTTCAATTTAAAGTCTGGAGCTGGTTGATGGATAAGAGGTAGCTAATGCCAACACACAAGTGTTTTATACTGGAATGACCACTGGACTTAGCTTCAGGAGACAAGGATATACCCCCTATCCTGCCATTGGCTGGCTAAGTAGCTAACAGTCAAATCTACCATGTACGTAATAGTGGGCAGTCGATACATAGGGAAAAATGTTTATTTTATTAGGTGTTTTTATAGCATCCAGTTGTACTCTGTATTTCCCTACCACAATGTTCATCATCATTTTTCTTGTTCACTTGTGGATGAAGAAACTGATGTAGGTAAATGATGTAGTTAAGTGACTTGTCCAAGTTGGGGTAAGTCAAGAGATGTGTCCATTTTTGGAGTTGTTCTTGGAAGACCTTGGTTCTAGTCCCGATTTTAATACTTACTAGCCAGTAGGCTTTAGGTAGCTGAATTCATCTTTTTGAGCCTTAGATTTTACTTCTATAGAATGATCATTACCGACATAATAATAATGCATGACAAGGGTGTTAATAGAATTGAGTTTGTCAATTACCAATTGAGTATTGACTACAAGGAATAAAGAAGACATGTACATAATTAAATCTGGCACAAGGAAGATGGTGAAAAATGTTATAAAACCATATACTGTGGAATTATGGGAGTATAAATAAAGAGATATGACTTCCAGCTGGGGTAATCCGGAAGGACTTCACAGAAGAGGTGGGATTTCCATTGGATCTTAAAAGATAACAGTGTTTAGATGGCAAGTAATGACTAGTGACTGAGTAAAGCAGGATCAAACAAAACTTCTACTTATCTTGTAGAAAGACACAGACCAGTAAAAATGTAGGTTTAATTCAGAGAAGTCCAAGTTTATGATCAGCTCTCTAAGAATTTGGACCATATATGTGTCTTGTTCCTTGCTTATCTCTGACCTAGCACAATGTCTGACATATCACAGTGATGGCTGAAGTTTACTTATTATTTGACGTCACTTTACCTGTATTATCTATTTTAATCCTCATAACAACAATATAAGGCAGAATGTTATTCTTCCTCATTGTAGATGGGAAAACTGAAGCTTAGAGAAATCAATTAACTTACCTGAGGTCATGCAACTAGGAAGAGGCAGAGCAGGGATTGGAATCTGGGCCTTTAACCATTTCACTCTGCCTCCAAAGCAGTAGAAGAGGCTCAGTAACAGTCTTTGAATGCAAAACTGTATTAATGTAAAAATGATATGTCTATATACAGAATAGATGGGAAAATGCTTTTAGAATATGACAAGGATGGGGGCCAAGTTGTGTAGGACTTTAAAACCTGCCTGCACATAGCTAAAACCACTCAGAGGAAGAAACACTGAAGCACCTGATCATAGGTGGACATATAATGTCCTTTTATTACTTATTTCTTTCAGAGAAGGCTAGTCTAGAGCAATGAGACTTTAATCAGGACTGTGACACTTTACTAGTTCTGTGACCTTGAGGAAAACAACTTCTCTGGGCCTCAATTACCTTGTTGGTAAAATTAGGGGAGTGGACTTAGTTAAGTCTCTTTCAGCTATCTCGTCCTATGACTTTATGATGTTAGGAATTTACTCAGTTTCTGCCATGTGAACTGTCTATCTTTAAGGCAGTCCTGGCTACAGAGTCCCTGGAGCTGGCTAATCTAGTTTTCTGCCCCCTACCAGTCCAAATCTTCAAGTTTCAGTATCAGATGTGAATATAAGGCTGACTTTCCTCACTCTTTTTTGATACACATAAAATATCCTAGAAAATGAATGCCCACCAATATGAGAAGGGTTATACCTGCACATTATGGAATATTGTATAGTTGTTTATAATAATAAGTTGGATATGTGTGTGTGTATGGGTTTTTATAAAAAAGAATATTTTTAAAATAAATTTCTGTATAGCTTGACTTTTTACAATAAACATGATTTCTTTTGTAATTAAAGTAATATGAAAAGGAAATAATACCCTTAACTCTCAAGAAAACTTACTTCACACCCTCTCCACAAAATGCTCACCACCCTTCTTCTTTCTCCTCTGATATTATGCCTCTTCCCCTCTCCCCACACAGAATTACTGCTTCCATATATTCTTCACCAGCTAAGCAGATTTTCACAGAGATTTACTTAATATTAGTAAATTAAAATTCTTTTCCCCCCATTTTTGCAAATAGCATACTTTTATTGTGCTATTGAATATACTTTTCAAAAAACCCTCCTAGGGGCCGGCCCGGTGGCGCAAGCGGTTAAGTGCGCGCGCTCCGCTGCGGCGGCCCGGGGTTCGCTGGTTCGGATCCCGGGCGCGCACCGACGCACTGCTTGGCAAGCCATGCTGTGGCGGCGTCCCATATAAAGTGGAGGAAGATGGGCACAGATGTTAGCCCAGGGCCGTCTTCCTCAGCAAAAAAAGAGGAGGATTGGCAGATGTTAGCACAGGGCTGATCTCCTCACAAAAAAAAAAAAAAAAAAAAAACCCTCCTAAAGACTGACTACTGCCCCCTGTCCCTGTCCTCCATAGTGAACTCTCACTCCAGGAGACCAATTTATGACATTTTATGTTGCTGGCAAGGTATCACTGGGATCATGTGTGTGTTCATATGTTTCAAAAGAAAATGTCTCTTTAACGTTTTTAGAAGAATGTTAAACTATCCTTTTTAATGCTTGACCCACAGAGAAAATCTGGGAATGTTATTGCTACCCAAATCAAATCCTTTTGTGGTTCACAGAACAAAAGAGAGAGGGGGAAAACAGAACAAAAGAAAAGCAGCCCATCATCATTTTTTTTCAGTAACATTTGATATGTTGAAATCTGCAAGGAAATTAGGGTCTATCTGAGTATCAGAGTGTTAGGATGTCAAAGCCATGTGAGAACTTAGAAACCATTGAATGCAATCCCTATATTTTACAAATAAGGAACTGAAGCCCAGAGAAGTGAGATTATTTGACAAGATCATACAACAAGGAGGTAATAGAGTCAGAATTATACCCTCCATCTCCCACCTTCCATATAGAGGTTGTAAGAGAGTAAGACTATCCTCTACCCACTCTGGGTCCTTTCTGGCTGGGCTACAAATTAAACTGACTTGAGACCGAATAGCAGGAGAAAATCAAACAAAG
This sequence comes from Diceros bicornis minor, assembly GCF_020826845.1. Classification (NCBI taxonomy): domain Eukaryota; kingdom Metazoa; phylum Chordata; class Mammalia; order Perissodactyla; family Rhinocerotidae; genus Diceros; species Diceros bicornis. The sequence continues at coordinate 50,646,010 of NC_080743.1, forward strand.
CTTTATAACATGTAGACATAGGAGAGACCCAAGAAATACTGGGTAATGGCAAAATGGCGGAGGTTCTCATCTTAAATACTATCTTCAGCTAAAGACAAAGGAGGATGTTGGGGGTGGGAGGAGTCAGCTATGGGAAATTATCAGAAAAGCACAGTAAACAAGAGTAAGGTCAATATGCAGATTTAAGTCTTCGCCTTCCACAATGATAAGAGTTTCTAGAGATAAGGGCATCCACTCTTCTTCCTGGTACAGAGGAGATACCTTTACAAATGGAACTTCTACTTTTACTTGGTTTTCAGAGCTTTGATAAGAATGGGCTTAGAAAGGACCCTCCCAGTCTATCCATATGTAGAGTTATCTATGATGATGGCCTGTCCTGGGGACAGGCCTTCTATCTTAAATTCTTTTAGGGAGTTAGTAGGAGTGATGTCAAAGTTTCTTTCAGAGTCTTTTGCTCTTAAAAATAACGAAGGTAAAGCGACATATTTTGAGGTGTCCAATCCAATTCTGATCCCCCACAAGGTGAATATATGCAGAGGCTTTGGAGGTAGGTGGACCTGATTTGGGGTCTTGGATCCTCCACTTAGTAATTGTGTGATGTTTGATTCCTCATCAGTAAAAGGGGGACTATAATAATATCCACCTCATGGGGTTGTTATAAAGATTAAATGAAATAGTGTATATATATGGCTTAGTACAATGCTTGAGCAACAGGAAGCGCTCATAAAACATTAGTATCCCTTCAAATGGTGTTCCACTGTGTGTATTTTCTTTGCATTTCAGTGATTACCTCTATTTCCAGTGCATTTTATCTTGTTCTTACATTCAGGAGGCAAAACAAAGCCATCCAAAATGATCCTCTTACATCATTGTTCTGGTCTTCCCATATTTTTTGTGGCCCAGACATTCTCAGTCTTCATCAGATTACATCCCACTGTAAAGCTGCCAAGTCACTTCTGTCTTAGAAAAAAAATATAACAGGGTCTTTGGGGCCTAGGTCATGATAGCAGTCTATCTAGATAGCTTTCTTATCCAAATCATTTCTGACCTGCCACTCTTTAGCCTAGAAATGGCTGAAGAAGAAAGGAAGTTAGTAATTGTGTAGAACTGTGCTCTCCAATATGATAGCCAATACCATATATGGTTAAATTAATTAAAATTAAATAATATTAAAAATTAAGTTCCTCAGACACACAAGTTACATTTCAAGTGCTCAATAGCCACATGTAGCTAATCGCTATTATATTGGACAGTACAGATTGTAGAACATGTCCATTATGGTAGAAAGTTCCATTGGACAGTGCTGGTAGAGAACATAATCCTTGAATAAATGAATGAATGGAGGAAAAGTAGTAACTAACCAGAGCCTGTGGACAAGAGTCACTATGATAAGCACAGACCAAATCTTAAGGAATTAGAGAAGTGACCTTAGAGATGCAAAGTGATTAAGACCAAGCTTACGTGACTGGAAAAAGCTGACAAGCATTGAAATCCAATATAATGAACAAAAGGTATGAGTCTATCAATAAACAAAAAATGTCTATCAGGACATAGTGGGCTCCAAACTCCTCAGAGCCTCAATTGCTTCATGTCCACAATGAGAAGGTGTTTTCTATAGTCCCTTCCTTGCCCAATATTCTAGGATGTAATCTCCTAGGGGCTTTCTCAGTAGAAGACACAGTCGAGAAGTAGTTAGAGGGTCTTGAGAGGAACATCCTAGAAAACTGAAATGTAAGCGTAGGAATTTCCTTTCAAGTGTGACGGGGAGGGCTAGGGAGTGTTCTCCTGGGTGTGTTCTGAAGGCAGCCTGGAAGAGGGCTCAGTAAGCACTTTGGTATGCATACATTCAGAGCTGCACATTCCTTTCTAAAACGATCTAAATCATTTTCTTTCTCTTGGAAAAAGCTGAGATAGTGGAAAGACAGAAGTCAGACCAATCCCCTTGGGCAAATCCAGATGCAATCCAGTTCTATCTCAGCCAGCTCAAACCTTCTCCACTTATGTGGGACCCCTAATTAACAGAAGTGCCTTCTCCCTTCACCAGGGCACACAATCCAGGCCTTCATTCCAGGGCTGCCTCAGAAAAACAAACTCAGCATTGTGAACAGTCTCTGACCATAGCCTCTCCGTCCCTAGTTTGTGGAGTGGCAGAATGAACCAAATAACTCAACTAAGCTCACTGTGCCTAGTTGAGACTAAAACTGTGAAGAGTATGGGATACTTTCCTACTCGAAAGCTGAGTTAACTTGCATAGTTATACACACATACACATATTTACAGAAACATAAAACCTCTGAATCAGGGTACAGACCTTTATTTATTCATGGAACATCTTGCAACAGCCCCCCATGCCACAATTTGTCACAGGGTGATGTGTTGAGAGCCAGATGTACTTGCAGCAGGGTTTTCACCACAGAAGAGGAATACCGAAATTATGAAACTTGGAGCTTATATAGGAGCTCCTGACACATTTGACCGTCCTCCTGTCCAGAGAGATAGAGACAGAGACCTTTGCTCTAGAGTATAAACGTATCTCCTCCAGGGAGAGGAGAGAAGGTCTCTAGCTTCCCTTCACCACCCTGGGATGTAGGCTCTAGGGGAGAGAAGACTTTAAACCCCTCTAGAGCAATACATATTCTTCAATTTCTAAGGCTTGTTTCCCATTCAGTAATTCTTTAACACAAGTTTTCAGAAATTTCTGTTCAGTAAGCCCTGACCATGCGGAAACATGAAAATATTCATGGAGAGTTATTTTCTTTATTATTTACAAAAATTATATACGTAATACAGGAATACAAGCCCCTTGTAAAAATCACAAATCAAACAGTACAGAAGTATATGGAATAAAAAGTTAAATTTCTCTTTGCCACTCCCTCCATTCCCAGGCCTCTCCCAAAGATAACAATTATTAATAAATACATGTTTATCTATTCAGTACTTTTTCTTTACCCTTACTTATATGTGGATTTCTCATACACAAATGGAATCATACTAAAAATATTTTTCTACAACTTGATTTTTGTAACCAAATATTAGAAGTTAGAATCTTTCTATGCCAGTCCATTTAACCTATCCCAATCTTTTAATTAATACACAGTATTACAGTGTATTATAAATATATTTGTAAGATATAAATATATATGTTATACATAAATATTATAATTACATTATAAAATTTATAATATTATTTAAATAAGTATTTTATATATATATTTAACCATTCCCCTATGATGAACACTTAGATTATTCTCAATTTGCCATTATCACAAAAAATGTTGGCACAAAACTTTCTTGTACGTATAACTTTGTGTGTGAATATATATTTGTGAATATTTTCCATAGGACTAATTTCTAATAGTGGAATTGCTGGGTTAAAAGTTAAGGCAATTCAACAGATTCTGCTAAATTGGACTCTTTAAAAGCACAACAGATGGAAAAGAGTATTCTAGGAAGAAGGCTGAGGAGGAAGAACCAGGAATCTATCTCCCCACCAAGAAAAAAATCATACTGGCAGAATCTGTTTAAGGTAACTATTTTCAAACTCTGGAGTGTATAGAAGGCTTGTAACTTCCAGGAGAAGACTTGGACAGTAAATTGCAGTTAATTTCCACCAGTTTCAGCTCTTAGCTCAAAAGAGGCTACTCATCCCCCACTCCCCAGCCCAATGGCAGGCAGCTGTGCACATGTTCCTGGAGTAGCTTGTAGGAACCAGGGTGGGTAATAAGGATCCCGTTCTTCAAATATTGGAGACCTTTATTCTGACTAGAGATCTGTGTTCTGATTGTTCTGATCACAGAAGTGCAGACCCAGAGGCAGGCAGCTATTTTGCACCGCCCCCCCATTGTTGAAAGCCCCTCTCTCTCCAGCTAAAGTGATTTTCAGAGGATTTAAAGGACAGGTACCTTGTTTCTATCTGTCATTTTTTTCGTTTTTCCCTTTTGGAAGTCTGACATTAAAGACTAGAACATTCAAAAGCAACTGCATACATGGGGGAAATTGTAAAGTCACTGCACATGCCCGGGGAAAGGCACAGATTCAGAAAAAAACTGGGAAAACCTTAAGTTTACATCTCTGGCTGATCCTCAGCATGGAGAAAGTCTACAACAATCAATCATAAACAAAAAAAAGGCTGAAAACGAACAAAACAAAAACAGCAAACCATGAGAAGGGAGACAATCTGATTTTCAGAAACGCCACATCATTAGATTCAAATGTACAGTTTTTAACAAAAAATTATAAGGCATACAAAGAAACAGGAAAATATGTCCCAATCAAAAGAAAAAATAAACCAACAGAAGTTGCCCCAAAGAAAGATCAGTTGGAGGATCTAGTAGACAAAGACTTTAAAATAACTTTCTTAAAGATTCTCAAAGAACTAAAAGAATACATGGAGAAAGTCAAGAAAATGATATATGGATGAAATGGAACTATCCATGAAGAATATAAAACCTAAAAAGAAACCAAATGAAATTCTAGAGCTAAAAAGTACAATAACTGAAATAAAAAATTCACTGCAGGGAGTCAAAGGTAGATATGAGCAGGGAGAAGAAAGAATCAGTGAACTTGAAGATAGGACAACTGAGATTATCAAGTCTGAGGAAAAGAAAGAAAAAAATTTAATAAAAATGAATAGAGCCTAAGGAACTTGTGGGACACCATTAAATGAAACAACATTTATACTGTAGGAGTTCCAAAAGGAGAAGAGAGAGAGAAAAGGGCAGAGAGATTATTCAAAGAAATAATGGCCAAAAGCTTCCCAAATTTAATGAAATACATGAATATAAACATCCAAGAACTCAATGAATTCCAAAAAGGATGAACTCAAAAACATCCACACCAAGAAATATTACAATCAAATTGTCAAAAGCCAAACACACAGAGAAACTTGAAAGCAGTGAGAGAGAAGAGACTCCTCACAAACAAGGGATTCTCAATAAGATTACCAGCAGATTACCATATGGTTGGAAATGTTGGTGGCCAGAAGGCAGTGGGCTGATATATTCAAGTGCTAAAAGGAAAAAAACTGTCAACCAAAAATCCTATATCTGGCAAAATTGTCCTTCAAAAATAAGGGACAAATTAAGAGAGTCCCTAGTAAGTAAAAGATGAGAGAGTTCATTATCATTAGACTTGCCCTGCAAATAATGCTAAACAGAGTGCTGCAGGTTGAAGTGAAAGGGTACTAGACAGTAACTCGAAGCCATATGAAGAAATAAAGATCTCAGTAAAGGTAAATACATAGGCAATCATAAAAGCTAGTATTATTGTAAAAATGGTTTTTAACTCCACTTTCTGTTTTCTACATGATTTAAGAGACTAATACATTATAAAAGAAACAATTATTAGTTTATGTTTTGGACATACAATGTATAAAGATGTAGTTTTGTGATATCAATAACTTGGAAGGGGTGGGGACAGACTTGTATAGGAGCAGAGTTTTTATATTATTGAAGTTAAGCTGGCATAAATTCCAATTAGAGGATTATAATTTTAGGATGTTAAATGTAATTCTTATGGTAACCACAAAGGAAATAGTTATAGAACATACGCAAAAGAATGAGAAGGGAATTAAAATATCTCACTACAAAAAGTCAGCTAAATACAAAAGAAGACAGTAATGCAGGAAATGAGGAACAAAAAAGCTATAAGGAATATAGAAAACAAATAGCAAAATGACAGAAGTAAGTTCCTCCTTAATCATTACTTTTAATGTAAATGGACTAAACACTTCAATAAAAAGATAGAGATTGGCAGAATGGATAAAAACGACATGATCCAACTGTATGCTGTCTACAAGAAACTCACTTTAGAGCCAAAGACACAAATGGGTTGAAAGTGAAAGGATGGAAAATGCTATTCTATGCAAATAGTAACCAAAAGAGAGTAGGAGTAGCTATAATAATATCAGAAAAAATAGACTTTATCAAAAAAATCTTACAAGAGACAAAGAAAGACACCATATATTAATAAAAGTTTCAAAACAGCAAAAAGATATAATAATAATAATAATTTACACACCTAATAATTGACCACCAAAATATATGAAGCAAAACTTGACATAATTGAAGACAGAAATAGAATAGTTGGAGACATCAACACTTCACTCTCAACAATGGCTAGAACCACTGGACCAAAGATAAGTAAGGAAATTGAGTACTTAAACAACACAATAAACCAAGAAGATCTAACAGAGATATACAGAACACTCTTTCCAGCCACAACAGCATATACATTCTTCTCAAGTGCACATGGGACATTCTCCAGGATAGATCATATGTGAGGCCACAAATTAAATTTCTATATATTTTAAAAGATAGATATCATACAAAGTATCATCTCAGACCACAATGGAATGGAGTTAGAAATCAATAACAGAAGTAAAACTAGAAAATTCACAAATTTGTGGAAATTAAACGACACACTCTTAAACAACTAATAGATCAAAGAAGAAATCACAAGGGAAATTATAAAATACTTGGAGATGAATGAAAATGAAAACACAACATACCAAAACTATGGGACACAGTGAAATTAGTGGTAAGGGGAAAATTTATACCTATAAACACGCAATAAAACACAAGAGAGATCTCAAAAGAATAACCTAACTTTACAATTGAAGGAACTAGAAAAAGAGGAACAAATTAGACCCAAAGCTAGCAGAAGGAAGGAAATAAAAAAGGTTAGAGATAAATGAAATAAAGAAAAGAAAAACAATAGAGAAAATCAACAAAATTAAAAGTTGATTTTAAAAAAGATCAAGAAAATTGACAAACCTTTAGCTAGATTAAATAAGGAAAAAGAGACAACCCACATTTCTAAAACCAAAAATGAAAGTGGGGATGTTATTACAGATTCTACAGCAATGAAAAGGATTATAAGAGAGTGCTATAAACAGTTGTACACCAACAAATTGGATACTTAGATGAAATGGACAAATTTCCAGAAAGACAAAATCTAACAAGACTGAATCATGAAAAAATAGAAAACCTAACAGACCTATAACTAATAAGGAGATTAGTAATCAAAAATCTCCCAACAAAGAAAAACCCTGGATTTGGTGGCTTCACTGATAAATTCCACCAAACTGATACTAATCCTTGTCAAACTTCTCCAAAAAATTGAAGAAGTGGAAACACTTCCAAATTCATTTTATGAGGCCAGCATTACTCTGATACCAAAGGCAGATAAAGACACTACAAGAAAAGAAAACTACAGGCCAATATCCTTGATGAATGTAGATGCAAAAATCATCAACAAAATCCTAGCACACTATATTCAACAGTACATTATTAGGATCATACACCATAATCAAGTAGGATTTATCCCTGGGATGCAAGGATGGTTCAACATAAGAATCGATCAGTGTAATATGCCACATAAACAAAATGAAGGACAAAAACCTCATCAACATCTCAACTGCTGCAGAAAAAGCATTTGGCAAAATTCAATACCCTTTCAGGATAAAAACATTCAACAAACTCAGACTAGAAGGAAACTACCTCAACACAATAAAAGCCATATATGAAAAACTCACAGTGAACATCTCACTCAACCATGAAAAATACAATCTTTTCCTTTAAGATCAGAACAAGGCAAGGATGCCCACTTTTACCACTTCTATTCAACATAGTATTTGGAAGTCTTAGCCAGAGGAATTAGGCAATAAAAAGATATAAAAGGCATCCAAATGGGAAAGGAAGAAGTAAAATTAGCTTTGTGTGCAGATAATATGATCTTGTGTGTAGAAAATCCTAAAGATTCCACAAAAAGTTAGAACTAATGAACAAATTCAGCAAAATCAACACACAAAAGTTAGCTGCGTTTCTATACACTAACAGTGAACAATCTAAAAAGGAAATTAAAAAACTAATTCCATTTATGATAGCATCAAAAAGAATAAAATAGCTAGGAATTAACTGAGGAGGTAAAAGATTTGCACAATAAAAACTACAAAACATTGCCAAAAATAATTAAAGAAGACATAAATTAACTGAAAGACATCCCATGTTCATGGATTGGAAGACTTAATATTGTTAACATGTCATTATTACCCGAAGCAATCTACAGATTTAATGCAATTTCTGTCCAAATCCCAAAGACAAATTTTGCAGAAATAGAAAAATCCATTCTAAAATTGATATGGAATCCCAAGGGATCCCAAATAGTGAAACACTCTTGAAAAAGAACAAAGTTGGAGGACTCAACCTCCTGATTTCAAAACTTACTACAAAGCTATGGTAATCAAAACAGTGTGGTAGTGGCATAAAGACAGACAAATACACCAAAGGAATAGAATAGAGAGTTCAGAAATAAACCCTCACAGATATGGTCAAATGACTTTCAAGAAGAGAGCCAAAACCATTCAAAGGGGAAAAGATGGTCTTTTCAACAAGTGGTGCTGGGAAAACTGGATAAACTCATGTGAAAGAATGAAGTCAGACTCCACACCATATACAAAAATTAACTCAAAATGGGCCCAAGACCTAACTGTAAGAGCTAAAGCTATAAAACTTTTAGAAGAAAACAGAGGATAAGAGTTTTTCAACATTGAATTTGGCAATGAGTTCTTGGATATGACACCAAAGGCACAGGCAACAAAAGAGAAACTAAACAAACTGGACTTCCTGAAAATTAAAAACTTCTGTGCCCCAAAGGACATTATCAACAGAGTGAAAAGGCAACCTACAGAATGGAAGAAAATATTTGCAAGTCGTGTATATGATAAGGAATTCATATCCAGAATATATAGAGAACTCCTGAAACTTCATAACAACAACAACAAAAAGCCCAATTCAAAAATGGGCAAAGGACTTGAACAGACGTTTCTCTGAAGAGGACAAATGAATAGCCAATAAGCACATGAAAACATGCTTAACGTCACTAACCATTAGGGAGATACAAATCAAAACCACAATGAAATACCACCTCACACCCATTAGGATGGTTACCAGCACAAAAACAAAATAACTGTTGGTGAGGATGTGGAGAAATTGGAACCCTTTGTGCACTGTAAGTGGGAATGTACAATGGTACAGCTGCTATCGACAACAGCAAGACAGCTCCTCAAAAAATTAAAAATAGATTTATCATATGATCCAGCAATTCCACTTCTGTGTACATACCCAAAAGAATTGAAAGCAGCATCTTGAAAAGATATCTGTACATCTATGTTCATAACAGCATTATTCACAGTAGCTAAAATGTGTAAGCAACAGAAGTGTCCATCAACATATGAATAGATAAGCAAAATGTGGTATATACACACCATGGAATATTATTCAGCTTAAAAAGGAAGGAAAGGAAATTCTGATACATGCTACCATATGGATGAACCCGGAGGACATTATGCTAAGTGAAATAAGCCAGTCACAAAAAGGCAAATACTGTATAACTCCACTTATATGAGGTACCTAGAGAAGTCAAAATCAGAGACAGAAAGAATGGAGGTTGCCAGGGGTTGGGGGTTGGGGCAATGGGAAATTATTGTTTAATGGTATAGAGTTTCAGTTTTGTAAGTGAAAAGAGTTCTGCAGATGGATGGTGGTGATGGTTGTACAACCTTAACACCACTGAAATTTACACTTAAAAATCATTAAGATGTTAAATTTTATTTTATGTGTATTTTACCACAATATAAAAGGTGGGACAACAGATGGAGCATACATTTCTCCAATACTCTCATTTATACTTCATCTGATTGCTCTGTTTAATTCTGTCAGCTTGATTGGCCTTTTTTTCTTATATTCTCTTTTAGTAGGAAAATATCTGCCAGTGCCTTTGAAAATGCTTAATGTTATTTTCATGGGAATCCTGATTCCCAGGGATCACTCAATTAACCTGCTGTGTTGTCCCAGCTCCCAGGACATGTACAGATGTACTAGGGACTTCAGTTAGCTCTTGCCCTTGCTGAGTGCCCTAGCGTACAACAGGCCTAAAAGCCTCTGACTTGCATGGTTGTGGTCTGGAGTCTCTTCTGATTTGGTGTTCTATTCCCTTTCCTTCTATATCCAATTGGATATCAATTAGTCCCCAAATAGTGAATTTAGTCAGGGGTAAGAAAAGCCAAACACGGATGTTCTTTAGGTATATCAAAGGATTAGAGAACTGAAAACAAGAACCTTTAAGTCATAATTAAAAGAATTTAAATTTACTGAGCAACATTGACCACCAATTAGTTGCTTGTTTTCTCCCCAAACCTCTTGTATTCTCTTCTGTTTCACAATCAAAGAAACTAAGACTCAGGCTTCTTGGTGAATATTATCAACAGATCGACTAGCTCTCACTTAGAATCCTGTTGTTTATGGCTATAACTTAGTTAATTATTAGGAGAAACTCTCCATCTTATGCACCTTCGAATACTTCTCAGCACTGTGCCTAGCACATACCCAGTTTTCAATAAATACTTTTTAAAGGAACAAATGTCCTAATAGTCAGGACACACGTGATTCGTCCTGGCTATCTTTCTACTTGATTTGAGATGTTTAAGTACAAACAAATAGATTCCCTAGGCTATCTTCTTGTTTTTGCTTCCACCATGGGGAAAAAAAAGAGATAAAAAAGTCTTGTAGCTCTTTTCTTTAGATAACCAGACGTTTGTGGTACTTAAAGTGCCATTTCACCTTTTCTCCACTTCTGGCTATTTTTATGCATTTTAATGTAGATTCAGATTTGCAAGAGAAAAATGTTGTTGTGTTCTTTTTTTAATCTGCTTTTCATTTTGATCAGCTTCTCAAACACGTGGAGAACTAACGTAGACCGCCCAGAGGAACGCTGTCTGAAACCTACCAGCGGCTCATGGTAGCGTAAGAGCAATGGTTGATGCTACAGACTTGAGTTATTGTTATTCCATGTCCGCCATTACCTGGCTGTGACATTGAACAGGTCACTTAACTTCCCTGTACCTTTCTTTCCTTGCGAGGGGAATTATGGGGCTCAAAAGAAATAATGTATTTTAAAAACTTTGTACTTTGAAAAATATAAAATGTAATGAAAGTATAAAGCATTGTTACAAACAAACTTTTATGAAATGGAGTCTTGACAAATTAAACGAAATCTTACGGGTCCTTGTGACCACCCACATTGCCATCTGCAAACAAAAGAAGTTCTTTGTTTTGTTTTATTTTGTTGCTGCATTCTTTGGCAAAAGACACAACTGTCTGGCTGCTAGAACCATAATAGAAGCAACAATAGCAGCAGCAGCCTCCATTTGGCAATCAACTACTCATATTTATAAAATATCTCATATCTCCGGTGACCAATAGTCAAATTATCACATTAAAAATCCACATGCTTGGTTCTCCCTTACTTACCTTAGATTGAGTTTTAAGCATATGGGACAGGAGATCTGAGTGTTTAAATAAACAATTTGGTGAAGCAGAACTTGTAGAACAAATGCCACCTTCCCCCAATAAGAAGGCCTCATGGTTATTATAATCTTGAAGGAATTCTCCCTAAGTAATTAATTTTGTGGATGTTGCTGTACGGCATGTTTCCTCATCCTCAGCCTTCCTAAGAATATATGAAATAGACTATTTAAGTTGACCCATTTGGATTGCAAATGATGGAAACCCAACTCAAAGTAACTTAAGCATAAAAGGGAATTTATTGACTTGATTGTGGAGTCCAGGATTCATTTTGGCGTTGGCTTATTCCTGTGATATAAATACTTCCTCATAATCAATTTCAAGCTATCAATGTGATGTTACTGAATGTGGAGTTGGGAAGAAAGGTATGCAATTGGCTTTCGAGAACAAGTACAAGCCGACTCCAGCACATCTCTGCGTATATGCTAGGCATGGTGCTGTGTGCCAAAGCTATAGAGTGAAGTGAAACATGGTCCCTCTCCTGGCACAGGGAATGAGAAGAGAAGAAGGGGGCTCTTCACATTTATTACAACGTTCGTTAAGAACTTGCCAGATGCAAGGCTCTCAATTCCATTCTCCATTTGTTGTAAGAACTTAGACTCTGACTCCGGACTGCCTGAGTTTAAACTAGTTAGTACTATAATTTGTTTAGTGTTTGATTTTGAGCAAGTTACTCAACCTCTCTATCAGATCCCTAATCTGTAGAAAGGGGATGGTAATAACATCTGCCTCCCAAAGTTGTTTTGGGAATGAAATGAATTGATACATGTAAAGCATTTAGAATAATTTCTCATTCAGGGTCAGTACACATCAAGGGTTCACTCTCCATATGTTATTATGGTAATTTTCTAATCCTAACAAAAGCCCTTTGATTGATGTGTACTATTATCTCCCATGAAGAAACTGAGAGGTTAAGTGGCTTACCCAAAGACAAATATAACGTGATTAAGCTGGTATTTGATCCTGAGTCTGTATAATTCCAAATCTCCTACTTGCTCTACATACCACACTAACAACAACAGCACTATTTATCATACGCCCATTCCGAACCAGGAGCTTTAAATATATTTCCTAATGTATTCTTCACAAGAGAACAATAGATCGGGTTCTCTATTTCCATTTTGCAGATAAAGAAACTGAGGGTCAGAGGGGTTAAGCAATTTTTAAGGCCATACAGCAAGCTGGGATTTGAAGCAAGTCTGCCAGATTCATAGAAATGTATTCTTAATTACTCTGCTAAATGACCTACAATGATTTTTACCATTATTTGGAGCCAAGTTTCTTCCTTTCACCGTGAGACGAGGTGTGGATCATGGGTCACGTGGAAAGTGCTGTATGAGAGACAGAAGTCTAAGGCATAACAGTACAGAAGGAAGGGAGAGAGATTTGTTTTTGTTTGTTGTTTTTCTTATCGCAGGGTCAGAGTACTTCATAGAGGAGGCAGCATTTTAACTGGGGCTTGTTAGATGAATTTACCAGGCTGATGAATTTACCAGGCTGATGGGGTTGGAGGGGGTGCATTTCTTGTAGGGGAAACTATCTGAACAGAAGCATAAGGCTTGAGAGTATGTGTATATTTGGTGAATAGCAAGCAGACTAGAGAGGCATTATGGGATGGACAGTTGAAGATGGAAAGGTCAGCCTTGATTGTGGAAGATTTTTCTGAGCAGCATGCTAAGGAATTTGGGCTTAATTCTTGGCGCTAGGAAGCCCCTGAAGGTTTTTGAGGAGGGGAATTACATGAGCTGGCCTGTATTTAGGAAAACAAGGCTTGTGGCAATATGTAGGATAGACTGGAGTGGAAGGATTCTGAAGCCAGAGCCAAGAAGATGAGTTATATGTTATTGTAATAGTTTACGCAAGAGATTATGAAAGCCAGAGTTAGGGTGGAGTTGGAGAGCAAGGGATGACTCTGAGAAATACTAAGAAATATCATTAACAGGATCATCTGTGCTAATGAAAAAAATAACTCTACATACATAAGGTATTGGTGGCACATCAGTAACAACATTTTATTCACCATATCTTTATTGAACACCTACTAGAAGACAGATGCTGCATTAGGCACTGACAGGAATATAAAAATAAATATGAAACGGTTTCCAAACAAATATTTTTTTCATTACTTACTATTTGCCACATACTATTCCAAGCCTTTTACATGCGTTATCTAAATTAATCCTTACAACAACCCTATGCAGTAGTTACTATTATTTTCTCCAATTTACAGATGAGGACACCAAAGGTCAGAGAGGCAAAATAACTTGCTGAAGGCCACACAGTTAGAGAGTGACAAAGCCCACGATGTATTTGTAGTACTTAGCATGATCCACAAATAACCACGTTAGTATTGGCCAAGACAGGTGCAGTAGCTTCTTAGCTGGTCTCAGTGCTTCTACTCCTCCCTCACCTATCTCTTCTTTACTCGTCAGTCAGAATAATATTTTTAAAAACAAACGTAAGGCACTTCCCTACTTAAAACCTTTCTATGGTTTCCCACTGCACTTAGAATACAACCCTGAGTCCTTTTCTGGGGCCACCCAGCCCTGTGTAATTGGCCCTGACCATTGGCCATCATAGTCCAACAACACCCACCTTCTTGCAGGCTCTGGACTATTCTAAGCACTTTCCCACCTCAGAGCCTTTGCAAATACTGTTCCCTCTACCTGGGCTCATCCCCTCAGCTAAAATTCTTACATATACATTTTTTTATTTTTGTTTTTGTGTGTGTTTACTTGTTTGTTATCTGAAGCACCATGCTGAGTCATACCAGAGCCTGGGGCAAAAGGAAAAATCAGTAATATTGATCTTGACATTATTTAATATTTTGATTTTTTTTCTACCTGGAATTTTTGTATTCATTTTTTAAAATATTGCATTAAAGTATTATTGATCTTGGTTACTGAGTTTTTTGGCATCCCCTTAAAACTTGCACCAGAGGCAAGTGCCTTGCCCCCTCACCCTTGTCCCAACCCTCATCGTCTGTCTCTCCTACTAACCTGCAAGCTTCAAGGGGGCAAGGACCATGTCTGTTTTGTTCACTAATATATCCACTGTGTGCAGCAGAGTGATTGGCATAGAAAAAGCAACAAATGAAATTTGTTGAATGATTGAATTCAAGTGTATCATCTCATTTCCCCATCACTGTAACTTTGGGTTTGGATATTCTCTCCTGTTTATAGATGAAGAAACTGATGCTTGAAGATGTTGAATAACCTGGCTGAGGTAGGTATGCATTTAATTAGTACACAGGAGAGCTAGAATTTGAATCCAAGCCTCTGACTTTAGATTCAGGGCTTTCCCAGTTCACCAGCCCCTGCCCTGAGGTACACTCAAACAAAAGCTGAAGAGACATTTACTGGGGCTGTTGCAGAAAGAGGTTCTGGATTATATGGGAAGCTGAACTAGTTAACTTAAAAGTGTCCTTCAAATATGTACTAGTTTTTAATTCTATGATGATTGCCTTATAATATAGCCCATGGGCTTTGGCGTTGAATAGAACTTGGTAACCTCAGTGTATTCATCTGCAAAATAGGAATAGTAGTAGCCGTCAGACTGACTTGCTGTGAGCATTAAATAAGACGATATCTGTCAGTTGCCTGATATGTGTTTCCCATCTAGGAGATATCAAATGTTATTCATTTTAATAATAATAATAACAATGATAAACAGCTTAGGTGAGAGTGAGAAATCTTGGAATCTGAAAGCGAAATAACTTCTCCTTCCTTCTGTTTCCATGGAAAGTGCCAGTTCTCCGGTGGGAAGAAGGAATCAGACTCGCTATCTCACCTCTGCCCTTGCCTTCCTGATGGGAGGCACGTCACTCAATCTTGTTTCGAAGTTTAGTCTTAGGCTCTGAAATAGAACCAGAAACAAGATCTGGTTGTCACCTAACACTTCTGCCCCCTTACTTTCTTAAGTGGAACTAATTTCCAGTAGCTTCCAATCAAGCCTTCTTTCCTGGCCCTTCTATTTTAATCAGCAAGATACCTGGTGCTTGGCAGGAACAGGGCGGAGGCTCTGTCTTACAGAGAAGGTGTCTCCAGTAAAAGCAGCGTTACTATAAAACATCTCCACATGGAGAGGAAGGAGAAGAATGAGGTTTTATCTCCAGACAGTAAAGTCAGAATGAGTGTTTCATGGGAGATGGTATGGTTTCAATCAGCTGAGGTTGCATGTGGGAGCCTCCTGGCTCCTCTCCTTCACCTTTTCTTATGCCAGAATCTTACTCCAAAAAGGCTGAACCAGGCCAGTGATAGAATTATATGAAGCTCAATGCTCACCCCTGGGGTCAACTTCATAACCTCTAGAATGATATGGGTCTCATAGCAGACACCCAATAAACACATGTTGAGTGACTGATAAAACCTAAGTGTATAATGGACAACTTTACACACATGCTCACAAATTTACAGGCCTCTGGTATGAAACATCTGTCTTCAGACACTTTCTCCTTTGAATTCCCTTTCATGTTTTTTCTTTCACTTTCTTGGTTCATTTGTTATGCCCCCTCCCATCTTTACAAACACACATGCGCGCGCGCACACACACACACACACACACACACACACACACACACACCTCAAGATCAAAAGATGTGGAGGTATAATAGATCAATTTTACTTGTATTAAAAGCAAACTGCAGACTGACAATGTAATGTACTGCATTACAATTTCCTATTCTGCTGCTAGTTCAGTTGCTATGAAACTAAAATTTCCTATTCTTCTGCTAGTTCAGTTGCTATGAAAATGTAAGCAAGACTTGACTGAGTTTGCTCCATTTTTTGTACAACTTAATATTCTATATCATTTTAGGATGAGTGGTGAGGTATACTGGCTATCCAAACCTGAGTGAAGCACACAGTGGAGCAGATTCTGAGACCAGAAAGTAAACGAGGGGGAAATGGGGTAAGAATATGAATTGACAAGGGGTGGCAAGATAGATTGAGGGCAGAATGGAGTACAGACAGCATAGAGAGAGGGTAGGAAACGTAGGATACTTCCTCAGGTGCCATTGCTAAAAACAGGTGATCTGAGAGATAAGGCAGGAGACCCACCACATAGTTTCTGTCACAGTGAAGTACCCAGTAGCCATGGGGATGCAGTGGAGGGCTATTTAAGATAAAGTGAAAGGATATACTATCAGGTATCAGGTAGGTAAACATAGGAATGCATAATCCAATGTGTGTAATACTTAAGAGCCCAGACAGGTAGCAACTTGGAGATCTGTGAATGGATAAGTAATTGTGCCCCATGCCACAGAGACCAACACTTGATGTGGGGCTGACTTGTAAGAGAAATTCATACCCAAATGTTGGCAGAAAGTGCAATGTAGTTGACTACAAAAATGACCCCTTTGCAATGTAAACTTTGTAGCTCATCCCATCAAGAGGTAGAATCTATTCCCCATTCATCGATTCTCCACCCATTTGACCATTTGACTTATTTTGTCCAACATGTTGTAAGCAGATGCTTGAAAATAACTTGCTCTTTGGGGTTTGTCTTCTCTCTTGCTGTTCTTGGAACTCTGGCCATCACCACCACGTAGAGATTCCCAGGCTAGCCTATTTAATGATGAGAGATGTATGTCCCTGTTATCCTTATCACTCAAGCCAACAGACATCTGCTAACCATCATGCCAACCATCAGTAGCAGAATCATCTAGCTAGCCAGCAGGTTCCGGTAGCATATGAGCGACCAGCGAAAAAACCACCCAGCCAAGCCAAGTCCATATTGCCAACACACAGAATTATAAACTAAATTAATGGTAATTAAGCCACTAAGTTTGGGAGTTACTTGTTTTGTTATGCACCAAAAATAACTGATATAAAAGGGTATCAGATGGGTCATTAGTTCAGGGATTTGGGAACAAGAATTCAGTAAACAGAAGAACTCAGTTTTGAGAGCAAATCAAGAGGCCAGTAACAAGAACTTGAGGAAACAGGAGGACAGTGTCTCAGAAGCAGAAGCAAATCAGTCAGATTTTGGGACCGCCTAATAGGGCTGAGCAGCCTTAAAAGTGAACATGTTTAACATCATAATGTGGACTAAAATTTGCTAAGACCCTGGCCTCCAGGGTCAAGTCAGGATTGTTGCTGGGAATCTTGATTTTTAAATTTTCCTACCCATCTTTTGTGCCTATTCACAAGAGCTATTCCACATCTTTTCCTAACTCTTCAGATCGCAGACCACACTTCGTTTTTCTTACTCTCTCACCAGATGACTTCACCTGTCATGTCACGAAGAAAACAGAAGTAACCAAATAAGAACTCAGTCAACGTTCTGCCACAAAAGGTACAGATTTAACCAACTGCATCCAGATTTGCCTCCTCCCCAACATGATGGAAGCAATGTCCACCTCATGCCTGAGGTTAATCATTCTACCCTAGATCGACCTACAGACTTCTGTCCCTATTTCCTCTCCTCCTTATCTTTACTCTCTTTCCTTTTATTCTGTTTTTCCCATCAGAATGGAAATATTCCAATTATTTCCATTTTATTTATTTACTTACTTACTTACTTACTTATTTACTTATTGGTGAGGAAGATTGGCCCTGAGCTAACATCTGTTGCCAATCTTCCTCGTTTTGCTTGAGGAAGATTGGCCCTAAGCTAACACCTGTGCCAGTCTTCCTCTATTTTGTATGTTGGTTGCTGCCACAGCATGGCTTGATGAGTGGTGTAGGTCTGTGCCTGGGATGCAAACCCGTGAACCCAGGCCGGCTAAGTGGAATGTGCTGAACTTAACCACTACACCACTGGGCCAGCCCTCAATCACATATTTTAAAGTGCCTCCCTTACCCCACTTTGTTCTTGTGATCACCCTATTTTTATCTTCCCCTTTACTCTCAAACTTCAGGGAAAAGTAATACACGCTTATTGCTTCTATGTCCTCCCCCCATTTAGCTTCCAACTTTGTCAATTTTTTTGTTTCTGCCCTCAACACTCCATGAAATTGCTCTCAGCTGAAGCTGGGGACCAGAATGGGCCTGATATATGCAGTGACATCCACCTTACTCTTCCTGATTGCATGTGAAAGGTTATGATGATCTATCAGACATCCTCGTTTCCTTTAGGATAGTGTGCTAGAAGTGATCTACGACTTCTCCAAGCTAAAGGATGTCTGCTCAGTCAATAATTTATTAGGAACTGTCATCTTTGGTTTAAGAATTGAAAGAGACAGACTTTAAGGCTGGAGCTGGATTCTGGTTAATCATGAGGGATCTGTATGACACTGAGGTTCTTTATGAGTGAGAAGTCATAGCCAGAGAGTCACCAACTTTAAGGAAGGCCATATCAATACCATTAGTCCAAAAATAGTCACTGGCTCTAAAGTCCAGTAGATCAGTATAGGCGGGAGGAGAAAGAGAACACCACAGGCTCAGGTTTGGGTCTTGGAGTTAATCACATCTAGAAAGGGCCAGGAAATAGGCTTTTGCACTGGAACATGGAACCTAGCAGCTGCAAATACTCACATCTCCCCAGTTTTACTTGCCACCCTGCTGGTGCCACCCTATCCTCCTGTTTACTCAAGTTCTTGTCACTGGCCTCCTGATTGTTCTGGAGAAAACTAACTTGCGATCAGACACCTAGCAGCAAGAGAAAAATAAAAATGGAGTTTTTTTGTTTCCAGTTTCTGCAGTTCCAAAAAATACATAAGTGGGGAATGGGAATGGCCACAGAGTGCTTCTGGACTATATTCAGAAACAAATCTTCCTAAATATTAAAAGAAGCACTCACAAAAAAGCAAATAGGCAAGATCCTTAAAAGCTATTAAAACAGGGGACATTCCAGAAATTAATAGGCAAAACTGAAAGTAAACATACATGTTAAGTGAATAAATGTAATGTACTACTGTTACCTAATGAAAGAAGAGGTCTTTCCAATTGGATAACAAAGCAAAATTCACATTTATGCTAAATACAAGGTATAGATCTGAAATAAATTTACTGAAAAAGATTGATAATTTACTGTGCAAATATATACTAGGTAGATGCAAACAAAAAGAAAGTGAAGGTCTAACATTAACACAAGATTAAATTTAAGTTAAAAACATTAGAAAACAAAAAGTACTTTATAATGTTAAATTTTCTGTCAATAATAAATATAAAAGTTATAGTAATAACAAAAGATTTAACATCAACTCCATAAAGCAAAAACTATAGGAGATAAAAGGAGAAATTGGCAGAAAGAAATTAATGATGAGACTTTAATTAGCCCATCTAAATAATTAAACTTCCATCTATATAACTCTTCTGACCATGACAGATCAAGGACCCATAAAACATTTCCGCAAACTAACCAAATAAGCCACAAAGAAAACTTCAAAAATTCCCCAAAGTGGAAACTTTGCAGATTATATTCTCTTAACACGATGTAATAAAACTGGAAATTAACATCAAGGCAGAACATCAAAACATCTTATTACTTGGAAATTAAAACTCTTACTTAAAGAATTCTTAAATAAAGGAGAAAACTCAAATACGAATTACAGAGAATCTTAAAAAAAGTTCCTAAAATGCTACGTATCAAAACTATGAGACAGCGAATAAAACAGGGCTCATAAGAAAATTCATAATCTTAAATATTTATACTAACAAATAATAAAGAATAAAAATAAGTATATAACCTAAGAATTTGGAAAAATAAAAACTAATCTAAACAGTGGGAAGCAGAAGGAGGGAATTAATAGAGGAAAAGCAAAAATCTGTGAGCTAGATAGTAGAGGATAGATAAATAGAAAAGATAATAGAGAAACAAATTCAAAACTGACAGCGGGGGGAAAACCACAATGGTTGCCGCTAGCTAACAAAATGAAGAAAAATACATAAACAGAGAAAGCGCAAAAATCACAGAATAAATTATTGTGAAGAAATAATCACAGACTTAGAGGAGAATAAAATAGGATATTCTTTGCTTACTGTTCTATAGGCAAATTTTAATACTTGATTGAAATGTACATTTGTCTAGAGGAAAATATCAATCATAAGACCGAACTCTAGAAGAAATGGAAAATCTAAATGGTGTTCATGGAAGAAATAGAAGTTATCAGTGAGATGCCCCTTCAAAAATAGTCTAGATCAGATTTTTTCATAAAGAAATTCTACGAAAAATTTAGAGTTCCTAGCTGTTCTTGAATATAGAAAATGCATGCATTTTATTAAGTATTACATTGATATCAAAAGAAGTAAATGATTGTGTAACAAAAGGAAGCTATAGACCAAACTAATATATTAATATCGGTGTAAGAATCCTAAATGAAATGCTAAATGTAATTAAGGTATTAAAGGACTAATAGCTAGATGAGATTTATTCAAAAAATGCAAAGACAGTTCCATTGGACTAAATCTAATCCATTGTATTAACAGATCAAATGAGAAAGATGATAATAACATAATAATGTTAACACTTCTCTAGTGTTTCCTATGTTCCAGGTATTAGTCTAAGCACTTTACATACGTTAACTATTTTTCACAACATTCATATGAACAAGAATCATTATTCTCTCCATTTCATAGATAAACAAACTGCTATTGAGAAGCATTAAGAAACTTGCCCAGGATTACAAACTTAGTAAGTGACAGAAGCACTTTCTGGAACCCAAGCAGTGTCTGACTTTAGATTCTATCTTCCAAACCATTATGGGGTACTGCCTGTCTTTCATCATCTCCACAGATGCTAAAATAACACCTGACACAATTCAACATCCATTCTTGATTTTTAAAATATACTCAGAAAATAGAAAGAGCTGAATATTTTCTTAATATGATAAAATATATCTATTTTTGCTCAAAACACAGGTTACATTTAGTGGAGAAACCATTAGAAGCATTCCAACCAAAGTCAAGGATAGAAGCATTTTATTCTTTTGATGTTATTGTAAATGGGATTGTTTTCTTAATTTCCTTTTCAAATAGTTCCTTGTGTGCCTATAGAGACATAACTGATTTTTGTATGTTGATTTTGTATCCCACAACTCTACTGAATTAGTTTATTAGTTTTAATAGTTTTTGGAGGCTCTTTAGGTTTTTCTACATATAAAATCATGTCATCTGGAAATATATAATTCTACTTCTTCCTTTCTGATTTGAATTCCTTTTATTTATTTTTCTGGCCTAATTGCTCTGGCTAGGAGTTCCAGTACTATTTTGAATAGAAGTGGCAGGAGTGAGTATCCTTGTCTTGTTCCTGATCTTAGAGGAAAACCTTTAAATCTTTCACCATTGAGTATGATGCTATCTGTGGGCTTATCATAAATGGCCTTTATTATGTTGAGGTGCATTCCATCTATACCCAGTTTGTTGAGCATTTTTATCATGAAAGGTGTTGAAATCTGTCAAACTCTTTTTATTCATCTATTGAGATTGTGATTTTTACTCTTAATTTTGTTACTGTAGTGTATCGCATTGATTGATTTGCATATGTTGCAACATCCTTGCGTCCCAGGAATAAATCCCACTTGATTATAGCATATGATCCTATTAATGTGACGTTGAATTGGTGGGCTAGTGCTTTGTTGAGGATTTTTGCATCTATGTTCATCAGAGATATTAGCCAGTAGTTTTCCTTTCTTGTAGTGTCTTTGTCTGGCTTTGGTATCAGGGTAATGCTGGCCTCATAAAATGAGTTGGAAAGTGTTCCCTCCTCATTAATTTTTTGGAAGAGTTTAAGAAAGGTTGGCATTAATTCTTTTTCAAATGTATGGTAGAATTCACTAGTGAAGCCATTTGGTCCTGGAATTTTCTGTTGGGAGGTTTTTGATTACTGATTCAATCTCCTTACTTGTTATTGGTCTGTTCAGATTTTCTATTTCTTCAATATTCAGTCTTGGTAGGTTGTATGTTTCTAGGAATTTATCCATTTCTTCTAAGTTATCCAATTTGTTGGCATATAATTGCTCACAGTATCTTTTATGATCTTTTGTATTTCTGTGGTATCAGTTGTAATATTTCCTCATCCATTTCTGATTTTATTAATGTGAATCTTCTCTCTTTTTTCTCAGTGTAGTTAAAGGTTTGTCAATTTTACGTTTTCAAAACACCAACTATTGCCTTCAGTGATTTTTTTCCTAGTCTCAATTTCATTTCTTTCTACTCTAATTTTTACTGTTTCCTTCCTTCTGCTAACTTTGGGCTTAGTTTGTTCTTCTTTTTCTAGTTCCTGGAGGTGTAATGTTAGGTTGTTTATATGAAATATTTCTTCTTTTTGAATGTACATGTTCATTGCTATAAACATCTCTTTTAGTACTCCTTTTGTGGAAAGTAAAAGACTTGTACACTGAAAACTACAAAACATGAATAAAATAATTGAAGAAACTAATAGAAAGAAAGATATCCTGTTTTCATAGGTTGGAAGACTTCATATTGTTAAAATGTCCATACTACCCAAAGTGATCTACAGATTCAACGCTATCTCCATCAAAATTCCAATGGCATTTTTTACAAATAGAAAAAAACAATCCTAAAATTTACATAAAACCATGAAAGACCCCGAATAGCCAAAGTGATCTTGAGAAAAAAGAACAAAGTTGGAGACATCACACCTCCTGATTTCAAAGTATAGTACAAAGTTACAGTAATTAGATCATTAATGTACTTGCATAAAGACATACAAACCAATGGAACAAAATAGAGAGCCCAGAAATAAACCCGTGCATATACATAGTCACTTATCTTTTACAGAGTTGCCAAGAACTCACAATGGGGAAAAGATAGTCTCTTAAATAACTGGTGTTGGGAAAACTGGATACCCACACACAAAAGAAAGAAATTGGACCCCTATCTTACACCATATACAAAAATCAACAAAAAATATATTGAAGACTTAAACATAAGACCTGAAACAGTAAAACTCCTAGAAGAAAACATAATAGAAAAGTTTTTTGACCCTGGTCTTGGAAATGATTTCTTGGATATAACACCAAAAGTACAGGCAACAAAAGCTAAAATAAACAAGTGGGACTACATCAAACTAGAAAGCTTCTGCACAGCAAAAGAAATAATCAACAGAATGGACAGGGAACCTACAGAATGGTAGAAAATATTGCAAACTATGTCTGATAATGGGTTAATTTTCAAAATATATAAGGAACACCTAAAAATCAATAGCGAAAAGCAAATAACCTGATTTTAAAAATGGGAAAGGACTTGAACAGACATTTATCCAAAGAAGACCTACAAATGGCCAACAGGTATGAAAAGATACTCAGCATCAATAATTATCAGGGAAGTGCAAATCAAAACCACAATGAGATATGGAAACAAAGATGTGGAAACAAACTGAGTGTTCATCAGTAGATGAATGAATAAGGAAAATATGGTATGTACATACAATGATATTAGTCAGCCTTAAAAAGAAGGAAAACCTGCAATATTCCACAACATGGATTCGCCTTGAGGACAGTTGCTAAGTGAAATATGCCAGTCACAGAAGGACAAATATTGCGTAATTCCACTTATATCAGGCATCTAAAATAGTCCAAGTCATAGAAGCAGAGAATACAATAGTAGTTGCAATGGGCTAGGGGGTGGGAGATACAGGGAAGTTGTTATTCACTCTGTATAAAGTTTCAGTTAGATTCTAGATTAATTAGTTCTAGAGATCTGTTGTACAATATTGCTATAGTTAACAATACTATAGTATTGTGCACTTCAAAATTTAAGATAGATCTCCTGGTAAGTGTTCTTACCACACAAAACAGTCAAACAAAGGGACACAAGGAAACTCTGGGAGGTGTTAGATATGTCTGTTACCTTGATTGTGGTGATGGTATCATGGGGGTTTACATATGTCCAAACTCATCAAATTGTATGTATTAAACATGTGCAGCTCTTTGCAGTTAATTATTCCTCAATAAAGCTGTTTAAAGGAAAGAACAGAGAAGGATTCCCATTATCACCACCATTATTTAACATTGTTTAGAAGTACTAGAAAACCCAAGGAGACAATAGAAAGAAGTTTAAAATGTAAAAATTAGAAAGGAGGAAGAAAATTATCAGTATGTGTAGATAATATGACTTGCCCCTGGAAAACCCAGAATAGCACCTTTTTTTGTGTGTGTGAGGAAGATTGTCCCTGAGCTAACATCTGTGCCAATCTTCCTCTATTTTGTATGTGGGATGCCGCCACAGCATGGCTTGATGAGCGGTATGTAGGTCCGTGCCAGGGATCTGAACCCGTGAACCCTAGGCTGTTGAAGCAGAGCATGTGAACTTAACCACTAAGCCACCAGGCCGACCCCAGGATACTACATTTTAAAAAATTATAAACAGTAAGATAAATTCAGAAAAGTAGCAGAGACCTCGAAAACTAATCATCCCCAGTCATATGAGTGACTCAACACGAGACCAGCAGAACTGCCCAGCTGAGCCCAGTCCAAATCGTTGACCCAGAGAGATGTGAGCAAATAAAAGGATTATTGTTTTTAAGCCACTAAATGTTTGAATGGTTTGTTATGCAGCAAGAGATAACTGATACAGTATATGACAAATATGGTATATCAAATCAGTGAAGAAAAGATTTACTATTAAATAAATCTATTTGGAGAACTGAGTAGCCATCTAGAAATAAATTAATTTAGATCCATTCTTAATATTTTACCAGGACTGATTCCAAATGAAGAACATATTCAAATTAGTAATAGGAAACCATAAAGTACTATAAGAAATCATGGGAATTTTTTATGACAGTGGGAACATGAGGAAGAGCATTCTAACTATATACTAAACACAGAAATCATAAAATAGATTGATACATTTAACAACACAAAATTAAAACTTAACAAACAGCTCTTAAACATATGAAGATACATAAATTTTTACTAATGGTAAGAAAAACGTTATGTAAAGATTCACTGCTATTCCATTTTTCACTTAGTTGTACAAAGGGCAAAGTCTGATAACACAGTGTGCTGACAACTGTAGGAAAAAAATGCACTTTCTTAGATTGCTTTTAGGAATGTAAAGTGATAACAATATCCATCAAAATTATAAATGCATACAGAACTTTATTTCTTGGGATTTATCCCATATACAAATATTTGCATTTTATGAAATGTATGTTAAAAGTTAGTAATTTCAGTGTTTTTCTAATTGGAAAAGACATAAAATCTCCACCACTAGGAGACTAATAAAATAAATTATGGTATGGTCTTAAAATGGAATATTTTTTAGCCATAGAAAAAGAAAAGGAAAAGGAAGCTCTTTATGTACTAACAAGAAAGATATACAAATCTATTATTAGAGATAAAGCAAAACATGGAACATCCCAGAACAGTACTTATGGTCATGACAAAAGAGAGACTATATTCACATATATGCTTGATATATATAAAGTAATCTTGATATATATAAAATGATATAATAACAGCTGTTTACAGGAAGGAACTGTGTAGCTGGGGAACAGGGACAGAAGGATGAATTTTTACAGTGTAATCCCTCATGCTTTTTGGCTTTTCAACTATGTGAATGTATTACCTATACAAATTTTAGTTTAAAGAAAAAATTATATACATATAGAAAGCAAAGAGAAAAAATATGAAAACAAAACCAAGATGCTCTTGAAGAAGAACGGTGGGGTGAGTGGGAGGATTTATCTTTCTCTGTGTCAGGAGTTTTAGAAAGAAAAAATTAAGACAGCATTGCATTGCTTCAGAAATAAACAAATGCATCAACGGACCAGAATAAAGAGTCCAGAAAAAGATCCACACAGATAGTGATACTTGAACTATAACAGAACCAGCATTGCAGACAAGTGGAATACTTGGGTTCCCGTATAGAAAAAACTTGAAATTGGATCCCAAACTTCCCATTATATACAAAAATCAATTCCAGATAGAACAAGAAGATTTTCATGACGTTGGGATAGAAGATGACTTTTTTAAAAGGACAAAAAAAAAAAAAAGCAAGTGAAAAGGGAAGGAGTGGATACATTTGACTACCTTAAAGTTAAGAACTTGGGTTCATCAAAATTCAAAACATAAAGGTAAAAAACCAAGCCACAAATACACACATACACAATCTATGAATCAATAAGAAAAAGACACACAAATCAAAAATGGTCAAATATCATGAATAAACATTTCACAAAAGAGAAAATACAAATAACACAAATGGCCAATAAACATATGAGAAGACCTATTTCTACTAATCAAGAAAAAACACATTAAAACCACTAGATTGTCAAAAATTAAGTTAACACTGACTTTGGTAAGACTGTGGAATACTGAGATCTCATATATTGCTGGTAGCAGTCTAGTTTGGTACAAACACCATGGGACATAATTTAGCATTATCCATCAAAATTAAAAAAATTTATACCTTTCAACATAGCTAGTCCACTCCCAGGTATACAACCCTTGGGAAACTTGCCTATATTTTAATAAGGCAGGTGGATAAGAACCTTCATAGCCGAATTATTCTTACTGGCAAAAAATAAAATGAAACAAAAACAAAGAAATAAAAAACAATGGCAACCATCCACCTATCCATTCAGTGAAGAATTTTAAAAGAAATTGTAGAATAGTAGATAGCAGTGAAAATGATTAAACTATCAAATACATAACAACATAGATGAATCTCACAAACAACGTTGAGCCAAAAAAATTTCAGTTTAGTATTTACTTCTAGTAGAGAAGGAAAGTTGATATTACTTGGGAAAGGTGCAGAGGAAACTTCAAAGGAATTGTTGACATATTTTTGTTTTTTCTGAAAGTTTGTACCCTTTTCCCAACTTCTCCCTATTTTCCCCACTCTTTCTTTTTCTATGAGTTCAATTATTTTTTTTTTTTTAGATTCCACATATAAGTGATAACCATGTGGTATTTTTCTTTGTCATTCTCAAGTGACAAGATTTCCTTCTTTTTTAAGGCTGAACAATATTCCATTCTTTATATCTCTATATATCTACCTGTATCTCTATATATAGAGAGATATATCACATTTTCTTTATCCATTCTTCCGTTGATGGACACTTCGGCTATTTCCATGTCTTTACTATTGTGAATAATGCTGCAGTGAACATGAGAGTGCAGATATCTCTGCAAGATAATGTTTTGATTTCTTTTGGATATATACCCAGAAGTGGGATTGCTGGATCATATGGTAGATTTATTTTTAATTTCTTGAGGAATCTCCATACTGTTTTCCATAGTGTCTGTACCAGTGTACATTCCCACCAACAGCGCAAAAGGGTTCCCTTTTCTCCACACCCTTGCCAGCATTTGTTATCACTTGTCTTTTTGATAAAAGAGGTCATAAGAGGTGTAAGGTGATATCTCACAGTGGTTTTGATTTGCATTTCCCTGATGAAGAGTGATGTTGAGCACTTTTTCATATACCTATTGGGCATTCGTAAATCTTGTTTGGAAAAACATCTATTTAGATTTTCTTTGCCTAATTTTAAATTGGGTTATTTGTTGTTGGTGGTAGTTTTGCTATTGAGTTGTATGAGTTCCCTGTATATTTTGGATATTAACCCTTTATCAGATATGTGGTTTGCAAATATTTTCTCCCATTCCATAGGTTGCCTTTTCATTTTGTTGATGGCTTCCTTTGTTGTGCAGAAGCTTTCTAGTTTGAGGCAGTACCATAGTTTATTTTTGCTTTTGTTGTGAAATATATTTCTTTTTAAGTTGAGTGATGGGCACATAGTTTTTCTTTTTTGTTATTCTTTAAATTACATACAGATATATGGTCACAAACTGTTTTTAAATTAAAAATAACATTTAATGGCAGACTAAAACTCCCAGGAATTTGTAAACTATCAGAGTTGTGCAATGGTCATGTATAGGACTGAGACAAACCAAGAAAGCCAGACAGTAAATATTTGTACTGAGGACTGGATGGGATAAAGTAAAGACATAGAAAATTTTATCACCAGTACATAGCTCTAATCCTGACATATAATAGACAATCTACGAATGTTGGCTGGACGAATGGATGAATAAAAAGCAGGGGTTGAAAATTCTTGGGCTGGGCCTTGAAAATTATAGGCTTGATTTTATTACTAATGGGAAATAAGGCTTTAAGAGAAGATGATGGAATGCTTTGAAAATGTCCGCTATGGGACATAGGCTATTGAAAAAGCAGAATAATAAAATGCTTATGATTGGAGGAAGTCACAGACATAACGAAAACAACTCCTCAATTCATTTAATCTGGCAGCTTCGTAGCCCCCACACAGACATACAGTTTAATAATTTTATTCATATAGCAGATTAATTTTAGGAGTATCCTGTGGGAAAATTCAATCTTCATAAGAAAACACTTAATAACATAGTCCTAGAAAATACAGCTCTCTTATGCAGCATTCAGTATTTTATATGTGCAAAATGCTGTCAAATACTTTGTACCAATTATGTATAAAATATCTACGATCATATTCATATTTCATGACTGAGGAAACCAAAAAACAGAAAGACCTAATATATCATCTCCTAATACAACTAATTATAGAAATATTCAGCTGAGCCCAGAGACTGTACTAAGATAGCAGAGTTAAGCGCTCAGAATTAAGTGATATGTGGTTCAGGATACACATATGTGATCTGCTTAAATTAACTTGAAGCTTTAATGCCCAAATGATTCATTTAACAAGGGTAGGGCGTCGAGTGGAGGAAATGTGTCTTTGGCCTCTGTTACTGTGTTGTTTCTGCAGCTACCTCCTGTGTTTTTTCTCTCCGGGCTCCTTGTGTTCCTTTGCTGTTTTGATTGCTGCTCATCATATAGTGTGCCCTCCTAGAACCAGGCTTTCCTGGCAACACCCCATGCAAACAAACCTACTGTTCCTTTTCCTCTCATCCTTAACAAAACTTGCCCATTTCAGACTGTATCCCTCAGCAATCTAACAGATAACTAATTTTTATCCTAATTGTTGATAAACAACTCACAATTTTTTTTTTGACTTATGGTGGTTTAGCATGTCATCTCTCCCAGGAACATCACCATCTTACCAGATGATGCTAGACGATTAGATACTTTATCTTGAAGGATATGACAAACTCTCTTCCTCCCCTACCACTGCTAAAATCCAGTCACCCTCCTCGGCTTCACTGAGATGCACTTTTCCTACCTATCATTCATATGATTCACATTCTAGATAATCTCTTTCAGAAACTACAATTCCTAGTATATGCTATTGCTAGAAGCAGCTATTCTTCTGTTAGGGAAGCACTTAATAGTTGACAAAGTGTTTGTACTAACTCTTTTGATTCTGGCAACTCTCATATTTGTATGACATATTTGCTTGTGGTGCCAAGGCATGAATGGTCATGCTCAGGGCTAGTCTTTCACGTACTAGAGGAGTTATGATTCAAAGATGCGGGGATGTCTTCCTGCTACATACACAACTCCCTGATTGCCCTTCTCCCATAAAACCTGAAATGTCAGACCATTAGAAATTCATTCCTTTTAGGCTGAAAGACAGATACACTTAAAAAGATTTCTTGGTATTCTCATTAGAGGTAGCACCTTGTAAGTCATTAAAATCTAAGTACTCATTATTTAATTGTTTTCTCACAGGGCAGTAGGCAAGAAGGCTCCTGAGGGAATATGTTATAATTGAGGGACATTGACCTGAGAAAGGCTGAGGCTAAGTTTCAAGTACAGAGCACTGCCCAAGGAAGACACTCTAATAAAAGCATTGAGCAGGGAGATTCAAGACTAACAGAGGAAGCAGGAGATAGTCTGCCATCTTAAAAGTCTACCAAAGGAAGGGAGGTACTGCTAAATAGCCTAATGGAATGGGCCCAAAGTCTGATGTTATCTGCTCTACTATTAGACCCAATGCCTTCTATTCACCCGCTCAACACTTCTAGGAGTTTAGGAAAAAGGAGAGTACTCAGACAGTTTCAAGGGGGTCAAACCACAGCCCAAAGAAGGTTAAAAAATGATTTTTAAAAAATGAAAGTGGTGCAAAATCAAGTTTTAATACCAGGAGAGAAGATAGAGAATAAAGTGTGAAACGTGACCCTGGTATAGTTCATTTCAGAGTTCTTCCCTTTGCCAATTAGCTATTATTAGTACTAGTAGAAGTTACTGAGTAAGTACTAGTAGAAGTTACTGTGCCAGTAAATGAGGGGAACCCAGAGAAGAGTAAGACGTGGAAATCTGATAAAGCATGAATGCTAGTGAATGGTGGAGACCGTGGATACTACAGCAATTCTGGGGAAAGAGAATTCCTTTTGGGCACATGTGTTTAATGGAGGAGTAGACATTTGAGTAGAACTTCAAAATTGCTTCTGATTATGTTAAAGAGAGGAGGCAAGAAGGCAGTCTGGAAAAGGGAAGCAGTCAAGCAAAGGCAGTGAGGTAGTAGGGCACAAGATGTCTTCAAGAGGCAGAGTAAGCTGTTGCAAGGAGGTGGTGGTACAGTCTAAGAGCCTGTGGGGTCAGGATAGACTGCCTAGGTCAAAGTCCAGGTCTCCTACTGGTGACCTTGAGTAAGATTCTTCGCTTCTTTGTGCCTCAATTTCATCATCTGAAAAAGAGACAATAACACTACCTACCTCATGGGAATGTTGTAAGAATAGAAAGAAACAATATGCATGTAAAATGCTCAGTACAGTGATGGATACCTCCAGTTGATAATTTTATTTATTATTTAATGTTATTTTTGATAACAGAATATTTATATCTGTTATCAGGAGGAAATGGAGCTATAAAGGCAATATTGTTCCTGAAATGCCAGATGACAATATGTGGATTTTATTCTACGGGAAATGAGGGAGTGATTGGAGCTTGTAGAAGCATGTCATAATTGGGGAAATTTTCCCTGGAAGCATGGTGCTGGGTGTGCTGTAAGTGCTGGATGGAAGGGGAGCTTAGAGACTAGAAGAAAAAAGATGGAACGGGAAGCAATGGCTGCAGCTGCTGCATGACGTAATATGGTCCTGAACTAGGAAATGACAGCAGAGGTGAGAAGGAAGTTACAGACTTCAGGGACATTGCAAAAGAAGGAAGGAGAGTGTGTGGTGTGTATTTGAATCCAGAAAGGAAACCAAAGTTATATCTGACATTTTGAGCTTTAATCACTAAGACTAATAATAAAAAGCAGAAAATCAAGATAAATGATTTAGGGAAGAAGAAGGAGAATAATCAGTTCAAAAGGTACTGTGAAATGTACTACAGGGAGCTGGAGGTGCAGAATGAGAATTCAGGAGAAAGCTCAGGCTGTAGATGTGTTACCTTCTGAGTAATGGTAGAGAGGAGGTTGATGGATGACTTCTTTGCAAGCAAAAATATCAAGGTAAGAACCTCGCTAATATCTGAACTTTGGGGATTATGCAGACTTGGGCTTTGGAAGAAATAGCATTATTTTATTCTATCTTGCTATGATTATGCTGTTATAGAAGTATTAGCAATGAGGCATAAATGCATGCTTTTTATTCACTTATTCTTTCATTCATTTGTTCATTTATGAATATTTATTACATCATATTTTAAGGTATTGTAGGCGAGGAAGGACTATTCCTCTACCCTGTAGGTCCTTCTGGCTGATCTAAGAATTAAATTGACATGAGACACAATAACAGGAGAAAAACAAACAAAGTTTAATAACATGTATACATGGGAGAAACCCAGGAAAACTGAATAACTCACCAAAATGGTGGAAGCCACCACCTTAAATACCATTTTCAGATAAGGACAAAGGAGGATGTTGAGGGTAGTGGTTTGGGACTTCAATGAGGAGGAAAGCAATTCATATGGAGATGGAAAACCAAATGTTTAGTAAACATATGTTTGCTGGGCCATCTATAGACAATGTGACATGAGAGAGAACTTGGATAAAATGAGCTTAGCAAGGATCCTCCCAGTCTACCATACCCAGAGTTATCTATGGTGATGGCCTGTCCTGGAACAGGCCTTCTATCTTGAATTCTTTTAGGCAGTTATGGGGAAGGTCAAAGTTTCTTTCAGAGTCCTTTGTTCTTAAAAATAATCAAGCCAAAGAGACATATTTTGGGGTGGCAAATTCTGATCCCCCACAGTATCTAATGCTCAGTAACTACTTAATAAATGAATGAATTCCTTGATACTATCAAATTCTACAAAGAAGCCTACCTGACAGTCCTACAGACTGTCATCACCTTTGGGGTGAGCATTCATAGAGATTTGTGTGCCATCATTGGGGCCCACGGCACCTTGACCATATGCATATTCAAGGAGCAGCTTTGTAGAAATCAGATAGCCCTTTTGGAGAGCTTTTCTTTTCTTCACGTCCAAGCAATTTCATTCAA
This sequence comes from Diceros bicornis minor, assembly GCF_020826845.1. Classification (NCBI taxonomy): domain Eukaryota; kingdom Metazoa; phylum Chordata; class Mammalia; order Perissodactyla; family Rhinocerotidae; genus Diceros; species Diceros bicornis. The sequence goes on from NC_080743.1 coordinate 50,678,608, forward strand.
CATTTACCAAAAGTATTTTGACTCCATTCCATTTTGTGTAATCAACAACCAGATTTGGAGTCTGAGGGGGGTAGATTGCCACTAAGAGCCTCACCTTGGCAGCACATGCTCTACAACTCACCCGTCCTCACTTTGGCAGGAGTAGCTCCCTAGTGGGACAGTGGTTTGCATTTTATCCCTAGAAATTGAAGATGTAATTAGCATAAAATTACCAGCTAAACACTGCTAGTTAGCTCACTTTAAAATAAAACAAAATCCTACAGCTAATTGTCCTTAAGTGCCTAAGCCACACTAAGGCAAAGAGCAGTTTGTACCCCTTCCCACCTCCCAAGACCTGCCCTCATCCTTCTCCACCATCTCCATGGTGACCTCTAAAACAAGCCGTTACAATCCTGACATGGCACCAGGCTGACACCTTGGGCTGGGATTTAATTTTGAGTTATGACCGCGTTAGGAAAACATATGATGTGGCCGTTTGCTTACAGAAAGAGGGGGGGAATATCATAAAACCCTCTTTTTTTATGAGCTGTCGCTTGATTCGTTCCTGGAGCCCCAAGTAGCAAGCTTCTAAATCAATGTGTGCAGCTGTTTTGGCTTCTTGGAGCCCAGCAGGTGTATTGCTCAGCTCGGCTGCCATCTCCCTACACTCACATAACAAATAATAACGTCTTACACACACCAGCCATCCATCAGAGTTACTGCTGGTCCCCAAGAGGCTTCCTTCCCTCTTCCCTACAGCCCCTTGTCCTCCTCCTTTCTTTCTTTTTTTTTCTTTAACAGTAGATGTACTCCATCCATGGATTTTTCGTCACACTTTCTAGACGCCTTTAATTGAATAACCTTTGGCTCTTTTGGCAAGGGGAGAGAGGGGAAAGGAAGAGAAAATCCACCACAGTGTTTACTTGTGTTTTAAAAAAATAAAACAATAGAAGTATTGTGACTAGTGAAATCAATTAGTCTTCCTAAGCAGCAAAGGCCCACATCTGGTGTGACTTAAGTTAATGTAAGGGAAAGGGCTGCAGAGGCCCAAAGACCTTGCGTTCTCATTTCAACAGGTGACAGAGAAGGCATAAAAGGCTAATAATATACTACAAGTGTAGAGACAGACAGTGCGATAAATACTGGGGGGCTTGCCTAGGAGGTAAAATCCTTGCTGGCCCATGGCAACCAAATAAATGTTCCTTCTTAAGGCTGACTGTCGACTTCAGGGAAGTGAAGGGCTGAATGCCAACTTGAGAGTATTCCAAAGGGTCAGCCAGCCCATTTCCCAGGGAAATGCAGAGATAAGAGCTGGAACTCGAGATCTGGTGGTTGGGCAGGTGAAGACAGATTTGACAATTTGTGGACTCTCCGATCAGTGTGGGTCAATTGACAGAAGGCTATGGCAATGCCAGGCATGGTGATTATTGCATGGTGGAGGGTGCTGGGTGATTCAAACATATGACTCAGAACTCGACCTTCTAGTAGGGTTGCTAGAGTCAGCAAATAAAAATGGAGGGCACCCAGTTAAATTTGAATTTTAACTAAAGATCGAAAAATTTTATAGTATAAGTATATACTATGCAATTTTTAGACATATTAAAAATTTATTTGTTGTTTATCTGAAATTCAAATTTTACTTTATCTGGCAATCCTACCTTCTAGGAACTTGTATTTTTTAATCTGATGCCCTCTTCAATGTTTTCTACATTGTGTTAAGTGTCAAAATAAGAAATGGCCATAATGAAAGCAAGTCTGCCTTTTCTACAAAGCCACTGTTCGTGACAATACCCACACATTATCTAGTACACTTTGAATAAGGATTCATGGAATAAATCCCTTTTGAAATTTATTTTCAAAAATAAATTTCATTCTCATCTAAAGAGCTAGACTCTATTCCTTTATCATAAATGTTCTTTTGCCTTGATGCCTAAGGAGCTTAGAACTTAAATTGCTGCTCCGTTCCAAAAACCGTTTTGGCATAGGTCCATTTTTCACAAAGTGTGTTCTGCAGAACACCATGAAAAAAAAATGTAGTGGTATCCCTCTTTTGGAAGTTTATAGTACTTTTTAGCAAATTAAAGGATCTGGGGAATTTTGCAGTAAAAAAAAAATATATGTGTTTAGCTTTTCTCCACCAAGAGTTTGCTTAATTTGATTACAGAACAACCTTTTCAAGAAATACCTATTCACACCCAGCAGAACTAATTGACTGAGTAACTTAGTTTGACAAATGCTGGCTTAAGATTTTGATATGTATATTTTCTCCTCAGTCTACATGATTTTCACCTTCTATTTAAATATTAACTGTCTTGTTCTACATGTATTTTATTGTAAGCCACCTTAAGTCTTTCTTCAAAGTATTCGAAAATACATTCTAAACAAATAAGTAAATAAATACTCTGAGGTGGCTGACGTGTATCACATATACAGTACACAAAATACTTACGAAGGACCTGTGACTCAGAACATTCCAGAGAATCATGGTCATTAAAGAGACCTCTTACCCTTTTCCCTCTTGACAGCATTGCTCGTGTATGTGAGGGTGCCACTCCCCCAAAACAACCTGCCCCTTTCTTCCTACCATTGACTCCTGCCCCCATGATAACCCCTCAACCGGGGGGGGGGGGGAGCCTCATAGGGTGCTGGCACTCCCTGTGTCTAGTCTCTCCCAGGTGTTGCTTTCCACCCCAGAGATGGCTGAATTTAGCAGGAGCTCCAAGCTTGGGAGTACATTACATATGTAGTACTTGGGGACCCTTCAGGGATAAAGGGGGTGGGAACCATATGAGTTATTGTTCTAACAGTCTCAATTATTAACTTAGCCCTCAGGCGAGACCCCCTTGGTACCTACCAATCATTCCAGCACGATATAAATCTATTTGTCATTGAGAAATCTCATTCCATAGGGAAAAGACTCTTTATTTATTCCAAGGCTGATGGCAGGTACCAGAAACCCAGAATGACAGGACAGTCCATGAGTATTTTTATTTTTATTATTTTCTTAAACTAGTTTCCAACAGCTGGTCGCCAGTTGCCCCCTAACGTGGAAACATAAAAGCAAAGCCTCCAGCACTGTGCCAGCCAGGATCAGGGAAGAAACACAGCCCTCATAAATCAAGGCTGCACTATTCTACAGCTTTAGCTCAATGAAGTGCATGTGTATGGGATAAAGCGGACGAGCTTTGACTGGGAAAAAAAAAAAGAGCGCTCCTCCTCCATGGATAAGCCAGCACCGGTTTGGACAATGCTTTTGTCATCCTCTCAGTCTCCCTGCACCAATCAAATCATTCAGTCAAGACCACATAGTTCCATGGGCAAATCTTCCAAGAGCCTCGTCCTCACTCTTTTTAAAGAGGAGCCTGATCCCTGTTATTTGAGCTTCTGAGAGGGTGATCTCTCAAGAGAGTAGAATAGAGATCTGAGCATTGTTCATGGTTCATTCCTGCTAGATAGCAGTTCACTAGAGATAGTGAGGCAGATTTGAGGCTGGATTCTAGAACACAGAGAAAGAAGATCATATCTAAGGAGAGGAAAGACAGGAATAAAAGGGGAAAAGTGGAAGGAAAAATGAAAAAGATGCTACCACCCCCAAATGGCTGAACTTCCATTCAGTATAGAGCAATGACTTTCCAAGGAGCAACTCATGTGACATTCAGAGGACAACATAAGCTAAGCACTAAGTCTCAAGATAAACTCTAAGAGTTCAAGAAACCAGGACAAATGCCACAAGGAAACAGGAGATTTTAAAAATGGAGTCCCAAATTGACTTTTAATAAAGGCGACTCCACTTATAGTTAAGGGAAGAGTAGATACTCCATCCACATTGCTGGATGAAAAGGACCAGAAATATGTCAATAGAATACAGCTGAAGGAGAATTTACCAGAGCATTCAGTCTTAGGTTATTGTTCAACACTGTTATGCTCAAGACCATCCACTGGCAAAGCATTCATCATTCTTCAGCATAAACATGTGCCCCCATCTAACCCCCAGAGCTAGGACTATTGGTCAGGAAAATGTGGCCTTGCCACTAAAAAGAGCCTAGATGCTAATGTAGTAAAGAAAATATTAATGAATGCAGTTCAGTCCATAATTTAGTCATTCATTCATGTGTGAGGGTCAATTCTATGCCAGACATTGTGTCAGGTGGCTGTCCGGGTATGGTGGGAATCCCAGACCCAGCATTCCTGCCACCTTCCAACCCGATTCTAGCTCAGATACACCTGACTGGAGGATTCCAGACTGGGTACCCTCAGAAAGAGCAGGAAGCAGGGGGCATCAGACTCTAAACAGAGATTAAAAATCATGTAATTAACATTACTCACTTATATGTTTAGTGCCTCAAGACAGTCATACTCCTCTGGAGTAATCAGGATGAACCACATTACCTCCACTTTACAGTTGACAAACTGAAGCTATGAAAAATTAAAAGACTAGCGAAAGGTCACCCAATCTCTAAGTGACAGATACAGCCTGACTTCACCACCCAATACCACTTTCCCAAAGGGCCTTTTTTCCTTGAACTGGTTAAGAAGGTCAACCAAGGATCTCTTACACCTCCGTATCTCCACTGCCTTTGTTCCCACCACCATCTCCTCCCTGCACTATGACCAATAGAAAACCATCTGCCAAAAGAATCAGGTATTTATACACCTACATCAACCAGCATAACCCTCCCAAAGTAAACTCCAAAACCCGATAGACTTCTGTGACTTGTGGATGATACTAAGAAAATCTTGGTTTTAAAACAGGGAAAAAAGTTAAACCTATAACATATATAAGCCTTATTCCTCTATGCCACTTAAAAGGAAACTCTACCTCATCAGCTGTGGGCCAGAATATAAAGGTCATCGCATGGGACAAAATTTAAGTATAAGTAGTGAATTTGATAATATAGAGAAGGTAATATCATAAAGCTCATTAAAGTACGTGTAAAAAAAATACCCAGGACTCCAATTTCTTAAAGAGAGAGCATCAAAATTAAATCTTTCTTTACATAATCTCTCATCTTAAAAAACACACACACACACAAAAAACAGTGAATAACTCTGACAACCTAAGGTGTTTTGTACTAAGTTAAGATCTAGAAAAATATTTAAAAGAAGTATCATTCATTTCTTCAAATTATGATTGGGACACTATTTTTATAATTAATAAAAACATATTTACATGTTTTCTAATCTGTATAATATAGTGATAATGTATGTTGCTATTCTTTAAGGCCAGATGAGAGGAAGAGGTCCTGGCAGGGGTTTTGATACCCTTAGAAAATTAGAGAGAGCTTTGCCTTATTCTGCATTGCTATTATTGTTATTGTTTGTGTTTGATTATGGGATCTACTAATTTACCATTCTACTCTATCTATTCTCACCTCTTAAAACTCGAGTAACTAAAGTCTTCTGTGAATTAGGGAGAATAATTCACAGGTCTATAGGTTTTTACAACGAGAATATTTATGAGAAAAGAGAGATTTTTAACCCACTTCTGTCATATTTTTTATGACAATATTCACATAGATGATTCTTTCAGTTCACTTCCCACTCAGTTTCTTGAACTTCTCACCTCCAATGATACTGTCTCCCACCCTACTTCAGCCACTCACATACTTGCTCATCCTCATACCTTGTCGTTAACAATAAGTACACACCTCATATAACCTCGATTTTAAGTATATTACTGTCTAGCCAGTAACTCCTATTTCTCTACCTTATTTACTTTAGTAGCCTGACTCTCATCAATTCTTTGACTTTGCTAAGACCAAAAAAATGGTTTGCATGATTTTTAGTACCTTATAACCACACCTACTTCTAACCTACTTTAAATGCTCTGGTTCCTCATTATAATCACTCTCTTGTATAACACCATCAACTCCCTTGGCCAACTCTCCATTTACCATACCCTTCTGGCAAAATCCCAACAATGATTAAATCTTAAATTCTGTCTACTCTACATCTGCCTTTTTGCAGCTAAATATGTCTGGAGAAAAACACATGTCTAAGTTGATGAGTTTCATTCTAATTTCATGGTCAGTAACACCAAGGAGGACCTTGTGCTACCTGGCAGTCCTACTACATTTCCTTAAATTCTTTTTCTATACTTAGAGATGATATTATTAACCTTCTCTTCTCTCTCCAAACCTCCATCATCCTCTCCTTTATCTTTATTTTCAGTTGATGACTTTACTTCCTGTTTCACTGAGAAAAGAGAAAGAGTCAAAAGAGATACTCTAAGAAAAAAAAAATGTGGAGTTAAGAAACTAATACAGAGGGGAAACAAAAAGTTTTTTAAATACTTAATCCAAAACAGTAATTATATTAAATATAAACAGATTAAATACTCCAAGTAAAAGATAAAGATCATCAGACTCAATAAAAAACTAAAACCCAACTGCATGCTGCTTACAAGAGGAACACTTTAAATACAAAGACAGGAAAGTTGAAAGTAAAAAGGTCTAAGAAAAGATATACCTTTTAAACACCAACTAAAAGAAATCTAGTATGGATTTACTACTATCAAAGTAAAGCTTAAGAAGCATTAATAAAGATAGATATTTCATAATAATAAATGCTTAATCCCAAGAACATAAAACAACTCTAATTTATATGCACCTACTAAGACAAGCCCAAAATTTACAAAGCAGATATTGTCAGAAATGAAGAACAAATGTAAGTAATTCTACAATAATAGAGATTTTAACACACTTCTTACAGATAGATCAAGGATCTATAAAACAGTGGGATATAGAAGATCTGAATAATACAATTAAGAAAATGATTAGACACATATAGACAATTGTAACCGACAACTACAGAACATTTATAACAATGATATATGCTGGGCCATAAAAAAATACGAATAAATATCAAAGGAGTGAAATAATTCAGAGTCCACATTCTGAAAACAGTAGAATTAAGCTAGAAATTAATAACAAAAAGATAACTAGAAAATTGTCATGCTTAGAAATAAGGAAATAAACTTCAGGACAATGATAGACTAAGGAAAAAAATCATAATAAAATTTTTAAAGTGATTTGAACTGAATGCTAATACCACATATCAAAACTTCTTGGATGCAACTAAAGTTGTGCTCAGAATGAAATTTATGCCCTCAAAGAAGAGAGGCTAAAAACCATATTTTCAGCATCCATCCATTTTCTCAGCATCCATCTTAAAAAATTGGAAGACAACAGCAAATTAAACCTAAAGAAAACAGAAAGAAGGAGATAATGAAGTTAAGAAATTAATGAACTAGAAATATAAATATACAATAAGGAGAATCAATAGTTCCAAAAGTTATTTTTTCTAAAAGACTAATAAAATTGAATTAAATTAAAACTTCTGGTAAAACTGGTCAAGAAAGAAAAGACAGAAGGCAATGATCACCTATAGCAAGAAATTTAGATACAACTACAAATCCTGTAGAGATTAAAAATATAATAAGAGAATATTAAGAACAACTTTATGCCAATAAATTTTAAAATCGTGCAATATACATTCCTAGAAGAATAAAATTTATTAAAACAAACAAGAAAATCTGAGAAGTCTTATATATATTAAAGTAACTCAATCCATACTTTTAAACCTATCCACCAAGAAAACTCCAGACCCAAGTGACTTCAGCAATGAATTCTACCACCATTTAAATAAAAAGTAACATCAATCTTGAGCCGGCCCCGATTGCCTAGTGGTTAAAGTTCGGCACACTCTGCTTCGGTGGCCTCGGTTCAATTCCTGGGTGCAGAACCACACCACTTGTCTGTCAGTAGCCATGCTGTGGTGGCAGCTCACATAGATGAACTAGAAGGACTGACAACTAGAATATACAATTATGTATTGGGGCTTTGGGGAGGAAAAAAAGAAGAGAGGAAGATTGGCAACAGATATTAGCTCAGGGCGAATCTTTCTCAGCAAAAAAACAAAAAAACAACATCAACCTTATAAAAGCCCTTCCAAAAAAATAGAAAAATAAGAAATAATTAACAACCAGTTTTACAAAGCCAGAAGAACTGTGATATCAAAGCCTGGCAAAGACATTACAAATTATTAAAATTATAGGCCAATCTCATTTGTAAACATACATAAAAAAATTTAAACAAAATATTTATGAGTTGAATACAACTATGTACACCACAGGATAATACATCATAACTAAACTGGATCTATTCTAAGAGTGAAACATTGGCTTAACATTTGGAATGCAATCAGTATAACTTACCATATTAATAGAATAAGGGAGAAAAAACATATGATCATAATAGTTGTAGGAAAAATATTTGATAAAATTAAGCTTCCAATCATAATTTTTAAAAAATTTCAGCAGGAAAAGAAGTGAATTTCTTTAATCTAATAATGTATATCTACAAAAAAATCCAAAAAACATTATTTTTCACAGTGAAATGTTAAAAGATTTTCTCCTGAGACAAGGATCAGAGAAGGATGTCCACTTATTTATTCCTATTCAACTATCCTAGACATTGTAATATGACAAGAAAAAAGTATAGGCAGGACTTCCATCTATGGTAGAACAAGGAGCTCTGCAAATCTTCGCTCACATAAATAATATAACACTAGACAAAATTGTCAGAAATTTTGATTAAGGGCTCTTGAAATTGACCAAAGGCAATCAACAATCTGAGAACTATTTATTCATGAAAAACTATTGAACTTTGGTAAGAATAGTGGGAATATGTGTCTTACGTACTTGGAGCTGCTTCCATCCCCTCTCTAGTTCAGTTGGCAAGGTAGTTCCCCAGAGAAGGGCTGACCATGAAACCAGCAGCTTTACTGTTGGAGGGAGCTACCTTCTTTTAGAGGCATTATCAGTAAAAGTAGCAAACTCAATAGGAAATGAATAGAGAAAGTCTACAGCCTTACTAATCTAAGGTCACAGACTCTATTGGGATGAGTGGCAGACCAGAGGACTAGCCATAAACTTAACAGGGAGATCCTTGAAGAGAGGAAGAGATAGAAAGGCTTGGTAAACATGTCATACATCCTGGCTGATTAGTAGGCTATGTGCACACACAGGAGACACCTGAAAGTTTCTGGAGAAAAATAAAAACTGTGCAAGGCTTGAAAACTGCCTAAACTTTGAATATACCATCAAATCTACATGCAGATCCATTGATAGAGGGTAGAAGTCTTAGTGCTGGAGATATTTGAGTACATCAACCTCTTTTCAATCACTGGTTGATAACTAAGCTCTTTAGAAACAGTGATGATCCCCAGGAAGGCTAAATTTTAAAAATAAAAATACAAAACTCAGCAACAACAACAACACCTACGCATTGTGGGGTGTTGGATTCCACAGATCAGGGAAGTTATGTGAAAACAAAATCACCTACATAGAAAAAAAAAACAGCAACAATAACAACACCTAGGAAAACAAGTCAGAATCCAGAGTTGCTAAATGTTCAGTTTTCAACAAGAACAAAAAAGTATGAAACATGCAAAGAAATAGCAAAGTGTGACCCATACTTAGAAATACTCAATAAAACTGCCTGTGAGTGTTTCCAGATGTTGGATTTAGGAAACAGAGATTGCAGCAATTATTATAAATATGTTCAAAGGCTCATTAAAGGAAATTATATTTAATGAATTAAAGGAAAATATGATGACAATGATTCAACAAATGGAGAATGTCAGTAAAGGATTTAAAGCCATCTAAAAAATAAAAAAGACCAAATGGAAATTCTAGAGCTGAAAAGTGCTATATCAAAATAATAATTCACTACACAGGCTTAACGTGATTTGAGATGGCAGAAGAAAGAATCAGTAAACTTGAAGATAGATAAATAGAAATAATCCAATCTGAATAAATACGTCTTTTCTTTTATCCTCTCATTTTCCTTAAAAGGAAAATCTATAAAAAGCCTTAATTATAACACTGTAACATTGAGTTTATAACATATATAGCTATAATACACATGTCAATAAGAGCACATAAGGGGGGGTTAGTAAATGTAGGTATAATTTAAGTGAAATTGCTATATTCTGCTGCAATTGAGTCATTATTTACCTAAAATTGAGTGTGATTAGTTAAGATGCACTTGCAAGAGCAAACTTTAAGGGAATAACTCAAAAAAATATAATTAGAAAATCAACAGAGAAATTAAAGTCATAAACTATAAATATTTATTTAACATAAAGGAAAGCAGTAAAGGAGGAACACAGGACAAAAAAAGTCACAATACATGTAGAAAACAAAAAACAACAGACATAAATCCAAGCATATCAACAATTACATTTAATGAGTATAGACTAAATACATAAATCAAAGGAGGAGACCGTCAAACTGAATTTAAAAAGCAAGATTCAACTACATGTTATTTACCAGAGACACACTTTAGATTCAAGACATAAATAGCTTTAAAGTAAAAATACTAAAATGTATATACCATGCAAACATTAACCATGAGAGAGTTAGAATGGCTACCAGGCAAAATAAACATAAAGATAAGAAATATATGAGAGACAAAGGGAAATAGTGATAAAAGGATCAATAAATTAGAAAAATATAACAATTATAAATATATACATAACTAATAAGAGTTATATACATAAAGCAAAAATTGACAGAATTGAAAGGAGAAATGGACAGCTCAACAAATAAAATTGGAAATATCAGTGTCCCACTCTCAATAATTGATGGAACAACTGGAATGAAAATCAGCAAGCATAAAGAAGACATATACAACACTATAAAAAACATGACCTACCTAACATTTACATAACACACCACTCAACTATAGCAGAATCCATATTCTTTGCAAGCACACATAAAACATTCTCCAGGATAAACCATGTGCTTTGGCATAAAATAGGTCTCAATAAATCTAAAAAAACTGAAGTCAATCCAAGTATGTTCCTCAACCACAATGGAATTTGATTAAAAAACAATAACAGAAATGCATTGAGAATGCCCTAAATATCTGAAAATTAAACAACACATTTCTGAAAAACCCAAGGGTGAAAGAAGAAATCACAGGAGAAATTAGAAAATGTTTTGCACTGAATCAAAACAAAATCACAATATATCAAAACGTATGAGATACAGCTAAAGCAGTGCTTAGAGGGAAATTTGTAGCTATATATACACCATATTAAAAAGAAAAATGATCTCAAATCAATGTGTTCACCTTTAGAAACTATAAAAAGAAGAGCAAATTAAATCTAAAGCAAGCAGAAGGAAGGAAATAATAAAGATCAAAGTGGAAATTAATGAAACCATAAAGAGAAAACAATAGCGAAAAGTAAATGAAACCGAAAGTTATGCTTAGAAAAAGATTTTTAAAAAATTCAAAAACCTTTAGTTAGACTAACCAAGAAAAAAAAAAAGAAGACAAAAACTACCAGCTTCAGGAATGAAAGAAGGGATATCGCTACTGCAACTACAAAAATTAAAAGATCATAAGGGAATATCATGAACAACTTTGTACCAAGAAATTGGAAAACTTATATGAAATAAAATATACATTATAAAATTTTAATTTAATTTAAACTTAAGTTGTAGTAATTTAAAATCTTACCACAATCTAAAGAGCAGTCTTAGATGGTTTCACTGGTAAATTATTGCAAATATTTGAAGAAGAAAAAAATGTGACTCCTAGAAACTTTCTCAGATAATAGAGGAGGAGGAAACACTTCCAAACACATTCTAGGCAGCCAATATTATTCTCATACCAAAGCCAAAGATATCACAAATGAAGAAAAGTACAGACAGATATCCTTTATGAATATAGATGCAAAACATCCTTTACAAACTATTAAACTGAATACAACATATAAAAAGAATTAGACAATATGACCAAGAGGATTCATCCTAGGCATGCAAGGTTGGTAGATAATTTGATAATCAATCAATGTAATTCACCATATTAATAGAATAAAGAACAAATAATACATGATCATCTCGATAGACACAGAAAAACCATTTGACAAAATTTAGTCCTCATTCATGACAGAAGCTCTCAACAAAATAGGAAAAAAAGAGAACTGCGTCAATCAGGGAAAAAAAAAGGTATTTACAAAAAAAAAACCCTACAGCTAGCATCATACTTAATGGTGAATGCCAAATGCTTTCCTTCTAAGATCAAGAACAAGACAAGAATATCCACTGTCACCATTTCTATTCAACATTGTACAGGAGGTTCTAGCTTATGTAATAAAATAAGAAAAAGAAATAAAAGGCAATCATATTAGATAGGAAGAAGTAAAACTGTCTCTTTTCACAGATTACATGACAGTCTGTATAGCAAATCTGATAGAATCTGCAAAAAAAGCTAATGGAATTAATAAGAAAATTTAACAAGGTTGCAGGATAGAAGATCAATACAAAAAACAAATTTAATTTCTATATACTACCATTGAATAATTGTAAAATAAAATTAAGAAGACAGTTTCATTCATACCAAGAAATAAAATATTTAGGAATAATTTTAAGAAAAGAAGTACAAAACTTATAGATTAAAAACTACAAACCAGTAGCCAGCCCGGTGGCATAGCAGTTAAGTGCGTGCGCTCTGCTTCTGTTGCCCGGGGTTCGCAGGTTCCCTTTGTCAAGCCATGCTGCGGCGGCATCCCACATAAAGTAGAAGAAGATGGCCACGGATTTTAGTCAAGGCCAGTCTTCCTCAGCAAAAAGAAGAAGATTGGCATCAGATGTTAGCTCAGGGCTAATCTTCCTCACAAAAAACAAAAAAAAAAACAAAAAACTACAAACCATTGCTGAGAGAAATTAAAGATCTAAATAAACAGAGAAATACTCCATATCCATGAATTTAAGATGGCAATTTTCCCTAAATTGATCTATAGTTACAATGCAATCCCAATATAAATATTAGCAGAGGTTTTTTTTGTAGAAAATGATAAGATGATCCTAAAATTTATGTGGAAATGCTAACGGCCTAGAATAGCAAAAACACTTTTTGAAAAAGAAAATCAAAGTTTGAGGACCCACACTACCTGTTTTCAATACTTTTTATAAGCCTCTATTAATCAAGATAGTGGGGTATTGATGAGAGGATAGACACATGGATGGAACAGAACAGAGTCTAGAAATAGACCTACACATGTATGGCCAACTGATTCCTTACAAAAGTGTCCAAGGGAATTCAGTGAAAAATGAATAATCTTTCCCGCAAATAGTGTGAAATAACTGTGTATCTGTACACACACACACACAAAAGGATCTTGAGCCACACTTCAAAACATACGCGAAAAACAACTCAAAATGGATCACAGATCTAAATATAAAACCTAAAACTACAAAACTTCTAGAAGAACACAAAGGAGAAAATTTTTGTGACCTTGAGTCAGGCAAAGATTTCTTAGACACAAAAATCATGAATCTTAAAATTAAAAATGGATAAAATAGACTTCATCAAATAAAAAAAATTCTGCTCTTTGAAAGACAGTGAGAGAAAAATAAAAAGATAATTCACAGGATGGGAGAAAATATTTGCAAGATACACATCTGATAAAGATATATAAAGAACTCTCAAAACTCAATAAGAAGAAAACAGATCATTAAAAATGAGCAAAAGACAAACAGATACTTTACTAAAAATGAGATAGAACTGGCAAATGAGTAAATGAAAAGATGATCACCACCATCATTTACTTGGAAAATTTGTATTAAAATCACAATTAGATCCCAGTACCTCCTATTTGAATGCTGATGTGGATACAGGGCATCTAGATGTTTCATACACATTGCTGATGTAAATGCAAAATGTTTCAACTATTTTGGAAAACACTTCAGCAGTTTCTTATAAAGTTAAATATAAACTACTATATAACTCATCAATCTCCCAGGTATTTACTCAAGAGAAATGAAGATATATATCAGCATGAAAACCTATACAGGCATACCTCAGAGACATTGTGGGTTCTGTTCCAGACCACCGCAATAAAGCTAATATCACAATAAAGAGAGTCACACAAATTTTTTGGTTTCCCAGTGCATATGAAAGTTATGTTTACACTATACTGTAGTTATTAAGTGTGCAATAGCATTATGTCTAGAAAAAAAATGTACATACCTCAATTAAAACATACTTTATTGCTAGAAAATGCTAAGCTAGCCCTGGTGGTCTGATGGTTAAGATTTGGCGCTCTCATTGCCACGGCTGCTGGTTCGTTTCCAGGTCAGGGAATCACACCACCACAGGTTGTCATACTCTGGTGGCTGAGTGTCGCTGCCATGCTGAAAGTTATGCCATCAGTATGTCAAATACCAGTAGAGTCACTCATGGTGGACAGGTTTCAGGAGAGCTTCCAGACTAGACAGACTAGGAAGAAAGACCTGCCACCCACTTCCAAAAAAATTGGCCATGAAAACCCTATGAATAGCAGCAGCATTGTCTGATATAGCACCGGAAGGTGAGAGGATGGCACAAAAAACCAAGCAGAGTTCCACTCTGCTGTACACAGGGTCGCTAGGAGTCAGAACAAAAAAATGTTAACCATTATCTGAACCTTCAGTGAGTCATAATCTTTTTGCTGGTGGATGGTCTCGTAAAAAACGCAATATTGGTGAAGCTCAATAAAGTGAAGCACAAATGAAAACGAAGTATGCCTGTATGATTATATTTATACTACATTCTTACAAAGGCAAAACTATAGGGATAGAGAACAACATTACCAGGGAATGAGAATAGGAAATTAATTATGAAAGGGAATGTGGGAACTCTGGTATGATGGGAAAATTCGATATCTTGATAGCTTGATAGTAGTGGAAGTTACATAACTGTATAACTTATCAAAATACACAGAAATGTACACGTAAAGTGGTGGATTTTATTGTGTGCAAATTGTACTTATATAAATTTGACTTAAAAAGTAATCTGGGAGTGGAGTGGGATGGAGTGGGGAAATTTATGAAACAAGGTTGGCCATTAGTTGATCATTAGGGAAGATAGATAAAAGGGTGCGTCATTATTCTGCTCTTCCTTCATTTCTAAGTGTTTATGTTTATACATAAAAGTTTTAAAAAATCTGCAAATACAGTTTCGTCTTAAGGAAATATTTTTAATTAATGATAATAAAAATCAGGGAAGTAAAGTACAAGTCAATTTACCGTAAATAATTATGGCAAATAAAGAATTACCATTAAGAATTATAGGCATATATGAGCTATTGCTAAAGTTTTTGGGTTGAATGGTAAGCTCAAGTGTGTTTAGTTTTTATTCTTTAAAAATGATATAAAATAGAGCCATGCATGTAGCAATGACGGTATGGTGTTCAGGAACTAAAGTTGACAACAAACCCAATTTTACACTGAGATTTTCAAATGTGAAATATAATTTTTCTCCCCTGATCAAAACACTTCAATGGCTTCCAATCTCATTCAGAGTGAAAATCAAAGTCCCTTCAAGGTCCTACACGATCTAGGTCATAGGTAACTCTTTGATTTTATCTATTACTATTATTCCTTCTCTTCAACACACACTGGCCTCTTTGCTATTCTTCAAACACACAAGCATGCTCCCACCTTGCCATCTTTAGCTTTGCTGCACACTCTGCCTAAAACTCCCTTTCTCTAAAAAAGCCAATGTCTTGCTTCCTCACTTCCTTCAAGTCTCTGTCCAAGCGTCCCCTTATCAGTGAAGACTTCCCTGAACACACTATATAAAATAGCACACATGTATGCAAACACAACACTTTTGCAAGGGCATTCATCTTCTTGACCTTGTTAACTCTCACTCTATTAACTAAGATTGTACCTACAATTCCTTTACCTGCCAATAAGAAATTCACTCCATTGAGATTAGTTTACCATCTTCCTTAACAAAAATAATGACAAGGGATAAATTTTTCCTATTAAATCTTCTGGTCCAAAGGTAATGGCTTAAATAGCCTCAATACACAACTCTTTCTGGTTCCATCTCATTGCTGTGCATCAACCAACTTAGCACCTACTCCACACAAGGCAATGTGCTGGGTGATGAAATGTTCCTCAGAAGAGTAAGGTATAAATAATGTCTTCCAGAGTTTATAATCCAGTTTTGGGAGGTAAGATCTTTACACATGTCAAGAGAAATTACAGCACCTCACAGAAAATGTGTGAAAAAGGAGTGTTAACAATAATTAGGGATTGCGAGTTCAAATGTGAAATCACTGGACATTTGAAGATAGGCTTCACAGAGGAAATGGGTTTTGGAAGCTTCTGGAGAATGTGAATAAGTGTGAGGAAGTTGAAGACACTGATATGACTAAGTGGCAAATGAGATGTGCAAAGTGTTTGGGAGATATATGGCATCTGGTATGTGTCTATTTGTGCCCTTATGTTCAATTGTTTGTGTGCGTGTTAAATGAAATACAACGTGGAGTATCTGATATCTGCTTATTACTTCATCTTTCTACTGTATTCTTCCTTAAAAAAACAACTAAAAAGTGATAAGGATCTTATGTTTTGTATTCCTTTAAATTTTGGTCAGTCTATTTTGTACTATTGTAGGTTTCCCATTATTTAATAAATAAACATCCATTTACATTAGCTGTTGCACTATTAACTATTCTCCACATAGAGTATAGACATATTTATGTAGCTGCTGTGCAATTTATTAACTCGTTATACTATGTGAAACACAATTAGGTACTCCTACTCAGAGTATTTTGTTTGCTCTATGCTCTGGAATAAGAACCAGAGCTTGCGTATTTGTTTATTTTTCAGATACATTTTTTAAAATCCCCAATGCTTTTTTTATGAGTTGGAGCCATTAATGAGAGTAAAATCAACACAACTTGGCTATATAAATTCTGTCTAATAGGGTCCTTTCCATCCAGAGAAGAAGGTGAAAAAACAGGAATTTGGCGTATTCTATGGCCTGTGAGTTAGGAAACGAAGGCTTTGTTGACACAGGAAAGGAAGAGAAGCCCCGAGCCAGGGCCTCCCTCAGGGAAATATCTTGTTGCTTCCTGGGGTCTGGCTTCCTGCAGCCGCCAAGTTGTTAACACAAGTGCTGCTGCTCATATCTGCAGGTCTACAGAGCAGCTCGGGGGAGTGGCGTAGGAGATCCTTGGAAGGTGATCAGGAGTGGAGGGTGGGGCCTGAGTTCTTCTCTAAGTGTTAATGCAGTTAAGTGCTCTCTGGTGTCTCTCCCACCTCATTATGCTTCTAGTTAAGAAACTCTTGTCAAAGAGGTGAAAGCTGTGGCCCACAGACAGTCCCCATCTTTGTGACAACTGGAATTAAGAGGCTGTCCCAGCAACCAGATAGGAGCAAAGAGGCTTGCATGTAACTGCAGACATGGAAGGAATCAGTTCCCAGGGGTCTCAAGTGGTTACTATCACTTAAAGTAAGTAACATTAGCCAAGGCAGAAAAACAAAACCTTCTCTCTCTATTTCTCTCTCTCTCTAATAGATGTGTATATAATATATATGCACATGTACATATATACTACATTAGATATTGTATATATTTAATAGTTATTTTTGTATCAATAACTCACCTAATGTAAATAAGCCTGGCCATGACATTTGTCCCTTTGAGCTATCTTAGGAAAAGGAGAGGGGTGGAAAGAGACTGAGTGGAAAGAAATACCTGGGAGCCTGTCTGGTGTTAATTTCCTGGGTAATGGCAGTGGGGAAAAAGCAAACTCAAAGGCATCTGGATTTGGGGGAGCAAAAACGTTTTTGACTGTGGAATAAATACTGCCTTTCTGACCTATATCCTATCATACACAAACCAAAACACCAACCTAAGCTCTCTGATAATGGCAGGCCACAGTTCCTGGCACGATGCCTGACACCTGGCACGTCCTCAAAAAGTGTTAATCTCTCCTCCCTCTCTTGTATACTAGTATGCATAAGTGTGCCTCCAAAAATAATTACCTTTAATACATAAAGTCCAAATTTACCAGACATATTAGATGCTATTATTTGCTTTATAATAGTATTTGTTTTAGCAAAGTGATGTATACATTTGAACTATAATTCAGCTTACAACTATGTAATTTGTATATATTCCAGGGACACCCCAGTTATATAAAGCGAGGCAGAACTATAGACATGTTTTCCAAATGTGAGTAAATCTAATTTTGATAAGTTGAATCAGATATTAAATTTCCTTGGAGAGATGGTTATTTGAAAGGGCCCCAAGGTGAATTCTTTTGGTAAAGCATAAACTCTTTCTGAATGGTGAAAAATTTCTGTGAAACTTGATGACAACTTTTCTTGGCCAGAAAGAAGTGTTTGTCAAGTTTCCCAATGGTGGAGTCTAGGCAGAGTTCAGAGAGCAGCTCAGGGAGGGTCAAGGAATGCACAGTTATGGGAGAGGGTGGGCAGATCATCAAGCAAGTCTGTATGGATTTCTAACCTTGGCTAAAAGATGGATGCATGGTTTCCAAACACAAAATCATGCATGCCTACATTACTTATTTTTCAGATTTTCACACTGAGTTTTCCTCATGCATGTACTAGTTACCATATAGAAATTAAAAATGCAGTATTGACTAAATCTGGAGAGCATTACATGCGAAGCTTCATATTACATATGAAGGGGGGGCAAATAGCACTTAAACCATGAGAGAAGATGAGGGCGCTCACAGGAGCATGTAGCTTGAGAAGGAAAGAAGAGACAACAAACCCCTGAGAAGCACCGATAGTTAAGGCACGGCAAAGGACAAGTAGACTGAGAAGAAGTGGTCTGAAAGAAGGAGGAAAACTAGGTAAGTGTGGTATTACAGGAAGCCAGTAAAGAGAGCCTTTCAAGGAGAGAGTGGTCAACCAGGTTAATTGCTGCAGATAAGTCAATTTAGATAAAGTTTGAGAGGAGTCCTTTACACTTAGCTAGTGACCATGAGATAACTGGGGACCATTGACCAGTTTCAGTGTGGAAGGTGGATGAAGTCAGGAATAGGTCACCCATGCCCCTTGACTCCCAGAGATGCTGTGGATAATCAACTAGTGGCTCTCACATCAAGATTGGATACCCTTGGAGAAGCTAAAGAGAAGGTGTTCAAGAGAAGAGCAATGTGTTCAGAGATGTGACATGGGGAAAGCACAGATGTTTTATCGTGGTAAATACAGAGATAACTATGTATTTTGCTGTAATGGAGTGTCTCAACTTGCCTGCACAGAAGTTTTCTTGCAAGTAAATTTTATAATTTTCCCAGTAAATAATTCTGACTCTCTGTATTATTCCACATGCTGGTGACACCATGATAATCTGAGGCCATTTGTAGACAAAGCTTAGTTCTAGTCTTCTCCAGCACAATTTCTATGTCCTTGTCACTTGAGAATTCCTAAACCTATGTTAATTATATGTAGGCATTGGTAGTTCATGTATTTGCCATTTATTTATTCAACAAGCATGTATTGAAAGAAATCACTATTTTTTATCACTCTTGGAGATAACCAGGATGAGTAAGGCACGTATCTAAACAACCTGCTAGATGAAATGAAATCAGTAATACAACATGATAGAATTAAATACATGTTGTAAATTAAAAAATCATTAGATATAATTCAGAGTATGGGGGTTGATTCCAAATGTTTCAAGTAAGGAGGAGTGTTAAGGTGCCCTTGGCTTTCATTTCTCTCTTTCAGTATTCTTGTATTCCATATCTTTAAATATTCACAGCTCTTCTTTGAAATCATTTTCCAAGTTTTTCAAATCCCATATAGTCCAATACCTGGCCTGCTATAAATGTAAAAATTAACATATAAATGTTTCTCAAATGAATGTGACACCACGTAGTGTTTAGTGGGCATTGGTGTGTGGGAATAGAATCAGACCCTTTGTCTTGTGACAGTGAATGCCATGGACACTGTGTTTGAGGTCAGAACGCATGATGCTTCTGATGGATGAGAAGTAACAGTCTGCCCCTGGCCTCCCAGTCACGCTGGGAGAATTTCCAGACAGCACCTCCAAGAGTATACATATCCTGTTTCAGCCTGCAAAGGTATCACCATTAATACAAACATAGCTGACAACCAAAAGGTGATGCAAAACTGCCCAACATGGCTTGGGAAGTCAGGAAAGTTGATTAACTGTTATTTCCTGATCTATAAATCATCAATTTCCAACCTCTTTGTGTGCTATCCATAAAATATTGGCTGTGGGACTTTGTTATACAAGGACATCTCATTTTTTACAATGACCTTGTAAATAATAATTAATATGCTCCAATGAAAGAGTATCCTGTTGTAAACCATGCAAAATCGGGTCACATATTTAACTGCTTTGGTAGTTTAGGAACATGCTACACATATATGTGCCTGTACGTCCTAGTAAGCACTCCATTAAGGCTTCATATTTCAGGATATTCACTTGCATTAGTTAGCCAATAAGTTACTATGCATTCATTGAAAGATCCTCCTTATTAATTGCCTCTACTTAAGGACTAATAATGATAATTAAAAATAATAAAGGATTACATATGCAGAACACTTTTAGGTTATAAAAAACTTTCTTACTCATTGTATCATTTGACTCACAAAACAACCTTTAGGTAGATATCATTTTCCCTACTTAAAAGACGAGGAGCATACAGTTCAAAGAGAGTAACTTTCCCAAGATCACACCACTGATAAATGACAGAAATGTGACAGACTGCAGGAGCCATGACTCTTAGTAGCTTCTTATGTCGTTGCTGTTTATTGAGGACATTTTCGTTACTAAAGATGAGATTCATGGACTAGTAACATTGGCATTTCCTAGGAGCTTGTTAGAAATACAAAATCTCAGGACCCATTCCAGGATGACTGCATCAGAATCTGCATTTTTACAAGATTAGCATATGATTCATACGTACACTAAAATTTGAGAAGGAATGAAATAGATTATTTTATGAATAATTATTCAATGAATGATTGAATGAAGTAATCATTCATTCATTTATTTAGCACAAAGTACCTGCTATGTAATATTTACTGAATAACTCTGATTTGATAAGTTTAATTGATAATAGTTGCAAATTTAACATAGTAGGAATTACTAAAACGTTCAGGTATGGCTCTATCTACAGCTGTCTACTTAAGGATTTTGATGACTTCATAGGTCAAGTCAATCAAACAACTAGTTGATTAAAAAAAATAAGTTTTTCCCATTTTCCTAATGAAACTGACACGAGCATAATTGGTTAAAGGGTGAAAATGCCCTTCTACTACTACTTTTCCTAATATTTATAAGTCTGCCTCACCTGCTACCCACAAGGCCATTGGACAGAGGTCATAGCTGATACCCTTCAGAACTCAACACTGGATTTACCATTGAGCAGATGCTGAAAAGTAGTCTAATGAATTAATGAATGATTAAGTGAATAATTTGGGGTGAATTATTACATATTATTCTATAATATTATTATATTATTTGGAGAATTATTCCAGATGTTGTTTGCATAACTTTCCCCAATTTACCTTATTTAATTAATTTGATAGCTTTCTTGAAAAAAAATCTCCTGAATAGATTTCCTCTTCATTTCTGTCTTTAAGATAAAACTAAATGGTCTGCTAATTGTTGCTGACACTGATTATTGTTGCTGATGATTTAAGTAGCAATTCATTTTTTAGGACTTTGAAAAGGGGATTAAAAGAGGTAATTATTCAATAAGGTTTATTAAAACAGGAAAATATCATGAAGGAGACATTAAGCTAGAATGGAGGTGGATTTCAGAAGCCTGGGAAAGACAGAATCAGAACTGGAACGCTACCTCAAGGGGGTGTATAATTGATTAAGGTCTCCAGCTTATTGTTCTTTATTGATAGCAGAGTTTTTCTGGGACACATTGTATGCTTTTCCTTTCTCTCTTTCTTTCACCACTTATTCAACTATTTTATCTTCCAATCCAGTCATCTGTCTTTTTATTCAGAACCCATGAGACCAAATGCAGTTTTATGACTATATCCTTCTTCTTTTGCTTTAGTTTGTGTTAATGCCCAAAATTACGTTTATTTAATTTCTTTTATCATTATCTAAAGCACAGCATACCTTTGCTTCATTCAAATAGATTATAACTGGATAACAGCAACAAACACTAACATTTTAGACAATCTGGTCATTCTGGCGGTTTGGAGGGTCACATGGATTGTCATATGCCACCAATTTATCAACAAGACAGTCTGAGTTTTGAATCAACCATTCCATGGATGATTTTGTTGCAATGTACAAACATGGCCTTATTGTTCCTATGGAGACCTTTCATTCAGAATAGTCTGACCCTTGGAGGCTGAAATTCCCAATTTTAATGGGCCATTTAAGCAGTCTCCACATTAAGAACTATATAAAAACCCATTTTTCTTCATGCCTGTGAAATTACGAAATCCAGGCTGTAAGATTTATTGCTAACAATATACAAGGTTTCTATTACAATAGGTGTTATGTTGCATTAACAGAGATGCTGTACATCTCTAAATAGCTTTTTGTTATGGCATAATAAAATGGTTTGTAGTCAACAGAAGTTGCTGAATGTTATACAGATTTGGAATTCCATGTGAAAGTCCAAGAAAAGACATGAAATACACACTCCTTTAAGAGATGTAAAATCTGATTTTTATCTCTGCCACTGATTTCCCATTTGACTTAGAGAAAACTTATAAAATCATAAGGTAAGAAAGTCATCTAAATTATCAATTATATGTATTTGCATTTTGTATTCTGCTAAAATCTAAAAGGATTTAATTGACTTATAGATTGAAATGCAGAAGAACAGGACATAAAAAGAAAACAGGTGCTATGATAATTTTTTAAAGGAGCTGTAACGCACTGATTTTTTAACTGATTCCAATATTTGGGCATTACCTCTGGCTCTAAGTTTTTTTGGGGAATAAAAACAAAGATAGAAATGCATCCATAGTCTTTTAAGGTCTCCCACCCAAATTATTCAAGAAACCTGGGTACTTAGTTATTTCAAAGGAGCCAATTGTGCTTCCACATGCCAGAAAGAGAAAAAACTGGTTGTCTACCATGTTCAGTTGCCATTGCTTCTGCTGCTGCCTCATGGTCTGATGAGTTTTTATTCTTGGCTGTCCTCTTCATTGGTTAGGCATATAACATGCCTGGGACTCATAAGGTTATGGCTGTGTTTAGCTTACATGCCTGAGGTTAGCCATTCTTCCCAAAGCATGTCAGTTGTGTAAGGGAGGCTAGGCTTAGGGAAGTTTCTAGCTTTAGCCACAAGCTGGGCCATTACCAGCTCTCCTCCAAAAACCTTATGAAACTTATTTGGGGGACCTTGATGTACTTTTCTTTCAGTGACTCTTAATCAGGTTATCCCTAACAGTAACATCGAGTCTCTTTTCTTCTCATTCCAGGAAGATTTTTTATTCTATGTATGTTTACCCACTCTATTCCCAAGACTCAGCACTGTGTACCAAGAAATATTGGGAGAAGCTGTTTCTTGAGGCTTTAAAGGACCACTTAAACCATATTCCAGGAAAATAAATGGATAACAGACTTACATTTCGTTCATTTGTGCAACAAACCTTTATGAGCGCCTCCAATCTGTCAGGCACTGAAGTAGGCTCCCAGGAAACAGCAGTGAATAAATCTGACCAAGTTCCTGTGACTGGGGAGTTGACATCCTAGTGAAAAGATGAACAGAAAACAAACATAGAGATTTTTAATGGCGGGTAGTTGTAGATATTATGAAAATAAAGCAATGGGCTAGAGAGACAGGTTACTTTAGACAGAGTTGTCACAGAAGCACAATTTAACGTTGAGTGAAGTGAGGAAGTAATCCATGTAGATTCTGAGAGAAGAAAATTATAGGAAAATAGCGTGTACAAAGCCCTGAGATCAGTGCATGCTCGGCAAGTTCAAAGAACAGCAAGGGGACCAGTGTGTTTGGAGCAGAGTGAGCAACAAAGAAGTGGCAGGTGAGGTCAGAAAAATAGTGAGCGGCCAAAAATTGTGGAGCCTTGAAGACCATGGTAAAAACTCTGGATTGAATTTTATGTGAAATGGAAAGCCTTTGAAAGGTGTTGAGCAGAAGACTGACACAATCAGATTTGTATTTCAGAAGAAAAATGCTGAATACTATGTGGAGACCCAAGTGTGGGGCATGCAGAGGTGGGGGTAACAGTGGAAACAGGGAAAACACTAAGAGTAATTGAAAAAGAAGAGGACTGATAATTTACCATTGGATTTAACACAGTAGGGCTTATTGGTGACCTTGATCTGTTTCATCAGACTGGGGAGAGACAAAAGCTTTTTGTACAGCCCTCTGCCATCTTCTTCCACGAGCAGGCTTTGAGATTCTGGTGGAATTCATTCATTCAGAATGGCATTTTTTTAGGGAGTGGGGGCAATTACTATGTGCCAAGGACTACACTTCTTGCTGGAGATACCATAGATTAATGAAGCATTCGTTCGGGCCGGCCCGGTGGCTTGGTGGTTGAGTGCGCGCGCTCCGCTGCTGGCGCCCGGGTTCGGATCCCAGGTGCTCACCGATGCACCGCTTCTCTGGCCATGCTGAGGCCGCGTCTCACATACAGCAGCTAGAAGGATGTACAGCTATGACATACAACTATCTACTGGGGCTGTGGGGGAAAAAATAAATAAATAAATAATTTTAAAAAAATGAAGCATTGGTTCTTATTTATCACCAGGTAGGAAAGAAAGACGTGAAATGATAAATTATCACTCAATATAGTAAACACATTATCTTCTTGCTGGAATGAAATGTACAGAATAGGAACTCAATTACTTTTCTTCATGAGTGTTTAACCCATATGCAAACTGTCAGAGGCTTAGGAAACACATCAAAACATGTTCTTTCTCCCTCAATTTGTACAAAGTATTTTTAAAAAGAGAACCTGAACTGTTAAATGGTTTTATATATAGTCATCTCACATTTGAAAAATGGTTTTCCTGCTTTGCAATTATTGGCTATTATCCCATCCTATTCACACAGGACTCGAAATGGGTGATGTGGTTTGTTTTCATTTCCTGGAACAGAAGAGAAGGCAATGTAAAGGATGAAAATGGGAAAGAACTGTGCTGTAGCAAGGACCCTTACAAATCTAGGGCAGTGTGTTTATATCACCAAACAACACAAGAGCCTAATAAACCAAGTAAAAGGACATACTTGAATGACCACACCATAACTCCTTCAAATAAACACCCTGACTGGATTTATTTGAATGCTTCATGTGTGCAAGGGTGTGTGTGTGTGCATATGTATGTGCATTTGTGTGGTCACACAATTCAATAAGTGCAGCTGTGTTTATTCAACTATATAACATTCCACACATACATAGAGCACACATGTGGCTGGAGATCATTCATAGCTTCATTCTTGGAAAGAGTCTAAGTAGAAAAATTGTACAACCCATGAAAACCAATTCACCTTGGCTATATACACATAAACACAGAGAGATGCTTAAAGGAAATCTAAAGCTGAAATCAGTGAAAGCAGTGGCTTTGCAACCTGAAACTATCAATCCAACTGAATAACTAGATGTAGTCCATTTAGAAGCACTTCTGAGAGTAGTCATACACAGGATTAAAGGGATTGGAAAATCATGTTTACGTGGAAATGTTTAAAAAACTGAGATAATATGGCACAGAAAAGAGCAAAATGTCAGTAGTAACTTACTCTTTTGAAATATACTGAAGTTATACAAACATTTGTGTAGCACTTCCTATATACCAGGCACTGTTCTTACTGCTTTAAGGATAAAACAATTTAATCCATGTAGCAATCCCACAAATTAAGTGCTATTATTATCCCCACGCTAGATTGGAGAGCTAACGAAAGAAGAGATTAAATACCTTGAACAAAGTCACACAGCCAACGAGGATGGAGCCAGGATTTGAACATGCAGTCTGATCTCAGAGCCTCTACTCTTAACCACAGTATCATGCTATCTCTCTCTTAATCCACCCAGTAATCCTATAAACTGAGTACTGTTGTTATCTCCATTTGATAGAAGAAAAAACTGAGGTTTAGAGCAATGATCTCACCTTCCCCACATCTGTCTACTGACATGCTCCCAACACTGGGCCAGGATTTCATACATTGCTTCTATCCTCACAGCAATGCTGTAAAGTAGATATGACACAACTGAGAATCAAATGTTAAATAACTTGTTCTAGGTCACATAGCTAGCAAGTATTAGAGCTGGGATTCAAACTCAGGTGTATGTGGCTGCACAACCAGGCTTCTTTACTCTGCGTTGCCCTCATTTCAGGGGCAGGGCAAGAGGGGAGGAATGAAGCAGCTGACACTAGAAGAGAGTATCCCCTCCCACACTGGGACTCCTGGTTAACCTCTGAAAGGGCTGGAATGGAGAGGCTCAGAGACGACAAGAGATCTACAGATGATTAGGAAAGGTTTAGAACTATTGCTAGATTATAAAGGCCAGCTTCATAGTTTTCTCTCTCCCTTGGAGAAGTAGTTCTACTTTCCTTTCTCTGCCCTAGGGCATGACCTGTTTTTTTTTCATTGTGGCCACCATCTTCAGCCCAAGTGACAGAGGAAGAAGGTGAAGTGATGAAAGTCAACATCTACCCTGGGACCTCTTGTGGTTTAGTCAATTAATTGTTGGCCCTTTGGGGAGAGGGGAGTGGAAGAAGAGTGAGGAGCAAAGGAAGAGACGAGAAAAAAGGAAATCAACTAATCTCCTGAACCTGTCAGGGTTCCTCTCAACTTTTCCTATGAAGATGTCCCCTGTGGCCCATTTAGAGTCATTTACCAAAACTTTTTCAGATTTCTTTGATTTTAACATCTGCTTTCCTCTTTCTTCCCTGCGCAGTCCTATGCTTCCTGGATACGTGGCAGTCAGTCTTTGATCTTGGTGCCTCTGGTTAGCTGCATGCTGTAAGTTATCCCTCCTTAAGCTAATTCTGGGCAATGATGAAATCTACATCCCTTCCTTCTTCACCCTCTTTATCACTAGGCTCCCATCCAGTTTGACATGAGTCGGACCAGCTCTCCCACGGGGACTCACAGAACTCACTAATCCTTTATAAAGAATGAGGACTTCAGGGTACACATAGTCCTAGAGTTATTACGTTAATCCTATAAATCAGCCATCCTGAAAAGTCAGAGAAGCCCCAAAGAAATCATATTATCGACAAATAAGAAGTTTAGGAAATTTTCAAGCATAATTAGTTTAGGTAGGGCAATTCTCTGGGTTATTTGCTTCATCACCATTATTATCATTACTTGATTTCTGTCAACTTCAAATTTGCTATGATACTGATCTAAGTTTGGGAAGAGCTGGAAAATACATTAAATACAAGCCAATTTGGGTAAGGCTAACTTGATAATGAGAAGGCTAAATTGCAGAAGCTTTTAAAAGATCACGATTGCATTCTTATAAATTATTCTTATAAAATTATTTATGTTCCTAGGGATCCTTGCAAAACGAAGAGATAAAGACGATTTACAATAAACTTTTAAATGTAATTAAATGCTTCTTCAAAACATTTTCTGAAACAATTTTAATATTTCCAGGTGATATTTCCATCACATAGCATTTGTATTCAAATTACTCTTTAATGATAGTGAGGACAAAGGTGAATGTTAGACCATTTCCTAGACAAATAATCATAAATTCTGAATAATGAAGATTTTATTGTACTATTTTTCTACCCTCTGGGAAAAATCTAAGTAATATGTAAAATGTTTCTTCTAGTGAGTAGGAATTACTTCCTACATTTTTAAATTATCCATTATTATTAAGTTTCCCAGAGGAAACCATGTCCTGTTACTGTTAATTCTTGACATCCAAGTGAATTTTTCATTTTGTGACTTTTCCATGGCTAACATACACTGCAGTTACGTTTTAGTCACGGATTCTCTCCACTCTACCGCATGTTTCTGGTAGCTATTCTCCACCTCCTAGCTGGCATGGAAGCTTATGGAAACATTCAACATAATATCAGACTGAACTAAACAACTGAGTTTTAAGCATCTCACTTTTTAGTTATCTGGTATTTAGGGGTTACCCATATCATGCCCCTTTCTAGATAATTAAGAAAAACTTTATTAGCTTGTTGCATTAGAAGAGGGCCATAGGAAAGTGAAGAAGACTGTCCTGATTATCTAATAATTTGTTAGTAACCAAAGTGAAATACACACAAGTAATCTTGTATAAAAAAAAAGATAATAATGTGTTTTGGGCTGAAATACTTAAAACATAAAAAGACCATGGAACCAAAAATGTTGGCTTTTAGATTCGTGGTTTTTAAACTGTTCTGTGGCCACTAAATTGGGCTATGTTCCAAGAACTGAATAGAATCCAGGGAAGAGAAGGAAACTGAGGCAGGAAGAGTTAGGGAAGGCATTCAAAAGCAGAAGTTCTTAATTGGATTCTGGAGGCAAGTGAAGAAGGATGAAGTTGGTAGAGAGAAGGGACAATGCCTGTCCCAGGCAGTGGTGATCAGCACTTGCTCAGAGCAGACTTTCTCCCCACTAGTAGCTGTTTTCAGGCCTTCTTTGAAGCAAACAACTACCCTTGTAGAACGTGGGGCAGGCTGTCCTCACCTTGCCTAGGCAGGGGTTCAACTTTGCTGACTCCATCATGTACTGCTGATGGTGAAGGGCGAAGGCCCTGGAATGCCTGTCTTTGAGCCTCATCCCTCTTCATGACTCCCCAAAGAGAACTGTCAGTGGGGCGTTCCGGGCCATAAAAAATGATCCTCTTGCTGGGGACTAGATTATTTCACCTGGAAAACTCAAGCATCCTTTCTTCCTGCAAGCATTTGTCAATGGGACAGAACCTATTGCTCTCCAGAGTGGGGATGGCCCTGCCCCCTTCACTGCCTGGCCCCTGGAGCTCTGAGATTCAGCTGTTGGGCATTATTGCAATCTCTGCTCTTTTCTACTGCTCATATCCCCAGCAGTGCCTGGTCTCCTAGAGCTCGCAACCTATGCTCACAGTTCGCTCTAAGAGTGTAGCTCTCTGAGACAAATATTTCTCAACCTTTCCTGCCTACTTCCAATGAACCAACTTCCAATGAACCAATAAACCTAACAGGTGGTGTTTACACAGCACTTACCTTCCAGGGAGCTCAGAGCAATTTCTAGTGACAGACTCTAATCCTGTCCCAAGTTCTGGGTGGTAATAGGTATTAATACTATTCCCCTGAATACATAAGGAAGATTGAGCCAAGGAACTTGTAATGGTATGCTGAATAACATCTGATCATTAGATGGTTCATTCTTTCAAATTTTTTTTTCCAATCATGTCCTTGCCACTGTATTGTAAGGTATTTGCACTTATATTAACTCATTTTTCCCAGTATCAAATGGGAAATTTTTCCTATTGATATCAAATTTTCCCAGTAATAAGAATCATCTGAGATTCTTGTTAAACAAACAACTTGTTTGATCCCTGTTTTGGACATTCTCATTCCGTGGGTCTGGGATGGGACCCAGGAATTTGTGTGTTTGTTTAGGTGATTTTCTTTTCCCTCTTTATTAAGTATCACATTCCATTTGATTATTATCATTAGAAAAGTTTGGGAAATATCATTTATTTCATTTCAATTTCACAGTAACCCTATGTAGTGTTATTATGCACCTTTATTGAAAAAGAAACATGCAATCAGCATATAAATATAGAAGAATGAGATATGAAATCTCAATTCAACTCTAACTCCCACAGACAAGAGGTGACAGTTGATTAATTTCTTTTTTC
Organism: Diceros bicornis minor; assembly: GCF_020826845.1. Lineage (NCBI taxonomy): Eukaryota > Metazoa > Chordata > Mammalia > Perissodactyla > Rhinocerotidae > Diceros > Diceros bicornis. Next base: position 50,708,180 of record NC_080743.1, read on the forward strand.
CCCTCGGTTTTCCCAATCACACTTTCTCAGTTAAATATTTCAAAACAAAGCTATTCATCTGGGGTTTGAACTCTATACATAATTTCTGCCTAGATCTGTGCCATAAATTAGTGTCATAAGAACTCCCTACTAGAGAGAGTTCAAAATAGACTGTTTTCCCTTTTCCAGAAACATGACATCTCATCTACAAGTTTAAGCTTATCTTCTGAGCTCCACCTTGGACTTTGCCCCGTCCTCATTCCATTGTTATCACTGTTTTCTCCCCCTGCTCCCTCCTTCTCTTCCTTCCTCCAGCCCTCCCTCCTTTGCTCATTCTGACTATTCTTCCTCTTGCAGCAATACTTCCAAGTCTCTTTTCTCCTTCACAACTGCTCTGCGACCACTGATAGGGCTCCATAACTCCCAGCCACAGTCTGAAAGATTTATTCCTGAGGACTAGGGCAGAAGTTTTGTCACCTTCACCCTCAAGAGGGAGCATCAGCTTGTACGTGATCCCGGAGAAAGTCAGGAGCTCTTTTCCTCTATGGTTTCCGTGGCTCCTCTCCCCTGCAAACTGCCAGGCTAGGGAGTAGCCCCAGTTCAAACACGAGAAACAGCTCAAGTCCGAATGAAAAGTGAAACAATTAATTCAACTACTATTATGTGGTCCAAAATAAGTTAATGTCTGGTGTTACATAAATCCAGTGGTATGCTGGTAAACTGATTGTCTAGGGAAAAGAAAAAGTAAAGAAAAGAAAAGGAAAAGGAAAGAAAAGAGAAAAAAAGGCCTGATTAGTAGTATTTGCAGATTTCAGTAGTATAAACACTGTCACGATGGCCAATTTCAAGCTACCAAAGATTTAACAACTAGCTTAAAAGATTCCTGAATATTTAACAATCAGCTCTCATGAGCTGGTGTGAAGCAGCTCCATCACACCACTGTGTAAATCTGTGTAAATTCACTTTTCCTCAGAGCTTCTAATGCTTCCCACTAGGTACCCTATATACTAGTACACAAAGATTACTCATGACTCCCCAGACATGCTCTGTGCTATCCCACCTCTATGCCTTTCCTTACAAAGTTCTATTTGCCAGGAATACCCTTCTCCCTCATCTCTTCAAGGCCTATCTCAAATGTTTCCTCAACGTAGCAGGCACTGTTCTAGCCCACAGAAGCAAAAACTCTGCATTTGAAGAACTGGAGACCTTAAACTGAGGCTCTGCGGGGAAACTCCAGTATTAGATGGTCCATGTAAGCTGAATACTAACCCAATATATCTGGAACAAGTTGATGACTGCACTAAGTAGATAGCTTCTGCCCAAGACCATTGGAACAATTAGTCTAGATTGGAGGTCAGCAAACTTTTTCTATAAAGGACCAAATAGTCAATGTTTTAGGCTTTTTGGTCCAGAAGGTCTAGACCCAAACTACTCAACTCTGCCATTGTAGTGCAAAAGCAGCCATAGGCTACACATAAACAAAATGAGCATGGCTGTGTGCCAATAAAACTATTTATAAACACAGGCAGCTAGCCGGATTTGGCCCACAGGTCGTAATTTGCCAACCCCTGATCTAGATACGTGAAAGTTCTGATTTCCAAATTGTCTTGTGAATGCTTTTGTTCATTTTCCTTTTGGTGTTAGTGTTCCTCTTTACTAGTTTCTAACAGTACACCATGATTTTCTTACTAATAACACTTGCTTGGGTCTAGGCTTTATTAGGGATAATCATTATTCTAAGTATAATTTAGCTCACACAAGTATTGCTAGTGCAGCCAACTTGAAAAACAGTGTAAAGATACATTACATTGACTTTGCCAGTAAGGATACAACTTATAGACGATATACAAATGAGGTATAATATCATTGCAATAGAAGATGATAAAGATATTATCAGGATGTAACTATGACTGTTCTCATGATAACACCTAGAGATAATATATTTAAGTTCCATTAAAGTTGATTACATCTTTTAGAAAATACCCGAGTTCTTTTTCCTACGGTGAAATCAGCATCTTCAATGCCAATTCAGGACCAAGACTAATTATTCTGTGGCGCTAATAGATCATTTCTAGTGTATGACTCTCCAGCACCCTCAATGGACTGTGTTTCTTACAGCGGTCTGTAAGATAAAAATCCTTCCCAAGAAAATGAATAATAATTGGTGAAACAAAGTCCTAAGGTTAATGATCCCACCTATAGAAGCTGCAAAACTTGAGATGGTCATTAAAAGTGCGTTCGTTACTTTGGCTGCCATAGCAAATAATGCAGCTCTTGCCTTGGGTGCACAACTGACCTTTTTAAATTCCTTTGCCCAAGTAATTATCAGAAATAAAATAGCCTTAGATTTTCCTTTGGCAAATCAGAGGAAATCTGCACCCTTTCTAATACTTCCTGTTGCACTTAGATTAACAACATTGCGAAAATGGAGCAATCTATATCTAACCTGAAATAAAAGGCAACCTGGCTATATAATAAAGAACCAAGGAGTCAGTGGGAGTGTTATCTTGGTCAAGTCTGGGAAGTCTTGGTTTATTATTTGAAAGCATCCATTGGTACTTTCTTATAATATTTCAGTTACATTTGTTTGTTACACAGTTGTTCAATATATGTTTTCCAGAGTCTTAAAATTTTTCCATGCAGCCACTGTCCCAACAGATGATTGACCAAATAACAAAAAACAAAGAAGAGAACAAAACCATGCTGATCAGCCCTCAACTGAAATTCAGATATCTGCAAACAAATCCTCTCTTCAAAGAGAATCAACAACTATGGTGAAAATATGAATAATGCTTGATGTCTTTCTTGAAGCTTTAGCTAGGAGAGAACCTCAAGGATGATGGACAAAAAATTTTGACTTTCCATACTCCTAGACCAATTGTTCTATAGCAAGGATGACAAGTAGCCAACAGAATAAGTTTTAAACCTGTTTAATCCATGAGTAAGAATTCTGTAGTCATGGAACCATCAGAATTGGTTTTAAACACTTAATCAAATCAAAGTCAACTTGTTTTAGTGAACACACTTCTGTAAGCGAATCAATTAATGAAAACCCCTTGCTTCTGAAGGTCAGCCAAGCAGGAATGGGCTCATTCCAATGACTTGTTTCTGAGTGCCATACAATCAACAGCAGTCCCCTCCAAATAATCACATTTCTACATTTCGTACCAACTTATTTGCAACTTTGAACTCCCACCAATCTCTGAACTCCATGCTTCTTAAAATCCTTGTATTTGATCAATAGTCTTCCTGCTTAGAGAAACTGGAACTAAAAAACATAGATCTCGTTTACTTAAGTAAGCTATAAATTCAGTGTTGTGGGCTCTTGTTTGTTTTTTTTGGCCACCATTTTGAGTGGTGGTTTTGTACTGAGAAGATGGAGGAAGATAACAAGATAGAAAGGGCATTCCAAGCTACTAGGGATAACTTTGGTGAAGACATGGAGGCACAAAAGTACTTGGCAGGTTCAGGAATGTGGAACTCCTTGTAGTAGCTGCTCGGCATTGGAAAGGTCAACTAAGAATTAGATTCTGAACTTTAAAGACTAATATAAAGAGGTCATATTTTATCTGCTAGGTCTTGAGGGCTCATTGAATATTTTAAGATGAGGAGTATTATAATTAAATATAAGTTTTAGGGGTTGAAAAATTCAGTGCCAAGGTCACTGATTGAAGTGGACCATGACATGTTCAATATCTATATTAGAGATAGACTCTACTGAATCTTGAGTTACTGAGTGAGAGAGGTAAGGAAATTAGAATCAAGGATGATATTTTTGATGAATGATTTATTTGAAGGAAGGAAGGAAGCAAAGAAGCAACAGAGGAAGGAAGGAATTATTGTAAGAGCAGGTTGCTAACAAGTGTTAACAATGGAAGAGGTCAACAATCCACTCTCCAACTCTGGTGATCCATCACCCCAGAGTTATGCACCAAGTAAAGCAATCTGGGCACTGGGCTCTGCCCTCTCTTCATTTCTTATCTAAGTAGACAAGTCTAAACAGACATGAAGTTGTTTGGTGAATAAGGAAGCAAACTCTTTTTTTTGGTGGGGGAGTAAGGCGCTGGTTTTGGGCTTTAATTGTTAGAAACAGCTTCATGAACAGACTTACAGAACTTTTCCTGGAACATGATCAATTAGGACAATTATCACAGAGCTTTTAGGGTCCTCTTATTACCAGTAGGCTAGGCTATGACTTAAGGCAGCAGCCAGCAAAGGAGAAGGCAGGAATGCCACCAGGCTTTGGACTAAAAAGTTGTAAGATTAAAGTGCATACCATTCATTCATGATCACTGCATCACCCCATCCTCAATATACAGACATACACACACACACACACATACCACTTTTGTACTACCACCATGTCCACACTGATAAAATGGCTACCAAATAATCCTGTTCTTTTGTAGAATTCTTCCAACTATTTGGGGCCATTCTTCTCATCCCAGAACTTAGTTTCAGCTGGGATTAATGCAGGTTTATTTACTTCAGAGCTCAAGGTTTTAATCACTGTGTTATATTATCTTTCCAATACAAATCTAAGAGCTAATATTGAGTTATATATAGCACAGGACCCATCTAAATATCCTTCCTAATTTTCAAGCATCACACTGTCCCCTTCTAGCTCACTGCCTAGTAGTGATAATGTTTATTTTCATTGTATGCAAACATTTGACTATGTAATGGGGAAAATTACAGCTTTGCCATGACATCCTCTCTGCTTTACTCAGGCATGGGTATAACTTAATCCTTCCATCTTGATTCTGAAGCCAAACTGCCTGAATTTTATTCCTGGCTTTGCCACTTATTATGTGACCTTAGGCAAGTTTCTTGACCTCTCTGTGTCTCAGTCTCCTCATCTGTGAAATGGTATTAATAGTAGCACCTATCCAGAAAGAACATTCCCAATTAAAAGCAGCAGTTGCAAGCATCAATGCTTTGTCCTCATCTGAAGTGTGTGAGAGGAGACAAGCACAGTGGCCTTCTGGGACACAATGAACCTCATCAGCTCCTGAGGTCTTAATCTTGGAGAGCATTTCCACCCATACCCCTATCACTTTTGTGACTTCTTTTATCTTCAAATCTGTGTCACAGGTTCTTTCCAACCTTATTATACCAGCATTAAAACGTTGATTAAGAGGAAAGTTCTTCACACATTTAGCCAAAGCTTTCACTCCTCTAAGACTGACGATGAGCCCAAGTAACACTGAAAAATTGCATTTCAATTTGATCTGGGTTATCTGGACAATGCTTCCTTCCCATGTAAATTTCCTACTGAGACTTTAATATCTTTCCCTCTATATTAGTCTTTTAGAATTACAATTAAAAAAATACCACAGACTGGGTGTCTTAAATGACAGAAATTTATTTTTTCACAGTTCCGGAGGCCAGCAGTCTGAGATCAAAGTGTCAGCAGGGTTGGTTTCTTCTGAGGCCTCTCTCCTTGTCTTGTAGATGGCTGTCTTCTCTCTGTGTCTTTACAGGATCTTCCCACTCTACATGTCAGTGTATCTTTTTATAAAGACACTAGTCATATTGGATCAGGACCAACCCTAATGACCTCATCTTAACTTAATCACCTCTTTAAAAATCCTATCTCCGAGTAGTGTCATTCTGAGGTACTGGGGGTTAGAACTTCAACATATGAATTTGGGGGGGGGGCACAAAACTCAGCCCATCATACCCTACAAGCCCTGAACCAGTGCCTAGCATGTTGCTGATGGTCAGCAAATGGATAAAACCTTTATTGGTCAGATAACATTGTCCAGAAAAGCAAAAGAAATAATAAATAAAATGGTGGCCTGGGAGAGATGCTCGAGTAAAGGCTTAGTTTAAATTCCCCCTCCTGGAGTGAGTAAAGCTGAGCCTTGGTCTGAGAGTGTGGCTGGGAGTGTGAGCTGGGGAGCGGAGGTCTGGCCGTGGCTCTCCTGTGGACTTGCTGTGTGGCCTTAAGGGGTTTAATGGCCCCACATCTCAATTTCCTCATTGGCAAATGGGGGCAGGATATCATCTTTCACTCCCAGGGGCGGTGACAGTGAATTAAGGCAAAGGCAGAGGCTTTAGGGTTCCTCGGTGAGAGGAGGCTGAGCTAGTCAAAGGTGCAACCACACAGACCAGGTAGCTTAAACATTCTTCTATCAACACATGTTTGAGCGACAACCTCTCAAACTTGATTTCCAGCCTGCAGCAAATATTTTTGGAGAATTTAGAATCACCCACTGGGATGTTTTTGAGCTTTAGTTCACCGAGGGACTTGACTTTAAAAGCCTTCACTTTGGCCTTTGCTTAGCTTCAAGCACAGGATTACAGTTAGACCTGCTGTTTTATTTTCATGCTTATAGTTTAGGGCCTTAGGAGACTGAACAAGTTCTCTCTGTCTTCCCTGGGGTTTAAAAAGTCTGAAAACAAAATAAAGTCTCTCCTTGCAGGCTTTTCTTGGGCTGGTTTTAAACAAAAAGAAAAATGTTCAGAGGATGAAGCAAGAGGAGAGTTTGACCCTAAATTATTTGGTAAATACAGACACTATAAACTGTGAAATTGCCCATCCCTTCACCTTCTTTGGCTGCGTGGACAGTCAACCCAAGGTACAATTCATCTTGTGTATTTCAGGGATTCATTGGTGGAATTGTTCTCATGGCCTTGTGTTTCAAGGGGACACTTTTGGGACTGAGATTCCTCTGAATTCACCACTCAGGACCTGAGCAATAGAACACAGTTGACTTCCTTCACGCTTTATCTGGGGGTATCCTGCTAACCCCTCTTGAGAGCTTAAATCCAAAATACAGAATTCCTTTTGGGGATCCCAATGCATTAAAAAATGATATATTCACCTCTCCCTTCCTCATAGTGTTTCCTTCTCTCTAATCCTTCCTGAGCTTCTCATTTTCTTTTTCTTCTCCTCTCTCTTTTAGGTCACCAGACTTAAAACACCAAGCTTACGCTCTCTAAGTATATCATTTGGCTATTAGAAAGAAGGTTGGGCATAGAGAATTAACTCTCTATTGAATTCCAAACCCAACTCTACCACATACTAGCAGCATGGCCTTAGGCAAGACACTTTATTTCTTTAGGCTCTAACTCCTGCATCTGTAAAATGGGGATAACAATAATGCCTGACAATTTTATTGTGAGCAGCTCAAAAAATAATATATGCGAAAGTATCCAGAAAGAGGCACTCAATACATTTGACTTCACATTAACCAGGCCCCTGGATGAATCTCAAACTTGAAAAGCCTCAGAATCCTAAGCTGTAAAATAGAAATAATTATAACTACCCTGTCGTCTTCATGATTGATTTATGGGGATTATGAGATAAGATGTGTATAAAAGAGATTTACAAATTGGAAATAATTGAAATAATGTAAAGTATCACTTTCGCATTGCTTCTTCTTCACAGGGTGAAGGATGACAGCTCAGGATCACCCTGAGTGACGCCGTTGAGGGATGGAGTCAGAAGTCAGTACTGCCCACTTGTTCTGGTTCTTTTCTCTCTCTCCCTCAGGATGGAATGCTGTGTTGAAAGACTTTCCTTTTCTGTCTGACCTGATTTCTTTCTGTACTGCAGGCTGTTCTCCAAAATGAATAATGACAATGCCATGTCTTCGATGAGGCAGAACACCAACGCTAAATTGTGTCATCGCTTCTCTCACGCCGTAAAGTAGCATGTGGTGGGCCCGGGATCCCAGTTAGGGAATGGCCACCCCGGTGAGCTGGACTGATCCAGCCTGTTGAATCCATTGCTCAGATCCCTTGGCAGCCATTTAATATTACTATTTTCCCTCCTTTTCTTGGAATTGTGCTTCCTCCTGTCTCCTTATGAAGCATGAGTGAATTGGGAGAAGGCTGGGAAGACGCAGAGGCTCAAAATAAGAGCGAAAGATCATAATGATAACAACTCACATTTGCAAAATGAGTGCTTTACAGTTTACAAAGCCCTTTAAAATATATTGCTACATATCGTTCTTACTGCATGAACTCATGCAAATTATTTCACTTCCATATCTCAGTTCCTCATCCATAAAATGGTGATAATACCTACTTCATAGGGTTGTGAGGATTGAAAAATAATGTATGTGAACAGTCCAAAAGTGTGTCTGGAACTCAATCCTTCATTTATTTAACAATATTTATGGAATTCCTACTATGTCTTAGATACTGGGCTAGAAACTGGGGATAGATCAGTAAATAGGACACACTTAAGCCCCTGCCCTCATGGTGTTTGCGCCCTAGTGGCATATAGTAAACGCACACACATACACACACACAAAGACAGCTAATATTGACAAAAAAGTGAGAATTGAGAGGAATAAATAATTTAAAGATAGAGTATGAAGATACAATTTATTGTGATTAGGAGATCAAATAGTATTGGGGGTGAGGTGGGGGAAGGGCAAAAGCATAGATTATTCTCAAGGTTCTGGATGGGTCAGCTGGAAGGACTATGGTTCCATTCACAGAGATATGGAAGGAGAGACAGTTTGGGCATGTGGTAAGCAGCCTCTAAAATGGCTCCCAAAGATCCCCACCTCCTGGTATTCACCCTCTTCCCCTGAGGGAGTGAGCACTAGACTTTTCCATGACAAAAGGGATGAGATGTCACTTCTCAGATTAAGTTACATAAAAGGTTGTGATTCCTGTCTTGCTCATCCTTTTTTACTTGCAAGCTGTCTCTCATGTGCATTCTCTCTCTTTCTCTCTCAAAGCCCTCACTCTCAGCAAAGCCATCTGCCATGCTGTGAGAAGACCATTGGAGAGGCCCATGTGGCAAGAAACTGATGTCTCCAGACAACAACCAGTGAGGACCTGAGGCTCTCAATTCACATGAGTGAGCTTGGAAGTGGATCTTCCAAGGCTTACCAAATAGTGAGCCCACAAGTGGATTCTTCCTCAGTGGAGAGATGACTGCAGCCCTGGTCTACACCTTGATTTCAACCTTGTGAGAGACCCTGAATCACCCAGTTAAGCTCTGCCCATATTCCTTATGCACAGAAACTGGGAGATAGTAAATGTTTGTTGTTTTAAGCCACTACATCTTGGGGTAATTTGTTATGAAAATATCTATTATGCAATAAATAACTAATATGGAGTATGAAGATAATGAGTTCATTTTGGAGACGTTAATTTGAGGCACATGAGGGTCATCTAAGAGTTACCAGCCAAGGGGCAGTGTGATTTGTGTGTATGAAGTTCATTTCCCCAAGAGGAGTAGTGAGAGCAGAAGCTAGACTTTAGTGGATTGAAGAATGACAAAGTGAGAAAGTGGAACACAGGGAGACTCCTCTTTTAAACAGTGTGATTTTCAAGGAAAGGGAGAAATACTGTGCCAACTTCTTCCCAAGAGAAGGAGATAAGGCATTCAAGGAAATTTTTTTTTTTGTTTTTAAGATACATATTTAAGTAGAAAAAATTATAATCACTTGGTGAGAGGTGAAAATATTTATGTTGAGGGATAATTGCACCAATTTAGAAGGAAAGCTTGATTAAAGGAAAATGAGAGGATAATTAATGGAACAAGGTTCTCTAGAACAGGAAAAGAGGAAAAGACTAGTGAAGGGATTAGACAGAGACCAGAGAGAAATGCATTCGTTTTTTTACTATTACATAACAAATTACTACAGATGGAGCAGCTTAAAACAACATATATTTATTATCTAAAAGTTTTTTGTGAGTCTGGAGTCCAGGCACATGTTAGCTAGATCCTCCTGTCAGGGTCTCACAAGCCTGCAATGAAGGTATCAGTTCCTGTCTGCATTCCTTTCTCTATCTTGAAGTCCTCTATCAAGCTCACATAGTGGTTGGCAGAATACAGGTGCTATGGTTGTAGGACTGCGGGCCTTGTTTTCTCGCTGGCTGTCAGGCAGGGGCTATTTTCAGCTCCTTGAGGCCACCTTCAGTTCCTTGTCACGTGGCCCTGTCACAGATTCTCACATAACATGGCATCCTACTTCTTCAAAGTCAGCAGAAGAATCTCTCTCTAGTCTGCTAAGATGGAGTCTTATATAATGTGCATAATCAGGGGAGTGACTTTTACATCATCTTTGCCATATTCTGTTGGTTAAAAGCAAATCATAGGTCCCATCTACATTCAAGGGTTAGGGATTGTAAAAGAACAAGATTCATTGGGAGTCACCTTAGGGTGTGTCCACTACAGGAAGGGAGAATAGGTAGGGGTACAGATAACTCATTTGGCATGGATGTTTGTTGTTAAAATTTTTTTTCAAAAGGCTGTTCTGATGAGCAACTCATGATAGCTAATGTAGGCAGCCCACTCTCTTGGTCACACAGTTTTTAAGGTGCTGAAAAAGGCATTCTCCTTTTTTTTTTTTTGGTGAGGAAGATTTGCCCTGAGCTAACATCTGTTGCCAATCTGCCTCTATTTCTTGTATGTGGGACACTGCCACAGCATGGATTGATGAGCGGGGTTGTATAGGTCCATGCTCGGGATCCAAACCCATGAACCCTGGGCCACCGAAGCAGAGCACATGAACCTAACCACTATACCACCAGACCAGCCCTGAAAGGCACCCTTCTTTTGCCCTAAGGACTCCTACTGGCATTGTTTCAGTTATGCAGGGGCATGCCTTCCTAATATCCATGTCAAGGAACGAGCCTAACAATAAGTTTGAGAGACACCTATGTTCCAGCTAGTACCAGCTAGTAATTCTACTCCGAGATTCATCTCTGAATTTGTAACACAACATAAGCAATTCTGAAGATAAGGAGCAGTGCTGCCTGAGGTGCAGTGGCTCTAGAGAGACACCATGTAGTTTGAAATAAAGACTAGAAATCCATAAGTCAAACTGAGACTATGCAACCAGCTACCTGTGTAGACTGAGACAACCCATTACCTGACTCTACAACTCAGTTTCTCATTTATAAGATGATGCTCTTGAAGTACGTTGCTGGTTTCCAAGTGATGCTTCACAAACTATAAAGCATCTTCTACAGAGATGCTTTAGGATTTCAGTAAATGAAAGAGCATTTTCCACAAAACAATAAAGATTTCCATTTCCTGAGGAACCCACTGGTTCATCACTTTTATTTATCTATTTGACATTTCTGATTTCCTGTGCAATAATTCTATGAAAACAGAGTTCCACTCTTTTTAATTCCTCAAAATAAATATGAACATCACCAAGCTAGTTAATCTCTAGGGTTTAACTCTTATCTTCTTTGGATCCATAGGAGACAGTGTGCTATAAAGATTTGTTTTTCTTTTTCTTTTACTTTATTGTGGTAAGAACACAACATTATATCTACCCTCTTAACAGATGTTTAACTATACAATATAGTATTGTTATCTAGAGGCACAATGTTGTATAGCAGATCTCTAGAATTTATTCATCTTGCATAACTAAATTTTAAACCCATTGATTAGCAACTCCCCATTGCCCCTTGTCCCCAGCCTCTGACAACCACCATTCTATTCTTTGCTTCTATAAGTCTGGCTATTTTAGATACCTCATATAAATGGAATCATGCAGTATTTGTCCTTCTATGATTGGCTTATTTCACTTAGCATAACGTCCTCAAGATTCATCCATGTTGTTGCATATTACAGTATATTCTTCTTTTTAAAGGCTGAATAGTATTCTATTTTATGTATATATCACATTTTTTAATCCATTCAGCTGTCTATGGACATTTAGGTTGTATCCATATCTTGGATACTGTGAATAATGGTGCAATGAACATGGGTGTGTTAATGTCTCTTCAAGATCCTGATTTCAATTCTTTTGGATATATACCCAGAAGTGGAATTGCTGAATCATATGGTAGCTCTATTTTTAATTTATTAAGGGAACTCTATACCCTTTTCCATAGTGGCTGCACTATTTTACATTCCAACCAACAGTGTACAAGTGTTCCAATTTCTCCACGTCCTCACCAACACTTGCTATCTTTTGTTTTTTTTGTGGTACTGGCATAAAGACAGACTTATAGACCAAAGGAACGGAATAGAGAGCCAAGAAATAAATCCACATGTATATGGTCAACTGATCTTCTACAAGGGTGCCAAGAATACCGAGTGAGGAAAGGACAGTCTCTTCAACAAATGGTGTTAGGAAAACTGTATACTCACACGCAAAATTGAAATTGGACCCTTATCCTATACCATACACAAAAAACTGAACTCAAAATGGATTAAAGACTTAAACATAAGCCCTAAAACTATAAAACTCCTAGAAGACAACATAGGAGAAAATCTTTATGACATTGCTTTTGGCAATGATATCATGGATATGATACCAACGCACAGGCAAGAAAAGCAAAAATGACAAATGGGACTACCTCAAGCCACAAAGCTTCTGCGTAGCAAAGGAAACCATCAATAGAATGAAAAGACAACCTGTGGAATGGGAAAAAATATTTGCAAACCATATATCTGATAAGGGGTTAATTTCCAAAATATATAAGGAACTTCTACAATTTAATAATAATAAAAAAGTAAAATGCAATTAAAAATTGGCTAAGGATTTGAATAGAGACTTCTTCAAAGAAGACATACAAATGGCCAACAGATATTTGAAAAGATGCTCAATGTCAGTAATCATCAGGGAAATGAAAACAAAAACCACAATGAGATATCATCTCACACCTGTTAGGATAACTATTATGGAAAAAAAAAAAAGACAAGTTTCGGTGAGGCTGTGGAGACATTGGAACCCTTACAGAGACTTAAAACTAGGGATTTGGAGTCAGAACATTCTTGAGTTGAATTCTGTTTCCACCACTGTGGAACCTTGAGCAAGCCACTTAATATCCCTGAGACTCTGTTTCTTCATGAAAGTAATAATTGAATCCCACACATAGGAGGAATGTGAAGATTTATCCTTAGAGTTAAGGCTAACTTGTCTGAAACTTATTCCCCAAACTCTGGCTCCCTGCAAAGTTCAATGGAAACCAGCTACGTATGGTCAAACGCTTAAGTGGATCAATGCTGGCAGAACATTAAGGGAGTAAATCAAGTTCCAGTTTGCCAAGTCATAAAAGCTACAAGCCCAAGGCCTTGACTTCAACCCCTTATCACACCAGAGATGGCTGGTGCTTCTGCAACCGTGAATGCTGAGGTGGTAAATCACAGCACCTGCCCGCCCAGTCATACAGTTGTAATTGCACGGCTTAGATTCCTGATCACATTAGGGTGGATTTCTCAGTCTCACACTATTGACATGTTGAATAGGATAATTCTTTGTTATGGGGGGCTGCCTTGCGCGTTGTAGGATGTTTAGCAACATCTCTGGCCTCTACCCTCTAGACGGCAGTTGCACGCCTCTCCCTCGTTGGAACAATTAAAAATGTCTACAGCCTTTTCCACATGTCCCTGGGGGGTCAAAATTGCCCCTGGTTAAGAATCATTGCACTAGGTGAACTCCATACCAAAAGTGCTGAGCTGGTAGAATAAGACTGTAGTTAAGTGCTACCCATACTTCTGCTCTTGAATTCCAACTCCGATTGCACCAGGGAACAAATTGTGCTCCCCTAATCGCACAGTTTAAAAGCCCACAAACCATGAGTCAAGGATTCTGTGGGGGGCAGAATAATGGCCCCCCAAAGATATCAGTTCCTAATCCCTGGAACCTATAAATGTTACCTTGTGAGGAAGGGGATTTGCAAATGTGATTAAGTTAAGGATTGGGGGATGGAGAGATAAACCTGGATCATCTGGGTGGGACCCAAATGAAATCACAAGTGTCCTTATAAGAAAAAGGTAGAGGGAGATTTGAGAGACAGAAGAGGAGACACACATGCAGAGAAGGAGAAGATAATATGACCACGGAGGCAGAGATTAGAATGATGGGGCCATAACTCAAGAAATGCTGGCAGCCACCAAAGGTTGGAAGAGTCAGGGAATGGATTCTCCTCTAGAGACTTGGGAGAGAGCACTGCCCTGTCAACAACTTGACTTTGACCAGTGATACTGAGTTCACACTTCTGGCCTCCAGAGTTGTTGTTTTAAGCCACCATGTTTGTGGTAATTTGGTACAGCAGCCACAGGAAATCCGTACAGGTCCTATCCCAGTGTTTGACTCTGGTCCTGCTCTATCTCTATGTGTTGTCCCTTCTCCTGTCTCTGTGAGATTTCCGTAATAAATTCTGCTCCAGTAGCCCAAAGTGTGTGCTGTATGGCTGTTCTCCTTGGTTTGCCCAACACATTCATGAAAAAATACTCCTTTAGTATTTATCATATGTCAGGCAGTGTTCAAGGCCCTCAGGACACAGTAGTGAATAAAACTGGCCCTATTTCAAAAATAGACACATAGATCAATGGAACAAAATAGAGAGCCCAGAAATAAAAGCATGCAGATATGGTCATTTAATCAATAACAAAGGAGGCAAGAATAATACAATGGAGAAAAGATGGTCTTTTCAATGAGTAGTGTTGGGAAAACTAGACAGCTACATGCAAAAGAATGACACTGAACCACTATAATATACCATATACAAAAATAAATTCAAAATAGATTAAAGTCTTGAATGTAAGACTTGAAACCATAAAACTCCTGGGAGAAAACATAGGTAGTATGGTCTTTGACATTGTTCTTAGTGATATTTTTTTGGACCTGTCGCCTTGGGCAAGAGCAACAAAAGAAAAAATAAACAAATGTTAGTTTGTTAGTTACATCAAACTAAAAAGCTTTTGCACAGCAAAGGAAATTATCAATAAAACAAAAAGGCAACCTACTGAATAGGAGAAGACATTTGTAAATTATATATTTAAAAGGGATTAATATCCAAAATAGAAAAGAACTTACATGACTTAATATAAAAAAAATAAACAACCTGATTAAAAAATGGACAGAGTACCTGAATACACATTTTTCCAAAAAAGACATACAGACAGCCAACAGGCATATGAAAGGATGTTCAACATCACTAATCATTAGGGAAATGCAAATCAAAACCACAATGAGATATCATCTCACATAGGGAAGAATGTCTATTAACAGAAAGACAAAAAATAACAAATTTGGTGAGGATGTGGAGAAAAGGGTATCCTCCTCATGCACTGCTGGTAGGAATGTAAACTGGTGCAGCCACTATGGAAAACAGTATGGAGGTTCCTCAAAAAATCAAAAATAGAATTAGCATATGATCCAGCAATTCCTCCTCTGGATTAAATGAGAACACTAATTTGAAAAGATATGTGCACCTCTAGGTTCATTGCAGCATTATTTATAATAGTCAAGATACGGAAACAACTTAAATGTCCATTGATAGATGAATGGATAAAGAAGATGTGGTATATATACAATAGAATATTATTCAGCCATAAAAAAAGAATGAAGTCTTGCCATATGCACCAACATGGATGGACCTAGAGGGTATTATGCTAAGTGAAATAAGTCAGACAGAGAAAGACAATTACCATATGACTTCACTTATATATGGAATCTAAAAAACAAAACAAATGAACAAACAAAATAGAAACAGACTCACAGACACAGAAAACAAACTGGTGGTTGCCAGAGCGGAGGGGGATTGGGGAGTGGGCAAAATAGCTGAAGGGGATTAAGAGATACAAACTTTTAGTTATAAAATAAGTCATGGGATGCGATGTAGAGCATAGGGAATATAGCCAATAATATTGTAATAACTTTGTACTGTGACAGATGGTAACTAGACTTATTGTGGTGATAATTTCGTAATGTATATAAATATCAAATCACTATGATGTACACCTGAAACTAATATGATACTGTATATCAATTATACTTTAATAAAAAAAAATGGCTCTATCAGGCTGAGAATGAAAATTGTAGGAAGGAAGAAGAAAGGAGAAAGGAGGTAGAATAAAACAGAAAATAAAGAAAGAAAACTAAATAAATAACAATAGAACAGAACAACAGTGTAGAAACAAACACAGACCTGTCAACAAAAGCAACACTGAAATGCCGTAGGGAAAGCACGTCTTTTCAGTAAACGGTGCTGTTCAACTGGGTACACATATGGGGGAAAAATAAGAATCTTAACCCCTATCTCACATTATGCTCCCAAATCAATTCCAAATGAATTGCAGATCTGAATGTGAAATGCAAAGCAATAAAACATTTAGAATAAAACATAGAATATCTTCACAATTTGGAGTAGGCAAAGATTTCTTAAACATGTTACAAGATGCACTAGTCATAAGAGAAAAAAATGACAAATTAGGCTAAATTAATATTAAGAACTTCTGTTCATCAAGACACTATTATAGAGTGAAAGGTAGCCCACAGAATAGGAGAAAATATTTTAATAAGAAACACAACAGACATCCAGAAAAAGGGCAAAACACCAGAACAGACACCTTACAAAGGAAATGTGCAAATGACAATAACTATATGAAAAAGTTCTGTCTTGCTAGTCATCAGGGAAAAGCACCATGCTGTCACTGCAAAGAGAAGGATGTGTAAGAGGGGTGAGAGCCATGGAAAGCATGTTTCAAAGTATCCTTGGATACAGGCAAGGTGAGCTCCAGGCCTGATGCCTTCCTTGATTCTGCTTCTACTCCATTTCTACACTCATTCCACACTTACTGTGCACCTACACTGCATGGGGCACTGGGGATACAGTGGCCAATAAAACAGACATGGTTATTGCCTTCATGAAGTCTAGTGAGAAATTTTCATAGTCAACAAATAAACACACTCCTAAATATACAATTACAAATGGTATGTGCTATGATGTAAAACAATAGTTGCTGGGAGAAGAGGGTGAGCAGAGGCCATAGAAGAAGTGCTATTTAAGCTAAGTGAAGATAAGAGTAGAGGGAAAAGTCCTCCAGTAGAAATGATAGCATGAGGCTCCAAGGCCAGCAGAAACATGAGGTTAGCGGAGCAGAAATAGGGGCAGCAAGGGTGACAATGGTGAGTGAGGTGAGGGTGGGAGGAGCTGAAGCTGTGCATGGGGGCAAGGGTCATATAGGCCTTTGCAGCTTAGCCATGGCTTTGAATTTTATAAGTGCAGCGGAAGCCATTATAGAGTTTTCAGCACGAAAACAATATAGCCCAATTTAGATTTTTTCAAAGACCCTTCTGGCTTCTGTGTAGAGGATGAATTGAATGAAGGCAGCAAGAGTGGAAACCTGGAGACCAAGTAGGAAGATATGTCCATTGTTCAAGTGGGAGATGAGAGGGGCCGGATCAGGAGAGTGGTCCTGGAGACGGAGAGAAGTGGGTGAGTCAAGCTATATTTTGGAGACAGAACCAACCAATTCTGTGGATGGGGGACATGCCTCATCTGAGAAGAGGGATCGTGTTTCCTACTTCACACAAGGGAATCAGTTCAATGGGCATGATTTTCCTAATCATGCATAGGATTTGAGATTGCTCAAGGACAGAGCAGAACCAGCCTTATCTTTCCCACTTCTGAATTCTCTCCTTCTCTATTTGGGCAAATGTGAGGATCAAGCTCCAGCTCACAGTTGTTTTCCCTTTCTTATAAAATCCTCTGAAACAATTTCAGAGACAATTCTTAAAACATTCCAGTGTTAAATATGTGTACTTACATCTAACTTAAATCTTTTATGTTGTGGAGGTTAAATTCAAGTTTCCTGTTGGAAAACGGTTTTCTTCTTCCCAGGAGGAGACAGTGTGAAATTTTTGTAGAAACCTCGGAACCCCACTTCTCACCTTCTCCTGGAGGCCTCTGTGCTGAGAATCCACTTTATCTGCCATTTGTGGGAGTACACGAGGAAAAGGCCATCTTCCTTAAACTGCTTCTGAGGAGGCTGTTACCAAGATAGCTTTACAGGATGTTTATAGCGTTCCCAATCCTAGAGGGCAGGCCTGCAGGGCCTGGCAGGGGAGAGGGTTTGTGTGTGTTCTGGATGAAGCTGCTGTCTTCAAATCCAGATGGCCCATGATGTCACTGGAAAAAACCCTGAAATGTGCTACAAGAAAGAACTTTTTTATGGCTCCCTGTGTAATATTCCCATAGGCTGGGCTTGAGGTGGGGACGAAAAGGAACTGAAAGATTTTCCTACTCCCCACGGCCCTGCCCATCTGTCACTTTGGGCTGCAGAGAAAGGAAGGGCTGGAGGAAGGAAAGAGGCCAGGTGGGAAGAGAGGAAAAAGCAAAGGGACAAAGGGAGTTGACAGCTAATCCTCTCTCCTTCATATTGCCTCTGCATCTTGGCACAAGGTACTTACCACCCTGGGGTACAGCTATTTGTTTACATATGTGACTCTCCTACTGGACCATGTTTGAGACCATATGTTTTGAGTGTTCCTGCCTTACTTATTTCTGTAACCTCAGAACCTAAAGCAATGTCTATTACATAATAGATGTCCAATAAATGTTAAAAGAATGGAGTTCTTCATTAGAACCACTTTAGTAAAGACCTCACTAGGAAGAATCAAGAGAAAGAAAAGAAAGAAACTGAAATTCATTGGTTGTTTTATATGTGTCACACATCATAATAGACACCTCTGGATACATTTTCCTTGTTGCTATTGTTTGAGGTGGAATTCATTAATCCCACTATACAGAGGAGAAAGCTGAAGCTTAGAAAATGTAAATAATGTGCCCAAGATCAGGCAGCAAATACAACCATCATTCAAGCCCAGGTCTGATTGACTCCAAAGCAATTCCTACTAGTATGTCCTGTCTTTCCCAGGAAATTACCATTCAACATTCTTCTCTACCTCAAACACAAAGCAGAGGGAAAAACTAGGCCATGTGTGAGAAGTCGGCTGGGAATCTGAGTCTTAAGTCAGTACTCATTACAAACAGATTCTGCTATAACAGTGTATGGATGCTTTTAGGATTTACAGTTGGATTTTTTATAATTTTCTATTTCCCACTGAACTGAAAGTAAGTTCTAAAGAGCCTAAGTTACTCAAGTAGTGTAAGAGAAAAGATGGTAGCCATGAGAAAAGATGGCTTACAGGGAGAACCATTCCCTACCTAGATTAAGGATGACCCAAATCAACTTCAGTTCTTCAGCTAAAAAAAAAAGACAGGAGGGAGAAAAGAAAAGAACAAAAAAGAAATAGTTAAGTGACTCTGTAAAATAATTTGTAGTTCAAATAAGAGGAAAACTTCCTTCTCCTGGATTGTATTCCCTCACCATTGAACCTTGCATATGCAAGTGTTTTGGATAGGAGTTGGGGCAAGAATGAGGTACGTATCTTGTTAATATAAGCACATAAGATTTTAGAACTGAAATTCCTTTTGAGTCTAAGTTTAGACTCTAAACTTAAATATCTAAGCCATCTACTTCACTTCATGTCTGAGAAAACTTGGTCTAGAGGGTAGAAAACTTGCCAGACTTTATAACAGAAGTAGCATAGAACCCAGGGGCTGGGTCCCCCACTTAAGAGATCTTGCTATTACATTAAGAAAACATGTAAGGCTTCGGATGCTAGCTCTTACCCCAGCCGCTCTGCTCTGGCAATTATCAAAGAATCTTCAGAGCCAGTTTGGAGACTATGGTAGGAAGTATCTCTGCCTGCACTCAGCCAAAAAGCCAGGAGTTTGTCCAGGTAGCACCAAGAAGTGTAGGTTTGGAGAGCAGGATGAGAGTACTTTTTCTCTCCCAGGCATATTAAGGGCATACAAAAAAGGCTTGATTCCACCCTGACTGTGGCATTCATTCCACGCTTACTGAACACCTTCACTGTACAAAAAGGAGTAGACAACACTTCCCAACTGATTTTATGAGGCCAACATAACCCTGATATTAAGACCTGACAAAGACATCACAAAAATTAAAATTATAGACTGATAGCACTCATAAACATAGATAAATGAATTGGTAAAAAAATGACCAAATCAAATCCAGAATCTGTTAAAGGGATAATACACCATGCCAAGTGGGCTTTATCACAGAATGCAAGGTTGGTGTAGCATTCAAAAACCAATCTATGTATTCATCATACTAGCAGACTAAAAATAAAAAACATATAATCATCTCAATAGATTACAAAAAGCATTTGACAAAATGTAATGTCCATTCATGACAAAACCTCTCAGAAAACTAGGAACATAAGAAAAGTTTAGAAACCTTGACTAATATCATAATTAATGGGGAAAGATGTACATTTTCCCCTGAAGATCAGGAATAAGGCAAGAAGATCCACTTTTACTACTTTCATTTAACTTTGTGCACAAATTCCTAGCCAGTGCAATAGACAAGAAAGAAAAATAACAGACATAGGGTTTGGAAAGGAACAATTAAAATGATCATTTTTTTTTCACAGAAATTACAATTGTTTAAATGAAAAATCCTAAGGACTCTAAAAAGCAGTTATGAGAATTAATAAGTGAATTTAGCAAGGTTGCAGGATACAAAGTCAGTATATAAAAAAATCAACTGTGATTTTATATAACTAGCAACAAACAACTGGTAAGAGAAATTTTAATATTACCCTTTACAATAGCATCCAAAAGCATGAAATAGGAATAACATAACAAAAGATATGGAAATTCTACGTAAAGAAAACTTCAAAAACTTGCTGAGAGAAAGTAAAGATGATCTAATATATTTGCCCTTTTATGAAGTAAAAGACTCATTATTTTTAAGATATCAATTCTCCTCAAGTTAAAGCTGATTCTAAATTTATAACAAAAATGCAAAGAGACAACACAATTTTGAAAAATAGAAAGAAGAACAAAGCCTGTGGTCTTACACTCCCTGATTTCAAGATTTTCTCTATAGCTATAGTAACCAACACAGTGGGGCTGTGGAAGAAGGATAGACATACAGATTAACAGAGTAGAATGGAAAGTTCAGATACACACACACACACACACACACACACACACACAAACACACAGAGCTGATTTTTAACAAAAAAACAAACTATAGCTTGTTCAATAGGGGAAATGACAGTCTTTTCAAAAACTGGTGCTGGAACAACTGGTTATCCATATAAAAGAAAATAAATTCTAATCCCTACCTCACACCATACACAAAAATTAACTAGAGATGGATTACATGTATAAATGTGACTGCTAAAAGTATAAAAAATTAAAAAGAAATATAGAAGAACTTCTTTGTCTTTATTGGACAGGCAAAGATTTCTTAGATAAAGGGTACCAAGCACTACCATAAAGAAATAATTATAAATTAGAGTTCATCAAAATAAAAACTTCTTCACTTGAAAACCAACATTGAGGAAATGAAAAAATAAGCCAAGTATTGGGAGGAAATATCTGCAATGTATGTAGCTGGCAAAAGACTTTCATATAGAATATATGGAGAACTCCTACAAAACATTACTAAAAAGACAAAAAACACAATAAAAATGGGTAAAAATCATGAACCAACACTTATCCAAAAAAAGACATAAAAATGATCAGTAAGCACATGTAAAGATGTTCAATTTTATTGGTCAACAGGGAAACATGAATTAAAACCACAGTAAATAAAATTAAAAAGATAGACAATACCAAGCATTGGTGAGAATGTGGAGTAATTGGAACTTTCACACAATTATGGCGAGAATGTAAAATAGCATAATCAATTTGGAAAATGAGCAATTTCTTATAAAGGTAAGCATACACCTATTCTGTGGTCCAGCAACTCCTACTAGATAGCTTTTTCCAATAGAAATGAGAAACTATGTCCATGAAAGGACGTGTACAAGATATTCCTAGTAGCTTTATCATAATAGCCCAAAACTAGAAACAACCCAAATGAATGTCCCAAATGAACGTGTCAAATGAATGTCCCAAATATCCCAAATGAAGGGATAAACAAGTAATATGATGCAGCAATATGAAATAAACTACTGATACAAGCTACAACAGGAATCAACCTAAGAAATATTAGATTGAGCACAAGAGGACAAACACCAAAGAGTTCATAGTGTAAAACTGAATTTACATGAAGTTCTAGAATAGGCAAAACTAAGCTTTGATGATAGAGATTAGATCAGTAGCTATCTGGGGCTGGAAATGGGGGTGTATTGATTGTAAAAGGGCGTGATAAAACTTTTTGCAATGATGAAAGTGTTCTATATCTTGACTGAGGTGGTGATTTACATTTCTGTATACATTGAGTGTATACATCTGTCAAAACTTGTTGAACTGCATACTAGAGCCTCTGCATTTTATTGTATACAAATTATATTTTTAAAATAAAAATCAAAACAACACTAAAAAAAATGGTTAAGGAGGAAGAAAATGTACCAACCTAGATAAGTATACACCAATGTAGATAAATGTCACCTAGTGTTACATTTAAAAGTAAAACAAAACTTTTTATCTCCTGCCATAATGAATACTTTGTAAAAGTTATGTAAGAACTAGATAAGAACACAAGAGGAACAAAAATTATTGATACAGTTTAAAAAAAAAAAGAAAAAGAATATCAACCCAAGACCAACATCTTACTACTGGAAGTTCCAGAAGATAATAATAGTGAAAATGCCAGGGGATTGGACTGTGAAGAATTATCAAAGATATAATAGCAATTTTCTCAGTAGTGGACTGGAACTTCCAGATAAAAGACACAGTGAATGTCACGCAAAATGAATGAAAAAGATCTACAACAAGGTATAACATTGTAATATTTTAGAACATCAGGATAAAGAGATGATTCTAAAATCTTCAAGAGAGAGAGACAAAAGAGTCCTACAAAAAAGATCAACAATCAGGATGGCATCAGAATTCTCAAAAGCATTATTGGAAACTAGAAAAGAGGAGAAATAGCTACAACATTCCACCCTAAAATTCTAAATCAAGACAAACCTTAAATCAAATGTTAAGGTAAAATGCATTTTCAGCCTCACAATTTCCCCAAAATTTTACCTAATGTGGGTCTCTGCATCTGAAATAAATTAGATGATGTGCTTCAGCAAAATGAGAGGGAAAACTAAGAAGGAAGACATGGGACTCAGGAAACAGATGATCCAACACAAGAGAGAGGTGAAGATAATTTCTAGGTCAATAATAAAGTCAAGTTCATGACCAAAATCGTGCCACAGTCTAGTGAGCCCCCAGTCCATGCCGAAGCAGAGGGCAGAAGACTCCAAGAGGGAGTTATCAAGAAAAAAAAAGGGGGGGGATGACCCAGTGTATTTAACCATTTGATAGGACTTTTACAATTTTTTTAGAACTTCCAGAAAGAATTAGAGATAGGTATAGAGCACAAAGCAAAAGGGGGTGAGGATGGGGAAGAATCAAATTACTTATTGATTCCAGGGAAAATAAAATGTTGTTCAAAAACATGAAGGCAATTGTGGTATATTCTACGGTTTGACTGTGAATAGCACTTACACAGAATGATAATGTTAACAATGAAGGTTGATCTGGTAAAAATAAGACATAAATATTTGGGGAAGAGTGGAAGAAAAGGCATGGAAAATAAGCATATGTGTAATGGGGAGGTGAGGGAAGCTGATATGAAAGACAGATAAATCCGAAATGCCATAATAGAAAGGCAAGAGATAGTGCCTAACCTGTAAAACCAAGTAGCTATACAGGCAATATTTAGCTATATGGAGGTAAGTGCCCCCAAAATCAGCTTAACTAGTTAAATGGTTGCCTCTGAAGTGATGAAAATGGGAAATGGAGAGCTTCTCTTTTTCCTTTTATTTGTTTAAATTATGTAGATATATAATTTTAACAAAAATATAATTTAAATTTAAAGAAAAAGAGAAATAAAGAACTAAGCAAAAAAATTATTACATTCAGAAAAATAAAAATTGTACAATAAGAGAAATGTAATTATAAGACAATGGATGGCTCACCTGTGAAAATATTTATGTAATCATAATCTAAACATTGTTGATTTATCAAAAAGTCTATTAAAAACCACATTGATTCATGGGAAAAGAGAAAGTAGATTTACTTATTCATTTCCCCCATAAGACTTAAAATCCTTGAGAAATGCTTTTCCCAAAGTCAAAGAGGCTATGGACCAGGCTGCAAGAAATTTTAGAATTATGGGGAAAAGAGAAAAATAAAGTCTCTATTACACTACCACCTGGTAAATAATGTGATAAAGTATATTATGAGGTCACAAAGAAGGCTCATCTAAATGAGGTTGGAAAGTCAGTAAAAATAGGATTCCCTGTATCCAAGAAAATAAGGTTATCAAAAAAAAAACCAAAAAGACTCCAACAGTTCTTACAAGATAACATATTTGCAAAGTTAATTATGAATTAACATAAACACACGTGTTCAACTTCCCTATGCCCCCAAAAACCTTAAGATAAACAAGTGCTTAGAAATTAAGGAGTGAGGGTAGGGAAAGAACTTGTTGCTGAGTATACTTAGAGGGGACAAGACCAAAAGTCTCCACAAAAGACTGATGTACAATTGTCTAAGCACAAATGGAAGTCTTCTTAGTCAGCTCTATCTCCTCTACCAACTGTATCCGAATTGAAAGGGAAAATGACACTGTACTCTCTCCCCCATTATATATTCCAGACCCCGTAAAGTCTTCATCTTTTAAAGCAGGGGATCTGTTCAATACCAAGAAACATCCAAGATTCTGCTCTTTCCCCTAATCGAAGCCAATTTTCAATTAAGATAAAAACCAAGAAGATCAGCTTGGCTTTTGGGGAGTGTAGTGTTAAAGTGATATCAAACTATAGATTAATCTACAGGCCATGCAGACAGCTTATCAAGTCTAACCATGTATACACAGACTAGAAATAGTATTTAAAGTTACACGTCTTGGAACATTGTATCAACTATTGTCGCATCTTTCTACAAAGAACTAGTCATTGACTGCAGAATCAGACACACACTAATTTTCAAGTGTAAGGAAATAAACACAGTGATATGTAAAGAAAAACTAGAAAGTGAGAGGATTGATTCAAGAGCTCAGTGGGGGGCCGGCCCCGTGGCTTAGCGGTTGGGTGCGCGCGCTCCGCTGCTGGCGGCCCGGGTTCGGATCCCGGGCGAGCACTGATGCGCCACTTCTCCGGCCATGCTGGGGCTGCGTCCCACATACAGCAACTAGAATGGATGTGCAACTATGACATACAACTATCTACCGGGGCTTTGGGGGAAAAATAAATAAATAAAATCTTTAAAAAAAAAAAAAAGAGCTCAGTGGAATAGCTCTGATCCTTTCAGAACTGGGTATGTGACTCTGTACAGGGCTCTCAACTTTTTTTTTGAGATATAATTGACATATAACATTGTACAACATTATTTGATATATGTATATATTGTGAAATGATCACCACGATAAGTCTGGTTAACATCCATCACCACATATAGTTACAAATTTCTTTTTGTGATGAGAACTTTTCAGATCTACTCTCTTAGCAACTTTCAAATATACAATACAATATCTTTAACTATAGTCACCATGCTCTCAACTTTTTGGGGCCTTGGTTTGTACCTGTGAAATAAGAAGCTGTCCAGATGATTTTTTTTTTAATATTTCTTTTTTTTTTTTTTTGCTGGGAAAGATTTTCCCTGAGGTAACATCTATTGCCAATCTTCCTCTCTTTTTATTTTCCTCCCCAAAGCCCCAGTACATAGTTGTATATTCTAGTTGTAAGTCTTTCTAGTTCTTCTATGTGAGCCTCTGCCACAGCATGGCTACTGACAGACAAGTGGTGTGGTCCTGCAACTGGGAACAAAACCCAGGGCATCAAAGCAGAGCATGCCAAACTTTAACCACTAGGCCATCAGGGCTGCTCCTAGATGATTCTTAAATCATCTAGGTCCTATTTGCAGAGCCAGGAATGCTAGCCACATGGAGCTATGCCAAGAGTAGGGATAGTAGGAACAGCCTCGCACTTGACTCAGAGGGAATGGAAAAACCACTATCAAGTGTGTGAGGTGAAAGCATATGTCTAGTGGGGAGCCATGAATCAGAGCCAAAGGAGAGGTGCTCATTCCCAAGTCTAAAGTCTTAGTATGAACTGTATAAAGAAAATGTTTATAGCGGTTAGGAACTTTGAAGTCAAGGAGAGGTTGGAAAGCAGATTGCAAAAAAGGAAGTATTGGTTAAAAACATAGATAAGCCAACAAGGTGAACAAGGCAGCAAGAGACTGTTCCTGTTGGAAACATGGCAGCTGGTCCAGGAGGATGGGGAGGGATGGGTCCCTGGATGGATCTCTTAGAGGAACATATCTGGAAAGCCCATGACTCTAAGTGCATGGTAAAGCTTAACAGAAATAATTTCAGGATGATAGATGATTTTTTAAATTATCTGGCCATAATCTTCACCATTGTCATAGTTCATCCTCACCACAGATCTTATGCCATGTCTAAGCCACTGTGCTATGATTTCTCTTACCTTCTCTCTCGCGCACTTTCACTCATACCATCCCCATACCCCACATGTTAATTAGGTTTTAAGTTTTATTTTTCAGGTTTTCTTTACAGGGTTAGTTTTAGTAATTGGATTTCTGTTGGTAGCCTATAGATTTTATTAATTTAGGTGGAAAATTTTTTTCAATGTGTAAAAAGCACCCGATAAAGTTGGTGTTAGTGAGTTTTTTTTCTTTTTTAATTTTATAGACTTGCCTTTAGGCAAAAAACGGCCAGGTTGTTTTGCTGCAAAGGTAAACTTGGCTTATGATTAAAATACTACAACAGTTACTCTAACAGCTTGCTAGTAGCTACTGGAAGTATAAATACAATTACCAAAGGGTTCTTTATTTTCTCTTACTGTACCTGGTGGCCCATTTCAAACAGGTTCTTTTAAAAGTCACACCAAGGATAAATACATTTGCTTTCTTCCTGGCTTTCATGGACATAAGAATAAATGAGACTGTCACATTCAGGCAACACACACACACGTAATTTGAGGTCACTAAAAATGTACTCTGTTAATACTAGGGTTTCTTGAGCTTGAATTTAGGACCTATGGTAAGAAGAGCAGTTGGTATAAATACTCAAGAGTATTGGAAGTGGTCTGTAGATACACATTTAACGATTCCTGTTACTGCTATCTAATGCTGTGCAACCAAGCACCCCAAAACTTGTTGGCGTAAAACAATTACATCATTTATTTGGCTCTAAAATCTGCCATTTTGGCAGGGTTCAGGGGGATAGTCAGCCTTTGCTCCACTTGGTGTAAGCTGGACATGCCCTTGGGGTAGAGGCTGAAAGTATCTCGTGGCTCACTCACTCACAAGTCTGGTGGTTGCTTCTGGCTGTTGGCTGGGAGTCTCAGTTCCTTTCCACATGGGCCACTCCATGTGCTCTCTTTGTGTGAGCTAGTTGGGGCTTCCTCAAGGCACACTGACTTGTTTGAAGGTTGAGCATCCAAAGAAAGGGAAAGCCAGACAAAAGCAATATTGCCTATTGTGACTTGGCGTCAGAAGTCATGCAATGTTACTTCTGCCACATACCGCTGATCAAGTCAGTCACAAAGGTCCACTCTGGTTTAAGCGGAAGGAACATAGGCCTTAATTCTCAATGGAGAAGTGTCAATGTCACATTACAAGAAGACCATGTGGAATGGAATATAGATATATGTATTATAGAAGCCATAATTAGAAAATACAATCTGCCGCAGGACCCATGTGGTAAATTTCCTCTGTGTCCAAACTTAGGAGGACACTACTTCACAACTACTACATACCAAACATGGAAACAATTACACACTCAGCTTCTCATTGACATTCATTTAGTTCCTTGCCTTCAGGAATCAAACGGATTTTAGGAGAGGATGATGCATTCACTTCCTGGGGATGATGCATTCACTTTCCTTTTCCTATCCTAGAATAGCTGCTCTGCTCTAGGCTTGGAGGAAAATATACTGCTTCTGCCCCACCAGGTCTTCCACTATCCCAATCTTTCTCTTCATTAGAAACCGTGATGCCCAGGCAAAAGGAGAGTGCCACAATATAGCAACCATCCCAGGTTACACCCCAATCTATGTCCCTTCTGATGTTAACACCTCCATAAGTGAAGAAGAGCATTTCAGCTCGAGAAGAGTCTCTGTTGAATTTAACAAAGCAAAAGAAATATTTATTCCTAAAGGGGGTTTAAACGGTATTGTCTTTTTAAAAATTATTTCAATTTTTCTTCACAGGTTTCTGGGTCAGGCTGGTAAACTAAGATTCTAAAAAGTTTTGTGGTTCATGCAAACTTTCAGGGTAGCTCAAATTTCCAACACCACCCTTAATCCAAAGAATTACAAACTACCATCTTTTCAAATTACTGATTTAGCTTGGTCACTGGTCCTCTTATTTGAAGGTTCCTGTAAAAGCAAACTTGAAAATCAAGATATTATATTTTTCTTGAAACAAATGAGAAACACCTGCTGAATCTAACTCTGTTTCTGAGGACCCAATTCCAAAATGGGTTCAATTCCAATGCTCAATTTCCAAATAACTCTGTTCAAATGTGCTATGGGTTCAAAGCCGACTGGAATGTCAGAGAATTTTATTCATTTCAGACAAAATAGGATTCCCCATATCTAAGAAAATAAGGCTACCAAAAAAAAAAAAAAGACTCCAACATTTCTCACAAGATAACAAACTTGCAAAGTTAATTATAAATTGAACATAAACATATGTATTCAACTTTCCTATGCACCCCAAACACCTTAAGATAAACAAGGTCTTAGAAATTAAGGAGTGAGGGTAGGGGAAGAACTTGTTGCTGAGTGTACTTAGAGGGGGCAAGACCAAAAGCCTCCAATTGATGTACAATACAAATGGGAGTCCTCTTACCCAGCTCTATCTTCCCTACCAACTATACCCGAATTGAAAGGGAAAATGACACTGTTCTCTCTCCCCCATTATATATTCTGGATCCTGTAAATCTGCACCTTTTAAAGCAGAGGATCGGTTCAATATCAAGAGACATGCAAGATTCTGCCTTTTCTTCTAATGGATGCTAATTTTCAATTAAGATAAATTTGAACTAGCAAGAAACCTGCTCCTTCCCCAGAGCAGAGCTGAACTGGATGAACTGGAAAGCATATCTCATTTATGCAATGACATCAGAGTGTGGGCACCCAGTAATTTTGATTCTATCTCTGGAGCCCTTCTGGGGTGTTCCAAGTGAAAGAGATATGCTGGATGTGAACATCTTCCACACAATTTCCCACATAATTTGGACATAACCTAACATTAAGGAATAACACATAGGGACTCTGTATTCTTGATACGAGCAGTAGCTGTTTAGTTTATGCAATTCAGTTGAGTTGAAACATATATGTATAGTCATTTCCCCTCTTCGGTTCCATAATTATTCAACTTATATATTTTCTGCAGATGAATAAAAACCATGATTAAATGAGTACACTTTTCTTGCTGTTCAAATATTTTATATTAGGTCCAGGCATTAATTAGGAATGGTATTTTGTTACTAGTAAAACAGACCAATATAAAGTGGCCTAAATCATGTAGAAACAAATTTCTCTTTTCTGTAAAATAAGTCCATAAATGGGAAGTTCAAGCTGATAAGCATGGTTTCATTTGAGACCTGAGCTCCATTATCTTTAGCCCCATGTCTTCTCTCTTCATAATCCAAGAAGCTTGCTTATCTATCACTCTCACTAGTTTGTAATTTTCTCAAGGGCAAGGATCATTTCTTATTTCCTCTTTTAGCAACATCACTTAACACATATAGGCCCTAAGCAGTATTTGTTGAATGAATAAATGGACTGAAGAAGGAATGCATAAATTAACAAAAAACAAATGGAGAACAAGTCTAGTGAGGGTAGATTTAAATGTACAATTATTGCATAAGGCAGTAGTATATTTATTGCTCAGTACTTCATTAATGGATGTATGTGTTACACACACCAGAGAAAAACTTATGAGGAGAAGTGATATTTAAACTAGATATTGAGTAGTGGGCAGGATTTGAATAGAAAATGAAGTTGTATCTTTGTGCTAGAAACATAGGATTTGGAGTCAAAAGACTAGCTTGCAGCCCTAACTCAGCCATTTACTAGATGTGTAATTTTTGGGAAAGTAAGGAAAATTCTCTGAGCCTATATCCTCATCTATAAAATGGAGAAAATAATGATTGACTACCTTATAGATTCTTCTGGGGTTTTCTTTATTCTTTCAACTTTTCTTTTAAAAGTATGCCATCTCATTTTATTCCATGTTTCTTACAAATTCTATACATGTGTACATTCTTAGGAACTTGTGATGGTTAATTTTTTGTGCCAACTTGACAGGCAAAGGGTGCCCAGATTAAACATTATTTCTAGGTATGTCTGTGAGAGTGTTTTGGAGGAGATTAGCATTTGAATCAGTAGATTCAGTGAAGTAGATGCCCTCCCTAGTATGGACAGGTATCATCCAATCCACTGGAGGCCTAAATAGAACGAAATGTAGAGAGAAAAGGAGAATTTGTCTTTTTCCTGCCTGGCTGCTGAGCTGGGACATTGTTCTTCTCCTGCTTTGGGACTGGGATTTACACCATTGGCTTCCCTAGTTCTCAAGTCTTGGACTTGGGCTAGAATTACACCACTAGTTTTCTTGGGTCTCCAGCTTGCAGACAGCAGATAGTGGGACTTCTCAGATTCCATAATCAAATAATATATATATGAACATATGTATACACATATCTTATTGGTTCTATGTATCATATATATATATACTACATATATATATATAATATATATTTATATATATAATATATAGAATCTATTGGTTCTGTTTCTCTGGAGAACCCCAATACACTTGTCATAAAAAATTTCATTTACTTATCACTAAATAGATCAAAACTTCCCTCAGTCCCAAGATACTGCTTAGTGTCTATTAAATATTTTATTTTTTCACTTGTTAATTCAATTTATTCATTTATTTCCTGGCAATATTCCAGCACCCGAGGATTCCATACCGAACAAGACAGATGATGTGAACCTGTTTCTTACATTCTGGTGAATGAGACAGACAATAAAAAGGGAAATATAACCTGGGCTAAATGATCTGAAGGAAGTAAACATGGTGATAAGAGAGAGGATGACAATTTTAGGCAGGGGGATTATGGTAACCCTGTCTGAGGAGTTAATATTTGAGCTGAGATGTGACGAAGTCATGACCCAGCCATATAAAGAGCTGGAATTACACCTAGGAAATAAATATTCCAGGCAGAGAGAATAGCAAGTGTAATGACTGAAAGCTTAAAGAGTTTGAGAAACAGAAAGAAGGTGTATTATTTAAGGTAATGCTAGCTGTTATAATAATTAAACTCCAAAATTTCAGTGGCTCAACAGAGCAAAAATTTATTTTCCATTTACTTAAAATCTGACTGATGGCTTAGGTTTTCATCCACATCAATATCCAGCTAACAGATGAAGGAAAAAAGAAAAGATTATGTCTGGGAGTCCCTCATGGTCCACACTTATAAGTGATACCTTTCACCTCTGCTCTCATTTCACTGGCAGGAGTCAGTCAATGGCCACACCTAAAAGTAAGAGGTGATGAGAAACATCATCTTAGGATCTCAGTCTAATTGAGTTCAGAGGAGTGATTTGCTCAGGAACTAGCCACTCTCTGACATAGGAGACCAGTGTGGCTAGAGGTTATTCAGTGGAGGAGGAGGAGAGGAGAAGAAAGACTAAGATGAGGGGGAGGAGGAGAAAAAGCAGGAGGAGGAGAAGGAGGAAGACAAGGAGGGAGGAAAATGAATAGAATAATTTGACACTGAGAAGTATGCAGAAGCAAAATCAGGCAAAGCCTTTTAGTATACAGAAAGAAGTTCTAGTTTTAATCAAAGAGCAATGGAAATCCACTGAGATGTTTTAAGCATCAAAGTGACATGATCAGCTTTACTTTTTTAAAAGATCTTTCTGGTGCGGAAAGAATGAATTTGAGGGGGCAAGAGTAGAAGGTGAAGGTGAAGTGGCTACTGGAAAAGTTTAGGTGGAGGATGACTGTGGTTTGCTGAAGGATATTGATGGCGGAGATGGAAAGGAGCAGTTGCATTTGAGATATATTTTGGAGGTGGAGCCAACACACATATAGATGATTGGTAACCATTTTGTGAATAAATGAATGAATGACTAAACAATGATGCCTAATATTTACTGAGCACATACTGTGTCAGACTCTGTGCTAAGAGCTTTTACATGGATTATGACATTTAACCCTTACAGCAATCTTATGAAGTTATTATTATCTCCATTTTACAGATGAGAAAATTGAGGCTCAGAGAGTTTAAATCACTTGCTCATGGTTATACAAATAATTGGAGGCCACGCCAGGATTAGAACACAGGCGTTCTAACTTCAGAGCCCTTCCCATACCCGCCCTAAACAATCCACAATTCTCTCCTAAAGGTAACAAGCCTATTAATGATAATCTTTAAATGACCCCAAATTCTCAGCCCACCCTTCCCCTTAGCCACAGACACGCAGATAATTTCCAAGAAGCATAGTCAAGTATTACAGGTAAACTCAAAGATGTTGGAGGTATTTATGATGTCCAATCTTTTGGGGAGTTCACATCTTGTTTCTGAAATCCCTGCCTTTGGTAACTCCTGTTAAAGCCAGTTGTAATGTACTTGTAAGATCAATTGCTCAGAGGAGAGTCTGTTCTGAATTAGAAAATTGTTGCTGCTAAGGAGCCCCTGGGGGATGGGGAGTTGTGGGTAGGGGGCTGCACATGGATTCAGCATGGCAGGCCCGTATGCTGATAATGAATGGGGAAACGTGGCCAGTAAGGCCCACAGAAAGAAAAACACTTAAGCCTCTTGATGAAAGGCCAGATGAGAAGGTAAGTGTTATAATTCAACTGAAAATAAAAGCCAGCGGCAGGTTATCCTTCCTTCCAGGCAGACAGTTTACGGAACTGCTTTCCTGCAGCTACAGTGGCAGTGATGGATTATCTGGGAAGGTGAAGCAGCTGAGCTGATCTACCCCCTCCTCTTCCACTTCCAAATCCCTCTCAGGCTACACGGTTTCAGGGCAGCTTTAATCCCTTTTAGCCTCCACTCTCCCACAGACCCCAAGACAGGTCCCAGGAGTGGTGGGGCCTGGAGAGCATCCTCCTAAGCTGTTTCCTGAAACCCAAGCCTGAAAGACAGGAGTTGGCCTTCAGGTGCTTGCCAGAAGCCTCCATTCATTACCCTGCTGGGAAGGACTGTTTGAGGAGTCTGGAGCTAAGAAGGATTGTTTGAGTCTGGCGTCAGAGGGAACGTTAGTTGTTCAAGAGTGGCTCATTCAAGGTATGTCTGGAGGGAGCTGTTCATTCAGGAGGCCCTCAGCAAGCCTTACTGGAGGATGCAATGTAGAGATTGATTGAGGTGAGGATGGAGGAGTGGCTCCTCTGTCCTCGTCACTTTCTACCTCCACTCTTTTTTTTTAATTTTTTGTTTATTGCAGTAACATTGGTTTATAACATTGTATAAATTTCAGGTGTACATCATTATACTTCTATTTCTGCATAGATTACATCATGTTCACCACACAAATACTAATTACAACCCATCACCACACACATGTGCCGAATTATCCCTTTTGCCCTCCTCCCCCCCCCTTCCCCTCTGGTAACCACCAATCCAATCTCTGTCTCTATGTGTTTGTTTATTGTTGTTATTATCTACCACCTAATGAAGGAAATCATACGGTATTTGACCTTCTCCCTCTGACTTATTTCACTTTGCATTATACCCTCAATGTCCATCCATGTTGTCACAAATGGCTGGATTTCATCATTTCTTATGGCTGAGTAGTATTCCATTGTGTATATATACCACATCTTCTTTATCCATTCATCCCTTGATGGGCACTTAGGTTGCTTCCAAGTCTTGGCTATTGTGAATAACGCTGCAATGAACACAGGCGTGCATGTACCTTTACAAATTGGTGTTTTCAAGTTCTTTGGATAAATACCCAGCAGTGGAATAGCTGGATCATATGGTAGCTCTATCCTTGATTTTTTGAGGAATCTCCATACTGTTTTCCATAGTGGCTGCACAAGTTTGCACTCCCACCAGCAGTGTATGAGAGTTCCCTTCTCTCCACATCCTCTCCAACACATGTTGTTTCCTGTCTTGTTAATTATAGCCATTCTGATGGGTGTGAGGTGATATCTCATTGTAGTTTTGATTTGCATCAAAACTCTTAAATGAAGAGGACTTTGCTTTCTGCTCTTCCTGCCCCTAATCCTGGTTCCCATCATGATCGGCTTGGGTTGCCAGACCTTTCAAAGTCATTTTATTTATATTAGGCACTTTTTTGATTCCTCAAAACTTTCTAAGAGCTATAGCTTGGTCTCTAGTTTGGGAATTCCCAGGGTCTTGGAGAAATGTTTTTGGATAAGGAGGCCATCCTGAAGTGTCTCAAGTTTCTCTCCATGGGTAGCTATCATGCTTCCTGTTCAAAGACTGGCCAGAATCTCTAGTCTTAAAGCAAATAGAGATAGAACAACAGACAAGAGTTATCTGTCTCTTTCCATGCTTTGCTTATCTTCTCTGAGGATCTTGCATTTAATATTGCTGCAACAAGTAGCACAGAGAGTGGGAGAAAGCAAAGGGCGAAAGCCCCTGGGACAAATTTCTCCTGTTTCAGGAGAAGATAATTCTCCACCAAGAACCACTCTATCTTTTAGTCTCAGTCATATTTACTTTGCAGGAAATCCCTTTCAGACTAGTCCATGAAAAATTACCATTTTATACAATATCAATTTTATACAACCTGGAATAAGAATAAGAACAATCATAACTGTTATGTACTCTAAGTCTTAGTATTGAAGGAACATGTGGGTGTGATAAAATGGTATGGGTTTTAGAGAAGGACAACCTAGGTTCAAATTGTACCATTTATAAGCAAAGTCTTAATTTTATTTTTCGGCTATAAAATGAAGGTAATCCCTGGAAAACCACTGTGGCGATTAAGTGAGATATGTAAATCCCCTGACAATAATGAAATATCAGTGTCCTTTTTCTATGGAAGCAAATTTGAATTAAACTAGAAAAGGGATTGAGATTTTCTTTTTTTCTGTAATTCCCTGTAGCATAGTTCCTGGGAAGCAAAAACTAAGGATGGTTGTTTTTCTTCCTAGTTACAATAGCAATATGATCTTTTGTATGTAGATAACATGCAGTGCTTTCCAAAGACTTTGTACCACATTTAATCTTCAGAGCCATTCCATAAATACACCCTGTTTCAACCCTAAGTGAATAACAGTATAAGTATGCTTTTAATAGCAAAGAAGCCCAGGTTTTAGGACTAGGGATTTAGAATTGAGAGGGAAAGCTAAGAAGATGGGGAGAGAGAGAGCAGATTCCATTCCTGATCACCAAGATCTTGTATTCCAGTTGGGGACACAAAGCCAACACACACAAAAGCCAAGAAACAATGCTTGTCACGGTGTGATTAAGAATATATTGAGTGAAACTCACAAGGGCTCCAGGTCTTCAGAGAAGGGTGAAAGCAATGTAAATTGGAGTAGCTGGGGAGGTCACGCAGCATGTAAGCTAGGCCCTGAGGGAAAGATAAACTGAATACACACCAAGAATGGGTAAG
Organism: Diceros bicornis minor; assembly: GCF_020826845.1. Lineage (NCBI taxonomy): Eukaryota > Metazoa > Chordata > Mammalia > Perissodactyla > Rhinocerotidae > Diceros > Diceros bicornis. The sequence goes on from NC_080743.1 coordinate 50,743,504, forward strand.
AGCAATGCACTTGTGGCACCAGCCAAAGCCGGGGGTTCTCAACCCTGACTGCACATTAGAATCACCTGGGGAGATCTTTCAGCATTCTGATAACCCAGTCCCCACTCCCAGAAATTCTGCCGCAATTGGGCTGGGATGGGGGCCAGAGATCAGAATTTTTTAAAGTTTCCCCTAGTGATTCTAATGTGCAGCGAAGGCGTTGTATTGTACTGTATCGTAGATTTACCCACTTCCACAGAATCATATATAAATCTCTTACGATAAAATAAAATATTGTATTTGTGAGAGTTAGTTTAGAAGTCCAGGTTTTGTTTCTTGGGTTTTCTGTAAGTCTTCCTGAACAAAGATGCAGGATATTTATTACAAATTATGTATCCTGAAAATGTGTCATCTAATCTCAGTTTGGTAAATTCCTGCTCCATCGTGCTCTTGTTACGTAAATGTGCTCAGATAAGGGTGAATTGTCACACTAACCAGCTGTTTGGTTTTAGTACAAAGTGCGGGCTTCAGTCTCTTCATCTATAACACAGAGGAGATGCAAAAACTCACAGCCTTTCAAACTGGGCTCCCCGTAGGACTCTAGATTTCATAGAAGGGCTTCATGGTCTAATTTGAGGAACAAGGGCCACTACCAGGCTTCAACTAGAGAAGCTCCATTTCTATCTATTTGTATCTATGAAACTCCATTTGATACATCCAGATTGTATCTATTATACATCTGGAGGCTAATAATAGTTCGTTGAAAAAGGAATGAGACTGGATGTCAGTAAAATGGCAGAGTAGGCAGTTCCAAACACCTGTCCCAAAAGAGCACTATTCACAATAGTCAAAAATCGGGAATAGCATCGAAGTCCATCAATAGATGAATGGATAAACAAATTGTGGCATACAATGGAATAGTATTCATCCATAAAAAGGAAGTACTGATATATACAATGTGGATGAGCCTCCAAAACATTATGCTACGTGAAAGAAGCCAGATGCAAAAGGCCACATATTGTATGATTCCATTTATGTGAAATATCCAGAATAGATAAATCCATAAAGATGGAATGCACATTGGTGGTTGCCCTGGGTTAGAGGAGGAGGGAATAGGGAGAAACTGCTTAATGTGTATGGGGTTTTACTTTGGAGTGACAGAAATGTTTTGGAACTAGCTAGAGGTGGTGGTTGCACACCATTGTGAATATACTAAATGCCACTGAATTGTTCACTTTAAAATGGTTCATTTTACCTCAATAAATTATTATTATTTTTAAAAAGGATTGAGAACTGTTAGGTTAAATGATAGTTAAGGTCCATCTCAGCTCTAAAATTGTACAACTATGACTCTATGAAATAAACATAGTTTTCAAAAGTGTAACAAGTACCAAGGAAAACATAGACAGAAGGGGCTCTGTGAGTTCAAGTGAAGAGTTGGGGGCATAAGGAAAAGCTTCACAAAGAAGGAGACATTTAAGACAGATTTGGAGATAGGAATTTGTAGAGGAGCATTTGGTGGGAGAATTGGGTCCATGCAGGGGATGGGGATCTAGGGCTGGAAATGTGGGTCTGAGCCATACTGAGGAAGACCTTCAATGCAAGGGTAAAAATGTTTACACTTCATTTGGACTCAAACAGATTATCTTTAAAAGTTTCAGAGTAGACAAGCTCCAAACAATTCCAACAAGAATTTGAATCCTACCTTACCCTCGTTGTGCAGGCCTCAGAGTATAAGGGGAAAGCTGTAGAGATGCAGAACAGTGAAGGTCAAGACTATAAAACCAGACTGCCTCAATGTGAATCCTGGCTCTGCCACACTACACGGTGAACTTAGGGAAGTCACTTAACTTTTCATGCCTCAGTGTCATCATCTGTAAAATGGAAACAATGCCCACCTCATAGAATTGTTGTCAGGACTAAAAAAAGAGCTTAGAATAAGACATGGATCAGAGTGAGTGCTCAATAAATGTTAGCTGCTGTTGTTACTGGAATGAGGGATACGTGTGTTCAGGAAATAATAGGGTTAATGGTGAGAGTCAGACCTGCTGTGTTGCTATTCTACATGGTAACTGAAGAAGTACTTCGTGTGAATTCAATGTTACACTGCACTTGGGAGACTGCAATGTATTATGTAATGTTTATGTAAGAGTAAACATTGGACAAAGAAGATTTGTAAATTTACTAGAGCATGGGATAGAGACCATTAACCAGGAGTGGGTAAGAGGTGAATAATAATATCAAGATGATGACCTTTGAAAGTATCCTCACATGACCTTGGCGTTTTCACTTGCCCAGATTCCTCAGGAATATATGGCAATAAGTCTGATCGCAGGGAAGTCATTACTTTGGAATGGACATATTGGTGAAAAAATTGAAGGGAAACCACATGGAGTGAGCAAAGTCTGGCAAAAGGATATTGCATTGGTTGGGGACACCTGTTTTTATCAGCAAGACTGACACAGTGTTTGAGCGGAAAGGGACAGAGCTGAAGCTGAGGTCAACTTCTGAATTCACAGGAAGTGCTAGCTGTTGTAGTGACAGCACAAGGTTCTGCAATAAATTCACCCCCAAAGCAAGAATGCAAGCCTTTTGTATCAGTCAGTCAACAAATCTATTGCACATCTATTATGGCCCAGATGATATGGTAGTTTCCAGGGATATGCTGATAAAAAAAGAGAAACAATCTCTGACTTTGTCACAGTCTAACAAGGGAGAAAGAATTAAGTGCTTTGATGTCTGAAAGGCATTTCAAAATCAATGTGTACAAAACTGAATTCCAGAACAGCCCTCTGGGTTTCTTCTAGATTTCCTTTTGTAGTAAATTCTATAAGGTAGAATTCATCCTTGACAACTTTTTCTCCTTACCTCTACATCCAATTCATCAGTATGTCTTGTATGTTTTGCCTCTTAAATATCTTTTAAATTCATCTACTTTTTTCATCTTCAAGTTCCTGGCATGGTTCAAGCCACCATCTTCTGGAGCTGAGCAAAAACCTCCCAACTGATATCTCATATCCACTCTGTCTTCCCTCCAATCCATTCTTGACTTAGAGGTGTGTTCAAGACAAAGTGCGAAATCTTTCATCTGGCCTACAGATCCTTTCACGATCTGCTTACTACCTACTTCTCCACCCTCGTCATTTTCTTGCCACACTGGCCTCTTGATTTCCTCAAACTTGGCATGTGCCCTCCTGCCACAGGCTTTACCTATGCTGTCCCCGCCTGACCTTCTCATCTCCTAGTTAACTCCTGTTCATTCTTAGGATCTCAGCTTTAGCATCACTTCCTTGGAGAAATCTTCCCTCATTGGCCAGATCAGATCTTCCTGTTAATAACTTCTCTTAGCACTATGCATCCTGTCTTCATAGCATTTACATAATTAATAATTATAGATTTATTTGTGTGATTATTTAATTAAGTTCTGTCTCACCAAGTAGACTGAGCTTCAAGAGGGCAGACCCCCATCTGTTTATCATTTTTTATCCAGTGTCTACCACAGTGTCTAGCCATGCATTTGCTGAATGATTAAATAAAAGAAAGAATGAATTACCAATAAACTATTGCAAGTGCTCTGTGCTCTCACAACAATCTGAGCCATTGGGGAAGGCTTCCATGAAGTTATGATATTCCAACAGATATTGAGAGAATGACTAGGAATTAGATAGGTGAAGAGAACAGAGAAACACTCCAGACAGAGGGAACAGCATTGAGATGAGAGTGAGCACAAAACAGTGATAGATTAGTTCACATCCAGTGTTGCTCGAGGGAAAAGCAAAGGAAGGTCAGTGCTCAGTGGTGGTGGAAATATTAACAGTGGCCAGAGAAGCATGTAGAGCCTTTATTCCTATTGGATTTTATTTCTATGGGCAGTGAAAAACCATTAAAGTTTTTACAAGTTAAATGCCATGTTTGGTATATAAAATGTCGTTTAAAAGATTACTCAGGATTAAGTAAGAAGAACGGAAGAGAAACTGAGAAAGGGAGACTGTTTTGGAGGCCATGGCTGTGGTTTGGATGAGAGGCTGTGTTACCGCCCAACGTGGGGCCTTCTGCTCGCCGCAAGACATGCCAATAGTCAAGAGGCAAGGTGATAGGAGAAAATGGACTTTTAGTTATAGCTTGCTAGCAAGAGGGAAGATGGCCGACTCATGTCCAAAAGAACCATCTTAAGGGGGCACGAAATCTTACAGCAGTTATATAGGCCATTGGGTTATAGGGGAGGGGGTTAGGAATGTTGACCTTCTGGTGTTACAGACTGGGAGTGCCACACCAGATCTTTCAGTTTTCACTGATGATGGCTATCAGCATAGATTCTCTGTTCAGGGGTCATCACATTCATAAGGAACTCAAAAAAGCAGTTATCATCTTATCGCACCTGGGAGGTACATGCACAAGCAGGGGTCGTAAAATCTACAGAGCAGTTAGATCTCCTGGAGGGTGCATATCCAGCTGGGTTAGTTTGTCAGAGGTCGTTCAAAGTTACAATAGAGCTTTTCTTTTCTACAATATGGCTTCCCTTATGTCAACCTTGTCTTGAACTGGTATCAGCTGTGATAGCCTGGATTAGCGTAGAGTAGAACTGGAGAGAAGCAGATGAAAGAACATTTAGGAAATAGGATAAAGCTTTGTGAAAATACAACAGTGCAGAGCGTCAGGGGGCTGTCTGAAAGAAATTTCACTCAACTGTTAATAGTTATCATTAGGAGATGCAGGGCAATACCAAGGCATGGCTTCAAGGGATCCTGGCCCTTGCCCCATAATGTTTTTTTACCCCAAATAACAACATAATTGAGGTAAAAACAGTGTGCTACTTACAATGCAAATTACAACCTCAAGATAAGTCTTGTAGCAATTTCTTTCAACCTCTAAATTCCTCCTATACAAATTTGGCCCCAAGAAGCCATCATATGTGCTACTATAACTTTTAAACCAACATTTTAGAATAGCATTTAAGAGTATTTTCATATTTCACTTCATTTAATAATCACAACTTTATAGTTTCCCAATCTTTCCAGACAGAAAATGGAAGTATAATAAAGAAAAAAATCTCACCCCAAATTACAGAGTTGGAAATGGCTGAGCCAGCGTTCAAATCCAGATGGGTCTGATTGCAAGGCCCAGACTTCTCATCATAAAACCCCCTGGGTCCTTTCCTCCACCATGTGGCAAACTGACATGCTGGGCAGCTTCTCCTAAAAGTAGTTTGGAGCCCAGGCCTCAGTGCTAATGGGCATTAGCATTTCTCTTTGCATTCATCCCCAGACATCCTTTCAGCTTGGCTTACTCTGACACCATATTTCCTATAGCAAAGGAAATGCTGTGGAATATGGGAGCTTTCAGATGTGGACTTGATTGAAATGGGTGAAGTTTGTTTTCTTTTATGTTCTTTTTCTCTCTCATGCTTTCATAAGCTAGTGGATCCAGATGGCTGGAATCACCAATTAAAAACAAAGAGAACACTAAGGAAGGAGCAAGGAAGAGAGAAAGAGATACCAAGTGGTAATTAGGGATGAGACAGCTGAAATGGCTTCATGATGGTAAAGATTTTTTCATTCCATAAGAATGTGTGTGCAAATTTAAGTCTTTTTCTCCTTTTTCACTGTAAAGGCAATTTAACATTAATAAATTGCCACTAGAATTCTTTATTTCTGTAAGAAAACGTGTGCTGGTGGATGTTTCCACAGTAATCAATGTGTGTCATTTAAATTACAGATTGGCTGATGTAAAAAGGTTGAAAAAGCCAGGTGGCATAGAGGCTTTGCTCAGGCTTCCCAGGTCCTCAAACCTGTGGTCAGGCAATGTGTGTGGCTAGTCCAGAGGCTGCTGCTTGGAAGGCAGACATCATCAAGGTCTGCCAGCCTCATTCCAAAGCAATTCACAGAGGAAGGCGTAGCACTTTGGAAACATTTTGATTGCCCAGTTTCTTGTTTGGTAAAGCATATGTCAATGATAAACTTCCCTCAACTTCCAGTTAGAAGCAGAAGTGAAGGAGGCAGAGGGAGTGAGGGAGGGGAGGTGGAGGAAGAGAGACAGAGACAGAAGAAAAAGAGAAAAGGGAAACAGAGAATAAGGGGACAGCATAGAAAAACAAGGAAAGATGGGGAGGGGGAGTGGGAGGAGTCAGGAGAGAGGAGGGAGAAGAGAGAGGGAAAAGGAGAGAGAGGCCTTATACGGGAAAAACTAGGGACAAGAATTACAGGCCACTTCAGAAAGAAATGTAGTTATATTGCTTTCTGATACCTGAAATATTGCAAAATAGGTTAAATAACTTGCTCTTATATACTAGATTCACTAGTAGCAAATTTAGAGAGAGCTCTAAAATGATTTGTAATTAGCTTTACACTTGCTTGTATCTAATAGAGAGCTTTGAATATGTTTGAAAGCAGATTTACTCAAGTTTATAGAATCAATTTGTTTGAGAAATTTGGAGGGTTTTTTTCCACAGGTGAACTTTCCATAGATAAACTTCAGCTAAGTCACTCTCCAAATTACCACAAATTCTGACTCATGAAATCCAAATGATTGATGATTGGCTTTATTCTTCATCCTCAAAACAAGTTTATTTCCCCCTGTGGTTTCATGTTGAATGAAGTTGAAACAAAATGTTGAAAAGTGATAGAAAATGAATGTAGCCTCTCCTTCCTTCAAGCTTGTTCTACATTCAATTTTGTGCTTTCCCTTCCATATTTCTTCATTGAGATCTGGCTGCCAGGTATCATCCCGAACTACTGAGGGCTAAGTTGCACACTGTCCTCTCCCAGAAGGTCATCTCCTTGAGGGCAAGGATTCTGTCTTGGTCACCCTAGGCGTGGTACATCTCAGGGCATGATTCCTATTTGTTGATAGACATAGTTGACCTATCTGCATCCTAGGCTGGCTTTTACCATGGCAGCAAATAACAGGCACTGCACTCTCTTAACATCTGGATTCCTCAGGGTTGCCATCCTTTAACTGATTCTGGTATTAACCATACTTAGAACTACAGCTCTACCTAACTTCTCTACTGTTCTGATCCAGGTTGTGTCCTGGACTCTGTTACTCACTATACCTGTCCTGGTCTTGGCTCCATTTCATGATACTGCTTTCACTGGTGTGCATCCATCCAAGGTGTTTCTGCTAAGTTTTTGGTGATCAGTAATGAGACTTCCTTTAAGTGAGCTGCCAGAGAAGGGATCAAATACTGGAGATAACTGGATATCATGTAAACAGACCAAACTTCACGTCTGATCTAAACTGCTTGTTCTCAAACCTTAGTGCACATAAGAATCACCTGGATACTATGAACAATTATATAACAACAAATTAGATAACTTAGAAGAAATGGATAAATTCCTAGAAACATATAACCTACCAAGACTGAATCAAGAAGAAATAGAAAATCTGAATAGACCAATTACTAGTAAGGAGATTGAATCAGTAATCAAAAATCTCCCCCCAAAAAACAAGTACAAGACTAGATGTCTTCACTGGTGAATTCTACCAAACATTTAAGAAAGAATTAATACCAATCATTCTCAAACTCTTCTGCAAAATAGAAGAGGAGGGAACACTTCCAAACTAATTTTATAGGGCCGGCACTATCCTGATACCAAAGACAGGACAGGATACTACATGAAAAGAAAATTACAGGCCAATATCCATGAATATAGATGCAAAAATACTCAACAAAATTGAACTGATTTGAACAGCACATTAAAAAGATCATACACCATGATCAAGTGGAATTTATTCCAGAATGCAAGGATGGTTCATCCACAAATCAATAAATGTGACACACCACATTAACAAAATGAAGGATAAAAATCATATGATCATCTCAACAGATGCAGAAAAAGCATGACAAAATTTAACATCCTTTCATAATAAAAACTCTCAACAAATTAGGTAGAGATGGAATGTACCTCAACATAATAATGGCCATATACAACATGCCCATAGCTAATGTCATATTCAATGGTGAAAAGCTAAAAGCTTTTCCTCTAAGATCAGGAATAAGATGAGGATACCTACTCTTGCTACTTTTATTCAGCATAGTACTGGAAGTCCTAGCCAGAGCATTTAGGCAAGAAAAAGAAATAAAAGACATCCAAATCAGAAAGGAAGAAGTAAAATTATCATTGTTTGCAGATGCCATGATATTATATATAGAAAATCCTAACAACTCCACCAAAAAACTGTTAGAACTAATAAATTTGATAAAGTTGCAGGATACAAAATCAATGTAAAATATTAGTTGTGTTTCTACACACTAACAAACTATCAGAAAGAGAAATTAGGAAAACAATTCCGTATATAATAGTATCAAAAAGAATAAAATACTTAGGAATAAATGTAATCAAGGAGGTGAAAGATCTGTACGCTGAAAACTAGAAAAAATTGATGAAACAGGCTGGGCCTGTGGCATAGTGGTTAAGTTCAGCATGCTCTGTTTCGGCAGCCCAGGTTTGCAGGTTCAGATCCTGGCATGGACCTACACCTCTCATTAGCCATGCTGAGGTGGCGACCCACATACAAAGTAGAGGAAGAGTGGCACAGATGTTAGCTCAGGGCTAATATTCCTCAAGGAAAAAAAAGAGGAGGATTGTCAACAGATGTTAGCTCAGGGCCAAATCTTTCCACAAAAAAAAAAAAAAAAATTGATGAAAGAAATTGAAAAAGATGCAAAAAAAAATGGGAAGATATCCCATGTTCATGGGTCAGAAGAATTAATGTTGTTAAAATGTCCATACTACCCAAAGCAATCTGCAGATTCAATGCAATCCCTATTGAAAATTCAATAACATTTTTTGCAGAAATAGAAAAAAACAATGCTAATATTCGTATGGAACCACAAAAGACTCTGAATAGCCAGAGAAATCCTAAGAAAGAAGAACAGCTGGAGGCATCACACGTCCTGATTTCAAATTATATTACAAAGCTATAGTAATCAAAACAGTATGGTATTAGCATAAAAACAGACACATAGATCAATCGAACAGAACAGAGAGCCCCGAAATAAACCTATGCATGCGTGATCAATTAATTTACAACAAAGGAGCCAATAATATACAATGGGGAAAGTATAGTCTCTTCCATAAATGGTGTTAGGAAAATGATATCTACATGCAAAAGAATGAAACTGGACCCCTATCTTACACTATACACAAAAACCACCTCAAATGGATAACAGACTTGAAAGTAAGACCTGAAACTGTGAACTCCTAGAAGAAAACAGGGAGGAGTAAGCTCCTTGACATTGGTCTTGGCAGTGATTTTTTGGCTTTGACACCACAGGCAAAGGTAAGAAAAGCAAAAATGAACAAGTGGGACTGTATCAAACTAAAAAGCTTCTGCACAACAAAAGAAACCATCAGCAAAATGAAAAGGCAACCTATGGAATAGAATAAAATATCTGCAAACCACATATCCAATAAAGAGTTAATATCCAAAATATATAAGGAACGTATATAACTCAATAGCAAAAAAATTAATAACCTGATTAAAAAACGGGCAAAGGACCCAAACAGACATTTTCCAGAGATGTACTAAGGGCCAATAAGTACGTGAAAGATGCTCAACGTCACTAATCATCAGGGAAACGCAAATCAAAACCACAGTGATATATCACCTCATACCTGTTAGAATGGCTACTACCAAAGAGACAAGAGATAAATACTGGTGAGGATGTGGAGAAAAGGGAACCCTTGTACACTGTTGGCTGGAATGTAAACTGGCACAGCCACCTTGGAAAACATTATGGAGGTTCCTCAAAAACTTAAAAATGTAACTACCATATGATCCAGCAATCCTGCTTCTGAATATATATCCAAAGGAAATGAAATTATTATCTTGAAGTGATAGCTACACCCTCATGTTCATTGTAGCATTATTCACAATTGCCAAGATATAGAAACAACCTTAGTGTCCATCAATGGATGAATGGATAAAGAAAATTTAGTGTATATATATATATAAATATATGTATTTTAAAAATGTATGTGTTTATGTGTATATATATATATATATATATACATACTCACACAGTGGAATATTATTCAGCCTTAAAAAAGAAGGAAATCTTGCCATTTGAGACAACATGGATGAACCTGGAGGGCATTATGCAAAGTGAAATAAGCCAGATAGAGAAAAATAAATACTGCATGGTATCACTTATATGGGGAATCTTAAAAGAAAAAAAAGTGGAACTCATAGAAACAGGGAGTAGAAAAGTGGTTGCCAGGGGCTAGCAGGTAAAGGAAATAGGGAGAGGTTAGCAAAAGGGCACAAATTTTCAGTTATAGGATGAATAAGATCTGAAGATCTAATGTATAGCATGGTGACTACAGTTGATAATACTGTATTGTATAATGGAAATTTGCTAAGAGAGTAACTTAAGTGTTTTCACCAAAAAAAAAAAAAAGGTAAATTCATGAGGTGATGGATGTGTTAATTAGCTTGATGGAGGGAATTCTTTTACAGTGTATACCTATATCAGATCATTATGTTGTATACTTTAAATATATTACAATTTTATCTGTCAATTGTACCTCAAAAAAGCTGAAAAAAAAAGAATCACCTGGGGATTAAATTCCTTGGCTTCACCTCCAGGGCCTCCGATTCACTAAATGGAGGGGGTGGGAGGAATACCTGGGAATTTGCATTTAAGTAAATGATGCTGATGAGGTGGTCCTAAACCATCTTTAAGAACAACCCAGACTTAACTTTTCTAGTGTTCAGCCTCACTTCACTTCCAGTATCTGTACACTTCTCATTTTTGGCAGAGTCCCTACCTAAGCTATTTACTGCATGAATTCTTCTGGATTTCATTTTATTTAGCTTGTCACATAGTTTAGAATTAGGTCAAGCTAAAGTGAGTTAGGCGAGAAGTAAGAGAAAGCAATATTAGCCAGAAAGAAAATCAAAAGACACAAGGTTACTCTTACCAAGATAACTCTTTTTATACTTTTTCATGGGAAAAATTTTTTTAATTTGAATATATGAAGCCAAGAAACAGAAGAGCTTCTTGGGATCCAGTTGCCTTTCAAACTCCATTCATTCATGTGTTTTGAATTGAGAAAACTGGAGCTATAACAGTGGTGTTAGCAAAGCCACTAGACTGTTTAGTCATTGTCTGGAATCTTCTGATTTAGGAAGTCCCAGCACTGCTTTCAAAATCATACAGGTTTTCAATCATTCCAAGGGATGTCATGAAGTTCTCAAAACCAATTTAATTTCACTTTAACTTCATTTAAACAGAGCAATTTCTATTTAAATAAAACAATATTTATGATGCAATTAAAAAATAAGTTATGAAATAATGTCCAATATGATTCTTTCCTGTAAAAATAGTTGATATATGTCTCTTTAAAAATTATTTATTTATTTAGAAAAAACATCTAAAAAGATATTCACTAAAATGTCAACAATGATTCTCTCTGAAGAATACAAATCTAGATGAATTTCAAATTTTCCTTTTTTCTTTTCTGTGTTTTTTCCCAAATTTTTCTAAATTAACATATAACAATAAATATGAAATAGGGGAAAAAAATATCTTCCTGGACAGCAGTTCTGAGTTACAAATCTAAAATAGTTGGAATTCACTGTGTCACCTCTCAGTTCGTAATCAATCTCTCCATTTTCAAGAACATCTTTTCTCTTAAATAGTTTCTTTTCCCCAGATTATTCTTCCTCAGAGACATTATTTAAAAATACACCTGGTACAATGGATGTCCCTTTTGTATTTCCTTTCCTTCTGGTTACCAACCCTTGGATGGCTTTCCATAGAAGTTTTCTCCCCTGTGCACACCACACCCCCCAACAGCATCACATTACTTATACAAAATCTGTGGCTGTTATTATTTTTTAAATTGTTTTCTTTCTGATTTTAAGTAATGCATACTAATTTATGCAAGAGAAGAGAAAACTGAACACATATGATTCACTCCATTTCCACTGGCAAGAATTTGGTCACATAGCCATGCCCACTGCAAGGGAGACTGGGAAATGTACTCTGTAATTGGGAGGTCATGTGCCCAGGAAAAAGGGAAAATAGGTTTTGATGGTACAACTAAGGTTCTGCCATAGTACAAAAAATATATACAGGCTTACAAAAGAATACAAACATATAAATATAAAAGACTAGATAAATGTAAACTAAAACAGTACAATGGTCATTGTTGGTCTCTCTTGTTGGTAAAGATTTTTATAAATAATAATAATTGCTGATGAGAATATAGTGAAATGAGCATTTTCCAAACATTTCTGGTAAAAGTGTAAATAGGTATTACTTTTCTGGAAAGCAATTTGGCAATGCATAATGAGAAGTTTTTAAATTTCTTACTCTTTGATTCAGTAATCCCACTTCTAGGAATCTATTCTTACAAAATAATTGGAGATGAAGATAGAGAAAAGTAAGATAGAAATATTCAATAACAAGAGAATTATTAAATAATTCACGCAGCAAACACACAGTGGAATATTATGCAGCTACTAGAATCACATTTTGAAACTCACAAGAAAATGTTCATGTTGCAATGTTAGCAGGGGGAAAAGGATGATTCAAACTTTTGAATTTACTATGATCTCAACTTTAAAATAAACATATTACTAGAAGTTAAAATACCACAAAGTAAGATTGGTATGTGGAAGAATTTTGCTTTCTTTGTTATTTGTTTTCTATAGATAATATATTTTCTATTATTAGAATGTATTTTAAAATTTTATAATACAGTAAATGTTAGTTAGAAATCACCAAAGTGGAAGATAATGCCCTAGGGCTGCCAGTCCCGGGTGAAGACACAGGGCTGCCTTCCGGCTTCAGAGGACTCAGAACAGACACACAGGAACCTCATACCCAGAGAAGAGGTCACTAAGGGTTGAAGTATGAGATCTCAATAATTCAAAATTGTCTGCTTTATAATTTTATCTCTGGCACAGCATAACTACTGCAATATCATTTTCTCTACCTTATTCATTAGGAAACTTTCGATTGTAAGTATCAGAAACCAGTCTAAACACAACCAATCAAAACCGTAAAAAAGGTACAGAACTATCTCATAGCATTCAAGGATTCCAGAGTTTTGGAAAGGTGATTGAACCAGGGTCTAGAAAGCTGTGGAGATCTCTCTGCTTTTTCCCAGAGATCTGCTTTATTCTTCTCTCTCTATGTGAACTAGCCTCCTCTTTTTCTCTGCTCCACATGATAGACATAATATGGTTTTGATGTCTCCCAAGGCTAATGCTACAGTTCCCGTCTCAGAAGATATCTGAATCTCTTTCCCAGACCCAATTTCAAATTCCCAGGAAGAAGACTCTAATTGGCTCAGTTGCCTATTTTTAGTCTTACCAACTATGGGCAATGTGGCAGGTCATAAACAGAGTTGCTAGGAGCAGACTGCTGAGAATGGAGGCCACAGTGAAAGGGACCTCACTGAGCTGGGCAGATAGTTGGAGGTATCAATATGAACTCAGGGTTTTAATTTAGATAGATGATAGATTAGATAGATAGATAGATAGACAGACAGGTAGATAAAGAGATGTGTGTGTGTGTATACACTGAGAAATAGAAATGAGGCTTGTGACATCCAGAAACTGCCTGGCATTCCAACTAGGCCTTGATGTTCTCCTTTTAAATATAAATGACCTCACGAGCACCAACATCAGACAAGGCCACTCTGTGACCATCACATGGCATCCAAGGATAGAAATGTCACATAAAAAAAACAAGACACTTTGTAACTTTCTTTAAGCACAGACAAAAAAAACGAGGTCACTGTGAAAACCGCAAAAGTAACTAAACATCCCCCTATTTTGGCTATGATGTTGACTGCTTCTTTACAGATTATAACCTTTAACCTCCCTCTAGTCTTCTCTCCTTCTAGATAAAATTTATTAAGATTCCCAATCAGAGAATTACCCCACTTATTAATAGCATCCATTCCAGAGCATAGTCCCATTTCCTTAAACCCTTCCCCAAAACACCTGACACTAGCCCAAATATTATAAGTTCATTCTAGGATCCGGCCCCCTGGCATAGTGGTTAAGTGCGCGCACTCCTCTGCCTGCGGCCTGGGTTCGGATCCTGGGCGTGCACTGACACACCGCTTGTCAGGCCATGCTGTGGTGGTGTCTCATATAAAGTGGAGGAAGATGGGCACGGTTGTTAGCCCAGGGCCAGTCTTCCCCAGCAAAAAGAGGAGGATTGGCATGGATGTTAGCTCAGGGCTGATCTTCCTCACAATAAATAAATAAATAAATAAATAAGTTCTTTCTAACATCCTCTTACTAAGGATGACTCATGATTCTTCAAAGTGTGTAGCCTCCCTCATTGCAATCAGTAATAACGATTCGTTCGACTCCAAGTGTGTGTTCCTGGTGGCCTTTGGTTGGAGGGCATTGACATAGAGTGTGTGTGTGTGTGTGTGTGTGTACACATTTTTTTTCCTAAATCTGTCTGCTGAGAGGGTCTAAAAGCAATGACACTCTGACAGCTGTGAGCACCCCTAACACCAACATATTAGATTCTATATATCATTCTCCGATAAAAGGCAACGGGACTCTTTACAGAAAAGGCTGATTCAAGGATGAGGGCAGGGAAAGTAAAAGACGAGCCTAGAACATCTTGTTGTGCCAGGAAGTAAGGAAAGACAAAAAAAAAAAAAAAAATTATGGAAACTTGTCAAAAGGACAGCTTGAAGGAGCTCCTGATTACCAAATTTGAGAAAATTTGAACAACAAAATAATAAAGTTAGCAATGGATTATAGTTTACAAAATAAGATAAGACTCCAAAGTCCATATTGATATAAATAATTGAATAAATAAATAAATGAGAGAGAAGGAATAGCTCTTACGTACATTAGAATTCTGACTAATAAATGTTGAAGAAATGATGGAAATAGAAAATTATCATTTAGCAAACACCAAATGTTTCAGGCAAGTATCATCAACACATTATAAAAAAATTAGTGGGCAAAAGTATAAGAAATAGGATATTTTCATGGTCTTAAAATATCTCGCCACAAGATATTTATTAATTAAAGGGAAAAATAGTAACTTTAGAGTGGAGAAAACTAGCAAACATGACCTTAATCGTGTCATAAAAGTAACATCACTAGTAATGGGCAAAATCTTACTCATGTGCCTCCTGATGCCACACTGAGAAAATCACATCACTTCTGTAGTAATCTTAATCATGAAGAAACATCTGACACACCCTAATTGAGGAATATTCTACAAAAATAACTGGCCAGTACTGTTCAAAAGTGCCAAAGTCATAAAAGACAAAGACAGACTGTAAGATTGTTCCAGATTAAAGGACACATGAAAACTAATGGTAATGTATGATCCTGGACCAGAAAAAGGACATTAATTGGTAAAATATGAATAAGGTTTATAGATTAGATAATAATATTATATCAATGCTAGTTTCCTGGTTTTGATAACTGTACTGTGGTTATGTAAGACGGTAACATTTAGGGAATCTGGATTATGGGTATCTGAGAATTCTTAATACCGTTTTTAAACATTTTCATAAATCTGTAATTATTTCAAAATGAAAAATTATTTTAATTTAAATATTAAAAAGGAGACCCTATTTCTATGCTCTTACCCTTTTTTACCCATGTATTAAATTAACAGAAAGGCAGTTAATCTTTAAGCCTTCAAAAGCCACGTATCATAAATGCCTCTTTAGGGAATAGTTATCACATATGTTAGATGAGGAAAATTGCAAATAAATATATACTGCAAATAAATATATACTACCTAAATGTCAAATTTCAGTCACATCCAGTCTCAAAAGATACTAGTGTTCTTATTATATGGAATCAGAAAAATTGCCCAGGCAATTATTTACATTGCAGCTTTTTCTTGTTTTTTCTCCTGTTTTCTTGTTTTTCCTAATTTCTCACTACTATTGCATTTTAAATTGTTTCTGTTTCATTTATTTTCATTTCTTACATGACTGTGTTTTTTAATATTTTTCAGAAAAATATTTTTAACAAAATAAATTAATTGACACTCATAGAAATCACCCATAATCCCATCTCATTAAAAAAATTATCATTTTATTTACATATGTAAAAACAAACCATATGCATTTTCAATACTGTCAATGTCACAAGGCAGAAATATGATTATAACTGTCATTAGTTTACATTTGTCATGCCTAAGGCTATATCTATCCAAAGCCACAGAAAAATACAATCAGCCAGATGTTTGGGTCTAAAAAAAGGCAAATATATGGCTATTAGAAACACCTGGTGTTTGTGTAGATTATTCCAATTTTACTCAAATGTTTAGCTTCATCTAGGCATAGTCAGTGTGTTTCATTTCCCTGGGTAGATAAACGCAGATTCTCTCACTCTCCACTATCTCCAGAAACACCTGTACATATGTAATACTATTGGTTGTTGACACTTCAAGACGAAGGGCTCTCTCTCACATTAATGTTAACTAACACTAGTATGTTTTAAAATAATCTTCATCGTCCTGTCAAATCCTAGGAAGTGATCAAAAACATAGTCTTAAAGAGATTCCTTGTTCATAGTAATTAATCAGCCTTGGACTAGGGTCAACTCAAAGTTTGAAGTAATGCCAGTGGCCTGGAGTGGCAATGTTCTAATATATTTAGAATACCTTTTCTTTCCCATTGGAAGCAGAGAGGGCAAACAGTAACACCAACCACCTAGCCCCAAAACTTCAGTGACAATATAGGCCTTTAGTTGGTTCTGACATCATCTTGTCTCCCTGGGGAGTCTCCCTATCAGAAGGTGCCCCAGCCCTGTAGCAGAAGTCCTAGGGTATGTTATGAATGGCCCTGGTCAGCACCAGGAAGTAACCGTAAAATTCTGTTATAAAAATTACAGCATTAAATGAATGTGAGGGGCTTTTATAATCATCATTACGATTACCTCTTGGTCTGCTATAAGGCTCCTCCCAAAACCTATGTCTTAGTCAGCACCACAGTCCTGCTACATAAGCAACCACTAAAGGATACACAAAGCATCACCTAGTATGCCTGTTCCTAGAATTACGAAGGCGTGAGAATGAGGGTAGTGCCAGTTGTGAGTGTGTGTATGTCTGCGTGTGCGTTTGAAAAAATGCTAAGTACTAACCCCCATATATCGTATTCTGATGCCAACTTGCTTCATTTTAGAAGGCATAGCTGTCCTTGAACTGAAGGAGTAAGTGCTACTTGATATGCAGAGTGTAGACATCTTTTTTTTTTTTGTGAGGAGGATCAGCCCTGAGCTAACATCCGTGCTAATCCTCTTTTTTTGCTGAGGAAGACTGGCTCTGAGCTGACATCCATTGCCTAATCCTCCTCCTTTTTTCCCCCAAAGCCCCTCAGTAGATAGTTGTACGTCATAGTTGCACATCCTTCTAGTTGCTGTATGTGGGACAGGGCCACAGCAAGGCCGGAGAAGCGGTGCGACGGTGCGCACCCGAGATCCGAACCAGGGCCGGCAGTAGCGGAGCGCGCGCACTTAACCACTAAGCCACGGGGCCGGCCCCGAGTGTAGACATGTTATACATTCCTCTGTGTTAGAAACACTAACAGCCTCCAATGAGAGGGACTCCTTAAAATAACCAAGAATATAAATCAAGCCATCACATAAGAAATAATGAATCAGACTTGAAGAAATGGGGACACGTCATATTTATTTTTAAATACCTTTATTGAGATATAGTTAACATACAAATGAATTGCACATATTTGAAGCATAAAGTACAAGATTTGACATATGATTGCATCCATGAAATCATCCACACAATCAAAATCATGAACATATCCAACCACCAAAGTTTCCTCATGTCCTTTTTATTTTTCAATTGTAGTAAAAAACACATAACATAAAATTTACCATACTAACCATTTTTTTAGTGTACAGTACAATAATGTTGACTATACACACCATCTTGTGCAAGAAATATCTAGAATTTTCTCAAACTGTTCTTGCAAAATGGAAACTCTAGATCCATCGAACAAAAACTCCCCTTTTCCCTCTACCCCAGCCCCTGGCAACCATCATTCTATTTTCTAAGAGTTTGACTTCTTTAGATACCTCATATAAGTGGAATCATACAGTATTTGTCTTTTTATGACTGGCTTATTCCACTTAGCACAATGTCCTCAAGGTTCATCCATGTTGTAGTATATGAAAAGATTTCCTTCTTTTTAAAGGCTGAATAATATTCCACTTTATGTACATACCATATTTTCTTTACCCATTCATCCATCAATGGACATTTAGATTGTTTCTACATATTGGCTATTGTGAATTAAACTGCAATGAACCTGGGAGTGCAAATATCTCTTCAAGATCTAGTTTTCAATTCTTTTGGATATATATCCAGAAGTGGGATGTTGGATCACATGGTAATTCTATTTTTAATTTTTTGAGGACTCTCCATACTGCTTTCCATACCAACTACTCCATTTTACGTTACCACCAGCAGTGTACAGGATTCCAATTTCTCCATATCCTCATCAACACTTCTTATTTTCTGTTTTTTTTTCTTGCTGTTGTTGTTGTTTATAGTAGCCATCCTAATAGGGGTAAGGTGATATGTCGTTGTGGTTTTGATTTGCATTTCCCTGATGATTAGTGATGTTGAGCATCTTTTCACATGCTTGTTGGCCTTTGTATATCTTCTTTGGAGAAACGTCTATTCAAGTCCATTGCCCATTTTTTAATCAGATTGTTATATTTTGTTGTTGAGTTGTAGGAGTTCTTTATATATTCTAGACATTAAGTCCTTATCAGATATATGGTTTACAAATATTTTTTCCCATTCTATAGGTTGCCTTTTCACTCTGTTGACTAGTTCCTTTGCTGCTCAGAAGTTTTTAAGTTTGATATAGTCCTGTTTTGTCTCTTTTTCCTTGTGTTGCTTGTGCTTTTTGTGCATAGCCAAGAAATCATTGCCAGATCCAATGTCATGAAGCTTTTGCCTTACATTTTCTTCTAAGATTTTTATAGTTTCAGGTATTACATTTAGGTCTTTCATCCAATTTGAGTTAATTTTTGTATATGATATAAGGCAAGAATCCAGCTTCTTTTTTTTTTTTTTGCATGTAGGTACACAATTTTTCCAACACGATTTGTTGAAGATACCATCATTTTCCCATTGTGCATCTTTGGCACACTTGTCAAAGATCGTTTGACCATACACATGAAAGTTTATTTCTGGGCTCTCTATTCTGTTCCATTGGTCTCCATGTCTGTCTTTATGCCAGTACCATACTGTTTTGGTTACTGTAGTTTTGTAGTAAGTTTTGAAGTCAGGAGTTGTAAGGCCTCCAGTTCTGTTTTCCTTTCTCAAGATTGTTTTTGCTATTCAGGGTCCTTTGAGAATTAATATGAATTTTAGGATTTTTTTTCTATTTCTGAAAAAAATGATTTTAGGATTTTGATCGGGATTGCATTGAATCTGTAGATCACTTTGGGTAGTACAGATATTTTAACAATATTATGTTTTCCAATCCATGAACATAGGATGATCTTTTCTTTTATTGATGTCTTTAATTTCTTTCAGCAATCTTTTGTAGTTTTCAGTGTACAAGTCTTTTGCCTCCTTGGATACGTTTATTCCTAAGTATTTTTTTATGCTATTGTAAATGGGATCGTTTTCTTAATTTCCTTTTCAGATTGTTCACTGTTAATGTATAGAAAGAAACACAACTGATTTTTGCATTTTAAGTTTGTACCTGCAACTTTACTGAATTTGTTTACTAGTTCTAACAGTTTTTTTGTGGAATCTTTAGAGTTTTATACACATAAGGTCATGCCATTTGCTAACAGAGATAATTTTACTTCTTTTCTGATTTGGATGCTTCTTATTTCTGTTTCTTTCCTAACTGCTCTGGCTAGGAATTTCAGTACTATGTTGAACAGAAGTGGTGAGAGAGGGAATCCTTGCCTTGTTCCTGATATTAAAGGGGAAGCTTTCAGTTTTTCGCCATTGAGTATGATGTTAGCTGTGGGATTCTCACATTTGACCTTATTAAATTGAAGTAATTTCCTTCTGTTCCTAGTTTGTTGAGAGTTTTTATCATGAAAGGGCATTGAATTTTATGAAATGCTTTCTCAGCATTAATTGAGATGATCTTGTGTTTTTTGTCCTTCATTCTGTTAATGTGGTGTTTTACATTGACTGATTTTTGTATGTTGAGCCACCCTTGCATTCCAGGGATAAATCCCACTTGATCATAGTGTATAATCCTTTTAATGTGTTGTTGATTCAGTTTGCCAGCACTTTGTTAAGTATTGTTGCATCAATATTCAACAGGGATATTGGTCTGCCATTTTCTTTTCTTGTAGTATCTTTGTCTGATTTTACTAATGAAGTAATCCTGGCCTCCTAAAATGAGTTTGGAATTGTGCCGCCTCTTGAATTTTTTGCAAGAGTTTGAGAAGGATTAGCACTAATTCTTCTTTAAATATTTGATAGAACTCTCCAATGAAGCTATTTTATTTTTGGAGAAGTTTTTGATTACTTCTTCAATTTCTCTATTAATTATAGGTCTGTTCAGATTTATTATTTCTTCATGATTCAGTCTTGGTAGGTTGTATGTTTCTAGAAATTTATCCATTTCCTCTAGGTTATCCAGTTTGTTGGGGTCTAATTTTTCATTGCAGTCTCTTATGATCTTTTTTATTTCTGTGGCATCAGTTGTAATGTCTCTTCTTTCATTTCTAATTTTATTTATTTTAGTATTTCCTTTTTTTCTTAGTTAGTCTAGCTGAGGCTTTGTCAATTTTGTTGATCTTTTCAAAAACCAACTCTTAGTTTCATTGATTTTTTGTTTTTCTATTTTCTATTTTGTTGATTCTACTCTAATCTTTATTATTTACTTCCTTATGCTAATTTTGCATTTACTTTATTCTTCTTTTTCTAGTTCTTTGACGTACAAAGTTAGGTTGTTTATTTAAGATCTTTCTTCTTTTATAATGTAGGCATTTATCACCGTAAACTTCCCTCTTAATACTGCTTTTGCTGTATCCCTTACATTTTGGTATATTGTGTTTTCATTGTCTTTTGTCTCAAGATATTTTCTAATTTCCTTTGTGATTTCTTTTTTGACATACTGGTTACTCAAGAATACGTTGTTTAGTTTTTCACCCTGGCGAGCTGCCTTTACTTACTTTCAACAGCAAGAGTGAGCCTTTTCAGATGGCTAGTAAGCATGTGCAGAAAACTGGCTCAACTCTGCAGGACTGAGAGAAACCACACAAACTTGTGCATTTAGCACCACCTTAGGGAAACCAAAAGGGAGGCTGTCAGCACCCAGCCTGGTTTTGCAGAATCAAGAAAAGGCATAAAAGCTCAAGAATTCCCAAAGAGGGAACAAGAAGTGTAGAGCAGTCTTAACCATAGAAAATGTCTGAGAAAGCCTCAGAATCCCTAATAGGACTGACAGAATGTATTTCTCTCCCAAAGCCAGTCAGTAAAGACTGGAGGAGGTGACTGCTTCCTCAAATGTGAAGACAGCCATGTGAGACTTCAAGGACAAGAAAAATCAAAGAAACATGACACCACCAAAGTACAAAATAATTTTCAAGTAACCAACCCCAAAGATATGGAGATCTGTGATTTCACTAATAAAGAATTCAAAATAGTTGCTTTAAGGAAGCTCAATGAGCTACAACACAACAGAAAAAGACAATTCAGTGAAATCTGGAAAACAATACATGAAGAAAATGAGAAATTAACAGAAAGATAGAAATCACCAAAAAGAACCAAACAGAAATCCTAAAGCTGAAGAATACAATGAGTGAAACGAAAAATGCAATAGGGAGTATCAGTAGCAGACTGGATCAAGCAGAAGAAAAACTCTGTGAAGCAAAAGACAGGCCCTTTGGAGTTATATAGTTAGATGAGATTTTTAAAAATGCAACAGAGTAAAGAAAGCCTACGCAAACTATGGGATACTATTAAGGTGTGTCAGGCGAGGAGCCAACCTTCATGAGAGCCCGCTTGAGCATTCTGGGTGCCTTCAGCTTTGGCTGCCCTCCCTAAACTGTCCCCACCCACCTCCCTTTGCTCCTCTTCCTGCAGACCTGAGTATGGTTCCCTCCAAATACCACTTGCTTCTACCTCCACACACACCACAGACTATGTCACCCTCCAATAGAATAAAAGGGGAAAAAGAAAAACATAATCTATGCATTATTGAATTCCTCTAGAGGAGGAGAAGGAGAAAGGGACAGAAAGCTTATTTAAAGAAATGACGGCTCAGAACTTCCCAAATCTAGAGAGAGATTTGGACATCCAAGTTCAAGAAATTAATAGGTCACCCCAAAATTTCAACCCCAAACAATCTTTCTCAAGGCACATTATAATTAAACTGTCTAATATCAAAGACAAAGAGAGAATTTTAAAAGCAACAAGAGAAAAAAAAGTCCTCACATACAATCGGAAACCCCATAAGGCTGTCAGTGGATTTCTCAGCAGAAACCTTGCAGGCCAGGAAAGAGTGAAATGATATATTAAAAGTGCTGAAAGAAAAAAACAACCTGCCAACCAAGAATACTTTATCTGGCAAAGTACTCCTTCAGAAATGAAGGAGATACAAAGACTCCCAAAAAACGAAAGCTGAGGGAATTAATCACCACCAGAACTACTTTACAAGAAATGCTGAAAAGAGTTCTTCAAGCTGAAATGAAAGGATGCTAATTAGTAATATGAAAACATATGAAAATATAAAACACATTGGTAAAGGTAAGTATATAGTCAAATTAATACTCTAAGGCTGTAATATGGTGGTGTGTTAAGCACTTAACTCTAGTATGAAGGTTAAAGGACAAAAGCATTAAAAATAACTATAGCTACAGTAATTTGTTAATGGATATATAGTATAAAAAGACGTGAATGGTGACATCAAAATATGTGGGGGAGTAGTAAAAAGGCAGAGTTTTTATGTGATCTAAGTTGATGTTATCTGCATAACATAGACTGTTATATCTAAAAGATGTCTTATGTGTGCATCGTGGTAACCACAAAGCCAAAACTTACAGTAGATACACAAAAGATACAGAGAAGGAAATCAAACAAAGCATACAACTATGAAAAATCATCAGTTCACAAAGGAAGACAGCAAGAGAGGAGGAAAAAACCAGGGAACTACAAAATGACATGAAACAATTAATAAGATGGCATTAGTAAAGCCTTACCTATCAATAATTACTTTGAATGTAAATGAATTAAATTCTCCAATCAAAAGGCATAGAGAGGCTGAATGGATAAAAAAACAACCTAACAACATGCTCCATACAAGAAACTCACTTTAGCTTTAAGAACACATATAGACTCAAAGTGAAGAGAGGGAAAACGTTATCCTATATAAACGGAGACCAAAGGAGAGCATAGGTCGCTATACTTATATCAGACAAAATAGACTTCAAGCCAAAAACTGAAGCCTAGAAGAAATGGATAAATTTCTAGAAATATACAAACTACCAAGACTGAATCATGAAGAAATAGAAAATCTGAACAGGTCAATTACTAGTAAGATTTAATCAGTAATCAAAAATTCCTCAACAAAGAAAGCCCAGTACCAGATGGTTTCACTGGTGAATTCTACCAAACATTTACAGAAGAATTAATTCCAATCCTTGTCAAAGTCTTCCAAAAAATTAAAGAGGGGGGAACACTCCTAAACTCATTTTATGAGGGCAGCATTACTCTGAAACCAAAGACAGATAAAGACAGTGCAATAAAAAAAAAATTATAGACCAATATCCCTGATGAATATAAATGCAAAAACACTCTACAAAATACTAGCAAACCAAATTCAACAGCACAATAAAAGAATTATACATCATGATTAAATGGGATTTACCCCTGAGATGCAAGGATGGTTCAACATATGCAAATCAATCAATGGGATAAAACACAATAATATAATAAAAGACAAAAATCATATGATCATCTCAACAGATGCAGCCAAAGCATTTGACAATATTCAAACTCTTTTCATGATAAAACTCAACAAACTAGGTATAGATGGAATATACCTCAACATAATAAGGGCTATATAAAACAAACCCACAGCTAACACCATACTCAACAGTGAAAGGTTGAAAGCTTTTCCTCTAAGATCAGGAACAAGACATGGGGGCCCACTTTCACCACTCCTATTCAGCATAGAATTATAAGTACTAGACAGAGCAATTACACAATAAAAAATAAATAAATAAAAGGCATCCAAATCAGAAAAGAATTAAAACTGTCTTACTGCAGATGACATGATCTTATATATAGAAAATCCTAAAGACTCCACCAAAAATCTGTTACAACTAATAAAGAAATTCAAAAGTTGCAGTATACAAAATCAGTTGCATTTCTATACACTAACGATATATTTGAAAAAGAGATAAAGAAAACAATTCCATTTACAATAGAATCAGAAAACAATAAAATACTTAGGAATAAATTTAATCAAGGAGGTGAAAGATCTCTACACTGAAAACTATAAGACATTGATGAAAGAAACTGAAGATGATACAAATAAATGGAAAGGTGGCCCATATTCATGGATCAGAAAAATTAATATTGTTAAAACGTCCATACTACCCAAACCCATCTATAGATTCAATGTAACCTCTATCAAAATTCCAATGGCATTCTTCACGTATATAAAAAAAAATTCCCAAATTTGTATGAAACCACAAAAGACCCCAAACAGCCAAAGCAATCTTGAGAAAGAAGAACAAAAATGGAGGCATCATACATCCTGATTTAAAACTGTATTACAAAGCTATAGTAATTAAAACAGTATTGTACTGTCATAAAAATAGACACACAGATCAATGGAACAGAATATAGACTCCAGATATAAACCTACACATATATGGTCAACTAGTATTTGACAAGGGAGCCAAGATTACTCAATGTGGAAAGGATAGTCTCTTCAATAAATGGTAGTGGGAAAACTGGATAAACACACACAAAGGAATGAAACTCGACCCCTATCTTACACTACTCACAAATATTAACTTGAAATGGTTTAAAGACTTAAATGTAAAACCTGAAACTGTAAAACTCCTAGAAAAAAATATAGAGGGTAAGCTCCTTCACATTGGTCCTGGCAATGATTTTTCAGTTATGACACCAAAAGTACAAGCAACAAAGCAAAAATTAGTAAGTGGGACTACATCAAGCTAGAAAGCTTCTGCACAGCAAAAGGAACAATCAACAAAATGAAAAAACAACCTACAAAATGGGAGAAAATATTTGCAAACCATCTAACTGATAAGAAGTTAATATCCAATACAGTCATGCATTGCTAAATAATGGGGATACATTCTGAGAAATGAGTTGTTACGCAATTTCATTGTTGTACAAACATAAAAGAGTGTACTTACACAAACCTAGATAGTATAGCCTACTACACACCTAGACCATACGGTACCAATCTTATGAGACCACTATCATCATATGTGGTCCATTGTTGACTAAAACATCATTATACAGCACATGACTGTATATGTAAAGAACTAATACAACTCAATAGAAAAAAAATCCAATTAAAAAATGGGCAGAGGACCTGAATAGACATTTTTCCAAAGAAGACATACAAATGGTTAACAGGTACAAGAAAAGATACTCAACATCCTAATCATCAGGGAAATGCAAATCAAAACCACAATGAGATATCATCTCACACATATTAGAATGGCTATTATCAAAAAGACAAGAGAAAACAAGTGTTGGCAAGGATGTGGAGAACAGGGAACCCTTGTGCACTGTTGGTGAGAATGTAAACTGATATAGCCACTATGGAAAACAGCATGAGGGTCCCTCAAAAAATTAAAAATAGAACTACCAAATGATCCAGCATTCTCACTTCTGGATGTATGTCCAAAGGAAATGAAATCAGTATCTTGAAGAGATATCTGCACTCCCATGTTCATTGCAGCATTAGTCACAATTGCCAAGACCTGGAAACAACCTAAGTGTCCACTGATGAATGAATGGATAAAGAAAATGTGGTGTGTATATACAATGGAATATTATTCAGCCATAAAAAGAAAATCTTGCCATTTACAACAACATGGATGCCTTTTATGTCTTTTTCCTATAAAATATAAAACAGGAGGTTTGTTCCAGAACACAATTAACTTACTTGGGGAAAGTTTGATATTTTTCAGATTTGTACTTAAAATCTCTTAAGTAGGAAAAGAATAGGATTTTGTCTGGAGTTTATTATGCCCCATTACTGAGGCAAGATTCTTCTTGGTACTCTCCCCAGTGCTCTGTAAATTATGAAATCTTCCATTCTGGCTGGTGGAGGCAGACACTATTTCTGACCCTTTGTGTGTGCTGGCACTGATCTCTCTAATCCTTCCAATCTCCAACCTCACATAGGTTCCTCACACACATGCCCTGCTCAGTGTGGAGTGGAATACTCCAAGTGGAACCCTCTGCAGATCTCTGGAGTTCTCTCTCTCTGCAGCTCTCTCCTCTCCAGTACGCTACTCTGAAAGTTGTAGCTGCCCTTGTCTCCCAGAATCCTTAGCTCTATCACCTCAATTCAAGAGTCTGCCAAGTTTGCCTTTCTGCACTGTAGTCTGGAAATTGTCTCAAGGCAATAAGCTAGTGGCAATCATAAGTGACTTCACTTATTTCCTGTCTCTCAGGGACCATTGCCCTTCACTGCCTGATGTCCGATGTCTTGAAAACCAATATTTCATATTTTTTCAGATTTTTAAATTGTTTTAGGTAGGGGGATAAATATTGTCCCTGCTGTTCCATCCTTTCCAAAAGTAGAACTGATCCTACGTTTATTAATGGGAGCTTCAAAAGTATCAAGATATCAAATCTCCCTCAAATTAATCTATAAGTCAGTGAAATTCCACTTAAAATTACAACAGAATTTTTTGAGACTAGAAACACTGATTCTAAAATCTGTATGGGACACTAAATGTCTTAAGATTAGAACACAACTCCCATAACCCTGTCATGCTTTATTGCCTTAGAATGTTTACTTGCCTTCACAGTACTTATCAGCTTTTGATATATTGTCTTCATTTGTTTTTGTTTTGTTTGTTTTTCTCGTCTTTAATACTTCACTAGAATTTAAGATACATGAGAGCAGGAATCTTGTTTTGTTAACTGCTGCACCCCCACTGTCTAACACACAGACACTAAATAATTATTAACTGAACAAAAAAATACATCACAAGACAATTCTGAAAAAGAAGACTGGGAATTTGGCTTACGACATATCAAGACATTAGAAAGCAATAACAATTAAGATGACTTGGTTATTATTGCATGAATACAGAAAGAGATCAATGGAACAAAGTAGGGAACCCAGAGGTAGCCCTTATCATACATAAAACTTGGTTAACATATGGTAGAAGTAGTAATACAAACCAGTTGTGAAAGGATGGAAGTTAGTTAACAAATGTTGTTCAGAAAATTGGCCTTCCTATAGGAAAAATTAGTCTCTTCCTCACATACATATTCCTTTTGTACTATGTACAAAAATAAATGCCTTATGCTTTAAAGACCTAAACATCACTAAAAAAACTTTTAGAAATGAAAATATAGAATACCTTTATGACTCCACAATAGGAGAGATTTTTTTAAACATGACTCTCAGAGCACATCTTATAAAAGGAAAGACTGACAAATTTGATTATATAAAAATATAAATCTTCTATAATATAAAAAAAAACATAAACATAGTGAAAAATATAAGATCCAAACTGAGAGAAGATATTTGCAACTTATATAACAGTCAAAGAATTGGTATTGATGATATATGAAAGTCCTATCAAAAAAAAGATAAAAACCCAATGGGAAAATGGGCAAAGGATATGAACAGGAAGTTCATAGAAGAAGAAACTGAGATAGTCAACAAACACAAAAATGCTTACCTTTATGCATAATCAAAGAAAACAAATAGAACATGTTATTTCACACTCACCAAATCAGCAAAATTAAAGTGTGACAGTATCAAGTGTTGGTAAGAATGCAGAAGATGCAACCTCTCCACACTGCTAGAGGAGTATAATTTGGCACAACTACTTTGAAGAGCAATTTTACAAATTCAATAAGTTAAAAATGTCCCCATCCCACAATTCAGCAATTTTATCTCTAGATTCATGTCTTAGTGAAACATTTGTACATGTGCACTGGGATATATGTAGAGGAAGTTTGTTTGTTTGAGTAACATTTTGGAAGCATTTAATTGTAGTCAGTATGAGGAATAGACAAATAAAACATAACATAATGATACAATAGAGTAGGCTTTTTCAAGTACAGACCAAAGAGAGACTTAAGCCCTAGTGGCCTAAAGCATCCATTATATGTAATGAATTAACTTCTTCCTATACATCTAGAATGTTACTAGTCATGTACCATCCTTGGGAGAATTGAGAAAACAGTCATTCAAATCATCGTCCTGGGTTTTGTGGTTAAGTTGAAGAATCCTGTTTGAGAAAGGCTAACACATGGCAATTAAATCCAATGAACTTGAACTATATGTATCAGTATGGACAGATCTCAAAAAAACATGAGATCAAGTTTTAAAAACCAAGATGCAGTAAAATACATATAATGTGAAAACATTCATGTAAAATTTAAAAAACATGATATAGTGTTACATATTGTTCTTGGACATTACTTAAATATACAATAAAAATATAAAAACACAAACTGGAATGATACACACTAAATTAATGAAAGTAGTATTTGGGGAGAAGTAGAGAGAATGAGAATGGGAACGGAGACTTCTACTTTGTAGGTAATATTTTATTTCTCTCACATATAAAGTATATCTAAGCAAAATGTCAAAATATTATATCTGAAACAATAATGCCAGAATATTAACATTCATTCATTCTGGGTATTGGATACACAGACGTTCAACAGAACTTCCATATTTATTTATTTTCCAAGAAAAAAAATCAAGAAAGTAAAATAAAACTTTGTCTACTACTTTTATAAAAGAAAGAAAAAGATGGCAAAGAAACTAATAACTCTCGATTTCTTTCCCTCTTTTCCTACATTCAGTAACTTTCTACTGATCTATCACCAGTGTTTTACAGCAAAGAAGGCCATTCCATTGTTTTGCTCTATCCTGTCATTCAGTATCCAAAAGCTTGACTCTGTTGTCATTCTTGAGTGCGAGAGGCCTGCAAACACAAGAGCAGCTTTTCACAATAACCCGCTGGCTGGGAAACCTGAGCAAACAAAGAAAGGAGAAAATTAACTCTGGTTTCTGGCCAAAATAATTTGCTTATGATAAACAAAATAGACAATTTCCAGTTCCCACCCCATAGCAGATTAAGACCACCTGTTGTTAATTCTCTTCAAATATTTGATAGTTTTTATTCCTTTATGTTTCTCGGTTATGTCATTACTCTTAGTTTTAGTTTTAGCCCATGCAGCCCTATTTGCTTTTCCTTGGCTTTCTACTTTTAGAGTTCCCATTTCTAACTTATTTCTGCCTCTCTAATACCAAAATTTAGACGGGAATCTAAAACTCTGATCTTGCTACTCCTTAGCAATGCTGTCCAACTTAGTGTGAAGTCTTTCTCTCACTTGTCCTGGAACAGCCCGTTGACTTCACTTCTCATGCATACCCCAAGAGTGGAAGATGCTGGTTCTCCCGTACTTCGCATAACTTGCAGCCACTAAGTAATGCTTTCTCACAATTCTAGACTGCCTCTTGGATCACTGAGGGGCCCAGCAGGCAAGAGAAGGAACTTGTATTGAAATGACTACTCCCAGAGAAATAGGCAGATTATGGGGTGAAATAAGGAACATTAAGACATGCAGAGATTAGCAAAAATTAGAAGGCATTAGCATCCCTAGGGCTAAAGGGGCAAGGGAAAGGAATACTTTTATAGAACATAGTGAGAGCGTGAGATTTGGGAGAAGGGCTACTCTGGAGCTGTAGTCTTAGAAGGACTCAGCTGCTACTAGAAGCAGTGCTGAAACAAAGGAGCAAGCACGGAAGAAGTAGGGCATCCTGTCTCTCCTTTTGCCCACCAATCTCCTGCTCATGCCTGCCTTTGGCCAAACCCACATATAAACCAGTCAGAAGGGCATTGAGGTGATGCAAGCCTGAGATGTCAGCCTTCTAGGGCCCCAAACTGGTTCCATGGGAGTGAAGACTGGTTTTATGGGGAAGAGGCAAACAGAGAAGAATCAGCATATCCCTGAAGACCTGATGTTTCTACCTCCATATAAAAACTCTTTCTCCTTTCAAGTTTATGTTATCTGACTATGCCACCCTCTACCATCCCTCAGTGCTGTCATCCACCTGTCTCGCTTTCCACTATAACTCCAACCATCATCATAGGCAACTTCTCTGTGTAAGTGGATGACCCTTCTGATAACCTAGCCTCAAAGTTTGTTTACCTCCTCAACAACAACAGCAGGTATCTATTCCCTAGTTCAGCAGCCTAAGGTAAGCTACTGATCACAGCCCTGGATCTCACCCTGAATGGTATTGCCTTTGCTAGCACAGAGGAAACAAGTTATTGATGAAATATGAACTCCCTCAGTTTTCCATTCTCAAACTGATTACATCCATTCTCCCCTCTTCCTTCAGTTGCAAAGAATAGGTTCTTTCTCCTATTCAAAGTGATCTACCTGTGCTCTTTATCTAATCCCTTCCTGTCTCTTTCAGGACTTTGCTCCATCAGTTACATTCTCTTCCTTTCTGCTATCACCTTCATCATAGATCATATGCAGGCTCAAGTCCCTCTACCTTAAGGAAAAAAAGAAGAAAACAGAAAATGAATACTTCCTTTGATCCAGTATTCTCCTCTAGTTGCTACTCTTCTCTTCCTAGCAAGTTCCTTCCAATAGCCTACACTTCTAGTTCTACTTTCTCATACACTCTCTCTTCCACTAGTTAACCCTCAGCAACCTGTCTTAGCCCCAGTCACTCACTCAAGTGAACCCACTCCATAAAATAACTGTAATGATTTTCAAAATGCTAAACCCAGTAAACACTTTTCAGTGTCTTTGTGTGGCATTTGACATTGTTGGCTATGCACATTTCCATTTTTTACTTTTGTGAGTTTCGACATAAAACTCCCTCCTTAGCTTCTTTCTATCTATGGCTTTTCCTTCTTGGTTTCTTTTACTGAATGTACCAGCTGTAGCTACTCCTTAAATGTTAGTGTTCCTGAAGATTCTGTCCTTGGCCCACTTCTGTCACTCGACATGATACTCCTAAACAATGTTATCCTTCATTATTTCAGAGCTTCAGCTACCAGCATATGCTGCTGGCTTTCATTTGAAAAGCCTGCCTCCAGCCCAGACTTCATTTCCAAGTTCTAGACCTCACATACTTATTTAACAAATACTTAAACAGTGTTTTCTGTGTTCTAGACATTGAGCTTTACAAATGTTAATTCATTTAATCTCACAACAACCCTATAAGGAAGACATACAAGAGGAAAATTGATGCACTGAAGATTATGTAACTTGCCCAAGGTCACATAGCTGGTAAGTGGCAGAGCCAGGAATTGAAATCAAACAATCTAGCTCCAAAGTCCATGTCAACCATTATGCTGTCCTACTGATATATTATATAAATTCTTGATATCTTCATTTTGATGTCCCTTGAGTTTCTCTAACTCAGCATGTCCAAAACTTGATTCATCATCTCTCTATCAAAATTGGCTTTTCCCAATCTAACCAACATTGGGCAGGCTAATAATCAGAGACTCCTTCAAATTGATATCCTTTAATTGTTTGTTCAATATTTACTTAGATATGGTGGGAGAAACTGTATACTTATATCTTTATGATGAAGAGAATTATTATTCCTTGACATAATATAACATTTTGATATTTTTGAAATTGTCTTTTATTTCATAGTTCTCCCTCACTCTAAAATAAGTGACCTATTAGTAAGAATGAAGTTTCACTTCTGTGGATATGGTTAGAGTCTTTTAAAAATACATTTAAAAGTTTTTATTTTTCTGATTTATAGGTCAGCAAAATATTTTATGACCACTTTTTGAGTAGTAACATTTTAAATAGATAATGTAAAATAAATCAGATGTTATTTGACATGGGTGTTTCTGGATGCAATAGATCAGACTCTCTCTTCACATATGTGATAGAGTTTTAAAGTAAACAAAAATTACTATAGAAATAAACTTGGTTAACATGTCAATGAATGTTTTATCCATCTAGAGTCTGTATAAGATTGTCAGTAAATTCATCTTAATGAGCTATGCCAAATGCTCCTAAAACCACAAGCCAGATTTACAAATAAAATTCCTTAGCACTTTTCCTATAATACTGAAACATAGAATCAGGTATAATTAGAATCTTGAGGACAAATAAACTCACTGTTCGTTTTTGTATATATTCCCTGCAATATAATTTGGCTTCATATTGCTAAATTAAGTGCAACAGGCCACCTAGCAAGATTATAGTAATGTCAGCAATTAGTCAAATATTATTTTGCTGTGCATGCTGTAATGTCATTTCTACAAAAAGAACACTTCCAATCAATCAATGTTCACTAACAAAATCTTGAAAGTAATTTTCTGACACAGCAGAGGTTGGGAGCTGTTCTATTTATTTTTCACTTTAAATCCAAGAAAATTTCTAACAAAATGGGAGAAATAGAAATATATTCACTAATTTACTTCCACTTATCAAAGCAGAGTACATGTTATAAAATTAAAAAAAAAAATTCCCTTTTTTTTTAGACTTATCAATTGGTCAACACACTGATAGACTTACTAAGATGTTTAAATTTTAGCTAGTAAAATAAATAAATATAATAAATCACATATATCAGGTAAACAGCACCTTGCCATGCTTTGGTTAATTTTAGAATCATAGTTGACAGTAGGTGCTGGCCTCAGGTGACACACATGACTGCTCTCAGGTTTGGGGACAAGATGTGCAGCTACATCTTGCAACTTGAATGCACGCTCCCCATCATTCCTCAGAGGGGAGAGGGCAGCATCAACGAAGAGCTGTGTTAATTTCTCCTCCGTGTACTATTTAGTTTACCAAGATTGGGACCAATTTACCCGGAAAACACCTGTTTAAGTGGTTGTGTGTGGAAACTCGAGTCATTAACTGGCACCATAGCTGTGATTTATGACAGTGGTACTTTAGCATCTTTTATAGATTGACGCTTTGGGCAGCTGCTTATAGGGTGACTCATCACCTAGCTCTGCATTCTCCTCATTTTATGGACTATAAAAACTATGTAACCAATATTTTCCAAGACAGAAATCAGAGGTTCATCAAAATTCCTGTCTGTCTCTCAATCCCCTTCCCAATTTCAGTCTACTACCAAGTTTTCAGGCTACCCTGTCTGTTGTACACCAACCTATACACTTTACTAGGAGTGGTTATGCCTCACTCCCTCTCCCCAACTACCCTCAACACTAAGCCCCTTGAAAGTAGAAACCTTGTCTTATTCTTCTTTATTCCCAGTCCCTAAGGCCATGCCTGACCTATAGCTCATGTTTTTAAAATAACCATTGAAAGAAGACATGAATGAATGAGTACATCTCTGAGCTGGCATTGTCAAAATTGTCCAGAAGTCAATGATAGGCATGGAAGAACATCACACAGTTATTTGAAAATAAACTTAGATATGGAACGTTAAAAATAACCATAGCCACCTCTTTCAAAGACCA
Organism: Diceros bicornis minor; assembly: GCF_020826845.1. Taxonomy (NCBI): domain Eukaryota; kingdom Metazoa; phylum Chordata; class Mammalia; order Perissodactyla; family Rhinocerotidae; genus Diceros; species Diceros bicornis. Next base: position 50,777,113 of record NC_080743.1, read on the forward strand.
AGATATCAACAATAAGTAACAAATATCACTTTTGGGATGATTCACCACTAATAGCATGTAGAAAACAGCTATATCTTTCTTTAACCTAGACTTGGATTGTCCATAAAGTCTGGTTCCTCCTGTTAGGGAAGCACCCATCTGTCTCAACAGATGTTGCTATTTATGGTGCAGAAGTCAGACTCTCTCTTCATATATTTGATGGAGCTTTAAAGTAAGCCAAAATTATGTAATAAACATTGTATCACATCAGTGCATGTTTTATCCACTTAGATTCTATAATAAATACATTATATTTAACAAATTTGAGAACAATAAGCCTTAGGCTGAAATTAGGGCTTTTTCTCTACTCTTTTAACTCTTCAATCTCTTTTAACCAAACTTCTGAATATTTCTATGCTTTAACGAATTTTATAGGCACTCTTCCTTTCAGAGACAAAGCCTCATAATTTGTATTCCAGGACTCAGAGTTTCATTGCCTCAAAAATCACATTAGGAGATCTATGGCTGTTTTGATGCTTAAAGTCTTGCAAGGACCTTTACCAAGGATTTTTGAAATCCTCTGTAAAAAATCCCTGACTTTGTGTGCAAGAAAAACTGAAAGCCTCAGTGTATCCTCCCTAGACATCAGATCTTTCAATGGACACTTGTAGTAATGCCACACTGGAACTGACCTGCATTACATGCGAAGATCTGCAATAGTCAAGGGAGAAGTATATAGCAGCTTCTCTCTATTCTCATGGAACTTCTTCACCTTGGAACTGGATCCAACTGTTGAAACATAACATGTTTATTTCTATCCTGCTTCTTTTCCCTTTGATTATTCCTGTTCCCTACTTCATTTCGTATCAAACATATCCTGGTTTCTTATCCTACAGGATATTTACTCTCCTTTTTACCAACATCTTTGCTAGAATTTCTTTTTAAATAACTTAAAATGTTGCCCTTTCTCAATTAAATCTATAGTTTTTAAAACTCAAAAATAATATTACTATATACCTTCTTAGAACCTTGTTGCTTACTATTTCATGAATATTGAAGATAGTGACACTAAGGTATTTTCTTCAGCTGTAAGGAACAGAAAAACTATTACAAATAGGAGTTTATTTTACCACAAGAAGTTCAGAGACAGTCGCAGGAGTTGCAGATTACTATCAAAGGACCTTGCGGAAGCATGAAATTTTTATGGCCAGGGGTAGAAGCACGGTACAACACTTGCATCCATATTCTTTTAGCCAGAACCCAGTCACATGGCCTTCTTCTATAGCTCATTGGTCACATGATCACTTCTAGGAGCAAGAGAGCCCAGAAGGCATTCTTTCAGTAAGGAAGAGTGGGAAAAAGATATTTGGTAGGTAACTAGCAATATCTACTACAGGAATATAATGTTGAAAAATGTATAGTCTCAGTCTTTCATGTGTTTATAACATGGGAGATATACTACATAATAGATTTAAATAAAATACCATAGGAATTCATAATACAAAGCAGCTAACTCTTTTTGGAGGATTTAGTGAAGGCTTCATAGAGAATATAACATTTGAATTGGATATTAAGGAAAGATTCAGATTGTATTAGGTAAGAAATATGGTTGGAAGGATAGGATGATGTCATGTTGTAATCAGACTTATGCTCTTTGCAAAAGAGTTATCTAGGCAGTGGAGTGTCACCAGAAAATTTTCAGAAAGGGGGGTAGGATTGGCTTTATCACTGAGTAATTGGTGCTATGGGTGGACTATGTTACTCTACAGCTTCAAAATTGACAAGATCCAGGAAACTCATATATTCTTCAATTATGAGAAAGGAATAATGCAGGAAGAGAGGGGAGGAAGAGGGCCAGGATGCTGAGACCTGCCTCACTTCTAAGGTCTCTGATAATGAGACTCCATTTAGTTTACCATCCAATCCCTAAGATGTGTTCATCTAGCATCAGATGAAACAATTCTCGGGATAGAGCTTCTGATGTTCCCAAGATGACTCACTGGGTTTTGACAATTAAAGATTAAGAATAATTTCTTTCCTACAAGCCAAAGTAAACCTCCCTGAAACTTTTATCCATTAATTTTAGTTTTATTCTCAATGGTTAATCTTTTTGAAGGTCATGGTATTCTTTGGAAATATAAAGAGTAGCTATGAACTTTTCCCCAAAAAAGTATGCATTATACAAAATTCATATGTAAGTCTTTCCACGGATCCCCAAGTTAAGAATCCTTGACCTATATCAACTCAAACAAAAGCCTACTTACACTTCTATATTACAGACCCTCAAATATTTGAAAACAGCTTTTATATTCTTTCATTTATTTGTCAAACACTGATAAAGCCTTTACTATGTTCAAATGCTGTTCTAAGCACTTTATTATTATTAACACATTTAATCCTCATAGCAACATTATAAGGTAGATACTATTATTTTTCCTCTTTCACAAATGAGGAAACTAAAGCACAGAAGAGTTTAAAAACTTGCCAAAGTTCACACAGCTACTAAGTGGGAGAACCAAGACTTGAAAGTGGACAATCTGGCTCCCGAGCCTATGCACCCAGCACTATGATACCTTATTAATGTTTGGCTTGGAAAAGAGAAGTCTAACCTCTTTGATTGTATGTATAGTCCAAAGCTTCTCCAGATGATGCAGTTTGACAATGTCCCTTTCAAATGTGTTGCCCAGTTCCAGACACTACAAATGTACCGGTATAGCATCATACTGGATCAGCTTTTTTTGACAGCCACAAAGGGGTCATTCATGCTGGGGAAGAACAGGATGAAGGAGGAGGCCTGTGGCTCTTCAGCTTCACACTGTTCTGGGTCCTCTGGGCAAGGGTTAGGAATAGCTTTGGGATGGATATATCTGCAAGACTTTGTTATGCAATACTGCAGGAAAGTCATGCATGGATTCTTTTCCTCTCAAATGAAACCTATTCCAGGCTTCAAGTAATCACCCCCAAGGAAATTAAGTCTCCCTAATTAAGAACAATTCTATAAATCCTAGCCTGAACCATTAAATAACCACACTTAAGGAATCCACAGCTCTAAATGAAGGACTGTTAATCTATGCTGACACCTTTAGCTTGATTTTATTTTATTAGAAAGATTTTATAATCGTTATTATCTCCCGATTTTCATAATCCTACACTTCCCTTAAAGCAATGTGAACTGAGATTCATAGTTTCAATTTACAATCCTATGCAGCTGGCAGTACTGGGACTCAAATTCAAGACCACAGAACGCCACACTGGTAGATACATATTCAGAAAGTTGGGGGTAGGTGGGGAGTTGCTGGGATGTGATCCATCAAATTGTCTGAGGTGAGGTGTTTGGGAATTTGTACTACAAGCAAATCTAAACTTCAACTAATTTGACTTAAAGGTTCCGTGACCTCTCTTAAGTGGGGGACTCCTTTGCTCCAGCGTACTTACCCTCCATCTTTGTCTGTTGCTAATAATTTAGCCAGCGACAAGGTATGCTTAAAGATCAACTTTTTTCTGCTACAAACATGACTTCAGTCCAAGTATTTAAGCACCTGAACTCAAGTGAGGATAATAAATGTCAGAGGAATATTTATAGCTTGGTATATGGAGACTTTCCAGGTCCCTGTTCTGCAATAACACAGATCCATCTGCTAAGGGCATTAGAGTTGTGTGTTGTTGCTTTTTTTTCCAAGATGATAGGTTTTGAAAATAGAAAAACTGCAGCATGCAAAGACCAACATTGATTTTAACCCTTTCCTACTCAAATAATTATTGAATTAGGAGTTAATTATCAAGGGCAAAGTTTCTCCACAATTCCTGGCTATTGGATGCAAGCCCAGAAGAAACTTTAGCTCAGTCTTATATAAGCCCCTGTCATCATTGTGCTTACAGATCTACCTGAGGATTTACTGTATAGTTGTCAGACTTTAGGGACCTGGGGTTAGTCCACTCCCTAATCTATCGTTGGGATTATGATTGTTTTTACTGCTATACCATAAACATGGTTACCACTGGTTCTACCATAAGCTAATGTATTTCTGTCCTAAGGTCTGAGAAAGAGTATCTTTAAACACCCACAAGGAGAGTTTATATGTATTTGTACCAGGAGGTTATTTAACTCCCCTTCTATGATTAGTAGGGGCAAGAAGAACCTCTCTGGTTCCTTTCCATCTGTATGTCCCAACCTAGAAATTTCCATAGACATGACTGAGAGTCAATTAGCTGCTAAATGAGAAATTCTATGCATCTGCTGAGATTAATGCTAGAGTACAAGTCTAAGCAACACAATAAAGTGGAAAAAGAATGATATCTCTTAGGTGACTAATGAATGAATATTCTCTGCTGCACAAAAGAATAAGAGACAATAGTATGTGGGGCAATGTGCCTCATATTACATCTGGGTTTGTTCTAAAATAGTATGCAAATTAAATTTTGCACAACATATTTTCCCTTACAGCATAGTTTCAAGAATATTTCATATCTACATCCTCAATTGACATTGACTTCTCTTTTTTAATTTAAATTTAATTTTAGTTTTACAAAGACCCCAACCACAGAGAGTTGAGTTAACCATGCTCTTCAGGCAGTGGCATATTATTATTCTTGATCTGCACAAGGCATCCCCACTTGTTTAATTTGTTAACTTATTCCCTTTTCATTCCCAATCTGTAGTCCCATATCTTGCTGTCACCTTATGCTCAACTCCCTTCATCGGCTTGATTTTAAACCTTTTCTTTATACATATCCTTGGAAAACGGGAATGGTTGGTTGTGTGCCTGTCATTTAATTTACACTACCGGTTTGTGCTGGAGATACAAACTTTCTTACTTTTTTTCACTCAGCAATATATTTTTAAGATACAATCTTATTGCCATGCATATATCCAGTTTGTGGTTCTGGTTTCTGCCAAGTACTCCATCGTATGCATCCACCTTGTGTTAATACTTCCCCAGGGCTGGGACCCAGACTGCTATCATTTTCCTGCTACCACAAACAATGAACGCTATGATAAACAGTGCTTTGAGCTTCTATTTGTTCTCTATCCAACAATGAAAGCCTTTAAACAAATATTCAAGTGCATTGATAGATTCCCTAACTAAGAAAACATGCAGAATCTTATTGAAAATTAGGTCATATGGCTATTTCTATTATTATGCAAATAATTATCCTTAATGTTTATGGTATAAGTTTTGTGTTTGGATTTATGTACATTTGACTTCCATAAAGATAAAGCATCTATATGAAACAATTTGGACATTGCTCCAGCTCAGTGGTCTTAATGCTTTGCTCCCTTTCATTTAAACTGTCTCAAGTAATCAGCTTTCCTCCTTGACATATTGTATCCCAGGCAAATAGATATGATTGCTTAGAAATCCTACCGTTTGGCTTACATTTTCCTTTTCTTAAACTGACCTCAAAAGAGTGATCTCTTCAGGCCAAATCTCTCTCTAAATAAATTAAGTAGTGTATAAAGTTAGCTAAAATGGCAAATTCACAACAAGAACTCTGTAACTGTTTGGGTTCAGGAATAGGGAATAGCAGATGAAGATTAAGACAGATTTGCAGATATCCCCACGTACAACCTGTGGCTAAAAATTTATTATAGGTCCTTAGTAAAATGTAATGTTGATTCTATTCATTTTCTGTGCTAAAGGTAATATGAAGCCTGGGAAATAGACTGATAAAATATCCATATGTTGGAGGAATGCAATGCTCTATTTAACCAATGTTTACTGAATATTTATTATATTTGAGGCACTATGATAAGCACTGGGATAAAAGAATGTGGAATGAAAACATTTATAAAACATTTATAATTATAATATTATAGTATAGCAGAGGTTACTGACATGAATAATTAACAGAAGAAGTTAAGATTGCAGAAATCCAACAATTCAATTCAACAAATATTTACGGAGTTTCAACCAAGTACAAGGCTCTTGTTTCAGGTCTTCACCAAATAAACACAAATGACTTCAGTACCAGTCCTCACAATCTGCAAGAGGTGGAAGACAAGAAAATAAATGTGATTAAGTCTTAAGGAAACTACGATGGAAGGAATGCAGAAGGAGAACAAAAGTCAATGCCACCCAGAAGGGTAAGGCAAGGCTTCATATAGAAGATGGTATGTGAACTGAGTCCTGAAACTTGTGTGGGTTAAGAGGGGAAGCAAAGCAAGATCCTGGAGTGGAAAACAGTCTGATGATTAGGGAAATAGTAAGTAATTCAGTATAACCATCTGGGTTCAAATTCTGACTCTACAACTTACTAGCCTATGATCTTCATCCATAAAATGGACATAATAGAAGTGTTTTCCTCATTGAGTTAATTTGGGAATAGCAAATGTAAAATGATGGATTCTGTAACTGAAGTATAAGAGCTCAATAAATGTAAGTATGTTGATAATAATGACAAAGAACATGTTGGTAGTGGGTGAGAGGGTGAAGGGAAGACAAAGAAAGGGAGTGAGGAATAAGTCTGGAATGGTAGGCAGAAGGCAGACCGTGGAGGACCTTATTTGCATACTCTGGAGTTTAAAATTTGTTAGTTTGGCAAGGCGAGGTTGGGAAGGGTTTCAGGCAAGGAAGAAACCTCATAAGATTTAGATTTTAGAAAGAACACTCTGGCATTAGTATAGAGGATGGATTGGAAGAATGAAGAGTTAGAGGCAGAGAGGTGAATTAGAAGACTACCTTAACAGTCCAGGATAACTGTGAGCTAAGACATAAAAGTGGGAATGAATGTGAGAAGTTTTAAGGATAGTTCCGAGACATATACCAGATTTGCTCTTTGATTTCATGTGGAAAGTGAGGGAAAAGAACTCTTGAATGATTTCCGCTTCCAGCTTTGGTGACTAGATATATGGTAGTGTCATTCTCCAAAACAGTAAGTAAAAGGAGAAAAATAAATTTTACAAGAAAGATAAGGAATTCAAAAATTCAAGGTAAGTTTTAAACATTTAACTGGTGCCATCGAGTGAGTAACCCAATAGTCAGATCTGGAAATCATGGAAGAGGTCTTACTTAGAGATAAGAGACGTGAGGTCAAGAGCTTACCGAAGGTAATTGAAGCCAGGAGAGTGGATGATCCATAAAGAGAAAGCACATGGAATTAGATGTAATGTGGCCACTTAGAGAGCCCTGTGAAACATCAAGACTTAGAGACAGGTAAAGAAAGAACAGCAAAAGGAGATTGAAAAGAGAAAGGATACAAATGCAAACATTAATAATGCATATTCCTGGACATTACAAAAAACAAAATCAGTGGCTTGAGGAAATTGGTGAAGGAAAATGGGATAGAAGGATAGGAAATCCAGCAGCTTGAGACTGCTCCAAGGATGAAGGTATTCCTCAGGAGGGCTAGGCTAGGTTGGGAAGAAACGCAAGCAAGCTTGGAGGTGAAGGGAAGTAAGAGCTCAGAGAAAAGGTAAGATCCGTAGAGGTTGTGATGAGGTCAAAAAAAGAGTAGGGGAATGAGACAGTTGAAAGGATAAAATATTGCAAAAATGAGTGACATAGAATGTTTAATTTACTATAAAATATTTCACACTTATTAAAAAAATGGAAGTAGTATAATTAATTCCTGAACACCTACCATCCATTTTAAGAAATAAATCAAACTTGTGGATTTAAAGCCACTTTGGAAAGCCCCCTTCCCCCATTCGTCACAAAGGGAACCACTGTTCACCATTTCGTGCCTATCATTCCCTTGCTCTTCTTTAAAGCTTTATACATACGTATTTCTACATAAATAATATATTAAGTTTTGTATATTTTTGACTCTTTTGTATTCTTCTGTGATTTTTTTTTCTATTCAACATTTATGTTTGTGAGTTTCTCCCATATTAAAATTAGCTATTTGTGCCTTAACCTATTTTTTTCTTCCTCAATCTTGCCAGAGGTGTATCTGCTTTATTAGTTTTCTCAAATCTTTGTTGATTATTGTAGCTTCATTTTCTATTTCCTTACTTTTTTTCCTATCATTATTTACATTTTTATCTTCTATATTTGTATTTATTTTGTTGTTCTTTGTCTAACTTATTAGTTCTGTGTCTAAGCTCATTCTTTCAGTTTTTTTTGTCTTCTGATATAAACATTTAAGCGAGAAATTTTCCTGTAAGTATTATTTTGGCCTCATCCCACAAGTTTTATTTACTATATTTTATCATTTACTTTCAACTATTTTCTGATTTCTGTTCTTATTTTTTTTCTTTGACTCATGTCTTTTTAAATTTCCAAGCACACAAGATTTTTTATTTAGCTTTGTTGCCGTTATTAATGTTATTATTGTCAGAGAAAAAGGTCTATTTGATACTAATTCCTTGAAATTTACCGAGAATTGCTTTACCATTGGTGCCTCGCGAATTTTCATAAACTTAATTGTGTTCTTGAGAAACTTCTCAAATTGTGGAGTAGAAGATTCTATATATGTTCCTTATATCAGAATTATTTATTGTCTTTTTCAGATCTTCTAAATCATTATTGTCTTCCTGATTTTTTGTTGTTGCTGCTCAGAGAGGGAGTGGATTTGTCCATTACTCCTTTTATTTCATTCTATTTTTGCCTGATCTATTTTGAAGTTATATTCTTACACTTACCCAAGTTTAGAATGGTTGTATCTTCATTTTATCATTTTGAAGTGACTCTCTTTATTCCTGATTATATTTTTGTTTTAAAATGGTTTTGTCTGATATTAATATAGCTATGATAGCTTAAGTTGGTATTTATCTTTTAGATTTTTTTATCATGCTTTTATTTTCCACATTTTTTTGTCTTTATACTTCAGTCTCTTAAAGAGCATATAGATGAATTTTGTTATTTTTGTTTCAACTAAAGATTTTAGCAATTAACATTTATTGTGATATATTTGGATTTATTTTACCAATTCATTCTGTATTTTCTCTTTACTTCTTATGTTTCATGTTTTTACTTCTTTCATGGATTCTTTTGAATTGATTGAGGTTTTTTATTTGTTTTTTTTTTGATCCTATTTTACTCCTTTTTTGGTTTGCAAGTTATTTACTTTTTCTATTTTCTTAGAGGTTATCCTTAAAATGTTAACATACGGATTAAACCTAACAAAGTGGAAAATTAATTAGTACACTTATCACCTCTCCAAGCAACTTTAGTCACTGCCTACCATACTAGACATTTTTTAACCCTCTCCTGTTTTTTATCTCTTCATATTATTATTTTAGTCCTTCACATTTTTTATTTACTTGGATTTATGCGTGTTCAGCAGTTTCTTTTGTCACAGTTTCTTTTTATATCTCAGACATTGCTTTTGAGATCATCTTTCTTCTTCAATAATAACATCTTTTAAAAGTTCCATTTGTAGTAAGTGCTCTCCGTTATTTGGTATTTGAAAATTCTTTATTATGTGCTCATTCTTGAAGGATAGTTCACTGGGAATATAATTCTAAGTCAACAGTTATTTTATTTCAGTACTTTCTAGATATTATTCCATAATCCCTTGGATTCATTGTTCCTCTTGGGAAGTCAATTGTCAACCTAGTTGTCATTGCATTGTAAGAAATCTGTTTTTCTATCTGGTACTTTTAAGATCACATTTGATATGCAGCTATGCTGGATGACTATGATATGTCTACAAACAGATATATTTTGATTTATCCTATTTGAGACACATTATGCTTTTTGAGAGTAAGGAGCCACAACAGTCATCAATCCTGGAAAATTACATTCCAATCCACAAATATAGTATATCCTTCCATTAATTTAAGTCTCTTTTAATTCCACTTAATGATGTTTTATAGTTTTCTGTAGTCTTTCACATCTTTCGTTAAATATAGTCCATGTTTTAAGTTTTTGATGTTACTATCATTTTCTAACTGCTCTCATTAGTACATAGAAATACAAATTGATTTTTATATATTGACCTTGCATCCAACAAACCAGTCATACTCCTTTATTACTTCTAATAACTTATATATAGACTCTTTTGAATTTTCTAAGTATAGAAGTATAGCATCTACAAATAATAATAGCATGATTTCTTCCTTGTCAATGCAAATGAATGCAGAAGCCCATGAGTTATCAGCAAATTGCTAGAATCCCTTCTTCCTCTACACAAAAAGGTGTGAATAATACTTCCTTTATAGGTTCAAATAGCCTGATCTGTATTTCATGAGTCACAAGATCAGTCAGAATGAGCACTATTTATTTTTCAGATTGCTAACTTGTCTTCACAAATATTTAGTTCAATAGCTCATTGCACTTTGCTCAAAATTCCCAAAATCCCTACAGGGTTCAGACTGTGTGAAATTTCAACCTGAAATGGGTTTGTTTGGAAATTCGTCATCAGAGATTTTTATATAAAATATTCCCCTCACATGTAACTATAAAGTTCCTACTGGCAAAACCGACATATAAATACACATGAATCCCTGCAAACCACACAGTATATAGTACTTGATCATTTTTTTTCACTCTGCATGCTCATATACCAAGTTAATTACCGTGAAAGTAAAGAAATAAATGAGATGGGGGGGTGATTGGAAAATAAATATTTATGTTGTTGAATTCAGACCTATATAAAAATTTATAAACTCAATTTCACTAGTTTTGTTTTATTAAAGCTTAAATTAGATAAAATTTCCTAATTTAACTCATGTCCTAGCAGGAAAATTTTTAGGCTAGGGACAAAGCAGAGCATTGGAGTTAAAACCAGATTAGGGGATGCATGTCTTTATATGCCAATATTTCCTTTAGGACAAGGCACTAGCCATGTATATGGGCTAGGAAAACATCAACATTATCGTCTCAGGACTTCTGCATAAGTTTTCCCCCTTCTTAAAAAATATTTTCACCCCATTCTTCATTTGAACAATTCCACTTATCTCTCAAGTCTCAGTTTAAACGTCATTTCCTAAGGCTTTTGTTAACCTAAGTATCTCAATCTACATTCACCTTCCCCGTGTCATCTGTTATATTTTAGGTTCTTCATCATAAATTTTAATTCCATATTTGTTTGCTTACTAGTGGTTTTCAAACTGCAATGTGCTTAAGAACCACTTGGGAAGCTCATTAAAAATGTATATTCCACCTAACTTCAGAAATTTCCACTCCATGAATCTTAGTTAGGACCCAGAAATCTGCATTTTAAAAAAACTTTTCCAAGGATTCCTGATGTAGGTAGCTCTAGAAGCACATTTTTGAAAGTTTTCCATGAGGGCAGCAACCATGTTTCTTTACTTCTGCATCTCTAGCATCTAGTAGAGTGATCAATAAATACTAGCTGCATTATAAATATTAGGACCCAAAATATCCAACACACTTTGGCAAGTGAGCCAGTGAACTAATACTGCTTTAGGGTCAGGGCTGCCTTCAGACTTAGGGAAAGCTTCCTAAGTGGTGAGTGGAAGAAATTAAAAAAGGAAAGATGGAAGAGTTTAGAGGGGAGGGAAAAAGGAAGCCGAGTGTTGGAGTTTTGGCCAGAAGTCAAAGTTGATGAGCTGTCAGCAGCCAGTCTTTATCGTGATGAGTCAAAGACTATATACAAAACTCCCACAGGGTGTCCAGTTCAGAATTTCAGCTGGATAAGGGCACTATCTTTCTTTCATCACAATGCTGCTTTCAACACATCAGGAAACACCATGTCACTCCTTGACAGAGGCTGGCAATTTGAACTAAGGAGATAATTTGATGCCTTTAAAGCTGACTGATATTTTCATTTGTGATTCCCCATGGCAGCACCCCACCCCCACCTTTTTCTGCTTTGTCCCCCATTGTGAGGTTTGGCAGCTAGAACTATATTTTAAGGCAGGGTTGGTGGTGGGGTGCTACAAGAGAACTGTAATGCCAGCATTTCTGGTATCTGATACCAGCACTCTACGGGACCATGATGTAAAGGGAAATAGCTCTTGTGGGGACTGAAAAAACACCTGAAATGAACCAGACAGTCTTAAGAGCTAAGGCCCCAGGTTAACCTCTAGAGCTATAGATAAGCAAGAGTAGACTTCGCTGTTTTAGAATGTAGAAAACATTATTTAGGGTCTGCCTTTTCAACTTAGTCTTCCAAGCATAAGTTAAGTTTGGGTACGGTGACTTCAAGGCAAGGTGGAAGTCTCAACAAAATCAAGCTTTTGAGAAATCAGTTACTGAGGAAAATTAACTCAATAAGGAATGGCAAGGATAAGGCTAGAAAGAAAATCAATTATTGCATGGCACTCAACAAAGCTGTGTGAATTCTATCTGCATCTTTAGGGGGAAACAAATTTTGTTAATGCCTTCTTACCTGCCACTATGTCTTTTATAAATTTCTGTCTTTAGATGTTCCTTTTAACAGAGTTGGCATATAGACAGTCTCTGACAAGGCAAAATATCTTTAATGGGCTCTCTCTGAGCTAAGATCTTTGGCCTCTTCCAATCTTTCACCTCCTTTGAGCAGTAAATCCCTTCGCTTTTTCAGACAGCTCTTGAGACCAGATTGACATAAACAGTAATATCTGCCAGAAAGCATGGCAGCTCTGCTTAGAAGAACCTGGAGTGCCTGGGGAATACTTGGCTGCAAAGTTTTGTGGTGAGAAATGTGGCACCAGAGATCAGAGGGAATACATGTCCCTCTGGCTGTTAGTTTGCACTCAAGGACTATGCTGTGAGTGACCAGAGGCCAAAGCTAGAAGAAAGCCTCCTTAATCTGTGCATCTCCCAGCATCTTCCCCATCTGGCAAGAAGATTCTCCTTTTCTGTTTTCAGTTACTCCCAGTTAATATTTCAAACAGCATTTTTATTTCTGGGGTTCCCGATTTTAACCAGACCCCGGCCAATCTCTAAACGGCTTGTGTGTTCTCTATTGCTGGCCTGTTTTCTTGAATTTATCTGAATTACTCCAGTTATGGTCATGCTGACATTTGGCCTCCAATCTGACTTTAATTACAATAAATATTAATTTCCAATGGTACTTTTTCCCTTATCCTAACTTTATCGCAGTATGACACCCTACCTACATCAAAATTACCATGAAAGGGCGAGGACTACTAAATGAAGACTCTTGGGTCCCTGCACAAACATATTTAGTCAGAGTCTTTGTAGGTAAGACCTGAAAATTTGCATTTGTTCTGCTTTTGTGGAAACAGGGACTTCCACTTCCAACTATGGCAGAAGAACTGGTATCAGACTAGCCCTCCACTATAAATAGCCACAAAAGTGCACAAAATACATGAAACAATTTTCAGATATTGGAAAACATGCAGTGCAGTATTGTGATCTCTGAAAGAAAGGAAATAAATGAGGTGAGCCTCAAATAACACCAGTTTTCTGCCCACAATCACTTTCCAGACGATCTCCCAGGAAAATATATCCCAAAGAGAGCACAGTGATCTTACTAAAGTTAGGAGACAGAGACAAGAATTCAATGTTGCTAGCACAGATGAAATTTGCAGGGCAAATTCTTAGAGCAGAGAGCCACGCAGAAAAGGAACTCCAGAAATTTGCATTGAAGTCCCCTTGAGCTTTGGCTCAATACTAAACTGCACATAGAGAGATTTTGCAAGTCCTGGCAGAAATTAACTATCAGGGATCTTTGAATTAAATGGGTATTTCAGAGATCACACAGAGCTGGGAGATGAAGCTATGACTATCCAGAGTCGAGAGATATTGCTAAACACTCCAGGCATTCAGTTGACATCCCCAGAAAGTCCACACCTTGGGAGCAAGATTACTCTAAGAGTAAAGTGAGGATAAATCTGGACCCACAGACCCAAATTCAAAGCTCCTTAAAGGAAGATAGCAAATATCTACAATGTGCAACAAACAACTAAACATTTCTTAAAAAGCAAAGAAGAGGGAAAATGTGACTAATAACCAGAAGTAAAATTAGCCTATAGAAATACCCCCAGGAACCACAGAAGTGTTGGAATTAGCCAAAGAGAACTTTAAAAGAGCTATTAAGATTCCACTTACTTATCCAACCTCTGCAGATGAGAATTATACACTCAGATCAAGTACACAAAAATGCAAGGACCTGAAAGCACTTGAAAGTGAAAATAGCAGGCAGATTCTGGATGGGAATTGAAACTTGGAAGAAGGAAACTGGAGGTTTGAGTTACCCAACTTTATGACTCAGCCTTAGTGCAAACCACGGTTGACACCTAGCAGAGCAGCTAGAACTCGGATAGAAAACTCACAATCCTTCTGGGCTGAACAACCAGAGTGGCGAGTTTGCTGCAACCACAGCCACTAGAAAGTGAGAGTGGTATCCCAGAAAGGAGAGAACCAGAAAGAAGGAGCCCCAAATCTTGTATATAAACTCTATCCCAAACACTCTGCCTTGACCCCAAGCTGGGTATGTGCAGAGCAGACTCCAAACAACTCAGCTTATATTAAAGAACCAAATTGAAACTAAAGCTGCTGATCAAGATGCAGAATTTAACAGTCTGAGCCCAACCAAGCTAACTGCATGATAACACAAAATTAAAAGCACAACTTTTAAGAGAACTATAACATACTTCATAGTCTCCAAAACATAATATTTACAAATTCTAAGATACAATCCTGAATTATACGTGAAGAACCAAAAATATGTGAGCCATTCTCCAGAGAAAAGATAACGATGGAGAATGACCCAGAGGTGACCCATATGTTCAAATTAGCAGAAAATAATTTTACAGGAGCTATTATAACTATGTGCAAGGATGTACAGGAAAATATGCTTACAATGAATGAAAAGGATTAAATGAAAAGATCACAGTAGGGAAACAGAAATTATAGAAATATTCAAATGGAAATTTTAGAACTGAAAAACACAATATCTGAAATTTTAAAATTCACTAGATGGACTTAAAAGAAAAATAGAGCTGTCGAAGGAGAGAGTGAATTGAAGACACATCAGAAGAAATAAAATTTGAAGGACAGAGCAAAAAGAATCAAAAAAAAGATGAAAAGTGCCTCAGCCAAATGTGAGAGAACATACATGCAACTATAGTCCAAGCAGCAAAGGAGAGTGAGAATGGGGTAAAAAAATATATAGAAAAAATAATGCCTGAAAATGTCCTGAATTAGACGGAAGACATAAATTTACAGATTAAAGAAGTCCAACAACCCCAAGCACAGTAAATACAAAGAAAACCATGCCTAAGAATGTCAAACCGACGAATACAAAAGATAAAGAGAAAATCTTGAAAGCAGCCAGAATAAAATGGCTCATTACATATGGGGGAAATGATATAAATGATGGCTAATTCCTCATCAAAAACTATAGAAAACACAAGACAGTAGAACAGTGTCTTTAAAACGCTGGGGAAAGATACCTAGCCAAAAATTCTATAATCAGTAAAAATACTGAATAAACTTGAAATAAATACATTTTCAGATAAAAGAAAACTGAGATGATTCATTGCCAGTAGACCTGCAGTACAAGAAATGCTGAGACATTTTTAAGCTGAAGTGAAACAATGCCAGAAACCTGGATGTTCAAGAGAGAAAGAAGAACATCAGATATGGTAAATATCTGGATAAACATAAAAGATTATTTTTGCTTTTCAATTCCTTAAACTACATAGTACTATTTAAACAAAAATTAGAACATTTTCTTGTGGCATTTATAATGTAGCTACATGTAAAATATATAAAAACTTTATCATAAGGGATTTGGGAAGGAGTAAATGAAGTTATATTGTTGCAAGATTTTAATATTTAATGTGAAGTAGTACCACATTAATGCAAATAAATGGTTAAATTTAAGGATGCATATTAAAATCCTTAAATCAATCAATAAAAATTAATAGAAATGGTATAACTAAAAAGTAACAGAAATGCTATAACAGACAAAATAAAATGGAATTTTAAAAACTAGTCAAATAAGTTGAAAGCAGGTAGAAAAGAAGAAAAAGAACCAAAAAAGGGAAAAAACAAAACACAATTTAGTAAAATAGTAGACCTAAATACAACCATGTCAATAATTAAAAGGCAGAGATTGTCAGAATAGACAAAGAATCAAGACTCAGCTATATGCCATCTACAAGAGATGCATTGAAAATATAAAAATACTGATAAGGGGCTGGCCCAGTGTCATAGCGGTGAAATTTGCACACTCCGCTTTGGTGGCCTGGGGTTTGCAGGTTCAGACCCTGGGCACGGACCAATGCACTGCTTGTCAAGCCATGCTGTGGCGATGTCCCATGTAAAGTAGAGGAAGATGGGCATGGATGTTAGCCCAGGGCTAACATCTAGTACAATCTTCCTTAGCAAAAATAGGAGGATTGGCAACAGATGTTAGCTCAGGGCCAATCTTCCTCACAAAAAAAGTACGATAGAATGAAAGAAAATGGATGAATCTAGGACTTCCATTTAGCTCTGACATATAAAGAGCTTGGAAGTCATCACTCCAATCCTTATAACAAGAAAAAGCTTGAAAAACTGAATATCAACAACTTTTCTTCCGCCCATCAAAGAAGTGAGGTTGCAGGGCAAACCACCACCCCAATATCTGGAGATACAGGCAAATCCAGAGAGACACAGTCAACTTCTGATTATCTGGAGCAGAAGTTGCTGGAGCCATAAACTGGTAGGAACTATTAACTAGTAATTTTGACAATTTGTTGGAGACAAAATGTGGACTAGCCTGAGAGTGAGAAACTCCTGGAAATTGTGCATTTACATGGGCTTTACCCCCAGGAATTCCACCACATTCTCACAAGGAACAAAGATCGTCTCCTGGCTCTGGTAGGGGTGGGAGGAAAAGAATCATTGTGAAGTTACTTCATAACAAAGACCTACTTTCCAGGAAAAATATCTTTGCCAGAGCCATATCTCAGTTAGGAGAAGAGCATTTCTCCCACTCCAACCACCTTTAGACTTTCTATCTCACCTAACAACAACAACAACAACAACAAAAAGAACAGTCAACAGAGGTCAGGGCTTCAAGGAAATAGACTGGGAACACTATAGACAGGGAAGGGAATAGGAGTGGGGGTGGGGGAGTTATATCACTGGATAAACACTTGTGGAGGTCACAGCCCCGAGACATAGGCTCGCTAAAACACTGAGATTTAATCAGAATTAAATTAGAATAATTACAGAATACCCCCCCACACACACCTTAGTGCCACATCAACAGGGCTCTAGTACAGTACAGTGGGTTACAGGTGAAAGAGCTGCAAGACACAGACTCTCTCTGAGGAGGAGTACTTAGGGAAGTTCAAAGTCAAGAGGCAAGACAAATACAAGGACACTGAGGAATTTGAAGCCTCTGACACCTACAGCTACAAAAAACAGTAAACATCCCAACTCCTAAACAAATTACCATAAATCCTCACACTGAAGGCCTATTTACCTTAATTCTTATTGCCCAAAACAACATGTCCAGCTTTCAATAAAAAATTTACAAGAGAATGCAAGAACAAACACAGTCTTAAGAGACAAAACAATCATCAGAACCAGACTTAGATATGACACACTTGTTGGAATTATTGAACAGGGAACTTGAAATAACTATGATTAATATGCTAAGGGCTCTAATGGAAAAAGTAGGCAACATGGAGTAACAGATGTATAATGTTAGCAGAAAGATGGAAACTCTAAGCAAGTAAATGAATGGGAAAAGATAGCCATCCAAATAATAAGCATAAGAAGGCTGAAGTTACTATATTGATATCAACTAAAAATAGATATCAAGACAAAAACTATTATCAGAGATAAAAAGAAATGTTTAATAATGATAAAAAGGTGAATTCAAGCACATAACACTCATAAATGTGTACAGAGCTAATAACGGTTTCAAAATACATGAAAAAATTTAGAGTTGAAGGAAAAAGTAGACAATTTCACAATCATAGTTAACAATGTTAATACCCTTCTTTCAACAATTTATATATTAATAGACAAATAATTAATAAAGATATAGATGATCTCAAAAACAGTACGGATCATCTTGACCTAATTGATAATTGTAAAAGACTTCTCCCAACAACTATAGAACACATATTCTTTTCAATTGCACACAGTATGTTCATCAAGATAGATCATGTGCTGTGATCTAAAATAAGTCTCAAAAGGTTAAAATGATTGAAATAACACAGAATATGTTCTCTGGCCACAATGGAGTTTAATTAGAAAGAAATTAACAATAAGATATGTAGTAAAATACCAAATATTTGGAAATAAACAACACATTTCTAAATAGTCTGTGGTTCAAAAAAGAAATCACAAGGAAAAATAGAAAATAGTTCAAACTGAATAATGGAAAATATAACACTTCAAAATTTGTGGGATGTAGCTAAAACAGTGATTAATGGGAAATTTATTGTTATGTTTTATATTACAAAAGAAGAAAGGTATAAAATCAATATTTTAAGCTTCTACTCAAGAATCTACGGAAAAAAAGAGCAAAGTTAAACAAAATAAGAAAATGGAATGGAGTAACAAAGAGCCAATATTAACAAATAGAAAACAAATAACATGAAAACTGACAAAGACAAAAGTTGTTTCTTTAAAATGATCAGTAAGATTGAAAACCCCTAGCTAGAGTGATCAAGAAAAAAAATTTGAGAGAAAACACAACTTACCAATATGAGGAATAAGGGAGATTATCACTACAAATCCTACACACGTTGAGTATAGTGAGAAAATATTATGAACAACTTGTACCAACAAATATGATAATTTAGATAAAATGGACAAATTCCTTGAGAAAATAAATATACTGAGACTGACAAGAGAAGCAGAAAATTAGAATAGCCTCATATCTATTAAAGAAAATGAATTTATTATCAAAAACCGTCCCACAAAGAAAACTCCAGGCCCAATTACTTCTTTGGTAAACTCTATATTTAAAGAAGAAATAATACCAATCTTACAAAAACTCTTTCCCAATATGGAAGAAACACTCCAACTTGTTTTATAAAGCCAGCATAACCCTAACATCAAAAGCTGACAATGTTTTCACAAAAATTATAGACAGCTCTAATGAATATAGATGTAAAAATACTAAAGTAATAGCAAATTGAATCTAGCAATGTAAAAAATGTTTACCATGAATTAGCAAGGGAAATTATCTCAGAAATGCAAGGTTTGAAAACCAATTAATGTAATTCACCATATTAACAGAATAAAAAACAAAAATAATATCACTTCAAAGGATGCAGAAAAAGCATTTGAAATAATTCGATACCCATTCATGATTTAAAAAGCAAAACAAACAAAAACACCTCAGCGAACTATGAATAGAAGTCAAATTCCTCAAGGGATGAAGAGTATCTTCTAAAATATACCACTTAATGGTAAACTACGAACACTTTTACCCTAAGATTGAGAAAAGGTCCAGGATACTCAATTTCATCACTTGCATTCAACATGACACTGGAGATCCCAGCTATTGCAATAAGGCAAGAAAAAAATAAATAAAGGCATAAATCTCAGAAATGAATAAGTAAAACTATCTCCATTTACACATGACTTGCTTGTTTACATAGAAAATCCTAAAGAATTTACAAAACAGCTACCAGAATGAATAAGTAAATTAAACAAGGTCACAGGATACAAGATTAATTTACAAAAACCAATTGTACTTTTATATACCAGCAATAAACAATTGAAAACATAATTTTTTAAAAATTCCATTTATAATGGCATCAAAAAACCTAAAATACTAAGAAATAAATTTAACAAGATATGAAAGACCTTTACAAAGAAAACTAAAACATATTACTGAAAGAAATTAAAGAATTTCTAAATAAATGGAGAGAGAAACGACGTGAATAAATTGTCCATTATCCTCTAATTGCTATATGGATTCAATCCAATGGCAATAAAAATCTCACCACCCTTTTTGCAAAATTTGATAAGCTGATTTTAAAATTCATATGAGAAGGAAACAAGCTATCCAAAGCACTCTTGCAAAAGAAAACCAAGGCTAAAGGATATATGCTACCTAACTTCAAGATATATTGGGGCCGCCCCGTGGCTTAGCGGCTAAGTGCATGCGCTCCGCTACCGGCGGCCCTGGGTTCGGACCAGGGCGCACGCTGACACCGATTCTCCGGCCATGCTGAGGCCGCGTCCCACCTACAGCAACTAGAAGGGTGTGCAACCATGACATACAACTATCTACTGGGGCTTTGGGGACAAAAAAAAAAGGAGGAGGATTAGCAATAGATGTTAGCTCAGAGCCAGTCTTCCTCAGCAAAAAAAGAGAAGGATTAGCACGAATGTTAGCTCAGGGCTGATTTTCCTCACACACACAAAAAAAGATATATTGTAGGAGTGACATTAGCAAAATGACAGGATAGGAATTTCTAGCGCTTGTCCTCCCCATGAAACATCAATTTGAACAATTATCTGTGCATGAAAATACCTTCACAAGAGCCAAAGATTACAGGTAAGGGATTACAGCATCCAGGTGAAATATAGAAATAATAAAAGATGCCTTGAGGAGAGTAAGAAAGATAGATTTGCGCTACACCCATCACCCCTCCCCCAAGCCTGGGCAGCCCAGCCTGGAGAGAGACACCCCTCCCAGAGGAGGAGAAGGAGGTGAGCTCCTGAGTTCACTGTGGACCCCAAAGCCAGCCCACCCCAGCACCAGGCCAACTCCCCTGCTCTAGGTGGCTCTCTATGGGCTACTGCGAACCCAGGCCCCCAATCCACCCCAACACTGTTCAGCACCCATGGCCCCAGGCAGTTCCTGAGGCCCCAGGCTCCCACCAACCCAGGCTCCTGACATCCTAGCTGCCAGCTCCCATGGCCTTGGGTGGCTCCTGTAGTCCCAGGCTGCCATCAGCCCCCGCGAACCCAGGGTCCTGGCCAGGCTGAGAGCCAAGCGCACGACCAGAGACCGGGCTTTTTGCCCACCCCAGCAACAGGCAAGCTCCCATGACCCAGGCCCTCAGCCCACCCAGCGGCAGGCCACCCCTGCGGACCCAACCACCAGGCTGCAGCAATTAGTACCACTGCATGTCTGATAACAATAGCTTCTGCTGCTTTTTCTTTTTCCTAGTGGACTCAAGGCTCCTCAGCTTTGTGGATCACCAAAGCGGGACCTTTGAGCAGTGTCCCGGATGCTGGAGAAGCTGGTCGCTCAACCCGCTCTTCTTTTCCTGGTGAGTGGAACTCTTTCTAAGTGAGAGATTCCTTCTTGGGGCTGAACATGGCCCCCACGTTGGCTGGGGGTATAGGATAATGCAGGCAAAATGAAGTTGTCTTCCTTCTCTTCCTGTGTGATTATTCTTGGTTGTTTGTTCCATGGTGTTGCTAAAACTTCCTAAAGAGTCTACAGGTCTGGGGGAGCTGTTTTTGTTGTGGATAGCTGGCTGATCATTGACCTTTGTTGGGGGGGACAGGGAAGCTGGGTTCTCCTACATCACCATTTTTTCCCTCTCTGTAAGAGAGAAGTTTATAGTGATAAATGCCTACAATAAGAAAGGAGAAAGATCTCAAATAAATTACCTGATATACCTCAAATAACTAGAAAAAGAACAAACTAAACTCAAAGTTAGAATTAAGGATATAATCAAGATTAGAGCAAAAATTAATTAAATAGAGAACAGAAAAGCAGAAAAAGTTAATGAAACTGAGTTGGTTTTTTGAAAAGATCAACAAAATTGGCAAACTCTTAGCTAGACTAAGAAAGAAAGAGAGATACTCAAATAAAACCAGAAATGAAAGAGATTACATTACATTACATTACGTTACGTTACAACAGATGCCACAGAAATAACAAAACATTGTAAGAGACTACTATGAACAATTATATGTGAACAAACTAGATAATCTAAAAGAAATTAATAAATTCCTAGAAACATGCAACCTACCAAACTGAATCATGAAATAGAAATTCTGAACAGACCTATAACTAGTAAGGAGGTTGAATCAGTGATCAAAAATGAGCCAACAAAGAAAAGTCCAGGACCAGATGATTTCATCAGTAAATTCTACCAAACATTTAAAGAAGAACTAACACCAATCCTTCTCAAACTCTTCCAAAAAATTGAAAAGGAGGAAACACTTCCAAATCCATTTTATGAGGCCAACATTACCTGATACCAAAGCCAAAGACACTACAAGAAAAAAACATTACAGGCCAATATTTCTGATGAGTATAGATGCAAAAATCCTTAACAAGATACTAGCAAACTGAATTCAATAGCTCATTAAAAGAGTCATACACCATCACCAAGTGGGTTTTATCCCTGGGATGCAAGGATAGTTCAACATATGATAATCAATTAATGTAATATACCACATTAACAGAATGAAGAATAAAGATCACATGATCATCTCAATAGATACAGAAAAAGCATTTGACAAAATTCAACATCCACTCATGATAAAACTCTCAAAAAACTAGGAGTAGAGGGAAATTCCTCAACATAAAGACCATATATGGAAAGCACAAAGCTAACATCATCCTCAATGGTGAAAAACTGAAAGCTTTTCCTCTAAGATCAGGAACAAGGTACTGATGCTGTCTCTCACTGCTTCTATTCAACATGGTACTGGAAGTCCTTGTCAGAGCAATTAGGCAAGAAAAAGAAATAAGAGACGTCCAATTTGGAAAGAAAGAAAATTATCTCTTTGCAGATGACATGATTTTATATTTAGAAAATACTAAAGACTCTACAAAAATCTGTTGGAAGGAATAGATTCAGTAAAATTGCAAGATATAAAATCAACATACAAAAATCAGTTGTATTTCTATACACTAACAATGAACTATCAGAAAAAGAAATAAGAAAACAATCCCATTTACGATAGCATCAGAAAAAACAAAATACTTAGAAGTAAACCTAATCAAGGAGATGAAAGACTTGTGCACTGAAAACTACAAAATATTGCTGAAAGGAATTAAAGAAGACACAAATAAATGGAAAGACATCACCAATCTTCATGGATTGGAAGACTTAGTATTGTTAAAATGTCCATACTACCCAAAGTGATCTACAGATTCAATGCTATCCTCATCAAAATCCCAATGGCATTTTTTACAGAAATAGAAAAAACAATCCTAAAACTCAAACAGAATCACAAAAGATCCAGAATAGCCAAAGTGATCTTGAGAAGGAATAGCAAAGCTGGAAGCATCACACTTCCTAATTTCAAAATCTGTTACAAAGATACAGTAATTAAATCAATATGGTACCATCATAAAGACAGACATATAGACCAATGGAACATATTAGAGAGCTCAGAAATAAGCTCACATGTATATGGTTAACTGATCTTTGACAGGGATGCCTAGCATACGCAATAGGGAAAGGATAGTCTCTATAGCATATGGTGTTGGGAAGTTGGATATTCATATGCAAGAGATTGCATTTGTCCTCTTACCATGTACTGTACACAAAAATCAACTCAAAATGGATTAAAACTTAAATGTTAAGACCTGAAGCTGCAAATCTCCTAGAAGAAAACAGGGGAAATGCTTATTGACATTGGTCTTGGCAGAGATTTCTTAGATATGACGCCAAAAGCACAGGCCACAAAGGCAAAAGTAAAGTGGACTACATCAAACTAAAAAGCTTCTACACAACAAAGGAAACAATCAACAGAATGAAAAGGCAACTGTGGAATGGGAGGGAATATTTGCAAATCATATATCTAATAAGGGACCAATATCCAAAATATATAAGAAACTTCTACAACTCAATTGCGAATAATCAAATAACCCAATTTAAAAATAGGCAACAGACTTGAATAGACATTTCTCCAAAGAAGTCATACAAATGGACAACACGTACATGAAAATATTTGAACATCACTAATCACCAGGCAAATGCAAATCAAAACCACAATGATGTATCACCTCACACCCGTTAGGATGACTATTGTCAAAAAACCAAAAGATAAGTGTTGGTGAGAATGTTGAGAAATCAGAACACTTGTGTACTGTTCTTGGTAATGTAAAATGATGCAGATGCTATGAAAAGCAGTATGAAGGTTCCTCAAAAAAATTAAAAATAGAACTATCATATGATTCAGCAATCCCACTTCTGGATACATGTCCAAAAGAATTGAAATCAGCATCTTGAAGAGATATCTATACTCTCATGTTCATTGTAGCCTTATTCACAATAGCCAAGAGGTGGAAGCAACTTAAATGTCCATTGACAGATGAGACTAGATAAAGAAAATGTGATATGTACATACAATAGAATAATAGAGGGGCCTGCCCCATGGCGTAGTGGTTAAGTGCGCGAGCTCCGCTGCTGGCTGCCTGGGTTCGGATCCCGGGCGCCGCACCGATGCACCGCTTGTCAGGCCATGCTGTGGTGGCGTCCCATATAAAGTGGAGAAGACGGGCACAAATGTTAGCCCAGGGCCAGCCTTCCTCAGCAAAAAGAGGAGGATTGGCATGGATGTTAGCTCAGGGCTGATCTTCCTCACAAAAAAATACATAAATAAAATAAAATAAATAGAATAATAGAAAATTATTCAGCCTTAAAAAACAAGGAAATCCTGCCATTTGTAATAACATGGATGAACTGGGAGGACATTATGCTAAGTGAAATAAGCCAATCACAGAAGGACAAATACTGCATGATTCCACGTATATTAGGTATCTAAAATGGTCAAACTTATAGAAGCAGAGAATAGAATGGTAGTTCCAAGGGGTAGGGGGTTGGTCAAGTGGGGAGTTGTTCAGTGGGTGTAAAATTTCAGTCTGCCAGTTGAATAAGTTCTAGAGGTCTGCTGTACAACTTATTGCCTATACTTAACAATGCTGTGTTGTGCACTTCAAAATTTGTTGAAAGTCAATCTCATGTTAAGTGTTCTTATCAGAAACAAAACAAAACAAAAAACAAAGGGGCATAAGGAACTTTTGGAGGTGATGGATTACTTTGTGGTGATGGTGTGTGCATATTTCCAAATTCAGAGAACTGTATACATTTAAAAAGTGCAGTTTTTTTGTATATCAGTTATAGCTCAATGAAGATGTTTTAAAATGAAGAAATAAAACTATTTAGAAACGTGATGATTAAAAGTACTTTGGAAAAAATAAAACAGAGAAGAGGCACGGGAAATTCTGGATAGTGGGGAGAGGGGTACTATTTTGAATAGGATGGTTAGGGACAGTCTCATTGAGAAATTCACACCAAGTAAAATTTTCTATCTCTTTCTTGTGGCTTTCATAACATCTTGTGTTTCCTCCTTTATCATGGTTTCCCTCATGCCTTTCGTATTGATCTTGCTTAGTTTCCTTTGAAAGATCTTATTCTTCTGTTTACCCTTAAAAGTTAGTATTCCTCAGATTCTGCCTTTAGCTCTTTTCTTTTCTCATTCTGCCTGCTTTCCCTGGATGATCTCCTACATTTCTATGGTTTCAAATATATATGTATATTTCCTAAACAAGACCACTTCCATAATCTCCTGGCCCCTTATCCACTGAACTACTGGATATTTCCATTTCTGTGGCTTACAAACTCTTCAGACTCAACATATATGAAAATAAATTAAACAGTTTCCTTCTAAGCCGTCTCCCTATTCTGTATTGCCTTTCTCGTAATTGCTAAATGCCTGGAAGTCAATCCAAATTCTCATCTGCTTCATTTCCAAAAATGAAATTGGAGGCAGGGAGAATACCTAACTGATTATGTAGCAGTATAGGTAAGAGATGATAAGAACCTTGCATGGAACAGCAGTAGTGAGGATGAAGAGGAAGGGACAGATTCGAAAAATATTCTAAAGGCAGAATTGACAGGATTTGTGACAAATTGGCCTTGAGAGAATTGGGGTTTTGGGTAACCTGGTGGGTGGAGAATATGCATAGAAGAGAAAGAGCAGATTGAATGTAGAAGATAATAAAATTGTTTTGGATGAATTATTCTTGAGGTACCTGTCCATGAAATAGCCGGGTAAAAAAGTTATGTAGTTTGCTAGATGACTTACTTTGGGTTAGCTCACAAATGGACTGAGAAAAGAATTCAAATGCAAGTAGGTGGTCCCGGAAAACACCAGTAGTTTAATGGGAAAGTGAGGTAGGGAAGGGAAGGAAGCCTATAAAATGTGCTTTGTCAAGCCAATTACAACCACTGTATGTGGGGAAATTAAAGTTTAGCACCACAGGTAAAACTCAAGTAGATGGTGTAGAACATACCTTAGAGTTACCACAACCTAGGGTTTAGACGCTGGGATTGTTATCCACCAAGTCTGTACCGGCGTTGTTTGAGAGCTGTGTCGAGTCATTAACTCTCCCAGCTCCACTAGCTTGCCTCATGCATAGGATGAACGTTCTCCTGCAGCCAGAAAAAAAAGCCTACAGGTGGAGAGTAGCAGATGTTTCCTATAAGTAGCCTTCAGCATATGGAGGATGAATGCCAGGCGGTTATGAGTAAGGCAGTGATGGCATCTGCTACACTAAGTATATGGATCTCGAGTTCAGGAAAAGTTTTGGCTTAGAGAAGTATATCTGGAAATCTTTATTATAGAGTTGGCCAAATTTATACCTCCAAAACAACGAATTTACTGGGCTGGTCAAATAACACCTCCGAATGTCAACTGAGAGAGAAAAAAGATATGAGCCAGTTACATCAGTGGCCTGGAGACCAAGGCAATGTCCCTTAGAGGTTGGAAAACTGACTTTAGGGGACAGAATCTAAAGAGGATATGAAGTCTACTTTAGAGGTAGGCACCTAGCGAAAAAGGACAGAGAATGGGAATTGCTAATAACTAGAGGAAAAAGGGAAATTTCCCGGGTGAGGTTAGGAGTGTCCAGGGAGAGTTGCTTGCCTCCATAACAGAGTATGCTGTTGGAGGGAAAGCACTGGATTCACCCATTGGTGGAGCTCTGAGAAAGATAAATATGTAGTAGAGCTGGCATCATCAGAAATTCCATTAGGAGCCCTCACAGCACAAGAATTCTATCAAAAGGGATGAAGTATGAGAGCAAGGCTAACCCAGTAATCTAATCCCAAAATATGAGAATTTATCCTCTAGTGACTGTAGTTTAGGAGAGAAATAATGCTTCCTATGGATCACCCAGCAGCTGAGGAATTTACAGACACTATAAGGCATTTCTGTGGCTTCTGTTTACTGCATATCTCATGGTATCTGTTGATTTTTGTTTTCCTTCAAATTGATCTCTTTCTACAACACCAATGTTCTCTAGTAGAGTACGCTAGTAGGGTGCGTTTTTCAGATCGCTGAGTATGAGCTTGAGCCAAAATATAAGACCTCAAAATATATTGGAGCCAGCCTGAGATATAACCCAGATCCCAGAATCCATTGCCATCTCTGATGAAAATGTTCCATTAGCAAGCATTTTGATCTACCTAGAACTGGACATGGAAAGCCCATGGAAAAAAGTGTTTAATCTTGGTTTTCACCATGGAGTTCTCCAAGAAATCCCTGATACCATTTCACATACCCAAATATTTCACACCAGGTTCAAACATTGTCCCACCCCCAAAACAAGCTCCTGGTAATTTTAAATACTAGATGAGTCCCAGAAATGTGCAAATAAGGTGTATCAAAAAGCCAGCCACTACCGTGATAGTGAAAGTTATACAGTTTGGGAGGAAATTGATCTTTATCCTATTTAAGTTTTAAATGTCTTAAGCTTCAATCTTTGCAACTTTTACTCCTTCCATCCAGTTATTAAAAAAAAATGTCTTTCTAAGATTGGTGTCAATTGGAAAGTATTTGTATATTCTGGCTGTTAAAATGGAAAGTGTGAATTTACAGAAACTCTAATACATAGAGGGGTGGTGGTAAGTTTACTAGAGTGATGGAGGGGCAGTAGAGGAGAGTGGGGTGCCTATGGGACAGGGCCAAGAAAATGAGACTCACAGACTGAGAGTCAATTATGCTCAGATTTCACAGTCTCCCCACCTATGTGCCAAAGGCAACGTGTTAGATGCTGGGTGAAGTCTTAGCCAGGAAAAGAGAGCCTAGAAATGTGTTGCTCCGTTTAGTAATGAGGCTGGTAAGCATTTGGCCCTCATTTAGTTTTGCTGGCACATTCAGATAACACTATACTAAGTCTAAACATAGTTCTAACATTAAATAACCTTTTGCTGATTTCTCCCTCTGTAGGGAGGATATAGATAGAAAAAGGCAACTAAAAGTATAAACTTCTTTCCCCAGATCCCACCCCCACTCTCCAAAAATATGATCCATTAACCTGGGAGAAGTGAAAATGAGGAAATTGTCAGCCTCCTGGTCTTGTCCTTAGATTGAAATTTGGGGACAAAATTCATAAACAAGTATTTAGTGAACAGAATTTTAAAATTTTCTTTTCTTCCTTGTCCTGCCTTTTTCAGAAAAACTATGAGATCTCTTTTAAGAGCTGGAAAAGAGAAACAGTTAATTAGAGCTACAGGGAACTGCCTGAGGTCTAAGCCAACTGGCTCAAATTGACCTGTTTGTGACTGGAAAGTTAATTTGGCTCCTTCGTGGTTTTGGTACTTTTATAGACTTTATTTTGCTTTTCAATCAGCATAATTTCATAAGCTATAGAAAGTCAGCACTGCTGGAAAAGGTATGTGCTTATTTACTGCTTCCACTTTTCTAGAAGTGAGCTATTCCTCCTCATGTTAACCACCTTATCCCGGCCACAGGCTTTAGTCTGCATCCGCATTGTTATCCCACACCAGCTCCAGAGCCACCTGCTAGCCAATTCTGTGAGCTCACCTCTTGGTTCTCACACTGAGATCTTGCCATGAGCTTTGCCAAGTCTGGAATAATCAGAGCTGCTTTGGGGAGCTACTTCACTGGGATCACTGCTTTTCTAAAAATCAAAATCCGCAATGAAATATGATGAGAAGTTAAGAAATAATATCCTAGAGTCCCAAAACACATACCAGTGGCATTACACAGCACTTATTTATGAAGCCCCTTTTGAACAATTATGGGATTGAGCCAAGGCAGGAGCTGTTGGAAAGAGCAAGCTGAGAACAAATATTGGCGATTTTATTTAAAGCCACAAAACTATCTAAAGCAGCAACAGCTGCTTCAGTCATGGAGTATATCCCTCAAAGCAAACTACTCCTTTTTCCCTGTTTTTATATTAAATAACGGTATGCTCATTCTCACCACTGTCTAGCTATACTACTACACAATCAGAAGTAAGATATTGTTTCTAAGAAACATTTTAGCATGTCTGAGTAGTGGGAACCTAAGAAGATACCAAGAATCCCTAAAGCTTACTGTGCAGTTATTCCTTTGGTATAAAATTACACCCCCCCCCCGAAAAGGCTATCTGCAAAGTAATCCATATATGGATGATAGAAGACCTTCCAGAAACCCATATTCTATATTACAATTAAAGTAACCACTGTATGACCTCAGGGGAGGATCTGTATTATCATGTCTAAATGTAGCCTCATCAATCGTATTCTGTCTTGTGTCATAAAAAACAAAGGTGCTAACATCAGGGAGTTTGTCAGCAGGGAGGTTAGTAAAAAGGGGCTAATGTATCTCCAGCTCCGTCCAGAAAAGAGACAGCCTGGGCAAAGGACGCAAATATCCATTCCTTTTGGGAGGTCTTCCTATAAGTGCATAGGGTGATGGCACCAGCCATTAAGATCTTCCAAAGAGCTCACTTTTCTAATTCCACGCTTACCAAGCACCTGATTCCACTCCTTTTGCAGGGAGGCAGGGGGAGATATGAGGTAGGCACTGGGAGGTTTCACTGTGGAGAGGATTGTTGGAAATGCTGAAAACAAGAGAAAGCCACAAGTCAAATACTCAAGCAGAGGAGCAAGGTTCAAAAGCCTGGGAAGGGAGTCTAAATTAGTCTCTAAAAAATAATAGAGGGCCATAAGTAGAGACTTGGTCTAATTACAGAGCCAAAGACATGGAGCCCTGGGTAAGTAAGACCTGGAAAAAAATGGAGCAAGTAAAAAATTTGAGCAAGTAAGTAGGAGGAAGGACATGGAAAAATATTACTTCTGAGGCATATGATGTTCCCTGAGCTGGCTTTTAAATATTATCTATAACTGGATGTGAGGAAAATATTCAGGAATTAGATCACGAAGGGCCAAGAGTGCCTAAATTAAGGAGTTTTAATTTTATTCTAAAAGATATAAGGAGACACTGAAGGATTTGAATCTCTGAGGTGGCATTATCAGATGAGTAGAATATGAATAAGCAGAAATGAAATAAACAAAAATAAAATAATTATGTATCTGAATAGAGACATTAAAAGTTATTCTGTTATTCATTTAGTCACAAACCAAATGCAAGCAAATAACCAGTAGAAAAATATATATTCCCTAATTACTCAGCCAGATTTTCGACTTACTCAGGATGGAATATAATGAGCGGTCAATTGACCAGACCACTTCTGACTCTTTGGATATGAGAACAGTTCCATCTTAGAGCAAAGAGTTTGTTGGCAAATATTATATCAGAACTGTATTATTCATGACGTCTATTCTTTGCTCTTCTCTTTTGGTCAAAGCTTTCATTGGGTACTGAGGTCAAACCCCTTCACTAACTGACCTTGTGTTCCAATAGAATATTGTGGTTCGGGGCCTGTCCATTATAATCAAGGAAGAAAAAGAATGAAGAAAAATAATTCATCCAGATGGTTTCTTAAAATTTACAATCTGGAAGAGGCTCTGTCTTTATAGTGGGATTTGATGCCTAAATCCTACCATTCCTCTCCACCGCCAAGCTCCTGGCTAACAGACATACACAAGGACCAGATCACCTAGCAGTTGCCACCTCTTTTCTTACTGCTCCATGAGGCAGGCAGTTAAAAAGACAGAGTGGAACCTTAGCTTTTGAGAGACATTAACCCCACTTACTTATAACATGGCCCAATGAATGCCAGTGTCTGAACAATCAGATTAGCTATTCCTCTCCTAGTGGGAGAAGCCAGAGGGGAGAGGAGGAGAGGAAGCAGAAGTCCTCATTCCTATACCTCCCCCTGAGGCATGGGGAATAGAGGACCCTTTCTCTGCGGAAATGTGAAGAGGTGGAAAGACATAGCCCTCCTTCTCCAACAGTGATCAGCTTCAGTAAGTCACAATTTTACTTTAGAGAAGAAATAATAACTGGGAAAACTAAATACATGAATATATGAGTTATGTCAAGCAGAGAGTTGTAAAATATCTAACGAATCTTGGACTGTTTACAATGAACACTTGGAAAAAAAAAAAAACTAGCAAGAAAGATGGGATAAACTTAACCAGATTTGTAAGTGCCATGAAAAATTTTTAGGAGTCTGTGTTCCACTCACATGTTTTCACAAATCATCAGATAATATACTTTCTGATGAAATATTTATTTTGGGAAATGAGAAACTTGGGAAAAATAATTTACAACCATTTTATCTTTTTTATGAGGTGATACACTACTTTAGATTTTATGAGTAAAAAGTAGATGATCCTTGGGTGTAAAAGGATAAAGAATATATGCATGTACACATAATTATCTAAATAATTCAGGCTCCAAACTACTTTTTACCTAAAAAAATATTTAGATAGTTTAGTAATCATGCTTATAATTATTTCGGTTTTTCAGTTGACCTTATAGAAATGGTCCTACTGATAAATGACTTTCTCTTTTGGCAAGATTAGTCATGAGTTGCCACTGAAACAATTATATCCCACCTCCTTGTAGTTAATAGCACAGATTTATAAAGCTGACTAGAACGGGGAACTCAGTCTATGGAATTAAAACAACATTTTCCTCTGCATGAGGAAAATTGTCTCATTAAAGGAATCATGCTGGACTGAATGAGGATCAGACCTCAGACTCATCAACACCATATTTTAACCTAGTAAAATAAATGGTCTTTTTAAATACATATCTAAGAATTGTGCCTGTTTAAAGAATTCATAAGAGAATTTTGTCAGAGATGGGACTTTTTTTCCTAACTTCTATTCAATGCCTATGTGGTTATGGTAAATGAAATAACTTAAATGCTTTGGTCTCATCCTGTTCAATTTACTCAAATTGATTTGTCCATAACTTAAACATGATTATTTCTTAATGATCCAATCTAATCTCATTCTTTTAAATACTATCCATATGCTGTCAACTCCCAAACATACATCTCCAAACTTGACCTCTCTCCTGAGCTCCAAACTCATATATACAAGCACCTACTCACCATCTCTTCCTGAATGACTAATCGATATTCCAAACTCAATACATCTTCTCCCCAAACATGTTCTACCTTTAGCCATACCCAAATCGTTGATAGAACGTTATCTTCCTAGCTGCTGAGGCCAAAAAGCAAGGAGTCGTCTTTGTCTATTCTTTTTCTTTTACATCCCACTTTCAACCAGTCAAATCCTGTTGATTCCACCTGCAAAATACATCCAGGATCTGACCACTTCTCGTCACTACCATTGCTATCACCTGGGTCTAAGCTACCTTTATCTTTCACCTGAATTATTGCAGTAGCCTTTCACTTGGTCTTCCTTCATGTCACATTTTTCCTCAAACTCTGCATTAGCTCCCCATTTAACTCAAAATAAAATCCAAAGTCCTTAAAATAGCCTAAAGGCTTTAGACTGTCTGGCTCCTTGTTACGATTCTGGGCTGCTCTCGAACTACTCTTTCTTTCATTTGTTCCATTCTAACCACATTGGCCTCATTGCTGTTCCTCTAACACATCCAGTCATATTCCAGCCTCAGGGCTTTGCCCTGGATGTTCTGTCTGCTTGGAATAATTTTCCCTCAGATATCCTGCCTAGCCAACTCTCTCACCTCCTTCTAGACTTTGTTCAAATGTTGTCTTTTCAATGACCATCCTATTAAAAAATGCAAGGCACCTAGCACCCCCCTCCAGCACTTGTCCTCCTTATCTGATCTATTTTTTTGTTTCCTTTTTGATAGTCCTTATCACCTTATAATGGGCTATATTATTTGTTTATTTATTTTTTATTTATGTTTATTTTCATCCCTCACCATTAGATTGTAGATTCCAGAAGATCAGGGCTCTTTGATTCACTGATGTGTCCCAAGATCAGTTCCTAGCACATAGAAGGCACTCAGTAAATATTTACTAAATCTACTGCAAGGTCTGGAATTGATTATAAATTTATTATTATGTTTAATTAGGAGGAAAATTCTTTTACTTTCTTCCATTAACTAAAATAACTAATGTACCATCACCTTCATGTTTGTTTGGTACCTTACAAAGGTATCGGTTCTCCTCAGCACTGTGTGCATTTTCACAAAGTCATGGTCAAAATAAATAAAAGTTGGTGGGAAAGAAGAGAGATTTTTCCTTCATTCTAGGAGATGCCATGAAGCATTCCGTGCATATACTTATCATTGTACTTTACAGACCAAATTATAATTTTTGTTTGTGTATCATTCTCACTAACATGACAGCTCCTCAAGGGCAGAGCCTATTTTCTTCATCTTTTTTATCTCCAATACCTGGCACATTATATAGCAATAGTGATTCAATAAAAGCTTGCCAGATAATAGGTGAATTAATAAATGGTTAATTAGAGGCAAAGTGACAAGAAAAGAGCATAACATTTGAAGTTAGAGTGAGTTTGAGTTCATTTCTACTAACAATTTAAACTTGGCCAAATATATATGTCATGCCAACTCCTTGCTCAAGAGGAAGTACTTTGATGTGGATTTGACACCAAAAGCAAAAGCAACAAAAGCAAAAATAAACAACTGGGATTATATCAAACTAAAAAGCTTCTGCACAGCAAAAGAAACCATCAGCAAAATGAAAAGGCAACCTACTGAATGAGAGAAAATATTTGCAAACCACATATCCGATAGGGGGTTGATATCCAAAATATATAAGGAACTCATACAACTCAATAGCAAAACAAACATAACCCAACTAAAAAATGGGCAAAGGACCTTAAAAGACAATTTTCCAAAGAAGATATACAAATGGTCAACAGATACATGAAAAAGTGCTCAACATCACTAACAATCAAGGAAATATAAATCAGAACCACAATGAGATACCACCTCACATCTTTTAGAACATCTATTATCAAAAAGACAAGAGATAACAAATACTGGCAAGGATATAGAGAAAAGGGAACCCTTGTACACTGTTGGTGGGAATGTAAATTGATACAGCCACTATGGAAAACAATATGGAGGTTCCTCAAGAAAATTAAAAATAGAATGACCATATGATCCAGTAATCCCACCTCTGGGTATCTATTCAATGGAAACAGAATCATTATCTCAAAGAGATATCTGTACTCCCATGTTCGTTGCCGCATTATTCACAATAGCCAAGGTATGGAAACAACCTATTGTCTATTGTTAGATGACAGTGTCTATTGACAGATGAATGGATAAAGAAAAAGTGGTATATGTATTTATATTCACACACATGCACCCACACACAATAGAATATTATTCAGCCTTTAAAAAAGAAGGAAATCGTGTCATTTGCGAGAATACAGATGAACTTGAAGGGCATTATGCTAAGTGAAATAAGGAAGACAGGGAAAGGCAAATACTGCGTGGTATCACTTATATTTGAAATCTAAGGAAAGTCGAACTCATAGAAAGCGAGAGTAGAAAAGTGGTTGCCAGGGCCTGGTGTGGATGGGAGAAACAGAGAGAGGTTGGTAAAAGGATACAAACTTTCAGTTATAAGATGAAAAGGTCTGCGGGTCTAATGTATAACATGGTGACTATAGTTGATAGCCCTGTATTGCATAATTAAAATTTTCTAAGAGAATAGAACTTAAACATTCTCACCAAGAAAAAAAAGGTAAATATGTGCGGTGATGGATGTTTAACTCAATTGTGGGAATCCTTTCACAATGTATACATATATCAAATCATGACATTGTACACTAAATAGCTTACAATTTTATTGTCAATTATACCTCAATAAAGCTGAAAAAAAATTTCTGTTTAAGCCAACAAAAAAAAATTATAACATTGATCTCTGTTTATTGACATGGAATGGTATCTATGATATGCATCAAATAATCAAGTTGCAAAACAAAACTATGTACGTAGAATTTTCACATTTTTATAAAATTAGTGTATATATAATTTTCCTTCATATACTTGGGTGTTTGAAATTTTTCACAAAATATACTACCTTTGTAATTTAAAAATCACTAAATTTTTCAATGAAAGGAATATATGAATATAAATTCTATAATTATGAGAATATATACAAATATGATAAATAGATTTTCATAATTGTTTTATATGTTACCAACTAGTTTATAATCTCTGTGACGTCAGAGATAGACTTTCTACTGTTACTGTGTCATACACTTATATTGCATTGTACATAGTAAAGATGGTCAAAAAATTCTTATTGAAGGAAAAATAATCCAATATTTTGGTGGAAATTGGAGAATGGATGGAGTTCATTCTGGTATGTTTTCTTGCCCTATCACATGGACATAAAAGAAAGAAAGAATCTATACAGTGGATAATTTGGAGGATTCTGGAAATGTATACAAAATTTAATCAAATTCTCAGGTGCAATAGAGAGAGTTTTTGGGATAGGAAAATCAGAAATTACTAAATTTGGTTAAGACCATTTTTCAGACCAGAGTCTTGTGGGAAATGAGTGTAGATCAAATGAATATTAGTTAATGGAGAACTTTAAAGATGACAGAGCAATAGGTGTCCCTGAAAGGCTATGTTACTGTCAAAGTTTCTAGTATGAAAAATGTAACTAGGGTGATCATCAGCATTTAAAAGTAAATACCCATTTGGGAATTGACAGAACATTCCTATGGCTCCAGTTTACATGAGACCTTTATGGGGCATCTAAACCTCTAAAGAAAGGTTGAGTTGATGAGTTGAAGACCAACATGGTTCTAGAAAACTGAACTTGGCAGTACCGGACACAGTATCTGACCCTAAATCCTAAACCTAGATGCTGCTGTCTGTGGACTAATAAATTAGCTTACAAAATAAACCATTTTTAAGAGCTAACCAGAAGAGGCATTCATGTTCTCTAAGCTATTGAGCTTGTTTTCTAAAGTCCTGATTTGCAAAGCTCTAGAGGAAAACAGTCTTCCAGAAACTTCTGGCTGGAGATCTTCCAGCCTTCAAAGTCAAGGCTCAACAAGAGTAGAGGTGGGAGAGGAAGTACAGGGATTATTTTTTAATCACAAAAATAATGGACTTGAAATTGCAGGCATGCACTTCCCCAACAAATCAGCAGATGAGTGATGTGTATCAAAGGCTTGTTAGAGAAAACATTGAGTCATTTCCCAGGAGGAGCATGAAGCTAAACTCTGAGTCCAGAATTTTGCCAGGGAGACTACATTAAAACTGAAACTAAAAATAGATGAGAGAAATAATAGAAAGAAAATGGACAAAAAGACCAAGAGCACAAATTTGAGATGGTGTACAAATTATCAAGTAAAAAAGAGTGTTAAGAAGTCAGAAATAGAGAAGTGGGGAAGAATATGGAGCTAAGAAGAAATCACAAAACTGAGCAAAAAAATATTTTGGTGTAAATAGTCAGCAGTTTTGAATTTACAAGTTATTTTACTACAGAATGAATAAAACAGAAGATAGCTAGTTCCTACACTGATATGAATATCATTTACTGAGAATCTACTCTGCATGAAGTCATAACTCAGACACAGTAAGAATAACAACAGCAGGAATTAGAAGACAGCCTCTACTTTGCCTCTTTGGCCACTTGTAGGTAACATATATGCAGATAGGAAATAAAGCAAATATCAGAGGTTTTCATGGATGTCTGAGAACAGAGTTGATTTCATAAGTCCTACACAATTAGCTGCAAATGAGGACCAATTAATATAAGTAAGAAGGTACTGAGATACAACTTATATGTATGTGCACGAATAGGTGAAATGATATACATAAAAAAATATTTGTCATATAAAGCAGGTCACCTTGAGAAGAATAGCGACCTGCCTTAAGGGACAGAGCCAGCCTGGGATGACTTCACGTGGAAGAAAACAGGGAATAAATACTCTGACTTGATTCTCTTTCCTCTCTCAGATCTGGGGTTCCCCAATGTCTGATGGCAACTGGAAACCAGTGGGCAAGGGAACCTATGGATGTAAACTCCAGGTTCCCAGGGCACAGAGCCAAGCGTAGAGGGTAGAGAGGGGATCTAGACGTGCAAACAGAAGATAGCTGGCACACTGACTTTAACGGAAATGCTTCAGAAGTTTATTTTTTAAGTAAAATATTTGCCATAGTTTGGAGTAAATACTTTTTATCAGGTTAACAATGTTCCCTTCTAATTCTAGTTATCGTTATAACTCTAGTTATCGTTATAAATAGGTTGAACTGTTTAATTCTTTTTTTCCTGCATATATTGAGATAATAATATGGTTTCCTCTTGTAATCTGTTAATGTGTTTATCTAAATTGGTATGTTTTCTGATGTGGAACCATCTTTGCATTTCATAGATTAAATACTACTTCTATCAATGTATTATTTGTATACAAATAGTGATTTATTTTGCTGATATTTTCTTTAGAATTTTTGAATATCCATGTTTATAGGTCATAATGGGCTATAATTTTATTTTTTTGAGCTATCCTTGACTGCATTTTCTTTCAAGACTTTTCATTTTTATTTACTGAGACAAGTTATATGGATAAAAATTGTAAGTTTCCTAAAGGCTTGGTAAAATGTGCTTATAAAGCCTCTGAACATATGCTTTATTTCAGGAGGAGGGTTTTTTTTAAATTAAAACTCATTCATTTTGTCTTTAATGATTGCTCCATCATTAATTTTTTGTAGTTCTTCTTGAGTCAGTTTTGTTAAATTTTGTTTTCTATAAATTGGTTTCATCCACAGTTTCAAAATTATTGGCATATAATTTTGTAACGTTATATATATTTTAAATTATTAACATTATCTACTTCATGTGTGGTCATGTTATCCTACTCATTCTTTGTGTTATTTTTGTCTTTTGAGGCTTGTCTGTTCTGTTGGCTCAGAGTATCAGCTTTTATTTTTCTGGATCATTTCTATCGTTTGTTGTCTGTTGTATTACCATTTTCCTTTTATCTTTATCATTTCCTCCTTTCTACTGCTTTGTTTTAATTCTGTAATTCTTTTTCTTACCTTCAATATTTTTTTGTTTTCTAATATATGCTTTTAGTGCTATAAATTTTGCCTCCAAATACTATTTTAAGTGTATCCCACAAGTTCTGATAAGTAATGCTCTCATTGTCATTTAGTTTCCAAATATTTTTTAATTCACTATAATTTCCTATTCTGAATGTATGAAATATTTAGAAATGTGGTTCTTTTAAGTTTCTCTTGTGATATTTTTAATACACCATTTTTGAGGTCTATTGTTGATTTCTAATTTTGTTGTATACTAGTCAAAAATGTGTAGAATTGCTAGAAGCTTCCTTTCTGGATTACTGTGGTGAAGTTTTCTAAATAATCAATGTAATTTTGAAAGGAATGTGAAATTTCTTTTCCTTGGGCACAGAATTTATATCCAGCTTGTAAGTTGTATTGTTGAAAGTTGATTAATCAGAGAGGCACAGGATGATTTCCCTCTATTACTTTTACAATTTCTGTAATTTAATCAATTCTCATTTTATGTATGCTGATGCTTTTTTAGATGCACACGTGATCACAGTAATTCATTTTAGTTGGTAGATGTGTCATTGTATCATTATGTAATATCCCCCCTTATCCCTATTAATACTTTTTCTCTCAAGTTCCGTTTCTTCTGATTTTAATATAACCAGCATAGATCAGCCTCATATTCATGGAAATAAATATGGAATGATTTTATCTTCTCCAGTTCCCCCATATCTGTCTTTTAGTGCATAGTGACAAAACTCATATCTTTCCATTCCCTTTCAGCCATTAAAAATTAAGTCACATCTAGTCCAAAACTCCATTCTCATATATAATCTGTCTCATGTCATCCTTATTCCCTAACTACATACTACCTTTTCATTCCAGATCCCTCAATCACAGCCTAACAGTTCCTCCATTTAACCAACTTCTCATCCAAATCAATATCGAACTTCATTTTAAAGGAAAAGTTGAAATAAGTAAAAAAACACTATATCTTTATACAGAAAGGAATAACAAAAGAGAAGAGAGGGCACAAGAAACGTTGATTAAAATCACTATTAATTCTGATCCTCAAACAACTTTGCCTTAAAATACCTAGAGCTAGGAATCCCAGGAGAAGAAAGAAAGGGAGAGAAGAAATATTCGAAGAAAAAATGGCTAAGAATTTTTGAAAATTTATGATAGACACCAAATTGCAGATACAGAAAACTTAGAGAACATCAAGCAGGCTAAATACTAAAAAATCTATACATAGGTATGTCGTATTCAAATGGCACAAAATCAAAGACAAAGAAAAAAAATCTTGAAAAAAGCCAGAGAAATAAAACACCTTACCTATAGAGGAACAAGAGTAAGAATTATATTGGACGTCTCTTCAGAGAATACGCAAGCAAAAAGAGAGTGGAGTAAAAAATGTGAAGTGTTGAAAGAAAACAAAGCCGCCAGACTAGAATTGGTAGCCAGCAGAATTATCCTTCAAAAGTAAAGGAGAAATAAAGACTTGCTCTTACAAACAAACATTGAGGGAATTTATCCAGCAGAACTACTTTGTAAGAAGTGTTCAAAGTTCTTCAGAGAGAATGAACTATATGACATTCTGGAAAATTCAAGACTATGCAGACAATTAATGATCAGTGTTTTGGCAGGAGTTCTTGGGGAGGGAGGAGGATTGAATAGGTGAAACACAGAAGATTTTTAGGAGAGTGAAACTATTCTGTATGATACTATAATGGTGGATACATGATACTATACATTTGTCAAAATCCATAGAGCTATACAACATCAAGAGTGTACCCTAACATAAACTATGAACTTTAGTCAATGATAATGTATCAATATTGGCTTCTCAGTTGTAACAAGTGTATCACACTAATGCAAGACATTAATAATAGGAGGTGCTGTGTGCAGAAACAAGAGAGAGGATATATAAGAACTCTCTGTACTTTCAAATTTTCTATAAACCTAAAAGTCCTCTTTAAAAAATCTATTAAAATATCTTGAAAACTTTTTAAATTAAAAAATATATATTAATATATTATATATTAAAAATAGAATTAAAGAGATTCTTAAAGCACGGTGGGAATATGAATAGAGCATTAATTATCTGGATAATTTTTTAATGTTTCACTTCAGCTTCTGCCAAAAACCAAGAAATTGTTAAGGAGAATATTTTTTAAGACCCTAGTTATTTATTTTTCTTGCTACATCTTGGCTTCATCACCTGGGTGAAGTCAGGATGTATGGGGAACTTTCCTGTGGGTCATTGGGTTCCTACACAGATGATGCAATAGAAAAACAGCACACAAGCAAGGGAAATGGTTTGACTTTGTTATTACAAAGAGAATTTTTGGTTGACCATATAATATGCTGGAAATTAGACCTTGCACTCCAGGATCTCACAGCTGTCCCTCTGCCATCTAATTTTTCTCTGTCAGAATGTTAGAGCCATTGTAGAATACCTTGAAGACTTTTTTTTTCCCCAACATTCACGTATGAATCCCTGCATTTGGAGTCCCCTGCTGTGCTGATGCAGATGCAAAACAAATGATTGAACTGAAGGGCTCAGATTCAGCAAAATCATAAAGTGGTTTTACTGTTCTGTTTCCTTACCTTTCCTAATCCTTCCACACCTCAGAATATTTACATTGTGGTCTTTGTCTTCCGAGCAATAGGGAGATGACACAATGTTTTAATTGGCCTGAGTGGTAGACAGAGATCCTATTTACATTTCAATAAATCATTCTGGTGGAAAACAGATCAGAAGGTGGCAAAAATGGGCACAGGTTTACCTATTAGGAGGCAGTTTTAGTCTTCTAGATGAGAGAGAGCTCTTCCCTTCTAAGGATATCTGCATTTTAAGAGTTGATAATCCCTTCACTCAAACAAAGAGTAAAATTTCAGTTACTCTTAAGGTATGAAGGAAGATATTTTGAGTAGTCCTGGAGCCCCTCAAATTACTATACTTATCTTGAAGTACTGATATACTTTTTGAAATTAAAGAAAAATATAATGCACTCTAGCTTAATATTTCTTTCTTAATTACTCATCCAGTGGCATTTGGGCTGTAGGGCCAAATCTCCTACCCTGGTGGCTGGAGCAAATTCAGACCTAACGGAGTCATTTAAAGATTTGATTTCAGCCTTGGTAGAATTACATGATTTCTCTATTCTCAAATGATCTTTAGATTTGGTTAACAAATGGATGACTAACTTCTGCTGGATATTATACAAAATGTATAGTTTAGTCAATGAATGCAATAAGGCTCAGTTACTCAGGTACTAAGTATATGTTTAAACAGCCATCAAGCCCCTAGAACCATGCTTGGCATTATGGGGAATATAAAAATTCATAAGACATGTTACCTACCCTTCAAGGAACATATAGAAGAGGTAAGACATGTGCACAAATAAACATAAAATGAAGAAGATACATTTTATTAAAAGTTACCAATGAAGCTATGAATATTCAGAGGAGGAAGAGTTATGAGAGAAACTTTTAAGAAGGAGATTGCTTTTGAAAAACAACTTACAGCGTAGGTAGATGGAAGCAGAGGACGTTCCAGTTGGGGGCACAGCATGAACAAAGGCAACCAACATATATTCACAGAATAGTGAGCTGTCCAGTTAGGGGGAAGCATAGAGTACCTAAAAACGTGTGGGTGTGAGACTGAAAAGGAGTGTGGGGCCACATTGTGAACAGTCATGAGTATCAGGCTAAGGATCCCAAGCTCCTACTTTATTAGTCTCGGAAAAACTAATGAAGGTTTTAAAATGAGAAGTGATCTATAAAGAGCAGTGTTACATGGAATTGTAGAAATTTTTCCATTTAAGATAACGCTTCTCAAAAATGCCCATGGTTGTTCCTCAACTCCTGAGATCCTAAATTAATTGACCTTGTCATCTGTATTTTTTAGAAGCTCTCTGGGTCATTCTAATGTACGGTTAGTGTCGGAAAAACACTACTTTAAGATGTATCTGCTCAACTCACAATGACCACCCCCCTCCAGGACCTACTACATAATTTGCAGGTCCTGGTGCAAAATGAAAATGCAAGCCCAGTACTTTGTTCAAAAATTATTAACAATTTCAAGACGGCAACAGCATTAAACCAAGGGTGGGTCCCTTCTAAGCCCGAGTTCCTGCATGACTGCACAAGTCACACAGCCATGAAGCTGGCCCTGCCTCCCTCCTTGTTTTCCTATCAACTAGCATCACCCTATTCCAGGTAAGGGTTTTCAGCAACCACGTTTGAACTTTTTTACCCCATTCCCCCAGCCGTAGCTGATCAGTACAGCCCAAGCTGTGTAGTATAATCTACTCAACAACACAATGTGGTAACTGAGACTGAGGGAGGGTAAGTAACTTGCCCAGGATCATACAGTTAGCAGGAGATCTAGGTAAAATCTGGACAGTTTGACTCATAACCAGAGCTCTGCCTCCCAGCGTGCTTTGGGTCAGATAATTGTGTGTACTTGAATAAAGTTTATGAGAAAACTGATTTAAGAATCAATTCCTTCTAACCAATATAATAAATGAGATTGCGTTTTATTTGTAAATATTTTTTACATGTGCCACCTGTGAAACACTTTCTTAAATGACTATTTAAATAACAGTTTGGTTGGTATTTAGCAATTCCCCTTCACCAGTTTTGGTTGTTGTTGTTGTTGTTGTTGTTGTTTTGGGAGGAATGTTGGCCCTGAGCTAACATCTGTTGCCAATCTTCCTCTTTTTGCTTGAAGAAGATTGTCACTGAGCTAACATCTGTGCCAATCTTGCTCTATTTTCTATGTGGGACGCTGACACAGCATGGCTTGATGAGCAGTGTGTAGGTCCCCACCTGGATCCGAACCTGCGAATCCTGGACTGCTGAAGCGGAGTACACGAGCTTAACCACTACACCACCGGGCCGGACCCCACCACTTTTTTTAAAAGAAAAAACTGTCTCCAAGATAGTGCACACATATCTTAGCTGTATTTTGCTTCAAACAGCAGTCCTTTTCATTAATTTCCATTACCACCTTTTTAATCTGGGACTTTATTACTCATACTGAGGCTATTCCAATAGACTACATCTAAGCTCTCACTGTTCCTCCATTGCCCTAGCTCACTGTCCTTAAAACATGGCCATAATTATCACCCCCCTGCTTAAAATCCCACTTACTGGTCTTCACTAACAAGACCCGTTAATTCACCCCAACAATAGCTTCAACGTAACTTCGATTTCTCCGTCAGCTCAGTGCCTAGCTGGGGCAGGAATTTGCCAGCCCTGCACCCTTTAGTCTAGTGAGATTTAATGTTCAGTCACTCCCTGTGGCCCAAGGACCTGCCACAGCTGCAGCCTCATCACTGAACCCGTGCTCTCAATGCTGATCCCCAGGCAAGTGTGTCACATGAGCATTTCCCTCCCCCTGTACCCTGCCCTGTCCCTCATTCCTGCTCCCTTTGCCCAGCTTAGGGCCCTGCCTTGGTTGGTCTTGGTTCCATCTGCTTCTCTCTCTAGTTCGTCAAGAACCTCTCGAGTTGAAATCCTCTCCTTCGTTAAATGCAAGCAAGGTACCATATTTGAGGGGATACTGAGACAAAAAAGACATGGTCCCTGCCTTCAAGAAACTTGAATTAGTGGATGTTAGATTATAAGTAAGTAACTATAATCTAAGGCATAATTAAATGAGTACTATAGTAAACAGATAAGCAAAGTTCTTGGGAATTCAAAGGGAGACAGCTCTAAATCGGCTTTGAGGACTGGAAAAAACTAAACAAAGAAGTGATATTTGAGCTGGCTCTTGGAGAATAAGCAAGAGTTTGATGGACAGAGAAGGGAATTCCAGAGTAAGAAAAGAGCATAGGCAGAGGCACCAGAGTGTAGTAATATGTTTAGAAAATAATGGTCTAATGTGACTGAATTTAAGGGTATGCTGAGGGGTTTAACAGGAAATTA
The DNA here is from genome assembly GCF_020826845.1 of Diceros bicornis minor. NCBI lineage: Eukaryota > Metazoa > Chordata > Mammalia > Perissodactyla > Rhinocerotidae > Diceros > Diceros bicornis. The sequence goes on from NC_080743.1 coordinate 50,820,924, forward strand.
GACTAGAAAAAGATAGAGGATTAAATGACATTACAAAGCATACTATTCTCATGTTACAAAGCTGAATAACTGTGTCACTGCAAATCATATTATAATTATAAATTAATAGTCAAAATTAATACCAGTCTAATTTAATAAAAATCTTACATTGGAAAATTTATAAATAATTTAACAGTTAGTGTAGTGAAATTAAAAAACTTCAGTGTCATGGTGCATGCCAATTTAGCCACGCTTGTGTTTAAAATCTTATGTTTTAATCTGGTTCACTAGAGTGAATTTAGTATACTAATTAGACACCTTATGAAATTACACATTTCTAATGAAATGGCATCAATGTTGTAATTCTTTATTTTTCTGTATCCCCCACTTGACTGGGAATCCCTTGAAGGCAGAGAGCGTGTTTAAGTCATCATGTATCCCTAGTACCTGGCACATTGGTAAGCATACCTTATTTATGAAGGAAATGGATGAATAAATTGTAACCTATGTGCCTTACTAACAGAAAACTTTTTAATTCCAACGATCAGTAATTTCACATACTAATCTAAATAATAAAATACCACCACAGTACCATCCCTTCCTTAATCAGAATTCAAATAATTATCTTTCACTTAATGGTAATTCTTAATACTCTGTTTTTAGGAGAAAGAGGCAGATTTCCAGGACAATTTTCTGTGTCTTCTATATCAACAGCTATAGTATGTAAAGTTAAAAATAATGAGCCTAAGCACCAAAAGAATAGTAACAATGCTTAATGATTATTTGTGTTTTCAATATACAAATTGCTTAACATGCATCAATTTATTTGAGCTACAACCCTGAGAAGTAAGAGTTATTGAAATTACCATTTACAAATGAAGAAAGTTAAATGTCAAACAAGGTCATAAATTTCTCAACATCACATGGTTATGAATTGTACAGCTAAGTTTTGAACATTAAATTATCTTACTACACTTATTGAAGTAGAAAATACACCAATAGTCCAGAAACGTTTACCATATCAGCTTACAAATTAACCAGAAAAGTATCAATAACCAGAAACCATATTCTTCAAACAATAAGATAGTACACATTTTTTTTTCTGCCTTATATGTGAACCTTCTTTCTGTTCAAGGAATTCTCTACCTGATGAGTTTTGGTGGTGGTCGCAGCTGCCTCCCACTTATGGAAGCTGAAAAAGCCAGATACTTGCTTTCCCAGCCTCTGCTTTGGCATGGATATAGGCACTTGACCTATATTTGGTGACCAGATGCCTCTGTCCCAAACTTTGGATCTGGGTCCTGGTGCCACAGAGAAGCAGGGACAGTGGAGACACCCCACAAGCAGTTCTTTGGCATGGCTTTTGCTGCCTGACCTCCCTCATTCCTGCCTATTTGCTGAGTCCGGTTCTCTAGCTTTCCAGGAATTCCAATAGGTTTTCAATAAATTATTTTTCTACTTATTCAGATGGAGTATGTTTATTTGCTTGCAATGATGAACCCTAAATGACAGATGCAATGATTTGCCTCATTAATAGCTAGATGGTCCAGGCCCAGTTTTCTCTGTCAGGAAGTGTTGGGCTTTTTTCATACCAAATTGGGCTACAATCAGTTTAGAAAAAGACATCTTGAATTGTGGAATGAAAAAGTTTAGGAACCAATGCAGGAGATTAATTTATTCATTTATTGCTTTCATGTTCACGATATTGTGTATACCTTTACATTCCACAGTAAAAACTTGCCAGTGCCCTATGCTCTGACCTGACAATTATGCTCTCTGCTTCTTCTCACATTTTTGTCATTTGCCAGTCTTCAGTGTTAGCCCAGAGTTCAGGAAATATCCAACAAAGCCTAGTGGTTCCCAAGCAGGAGTCCCCATCAGAATCCCCTGGGGAACTTATTTTTAAATATAGAGTTCTAGGTCCTACCCCAGATCTGTTAAATTAGAATAGTTGGTCCAGAGGTGGGGCCAACACAGGGATGCACACTTCTCTGATGACTCTGTAGCATACATGTGGTTAAGAACCACTGGCTTATTCACTATTTCTACTTGAATTTTTAATGTGCTTCATTTAGAGGAATCCCACTATGGTGGTCTCTTAATACAAGTAATAAAATACAAAGAGAAATTACTGAGTTTAATTTTCCCTTTCAACACCATTGCTTTCTTCCTGATTTCTTTAGGAAACTTTCTCAAATATTAATGCATTGAATCATGTGATTTTTTTTCATCTATAGGATATTTAAAAAATAGATTTTCTGCAGAGCTTTTGAGTAATCATGGCAATTAGAGGAATTAAAGAAGAGTTGTTGTTTTTTTAAGTCAAAGTGATTTAAGTCCTATTATATTATCATGACTGAAGAGTGGAAATGAAAGCAGGAGGATGATGTCATCAGCACTGTGTGAGGTCAGGAAATTAATCATGACTTTCACAGCTCAAACATCATCAAGTAAACAGATTGTCCAAGACTTCAACACCTTCTACTTTGCAAATTTAAAGATCTGGTAGGTTCTCAGTATTTTCTCAGACATGCATCTGAATAATCTTCACATTCCTTTTTATTTTCCATCCCAGGATTCTGATCAGTTTGAAGTAGATTCACTCATCCAAGAAAAGGCAACTTTATCTGTCCTGTGAGTAAACTTCATGAAGTCAAGTCTGATAGATGCCATTTCACACTATGATGCAAACTCTCTTTCGTTACTTTTATGATTTTTTCAGGTTCCATACTGTCTTAAGCTTGTATTAAATCTCTCAGGGAAAAAAAGTTTCCTTACAAAAGTTGGAGCTGATGACCTGGTGTTTGTTTTTATGGCTTCCTCCCAGGTGTGAAGTACTCTAATCCCATGTGCCAAGTGTGGTAAAAGATAATGTGATAAATATTTCCATCTTTCTGGTCCTGGTTGTACTTTGGTATGTATTATACACAGTAATAAGATTTATTTTGAATAGCACACATTTTTGGTGCGATAAAAATCTATCACTTTATTTTGTAACATTGAGTATAACGCAAGTGGAGGAAGGATGGGGGGGCTTCTGAACATAGATTTCTGAGAGAATAAGAATGTTTTAATTATACTCAATACCTGGTATTCTGCTCAAACCTTATTTAAGAGAATAGCTAAAATTGAGAGACCTACATTCAAGGAGGCTGACTGCAGCGATGAATGAGGAGAAAGGGTAGAATCTGGGAAACAATATCTGAGAAGGACTCAAAAAGAAAATAGAGGTCGGGCTGGCCCCGTGGCTTAGTGGTTAAGTGCACGCTCTGCTACTGGTGGCCTGGGGTCGGATCCGACACACTGCTTGTCCAGCCATGCTGAGGCGGAGTCCCACATACAGTAACTAGAAGGATGTGCAACTATGACATACAACTATCTACTGGGGCTTTAGGGAAAAAAAAAAAAAGGAGGAGTATTGGCAATAGATGTTAGCTCAGAGCCGGTCTTCCTCAGCAAAAAGAGGAGGATTGCCATAGATGTTAGCTCAGGGCTGATCTTCCTCACAAAAAAATAAATAAATTGTATTAAAAAAAAGAAAATAGAGGTCGAATAGGAAAGGTAGTCCAGGAGAATATGGTGTCCCTGGAGCCATGTAGGAGAAGGTTCTGAGAAAGAAGGAATGAGAGGATGAGAGTCAGGGGAAATTTTGGAGGAAGGAGTAAGAGTCTTGGACTTGTTTACAGGCTGAAAGGAAGAAACTGGTGGGAAGACAGACATTGAAAATGCAAGAACAGAAAGAGGCAAAGTCCCAGAGGTGGGGTGGGGAATCAGGACAGCAAATGAGATGGCCACCACTTCTCTAGCACTCAGCAATGCTCTCATCTCCTGCTGCACAGAGAACATAGAGGACACCAGGTCGCAGTCTGTCTGCCTCCCGGCCCCCTTGCAAACACACTTAGAAATATATCTTGGTCTACACCTCTCTCTTCTTTCTTCCCTTCCATCTGTGTAGAAGATGTGTCTTTTCTCATGAACAAGGTCAATCTCTATATATGGGAAAATAAGAATATGATTGATGTTTGCCACACATATAATTATATAGCCTAAAGAACACAAGTATGAATTACCTACAGTGGGTTTAAATCTATGCAATGAGCATATACTTTATTGCTGCACTAATATAATAATTACAATATTATAGAGATAAAATGGATCACTCTTTCATTCAAATAAAATTTGAACACTCATTAATATAACCTATTGGTAAGATCCTTAATTTAGGGTATCATGACCTGATACTAAACAATTGATCTGGATTAACCATATAATCCATCAGTTTGGCTAATTATTCAAATAATCTAAAACACATTCTTTTTTATATTACCTCATATAGGTACAGTTTTTAGCTTTGTTGAACATAACAAATGATGTAGCCAAAATTCAAGTCAGAGCCATGATAACAATGGGAAGAAAGAACCTCCTCATCTATAATTTTAAATATACTTTTGTCCAAGCCCTGAATGCTTAGTTGTCAAGCATTAGCCTTACACTACTTTTGGCAAAAAAAAAGTGCTACACTAAGCTTTTAGAGATAGCAATTTAGCGATGCCAAAATCATGAGAATGACTACAACATAGCTATCACATAACAATCCATACCCAATTCCTTTATGTATTCTGCAAATGCTTCTTTCATGCCTACTATGTGAAAGACACTGTCCTAGGGAGTAGGAGATACAAAAGTAGATAAAATGCTGACTCTGCCTTTGAGGAATTTGCAATCTCAGAGGAGTAAGAGAAAGAGACATATTCAAAATTAGTTATTATGTAAATACAATATGTAATGCTGTGAGTGAAGTATGGTATAAAGAGACTACAAAATAAGTGTTAAAGTTTATATCCTTTGATCAAAAATTTTACCTTTGGAAATCCACCTAAAGGGAATAATCTGAAATAGAAGGGGAAAAAAATTCAGTGCAAAAGATAATCATCATATTGTGATTTACAGTATCAAAAAAAATTTTGAACAATTACCAAAAATAGCCACATACATATTAGTCAGGATAGGTTAAGTTGTGCCCTAGTAACAAATAACCCTAAAGTTTCAATGGCTTAACACAATAAATGGCACAATCCAACGTGAGTTAAAGGGCTTTCCTCGTCAGCTTTTCTCCAAGTAGTGACTCAGGAATCCAGACCCTTTCTATCATGAGTTAACAGCTGTGATCTTTGGGATATGTGGCTTTCAAGGGAAGAGAAAAGAAGACTAACGGATTGTGCAGTGTATTGTTGAGGATAGGGCCTAGCAGAGGCTTGCATCACTTTGCCCACATCCCATCGGCTGTAACTCAGTCCCATAGGCCCCCACCTAACTGTAAGGGAGGCTGTAAATGTAATCTTACTGTGTGTTGGGAAGACAAAACAGTGTAGTGAACACATAGCCTTATCTCTGTAACACAGAATTAATAAACTGGACAATACATGCATGCTTTTATCAAGAGTTTGTAAAAATACAGAAATGTTTTTGTTATAATTTTAATAAGAATTAAGTATACAAAGACTTATTAAGAATTAAGTGTACTAAGACTTATCATGGTTGAAAAAATGTGTATATAAAAAGGACTGGCAGGAAATATACTAAAATATTACACTAACAGTAATATGGGATGAAAGAACAACAATTTTAAGATTTTCTATTTGGGGCCAGCCCCGTGGCTTAGCAGTTAAGTGCACGTGCTCCTCTACTGGCGGCCCAGGTTCGGATCCTGGGCACGCACCGACGCACTGCTTCTCCAGCCATGCTGAGGCCGCGTCCCACATACAGCAACTAGAAGGATGTGCAACTATGACATACAACTATCTACTGGGGCTTTGGGGGAAAAAAAAAAAAGGAGGAGGATTGGCAATAAATGTTAGCTCAGAGCCAGTCTTCCTCAGCAAAAAAAGAGGAGGATTAGCACGGATATTAGCTCAGGGCTGATCTTCCTCAAAAAAAAAAAGATTTTCTATTTGAATTTCCACATTTTCTGTAAAAAATGTGCTATTTTATGATGGAAAAAAATTAAATGACTTTTTGAATTTCTTTAAGATTGTCTTATAGCTGTTACCATACTATTAGGAATAACTGGAAATAGATACTCTGGGGAGGTGGCAAAGAGGGAAAAGAAGATGACATGGGTAGTAAATTAGGAGTAAGTAACTTTTGGAAATAAATGCAATAGAGAGTGGGCGTTTTAGCCTAGGAAATGCAAACATTGAGAATCATTTGTGTCAGGGGACTGGTGCCCTGAGAGGCAGGAAAGCCTGGCATTTGTGCAAGAGCAGAGGGCAGGTTGCAGACTGACCCTGGTGTGAGGTCATCATAAATGAGACTAAGGGTACATAACCCAGTGTGTGGAGGAAGATGTAGGGATCATTTGCCTCCGTGAAAGTAGTATTGAGTAGAGGAATGAAATGTTGGCTTCTGGAAAGATGTTCAAGGCATACCATACCTCAGAAGCCACAGCAAACATCGACATGTACATTTGGACATTTGATTTCAGGTTTACTGCACTGTGAGTTATTTATGTCCTGTGTACTGATTACATAAAGCATGTGTAATTAAAATCTTGCATAGAGAACTACAGAGTCCTGTGTACTTGAAGTCTAAATTCAGCATAAATCTTCAATGATATTGCATGCTGACTTTGGGCACGTGAGTGTAGAAAACTCTTTCAGTGACATTTAAATACACTGCAGGTCACTGTGAATTTTTTACCCATCTCTTGTCTTTGACTTTTTTCCTCAGGAGTTAAACAATATACTATTTATTTTGTTAGGTTTATTCTTTCAGTACCAATTGGAAGGTAGAGTGGAAACTTACGCTCTTAGCTCCTCCGCTACACTTGAACCAGGCCCGGGTCTTATCATCTTGCTGTCTTCCTCAGAGCCTGACACAGCGTGTAGTAACCAGTTTCTCTAAAAAAAAATAATCTGTTGAGTGAATGATTCCTTACAGCTCCCTTGCACATCTGTCATATAAGTTTAACTATATATTCTAAATCTAATTTTTACTTTGAAACAAACTTACTGACTATCACTTCTGATGTCATTTTTCCCAAAGCAAATTGATCTGAGTCTTTGCAGTCCTTCTTCAAATAATAGGTCAGCTTGTATAAGTGCCCCACAGGAGCCTGCAGTGTGCCACCTAGTGACCAAGGTCCCCAGTATATGTAGCACACTAAGGACATTTCTTATTTTATTATTTTTTTTTTAAGATTTTTTTTATTTATTTATTTTTCCCCCAAAGCCCCAGTAGATAGCTGTCCGTCATAGCTGCACATCCTTCTAGTTGCTGTACGCAGGACGCGGCCTCAGCATGGCCGGAGAAGCGGTGCGTCGGTGCGCGCCCAGGATCTGAACCCGGGCCGCCAGCAGCGGAGCGCGCGCACCCAACCACTAAGCCACGGGGCCGGCCCTCTTATTTTAAATATATGCATTCAAGTTCTATAATAATTGAGGGGAAAGGCATTGTTTTCCAAATAGCCATGTACATATTAATATAACTGATGTATAACACTCAAATAATATAGGAAGAATGAAAAGAAATGTTAGCTGATGTTGACCTACTACTATCAGCATTGCTATAAAGTGTACAGAAGGACAATGCTGATCCTTGTTATCACCAACGGTTACTTGTCACACACTACAGTGTGCAAGGAACCATAAAGAATACAAAAAAATTGTTGAGATGGTGCCTTCTCTCCAGGCATGATATGCATGCATTTAAAAAACACCGAAATGCAAGGCAGTTCGTGGCAAGTGACAAATATTTGGTGTACACTACTACAAACAAGTGATAAATAGGTTAAGTATGAAAGCTTACAAGAGTGGAAAAGGCAAAAAGTGGAAGGAGGAGTGCCCTAAAAAGTAGAAAATAGAAGCTCTTTTCATAAAGAAGCAGGATCAAGAGGCTTGAAGCCATGCTAAGGAATTCAGATTGCATCCTGCATCCTGTAAGTTATGAGAACCCCTCAAGGATTTTAAGGAAGAGAGTAATATGATTTAAATGGCATTTGAGCAGGCATGTAATGTAGTCAAACGATAAGCACAAGTCCTCTCTTACAAGAGGAAATAGGATACAGATTAGAATTATTTAATCCTGGATCAACACAACAATTTACACAGTGCAATCTATCTATATTATTATCTATAATAAATATAGATAAATATCTATATTTATTATATAGAGATGATCATGAAATAATATTGGTAAACAATGTCATATTTTAAATTTTTAAAAAATATTTTTACAGATCTATTGCCCTTGCTAGATGAGCAGAGTAGGGCACGGGCTTGGTTTTCATACAGTTGTGTATGTGTCTGGGATGTGTCTTCTCTGTTTTCCTTTACGTGAACTCTCATAGATCCAGGAAAAAGTTAAAGATGTTTACTGGACCTCTATCCTAGTGGTGAGGCTGAGAGGTCCTACTGGATGATTGATGGGTTCATGTGGGGCAACCTTCACACTAGCAACACAACTTTGGTTGCTAGATAAACACAGGCAGAGGGATCCCGCTTCAGTGACTTGCAGCAGTGACGATGGCAGACGTATTTAGGATTCTCCTTTCACCAAGAAGGACACATCAAAATGACTTGGCAAGGTGGAGAAATGTATTAGATTTGAATGACAAATAATTACCTGACACCAGCTGAGTTTCCTCTGGAAGGGTTATTATGAGGCTGCAAATAGCCAGCATGTCTATGACTTTAATTTTGATAATTTATTAAGAAAGGTAGGAAGAAGGTGTCGTCTCCTAGGTGAGTAGTCATAGTGAAGGCTTCACCTCCCCATAATTTGACCTGCCATTCCTTTCTTTTAGCTCGACCCGTAACATTGGTTATACTGGGAAACACACAGAGATTTATTTCTAAAAATTATTTTACAATATTTTCTTTAATATAGGAATATTTGTTTTAAAAAAATTGTATCTACCTGAACCCAATCATATCCACACAAAAGATGGTCAAGAGGTTTGATAGTTCTGAATCCTTAATAAGAAGTTTTTCCTTTATATTTTGTCTAGGTTCTTAAAAAATTGTTTTAGACTCATATTTTAAGTCTAAATGTAAATGAGTATTTAGGTTCCATCTTAGGTGATCCAGAAAAGCTAGGAAATACTCTTGATTATGATAGAAAAATAAAGGCAGCAAAAGGAGGTAAAAGCAGCAAAGGAAATATTTCAGTCAGTCTTCTGAAAGTGAGAAAATGATTTCATATGTGTATCAAGTAGACCAACTTCCTACCAATTAGCATCAAGGTATTTTCTGCTCGCTAGCTGCCTTTCATTTCCTCTAATGTGCCCTCTTCCTTTAGGCCTCAGGGCCTTGGCACTTGCTGTGCCTCTTGCTTGGAAATCCGCCATTTTAGTCCCTAGGGCTCTTTATTCTTAATTCCTATACACCCTTCAGAGCTCAACCCCAGCATTATCTCCTCAGGACTGCCTCCCCAATTACCATCCAGCCCTTTCCTCACCATGTTAAACTTCCCCTGCTAGGCATGCTTCTAGCACTGCGTGATTCTTCTTGACTATAATAAATAAATAACTTTGTAAATAGTTCATCTCTTGCTCCTCCTGCAGAATGAGAGCTCCACGCCTTCTTCTCAGCTGTATTGTCATGGAAGGAGTGGCAACTGAAATCTATCTTGCCAACCCTCCTGCTGAAGCAACCCCCGGGGGCCCTGCCCAGAAGAGCGCCCATCCCCCCGCCACCCCTGCAAGGAGGCGAGGCCTACAGGCTACCCCCGCCCCAGCTGCTCTAGCTCCAGCCAACAGGCTGCGCCTTCTCCGACTCTGGCGTGGGCCACCTCGAGACGCTTTCCACACCTGCTTCAAGGGCCCCAGGGACAGCCTCCTGCATCCTTTAGATTTTGATCTAATGAGGGGCCCAATTTATAATGGTGTTATTGGCTTAACTGATAAGGATGTAGAGAGCTGGACTTGAAAGTTTTTTGAATGAAGAGATTAAGGACACAACTCTTGATTTTTTTTTTTTAATTTTTTGTTTATTGCAGTAACATTGGTTTATAACATTGTAAAAGTTTCAGGTGTACATCATTGTACTTCTATTTCTGCATAGATTACATCATGTTCACCACCAAAATACTAATTACAACCCATCATCACACACATGTACCGAATTATCCCTTTCACCCTCCTCCCTCCCCCCTTCCCCTCTGGTAACCACCAATCCAATCTCTGTCCCTATGTGTTTGTTTATTGTTGTTATTATCTACTACTTAATGAAGGAAATCATACGGTATTTGGCCTTCTCCCTCTGACTTATTTCACTTTGCATTATACCCTCAATGTCCATCCACGTTGTCACAAATGACAACTCTTGATTTTAAGAACATACGCATTCTAAAAAACTGTTTGGAGCTGGGGGTAGTGATGGACAGATAAGTACAAATACAGTTTACAGTGTATCACAGTATTGAGAGAAACATTGATTATTACTAACTTTTTGGTTACCTTATATGAGCCACTAAATGCTGTTATTTCCATTGGCTGCTATGGAAATATAGACAGAATCAAATCGAATAAATGTTGACACAAAAGTAAGAACTTGTCACAGTATTCCAAGACTGTGGGTAAAAAACTGGTTTCCTAAAGCTCATTATGACCTTGGACATTGTTTGCATATCATGTTTATGATGATTCTTTAGGATTAGCCAATACGGACTCTGTAGAAGAAATCATTTTTATTAGCAACTGTAGCCTCTCAGGTACTGAATTTGGTTATGGAGGCTGGGGTGTTTTTTTTTTTTTTTTATCATTGGTGACATAATAGTTTATAACGTGAAATTTCAGTTGTACATTATTATTTGTCAGTCACCATATATATATGTGCCCCTTTACCCCTTATGCCCACCCCCCAACCCCCTTCCCCTCTGGTAACCACTAATCTGTTCTCTTCATCCATATATTTGTTTATCTTCCACATATGAGTGAAATCATACAGTATTTGTCTTTCTCTGTCTGACTTATCTCACTTAACATAATACCCTCAAGTTCCATCCACGTTGTTGTAAATAGGATGATTTTGTCTTTTTTATGGCTGTGTAGTATTCCGTTGTATATATATACACCACATCTTTTTCATCCATTCATCCGTGGATGGGCACTTGTGTTGCTTCCACTTCTTGGCTATTGTGAATAATGCTGCAATGAACATAGGGGTGCACAAGTCTCTTTGAATTGTTGACTTCAAGCTCTTTGGATAAATACCCAGTAGTGAAATAGCTGGGTCATATGGTATTTTGATTTTTAATTTTTTGAGAAATCTCCATATTGTTTTCCATAGTGGCTGCACCAGTTTGCATTCCCACCAGCAGTGTTAAGAGGGTTCCCTTTTCTCCACATCCTCTCCAACGTTTGTTGTTTTTTGTCCTGGTAATTATAGCCATTCTGACCAGTGTAAGGTGATATCTCATTGTAGTTTTGATTTGCATTTCTCTGATGATTAGTGACATTGAACATCTTTTCATGTGAGTGTTGGCCATCTGTATATCTTCTTTGGAAAAATGTGTGTTCATATCCTTTGCCCATTTTTTGATCAGGTTGTTTGTTTTTCTGTTGTTGAGGCTGTTTTTGTTGCTTATGAAATAGGTCATTCCCTTAGAATAAGGCATGATAAGGAATACTGTACCTGTAATCTGGAAGAAGTGTATTACAGGTAGATTAGACTCATCTGATTGTTGTGATGACTATTTTATTTGGGTATCCAGTGGTTCTGAGTGTTTCAATAATATACCCATGGCCAAGGCTGCACAGGAGCAATGTGGTAACAAATTGGTGGAAAAGGGGGAGGAATGTGACTGGCTCAGCAAAAGAAAGTGAAAAGGATGCTTACTGTCAGATTGTGAAAGAAAGCCAGATGTAAATTGTACATTGAGACTTTGCTGTAAGGAGTGTGGTTTTCTCCCTGCTGGATACATTTGCAGAAAGAAGAAAAATGAATGTGATCTAGAGGAATTTTGTACAGGAATCTCAGAAGTGTGCCCAATATATAAGATGGAACCTGTGTGTAGTGATTCCCACTGCTAACATGGTATTTGCAATTCTCATCTTCAGTAGTGCAGAACATTATTGGTCAAGAAGCAAAGAATAGCCCAATTAAGGGTTACTATGATAAAAGAGACAAGTTTTTCATCTGTGATATTTCAGGCATTAATTACAAAAAAGTGTTCACTGAATTACACATTGGACCAAAGAATACAACGTGTCAATGCTGAGGACATCCCTTTTATGACAGAACACAGTTCCCTAATGCAGACTTGAATGAAAATTGCCACATGCTGGGCAATACACAACCACTTAGCATTGATGCCATCGGGTTTGCACTATATTGGAGTGAAAGACAGCACCTCACGTTGCAAGAATGCAATATGTATTCTTAGGACCTGTCAGAGTATATCAAGTTGATGTGATTGTCTTCAGGAAAAGCACAACCAACAGGGATGTGCAACAATAAGAAATATTGGCACTCTAATGGCCCTGTCTTTCTGTGAATATTCTAGAAAAGGGGGAAGCTTTAACATCAACTGCCTGGGAATGCCACAATCTCTTTTCTCATTAGGGCAACCGTTGTGGTCACCATTCACAAAATAACTTCTAAAACCTATGAATGAAAAGACATATCACATGCGTAAGATACAACTATAATACAAGAATTTTTTATTTTTTCAATTTAGCTATAAAATATTTTTCATTATCTTATGATCACACCTTATTTAACTGACAAACAGAAAGAATACGTAGTATGTATGCATATATGTATAGACAGACACGCACACATATATATCTTAAACGGAACATGAAACTTGCTTACGTTTCTATACTGTAACTTTTCAAATGGCAGGGGAAATCAGAACCATTAATTGACTAGGAGGTAATATTTTTCATAGGCTTGGCTTCTGTAGATCAGACAGTGAAATGCCACTTTATATTAGAGACAAGTGGAATTTGTTTTTTTTCTACAGCTAATGTTGACAGTGAAGAGATCCTGTTCTGTAACTCACCTGGTCATAAAAGCATGAAATAATGGATACTAGATGATATGTGTCAGCCATCTGACCTCCTGCATCAAAATTACCTGTGGAGCTTGTATAAATAAATCTATAAACAAACAAATATTGACAGTGCCCTCAGGAAGAAATGTACCTGTCCATATATTTTTTGTTATTTTATTGAGGTCATATTGGCTCATAACATTGTGTAAATTTCAGGTGTACATTATTATATATCAGTTTCTGTATAGACTGCATCATGTTCACCGCCAATAGTCTCGTTTTTATCCATCGCCATACATATGTGCCCCTTTATCCCTTTCACTCTCCCCCTACTCCCTTACCCTTTGGTAAACACTAATCTGCTCTCCTTATCCACGTTTGTATATCTTTCACATATGAGTGAAATCATATGGTGTTTGTCTAAGCCAGGTGTCTGTCTGGCATATTCTGCTTAGCATACTACCCTCAAGGTCCATCTGTGTTGTGACAAATGGCACAATTTTGCCTTTTTTATGGCTGAGTAGTATTCCATTGTGTATATATACTACATCTTTTTTATCCATTCATCTGTCAATGGGCACTTGGGTTGCTTTCACGTCTTGGCTATTGTGAATAATGCTGTGATGAACATAGGGATGCATAAATCTCTTTGAATTGTTGATTTCATGTTCTTTGAATAAATACCCAGTAGTGCGATAGCTGGAGCATAGGGTATTGCGATTTTTAATTTTTTGAGAAATCTCCATATTGTTTTCCATAGTGGCTGCACCAGTTTGCATTCCCACCAGCAGTGTTAAGAGGGTTCCCTTTTCTCCACATCCTCTCCAACACTCGTTATTTCTTGTCTTACTAATTATAGCCATTCTGATGTGTGTAAGCTGATATCTCATTGTAGTTTTAATTCACATTTCCCTAATAATTAGCGACTTTGAACATGTTTTAATGTGCCTGTTGGCCATATGTATATCTTCTTTGGAAAAATGTCTGTTCATATCCTCTGCCAAGTTTTGGATCAGGTTGTTTGTTTTTTTGTTGTTGAGTTGTATGTGTTCTATATATATTTTGGAAATTAACCCCTTGTCGGCTATATGATTTGCAAATATTTTCTCCCAGTTGGTAGCTTGTGTTTTTGTTTCATTCATGGTTTCCTTTGCCTTGCAGAAGTTGTACCTATCCATATTTTAATCTTCCAAGATAATTCTAACACTATCTATGGTATGCAGCAACCATAAATTTCCAAATTCTACTTTTTTAGTACTTGTTTGGCATACAGACAGTGAGATTCCCAATAATATTGTTAACTTTAAAGAAAAATAATACATGAACTTGAGTGAACATCACTGTGGCCATGGCAACACTGCCGTTTGATCAGTTTCCACTATTCATAAGCTTTGTAGTTATATGAACTTCCAAAGTTATATCATCATCTCTTAGCCAACCAGCCTCTAGCAAAGTTTACAGTTATCCATCAACTTTGCAGAGTTGCATCCAAAATACCTTGATTAGAGAGACTCTGTCAAATGCATATATCTCTCAAAATTTTGGCCAATTAATTTTAGAAAAAAACAGTTCTGAAGGAAAGGCAGCACGTAACTTACCCTTCCTGAGCCTCTGTTTTGTTATCTGCAGGGTTACAGAAAGGATGAGCAATGCTGTATGTTGAGTTATTGGCACAAAGCATCCGCTCAATAATTGATAACTAAAATCATAGCTATTGTTACTATTCAGTGGTCAAAATCTATGTTTGGCCTCCCCAATGTTGGTGTACCTGCTAATGCTTGATTGTTTATAAAATTTACACTACACTGAAACTGTTAAAGGTCAAATGTGAGATTGTAAAATCACAAAGGAGACTAAACAGTTTCACTGTTCTACACCTTCTGTCTGTCCTGCAGCCACTTATTGATAAACTCAGCATGTTCATTTGATTCTAGACTTCCTTATCAATGTGAATTTCTATAGTTGGTGTTCACATCATTCAAATTTCATCTTAAATTTTCATGTAAACTTGAGCCTTGAGAAATTATTGCTAAGGTTTGCAAATTACAACAGAAATAACTTTTATCTCACTCCCCAAAATATATACAAACTAGAATAGTTGTTACCAGGCATCTTTCAAGAACAGGGACCACAGATCTTCCAAATTTCTAAATTAAATTTAAGCTTTCACAAACTGGAAAAGAAGAGTGTGCATGACTTACTTTATAAAAATAACTTAGTTTTTAGAATTTTGCAGTTCGGTCTTTGGTAACATTCCAATATTACTCATTTGGAAAATAAAGTTTATATCACAGCTTAAGTGGTGGTGCTAAAATATAAATTCATACCAACACTAGAAATATGTGAAGATCTTTTCATAATTGAACAAGTACATATACATACTCTTGTTTGGTTAAATGCTTGGGAAATGTTGATAGGAGGTGCCAAGTCTGTTTTCTCAAGGATCCAGCAGCTGCAGCTGGAGTAGAGGAATTTAAAGGATGTATACATCCAAGAAAAAAGTAACATAAAGACAAGAAGCATTGATATACTTTCAATTAAAAAAAAAACTGGCAGCAGTTCCATTTCTAGCTATATGGTAGATAAGGTATCCTAAAGAAAAACTTTCTAACACAAAACACCCAGAAAGGCAGGGTAAAATGTATCATATATCCTTTTAAATATATAGCTGAACTTACAATAAGGAAATGTTCAGGACCAAAAGAGAAAACTGAATATTAGACTTGATCTTCGTGACACAGGAGGCATTTATCAATCACGTAGGGATTTGGATTTTAGCAGCCAAATGAGACAGAAAAGAAGGCCTTGGGCCAAAATGAGAAAAAGAGAACTAAATAACACACATAATGCTTGTGTTCCTAAAAAGGTACACCCTTGGTGAAAGGATAGATTGGAAGAAAAATCCACTCACTGGAAAAGGAAGATGAAAAGTAAGATTAGATAGTTTAGCCTAGTGCTGTTCTCATAATCACCAATTTACCTTCATGCAGATTTGGATTCTAATTTACTCTACCTCAAACAAACAAAAATATTACAAAATGAGATGGTTGGAAAAAACCCAAATGTATCAACAATCACAATAAATGTAAATGGACTAAATCAATTAACTAAAAGAAATTTTCAATTTGAATGCAAAAACAAAATCCAGCTACAAAAAACATCTAAAACATAAAGAAACAAAAAAAAAATGGAAATAAGAAGATGGAAATTATATACCACACAGTGTTAAGTAAAATAAAGCTGGAGTAACTATATTAATATTAGGCAAAATACATTTTAAGTCAAAGAACATTATGAGAGGGAAAGAGAGTCACTATCTAATGACAAAAAGAAAAATTCACCAAGGAGCTATAACAATCTCAAATTTATATGCAAGTTATGACATAGATACAAAGTATATTTTAAAAAATGACAATTACAAGGAGAAAATCACAAATCCAGATTCACAGTGACTGATTTAAATATATTTCTATCAGAAATGATAGATCAAACAGACAAGAAGTGATTAAGGATATAGAATATTTGAAGAAAATAATTAATGTTCAATAAATATATGTATTTAAAATATCAAACTAAGTGATTATAGAATGTCCTCTTTTCTTGCCAAAAATTGACCTTGTATCAGACCATAAAACAAGAGTCTACAAATATCAAAAAATTAAGTATCATACATACAATAATCTCCACTGCAATGAAATTAAGTTAGAATACAATAATAAAAATGATAATCTGCTCAGAAATTTCAAAAATATGTTTCCAAACCCAAAGATCAAAGAAGTCAAAATGGAAATTATAAAATATTTAGAACTGAACGATAGTGAAACTATGACATCCAGCAAATAATAGAAATATAAGACTAAATGCTTATATCAAGGAAAGTGAAAATTAATTAGCTAAAGATTAACTTTAAGAATTAGAAAAAGTATAATAAATAAGTCCAAGGAAAATAGACTAGGCAGGAACAATAAAGATAAAGGTAAACATTTGTACAATAGAAATCAGAAGTCCCAAAGATAGGAACCACAAAACACTTTAATTTGAAAAGATAGTAGGCAAAATTCTGGAAAAATTAATCACAGAAGAAACAGAAGTCACAAATCAGAAAAACTAAGAAAAAGAGGACATAGTAGATATATGACCAAGATTTAAGACAAAATAAGAGAATAGTATGAAAATCTTTATTTCAGTTAATTTGAAAACTTGGACAAGGTGAAGAGTTTGCTAGAAAAATACATAACCAAGATGGCAAAGTAGGAGACCCCAGCCTCTGTCCCCCCACAAGATCACCAATTAGAAATGAAGATAAATTCCTAGAAGTACACAACTTACCAAGTCTGTATCATGAAGAAATAAAAAATCTAAACAGAACAATAACAAGTAAGGAGATTGAATCAGTAATCAAAAATCTCCCAACAAAGAAAAGCCCCAGACCAGATGCTTCATGGGTGAATTCTACAAAATAATGAAACAAGAACTAATACTAATTCTTCTCAAACTCTTCCAAAAAAATTGAAGAGGAGGGAACACTCCTAAACTCATTTTACAACCCAGAATTACCCTGATACCAAAGGCAGATAAGGATACTACAAGAAAAGAAAACTACAGGCCAATATCTCTGTCAAATATAGATGTAGAAATTCTCAACAAAATGCTAACAAACCAAATTCAACAGCACATTAAAAGGATAATACACCATGGTCAAGTGGGACTCATCCCTAGGATGCAAGTGTGGGTTCAGTATATGCAAAATAAGGCATGTGACACACTACATTAATAAATAAAAGAAAAAAAATCATATGATTTTCTCAATAGATGCAGAAAAAACATTTGACAAAATTCAAAATTCTTTCATGAAAAAACTCTCAGCAGATTGGGTATACAAGGAACATACTTCAACATAGTAAAAGTCATATGTGACAAGCCCACAGCTCACATCATACTCAAGGATGAAAGGTTGAAAGCTCTCCCTCTAAGATCAGTAACAAGACAAGGGTGCCCACTCTCACCATTCCTAGTCAATGTAGTACTGTAAGTCCTAGCCAGAACAATTAGGCAATAAAAAGAAAGAAAAGGCATCCAAATCAGAAAGGAAGAAGTAAAATTGTCTCTGTTTGCTGATTACATGATCTTGTATATAGAAAATCCTAAAGACTCCACCAAAAAACTGTTAGAACTAATAATCAAATTCAGTAAAGTTTCAGAACACAAAATCAACTTACAAAAATCAGTTGTGTTTCTATATACTAACAATAAACTATTTGAAAAAGATATAAAGAAAACTCTCATTTATAGTAGCATCAAAAATAATAAAATATTTAGGAACAGATTTAACCAAGAAAGTATAAATCATCTATACACTGAAAACTATAAGACATTGATGAAAGAAATTGAAGAAGACACAAATAAATGGAAAGATATCCCATGTTCATGGATCATAAAAATTAATTTTGTTAAAATGTCCATATGACCCAGAGCCATCTATATATTTAATGCAATTCCTATCGAATTTCCAATGGCACTTTTTGCAGAAATAGGAAAAGCAATCCTAAAATTCGTTTGAAACCCCGAAAGACCCTGAATATCCAAAGTAATATTGAGAAAGAAGAATAAAGCTGGAGATATCAAACTTTCTGATTTTAAACTGTCTTACAAAGTTATAGTAATCGAAACAGTATGGTACTGGCATAAACACAGACACATAGACCTATGAAACAGAATGGAAAGCCCAGAAATAAACCCACACATATATATTCAACTAATATTTGACAAGAGAGCCAAGAATACTCAATGTGTAAAGGATAGTCCCTTCACTAAATGGTGTCCTGAAAACTGGATATTCATATGCAAAAGAATGAAATTGGACCCCTATCTTACACCTCTCACAAAAATTAACTCAAAATAGATTAAGGACTTAAACATAAAACCTGAAACTATAAAACTTCTAGAAGGAAACATAGGGAAAAACTCTTCGATGTTGGTCTTGGCAATGATTTTTTTGAATTTGACACTAAAAGCATAATCAACAAAAGCAAAAAACAGCAAGTGGCACTATAGCAAACTAAAAAGCTTTTGTACAGCAAAAGAAACAATTAACAAAATGAAAAGGCAACCTATGGAATGAGAGAAAATATTTGCCAACCATATATCTGATAAATGGTTAATATTCAAAATGTATAAGAAACTTATGTGACTCAATAGCAAAAAGACAACCAGATTAGAAAATGAGCAGAAGATTTGAATGGGTATTTCTCCAAAGAAGACATACAATACCCACCAAGTACATGAAAAGGTGCTCAATATCACTAATCATCAAGGAAATGCAAATTAAAACCACAATGAGATATCACCTCAGACCTGTTAGAATGGCTGTTATCAAAAAGACAAGAGATAACAAATGCTGGCAAGGATGTGGAGAAAAGGGAACTGTGGTGCACTGTTGGTGAGAATGTAGATTGGTACAGCTACTGTGGAAAACAGTATGGAGGTTCTTCAAAAAGTTAGAAGTAGAACTACCATATAATCCAGCAATTCCACTTCTAGGTGTATCCAAAGAAGATGAAAACAAGATCTCAAAGAGATATCTGCACTCTCATGTTCATTGCAGCATTATGCACAGTAGCCAAGACATGGAATGGGGGTGAGGGAGGGGGAAAGGAGTGAAGGGGCACATTTTTATGGTGATGGATGGCAACTAGATGTTTGGTGATGAACACAATGTAGTCAATATTTCAACACAGAAGTTGAAATATAATGATGTACACCTAAAATTCATATAATGTTAAACCAATGTTACCTCAATTAAAAAAAAAATATCCATCAATGGATGGATAAAGAAGATGTGGTATATATATACACACACACAATGGAATATTATTCAGCCATTAAAAAGTAGGAAATCCTGCCATACAATAACGTGGATGGACCTTGAGGGTCATCTCTCATTTATTTAATTGAAATACGTCAGACAGAGAAGAACAAATACTGTATGATCTCACTTAAAAACATTGAACTCATGGAAACAGAGAGTAGAATGGTAGTTGCCAGGGGCTGAGGGGTGGGGGAAATGAGGAGATGTTTGTCAAAGGGTACAAACTTTCAGTTATAAGATGAATAAGTTCTGGAGAGCTAAGGTATGGCATGGTGACTATAGTTAACAATACTGTATTGTATACTTGAAAGTTGTTGTGAGAGCAGAACTTTAATTTTCTCACCATAACAACAACAACAAAATAGTAATTATGTGAGGTAAAGGATGTGTTAACTAACCTTATTGTGGTAAACATTTCAGAATATATACATATATCAAATCATCACATTGTATATCTTAAACTTGTACAGTGTTATGGTGTGTAATATATATTGTGTAAAATATATCATGTCAATTATATCTCACTAAAGCTGGGGGAAAAATAAACGGAAAAATCTATGATAATTAAAGAAATTATACCAGTAATATGGTAGATTGAATTATTTGTTCAAAATACTTGCTGTATCTTTATACCAAGCTCTCCTGGTAGGAAGAGCATATTTTCCTCCCGGTTGATGGTATGCTTGGCCACATGACTTGTCTGGCCAATGAATATGAGCAGAAGTGACATATGCCATGTCTGAGAAGCAGCTTTCTTTCACCTTTCATTGTTTCACTTTTTTTTCACCTTTGACTTATATCATTTAAGTGTGTCCAATGTTCATAATTGAATAAAATTCTGATTTCCTGTTCCAAGTGTCTAGAATGAGATCCTCTTAGAGCACTTCAAGATGTCTCAAATCTAAATCTTCTTTTCCTTAGAACACTCTAGTTTCCCTATCTCTGTAGCACCTATTGTCATAACCACTGCAGTCAACACAGAATGGGTATTTCCATGGTGAAAAATATCTGTGTATCAAAGAAAGCCACTGACTCCCAGGCAAATGCTTGAATATTTCTCTCCTTCCCTGCCATCCTCCTCACTGATGTTACCAGCTCAAATCACTCTTACTCTGCTTCTCCTCTTACAATAGTTAATTCCCCAGCAATTCACAATATAGCTTTCTTCTCGTCAGTTGGGCAGCTGTGTGCCACACCCTGGCATTAATTTTTATGAGTCGTGGATGTTGGTTTTCCATTTGCTCTTACACATGGTTTTCTAATGCTGACACTGGTTTTCTCAGGCTGGTTAGTTTATTTTCCTATTTGTTAGAAGCACGTGAAAAATCATTCATGGGAAAAATAATAGAGGGCGGTAATTTCAGTTTGAGTCACATACAAGTAAAAAGAAGAGTTAGAAATCAAAGGTACACACTCCATTTTTCCTTGAAATTTACTTCTCAAATCAAAGCCAGAACTCAAATCACTAGGATTCTGCCTATTTCTAATGAAGAAGGAAAAGTTCCATGAGGAAGCCGGAACAGAGCCAGAAAGCATCTCATGGTCTTGAGTAGAAAGAAACTTCTGGTGGCAAACATCAGTTGGTGCCAGGCATCTGTTATTACTGTAAAAAAGCAAGTGAAGGCTGCTGCCAGGGTCTCAGCAAGCCAGAGCCCCTGGCTGCCTGGAGTCCATGAAGAACAGTGTTAGAGGGTCTCTGGAAATGTCCTTATGGGCAGTTGCCATACCACTAACATATGGACTGATTAAGCAGCTTCTGCTGTAATTAACTTTTGGGCAACATTTTGTCTGATCAGAGATGGAAAAACTGTATTGTTAACAACCTCTTGCCTGTACATTCTTTGTCTTGAAATGGAAAGTATAAATCCCGAAAACTAAAGATTCCACGTTTTGGGGTTTTTTTTGTGTGTGTGTGAGGAAGATCAGCCCTGAGCTAACATCCATGCCAATCCTCCTCTTTTTGCTGAGGAAGATTGGCCCTGAGCTAACATCTATTGCCAATCCTCCTCCTTCTTTTCCCCCTTTTTCTTGCCAAAGTCCCAGTAGATAGTTGTATGTCATAGTTGCACATCCCTCTAGTTGCTGTATGTGGGATGCCGCCTCAGCATGGCCGACAAGTGGCGCGTCGGTGCGCGCCCGGGATCCAAACCCGGGCTGCCAGTAACGGAGTGCGCGCACTTCACTGCTAAGACACAGGGCCGGGCCCTTGATTCCACATATTTTAAACAAAGCTAACTTCTTGGAATAATCTTCTGCTGCAGGGAAGCTATGAAACTTGTACCTTTCTTTCACCTTTATGAAGATTTCCTTTATAGCTTTATTCCTTAAACACTAGCCATTGCCATAAGCCAATCCGAAATAACCAGCAAACACTGGTAGTTCTATTCAGACCCCATCTAGCCAAGCATCTAAAACTGAAATCATCTCATTGACTAAGGGAAGAATTGATGAGGGATATCCATAGACTTGTAAAAGCATACAAAGGTGCTTAGCTATATTTGACTCATAAACTCCAAAGTTTAGAGGAAGAAGGCTTAGAATATTCTAGTCCCTTCAGTTTACAAATTAGCAAGACGATGCTTTCGTGAGTGTTTATTGTATTTGCCTGCCCAGCATTCCTTTCCTGTTCTTCTGGTGACAGACTCCACTTTCCTAGGGATTGAACCATGGCACCCCTTACCCTCATCCTGTCCTCACCAGCGGATGGGTACATTGAGGAATCAAGTGCTTTCCCTGTGCAATCTAAATTGAAACCAACTTCCCTCTAGGGCGGTATCCCAGGGGGACAGTTTATCAGTTCCTAACTCAAAGATCCCTGGAGCCACTTACTTCCCCAACCTGGTTGATTACTTTTTTTCTTCAATTTCTGTGAAATCTCGTGTATCCTTCCAAGAAATTCACCCTGCCTCACCCCCAACTTCTTCACTTTTGCTTAAGTTAGCCAGAGTTGCTTTTGGTTTCTATAACCAAAGAAACTGATAGAGACTGTGTTAAAGGTGGGGAGAAAAATCTCACCTGTTCACCTCTAACCATGCTGTATGCTACACAAGGCTGGTTTTGTAAGCAGGCAGAGCAGGTGGCCAGCTATGAAGTGTAAATGACACCCTCATACAGCCAAAAATTATCCTTTTAACTAAGCAACCTTACTTAGAATTTAGAATTAAGGGTGGACCTCTTAAAATGAGCCTGTGATTTATTCATCATTCAATATCAAATTGATCGCTTATCCCAATATCTATTAAAGATAAGCTTTGCTAGATAGAAACATGAGGGGAGATGAGATGAGAAGGGCAGAATGGAGGGTGAGCACTGCAGTGGACAGTCTGGGACAACTAGAGGTGTCCTAAGGATACCTGGTACAAGAAGGAGCATCACCCGGTATCCTTGTGGCCTGGTAGCTACCTCCACTCTGCCTTAGGGTCCTATTGGATCTTGCTGAGTTGCTCGCAGCCCCTTCTGATGGAGTCTCCTGTCTCCAGTCCCACCACCTCTCCTTCTCAAATCCAACTTCCCTACAAAGGTCCATGATCTATTTTGAATACAAATTTGGTCATCCTTCACCTGCTTTATCAATGATTCACTGCCTCAACTACAGAGTAAAACCTAAATTCGTCAGCTTGGCTTCAAGGCCTTTCCTGATCCTACTTTTCAACCTGTTTCTTGCCACTGCCCCATGTTCACTCACATTCCAGCTATACCTGACCCCTTATCTTTTCCTACATCTGTTCCACTCACCCTGCCTTCAAACATGCTTTCCTTCCATCCAGAATGCCCTTTCCTTACATCTCACTGGACTCAGAATATTTCCAGTATGAACTCAGATACCACCATTACTAGCAAGACTCCCAGGACCCCTTAGTTAAAACCAGGTATCTTTTTTCTGTTCTCCTATAGTATCCTGGAGTTTACATTTTAACTAAAATTTACACAACAGACTTTAATTGTCCATTTATAGCTCTAGACTCAGAGTGTCTTCAGGGCTTAGGGCTATGTCATTTATCTCTGTATCCTCTGTACCCAGAATATAGTGGGCTCTCAATAAATGTTATTAAATGAAACTCAATATTCAAAACTAAATTTGATTTCCCTTAAAAAAAAAAACTTCAATATTTTTAATATATAATATCCATGCCATCAACCATGCTGAAAATTTAATGATATTTATCTCTTCCCTGTCCCTCTCTACCTTTAAGCATTCTGCATGCTCAGTGGGCCAAACACCCTAACCAAAGAATTACAAATACTTATATCCCAGAAGGAGAAACTATTCACTTCTTTGCCATTTCCACACAGGTTTACAGGAGACCATGAGCCTGCATTACCCACAGCAATGCCCTTGTCATTAGAGTTTTCAGATTTGAACTTTGGTTTATTAAAAAAAGTGGTAAATTATTATGGTATCCATTTGCCGAGGGAACCAAATCCTCTGGGTTAAGGATAAAAGCTTTAAATGAACCACATATCTCAGATAGGAACATCCGCTGCAATAAAATTATCACCTCAGCCTAGGAATAAGGGACAAGGCCTAAACTGGAGCTGGTGGGGGTTAACATGGGGGAAAGGCAGGAGCAGCTGGTAGACATTCTCCCTACAGCACGTAGTATTCAGAGTTTAAGATTAGCATGTCAGAGACCTTCCTTAAAACCACAAGCTCCTTTCACTCTTTTCAACAGCTGAGGCTTCCAGCTGAGAGACAGACTACTTGCCTATCTTAGAATATTTCCCTGCTTAGTGATTGATACGTTCTCCATTGCCGCTGGGATGTGGGGAAAAAGTACTCTTATACATCGCTAGAAGAAATGTGAATTGGTACAGTCTTTTTTTGTACAGCAATCTGGCAATTTCTTTTAAAATTAGAAGTACATGTACCCTTTGACCCAGCAATTCAACTCCTAGGAATCTATCCCACAGAAATAAAGGCACAAGTATGTAGGGAAATAACAGGGCCAATATTCAGCGAGTACCTACAATGTACCAGCCAGCGTCTGTTCTGATTGGTCCGTACCTATGCCATACCGGTTGTTAAATATTTTTAATGCCACCTCTGGATATATAAATAAAATTTTACATAAGTGAGATTTTTAAAATTATGAGCACTTTTTTCCTTACAATACTATGTGTGCATGCATGTGCCTTGCTTCCTTCCACCCCGTTTGCATCCCCATCTCTCCAACTAATCAATGTTCTTTAGTTTTTTGTGCTCATATCGTTTATATATGAATATACACACTTATGCACGTAAGATTTTGGGAGGCTTATTGTTTATAAAAAAAGGAGGCCATATTGTATACGTTCTACATCTTTCTTTTCTCCGTACATTTAAAAATCTCTCCTGTTAAACTAGAAACTCTAACTCATTCTTTGTAATTTCCATGTACTATTTATGGTCTGGATGTATCACAATATATTCAACCATTCTCAGATTGTTAAGTGTTTGCCCTGTTTTATTTTTTCCCTCTGTCACAAAGAGTGCTGCAACATACATGCTTGTGTTACCAATCTGATAGAAGAGGTGTTCCTACTACTGAGACAGAGCATATGTTCATATTTTTATGAGCCCTTCAAATTTGCACTTCTCTGAATTTTTTTCCCATTTCTTACTGCGTTTTTGTCTTTTTTGTATTGATATGAAAGAGCTTTGTCTATTTAAATATTGTTTCTCTGACATGCATCGCAGATAAGTTATTCTCACTCTCTTGTTTACCTTTTACCTTGCTTATGTTATCTCTTACTATTCCAACATTCTTGTTATGTAATCAAAGCAATCAGCCTTTCCTTTCATGGCTTCTAAGTTTTCTATCTTGGTTTGAATTAATTTTTAAAATTACATTTGTATGAGTAAAGAAGGATTTGATCTTCTTTTTCTTCTAAATGGAGAGAGAGGGGAAGGGCAGGGGTGGGAGAAAGAGAGGGAAAAACTTTTTCTGGGCTTTCTCTTCGGTTGTACTAATCTTTTTTTAGCTATTCTTACGCAATTATCTTTTCAGAATATCTCTTTTTATTCATTATTTTAGAGAAATTGATATTTGTATTGTTAAATTTTTTCACAGAGGAGTAGAGTGTGTCATTCCATTTCTCTAACAGGGGTCAGCAAACTGCAGTCCATTGGCCAACTCTGGCCATGCCCATGCATTTGTTTATAGTCTATGGCTGCTTTCCTGCTGCAGCTGCAGTTCAGCAGTGGCAGAGTTGAATAGTTGCTGTGGAGACCATATGTGCCACAAAGCCCAAAATATTTACTATTTGGACCTTTAGTTTGCATGTAAGTTTGCTGATACCTGGTTTAAATCATAATTTATGTTCTTGAGTAAAATTTTATAGTTTTACTCATAAGTACCTTTCTTGTTAAATTTATTTCTAGGTATTTTCTCATCTTGGTTATAACGGAGTTGTTACAATAGCATATTTTCCCCATCTCTATTTCTGACGATTATTGTTATTATATATAGAATAAGAATAACACATATTATATTTTTTATGTGCTGGGTCCCATTCTATGCATTTTTTACATGTTACAACTCATTTAATCCTCACAACGATGCCCACCACCAGACACAAGCAACAGCCGTCCACAGACTTCACCAGCTCCTGTCATGGTCCCTGGTTACACTTCTCTCTGACCCTTTTAGACGTTTATTCCCACAGCTCCTCCCACAGTGCTGTAAGATCTTATTTCATGTCACTTAGTTGCAATGCTTTCCCAATCAAATTCTAACTACTACACATTTTTTCTTCTTTCTGTGCTCTTCCTTCTTAG
The DNA here is from genome assembly GCF_020826845.1 of Diceros bicornis minor. Taxonomy (NCBI): domain Eukaryota; kingdom Metazoa; phylum Chordata; class Mammalia; order Perissodactyla; family Rhinocerotidae; genus Diceros; species Diceros bicornis. The sequence goes on from NC_080743.1 coordinate 50,847,524, forward strand.
CCCTCTTCATTCTTTTCCAAATTTTTAAGTAGAATGATTAGCACATTGGTTTCCAAGCCTTCTTGTTTCCTAATAAATATTTCAAAGCTATATTTTTCCCTATAATCATTACTTTAGCTATATCCCACAAATTTTGACATGTAGCCTTTTAATTTTTCTTTAGTTCTAAATACTTTTCAATTTCCTATGATTTTATTTTTAACCCAAAGGTTATATATTAATGGTGGAAGAATATAGTCTGTATGACATTGATTATCATTTATATTTCTTCAATATCTACCATTTTGCTCATGTTCTCTGTTTCTTCCTGTACCAATTTTGGCATTTTTATTTTTTCCAGAAATGTTTTCATTTCATCCAGATTGTCAAATTCATCAGCATAACATTATTGGTATGACATAATGTTTAAGGACAGTTGCACAGTTGAGTGAATTGGACAAGGTACTTAGTTTTGTGTGCCTTAGTTTCTTCAATTATAAAATGGAAATAATAATGGACCTATTTCATAGGTTTTTCTGAGGATTCAAATTACTTAGTACTTGAGCTAGCCCTGATGGCCTAGTGGTTAAAGTTCAGCGCGCTCTGCTTTGGCGGCCCAGATTCGGTTCCCAGGCATGGAGCCACACCTCTCCTCTGTCAGTAGCCATTAGTTAGTACACTCGTTTTATCGTCATTACTTATTCCTTGGGATATACTGAGGCTTCCTTTGTACAGGGTCAAGTTTTGTAAATATTCTATAAGTTCACAAAAATGTGTATTCAGTGATTCTCTGAGTTCTATATATAACTAATAGTTTGAGCATATTAATTGCATTATTCAGGGCTTCTATTGGCTATTTTTTACCTACCTCATTCCAAGAGAGTTGTGTTAAAAGTCTAAAACTACAACAGTTGATTCATCTATTTCTCCCCACAATTGTTGCATTATGTATTTTGAGGTTGTATTGTTAGATGTCAATATTAATAATTATTCTATCTTCTGGCTTTATTATTCCTTTTATTGGAGTAGGATGACTTCTTTCTTCATCTTTGTAATTTTTTTCCCTGACTTCTATAGCTAACACCCCCATCTTTTTTTGGTCAATACTTTTCTGTTATTTCTTGTTCTATCTTGTTTTCAGTTTCTTCTATATCCTTCTGTTTTAAATTCTATTTCTTGGACATTGATGTTTTTTGAGATTTTCAATCTAAACTAAGAGTCTCTAAATTTTAATTGGTGAGTTTAGCTCATAATATGTATTACATTCATTGCAATTACTATCGTATGACTACTGTCTCATTTCACATGTTCTATTTCCCAGATGTTTGTTTTGTCTTTCCGCTTCATTGCTTTCTAATGAAGAGAACAAAATTCTTTTTCCCGAATGGTTTAAACTTTATTACATTCTATTTTTATTCTTACAGGATTGTCTTCACCCTTAGACTCAAACATAATGTTTCTCAAACTTATCACTCTCTGTATCTTCCTCTCAACAAGACAGTAACTGTAGCATGCTCTTACATTTCTGTGACCTTTTCCATCCTTCTGCCACAAGGTCGATATTGTCTAGAATTTCAATTCTGGGTTACATTACAAACATCCAGTCTTGGGCCTTAAGACAACGAACATGCCTCCTCCATGCTTCATTTCCCCTTGATACCAGCTGGAAACTGTGGAATCCCAGCTAAGTCCAAATGATGATAGTGCCCTAGGAGGTGGCAGAGCAACATTAGGAAAGGAAATAAGGTCCTTGATATAAATAGTATATATATTTATGTTATGTATAACAATCTGTGATGTATATGGTATGTGGAATCAGCAGTTCCCAGAGTGTGGTCTTCTAATCCCCAGGGATTCCCAAGAGCCTTTCAAGGAAGCCACAGGTAAAAACTATTTTCGTAATAATGCTAAGACATTATTTGCATTTTTCATTGTGTTGCCATTTGCACTAATGTGCAAAGGAAATGGTGGATAAAATTGTTTAGCACAAATCAAAGCATAACACTGAACTATACTGGTAGTCATGTTCTTCATCAATACACACTTGCAATAAAACAAAAAAATGCTTGTTTCACTTAAGAACATCCAGATGAAGCAGTAAAAATAATTAGTTTTATTAAAACTTAACCTTTGAACACATCTTTTTAATATTCTGTGTGATGAAATGCAAATACATATACACTATATGTGTGTGTATACATACACACACACACACACACAGGAAAATAATTGACAATATTTCTTGCTAAAGATAAAATACAACTTTCAAACAAAAGTAGAATTTTGAAAAAAATACCTTGGGCTTGACCCCTTCCTCATACTTACAGACTTTTCTGATGAAATTGGTGATGATATTAATGAATCTAGTTTTCTGATAATGTAAAATGGTTTTGTCAACATTTGGAAGATCTGCAAACTCAACGAACCAATATATTCCACATTACCAATGCGTGATGTTACAAAACCATACATGGATAAAAGATCCCTTCAAAGTGCACAAAAGACCAATGAATTTTCATGTAATACAGTATGAAAGGTTGGTTGATATTGTTTCAGATTCCACGTTGCAACTAACACTTACGAACACATCACTTCTCAAGTTTTGGTGTAGTATTAAAGAAGAATATCCACAATTGTCTGAAAAGGCTATTAAAACACTCTTCCTTTCCCAATTATATATGAGGTTATATGTATGAGACTGGATTTTCCTCACATACTTCCACTAAAAACAACATATTACAGATCGAATGCAAAAGCAGAATGAGGATAAATTTTTCTTCTACTAGGCTAGATATTAAAAAGATTTGGAAAATGCAAAACATTGTTACACTTTACTAGTTTTTTGTTTTTGAAAATATAATTATTCTCTATAAAACATATTTTTGTTAGCATGTAATGAGTCTATTATTGTTATTTAAAATAAATTAATGAATATTTTTAATCATCAGTTTTAATTACTAATAGGGTAAATACAGGTATATTATAACCCACACGTTCTAATATATACCTGTATATCCCCACATATAACCAGTATGTTATAACCCATAAAAACAAAAACTGTTTGAACATTTAAGAGTGTAAAGGGATCCTGAGACCAAAAAGATTGAGCATCACTGATATATTCAGAGATATATTCTCAAATCATTAGATGCAACACTACATACATATCTATTAAATTGAGGTGTGTGTGTGTAATGGTGTAATTCAAGTCTTCTATGTCCTTAGTAATTTTTGACAACTAGATTCATCAGTTCTGGAATAAGATAACAATATCTCCCACTACAAGTTTGATTTTTCAAATTTTTCTTATATTTTAATTATTTTGCTTTGCATATTTAGCTCCTATATGGTTTGGTACACATAGATTTTTTTATTGTTATACATGTTCAAAAACTGCACCTCTTAACATCATGTATGTCTCCTTTTACCTTATTTATGCCTTTTACCTTATCTGGTATCAATAGTGTGACTCGTGCTTTCTTTTTATTTGCATGTACCTGTTATCTTTATTTTTTTATTTTCAAACTTGCTTTATCACTTTGAGTTGTTTGTTATTTCTAAATAATTTGTAATTAGGTTTTGTTTCTTAACCAAAGCAGATCATCTGTGTCTTTTAATAAAAGGATTCAGTCCATTTCTAATTAGTATAACAACTGATATATTGAGTTTATGCTTTCCTTGGTACTTTATGTAAGCTATTTATTTTACTCTGTGATTTGATTAGCTGTTTTAAAAAGGATAGATGCACAATATATTCACTCAGAAGAGAGCTTGATATCTATAAAGTAGAGAGACATCTTAGAATAGTTAGGTCAAGTTAAATAATTCACCAATTTTCAACAAAAACTGTGTTCTTTTGCCTTTGTGTTTATTCTTGCAGGTATCATCTGTAGGAGATAATGTCTCCCATTATGCCTTGATCTCAAAACACTATCCCACCTGAGATGAGAATATTGACTATCATAATATTGCTTCTATGTTCTAGGTGGTATATAGATAATATTTCAATTAATTGTCACAACAAGCATAGGGGATAGATACTATGTTATCCTCTTTAACATAAGAAACCCCAGCTCAGTGAAAGGATTTGTCCATAGTCATATAATCTATATGTTTGATTAGGAATTAAATTTCTAGTTCTAAAGTTGAAAATAGAAGTTAAACAAATATGCCGTTTCCCAGAGACCCAGAGAGAAAGAATGTGTATTAAGTGCAAATAAGCTTTCTCACCACCTTCCATCCTCCTGGATTGCATGGAAGAAGGATGGGGAAGATGCCAATGGAAGATGAGTGTCAAGGGCTAACAGGGCCTCATGCCTCCAGGCAGGTTACTGTGTGCTCACAGAGGAGACAGGTGGGTGAAATCTTCCAATAGCCCACTAATTCTTAAAGAAACTGGGTCTACCCTTTTCCAGGCAAGAGAGAAAAAATACTACCATTAGTTGGTCTGAACCTGTGCCCCAGTGGCCACAAAGGCTGAGTAATTTTTATTCCGTGTTCCGTAATTGGCTTTCAACTCAGTTTACAAAGTGCCATCTTCTAACAACTGCTCAAGTTTTGGCTCTTTCCCATGTGTAACACTCATTCCCTCTGTGGATCTGCTAGGAGAGACAAAGCCTCTTGGGTGCCTTTCTGTGTTAGCAAACAGCAATCTGGCTAGTTCATGGTATAATCTTTGTTTTTCTACCAGACTATAATTCTTTTTCAATTTGTTTAAGCTACATGGTAATGCTGTAATTTAAACAGTATTCCCAAAAGAGCGAAAAAGTAACTTTAGATCCACAGAATTTATAATCACTTACTGACACTACCTAAGAGAGCATCAAATCCTACCGCTTTATGTTATAGATGAAGTCCTCAGGCCCAGAGAAGAGAAGTTGGGGCAGACCCTGTTAATGCCTCCCTGGAGGAATTTAATTTTGCTTTGTAGTTAATAGTTTTCCGTTGGGACTCTAGAGAATGGCTCTTCAGCCGTAGAGCCCTTTACTTTTACAGAGAGCCTGAGGAGATTGATTGTTTAGGTTCCCCACTACCCGTCCCCCCACCCCAACCCAGGACAGCCAAGAACTACCTGGTATAAGGGTACAAAATGCAGGCGTTTTGCCTCCAGGCAAACTCTTAGGTGAGATTTAACTCCCTAGATTCCTAGGTATCAGGCTGAGGCAGGGACTTCTGAAATTACATCCTCACTTGGCTTCTGCTCTTCGCCTATCCTACTCCTCCAACTCCTTTCTGGCCTTAGCCAGGTCACACTATCATAATAGGTCACTTGGACCTGAATACATGTCTAGGAGTTTGCTTCTGGGAACCCCACCTGGGACAGGAGTGGATGTATCCATGGTTATACCTCCACTCAGAGGCAGAACCAGGACAGAAGTTTGTGTCCTCTGCCTCCAGCTCAGTACATTTTTCACTTCTCCACAAGGATTACTTAAAATTCAGCTGCAAGAAGTAATGCTCAGATTACTTTACCCAGTCAGAGCATCAATATCTACCCAGACCTCCTTACTTTGATCTCTTGCAGAGTTGCTTCTACTAAAGTGAGTTCGTGTTCAGCCACTGGCCTCTCCAAGGGGTACAATAAAGAATCTTGTAAGCTTATGTGTTTATGGTAGCTAGGTGACCAAAAACAACATCCACTACATTATCCAGTGCACCCTTTGTGAAAAGCTACAGGAGAAATTTTTATTAGACCTCAGTACCAGGAAACTCTTTGCTTCTCTTAAGAACTCAGTGGTCTATTTATTACATGGTCAGAAAGAATCTCGTGGTTCATATTTTCTCCTTTTATCTTGGCCATTAGGAAGTTCAGAGACAAATTTACAGTTCATATTCACTAATCATGCTGTGCCTTACGGCATGTCTGTTACTGACTTTTTCTCTGCCCAATTTAGCATTCCACACTGTTTATCTCTGCCTTAAAATACTCATTTTTTCATCTTTTGATATATAGTTTTTCAGCTCTCCCCAAACCAAAGTGAAACAGGGTGTTAAAGAGACTAAGAAGATGACAACAATCCATTCTGTAGCTAGAGCACAAAGTACTTTTACATAAGGACAATTTTTCTGCAAATACTAGTTTAAGTATTACAGACTGTTCTTCCTCATATGATAGTAAGTTTTCCACTGATTATTTTTAAATAATATATGGTAATAACTATGTTTTTCTCAGAAAGTGCCTGCACAGGATTACTGTGTGTGATACTACTCAACACAAATACAGAGAGTTTCTGTGTTTAAATCTTTACAATATAATTTTTCTGTGGTTTATTTTTTAAGATTGTTTCCTGCATCTTTAATATAGTAAATGTTTTCAACTCCTATTGCATTTACTGCAGTTTGTACTCATTAGTCAAAAATTCCCAGGAAATATTCCCAGCGTTTCTGTAATATTGGCCATAACAAGTAAAAAGGACTTGCACCATAAACTATTAAGGGATTGACACTTTCTAGAGGCTAGATAATTGCAATTCAATTGTCAGCGACAGTTATGACCATTAGAGATATTTCCTTGACTAATATTTACCCCATACTAAGAGGTACTCCAGGTGTGCTAATAATAGCACACACTTATTTTGCACTTACTGTATACAATATACTATTCTGAGCACTTTACATATATTAACTATATAATTTTTACAATGACCCTTGAAGGTAGCTACTATTATTATCTCCATTTTACACATGAGGAAACTGAGGCCCAAAGAGATTAAAGAACTTGCCTCATACTTTACTTTATTATATGGGAAGGGGGAAAGCGACAAGAAGTAGAGTCACAGAGAGCTTGAATTGTTTTTGGTTGTGGTTGTTCAAGAAAACATTGGAATTGCCACCATGGAATTCATGGTTTCTGGTTTACAGATTCAGATTTAGTACCTCTGTTCTCTCTTTATACCCTTATGAGGTTAGCAGTACCTCCATGTGCCTTCTGTGTATTTCCCTGAGAGAACTCACAGGAAGAAGACAGTGGCCAAAGGCAGGATTCAAAGTTTCTAAGTTTCTTGGCCAAATGTTTGTTGAATAAATTAAATTTTCAAAGAGTTGACAGAAATCAGGAACAAAAGGTGATGGGCAATGATCACCAATAGTAAGTACCACAATAATAGGAGAGGATCATTCAGTCAAGCAGCATCATCAACAAAACACTTTCTCTATCTATCATCAATCTATCTATCAATGTGTGCTGGGAATAGTACAAAGTAAATAGTCTTAGATTTGGTCTTTTGGGGAGGTGACAAAATAAGAAATGCATGAACATTAGTATTACCCATAAAAATTAAGCAAACGATGGATACAAAGAAGAAATAACTAATACATATTATATTTCTATTATGACTGCACTTTGCATCCAGTGGAATGAAGGAGTGATTTCCTTACTACATGTTTAGATGGAAATCAAGTTGGTCACTGACATACTCTGTCAGCTCTAACACTTTGCTGCATATCTTTAAAATGCCCTCTCTCCAGAACAGTGTTGAGCGATAGTAGCTTGTTGCCCTTTTGAATCTTACAGGTTACATGAGACCTTCAAGAATGAAAACATCTGGGTCTCTTCACTCTTCTGCACACTCTTGGAGGGTGACACCATGAGAGTCCTATAAGCTCCTTGTGTATGGCTCACAGAGTCTCCTGGTGGAGTATAACTCCGGAGTTCTTTGGAAGAAAAAAGGAAAAAGGGAGCAGTCCAAGCAATGGGCATAGCTAAAGGATGAAAGAGATAAAAGCAAGATTAGGATGGTGAAGGCATGTTGAAAAGATTTGCCTAAAATTAGCTAAGAGAAAGGATGGGAGAATAGGAGGTTACAAAAATCAGGGGCATTCTAACATGACACTTTGAAAGAGAGTATAAAATATTAAAGTTTGATTCATAGTCTAATGGCAAGTCAACGAGGGGCCTAGGACAGTGCCGTACAAACAGTAGTCATGCAATAAATATCTGTTATTGTGAAGATAATGATGGGTGGAAAGGTCCCAGTTATGCATATATCACAACTCAGCTTGAACATCAGATCTCTGAAGACAGCCCCTCCTGCTCTCACATTCCAAGTAACTCCCGCCACATCCTCTAGCTCTCAGCATCTACTGTGAAGCATAATTCTCCTCCTCACGTCCATACATACATCAGTAGCAAGCAACCTGCCCACCATGGCGCTGTCTTCCAGCTCTTGTGGATTTCACTAGCGTAAAATGACTGATCGCTTCACAATGTATAGGTCTCTGGATGTTCTCAGGGGATGAGGACAATACGAACTCGGTTAAAAGGCTTTTTGCATAAAGCACTGTTAAAATCGGAAGGAAAGGATTTGTGCAGGGAAGATAAGATCTAGGCACTGGGTCTTTACTTAGCTACTATTGTATACAATCAAGCCTGGAATTTTAAATAATGAATAACAAAAATAATAATAATTTTGCATCACACATGTGTAGTTTAGAAATCTTTATAGCCTCTGCAACTGTAGATACTTGGGGAAATGGCAATAAGGTGGATGGCACATTCAATATGAGAAAGAAGATGCCCTACTACCTTGGAGTTGTAGATTACAAAAAAATTGAGAGCTGTTTGAATGTTAACTAGACCACTAACTCAGAAGCTTAATGTGATAAAGAGGCTTATGTGGGTGCCAGGAATGGGACTAGTTAGAGACGACGAGGAAAATTCTAGCTAAGGAGAAGGCCATTGGCTTTTAACACATTCAGAGAATATAGAGAGCTGTGAACCATCAGAAGAAATAACTAGCAAATGATAGGATAATTGCAAACAGATGTATCTGAAACTTCTGGCAGAATTTGGAATTGTGGATTTTATCAGGTGGTAATTTATCCTGGAACAAATGTCAATCAATGTACTATCCCATTCCAAAACCAGAATTTATTTCCATGGTTTGCCAAAATACCATAGGATAACAATTATTATTGAGACAGTAACCATTCTCCCAAATAAATGGAATATTCAGGTAATGAGTCATTCTGTTTAAAATACTAACTGGTAAACTGAAAATTATCCAGAAAACCCTGTTATTCTCATCTATATTTTTGGAAATGATTTCCTGCGATTTTCCATGGAGCATGGTTTTCTCGCTGTTGGGAAACGTGATGTCACAGAACCTTGGTTCTCACCGCCCAGGACTCCAGGTGGAAGGTATAAAGACTGGGCTGCCTGTGTCCTGGTCTCAAGTCATCCTCTGAGGGCCCCAGTGTTGCCCAAGCCCAGGAAACACCATTCACACTGAAAACTGGGCTCCAGAGTGCCAGTCACATTTTGAAAGGGATTCCCTAGAAAGACAGTACTGTCTGACAATGTTGTTATTATTGTTTTAAACAAATGCCTGATGTTTGTTTGTTTTGTCATTTGCTTTTTTCCCCAAAAGCAAGGAGCTGAGGAGAGGCAAAAAGGATTGGGTGTGATGAATACAGTTGGTCTAACGAATGGTTCTTAATCAAGAGCTATTTTGCTTCTCCCAGGGGACATTTAGTAATGTCTGGAGATATTTTTGGATGTCATCATTACAGGGGTGCTCCTGGCATCTAGTGGTGGGCAGAGGCCAGGGATCTACTAAACATACTGCAATGCCCAAGACAACCCCCCACAACAAAGAATTATCCAGCCCAAAATGTCAATAGTAATGAAATTGAAAAACTCTGGTCTAAAGTTTCAGTATTCATTTCTGGTTGATGGTTTACTTTAATAGGCTATCAAATGGTATGTTTATTTCACATATGAAGAGCTGATTAAAAGAAAGGAATTATCTTGAGAAATGGGGGAAAGGTAAGAGTTGAAGGGTAGGAAAGGAACTACTTTGGCTCCAACATTTGAGAACCTACTATATTCCAAGAGCTGTGCCTAGTGCATTGCCTACTTTATCACATTCAGTAATCGAGATAACTCTAGAAGGCAAATGTTTTCCTACTCTTTCTTTATGAGCAGACTCTTCTCAATTAAATAACTAACATACACTTGAGGAACTTGTAAGCAGCACTATAGAGAAAATGAATTCAAGAGATAAGGCTAGAGGACTTATTTAGGCCATTGCCAAAATAGTAAAAAAAAATCCACTCAATTAAAATCAAAAAGCACCTATGAGGAACTATTACATGTAGCCTCCAGTTTGGTGGAGTTGGCTCTTTTGTCATGTGGGAGAAAGTTCCTCTAATTGCTCACTCTCAAAAACAGCTGGCTCCTCGGAGAGCAGGATGCCTCTAAACCAGTTGCACACACATTATGAGGCCTGTCTTGATTTCTGACCTGTGGTCTGAGCTTGTGGTCTCAAGAAGACTGTTAGAAGGGAATAAAGAACACATTTGTTAATCTGCATGACATTAACCTGACCACCCTGTGATGGGATAGATACTGTCAGTGCCAGGCATCTGCAAATTCACAAACACCAGGATGCCAGGATATATTTCTGGCTAACTAGGATGCTCTAAAGTGTTCACATTTATATCTGAAATGTGCCCACCAGCAATACTGGCGGTAGCAGTGTTCTGGGGATTTTAGGTTATCATCCTTTACTAATTAAATCTACAAAGTGAACCTAAATATGTGTTGTACTGCCTCCTGTGTTACTATTCATCTATGTGTAGCCTCTATAAGGGGAAAAGTTTTGCCATTAGTGGGAGTCTAGGTCTAACATTGCAGCAATGGCTGGCCCAGAGAAGGAGAAAATGCACAAAATCCAGTTAGTAGTGTTTCTTCTATAAAATTGCTGATTATCATTCAAATGATTTTAAAAGATTATGCATAAAAGACCATGAAAAAGGAAGACTGAAATGAAATACAATCTAGTCATGTTCATATTTTTCTACTCTCAATTTCTTATCATTAACTTTTAACTCTTGTCCTTGCCTTCTCTCAGGGAAACCTTTTCTTATATTCCTAACATTGTTTGTCTTCAGCTTCTGGTTTCTTTGAGGTTTCCGGGCTTCAGAGCATTCTGTGAAAGTTCAACATTTCAAGCCTCCATCAAAACTTGTAATGCCTGGTTTCCTTCCCTTCTTTAGATAGGACCTTATCTTTTCCAGTGTGCCAGGCTGTCCTTGCCTCCTTCTGCACCTTGGCACACACTTCACAGTCAGAAGAGCGCAATTCACTCTCCATCCTTACTCTTCATACAAGTCCAGTTGATCACACAGGAGGTCTAGATGTAGATTGACCTGCACAGACGTTCCAGCAGGGCGTCTTCACTGAAGCTCTGCTGCAGCCCAGGAATTCGCTGGCTGCCATCTCTCTGTGTGGCTCTTCACCCTCATCCATAGTGTAACCAGCTTACATTTACTTTGCCTTTTTTTTCTTTTTCTAAAACTATAATCAATTTTTGAGCAAAGCACAATAGTTTTAAAACCTGTCTTGGAGTCCCATCAATATTTCAGCATGACCTTTATGTGAGAACTCTTGCGATCTGGGAAATGCAGTTTATTGAAAATCTAACAAAACAACCACCTGCACATCAACTAATAAATTACAAATATGTGAAAAATAATAAAAAGAATTCTAGGATTCTTGGAGTTTAAATACAAAGTTTTTTTTTTTCTTTTCAACAACTTGCTAAATGAAAATGTGAAAGGGAAATTAGGTAATTTAAGCAGTTGCAAGTTTCTTTTAAACTGAATCCATGGGAAAAAAAGTAAATGAGTAGTGAGTATGGTTAATTATACCTCTGAACAAAATAGGTGGCTGCCGACAGAAATGTGATTTGAAGGATTCCAGAAATACATACTCACCTAAAAAACAAATCTCCCTCCTCTAATCTGCCAGAGTGTTTTTAATGTCATCGTTAGGTTTTATTTTTTTAGGTAAATATTATCATGTATTGGATACCTATTAAAACGTAAATGCCCCTGGTAAATAAATGAATTAAATGGTTTTGATCATTAATATATTAACGAGACTATGGAAACAGGTTGTAACCCAGTGGGATGACATTGAAGAAATGAGACTTTTGGATAAGAGCGAAGTGCCACCCCTGAAGGCATAAGTACAGTTGAAGGAAATAATGGTGGTACTGGGTAGTGTGGTTATAAGTGCGGAGAGTATGAAGGGCCTGGGTAAATAGGAAAAGATGTGAGAAAGGAAGAATCTACAAAGAGAAATGAGTAAAAACAGGGAGATGAAAACACCTAATTCACTATTTTCTATAGTCTGGAGAACTATTATTCTACACAGCTTCCACCCTCTGTCTGACATTGAGCCTTTGAGAGTTTCTAAAAAAAGAACACTTTTCCTCCAACTCCTCTTAATACTGTGCTTAAACCCCAGCTTAGCACAGTGCCTTTCACGTAGTAAGCACTCAATAAATATTTGATTGATTGATACTCACTCTCCTGTCAGCTTACATGTCCTGCAACTGACACCATGTCTCAAGGGGCTCTGAAAACGAAGTAGGAAAATGCTCATGTTGAATGCAAGGGAGACAGATATATTCCCATAGTTAATGGCATGCAACCACACAACTGGGTGCATACAGTAGAAAAGCACACCACAGTTGGCATTTATATAGTTTATTAAGATGGATGAGAAGCAAATGCAATCTTACCTTTCCTGGGAATAAATATTGAGAGAATTTCCCAGCATAGGTTACTGTGGTCAGAAAAACAGGTTTAATAATCCTATGTCACAGAGATAAGATACCAGCTAATCAAGAATTACAGTATTTAAATGCATTCTAAGTGAATATCATCAATGAGCAACAAAGCTTGGCCTCTTGAAATTATCCACTCAATCCATAGCCTAGCCTCAATGAAATGGACTGAGAGCCATTAAATCCTAGCTGGTCACATATGGAAAGCTCTGAAAGGAATGCTGCAGTCCTTTCATAAGCTAGAGCATTATGCTGTTTGGGAAGTTCCATACATTTTTCTCTAATGGTACAAATGAAACTGTAAGCTGCTGTTAGTGAATAAAACCAGATTGCTCTGGGCACAAAGCCACACCAATCCAGGCCTAATGTGTCAACCAGAATTGAGCTTGGTAGGTAGCCTCTGCAAAGCCAGGAAGTTATGCTAAAGAGATGAGAAGCCTGAAGCTATTCTATGTGGGCAAATCAATCTAGCTACTGGGTTGAAAAAGACTGTAGGGGGTCCAGGGCAGAGGCATAGAGACCAGTTAGGGACAGCATTGCAATAATTCAGGCAAGATATGACAATGGCTTGAATTAGTATGGTAGCACTGGAAGTGGTAGTAAGTGGTAAAAATTCTGGACAGAGTCTTAAGGTAGAGCTGAGAGAATCTGCTAATGAATTGAAAGTGAAGCAGAAAGAAAGGAAACAAGGATGACAACATTTTTGGCCTGACCATCTGGATGAACAGAGGTGCTATTTATTGCATCGAAATGCAAGGTTCAAAAAGAAAACCAGCCAAACTTGTTATAGTTGAAATGCTTTTTAAACATCCAAGTAGAGATGTCAAATAGACAAATGGATTTACAGCTCTGGATTTCATAGAGGTTTAGACTGGAGATATAAATTTGGGAGTCATCAGCATATATGTTTAAAACTGTGAGACTAGATGAGATCACTTAAGATGTGAGTGTTAGTAGAAAAGAGAAGAGATCCAAAGCCTGATGCTGGGACACTTCAAATGCAAATCTTAGCTAGAGGAGTTTGCTAGAGGATGGGTATGTGGAGGCATTCTGGGATAATTGACCCATAAAGGATCAAGTGACCATAATGGGACATGACTATTTCCATAGAGAAAAAATCAGGTATGTTAAAAGTTCTTATATCCTCTAAATAAGCATTTTATTATTTATAATGTCTACATGGGAAAATTGAATAAAGAATCAAATAATTATTCTGTGAATAATTACTAGATATTACTAATTTGGCTAAGTTTGGTCAGCCCCCAGTCCTCACCACTCCAAGCATTTTTTTTAAATCTTACTTTTTCTTTTTAAAAGAGAGTTTAGGAACTGAATTCCCTTAATTCCCCACTTCATTTTGCTTGGATTAGACCTAGAGTTTCCATAGCCAAAATCAAAGTGTTGATCTGTTCATTATTTGGTTAACTTGAGTTGTTCAAATTGAAAAAACTTTTAACTGGGACACTTGATTTTGCCTTCAAGCTTGATCATATTAATCAGATATTATTTACCTATGTTTATAAATTCCTGGAAATCATATATCCATTTTACATGATTTAGGAATTGGGGTAATGTGTAGCTTTGAACACTTAGAAAAGTATTAATCTCTTTGAGATAATGTTGATTGGATGGATGGATGGATGAAGGAAGGAAGGAAGAAGTAAAAATACATCGCACAAATCATACCTAATGATTAATATACATCGAGACCAATGAGGCTGAGGTACTTTCTATGACCTTATCTTAATGAATAGAACTGAACTTTCTGGTGCACACTCTTAACTGTGGCTCATCTGCACCAATATACTTGTTAGCAAGCCCGTAAAACTCATGACAGATAAATACTCAGAAACCATTTTTTTGATTATATCAATACTTTGATTAAAAACTCTGTGGAGTATGACGTCGGCAAGATGGTGAAATAGGAAGCCCTGGACTCTTCTTCTCCACATGGACACACTGGTTCAATAGCAATAAGTAGATCAATTCTCTTTGTGAGAAATTCAGAAACTAGTTGAGAGGCTCTTGCATCTCGGGTGAATGTGAAACCAGCCACATCAAAACTTAGGAAAATTGGAGACACACTTTTGCCATAATCCCTGCCCCCAGCACAATGCCACATGATTAGGAGAAAATCCCCAGCTCCCAGCTTCTCCCCCAGGAGGGAAAGAGTTGGACCACACATCCATAATTGCAACTTTTCCAGATAATGCCCGAGAGACTAGCTTCTATCTTGCCTATCTTGGGGCATTGCTGGGACCCTGTGTATGCTAGACCTTTAGGGGTTACAGAGAATAAAGATAGCAGTTTAAACTTGTGAGGAGATAATTGCCACAGGAGGAGTCCTGGCTCAGTACAGAGTGAGCAGGTGGTGACAAAAAAAAAAAACCCTGCTCCCAGCTTTTCCCTCGGGAGGGAAAGAGTTGGACTGCATATCAAACATTCAAACTTTTCTGGGGGTTGCCCAAGGGATAGCTTCTGTCTTGGAGAGCTGATGGGATCCAGCATATTCTAGATACCTGGGAGCCACTGAGAACAAAGAAAGTGGTTTGAACTAGAACACAAGCACTCTCCAAACCCCTTCCTTTCCAGCCCAGTGTAGAGCACTGATGAGACCCATCAGAGGCATAATCTAGACATCTGGGGGCCACTAAGGGCAATGATGGCAGTTTGGACTCGCATGAAGGTTTGAAGGGCCCACAAAAGCCCTGGTCAGGTGCATTGGTGAGATTCTTCTGTATGTGGCCAACGCATGAAGACTGCTAGTGGTGGCCTTTTTGCTAATGAATATATATCAACACAGAGTCAAGGAAATTGAAGTAAATGGGAAACACAATTCAAACAAAGGAACAAGATAAAACTCCATAAACTGACCCTAATGAAACAGAGATATATGAATTATTTGACAGAAAACTCAAAATAACCGTCAAAAAAATGCTCAACAGGCTCAGGAGAACAATGCATAAACATAGTGAAAATTTCAACAAGGAGATGGAAAACACTAAAAAGTACCAAACAGAAATCATGGAGCTGAAGAATACAATAACTGAACTGAAAAATTCAATGTAGAGGTTCAACAGCAGACTAGAACACGGAAGAAAAGACTCAGTGAATTCCAAAAGAAGTCATTTGAAATTATCCAATCAGACAAACAAAAAGAATGAAGAACGCTTAAGGGGTTTATGGTTCACCGTCAAGCAGACCAATATACATATTATGGAAGTCCAAGAAAGAGAAGAGAGAAAAAAAGGACAAGAAAACTTATTCAAAGAAATAATGGCTTGAATACTCTCCAAATCTGGGGAAGGAAAGGGACATCCAGATCCAGGAAGCCCAAAGGATTCCAATTAAAAAGAACTCAGAGAAATCCATACAAAGATACATTATAATCAAATTGTCAAAAGACAAAGACAAAAAGAGAATTTTGAAAGCAGCAAGAGAAAAGTGACTTGTCATGTGCAAAGGAAGTCCAATAATTCTATTACTGACTATTTCAGCAGAAACTTTGCATGCCAGAAGGGAGTGGAATGATATAGTCAAAGTGCTGAAAGAAAAAACCTGCCAGCCTAGAATACTATACCTGGCAAAACTGTCCTTACAAAATGAACACAAGATGAAGACTTTCTCAGACAAGCAAGCACTGAAGGAGTTCATCACCACTAGACCTGCGTTACAAGAAATGCTGAAGGGAGTTCTTCAACTTGAAATGCAAGGACTCTAAAAGGCAACACAATAGCATTAGAAAGTATAAAATTTGTTGGTAAAGGTGAGTATATAGACAAATACAGAATACTGTATTACTATAATGGTAGTGAGTAAATCACTTTTAATTCTAGTGTAAAAGTTAAAAGAAAAAGTATAAAAATAACTGTAAAAATATGAAAAACTATAATACAATATATGATATATACATATGTATGACACACAGTAGATGTAAATTGTGACATCAATAACATAAAGTATAGGGGGACACTGGTCAAGTGTAGAAATTTTGTATATGATTGAAATTAAGTTGATATCAGCTTTAAATAGACTGTTATAACTATAAGATACTTTATTTAAGCCCCATGGTAACCACAAAGGAAATATCTATAGAACTTACACAAAAGAAAAAGAGAAAGGAATCAAAGCATATAAATACAAAAAAAAACCAACAAAACACAAAGAAAGACTGAAAGACAGGAAAAGAAGGACATAAGAACTACAAGACAAACAGGAAACAATTAACAAAATAGCAGTAGTATATCCTTCCCTATCAATAATTACGTTAAATAGAAATGGATGTAACTCCCAAAACAAAAGACATAGAGTGGCTGAATGGATTAAAAAAACAAGATCCAACTATATGCTGTCTACAAAATATTCATTTTAGTTATACCTGAAACACATAGATAGGGACACATGTTGGCTGAAAGTGAAGGGATGGAAAATGATATTCCATGAAAATAGTAACCAAAGGAGTGCAGAGGTGGCTATACTCATATCAGACAAAATAGACTAAGTCAAAAACTGTCACAAGAGACAAAAAGGGACATTATATAATGATAAAGGGTCAATTCATCAGTAAAATATAACAATTATAAATATATATGAACCCAATATCAGAGCACCTAAATATATAAAGCAAACACTCATGGAACTGAAGGTAGAAATGGACAGCAATACAATAATAGTAGGAAACTTCAATACCCCACTTTCAATAATGGATGGTACAATCAGACAGAAGATCAACAAAGAAACAGCAGACTTGAACAACACTATAGACCAAATGGACCTAAAAGACATATGCAGAACATTCCATCCAATAGGATTCATATTCTTCTCAAATTCACATAAAAGATTCTCCAGGATAGATGACATTGCAAAACAAGTTTTAGCACAGCAACTAGAAGGATGTGCAACTATGACATACAACTATCTACTGGGGCTTTGGGGGGGAAAAAAAGGAGGAGGATTGGCAATAGATGTTAGCTCAGAGCCGGTCTTCCTCAGCAAAAAAAACAGGAGGATTAGCATGGATGTTAGCTCAGGGCTGATCTTCCTCACACACACACACAAAAACAAGTTTTAACAAATTTAGGAAGATTGAAATCATACGAAGTATCTTTTCTAACAACATGGAATTAAACCAGAAATCATCAAGTGTTGGCAAGGATGTGGAAATATTGAATCTCTGTCCACTGTTGGTGGGAATGTAAAATAGTACAGCCACTATGGAAAACAGTATGGAGAGTCATCAAAAAATTAGAACTAGAACCACAATATGATTCAGTAATCCCACTCCTGAGTATATATCCAAAGAAATTAAATCAAGGTCTCAAAATGATGTCTGCACTCCCATGTTCATTGCAGCATTATTCACAACAGCCAAGATAAGAAAACAACCCAAATGTTCACTGACAGATGAATGCATAAAGCAAATGTGGTATATACATACAATAGAATATTATCCAGCCTTGAAAACAAAACAGGAAAACCTCTCATTTGTGACAACATGGATGGACCTGGGAGACATTATGCTAAGTTAAATAAGTCAGTCACAGAAGCACAAATACTGCATGATTCCACTTATATGAGGTATCTAAAATAATCAAATGCATAGAAGCAGAGAGTACAATGGTGGTTTCCAGGGGCTGGGAGGAGGGGAAATGAAGAGTTGTTGTTTATGGGCATAAAGTTTCAGCTATACAATATGAATAAGTTCTTGATATCTGCTATTCAACATAGTGCTTAAATTAAAATAAGGTATTGTACACTTAAAAACTTTTTAAGAGGGTAGATCTCATGTTAAGTGTTCTTACCACAGAAAAAAAGAAAGGGGACACAAGAAATATTTTGGAGGTGATGGATATTTTATTACTTTCATTGCAGCAGTGAAAGTATCATTAGAAATGCATATGTCCAGACTCATCAAAATGAATACATTAAATATGTGCAATGTTTTTCATATTGAATATACTTCAATAAAGCAGAAAAAATATCAGAAGGGAAACCGGTAAATTCACAAATATGTGTAAATTTAAAACACACTCCTGGTTAAAACAGTATGGTACTGGCATAAAAACAGATGTATAAACCAATGGAACAAATTAGAGAGTCCGGAAATAAATCCCCACGTTATAGTCAACTTATCTTTGACAAAGGTTAAGAATAGACAATAGAGAAAGGATAGTCTCCTCAACAAATGGTGTTGGATATCCACATGCAGAAGAATGAAATTGGACCCTTGTTTTATACTACACACAAAAATCAACTCATAATGGATTAAAGACTTAAATGTAAGACCTGAAACTATAAAACTCCTAGAAGAAAACATAGGGGAAAATCTGCCTGACATTGTTCTTGGCAATGATTTCATGGATATGATACCCAAAGCACAGGCAACAAAAGCAAAAATAGACAAATGGACTACATCAAGCTAAAAAGCTTCTGCACAGTAAATGAAATAATCAACAGAGTGAAAAGGCAACCTATGGAATGGGAGAAAATATTTGCAAACCATATATCTGATAAGGGTTAATTTCCAAAATATATAAGAGACTTCTACAACTCTAGCAAGAAAACTAGTAACCTGATTTAAAAATGGGCTAAGGAAAAAAATAAGACAAGGACTTGAATAGACATTTCTCCAAAGAAGACATACAAATGGCCAACAGGTATATAAGAAGACACTCAACATCACTAGTCATCAGGGAAACGCAAATCAAAACCACAATGAGATATTACCCCACACCTATTAGAACGGTTATTATCACAAAAAAAAAAAAAAGACAAGTGTTAGCAAGGATGTAAAGAAATTGGAACCCTTGCACACTGTTGGTAGGGATGCAATGTGGTACAGCTGCTATAGGAAACACGATGGAGGTTCCTCAAAAATTAAAAATAGAACTACCTTATGACCCAGCAGTCCCACTTCTGCAGTTATCCAAAAGAAATAAAATCAAGATCTCGAATAGATATTAGCACTTCCATCTTCACTGCAGAACTATTCGCAATAGTCAAGATGTGGAAACAATCCAAATGTCCATTGACAGATGAATAGATAAAGAAAATGTGGTACATGCATACAGTGGGATATTATTCAGCCTTTAAAAAGCAGGAAATCCTACAATATGTGACAAAACAGATGAACCTGGAGGACATCATACTAAGTGAAATAAGCCAGTCACAATAGGATAAATACTACATGATTCAGCGTATATGATGTATCTAAAATAGTCAAACAGAAGCAGAGAGTAGAATGGTGGTTTCCAGGGCCTGGGGAGAAGGAGAGATTGCTAGCTCCTAATCCATGAGTATAAAATTTCAGATATTCAAGATGAATAAGTTCTAGAGATCTGTACAATAGCATGCGTATAGTTGACACTACTGTATTGTACACTTAAAAATTTTTTAAGAGAGTAGATCTCATGTTAAGTGTTTTTACCAAAATAAAATTTAAACTTAAATTTAAAAAAAAAAATCCATTGACTCCTTCCTGCTGACTTAAAAAGTTCAAATTCTTTGACCCAGCGTCCAAGGCCCTCTGCAGTCTGTCGGTATCTGTCCTCACCTTGCTTAGTTCCTGCTATTCTCCTGGATGACTGCTCCCCTGGAGTGATTGTCTACTCATTGTCTCTTTCACCTGGACTTTTCCCATGTCTCTGCCTTTACTTATACCATTCCACACTCCACTGAAATGACCTTCCTACTCAGCTCCAGCTATACACATTTAGGCTCCCTCAAGGCCAAATCTATCCCTTTTTTCTTTTTTATTATTATTAATTTTTTTTGGTGAGGAAGATTGGGCCTGAGCTAACATCTGCTACCAATCTTCCTCTTTTTGCTTCAGAAGGATTATCCCTGAGCTAACATCTGTGCCAGTCTTTCCTCTATTTTTTCTTTGTATGTGGTATGCCGCCACAGCATGACTTGATGAGTAGTATGTAGCTCCATGCCCTGGATCCGAACCCACAAACCCTGGGCCGCTGAAGTGGAGCACTTGAAATTAACCACTCTGTCACTGGGCCGGCCCCAAATCTATCCCTTTTTTGTCCATAAAATCTTTTCTGGGCATCACAAACGAAGCAACATTTCCCTTACCTGAATGCTGGTAGCACAGTAACTATATTCTTTTCAAAGCATTTGTCACTTTCTACTTGTTCTATACTTATTTCCTCTATTAAACGCTAATCTCCTTGAAAACAAAATCCATCTCTAATTCATATTTGTATCATCTTAAGTGGTAAAAATAGTACTTGAATATAATGGGTGCTCAAAAAGACATTTGTTTAGTGAATGAAACCATCCTGGAGAGCTTAACATAAGGAATGCATTGAACAAAACAATTGCTAATAGAAAATAATTTATGCTTGGCTTTGGCAAGCATAGATAGCTGTATAAGCATGTTTGTGAGCAATAATTTTTTTCCTCAGAAACTTCTTTAACTTCTTCAGCCATCTTCAGTCCCAAAGCATCAGGTCATCTGTGCAGCCTCTCTGTTTAGCAGTTATGCTAGCCAAAAACAGTAGAAAGACCATTTTAGATTTCACATTAGCTGTCCTATAGACACAGCCTACACATCACAAAGAAGCTCAAATTCACACTCCTGCACCTTCCTTTCAGCACCTACCACCATTACTTCATCCATACTGAGCACGGCCTCAGACACAGGAGGGGGGCTTCAGATCACTAAAATAATTAGCCAAGAAAATAGTCAATTTTAACGTAAGGAATAATTTATCATAGTGCATTTCAACAATGAAACCAACCATAGCACAAAGCCTTGGTGTAAAATATTAATCGCCACTAGTTCCAGTCTCTTTCTTTCTCTACTCCTTCACCTTTTTCCTGCCTGCCCTAGCACCTTTTCCTGCCAAGGAGGCTTGCAGAAGGATTTCCTTACTTCTATTGTATTTGTTATTTTCCATCTTCTCGTTTGGGACAAAGGCTTGCTATGGTCTTGTTTTAAATTTTGTGTTGGATCAAGGTGGCCATTGGTTGAAGTGGAACAAAGTGAAATCCAGTCTGGAAAATGATAATACTGCTTTCCAAATTCTCATCACTGCATATTCTGCCCGCCTTGGCTCCAGAAAATTCTCCAGTTATTTCCTTTTGGCAGCACCATTTTAGTGCACTTAATAAATCTGGACTTATGAGGGCGTAGAGTAGCCTTCCCAACATTTTTTTACTGTTATGGACATTGCTGTTTCCCTTAGAGAGAGCTAAGTAAAACACCTCCTGCTCCTTGTCATTTCTGGCTCTGCTTTCAGTTTCAGGTTTTGCTGCTCTTGGTGCTGCTTCAGGGAAGGCAAAATAAGGATTCATCTACCCAGTATGATTCAGCAGGGTCCAAGGGAGTCCTGAGGACCAAAATTCCTTCCCCTCCTAGAAGACAATCAGCTTCACCCTTTAGATGTATTGGGTGCTGAAAATTCCCCCGTTATCATTTATCGCTGTGGATTATGTAACTCAAATGTCACTTTCTCCGTGAAGCCTCTCATGATTTCTTCCACTCACTTCAGCCTTCCACTCCAGATGTAATAAATCAACCCCTTATCTTGTTTATATGATTAAAACTGATCATATTCTGTTATACAATTAGTGTTTTATGTTTCTCTCTCCTCTGCTGGACAAGGTCTCAAAGGTTAGAGCCATATCTTACTAATCTTTGTCTCCCCAGCATCTGACACGTAGCAGTGTATCAATTAATTTTCCATGAATCAATATTGTGCCTGAGATTCTACCGTGCATCATTCCTTTGGATTCCTTTCCTGCAAAGCTTCTTCTTAAATGCAAATACTCTTGGGTAGAATACCATGGTGTAATACTAATTCAGTAATTATTATTGGTAAACTATTAAAACATTCCTCTTGACCAGGACCAAGATCAGGATGAAAATACTGGGGGCTGAGGAGTGTGCCAAAGGATGATTTAAAAGGGAGAAGGGGCCCACAAAAGGAGGCAGCAAAGATTATCCACTTGATGATTTTGGTTTTTAGGCCAAATCTATCTCTCAGCTCAAGGCTAATTTACTACAGAGAATTATGCTTTCAAAATTTTTGCCCACAGAAGATGTAGGAGTTGACTGTCACAATTAATCTGGAGATTCATTTGTATCTGCAATATAATAGGGTACACGAAACCTTGCCTAGAGCCAATATGCCTTTAGGCTTGAACTCAATAATGATGTGCCTATAAAAATGTTCCAGCTATTACCAAAAACCCTGGCAAGCTGAGGGACTATTTTCACAGCCAGCCCTCTGGGGTTCTCCAGTGACTCAGTGTGCCCCTGCTACACCCCAGCTTATTAAGCTCCTGGGTTATCCAGACAGACATTAATTACTCAGAATTAAGTGCCTGCGTGTAAATGCTTATTTTGGATAATTCAGAAGGTTATTCTAAAGAAGGACCATTAACTCCCCAGTAACTCTGACATGTGTTCAAAAAGCTTTACTCAGGAAGGCCAGTCACTCCAGCTGGATGAAAATTGACTAAAAAGATGTCATGCTTGACTGAACTGGTGTGCTTTCTAATCTTCTTCCTGGCTCCTCTCTCTGCAGGACCCTTAGCATCTAACGAGATTGTCTCCCCAAAGATTAATTTACTCACATATATCAGCACCCCTGGAAAAAAGTGTCAATAAATATCTGAATCACTCTCCAACTGGCCACTGTGTTGCTAACACAACTTTTCTGAGCAGCCATGTTATGGTACTTACAATAGAGCATCCGCTTAAGAAGCAAGACAAGGATGAAACTGTCCGAACTCCCCTCATCACCAAGAGCTACTGCTCTTGATACCAGCAGGCTTCCTGGGACCAGGGAGATTTAGATGTTTGAGCACTATCTTTTTTAAACATCAAATTCATCATTTTAATTTTCGGCGCAAAAGGTACAGTAGTTCTTCATTGATATCTGCATCAAATTTAAATTTTCCTGTTAGGTGGTATTCCCCATACTCACCCCTTGCCAAGATATTGGCATTAAGATTAATATTGGGGAGTTAACCTGTAAAATCCATGTATCATCATAAAGATCTGAAAAGTCACCTTGATGAGATGACAGCTTCCAAGACTGAGTCTCTACTGTGAACCTGATAGTGGCTATAATCACTACATCATTGCAATCAGAAAGCTCTTTTCTTCCTCCTTTACTTTATCTTTGGCATGTTACTTAACTTTTTGTACTTCGATTTCCTCTGCTTTATAATGATAATAATACTCTCTATCTCATAGGATTGTTTGAGGTGTTTATCAGTGAAAGGATACTCTTAACACAGTGTCTGGCTCATAATAGACACTCAATAAATGTTAGGAATTACTATTAATATCCATGGATAGAATATGTATTCAAATTGAAGCACCAATATGTGCCTTATATTATGAATGAAAAGGGCATATAATCCTGAAATTTCAGAATACCAGAGATAAAGAAGGGAGTCTAGTAGAGAGAGAAAATCTAGATTATGTACAAAGAATTGGCAATCAGAATATCAGACTTCTTAATTCAGGAACAGCAGTCAACTAATAGTAGCTCCAAAGAAACAGAAAATAGAAAGAAGGGGAATAAAATTATCAAACAAAAAAAATTTGGCTCCCCAGCACTGAAAGACATGAACCTCCAGATTAGAATACTCTATCCTGTGCTTTATCATGGGTGGAAAAAAAAAAAATACTATGAATGAAAAAGGCATATAATCAGGAAAATTCAGAAGCATTGAAGAGACAAAAAACCTACATGGCATACAATAGGAAATCAGAATGACTTCAGATAACCAACAGCAACTGCTGGATATAGAGGAAAATGTAATAATGGAAGAATGCCCTAAACGTTCAGATGCAAAACCAATCTATCCATCTAGTGTGAGGATAGAATAAACACCTTTTCAGACCTGCAGGTCAAAACTTCTATCTTCTTCATACCTTTTTAGATATATCTACCAAGGATTCTATCCAGCAAATGAATGTGTGCTCCCGTAAAACCAAAACAGAATGAGATTTGGGATCCAGGAGATAAGAGTTCTATTATAATTTAACAACAAAGAAAAATCCTATTTTGATAGAGGAGGAAATTCCAGGAAGACAGCAGTCAAGCAGGCTTGGAATTAAAGATAAGTGGGATCCAATCTCTGTCCCTATGTGTTTGTTTATTGTTGTTATTATCTACTACTTAATGAAGGAAATCATACGGTATTTGACCTTCTCGCTCTGACTTATTTCACTTTGCATTATACCCTCAATGTCCATCCATGTTGTCACAAATGGCTGAATTTCATCATTTCTTATGGCTGAGTAGTATTCCATTGTGTATATATACCACAGCTTCTTTATCCATTCGTCCCTTGATGGGCACTTAGGTTGCTTCCAAGTCTTGGCTATTGTGAATAATGCTGCAATGAACACAGGGGTGCATGTACCTTTGCAAATTGGTGGTTACCAGAGGGGAAGGGGGGAGGGAGGAGGGCGAAAGGGGTAATTTGGTACATGTGTGTGGTGATGGGTTGTAATTAGTATTTGGGTGGTGAACATGATGTAATCTATGCAGAAATAGAAGTACAATGATGTACACCTGAAATTTTTACAATGTTATAAACCAATGTTACTGCAATAAACAAAAAATTAAAAAAAAAAAAAGATAAGTGGGATCAAGACGATAGATGACTCTGGGAGACTAGTATCTAAGGGGAAATGGAACTGACAGCTTATATGATTGTTTGAGCTTTTGTAAATACAGTTAAAAGGCAGTTGGCAGATCTATTGGAATATTTGGGAAAAATTAGTAATAGACACATAGGAAACCAAGCAAATGAAAAATAAAACAACCTACATTCACAGCATGATTTCTAAATTCCCTTCCCCAATAAAAGAAACCAAAACCTTCAGAGAAATGGTTGATTCTAGGACCAAGAATAGAAAATACAAAATGAGACTGGAGCATCTTTTTTTTAAAAAATTAATTTTTTATTGAAGTGACATTGGTTTATAACATTATATAAATTTCAGTTGTACATCATTATATTTTGACTTCTGTATAGACTGTGTCATGTTCACCACCAAAAGCCTAGTTGCCATCCATCACCATATGTATGTGACCTTTTACCCCTTTTGCCCTCCACCTTCCCCACTTCCCCTCTGGTAACCACCAATCTATTCTCTGTGTCTATGTGCTTGTTTGTTGTTGTTGTTGTTTTATCTTCCACACATGAATGAAATCATATGGTATTTGTCTTTCTCCACCTGACTTATTTTGCTTAGCAAAATACCCTTAAGGTCCCTCTGTGTTGTCACAAATGGCACAATTTCATCTTTTTTATGCCTGAGTAGTATTCCATTATGTGTGGAATCTACACACCATCTTCTTTATCCACACCATCTCCTTTATCCGTTCATCCATTGATGGGTACTTAGGTTGTTCCCAAGTCTTGGCTATTGTGAATTATGCTACAATGAACATAGGGGTGCATATATCTTTTCAAATTAGTGTTTTCATATTCTTTGGATAGATACCCAGAAATGGAATAGCTAGATCATATGGTAGGTCTATTTTTAATTTTTTGAGAAATCTCCATACTGTTTTCCATAGAGGCTGCACCAGTTTGCATTACCACCAGCAGTGTATGAGGATTCCCTTTTCTCCACACCGTTTCCAACACTTGTTATTTCTTGTCTTTTTAATAATAGCCATTCTGATGAGCATGAGGTGATATTCATTGTGGTTTTGATTTGCATTTCCCTAATAATTAGTGATGTTGAACATCTTTTCGTGTGTCTGTTGGCCATCTGTATATCTTCTTTGGAACAATGTCTGTTCAAATCATCTGTCCATTTTTTTTTTTTTGTGGGGAAGATCAGCCTTGTGCTAACATCTGCCAATCCTCCTCTTTTTTTTTTGCTAAGACTGGCCCTGGGCTAACATCCGTGCCCATCTTCCTCCACTTTATGTGGGAACCTGCCACAGCATGGCTTGCCAAGCGGTGCGTCGGTGTGTGCCCAGGATCTGAACCAGCGAACCCTGGGCCGCTGCAGCAGAGCGCGCGCACTTAACCACTTGCACCACCAGGCTGGCCCCTGCCCATTTTTTAATTAGGTTGTTTGGTTTTTTTTGTTGTTGAGTTGTATGAGTTCTTTATATATTTTGGATATTAACCCCTTATCAAATATATGATTTTCAAATATCTTCTTCCAATTGGTAGGTTGTCTTTTCATTTTGTTGATGGTTTCCTTTGCCGTGCAGAAGCTTTTTAGTTTGATGTAGTCCCACTTATTTATTTTTTGTTTCCCTTGTCTGAGGAGACATGATATTCAAAAAGATATTGTTAAGACCAATGTCAAAGAGTGTACTGCCTATGTTTTCTTCTTGGAGTTTTATGGTTTCAGGTCTTACATTCAAGTCTTTAATCCATTTTGAGTTAATTTTCGTGTATGATGTAAGATAATGGTCTATTTTCATTCTTTTGTATATGACTGTCCAGTTTTCCCAACATCATTTATTGAAGAAACTTTCCTTTCTCCATTATATGTTCTTTATTGAAAATTAGCTGGCTATATATCTGTGTGTTGAACTGGAGTGTCTTGCAGTGCCAGAAAGTAAGGAAGTACTCGAAAAGCATGAGGATGGGAGTATGTGAAAGGGATGCTGGAGTCAATCTAAAGAACTCCCAATAGATGAAGCTGAAACAATTTGAGCAACAAAATAAACAACCTAGTGTAGGATTATAATCCAAAGTATAAAATAAATATCCATGAATTCATACTGATATAAATAAATAAATGAGAGAGAAGAAACCAATCTTCTTTACAGAAGAATTTCAAATAATTTCTGTAGATATCTCCCTCCTTTCCAAGAGATGAAGCTTAGAAAAAGAACACCCTTCCTTGGGGATGAGCCAGACTTTGTGATTTGCTTCAAAAAAGTAGAAAATAGAGAGCAGGGACAGTAACTTTACGTAGAAAGTACTGGTACACACTACCTTGGCCAGGTGATAAAGGTTAGCACCACCAGTGATAATTCGTGCTGATAGCATGTATCCACTGATATGATGATGAAAAGGCATGAAAGGATGAAAAGGATGATGTGTCTGCTCTTCCCAAAAACCCATAACCCCAATCTAATCATAAAAGCAAACAAACCCACATTGAGGAACATTTTACAAAACACCTCACCAGTACTCCTCAAAACTGTCTAGGTCATGAAAAGCAAGGAAAGACTGAGAAACTGTAATAGAACAGGTGAGACTAAGGAGATATGACAACTAAATGCAATGTGGCACTCTGGATGGAATTCTGGAACTGAAAAAAGACACTAGTGGAAAAACAGCTGAAGTACTAATAAAGTTTGAAGTTTACTTGATAGCAACGTACCAATGTTGGTGTCTTAGTTCTGACAACGCACAATGATAATGTAAGATGACATTAGTGGAAACTAGGTGAAAGGTATATAGAAACACTCTACTGTCTTTGCAACTTTCCTGGAACTCTAAAATTATTCCAAAATTAAAAGTTTATTTTTTAAAAAGCACCCATTAACTCCAGGCAATCAAACATTTGTATAAAGGGAAAATATAATTCAGTACACTACCTGGCTCTGCAGTAAATAATATTTATATGGTCATGGTAAAATGATTCCAAATACTGATTTAACCAAAAATTATGACATCGTTATGATGGAAGGAAGGGAGAGAAGAAAGTAGAGGAGGTATGTGAAGGAGACTTCCACCCATTTACCAGAGGGAGTCAATAGATAATGTATAATATTAATAAACAAAGAAATAGAGATGTAAGTATATTATTTTCAAATATGGAGGTGAATACCTTTAAAAGTAGCTAAAAGAACTGAAAGTGATTGGAGTTAGGACTGAAGAATGAGAAAAGGGACTGCTATTTTTTTGTATTTAGTGTTTTATTTGATCTTTAAAAAAACAAATTTTGTTTAACAAACTAACTGGGCATTTTTTTTCCTTTATGGAATCAGAGAGAAAGGAGGTTCAAGAAAGAAAATTCTTTTCTGGTTTATCCATGCAGTATCTAGGGAGGGGGTACCCCAACCTGTGAAAGACAAAGCCCTCCTCTGTCCAGTATTATCCCTATTTTATGCCTAGTATTATCCTCACATACTAGGCCCACAAGAAACATTTTTTGAACCAATGAAGTGAGTATATGAGTCGTGGAGGGAGCTCCCACCGTGTACTGGGCACTAAACATACATCGTCTTATTTAAATTCACAGACAACTGCAAGGTAAGTATTACTTCCACTTTACAAATTATGAAACTGATGTTTAGAGGTTAAATATTTTGTTTGTTGTCACACAGTAAATGGCAAACATACCAAACATAAACACAGCTCTGTCTGTCACTAAAACCAAGTTACCTTATTACCCTTACCACCCTACTTCCTATAAGCCACAAGGAAAGAACAAATACAGGATCAGAATGGTTAGGGGCTAGTCTGGAGAGGCTTCTTGGCTAACTAAAACATGAAATAACCAGAAGGAAACAGGGGGGACTCATAATCCAACAAAACAAAACGTGTGAAAGCCCAGAAATGGAAAAGGGCAAGACACACAAGAAATCATGTGGTGACTGGCTGGGCTGGAGAATAAGCAAAAGGGAGATGTTAATGATTCAAACGCTTCTTAGCGTCAAGCTATGATGGCTTCCTTCACATTTTAACCATCACTCTTTTTTTTTTAATTATTTTATTGTGGTCCTATTGGTTTATAACATCGTGTAAATTTCAGGTGTACATTATTATATATCAATTTCTGTATAGACTGCATCGTGTTCACTACCAAAAGTTTAGTTTTTATGTGTCACCATATCTATGTGTCCCTTCACCCTTGCGCCCTCCCCCTACCCCCTTCCCCTCTGGTAACCACCAAGCTGATCTTATCTATGTGTTTGTTTATCTTCCACATATGAGTGAAATCATACGGTGTTTGTCTTTCTCTGTCTGGCTTATTTCGCTTAGCATAATACCCTCAAGGTCTATCCATGTTGTCGCAAATGGCACGATTTTATCTTTTTTTTTTATTAACCATCACTCTTTTAGCATTAAGGTTAAGAGTGAGACTGAAGTTAGACTACCTAATTTAAATCTCAACTCTGTGACTGTAGGGAAAATACTGAACCTTTATGTGCCTTGGTTTCTTCATTTGTTAAATGAGGAAAGTATATACCTCATAGCAGTGTAGCGAGGATTAAATGAGATAATACATTAAAATGCATAAAACTGCCTGGCTCCTAAAGTGCTGAATAAATGCTGGCTGTGATCGCTTCTTAGTTGAGTCGTCATAAAATAAAGTTGGTGTACTTCTCCAGTTTGACCCAGTGCGTCTTTGTAGTGGAGATAACTGGTTGGAAACAGCAGATGCTGACATTACGTTTTCCTGGAGTCAGGCTCAGCAACAAGGAAGGCAGGCTTTACTATCTAGCTGTCCACAGCAGAGTCCCACAGAACCAACCTCTCTCTATAGCAATGTGAACAAGAACAATAGGCTATTATTGTACTGACTCCCATCCAAACACCAACTCTGTTACATTGCTTTGATTCATTTTTCATTCTTTTATTTGGTCAGACATTTTATTGGCAGTTACCATGAGCAAGGAACTCTGTAAGCCCTGTGTCAGATATAAAGATATAGAGTTTGGTCCTCATTACCTCTTGCTTGGGCTCTTGCAACAGCACCATTACTTATCTCCCTGCCTTCTGTCTCTTACCTGTCTAATTCAATTTATATAGAGCTCCAGATAACTCTTTTTAGAGTATAAAATTTGGATCATGTCATTTTAGCTCAAAAATCTTTTGTAAAGGCTCTTTCCTTCCCAAATAAAGTTCAAACTTACAAACTTGTCATTTAAAGTCATCCAGCACCTGACCTGAATCCACAGTTCTTATCTCTCTTCATAATTTTACTACATAACTCACGTCGATCCTGAATTCCACTGCCTCCAAGGATTTCCACACTGTTTGCTCCATTTGAAATCCCTCCACCTACCGAAATACTATATATCCTTAAAGATCAGATCAAAAACCACTTTCCCCTTAAAACCTACATTCATCCCATCCATCTGTTCCACCAACAAATGTTTTCCGAGCATTTCTCATGTTCCAAGTACCACACTAAGTGCAAGAGATGCACAAATGAACGAGGTAAGGCTCCTGCCCTTAAATAGCTCACAATCTAGTGAGGAAAGACAAAAGATAATCAAGTGAGAGTGACTTGAATAGAAATATTTACACAATGAACATAACCATAGAGGAATTGTCAGTGTGACCTGGAGGGTTCAGGAGTGGTTTCAAAGAAGAATTGGCGCTTGGGATAAGTGTTGAATCAGCAGGCATTTACTAGACAAGCAAGGTGGTAAATGGCATGCACAGTGGTGAGGACAGCATGAGCCAAAGAACAGGGCAGGTAATAGTATGACCACCTCAGAGACTGTCAATAGATAGGTTTGGCATGGAGAGTGAGGAATGAGCAGGAGAGAAAGGCACAGTTGGTCCCATGTGCCATACTAAGGACATAAGACCTTTCTCTGGGGGCCATCAGAACCATTAAAAAGATTTAAATAAGGAGGTTACATAGTGGAATATAGATTTTAAAACACATGCCATTCTCTGGCAGCAGGATAAAGGATGAGTTGGAGGGGGGCGCGATGATGGAGGAAGGGAGACTTGTTAGGATTCTATTCCAGTTTTCCAGTGAGAGATGAGAAAGCCCCGACCAAAGAGGTGGCAGGAGGTGTACAGTGGAGTGAACAAATTGAGAAATGGTGAAAGAAGAACTGAGAGGATTTGGTCAGAGTTTAGATATTAAAGGATAATGAAAATGAGAAGTGGAGAGTGACTCCCAAAGCCATCCTCTCTCAGAGCTCTGTCTTCTAAGTGGGGAGGGCAGCATTTGCTACACGAGAAATAATATAGAAAAAAAGAGTAACAGGTGCATCTCAGCAATAAATTTTTGTAATTAAGAGGAGCAATTTCAGTGACTTTCTCAACCCAGAGCATCTGCTTCAAGGCAATTTTCTACGTGCAGTTATGGAGAGGAGGATAAGAGGCTTAAATCTCTAAAAAGTTTAACTTCTACCTCTCTAAATATCCTGTTAAAAATACGCATACCTCAATGGAGGAGACTGTGCTCTATTCATTGTGGATTCTTCAAGGTACCTCATTCATGAATTTAATTGACTCCAAACAAAATGGGCCTGAAAATTCTGAATGACAAAAATGTGATAGAGTTTACTATTTTCATTAATCAAATGCACTGAGTAGTTAAGTGCTCTCTTTTCATTTGGTTTTACGTAACCCAACTGCCTATGTCAATGAATTTGAGGCAAAGTTAAAAACCAAATATTGTTTGAACACCTATTATGTGTCGAACGATTTTACCAACTACAAAATACAGCACTAGGACACAACATCCCTCTAAAGTAGATTTAACGGCACGTAAGTTTCAAAATAAGAACTTGCCCAAGATCCAATAACAAGCATTTAATGGTAGACTCTGAACCCAAACCTATCCAAATCGAGCGCCAAAATCTATGCTCTGTTGGTAGCCCATCCCGTTTCTGAAATACCAGAAGCAGTGCAACAAAGAAGGGAATTTGAAGATCCCTACTGAACAGCATGGCCAAGTAAATCAGCTGGCAGATCAGAAAAAGTCTAGGTGTTTTGGTCACAGCACATTTAGGCAGGAGTAGGGTAATCCTTGGTTTAGGTGTTAGTAGGTAGATACAACTGAAAGCTACTATCATTTTGCTGGAAAACTATATTTGCAGCACATAAAGTGGAATATTAGTATCCAGAATATTTGAAGAACTAAAAGAAAAAGATGATCAACCCATTAAAAAAATGGGTAAAAGAACATGAACCAGAGTTCCATAGAATAGAAAACACAAATGGCCGTTAGACATATGAAAACATAATCAACCTTGTTAATCATCAAAAAAAGATGCAAATTAAAATACCACAGTGATATCAAATTTTATACCCACTAGATTAACAAAAATTTGAAAAGTTGAAAGCCCCGAGAGGTGGAAAGGATGTAAAGTAATTCTCAGTCATTCATGGAGGGAGTAAAAGTTGGTGCAACCACTTTGCAAAAGCTTGATATTACCTAGCAAATCTAAACATACTTATACTTTGTGACTAGAAATTCAACTGTTACATATGTATAAACCCTAGAGAGAAATTCTTGTACATGTGTGTATGAAGAGACATGTGCAAATGTCCAAGCAACATTGTTTATAGTAACAAAAAGGAAAAAAACAATTATCTATAAAGGACAGAATGGATAAATAAATTGTGGCACATTCATAAAATGGAGCTCTATGTAATAGAGGAAATAAAATTATCCACAGCATTAACCTGGATGAATCTCAAAAGCAAAAGTTTTAGAGAGAGAGAAGCAAGTCACAAAGAATACACACATTTTGATACAGTTCATATAAAATTTGAAAATAGGCAAAACTAAAGAATCTGTCTCTTAGGGACCCATATATAGGTGATAAAATTATGTAAAAAGCAGGAAAATATTAACACAAAACTCAGGATAGTGACTATTTCTGGGGTGTGATCAGGGAGGAGCATAGAGGGGCTTTTCAGTCACGGATGATACTCGTTTCTAAATTGAGAGGTGACTACAAGATGTTTGCTTTATTATTCTCTAAATGATACATATATTTTAGAGATTTTCATATTATAATTTATTCACAGTGAAAACTTTTAGGCAATAATAAGCTTAAACTAAAGAAGTAACAACTGCACATTTTCCCAAAGAAATCCTGTAGACTCTTTGCCAGCATGTGGTCCAGTATAAGTGGGCTTTAGGAAGCAGCCTCTCCCACAGGTGCCAGCAGGAAAGGGAGAAAGCATTCATGGCAATTGTCCCTGGTGATTAGAAGCCAGAGCAGAGGGCTGCTTCCCGGAGCTGACATCTCTCCACACCTGTCTACTGTAATCCCAAACCTTAGACGGAAGGCAAGGAACCAAAGTTTAGTACTTCAGTGACCAGCCATCAGAACCCATGATGTGAGCATGGGAGAAAATGAGAAAAAAGACTATCCTAGAGAATCCAAGTGGAATAGTCAAAATTTGTATACTCTTGCCTTTGCCAGTCTTATCTTCTCACGTTGCTTGTAAATCACTCAAGGCCAAAGTCTGTCTTTACTTGCTTCTAATCTTTGTAACTTTTCTTTCACACCCCAGGTAGCTTTTGAGTAAATATATACTGTGTCTGTCCAGCAATGGGATAGATTACTTGAAAAATAAGTAAGCTCACTCCTGAAAAAGTATGGGCCACTCTGAATAACTAGCTTGGGACATATTCACTTCCCAGCCAGCAGCCTTGATCAACTCCCAAATGCTGCTGTTTTTCAAGGAATTTTGTAAACCTCTTTTTACAAGTCACACAGACATGCAAGTGTGCAAAACCAAGCTCTTCACTTTAGAGTCATACCTCCAGTTTTACTAAGACAAGGATTGTTCATTTTGATCAGCACTGGGTTCACTGGTGTTACACAGAATAATAGTGCTTCCCAGAAAAGAATGTTTTGTACCATTAATGTTAATTGAAGATTGTGCTTCAGGCTTCAAAATCAATTCCAAGGTAGGTGTATGTTCTAAAGCCCATGAGCAGCTGTGGTGTAATAAAAAGAGCCCCAGAGTTGGAGTTAGAAGTACCGAGTTTGAGTTCAGGTCTGCCGCTTCCCAGCTCTGCTACCTTGAATAAGCCTCAGTGTCTCTAGGTCTTTTGCCCTGAACCCTTTATCTTTAAGAGTTGGCTAACTCTCTAAAATGGTTGCTGGAAGGACCAAATAGAAATTACATGAAATCACTTTGTAAACTGTTAAATACTGTGTAAACGTAAGGAGTCTTAATTCTAAGCCTAGAAAGCATACACTGAGTTTCTTTTATAAGGGATCAGGCTTTGGGCTTAGAGATCTTTGATTCCCCTTTCCAGACCTACTGGCTGACTCCAGACAAGTAACATAATATCTCTAAACTTTGGTTTCCTTAGCTGTAAGATTGGATTAGTTAATAGTACCTATCTCTTGGTGTCACAATGAAGGATTAAATAAGATAATGCATGTAAATACTTAAACCTATCCCTGGAAATAGTAAGTGCAAAATAAATGTTTATTGCTGTTGTGTGTAATGAAAGTCCTTTTTTGGGCCCATCCACACAAGTCAGACATTCTCTTTTTCTAAGATCATGAGAGGTCACTCATGAAATTACTGAAAATTGTATTCTTCTTAAAATTGAAAAATGAATGGCCGATGAGCACACGTACATAACCATATCCAGAGATCACTTATTCAACAAATAGCTAACATTTTTGAGCCTATATATCAGGTACCAGGACTGTGCTAGACATTTGACAAACATCAACTAATTTAGTCTAAACAACAAGCCTACCAGAGGGTTATTATTGCCAATTTTTAGAAAATAAAGCTAGCCCCAGGAAGGTTACAGAATTTGCCTACAGTCACACAGCAAGTCAGAGATAAAGCCAAAACTTCAATTTAAGTATTCTGTCTGACTGCTAGTGCCATAATAGTCTTTCCGTTTTCTTCCATCATCTTGTCTTTCATTTTATTTTCCATCCTATCTTCCTTTTCTTTCATTATTCGAAGCTTTAAAATAACAGTAATCTAACTAAATGCAAATAGTTTATAGTTTATACTGATTAATGCAAGCAATATCAGCTTGTCCTCTATCATTTGTGCTGTTGGTACATGAACCACTGAACAAAATAAAGATGGAGTAGGTACAAACATAGTCTGTGCTACTCTAACTGCTCCTCCCTCCAGTGGGAACTTTCTTCCTGCTGTGATAGATACTTATGAATGAGGTGCTTGTATGGGACAGGACAAGGAGTTGGTTTTCCTGTGATGCAACTTCTTCATATTTAGGCCAATCTAGTCTTAGTTCAATGACTACTGGTTCCACATATTGGGGAACAGAACTTTGAGAATTTACAACCATTCACCATTCAAACATCGATCAAATATTGGTTGAACACCCCTTTTGACAAAGGGGTTGTGTTAAGTACTAAGGATAAAATGAAGCAGACCCTTTTTTGTTAAGGTAAGATGGCAGAGTAGGACCTGACTTCTCACATGGTGCGTTATTTGGGTTGGTATCTAAACTTTCCTCTGATTGACTTTCTTTTAATGAAGACATATAATGAAAAATAAGTATTATGAGGGAAATCAGATCTCTTTAGTGATGCTAATGTGGTAAACTCTGCTGTGGACGTTTATAAAAACCTTCATTCTAATGATATCTTCGTGCTTTGAGAAGAAAAAACACCATAGTTGTTGCACAAATGAAACCACTTCAGGCAGAAATGGAACCAATTGTGGAAATGACGGAAGATCAAAACACTATAAGGTAAATGCAGTCAACTACAGGCGGTTGGATGCTATTTGACCACCAAGCTGACCAACAGAGTTTTCAGCAGAAACATTTAGGCAGGATCTCATGTACGCAAAATTCCAATATGCATGTGGCAATTACTCAGGAGCAGCAAGGTAGCTTTACATTTTTAGAGAGTTTGATTCAGTAATGGACAGAAATGCTTTGGGTTCATTCTGAGGAAAATGGGCCTCTGAAATCCTTATGCAGCTGTGCAAGGCCTTACATAATGAAAAGAGACCACAGATAAAAACTTTGGTCATTCCTCTACTCTTGTCTCATCAGGAGTGAACGTGGTTTATTCACTGGTCTCTGTTCTCTTCAGTCAGCCCAAAAACAGTTAATAACATTATTAATCTTTTATTCTACCAGCCACAGTATCTTAAAGCAATTCAGACCATGTGTGCACATATTCTCCACTATTTGACTACAGCAGTCATAACAAAGACGTTGGAAAATGCAAGCAGGTGCTAAAAGACCTAGTCAAAGTTACTTAATACGAATTTCACATATAAAGACCCTATTTCACTTTGTTAAATAAGTTTGTTAAATAGGGCCAGGGAGATGTGAGTAGGTGTTTGTGGATGACTTCTTCTTGGTGGCTGGTCTTGAGAATTTCCTTGGAAATGCTGCTGCCTTCATATTTGAGAACTTTGGTTGCATCCAGCAGTGTATGACCATTAAATATGCTGGAAGAGAAACTTAACTTGACCCCAGAAGAAGCTGAAAGGTATATTCTGAATTTATTAGAAATGCAAGATTGATTCTAAAATAGGCCCTGTGATGATGGACAGTCTTACCTCATCCACGAGTAATCAAAAAGAACAAAGACTCTGATTTACAAACCAGATAGTGACCATAAATATAGAGAAAAAGCTTCATGATAGGTCAGATGCTCTCAATTGGGCAACTAAGAACTCTGGCTCTGCAATGCACTGAATGTGTCCCCTCAAAAATCATACATTAAAACCCTAATCCCAGGGTGATGGTATTTGGAGTTGGGGCCTTAGGGAGGTGCTTAGGTCATAAGGGTGGAGCTCTCATGATTGGGATTAGTGCCCTTATAAGAAGAGGTCAGAGAGCTAGCTCACTCTTTCCACCATGTGAGGATACAAAAGAAGTCAGCCATCACAATCCAGAAGAAGGCCTTCACCAGAACCTGACCATACTCACACCATGATCTCGGATTTCCAGCCTCCAGAGCACTGAGAAATTTCTGTTGTTTATAAGCCACCCGGTCTATGGTACTTTGTTATGATGGCTTAAACTGACTGACAGGCCCATACTGAAAAATTATAAAAGAAACGTTTAGAAATTCAATGTCATATACCCATCATAAAAAGTATTATATACAATTTTATAAGTAACTAAAATATTGTTTAGAAATTTGGGACTGGGGAATAAATCAGACCTGAGTCCTATCCTCAAATCATCTATAACCTACTAGAGAAGATAAAACACATAAATAACTATAATGCAAGATGGAAATTAAAAATAGCATAAAAGATGATAGAGTTCAGTTCTATAGGATTTCAGGAGATGAGAAATTCCTTAAAGCTGGAGGAATCAATGGAAAATTTATGAAGGAAGGGGAATTTGATCTGGGCATTGAAGGATGGTAGGATTTGATATAAGAAGGGAGGAAAGAGAAAAAGAAAGCAAAGGTACAGGAGAGACATGGCTTCTATAGAGCAAACTAGCTCTTTAACTCCGTTGGGAGGTGTGTGAAGAACATTAGCACGGTGGTAGTGCAAGAAGTTAAGCAGAATCAAATCACGAGGGACCTGAAGCCTGGTCACAGCACAGCACAAAGCAGCCCTGCTCCGGCTCCCCTTTTAGCCTTCCTCTGTTTCTGACAGGATTCTTTCCAGAAAGTTCCCATTTATGGCTCCCCACTCAATGCCGTGGCCTTATTTAAATCAGGCTTGACACCCAACACCTCTCTCCTTTCTTCCCCAAGATTTCCCTTCTAGCCTTGACAGCATGCACGGCCACATAGCAGCCCGAGCACCAAGTTCCCACTTCTGCAGATCTCCCCGAGAGACTTGTGGTGTGGCAGCCTGCCAGGCCCTGCTCACTTAGCCAGGGGAGCCTGCCTTGGGGGAGTTAATCTGACGTGCAGAGCGAGCCACGAGACTCCCTCTCCAAAGGCACTGCTAGGGCGTCAGCGCTAAATTGTACCTGACATTGAATTCCAGCTTCGGGCAGTTCCGTGTGAAACTTGACTTCAGTGAGACGTTGATCAACCTGCAGCTCTTCATGAGCTTTGACACAACCAATTTTCTCCAGTGGATTGGGGGGTCATTAGCTGACTTACAGAAAGGCCTGGGTCACGCACAGCTTTCTGCAGGCCTCGGAAATGCACGCCGGGAGGAAAGGATGAAAAATTGCTGCTGGCAAGTGACTGCCCCCCTTCCCTGCAGAACGTAACCAACAAGAGTCTATGAAGAGCAGATCCACCTTCAATCTCATCACCTCAGAAATCTGGGTCTTTGGGAGGGTTAAGGAATTCATCCAGCTGATTTAGGAAAAGAGGATGAAGTTGGGTGAGACTTCTCACTTGAGATGTCCTTTACAACCATGCCTTCCTGTCCCAAGCATCCTTAACTTGCTCGCTCCATCTTTACTTATCTAGAACTGTCTAGAGGTGGGACGAAAAATAAGGCATTTAATTAATGTTTGTCCACATAACTTACTGTGAGGTTTTGGTCAGTGAATCAACAAGCACTTACTGGGTTCTTAGAAACACTGCCAAGGCCAAACAGGGTTTTAAGCCACTAACTCTCACCCTTATATGGAGAACTGCCCTGCAACAAGACAGTATGGATAACGTCTGTATTATATGATTCATAAGATGCAAAAAGATTTGTTTCTCCCAAAGCACGAACCACGCTATCAAAAACCGTGTTCACATTTGCTCCCAATGTCGTGCCCAGTGGTCAGCTGAGTACCTGCCACATGGTCAGCACTCATTAAAAAAACCGTTGAATGAATGAATGAATAATTCAGGTATCATGTTCCTGATATTGGAGTATTTCCTGTGGTAAAAGTGTTACTAGAAGTGTTTCTAGAAAGTCCCCATTAAAAAAATGTAAATGGTAGCTTATTTGCACACCTGTATATGTTAGCACAGCATAGCATATATTCAGTAAGTATTTCCTGAGTGACTGAAACTTGCTTATTCAATCATTTTGGCATGTGAAGTGACAGGCAAATCCTAAGGTGAAGGAGCAGTCTCTGGAGACACAGTACAATCTGCAGGAAGCCGAGAGTCACCTTGCATTCTCGGGGAGTGTGTGCGCTGTCCTCCCTACCCGGGCAACTGGGGGCTTTATAATCATGCAGGTAGCCCCTGCCCACTGCCCATGACTTGAAAGACTGCTAATTAGTGTTCCCTAAGCGTGTCTCCTGTTCTTCCCAATCTAAATCCACAGGTCCTTCTGCATCCTCATGAGGAAATGCAGTTTTCAGTGTTTTGAGGGAAGATCTGCAGGGCCCAAACTAAATATGGGCTTTGAATTACCTCCTCAAGGAAAGCTGGTACCTCCTAAAGCAGACTACATCTGCCAAAAACCGGCAGATGGTACAAGACACACCAGGCTCAGCTCTACCAGGCACTCGGGATTCAAGAGGGTCTGGAACATACCAGGCATTTAGTAGGTATTCAGTAAAGTTTGCTGAGGGAATTAATTTCATTTCATTAGGTATTTTAAAATATATTTTATTACTTGTAGAACAGATGTTCTCATAGTATATGTCTTAAAGCACATGCCAGAGGGGCAAGCGCTTTAGGTTTGAAATTAAAACACATAGATTCAGTCCTGGCTCTGCCCATCTTGGACATGTCCTTCACTTCTCTGGCCTCAGTTTCCTCAGCCCTAAAGTGGGCAAGATAGCTTTGCTGCCTTCCTTGAAGTGTTTGTATAGGGATTAAACAAGATAATAAACATGAAAGCTCTGAGAAAAACTGTGATTTACTGGATAAATAAAATGTAAGCTTTCATTAATATATAAATGATATAGTTTAACAGTACAAATAATTTGTATTTGAAGTTTAAATGGTATTAGTACATAATTTTACATACACTGCTGAAAAATCCTAGTTGGCATAAAAGCACGCTGCTTAAAATTAAGGGACACAGGAATAATTCAGATAAGATTCAGATCTCAGCTGTCTCGTTCTCAGTATGATCTTGAAAAAGTCACTTAGCTTCTTCAAGCTTCAATTCCTCTATCTCTTAAAATTGATAATACCTGTCCTGTTTGTCTCATAGATACTGGTGAGAGTCAATTCAGATGGTAGATAGGAATACACTTTGAAAAGTATTAAGGACAATAAAAATGTAAGGTTTATTGGGGTTTTCTTTTAAAAATGGTGGAATC
Source organism: Diceros bicornis minor (assembly GCF_020826845.1). Lineage (NCBI taxonomy): Eukaryota > Metazoa > Chordata > Mammalia > Perissodactyla > Rhinocerotidae > Diceros > Diceros bicornis. Next base: position 50,887,856 of record NC_080743.1, read on the forward strand.
TTCCTTTGATATAGTCCAAAGAAAAAAACTACATTTCCTTCATTGATGTAAGAGTCTCCTCCGAATATGGATTCTGGCTCAGGGACTGTCTGCCTCTGAACACAGCTCTCCTGTTCATTTAGAAAGGCTAAGAAGCATGCTCAACAATATGGGAAAACTTGAGCTATAGGTATTGGCCAGGATTTATTCAAAATACTCAATGCAGTGGAAGTAAATAAGTAGTACCCCTGGCTTCCATGATCATTCTCAGGTAACCACCCAAGCACATGTCTCCTTTTAAAAGGAACAAACTCACCAGCCATGGGCCACTGTGTCCATCAGGGCAATAACACGACCAACTGTAACTGTAATTGTAATAAAACCTCCAACTCCCAGTGGCTTGACACAACTAAGGCTTATTTCTTACTTATATCACAATCCAATACTGGCTGGGTGGCTCTCCTTTAAGCATAGATGGAGACACTCGGTGATGCCATTCTTCATTAAGACAGATGGAATGGGATGGGATGGGATGGGATGGGATAGGATACAATGGGAAGAGATGAGATAGACTCGGTAACTCTGACTCCTTACAAATGTCTGTATACCACCCAGCACCTGTACAGTGTCTAGCTTATAGCAAATGAGAAAGATGTGTCTATTGAATAACACAACAAAAGAATGACAGGAGAGAGGGACTATCCAAGGAAGATGTCTCTTTCACCAAACATAGTCTTAAGTTGTCTGGTTCTTAGCAGACTACGATTGCGAAAGAATCAGTGAGGCTTAAGGATGGGATAAGGTGGAGCAGTGATCCTCCACTTTTCTTGTGGCATTAATTTGGCTCCACAACATCTAAGCAGGTACAAACTACTTTCTTCACTCCACTCCTAAATTTTCCACTCTTTTTTTTCCCCTCTCTCTTTCTGCTTTCCTCTTTAGCTCCAGTTTTCGCCTTCCTATCCCATCCTTGTGTTTCTTTCCTTCTCATAGTACCAAGTAGCATGAGGATTGGAGAAGATGTGGTCAAGATTTGACATGTGGTTAATGTTGGACAAATGGGCAAAACTGAAAGTGTAGTCAGTCATTAAAGAGAATGACTAAAAGGGACTCAAAAGACTGTGAAATTCACAAACAAGCAGTATGAGTAGCAATTTCCTGACCAAAAATTATGATTTAAACCCTATCCATTTGTATTATTTCCTATAGATATTGATATTTTGTGTAAGATTCTCTGCTAAAAAGTTTGAAATAGTGATGTAGACCAGTCCTCTCTTTTATGGATGTGGAAAAAATGAGCCATAGAAGAGAAAGTAGCTTAGCTAAGGTTGTATAGTGAGTGAGTAGGTGGCCAACATGGTCTAGAACTGCACTGCCCTGTGTGGTAGCCACTGGCCACACATCGTATTGAGCACTTGAAATGTGATGAGTCCAAATTGAGATGCACCGTAGTGTAAAATGCATGCTGAGTTTCAAAGACTTAGTATAAGAAGAACATAAAATCTCAATCATTTTTTTCTGATTACATGCTGAATTAATATATTTTTATTATACTGGGTTAAATAAAGTATATTATTAAAATTAACTTAGCCTGTTCATTCACTTTTTTAATGGAGCTGCTAGAAAATTTTAAAATCCATTTGTTCCTCAAAATATTGTTTCTATTGTTCAGCGCTGAACAATACAAGCACTTTAACTACAAAAGGTCTTTTCCACGTGACAATACTACTTTTATTTTCTTTGTTAGTTTGTCCATTTGTTTGTTTGCTTGAATATTTTCTTGAGCACCAATCACAGCCCAGTCAGGACCTCGTTACTTTTGTCAACCTTAAATCAAAAGTAATGTAAGTAAAAGATCTAATCATTCTGCTTTGCTCCAAATGTGAAAATGCTCTTCTGTGCAGAGACTATTATATGTCTGTATTCCTTATGTCACTCTAGTCTTGCCTAGCTAAGATGTGTGGCTTTAGAACATAAGCTCCACGTTTTAATCTTCCTCCACACCAAGGATTCTGCTAAGCCCAGTGTCTGCTAAGGCACTGAAAAGCCTGTGCAGGATAGGACCCAGCAAATGCCAAGGCTGTCCAATTGTTTTCACAAAGCCCTGGCCTTGTGGTTTGCAGAGTTTGTTGTTACTGAAACAGAAAAGCAATTGCTAGTCCAACTACTCAGTCTTCTCTCCAGTCATAATCTGCTTTTTATATCATCTCTTATCAAGTGCCTCCTTAATAGGAATTAAAATAGGAAAGAGCTGATGGGGTTGGAATCAGTGCCTTTTATTCCACTGTGAACTCTGAGGGAAATCTAAAGGGAAAATTTCCCTAGAAGGAAGGGGAGGAGAAAAGTGGAAGAGAACGCGACCTTCTGCTACTGTTGACTTCCCTTGTGTCCCTTTTCTTAGCTTCTTGCTCTCTTTTGTTCTGGCCTCGTCTTCCCATCCTATTTTGTTCTGAATGTTTGTCATTATAGGTTGTGTGATAGAGAGGAAGAGTATCTATTGATGCAGCCAAAAATTGGAAGCTATCTAGTGTGCAAAGACAGACCACTTGCATGCATTAGCCAATAGGACAGAGTCTTTCAATCAGATGGAATCTGATTGGCCTACTGAATGAGAAAGGCCTAATGCTATGTGGGGAAGAAATTGACCTCACACAGCCAGCCCTGCAACATCACTACCCTGTGACGTATTCAAAAGTGTTCCATCCAGCCCTGCATTCAAAGAAAGTGAAAAGGCTAGCTTCTTAAGAGGTTACTTCTGTGCACAGAGTCCTTGAAACTCAAGCTCAGTCAGAGATACCTGATCAGTAGTTAGCCTTTTTACTTTTATTAATTTCCATCACATTGATCCTTGTTGTAATCCCTTAATAGAAGTTTCTCTATGGTAAGGTCATGGATTAGAGGTTTAGTTGCTACCAAGCGGTATCAATGTCATCAGTAAACTCTGCCCTTCTGAGTTTCTGCATTGTAGGTGTCTCTTGAATATCCCTATCAACTACTGTTGAGTGCCCATTTTACTTTTGCAATAACTTCCAATGGAAGTACTTTTCTTAAGACATATGTTCTGAAGCTTGCAAAGGAAGTCAGGATGTGTTGCTTAAGTAGGCATTTTCTCCTCCTTCAAGACTCATTCAGTGAAAACACAAATGTTGTTCACTTAGCAACTGCTGCTGCCCTTGACCCAAGAAATGAGGAACAGAGGTAATTCTGGAGAAAGAAAGAGAACTAGTCCCAACTCAGTTTTTACTGCTCATCAGAAAGATTCTACAGTCTATGGAAAAAACCTAAATTCTTCCCCAAAAAGCAGCAGAACAGATCCTTCCCAAATTGTCACCAAAGCTAGACCATGAAAACAACAGCTGTCCCCTGGGTCCCTACCCCCCCCCCCCGCTTCTGCATGCCATATTGGGTGATCATCAGCCACCACATTTTGGCCCACACTCCAAGAGCCCCAGCACATTCTCCTGGACATGCTGTCACATCACTCCCCAGTGCATCTGTTCAGGAGCATTAACATCTCCCTTTAACTCAAATCACTTTATCCCTCCTTTACTCTGAATAAAAACAAGGAAGGAGGTGGGAGGGGGTGGAGGGAGAGAGGATAGGTTTGCAGCAGGAAGCAGATGTTATTTTAGGGTGTGACTGGCTCAAGGAAGTAGTAGGAAGGAAAAGAGAGGAATTAGTAAAGAACCCCAGCAAGCCAATTTGCTGAATTATCAGATGAAGTTAGGAATAAATCTTGATTTTACAGGAAGTGTAAAGCAAAGAGTATAAATCCACCTCTTAGGACACTATTGGGAATTCAACTCTCTTGTCCCCTGTATTAGTTTTCTATTATTGTGTAACAAGTTACTCTAAAACTTAGATGCTTAAAACAACAAACATTTATTATTTCACAGTTTCTTTGGGTCAGAAATCTGAGCCTGCCTTAGATGGGTATGTCTGGCTCAAATTCTCCTATGAGGTTGCAGTCCTAGGCCAGATGTGGTCTCATCTGAAGGCTTGGCTGTGGGGAATCTACTTCCAAACTCATTCATGTGATTGTTGGCAGAGCCCAATCCCTTATACCAAGGATTCTGCTAGGCCCAGTGTCTGCCAGCTCAATGAGAATTTTTATATAAGGTAGGAGCCAGCAAATACTGAGATTGCCTACCTGGCCTCAGGAAGACCTGGCCTCACAGTTTGGGAAGTTTGTTGTTATTTAAACAGAAATACAATTGCTAGTCCAACTACTCAGTCTTCTCACCAGTCCCAACCTACTTTTTATATGGTCTTTATATTGAGATCTCTCCACAGGGATGCCTCATAACATGGCAGATGGCTTTTCCCAGGGTGAGCAATGTGAAAGACAGCAAAAGAGTATTTCCAAAATAGAAGCCACAGTCTTTTTATAGCCTAATGTTAGAAGGTTATAAAAGAAGGATGCAACTTTACAAGTTATGTTTGAACACTTTTGCCATATTCTATTCAGTAAAAGTAGATCAAGTAGTCCAGGCTACATTCAAGGAGAAAGGATTACACAAGGCCATGAATACTAGAGATCATTAAGATCATCTTGGAGGCTGCTTATCACATTCCCTATTATTGATTCATTCCAAGTAAAGATTTTTGTTTTTATGTGAATTTAAATACTATGTTTCTTAAGTTTTATGGATCAATTAGAAGTAAGGCATTTTAAAAAATACTACCATATGATGATTTAGCCAAAAACAATTTGACTGAATGAAGTTTTGTTGAAATAGAGTGGTTCAACAATAATTTGGTCAAAATATATCCTAGTCAATGGAGAAATAGAAATATAAAAGCAAATAAAAATAGAACCTCCCCAAATCTTGAAAGGCAGATGAAAATTCCTGAAGATTCATAAGGAGTTGCAAAAAACTTTCCATAATGTACCAAAATAAACCATATCTTGAACCGTAAGATAGGCTATTTATATTCCCGAAATTATCATATTGGTCAGCTTGCTTCATAAGAAATTGCATTTGGCCAAATTGCCATCAGCTGAATCACCCTATACCATTAGAAGAAGAAAAAAATGTAGCTCATTTTGGAGCAAGCTTGTTGCTAGCATTTCATATCAAGATTTCCAGGGGAGGTGACTAGCGTTGGAAAGCTGAGAGATGGTGCTAAGTAACAAATTACCCCAAAACTTAGTGGTTTAAAACAACAATAATAATTTATCATCTCTCTTGGTTTCTGTAGGTCAAGAATTCCGGAAGAACTCAGCTGTACATTCTTGCCTAAAGTTTCTCAAGCAGTTGCAGTCAGATGTCAGCTGGGGTGGCAATCACCTGAGGGCTTGACTGGGGCTGGAGCCACTTCCTAAGTGGCTTAATCACATGATCACCAAATTGGTTCTAGCTGTTGATGGGAGCCTCAGTTTCTCTCTACATAAGTATATCCATGGACTTGCTTGAGTGTATCATGGTATGGCAGCTAGCTTCTCCCTGCGTGAGAGATCTAAGACACCAAGGTGGAAGCTGCAATGCCTTTTATGACCTAGCCTCAGGAGTCACATACTTTCATTTCCACCATATTCTGATGGCCACACAGAGCCAGCTCTGATTCAGAGTGGGAGGACAGTACACAAGAGTGATTTCCAGGAGGTGTGGATCTTTGGAGGCCATCTTGAAAGCTAGCTATCATGTAAACAAAGAAGATGAGCCACACCCAGCCAGTTTTCTCCAGATCTTTCTGTCTAGAACCCTCTGTCTCATTACAGAGATATTTACTGCCCCCTCCTTGGTTTCCATTGAGGTGAATCAGGTGAGTTCAGGCTATTAGAGTGCATCCAAGATGGGAACTGAAGTGCAGCTTGTGGGAAGAGCCAGCCTTATACATAAGAGCTGCCTCATGGAATATCAGAGACATCAAGGAGGGCTCTTACCTAGCAAAATATCAGTCCCACTGTTTGGTGAATAGAGCTTAAATTCCTTTAGAAACAGACAAAATGCTGTTATATATTTAGAGGAAAATCTTAAAGTGAATACACCCCAGGGAGAGGTAACATAAGGGTCTAAATTTGCATCAAGGTGTGGATGATTGGTGACAGATCTTTTCCTGAGAAGAAACTTTCATAGAGGTTGGGCAACAAATAGAAAATGGAAAGACTGTACAAAAAAATATGGGACAGGCTTCCAGGGAAGTGGAAGTCAAATCACTGACATCACTATTTTTCCAGGACCCGCAATTATCCCACAACAGTTCAAAGAGAGAATTACAGAAAGTAAGATATAGTAGCCAAAGAATAGTAATGGGTCCTAAAATAGAGTGCAGTTAGAAGTAGTAATTGAAAGAAATGTAATTTTTTAGGAACTTTAAGTTATTTTTGCCTTTTGATGAATGGCCTCTGCACTTATGCTGCTCCGCTGTGTTAGACCTTTAATAGCTCTTGCATAGGCATTATCAATAGAAGGACAGAGATAGAGGAGATGCATGGAGTTCTGTGGAGATGTAGTCATAAAACCACACTTGAACTAGAAACAAATTACTGCTGCCACATTTCTGCTAGTCCTTTACACCACCTGGAATTGTCCCAAATAGGCAGAAAAAAGTATAGCAACCTTGGCCTGCATTCCCACAAATGACTAAGTGCTGGCTGTGTAAAGAGTGTTTTTAGGTCAAATCCCATGACAGCGAGCTTCAGGAGCTTGGGGGAGTGTTAATGCTTCCAAGGTTCTGCAATTTGGTTGTACCAAATATTGCTCAAGATCACTCCCAAATAAATGAAAACCATTCCAATGAAACAGTCCCTACTTGAATTAATTATGACTTAAGATGTATAGCTCAGAGACTATAATTTTCAAAAATGTGGCTATTGTAATACCTAATTCCTTTGCCATATCTCCCTTTTTCCTGCCAGAACCAACTATGCTACCACATTCTCTCTTTCTGCTAGAAAAAACTGCTTCCATCTCTTTTCTCCTTGTTAGCCATGGCCACAAAATATCATTTTTGTCATTACTAGTGAGTGCTCTCATGGACTGTCTTGCCCACATGCTACACTATGCAACTAAATGTTTCATATTTTGGTTTTAGAGGAAAATCCATTGGTACACGTCCCCCCCCCAAAAAAAAAATTATAAAATTTCCTAATGGGAGTATTAGCCTAGATAAGAGTGTTTTCCTCAGTGGAGCCCTTCAACAAAAGAGACACTACTTGTGAAATATTTGTCTCTAGCTAGAGACTGTGGAATGCAGTAGTGGATGTGGGAACAAAAGAATTTTAACTGGTGTCTCTTTGCCTTCTTCCTTCAGCTAGACTTTACAGGACTATGTCTGTCTTGTTCACCGTTGTATCTTGGTAAGTAATGAAGTGCCTAACATGGTAAATACTCAGTAAATATTTATGGGATGAATAAATGTGGATAAATAATAAATGAGTCAATGAGTCAACAAAATGTATTATGACTCTTTCCTGCTGGTGACCTGCTACACCACAAATTCTATGGAAAACCTATTTTTCCAAACCCAAGAATCCAGCTCTATACCCAAGATTCATCTGGATTCACAGCACTCTTTCCCATATCCTTACTAGCTGACCCTGGTTTCCAGACACCTGGATACCTCCTTTCTCCCTTCCCAACCTCATTCTAGTCCCTACTGATCCCCACAGATAAGACAGACACTTTTCTATCTCTAAGTGCAGAGCCAAATTAAAACATGTCCAAGGAAACTAGATCCCAGGAAGAAATAACTATTGCTTTACTATGCCCCGACTCAAATCCTGATTTCAGTCATTCATACATTCATATATTAGTTCATTCATCCTTTCAACAAATATTATGTCCGTTATATCTCAATCTTAAAAAATAAAAATTAATTAAATTTAAAAATTCAACTTTTTTAATTAAAATAGTGACTTCTCAGTGCTGTTATCCATATTGATACAAAGATACATCCACTACAGGACCCCCAGGAGTTACAGTTCAGTAACCAAAATCTGGCAAAAAAGAATTTATTCCTAGTGCTGAAGTGCCAAGTTACTCCTAGTGCTGAACCCCATTTCAGCATGATGATCATAGGGAAACTAGCATTACTGAGTCTCTCCTACGTGCCAGGCACTGTATTGGACACTCTCCATACGTCATAAAGAATCATTACTATGGAGCATGGATGGTGTCCTTGGATACTGTTTTATTACATTGAGTCTGAGTGTCCAAGAGAGTTCTCCAGCTTCCCACACTTCCAGAGTCCCCTGGCTGTTGTGAAGCCAATAACTGAGTCACTGCTAATAGAAGCAACTATAAAACTATCAAGTCACAGATCTTGCTTGTGTTTGCAGAATTGTGATCCCACCAGAGTAAACATTGGTTGGGAGTATTATTAAATGTTATATGATCAGACCTGTATTACTCCCAGGCTTTACAAGAAATCTGACTCCCAGTTAGTCACGGGATGACTGAGTATCTAAGAATGAACATTAATGAAATCAAATATAAATTCACTGAGATAAATCTTTGACTTCATTAAACTTTGACCAAATGAATATACCCATATCTCTTTTTCTTTTCTCATTTGAGCCTCTGTCTTCCTTCTCCCCCTTGTTCTAATCCCCATTTGCCCATCTCCAAATGTGAATGGTTGTTCTCATGCTTCTTGGATTTGGGCACATTGAACATAGCTCACCATCCAAAATGCTTCTAGGTTTGGAGACCTCCTTCTGAGCGTCAGGAAAGTCAAAGTGGTTTGCCAGGTGTGTGAGTTCTCAGCGTGTGCCAAAGTAATGCGCCAAATCACTCAGGAAAGAATATAAGATTTTCCAGTGTCCAGATGAGCCAATGAAATATGTTTTAAATTCCTGAGATATAAATTGACTACATTTTGTGAAAAGTTTCTCTGTTATAACTGAAACCTGGCAGAGGGGGGAGCAACCTGAGGGCACTTTCTCCTCTCTGACTTGAAACCTCTAGGGAAATGAGGTTTCACCTTTGAGTGGGTCTGGTTGCCAATGAATTCAGTATGATTGGACTTCACATTTTAGATTCCATGAAATTTCCTTTAAAAAGAAAACTCTTGAAACTTGACCTTTTATGGTCATAAAATTCCACACCATTTAGCACACTTACCAGCACCTGAAATGAGGAGTGAACATCTTGATTCAGTTTAGTATAGTAAAAATCTGATAAAATGAGACCCTTAGGGGCATCTCTGAGGTTTTATAATTAGCTTGAGCTGTCATCAATGCATTATCTCTGTTGTCTTCCTGATTAATTATGATTGTTACAGCCAAATCCACTGTGGGTAAAATGATGAAAATAGATGTATCTACCAAGTATTCCTTTTGGATAGATGAACAGAGTCAAAAGAGACGCATAAAGTCTGAATGCTAAATGTAAGAGGCAGAAATGGTTTAGCTTTAAATTGAAGCCCCTCTAGACTGGTACTAACTATTTCACAAAACCTTCTATTTCCCATCACCCTCCATTTCAAAAGTACAAGGATAAAGAAATAAGGATAAACGAGTGATGTGTCAGAAGTTTGCATAATTATACAGGTGTTTATATACACTAAATAAAATCATAATTTCCCCATTGTTTCAGAGTTTCAAAATATTCTTGTCTTGTTCTTATCCCAACCAAGCCCCGATATACAAATAATAAAGCAGGTCTATTATAGGGGATCGAAGAACTGAGAAAATTCTCCAGATAATTCATTGTAGATTATCATCATCAATAATATGTTCTAGCTCCTAAACTCCTCTTCTACTAAAGAAAAGCTTATATTTGGATGATACCAAGTATAAGACATACAACATCAATCACATTCTACTTCTTTGTGCCTGGACAGAGCACAAATACTGAGAACTTCTTCTTTCCTTATTTTCATCATATGCGTATAAAACACTGTAAGAAAACTCATCCAAAAATTAATAACAATTAACTATGGATAGTGGGATAAAGAGTTATTTGTTTTTAACATTTTCATTTTCTTTCACTAGAATAATGTATCACTTGTCAATTAAGAGAGGAGGGTGAAAAAAGACAAAAAGAGAATAGATACACACACACAAAAAAACCCTTGCAATTTAAGGAAAGATTCTAGGCTCCAGAGTTCCCATTTAGTTGGGTTTCCTCTGCTAGACCTGTGAGACTGAATTCCCTGGAGTTTCTCTACAGTGCTTTGCTTCACACATGATGAAAGACTCCCAAGTCTTTGTATTCACAGCCCTGAACTCTGTCTACCACCTTTCACCAATCAGCCCTCCTTTATGTGCTGACTGCATGGAATCTGCCTCTGAATTGCTTCTGGACCCACATATCTCCTCAGTGAGGGTAAATGTAGTAGCTAGAATCTCCACTTCTCCATCATCAACCAATGTATGCAACTAGGCCCTGAGTACAAGACCTGGGTCATTTGCATTCGTTCAACTCCTCCTGATTGGGTAATTCTAGTTTAGAAGGCTTGGCAAATTCCAGTCTGGCAATAAGATATTCCAGCTCTGTCTCTTGAAATAGAGGGAATAGGATACAGAATTGTTCTTCATTCCCTGTCTTCAAGTGCTAGGAAGGAAGCCTCTCAGGGTTAAACAGCTGCCACATTCCACCTCTAATGTAGACACATGTAGTGGAAGGTAAAATGATTCTAATAATGAGAGTTTGTTTTTGAGCACAAGAAAATTTTTAAATGCTTTGAGATCTTTCAGGATGGAAATATGTAGCTATTAATAGCCCCTAATTAAAAGAGATAGGCTTTGTTGGATTTGAAACTTGAACATTCTTCTTAATGGCTATACCTACCAAATGAGGTAGAGAGAAAGAATGTGACAGAAGCAGATTCAGCAAAGCATTGGATTTCAAAAAGACCTGTTCAGTTGACTAAAGTTTTTGACTTTATAATCAACTTGCTTTGATGTTGCCTAGACATACTTATTCTGGAAAGTGGGAATTAACTTTCTTTGAGGTTGTTTAAGTTCCCTTAGGACTTGATGAAGTGATGTGGGTGACACAGCAGTATTGCTACAAGGTGGCCAACCAGTAAATAATATTTATAGGGAGAACCCTTGGAAGTAAAATTAGCTTCCCTTTGTTTGTATCCATGTTCGGCATCATAGAATGGATAAAAATAGGTGAGCTAGCCTCTCCATAATGCCTTCAATCTTTTGTCTGATGAACTTAGTATGATTTTCAAAATATCTCAGAATACTGACAGATGTTAGAAATTACTTACTATAGGACATTAATCAATAAGCCTATGAAAACCAAAACTAAATTTTACTTTAGATGCCATAAAAGGTGCATCTTGGTCTGGCTCAAGAATTCCTTAATCTTTAGGATTAAAGGCCTGCTGGTTATCCCGTACTGTGAGAAAATTCCCAGTAAAATGTAGAATGCTATCTTTGGTGTGCCCAAATAAGATGTTTAGGTCTCATTAAACATCAAAAGTAAATCTCTAATTCAGAGTAGTAGCATCAAATGGCATATTATAAAAAACATAAATGCTACCTAAAACCAACCTTTGAGCTACCTAGAGGCCTCTCAAGACAATACTACAAGAATCATGGATCTAAGGGAGGGCATACAAAAGGAAAAACCTAGAAAACAGAGATCTATGCTAGACTTCACCTTGTTTATGACCTCACGTGGGTCACCACACCTCAATCAGATTGTATCTACATGAAGACTGAGGTTTAAGTGTTTATACAGTAAGTATGAGTATTCTACCTCTAATGGGTGATTCAGTAAAACAAACGGCCCTCTAGTCCTAAGTTACATATTTTGATTATGTGGACATCCATCCCCACGTTTGAAGGGAATGATACAACTCAACACCTGGAAAGGTGTAAAATTAGCTGTTTTATGATTGTTCAAGGTTGGAGTAAATATCAGCCTCTTATTTAAAAAAAAAAAAGTTTTATCGTAAGATTAAACCCTGCAATTTTGTCTTAAAAAAAAAATCTCTTTCTAACGGTTCCAGCTTCAGGTGTCTGTTAGATCATAAAGACATGTGTCAATAGAAATAACTTCCAGTAAGGAAGCTCAGGAAAGAAGACCTCTCTGGAAATGTCACAATTTCCAGAGGACAAGGCACCCATTTCTGCAAATATTATTTGAGCTTTAGAATTTTATGCATAGAATTTGCCTACAGATAGTTTTTTCAATTGAAAGCCACATCTCCATGACAAAAAGAGAGAAGCCAACAGTAAGAGCAATGAGGGTTAATTCTGACTCCAGATGGATTTCTGGTCTACACTGATAGGTTGGCTGTCAGTATTGCTCAGATCCCCGTATAAATTACATAGACTTCCACTAGATGGATGTAAACCACATTTAGGTGGAAATTAAATCATTAATAGAAAGGTCCCAGCAAAACACTAACTGGATAACCTTTTATTTCTGATGCCCCAGCCAGGAGGACATCTGAAAAGATTGTACTGTAAGGAAAGAGTTCCTAATTATTAGCACAGAGAGTTCTAGGTAACACTTGTTCAGGCAAATATGTATAAAACCCTCCCACTCCTATAGAAAATAACATTTGAACTAACAAAACAGTTCCACAATGAAGGAAAGACACCTCCCAGTATTTCTGAATATGTGTAAATTAGTACAGCAGCTAGTAGGAAAATAAATACCTGGATCATGGAAGTACAGTTCATGAAATCCATGATGTTTTGATAGAAAACTCTATTTTTTAAAACTGATCTTTGCACAGTCTCGAAGAAAAGAAAGATTTTTAAATGACCTTGATTAGTAGATCAGCTCTAGTACAAAAATTAGGCTTGCACAGGGCAAAGATCAACGTGAGCTGGAATAAAGCATGAAAGCACATCATTAGATTATGTGACATGAGCGCCTGAAAGTAGAGGACCTGTTGTCGATTCCACACTATCCACTCCTGGTTAAAGAAATCAAAGACAGTTCCGTGAGAATGAATTGGATAGTTAATATCAATACCACACTGCAATGAAACTGTATTATTTATACAGTTAATTTATAGTTAATCAGGGTTCGTTTGTATATACATACCTAATCATTCTAAACCATTTCCCGTGACGCTAACTTCTTCCTAATTACTCAGTTCGAAAGAAGTCGCATTGGACTTGTTCCTGACCTCCATCCACAATATTCGGACAATCATAGAATCTTGCCACTTCTCCTTTACTGTCACTCACATTGTCCTTCCTCTCCTTCCCCTATGACGATTCTTCATCAGTCAGTATCTGAATTACCAACACTACTCAGTTTCTTCCCTGTCTTGATTACCACTGATGACAAACCTTCCTAAAATTCTTCCTTCACGCTGTCGTTCCACTGCTGGAAAACATACACAGCTCTCTGGTAAGTACTGTCTCAGGTGCAGTCTTCTCTACCAGCATTTCCCGACACTTTATAATCAGTCTCGGTTTATCCAGCTGCACTTCCCACTAGCTCCAAACACACTTCCTCTATTGGTCACAAGTTACTTCCAGTAAACATGCCCTCTTCCTTTCAGACTCGGTAGCTTCGTTGTTGACTTCTGTCTCAATTGCTTCTCTTAATTCCCTTTCTCAACTACTTTGCAAATTTTATTAATTTATTCAATTCATTCCAATATACATAGACTCATTCATTCAACTTGGTAAGGAAGATATTCCAGATAAAAAGCAAGAGTGCTCAGGGTGGGGGGAGAGAACCGTTGAGTGGCTCCAACATGAAACATAAAGTGACAGGATAAAAGGTTAAAAAAAATGTCAAATCATAGTGATCACTGAAGTATAAGCTGAGAAATGTATACCAAAGGAGTTATTTAAAGACTGTTTTAATCGCTTCATCATTTAATTCTGTGCTTTTAACTTTGTAATTATATGTATGAATTATATATGTATGAATATATTTTTTACTTAAATGCATCAATGTGATTATCATACACACTGGCTTTTTTTAAGGGATTTTTGTTCTTCTCCTCTTTTTTTGTTTGGTTCTCCTTCACCCTTCTCTCCCTATCTCTGTCCAGATTATCTTCACTCACACCCAAGAAGCCCCCGTTTATACCCAGTTTGTATTCATCAACTTTTTTCTAGCCTCGTATAATCTTATAAGACATATGCTAACAGACACATACATGGAAACTTTTGATTTTTTTTTTACAAAATGGGATCAAACTATATACATTTTTTCCTACATCTCGTTTCTTTCTCACACAACAATTCTTTATAGACAACCTCCAAGTAAACTGATATAACTTTAATTCATTCTTTTTTATTTATTGCATAACATACCAGTGTATGAAATCACAACTTATTTAATCATACCCGTGAGGATGGCCATTTGATTTGTTTCCATATTTTGCCCATACTAACATTACTACAATAAACATCCTTTATTTTCATGAGATATATTCCCAGAACTGAAATTGCTAATTAAAGGAGTTTATGTATCTTTATTTTAATAGCTGATGAAGTTGTAATGATCCCACCAGAAAAAACTGTCTTTTTCTATACATCTCTTTTAGCAATTCTTACTAGAGCTCTTTTAAATTTTTGCCTATCTGACAGTCTAAATTTAATATTTCATTATTATTTGAATTTGTATTTCTCTGACTACTGGTGAATTGTAGCATTGTTTCATAGGCTTGTAGCCATTTATATTTATTCAATTATTAGAAATTTTAGTTGTGAAAAGTGGAAGCACACAAAAAGTTTTAAAAAAATTAATGTAACGGACACCTGATGTACCCTCTCTCCAGACTTAATACATTAACATTTTGCCTGATTTGCTTCAGATTTTTTAAATAAATAAAATGTTCCAAATACGGTTGACGAATTCCTCCCCCCCCACCTCATTACATCCTATTCCTTTACATCCTACATCCTATTACATCCTAAGAAATAACCGATAACCTAGGATTGGAATGTATTCTTCTCCTCAATATTTTTATACTTTTACCAAAAATATAATGATTTGGATTTTCATTTTTTTATTCCTCTACTGGTCTGGATGCTACACCTTCTATCGCTATTCTTTTAGTGGGTACCTTCCATTTTTAACCTGTATATTTGATATAACAAAGTCTAAAGTTAATATCTCTGTCCTCCAGAAAAATGCAGGACCCCAGTGCCTTAACTCTGATACCCACCTCCCATACTCTGTGACTTTTTTTGGTCTACATATTTGCAAATTCTTTTGTATTCCGTTCCTTCTTACAGCTTTCCCTTCCTTCTGAGTCTCTTCTTTCTGAAAAACAGTCTTCAGAAGATCTTTCAGTGAGATCTGTGAATGGTCAGTACTCACTCTTGAATAAGACTTTAGAATTCCAGACCGCCTGGATTTCTGGTTATTTTCGTTAGCCGTTTAAGGGTTTTATTCTATTGTCTTCTTTATCTAATTTTTCTTTTAGGCAACTTCTTTGGTCTCTGTTACATTTAACTGTTTCTTTTACTCTTTGCAGTACAGGTTTATTGTAAGGTATGCATATATTTTTCCTGGTCTTGCTCAAGTCTCATTGTGTTTCTTCAAACAAGCGTTCACCTGTGGAATTTTTATTCCGAAAAAATCTTAGCTACTATTTATCTTTGAATATTACCTTTCCCTTGTTTATATTTTCCATCCTTTTGCATGCATTCTGGTCAATCTCCTCATCTCTACTCTTCCAGATACTAGCCTTGTGCAGGGGTTTGCATTTCAGCCCTTCTCTTTCATGAGTCTACAGCTATGTCTACTATTGTCTGAACGTATTTAAACTTCCGGTTCTAGTTTCTTGGGCTTGTATCTGAGTTCATTATCCCTCTGTACTTCCAGTAAGTCAGTCATGTCAATATATACAAAATGGAGACGCTCAGACAGGCTGGACCAGGATGGTGGCAGCCTCAAAAATCATGTCAAGTGGAGGATTTGTCTGAAAAATATATTTATTTCATTCTTACTCTTGAACTAATAACACTTTTACTGGGTAAAGATTTACATTTTTCCTCCTCAGAATCTTGAGGAGTTTGACATGGAGAGAAGACTAAATGTGGATAATACAGATTGTCTTCAAATATCTGAAGAGTTTTCCTGTAGAAGAATAATTCAACTTTCCATGTCACTTTGCAGTATAGAACTAAGTCTACTAGATGTCTGCTAAAAGGAAAAGGATTCTGGTTCACAGGCAGAAGAATCTTCCAGCGTTCAGAACTGCCAAAGAGGGTGTGGACACTCTCAAGAGGTACTAAGATCCCCATCACTGGAATGTTTTCACATATAGAGAGGACGACTAAAACAAATATTTGGCAGGGACATTGTAGATGGGATTCAAGCATCATGTGCTTGTTTAAGTGATTGAGCTTTTAGGTTTCTTCCAGAACTGAGAACCTTTAATTCTTTTCCATTTCCTAGATATAATTCCATAGTATTTGCTATGTACCAGCAGTTGTTCAACGTTTATTTGTTAGATGAAGATTTCTGTATTATTCAGATCCCAAAATCTCAGTGCCTTATAACAACAGTTTATTCCTTTGCTCACATTACACTAGGGTTGCAGTTTGCCTGTGGCTCTGCCAGGCTCTGCTGAGAACAGCACAACTTAGGTGGCTCCATGTGTCTTCTCATTCTGGCACCCAGGCTGAAGGATCAGCCAGTAACTGGGACACGCTATTCTCAAAGTGAAGGACAGAAGCTCAAACGGGATGGGGAGAGCAGAGTCAAACCGTACAAGCACATTCAAACCTTTGCTTGGATGTGTCTTGTGTCATCTGCTTATATTCCATTGGCCAAAATAAGTCATATGGCCAATCCCAAAGTCAGTGGAAGAGGAAAATAAACACCTTCCACAGGAAAGCTTACCAAGGTCAGGAAAGAGCCGGTGGTGTCTTGGAACCAACTCATACTGGCTTGCTACAGCCAATTTTTTAATTTCAGGAACTTGTCCAGCTGGTTGTTAAACCATAAGTATCTTGAAGTCAACCATGATGGAAATATTTACAGCATGGAAGCTGGAAAATGCTACAAACCAGACTTCCTTCTCTACCCAAGAGCCTGTTGTTAAACATTTACCAGCACACCACTAGAGGGAACCAATAGTTGTAAACAAATAAAACTGTCTACCATTGTTTCCTTGGCAACCAGGGCTTCTAGGAGCCCAACAGTAGCCATGGATGAATAACACCTAAAAATTCTTCAAGGTGTATCTCTTCTCTGTACCAAGAGGTCATAGTGCTGGTTTTCTTAGCTCACAGGAAAAAATCAGTGTCATTTAGACCCTCTTGAATTGCCTTCTAGCAGAGCAATTTGAAGCAAAACCAAGAAGGTAAAAACCCATTCACTCCCCCTGTCTTTAATGAGCTCAGTTTAAGGTCTTCTGTTTCCTTGGCAACATACCTGACACTAAAACTACTTCCAGTTCCCACTTCTCTCAGCTACTCTGAGTGTTTCCACTAAAATAGTTCCATGCCTTTCTGCTCTGTTGGCACGCTCTATTGCTGTCACCCTACATGAGCTCTTGGGATGGTTTCCAGGCTGGGCCCCCCACTTTAGCACACAGTCTCTTCCTTAAACTGAGCTCTAATTGAGTCCAACATTTTCTTTCCTGCAGTGTGGGCTGGACAGTCCTAAGTGCTGTCACTTAAGGAACCCCAGGTGCAAAGGCTGGACCTCCCCCAATCCCACACTGTCATCTGTCCACCTCCCACACTCACCAATTGACCTACACTGTCAAGATTTCCTGAGCTAGTGCCTGAAGTCAGAGGTATTTGTGGAGTCCCTCTGGAGGCTATCCCATCCTAAGGATGATGAAAGGATTAAGGAGAAACCAACTTGAAAGGATACCAATAGGTTTCGGCAGAACGCCCTCCGGAAAACTCCCAGGCAGTGTTTTTCTGCACAAAATCCGTGGTCATTCGCCCACCCCCTTTGTCCTTCCTCCATTGCTCCCAATTTCCCCCTCTCGGCCTCCACCCCCCGACCCACTGCCCCAGAGGGCTGGTTCCAATTGCAAGGCCATTCCTGCAACAATCTCTGGCAACTGGAGTGAAAGGTGCCGACAAAGAGGCCCTCTCTACAGCTCCCTTTTCACAAGAAGCATGTATCCAATTAAAGGATTTTAATTAAAATGCTTTCTGTAGCATCCTGTTTCTACTCACTGTTATAAATTAAACTTGACATTCTCTGATTTAACAGGTGGGTGAGATTATTCTGAAAGCTGCCAGATGAGAGGAAATAGAAGCTAGGCTGAAGGAAGCTATGTGCCTGGGAGCGTGAACACATGCGTGTGAGTGCGTGTGTGTGCTTGTGTGCACAATGCACTCGTACTTACACAAGCGCACAATTATGTGTACATGTGCTGTCTTTAGATTGGTTTTAAATTGTTCAATTTTAAATGGAAAAGTCATGATACAAGCAAGGAGGACACCAAAAGAAAACAGAACCTCAATCTAAAAAATTAGAATCTCGTGCAACATCCTTAAAATCTCTGTCAGCACCACCCATTTGCACATTTCTCACAGGTGACATTCTTTTCTAAGCATCAGCTCAGACAAATCTGTAACTTCCATTTGTTGTTTCCTATAAAGATATTTCAATCCACACTAATTCTTTATGCAGGGGGATAAGGAGGGAGGGAGTTTCCGTGTTGATCATTACAGGTTTCACCTCTGCAGTGTTTTACAGTCATTCCTCAAATTAAATGCTCCAAGGAATTCTTACAGATTGTGCATTACATCTTTGGATGTAAACTGGCCGCTTCAAGGGCCCGCTTTTTTCCAGTAAAGTAGTTTACTCGTAAATCCTATAGATGAAATATTGTCTAAACTCCATGCTGCTGCCTCTGTCTTTCTGCCTGCCTAGACCTCTTCTCTCCAAAACTAACCTCTTCCTTCCAGATTCTGCTCCTGTCTCTACTCCCCCATGACACTCTTCTCAAGCACTCTAGCCACAGATTCTGCTTTAGATATTTATCATGTTCATTCATTTATTCAACAGGACCAAGTAGTGCTATAGGTGCTGAAGATTCAGCAGTGAACAATAAGAAAATAAACATATATAAAATTTATTCAGTGGTAGATATCTGCTAGGAAAAAAAGTAAAACAAACTGACGTGGACAGAATGATGATTGTGTTTTTTATCTAATTCTCTTGTTATTATTTAAAGTTTTATATGTTTATGTCCCATTTCTCCAATTGGATTGCAATTTCCTTGAGAATTTACCCAGGGGTAATATTCAAAATATTTAACTGCTAGTACAGCAGAGGCACTGATCAGTGAGAGTGGACCTCGGCCATCCTAGTGTGTCCCAGCTGGACATCAGCCCTGCTAAACTTCATTGTATCCTCCATGTTACAACATTACTCAATATATTTTGATCCGCTTATTGACTTCATAATAATATATGGTTTCTCATATTATCTAAATGGTACTCTAGTGGCCTGAAAGACTAAATGTATTTCACTCAAAGACTATAGCTTATTTTTAAAGAATATACAGGTTAGACACTCCTTAAGCAGGGCCAGACAGTTACCATTAAGCAGGTTGGGTGAATTTCCTTGTCAATCTTGACAACTCATCAGATCTCCCGCCCACCTAAGAAAGATTTTCCAGGTAAAATCAGGCCCTTCGAAGCCTTGTCTCTGCTGGAAAAGTCCTAAAATTGCAGCTTCACCGTTTAAGTTTCTGAGGGAAAAGTGCCTTATTGTATATTAGAAAGATCATGGACTTTGGATTTAAACAGACCTGGGTTTAAATCCTGGCTGCACCTGCCACTTGTCTCAGTACTTAGATAGCCTGGTTAATTAACTTTTCTGAGGCTCGGTAACCTTAATTGTAAAAGTGAAAGGATAACACCAACCTTCCAGTGTTGTTGTAGAAAATTAAATGAAACAAATTGAGAAAAATGCATGGTACCTACCTGATACGAAATCGATGCTTTGTGAATGATAGCTATTGTAGTTGCTGTCATTATCTGTTGTTACCTAAAATGGTACAATCACACATGTGGTCAGATAGTAAATTGTCCAGATAGAATCACCTTCACATGTTGGTGAATACCTAGGGATGGTTTATATTCCAAAATGCTCAGACTTCTATTTTTACTCTGCTTCTACCACCTCATATCCAAGAAAGAGAAGAGGTACCTGTCTCTCAAATATACAGCATCCACACAATACTGCAAGCTCCTTGAGAACATGCATCTCAACTTTCCTCTCTTCTGTATCTTCACTTCTTCCCATCCCATTTCTATGCCAGTCCTGGTATAAGGCTCCACCCACAAGATGAATCACAACGTGGAGCTGAAGAACTGGAGAAGAGTAATCAAAATGATGGAAGGAACTGTGGGGCGGGCGACTAGATGAGCTGTTAAGACTTTTGATCAAGACTGAAAGGGAACACACTAAATTCTACTGAATCATAAGCCTGTCCATCTGGTGAACACGCTTTCTCATTAGGAAACAACTGCCTCAAGCTGGAAAGAGGCAAACCTAGAGGGAATAAATAAATATCTCCTTTTTCAGGGTAGGTTTTATGATTATGGAATTCATTACTCCCAACAAGTGATGCAAACTGAAACTATAAATAACCGCAAAAATAAGTGAGAAAAACCCATGGGAGACTGACCTATCTTAGAGTACATTAAAGGCAATTAGAACATTTGAGGTGTAGTGGCAACAATCCACAAGCGTTTACTAAAGGCTCTCTGTACCAAAATTGTGCTAAGAGCAAGTGAAGAAGGAAAGAAGTGAAGACAAGGTCCCAGGCCTGAAGGATCTTACAAAACAGGAGAGGTGAGATGTGCCCACAAATGGCTACAGGACAAATTAGAATCTGATCAGCAACGATGAAGTGCTATGGAAAATAAAAGGAGAGAGGGCTGTGACTTCTATTTGAAGGCTTCAAGGAAGATGTAACATTTGAGATGGACATTGAAGAAGAAGTAGATTTTGAGGAGTGGAAATTAGTTAGAGGCAAGGCCACTGAGAGAGGATATAGGCCCCAGGGGGAGAAGATTGAACCGAGATTGATATTCACTGTAATGGAGTCCAGCCCCTTTTCTACTGCTGCTGGGCCCAACAATTCCTCCTCACCCACCCTACTTGGTAGGGGCAGAGGAAGGGAAGAAGTAGAAAAGTTAAGGCAAAAACAAAAAAAGGTAAATGACAAAAAGGTTATGCATCTGTCAAGTAATAGAGGAGGGGAGGTTAAAGAAGATGACGTCTAAAATCTCCACCACCTCCAGAAGTTCCTTAATTTATTTTATATCTAACTCTTAGCCAGAAAGAGTTAACATCCCACCAAACCCACCCCCACCCAACACACTCGCACAATAAACTCCCAGTTCTGAGGGGTTTGGTATACAGTCCAACAAAAAGGAAGAAACTAACTAGCAAACTAGAGGATAACGTTGGTTGTCCCAAGAGCATGGGACAAGATCAGGGGCTAAGTTAGGACTGAACACTAAACAGATAAATACACAAATAAGTATATACTTACAATCTATGACACACACTCTACAGAAAGAGACGGTGGGGCAACGAGAGAGGGTGACTGGCAGATGACACAAAGGCTGGTAAAAGTTTCTGACCCTCTTCATGGGCGAGGTCTAAATTCACCACAAATGCCACATTTAGCTTCTCCGAATGATTTTCCAGCGCTGTCTCCCAACTCATTTTCAGCTTCTTACCATTTAAACACCACTTTCACATATATCACCTCTTTAAAGCATATACAGAAGAATATATAGAAGAATAGTTTAGAAAACTATTGTTGTAAAGCCTGAAACCAAGTTTTAAAACACAGATAGTCATGCACCCATTGAAGTATCTGCCCTTTAAGTCCCTAGGGTGAAATCTACATTTCCAAATGTAGAAAATATCATTTTCCCCCAAAGCACTGAAGGAGATGAACTTTCCCAAGAACTCTCCCAAGATGCACTGTGTTTTTCATTCCAGGAAGAAGCCTGCCTGTGGAAGAACCCATGTTTGGCCTGTTGGTAAAAGACGAATTTGTTTAGTAATTATGTATGATACCCTGTCAATTCTTTTGGCTTGAATAAGAAGAGCATAAAATCTGCTTGTGTTTCCTCATGAAGGGACTGAGTGATTACCCATCAAATTCTTGCTGTGAAAATACTGACAGCAAGTACTGAGTATCAGGATGAAGCAGTAGATTTCAGGCCTAGTACAAAGAATCACCCATCTGCTGTGAAAGAATCAGTAGTTAAAATGCACAAGGAACTATGGAAAAGCCCTCCAGTTAAAGAAGAAAAGGTTTGACCATACCTTTCATACAGGGACACACCAATAAACTATGTTTTATTCCTTGTTGAAGGAGAAAAGAGGGTCCTTTCAGGATAATTTCTTCAGATCTCAAATTTTCCTTTGCCCAAGCAGGCCCACAGATGCAGTGGGTCGCCTAAGCATAGTATTAACCGCTGATGTCTTTCAGACTTAGAATATAAACCTGTTGTTACTCTGAGATAATTTCTGCTAGCGTCTCAGGGACACAGAAGAGAATAGTAATCCTTCTTTCTGCTGGTCCTCTTGCGACAATGCAGGTAGAATGACTAACTCTCCTGGCCCTGGGACTAACCCAGTTTTAGCACTGAAAATCCCACATCCCAGGAGACCCCTCAGTCCCAGGTAAACTGAGGTCAGTCACCCTAGTAGAGCACACCAAGTCAAGTCCTGAGCCACCACTGAGGGGGCACACCAGGATGGGGAGTGGCATGGAAATGGTAATTAGAACAATACAATAGACTGACTTTGCCTCCTTCACCATTTTGTAGGGGCCCAGGTCTTGACTGAAGAAAAGCTGTAACCTATTTTTCATTTGGGACTAAAAAGTATGAAAGTTATAAGATGGGAACAATATCCAAAAATTTTCCCTTATTCTGGATTAATTAGGATGTTTCTGACAAGAAAATCTAAAATAAAGGGCTCATTCTTCATTTTAGTTGTTTCAAATGGAAAGCAACTAGCCTTTGTGGTGAAATATTGGGGCTATTGAAAATGTCTTAGAGAAATGTTGTCTTTCTGTTTCATGGATAACAGCAATAAAAATACAGTTTCTCAGCTGTAAATTGTACTTTGAATAAATGGAGATATGTTGAAGAATAATTTGAACTGAATGCAGAAAGCAAAATACCAATTCCTATTGAGCTTCTATCTTATAACCAAGGAGAATGGTCTGAAAACTGGGAAGAATAGAACAAGTGCCATTAAGAAGGAAATTTACTTTCAGAAGGAGAGAAGACAATAAAAGATAACTCATATCACTCATTCCCAAATGTTGTTCCATAAATTGGTTGGTATATCAGACTCACTTGGAAAACTTGTTCAAGACACAGATTTCCAGCCCCTATGCTAACAGACACTGATTTAGGTCAAGGTGAACCAAGGAATCTTAATTTAACAAGCCCTCTAGGTGATTCTGATGAGTAGCTAGTTTTGGAAACATTTTTGACTTAGACAATTAAAATGGTTTAAGTTGGCAAATTCACATGGATTATTCTCCAAACCTCTCATTAAGAGGCAATAGAACTTGATGGTTAAGAGAGTGGGTTCTCTCAAGACCACAATGAGATACCACCTCACGCCTGTTCAAATGGCCATCATCAAAAAGAAGAGATAGGGGCCGGCCCGGTGGCGCAAGCGGTTAAGTGCGCGCGCTCCGCTGCGGCGGCCCGGGGTTCGCTGGTTCGGATCCCGGGTGCGCACCGTCGCACTGCTTGGTAAGCCATGCTGTGGTGGCGTCCCATATAAAGTGGAGGAAGATAGGCACAGATGTTAGCCCAGGGCCGTCTTCCTCAGCAAAAAAAAAAAGAGGAGGATTGGCGGATGTTAGCTCAGGGCTGATCTCCTCACAAAAAAAAAAAAAAAAAAAAAGAAGAGATAACAAATTCTGGCAAGTATTTGGAGAAAAGGAAGCCCTTGTGCACTGTTGGTGGAAATGTACACTAGTACTGACACTATGGAAAACAGATAGAGGATCCTCAAAAAATTAAAAGTAGAACTACCGTATGATCCAGCAGTTCCACTTCTGGGAATATATCCAAAGAAACAAAAACACTAACTTGAAAACCCCCATGTTCATAGCAGCATTATTTACAATAAGCGAGACATGGAAACAACCTAAGTGTCCATCAATGGATAAATGGATAAATAAGTTGTGATAGATAGATAGATAGATAGATAGATAGATGGATGTATATTTATACACACACACACACACACACACACAAAATGGAATATTATTCAGCCACAAAAAATGAGGAAATCCTTCCATTTGCAGCAATATGGGTGGACCCTGAAGACATTATGTCAAGTGAAATAAGTCACACAGAGAAAGACAAATGCTGTGTGATCTCACTTATATGTGGAATCTAAAGAAAACAACTCACAGAAAAAGAGTTCAGATTTGTAGTTACCAAAGCTGAGGGGTGGGGGGAGGGGGAATTAGAGGAAGGTGGTCAAAAGGTGCAAACTTCCTGTTATGAGATAAATAAGTACTAGGATGTAATGTACAACATGATGACTATAGTTAACACTGGGTATGATATATATGAAAGTTAAGAGAGTAAATCCTAGTATTCTCATTACAAGAAAAAAATTTTTTTGCGTTTTTTGAATTGTATCTTTATGAGATGATGGATGCTAACTAAACTTATTGAAGTAATCACCTCACAATATATGTAAGTCAAACCATTATGCTGTACCTTAAATTTATACAGTGATCTGTGTCAATTACATCTCAATAAAACTGGAGGGAGAAAAGAGACTGGATTCTCTTAGGATATCACAGATTCTAAAAATCTAGGATACAATCCTGTCTCTGTAATTTGTTAGCTATATGAATTTGGAAAAGTAAATAAATTTCTCTGTTCCTCAATTTCCCCATCAAAAATGAAGATAATAAAAATAACCTCCCAGAGTTGCTGTAAAGTTTAAATAGATAAATGCACGTCATGCTCCTAGAAAAGTGCATGCCACATAGTAAGTGACCAATACGTGTGACTAGTTCTTAATGCTGAAAGAACTGGCAGATGAGAGCCAGTGATTCTATACGCATTCATAGTATATGAAAGATAGCAGAAGACTAAAGACAACTATGTTAACTAATCTTCAAAAAGAGCGAAACAATGCTTTTCAGAAACTCAAATGATTTCTAACAAAATTCTAGAGCAGATATGTGCACTAGATTATTATGTGTACTCAGGAAAAAATATCACTAGAAGCCAGTGTAGGTTCACTCACAACATATAATCCGTAAACATCAAATCGAACATTTTGATCATCATCAACAGCTGTTTTCTTATTTCTATTTCAGGAAGCCTTTTCTAATGTCTTTATGGACGTGATGAGTTGGAGCTCAGGAAAGAAACATCTCAAGATGAACATGTTCAGAACAGAATTCTTAATTCTCTCCTCTACCATCTAACCTAACTCTACCTCAGTTCTCCCTCTCAGAAACCATTTATGTGGAAACCTGGAAATCTTGATCTCTAATCCCCACACAGACACTCATGCAGTTTATCAAATAAGTCCCATAAATACTACCTCCAAAACGTATCTTGAGCCTACTCCCTTGTCTTCATCCCCACTGAAGTGCATCTCACCATCCTCTCTCATCCAGAAGCTCACAACAGCCCCCTAACCGGCCTCCTTATTTCCACCCCTGGTCCCTACAGGGCATTCTACATGAAGCAGCCAGAGTGGGCTTTTAAAAATATATTTCATGTCACTCCCCTGCCTCAGTTCCTTCCCACTGCACTCAGAATACTAAGTCTAACTTCCTTCCCAGGGTCTATGAGGCTCTGTATAATCTGCCCCATCCCACCCTTGTCCCCAGTTACTTCTTCGTTAGAATTTCCTTCCACTCCCCCTTCCTCATACACATTGGCCTTCTTTTAGCTCCTCAGCATGTAAAACTCATTCCAGAGCCTCTGGGCTTGCTGTTCCCTCAATCTTCATGCTCCTCCTCATCTTTTCACCTGGCTGGTCTCTTCTCATTCCTTGGGTCTCAGTTTAGATGTCTCTTCACAGAGAAGCCTTCTCTGACCATCCTTACCACAATTAAAATGTGACCCTCCATTATTCTATGTAGCTGCGCCCTATTGATTAGCTTCACACTGCCTATTCCAACTTGTAATTACCTTTACTTGCCTTATCTGCTTGATTATCTTCCCAAGAAGATTGCAGGCAGCATAAGAGCAGAGACCATGTCTGTTTTACTCAGCCATACTTCCCCAGCCTGTATCTGGCTTCTAGTAGATACTCAAATATATTTGATGAATAAATTCTTTAATGAAAGAGATAAATTTATAGCCAAGTAAGCAGCCATACCCAAAGGCTTGACTAGTGGGTATGTTTTTATTTTATAATGGTGCAATAAATGTGGGAGGTTTTGTTATATAATAAAATATTTTATCCTTATAGTATAATTCCGGGAAACATTAAGGGCAACAGATAATGATAAGTCCCTGAAATCTCGCCATAGTTGCCTTTTACTTCTCCTAAGGCCAACCCTGTGAGCATTATTTAATTTGAATCTTCTCCCCACTCTGACCTTGCACAATGCTTGGCAAGATCCACAAATGGAGTTAACAGAATTAGCTATCAGTGAAATGGATTGAAGTGAATAAAACAGCCACAGAGCAGGATGACAATTAATGCAACTAACACTTAATGATCTGTAGCATCAGTGTAGGGAGTGTTGGGAGTGGGTGAGACTGAGGTGGGTAGCTCAGCTGAATAAAATCCAGATATGCTAGGGATCCATTACTTCATCTCTAAGTTACTCCTCCCAACAAAACCTACACAAGAGTTGTTGGCAAGGATCCAGATGGGCAGATGGGAATTGCACACCCACTCACTCCTTCCCAAGCCCTGGTCTCTGGCTGAGGCGCTAATGAGCAGTAAAAGGCCATAAGGTGATGAGGAAGAGGGAGAAAGAGAGCCTGGATTATCCATGACCTGTATAATCAGTCCCTGAAGATTTGGCTTAACTAGATTTGCAGAATCCTCTTTCCATTCAGGGGCATGTGAGAAATTCAGAGGAGATAGTAAAGTACCAGGAGTTGAGACACTGCCTTGTTGAGTGTGCAAACATTGACACAGCTTCCCTAAAAAGTGCTTTGTGGTGGACCAAAGATGGATATTGACTGCTTGTCAATGGGAGCTCTCTAGCTATGGAATTTTTTATAGCTCATTCAGTCACAAAAACTAGTATGACATATTTGGGCAAAGGTTTCTGGAAACTATTTCCCTTCACCACTCCTACGGCTTAAGAGTCTATGGTCTTCCTCTTCAGAGAAGTAGTTTGGCAAAGTACAACACACGAAGTGGTAAAATCAGGTCTCCAAAGGGGACAAAAGCATGTGTTTGTAGAATTTTCAGATTTCCATGGTATAAATACAGGATTTCAAACTATCAACATGATGTCACTGAAGGCAGAGCTGGGAAGAGGTGTGCAGAATCAACGGTCATGAACTGGCTCCATCATACCACGATACACACATGAGTTTTAGGAGTCAAACCGATTAAGCCCGACTGCCAGGTCTGCCCCTCACTAGCTATGTGACCTTGGACAAGTTACTTAACCTCTCTGAGCCTCATATTCCTCATATTTTAAACAAGGATAATGTAAATAAAACACTTGAAAACAGTGTCGAGCACATAATAGGCACTCATTAAATGGTAGAAGATGGTAGCATTACTGATGATGGTTTACTTCAACTAAAAGATCCATATTATTGTAGAGAACCAATGAGTAGCCAAGGGTTCCTGAATTGGAAATACTCACATAAACTCCAACAAACTTAGCAGTTTAGGCACAAGGGCCGCTAGATTCCAAGCGTCTTTCTTGAGAAGGAATTGAAGAAAGAAGGAAAACTATAACTCTTTATTAGAGATACAGTTTCAATTTTTACAGCAAGAATTTATTCAGTTTTTAAATGTATTTATTTTTGTTTTTTAAGAAAAGCTGTAGAGAAGAAATTTCAGAAGCAACACTTGCATAGTAGTAGAAATAAGCATTGAACTTGAAAATTGCCTGAAAATTGAAAATTATATCCCATGCATTTACTGTGATCCTCTAATATAGACCCAGATAAAATTCCTAGGAAAATCTTATTGGAGACTGTGGACTTGGAGAGTGGGATACAGCGAAGAAGTACATTCAATAGAATCCTCAGAGTGAATTTTTACAGATGAAGGGGATACATTCTAATGGAGATTATTGTTTTTTGTGTGTGTGAGGAACATCAGCCCTGAGCTAACATCCAATGCCAATCCTCCTCTTTTTTTTGCTGAGGAAGATTGGCCCTGGGCTAACATCTGTGCTCATCTTCCTTTACTTTATATGGGATGCCACCACAGCATGGCTTGACAAGCGGTGCGTCGGTGCTCGCCCGGGATCCGAACCTGCGAACCCCGGGCCGCCCAAGCGGAGTGCACACACTTAACCGCTGCGCTAACGGGCCGGCTCCAAATGGAAATTATTTTTAAAAAATTAAAATTAAAAGAGTAATGATCACAAAACAAATTGAAAACAAAATTCAGATTGAAAACTACTCATGGTAGAAAAAGCGTCAAGATAGTGCTGCGTGAAATACATTAACCTTCATAAAATCACTGTTGACAGATATCCAGGTTTATATAACAATAACTCACCAAGTTTGGAAAACGACTGTAGCGTTAGTATGCAAGTCTTACAAAAAGAAGGAGTGAGGATGGTGAATTTCGGTGACTGAGTAATGTGATTAGAAAAGGTTTACATTTCCCAATTTCATTGGCCCAGGGATCTATGAACAGACATTTCACAGTAGGAAAATCAGATCATCTATTCACTTGTATGTGAATTACTGAACCCTGGAGCCAGAAGTCGACTTCATGTGTGATGTAGTACTAGGTGCAAACTCCAGGGTGTCTTGGGATGAGTCTGAATGCCACCATCACCCACCCCCTTCATAAAGCCCTGAGTTGCAGCAGCTCCCTTTGGATCAGGGCTGGAAGCAATACCACCACCTTTGGTGTTTGAACATTTTTTGGCTCACTTGCGTCTTGGGAATAGTGACATCATTGTCCAAGACTCAGGTGGCTGTGCAATCCCCAACACCTTGACCAGAAACCTGGACAGGAGGCTACAGCAGTGGAAACTCTCTGGACTTGGCCTAGTAAAGTATTTCGAAGCAGGAGTTAAATCAAAAGGGAGGCTGCAAGGAGAGATGGGAACCAAGACTCAGTTGGATCCAGGGTGTCAAAATGTGTCTACATATACATGCTGGTGGAGCCACTGTAAGAAAAGCCAAGATATGGAAATCTGAATTGATTTAAAAGATAAATTATTATTACCCAATTAATCTTGTCACAAATGGAATCTTCTCTGTAAAACTATTTAGAATAGGATTATTTTATATATCCTATTCTCTACTACTGTTAAAATATGCTTGATTCACAAAACTAGATCCATCCACCTTTCACTGAACTTATCCTTTGCATAAAATACAGAGTAGCCATATTTAAATGAATTTAAATAAACGAAATGTGAGCTTGGTTAACATTCCGTTTGGATAATATTTTGATCTAGGGGCTCAACAATTTTTATAAATATGAGGGTCAGTTCCAGATCAAACTGATTCATTGGGAGTGTTTTTATGTTATATTACTATAGAACATATACACACATATATATATTTAAGTTTTTGAATGGTAAGGTTCACTAATATTTGAGATGCACAGTTTAAATCTTGCCTCTCTCTAGTCAGAAGTCCGTCAATGGCCACCTTCCTCGGTATTCACTATTAGATAAGATGATTTTAAGATGGAAGGACCCTGAAATGTATCTGAAATGCAGACGATCCTTGGGAGGTGTTTAAGTCTTTGCTGCTTTTATGTCAAGCGTAAGACTTGCCTTCAAGAGTTATTGTGTGTTAAAATCTGTTAGAAGACACTGTGTGAACAGATAGCATAGTATATTTGGGGAGAAAAGTGACTTTTACTTTATTATAAATCTATTCTTCCTCAATCTATTATTCAAAAAATATTTATTGAGCCATTACTCTGAGCCAGGCACTTGTGTCTCAGGCTTTATTACAAATGTTTTACATTCATTACCTGAAATGGTCTAGAGAATTATCCTGTGATGTAGAAAAAGCAATTATTGTTGTCGTTGTTCTTATTTTTTCTGTCATAGTCCTGAGTACTGAGGGTCAGAGCGTTCAAAATGACCTTCTCAATATTGCATAGCTGAGAAGCAGTGCAGGCAACTAGGCAGGGATTAAGAACACAGGTCTGGATTTCTACTACTTGGGATCAAATCCTACCTCTCTGTGACCTTAGGCAAGTGACAACATCTCTGTGACTTGGTTTCTGCATTGCTAAATGGAGAAAATAATAGTTTCTACTTCATAAGGTTGTTAGTGAGAATTAAATCAAATATTGCAAATTAGACACTTAGAACGGTGCCTGGCAGCTGCTAAGTGTTTAATAAGTGTTCGCCATTATCATCAAACTCGGTCTTATGGTGCCAACACCTCTATCTGCCCCCTCTGTCCATAATTCCTGCCTGATTCCACTTGCTCAGGGTTTTTACTCCCTCAGATCAGAAGCATTTATATTTCAAACTCTCGGATTCCCCTGGAAATTCTAACTACGCTAATTAAAACCATTGTGACAAAAGCCTTAAGACTGATGATCATGCACCAACACAGTCTAACAAGTTTTTCACTTTCCAAAGGAGAGAAAGTTATATTTTCCAAGTCCATCCATCTTCCCTCATGGAAATTAAACTACCTGGGATTCTGGTAAGCATGATATTCTTTTCATTGAAGCACTAATTCTTTTCTCTATATAGTAGAGGTAAAATTGGCCTCTGAGAACTGAAGCATGCTTTAATATCCATACAGACAAGGATCCCTTGAGAATTAAAAAATAATAATCAGGTTTAGTTTACTTTAGTTTGGTTGAAGAGAACTTCTGTGATTTTTTTTCGCCTGTTAGCCAGCAGTCAGTGAGTGAGCACACATTTCCTGAGCACTTATCTTATGCTGAGCCCTGCAGTAAATACTGGAGATTCGAAGATAAGTAAGAAGTGGTTCCTGACATCATGGCCAAAGGGGAATTGGAGAGGCAGCTGCCCTTTAAATGGGTATCCACATGTTCCTATAAGTTACCTTGTTTGAAGAAATCTGATTTGGAAGGAGCATTTGAAAATTGCATGCTGAACTCACTTCCTCTGGTGCTTTAAGCAAGTTGAAGGTGCCAAGAAACTGATCAGTCTCACAGGTGCAATGACCTCTGTGGCAAACACAGAAAATATTGGATCCATTCTGCCTATAAAGTCACCGAATTGGGGGGAAACCTTGCAGCCTCATGTCCAAAATAGGGAAATGCTTTGGTCAGGTGGGAAACCCCATGAGGTTGGCAGAATGTCCTGCAGCAGGGCTCTCAGGCCCAAGATCCATGTTCTCTTGGCAAAATAGCAACTCCCTGCTTCAAAGTAAATAGGCTTAAAAGGCTTATGGAAATGATTCTGAAAGATGCTTGGCTATCCAAAAGTTCTTACAAAATAACATTTCAATAAGTTAAGTGTGAAAGAATCAGAAACAGATGGATTAAGTTTCCCACAGAATATCCAGAGCTTAACAATTAACCAAAAAACATAATAAAATAAGGAGAAAACATTTTAAAAAGAGAAGAAGGGAAACCATGTTTGACGATTGTCCAACTCAGAACCCTTGAAGAAAGATTTGGGATGTTCTGCCAAACACCTAGCTCTGTCGGATCCTTTATTTTCTACCACATCACAACTATGGAGCCTTACATGAATTTAAGTTTGTTTGCAGCTGCAGCCTTCTCCCAAATATGAACCATGAAAAATGCAGTCAGATGCCCCTTAGTTGTGTAGATTCATTTCCCAGTATGCTCCATGGATCATTATTTCACAAGATTCAACCCCCATGCCCTTGCTCATGCTGGCCTCGCTGCCAAGAAGGCCCTTCACTGCTGAATTAAATCCCTGTCTCTCAAGGCCCACCTCCAATGTCAACTTCTTGGAGACATTTTCTTTAACCCTCTTTCAACCAGGTCTCCCACACAGCTTGACAACTGCATTTCCTGTAGGGTGGCTCCAGACAGCTGCCAACAAAGAGAAATCCTAGTTGTCCATAAACCAAAGAAAGAGCAAAGGCCAGTGAGCATCTCTGAGAACTAAGTCTGCACTCCAGTACTAACCCACTGCACAACTCCTGGGAACATTGTTAACATTGTATTCTATGAAAATTGCACCCTCCATAGCAAAATACAATGTGCATCACGCCTCCTGGGCAAAAAAAAGTCATCTCTGCTCTACTCATTTTGGCCCTCACACTTAGCCATGTGTATTGATGGCCGTGCTACTCAGGACACAGCAGGGACAAGAGCACACACTGCAGTTTGAAGCAGAGAGAAAAGTAGGACCTAGTAGTTTCCATGGGAAAAACCAAGATGTGGAATAGTCTACACATTGGTCCAGATTGAATGTAGGCCAATATTTCCCAAAATATGTTA
Organism: Diceros bicornis minor; assembly: GCF_020826845.1. Taxonomy (NCBI): domain Eukaryota; kingdom Metazoa; phylum Chordata; class Mammalia; order Perissodactyla; family Rhinocerotidae; genus Diceros; species Diceros bicornis. The sequence goes on from NC_080743.1 coordinate 50,920,264, forward strand.
TGTGGGATGTTTGAGGTGTTGTGTAAAATAACATTCTCTGGTCAAATTAATTTTAGATTTCTCCAAGATTTCTTAGAGAATGTAATATGTTATTTTGCATTATGAGTTTCCAAAATGGAAGAAGAGAGAGAATTGGGTACAGTTTTTCCCAAACTCATTTCATTAGGAACCTATTTTTGTAAAGCATCATTGTGGGCTTTCTGAGAAATACATAAAACAAGAAAAAGATACAGTTTCCTGCCTTTTCACAGTATCTCACTTCACTCTGACTCACTTCAATCCCATAACAGTTACTCTGCACCAATTGTCCTTAATGGACAATTGGGTGGATTGTAATCCATGAATGGATTACAGGAGGTTTGTGAATGCACTGAAATTGCATGCAAAATTGAATTCATGCATGTATTCTTGGGAGAGGGATCCTCAGATTTGGGGACTAGTTTAAGATTCCAAAGTAAGGCAAATTCTCTTCTAAGCCCCTCTTCAATACCTTGGTACTATGCGGTGGTGGGGAGGGGTTCCTTTTATGCCCAGGTAAATGAGTGTGCAGAAACAAACTCAAAAACATAAATGTTTATCTCAATATTATCATCCCTTAATCTGTAACAAGGTGAGTGATGTTCCTAATTTGACCCAGAGTTCTTTTCTAGGCAGGATGTGGAATTTCCACTTTGAAAAGCCTGGTTTGGCATTTAACCTCATGATGAGAATTCTGGTTTCCAGGGCCCTCACCTCTTCCTCTTCCATCCACTGACAGGCTGGCTGGCAAGGGCATGGATGGCAAATCCATCGGAGGGGCCCCAGATGCCTTCAGGCATCACAGAAATGGGCCTCATTGTACAGGAAAAGGATCCAAGAAAAAACGAGGGAGTTCAAAAGATCAAGATGCATTTTCATTGATCTTGGACTTGTAAGAGCTGCACCATCAATCACAGTCGTTTAAAAATTTCTATTAATGGCCCAGAGTGCTGGGGCTCCCATATGGTTTGTCTTTGTAACATTTGGTTTGGGCATCTCTTTGGAATCAACATGAGAATCTGTCAGTGTCAGATTCAGACCTGTGCCTGCTGCCTCACTCCCTGGCAGCAGTGTGAGGGAGGGAAGGAAGAACATGTGCTTAAATATGTGCTTTAGGACAATGGATATTCAGGAAGGAGCCAGAAGACTGAGAATCCCTTCACCCTGGGAGAAAGCAGAAAGCTGAAGTGAGATTCAACCAGGCCAAGGAGAAGATCCTAGGACATGTCCTGGAACAATAGTGAGGAAGCAGCACTTCTGGAAAGGAATTCTGCCTTGTCTCATCTATCCCAGATGTGCTAGTGGTACGAGGGGCAGGGCTGGACCTGATGCTCCCTGGTAGAGAAGCAATGGGTATTTGAGGGGCTTTGTGTTTAGGGCAAATCAATAGGAACTGAGAGAGACCCAGAAGGCACGGTGCAAAGGTCAAAGGCCTTCCTTCTTGTTCCCTCTCCTGCCTTCACTGAAGCAATGCAGTGCACACCAACTTGACACAGGGAGAGGAAAGCCCAGCACTGCGCTATCCAAAATGGAAGCCACTAGTCATGTGTGACGGTTGGAGACTTAAAATGGCTAGTCTGAATTTGAGATATGCTGAACATGTAAAATAAACATCAAATTCAAAGACTGAAAAAAGAATATAAAATATACCATTAATAATTTTATTATTTTTTAATATTATTATTATTTATATTTAACATATAATTATATGTTAAAAAATTTTTTTTCACTTTTTCCCTGATTTTTTAACAGATTTATTGAGGTATAATTGATATGAGAAAAATTGCACCTATTTAATGTACACAATTTGATGAGTTTGGATATACGCATATACTCATGAACCCATCACCACAATCACAGTAATAAACATATTTATCACCTCCAAAAGTTTCCTCATGCCCTGTTGTTTTGTTGTTGTTTGTTATCTTTGTGGTAAGAACACAACGTGAGATCTACCCTCTTAACAAAACATTTAAGTGCACAATACAGTATTGTTAACTATAGGCACAAGGTTGTAGAGCAGATCTCTACAACATAATCATCTTGCATAACTGAAACTTGGGTTAAATAAAATATATTATTGAAATTAATTTCTCCTTTTATGCAGCTACTAAAATATTTAAAATTACATATGTGAGTCACATTATGTTTCTATTGGACAATGCTGTTCCAGAGCATAGCTATATTAGTTTCCTAGAGCTGCTGTAATAAAGTACCTCAAACTAGGTGGCTTAAAACAACAGAAATTTACCCTCTCGCAGTTCTGGAGGTGTGAAATCAAGGTGTCAGCAAGATTGCTTCCTTCTGGAGGGCTCTGAGGGAGACTCTGTTCCATGCCTCTCTCCTAGCTTTTAGTGGTTGTTGGCAATCCTTGGCATTTCTTGATTTGTAGTTGCTCCAATCTCTGCCTCCATTGTCAAATGGCTTCTTCCTGGTGTGTCTTTTCTCTTCTTCTTCTAAGTACACCAGTCATATTGGATTTAGGAGCCACCATACTCCAGTGTGACCTCATCTTAACTAATTACTACTGCAAAGACTCGATTTCCAAACAAGTTCACATTCGAAGGTTCCAAGAAGGACATGAATTTGGGGGGACACTATTCAACCCAGTATATTGGCAAACTTGTCCTTTTAAGGAAACAGGAGTTCGTGCCTCCCTTCCATGAACACACATTTTCTTATCATCAAGTGGTGAGGTATGCCTGCCATGTCCCCTTTCAAACTGAGCACACATACCCTGAACCCTGAATGAACTGCTGTCTGGTGATATGCTTGCTGAGATAAAGCACACTGAGGACTGGGAATTAGGAGACTTGGGTTTGAGCCCTGGCTCTATCATCAACCGCCACAGTGGCCATCAACAGAAGCGCTAAACCACTCTGAGCCTCAGTTTCCCTATTTCTGCAATGGAAATACAGGCCCCTACACTTCCAAGTTCACAAGATAGCTGTGAAGACCACCTTGGATAATTGTGAAAGTGCTTTTAAAAATACTAATAATTTGTAGACAAATATAAGCCTTTGTCACAGGCTGCCCACACTGATCTTTTCTCTATGGCTTTAAGAGAAACAGAAGAACCACTCTGAATGTTGGAGGATCTGAGATCTCTCAGGCTCTAGCACAGTTGGAGAAGGACTCCTGCAAAATCCTCCCTGCTGAACTCCCAGCCCCAAAATTGTCCCTTTTAATCCTGTCTTCCCACTGCAGCCAGAAGGTTATTCATCAAATTTTTAATTTAATCATGTCACTTTCTCCCTGCTTAAAAGCTTTTACAAAAAAAGTATGTTTAAATAATAAATTAACGAGTGACACAGAGCTTGCCTACTCATAATCCAGGGAGAGAGGGAGGTTGGGATGGTATTCTGCTAGTCTCCCTCTGGTTGAGGCCCCAGGATTGGAGTCAGGCAAAATAAACAGAAGATCTTAGCTGATGAGAGATTTGAAAAATTGCCTGATGTAGGGCGGAAGAAATGGGCACTATGCTACGTGGAATACATGTAGCCATTCAGAGGAAACCCAGGACATCTAAGCCAACTGTGAACCAGGCCCGGTCAGCTGGGCAAAGAGCAGCAACTTCTGCAAGACCAGGTTCCAATGGCCTATCAGAGAGAGGAGCCCAGAGCAAGCCTGAATTAGAAACACTTGCCGTTTCTCATTAGACCTAAGAACGTTATTTATTTTGTTTTTCCCAGACTGTTTTATTTGGCAGATCCTGGGTGAAATGGCATCCTCTTTTCCCCGGGTGCTTGAAGCTGCTTGTTTGTTTTTGCAATTGGCTGTTTTACAAGTAAGGGTCACGGGCACTCACATGGAGACCTGATGCCACTGGTGAGCACATTACTCCACTGAAAACTGGCCTTCGGTAGGGTCAGCTGAGAGGCCGAAAGGCCTGGCCCAAGGATGGCATTGCATTTCCCACCTACGTTACTGGTGGCTACTGTTTGCAGCTCTGCCATGGAGCCTTCCAAAGTCCTCCTCCCTCACTGTGCACTGAGAATCTCTAAGTCAACTGTGAGTTTGTTATTGATGCCTCCTGCATCCTTAGCAACAGTCTCTATCAATGCCACCTCCTCCCTAAAAATGTCAATGCTCCAAAGCCATGCCATCAGCCTGTTTTGGGAGAAGCTAAACCTATGCCATCTAAGGAAGGTGACCAGATGTCCCCAGTTTACCTGGGAGAGTTCTAGTTCACACTTGTTGTGCAGATGTAATAGTGCCTCCTTTTCTCTCAAAATTGTCCTGGCTTGGATGATAAGCTTGGATGATATTACCAAACTATGTTTTCTAAAGAGGGTTCTTTGAATGATTGTACCAGAAGATGCCCAGAGCAATAAGTTTCCTTAGGCAATAAGCTTGGAAAACACCACACATCCGGTTTCAGAGAGTCACAATGTATGTTAGCAAATTAAGGGCTTCAGGAAGTCTCTGAGTAAAGATATCTATTTAACTTTGTTTAACCCAATGTTCCCAATGTTGATTAAACCACAGCCCTGATTTTTAATAAACACCTATTAACAGTTTATTGGAAAATGCCTCTCTGAAGTGTTAGAGACTCGGTGTACTGGTCTTCTCAGATACCAAAGAGATAGCTCAGATTTCAAACCAGATATCAAAGAGATCCCTCAGGGAGAAGCACATGATCAGCTGAAGGGTGGATGGTGCCCTTTGCAAATTATCCATGTTGGTCATAACCATATTTTTTGAACTAAAAATCAGACAACATGATCTGACACATAGTCTAAAAATGAGACAAGAGATTTGAAGTCAAGACAGATCTAAACAAATTTGAGTCTTCTATACACAGTCCTGCCTCCATTCTCCCTCATGGTCTGCCACAGGACAAATTTTCAGCCTCACATCAGAAGTTTGTGTGGCTGGTGCCACTAATATGTTCCAGCTTATCTCCGAAATTCTCCCAGGGCAGTAATGAGGTACCATTGCTCCCTCCCACAGTCTTGCCTGTTATACTGCACAGAAATCAGCTGCTAAGAGGCAAAGTACTCAGGTGCAAAGGGAACTCACACATCCTTGCAGAGGCCTCCCTCCATGGAGTCATAGCGGCCTCCTCTCTGATTCATGAGGTAGAGATATAAATGACTAGATCTCACCCACCCACCCTGTAATCATTGTCGTGGAAACAAACCACTGACTGCTGTACTTCTGACAAGTCTGGGTGTCTGAAAGAGCTAAAGCTTTATCCCATTGTGCAGTGCCCAGCATGGGAGACATCTGGAAACATTACAGGCTGAAGAAACTTACAGCATGGAGGACTGGACATCCATGTTTTCTTAGTCATAAGTTTAGGATTTTTTAATTCTTTTTTTCAGTTATATCTTTTATTTCTCCACTCAAAAGATTTATGCTAATGAAATATTTCTAGCTTTGAAATTTTTTTTCTCATTTGTTAAAGGCTTGGTCAAGGTCTTACAGATCATCTTTAATGTTCCTCTGAAATCTTAAACGATACCTAGGTGATGTGCTAGCATTGGCCTTTTATAAAATGACTTCTCTCTCACAGCAAAGAGTGAGATAGAATGGACTCTGAACATTTCTGGGTATAAGTAGTGGATGATATAAGAACTATAAACCAGAGGTGGGTCTCCAGCAGTCCATAAACTATTATAATCTGTGGAATTATTGATGACATTGCTTCACCTTATCCTGGGTTTCAAGACATAGATCCCCTTTGATCTTTTGGGTAAATTTTTCTTCTCACCCAAACTGGACACTAAATCACCTGCTACCCAGAACAACTTGATAGAGACGGACACTCCTTGGCCTATCAAACCAAGCTGACTGCATCCTGGCCTCCTGAATATCAAAGACTGAACTGGAAAAATGCACCCTGTTATCGGTACAACTCATTCTTGTAGAAATTTCTGGGAAGAATACTAGATGTAGCTGAATGGTTGAAAAATAAGGCCTGCTTAACTTTGTTAAAGAGACAAGGATTGTTTCTCTGTGAAAGGAAAAGACTGAGGATGGTCTACAGTTTGTTATGTAGAAATGATGTTTACATTTCCACTGAAGCCAGAATAAGAGAAAGTAGGACTAGGAAACAATTTGGTTCTGTGGAAGAATGCTGGGAGAGACACTCTGGGTATGGGATGATTCATTCATTCACTTCTTGTTCATCAATCACTTAATGAAAATTTACTATGGTTTGGACACTGCAGTCCTTAAGCTTAAGGAGACCAAGAAGAACAATTCCAGTTCTTTAGCTACTCACAGACTAGTTGGAACAACAACATACAAATGAGTGTTGACAATATGTGGGTTAGTACTAAGAGAGGGGAATGAAAGCCCAGAGGGTGGAACAAGCAATTGACATTTCTGAGCAACATCTTAAAAAAGTAAGAGTTCCTCACATGAACAAAGTAGACAAGGGCATTCCAGAATAATTAGATGATCTCCACAAGAGTAAACAAGAGTAAAACACTATGGCATTAGTTAGCACAAAGAACAAATAAAGAAGTGGTGAGAGATGAGGCTGGTGCTAGATTGCCCAAAGGCACAGGGGTGAACAACTGAGGTCCCCAACATTCAATAATTCTAAGATTCATGACTATTTTCCTCCAGGCTGTCACCAGCTTTTATGCCATGAAATGATAGAGTAGCTCTTGTTAACCATGTCAAAAGCTCAAAGTAGAAGGTCAAACCCAAGCAGGAACGAGGACAATGCTGATGGATTTCCCTGCCCAGTTTAAGAGGATCCGTATGCTCACTGGAAACTAACTGCACGAAGGGCCAGAATAAGGTCCATGTATACCTCATACTGCCTTACAAAGAGACTCATGTAGCTTTTCCCAGACAAATGGATATTTGACCCAAACAAAGATGCCCCCAGTCACAGGAGAAATCATACCGGTGTTTTGCCTGCCTTAAAATGTCATAAACATACTACATCCAAGGACCCCTAATGCTTGAATCTAAAGCCTCCAGAGAACCATGGTGCCACCCATTTGCAATGTGGGTGTGAGTTTCTCCTAGGCCAAAATTAGGATTTGCTCCATACCTGAAGGAAGCAGCACTGCTGTCAAGAGAGCAGGCTTCACCAAAAACTGAGCCCAGAACTAATTTAGTGAGCATGGCTTTATATATATAACTCAGTGGGGAAGGCAGCAGGGTCTGTGCTTTTCCAGGAGATAAGGCATGGAGAAGAGGCCTCAGGATGTCTTCAGAAGAAGCCTAGGCATCCAGCACCAGAAACATTGGAGCTGGTACGGAATTGCTATAGGCACATCCTGCCCTCCGACCCATGCTTTCTCATAAATATTATTGAATCCCTTTGACTCAGAAGTCTCTGTTTTTGTTTGAAATGTATGGTGACTTCTCCTAAAGACAGCCAGAGATTATTTCTGTGGCATTGAGAGTCCCAGGAAGCTAGGACTTTCTTTTCTACATTATCTCTCTGAACAATTAACTTCTTGATTTATTCTTCTAGAAAATTTCCTACAAGCTCAATTTGATTGCCCCTGTATTGACAATTCTGCTGTTACCATGGCTCACTACATCGATCCCACACTCAGAAGGGCCCACACTTGCTTTAATGCTCTGTTATGCCACCTTGAAATGCTCAATAAATTTTGAACAAGGAGCCCACATTTTCATTTTGTACTGGGCCCTGCGTGTTATGTAGTGGTCCTGACTGCAACCAACAGAAATAATAATCTCTGGCTTTGAAGTAACACTTTTTTACATTTTCAAAGTCCTTTCACGTCTGTTTTCTCATTTGATCCTCATAATTAAGCAGCCAGAAAAGGAGAAAGTGGTAGAAAAGATATAATCTTGAAGTCAGAAGAGACCTGGGTTCAAATCTAGGCTCTGCAGTATTCTTGGGTTAGTGATTTAATTTCTCTGACCCTCAGCTTCCTCTTCTGTCGAATAGCAGCACTACCTGCCACATTAAAGTTGATGTGATAATGATGTCAAATAATGTATGTGACAGTGCCCGGCACATGGTAGACACTGAATAAGTCTTTCTCCTTTTCTCTTCTAGCTCTTCTCTCTGTTCTCCAACTCTCCCAATTTGCAAAATAGGAAAATTGAAACTGAGAAGTTTAAATGTTCTGCCAAGTGTGTTATTCTGGGTCCTCTGAAAAACAACTCAAGCTGGGATTAAATGTGCGAAGATTTTATTAGGGGAAACGCCTGTGTGAGTGAAATGGGGAGGGATCCAGAAGAAAGATGCAAGAGTCATCAGACCAGGAGGCCCTCAGACCAGGAAGCAAGTCTGACTCAGAATAAAAGGGGTAGCGAGAGAAAGTTAGGTGAAAGTATTCTAGACTCTTGTGCCATCTAAGGAAGATTCAGTAAGGCAACTGAGGAGCCCTTCAGCTAGCCAGAATCAGCTGTCAACCGAATCCCACATCTTTCAGGAATGGTCTGCCTTTGTACCCTAGCCATGACCCTTAGTCATTAGCTGGAGCAGCTCACGGGAGGCATGGCCTCAGTGCAAATGAGGCTGTGGATTTCAGGGCGCAGCATTTAGGCCCTTGGTCAATTATTCTCTCTGTATTTGGAAGGCTATGAGGTGCATTTTCATGGCCACCACATGAAACTTCACATTGAGTTGATTCCAAAACCAGATCCACCCTTGACTCTTACCTGCAAGCACTCGATTAGCCCAATATCTTCCTGGAATGTGAAGGAAGTTGTTCTTGAGCCATGATTTTCTCAAAGAGCAGGACAGCTTTCTGTTGGAATAGGTGGTTCTGCCTGGCACTGGACACAGAGGGTCTGTCTGCTGAAGAAGTCTTTGTCTTGTCTCTCTGAAGAAGTGAAACCTCTCCACAGAATGTTTCTCTTGCTGCTCAACTCACCTCTGTGATTTTAGAGCCCAGGAGAGGAGACTCATTCAGTCATGGAGTCATAACTCCTTTCATATATTAAGGATCATTCGGGGGAAATTGTTCAAAAAAGTTAATTATCTTTTGGCTGTAATGGCCCATGAAATAACTTTTAAAGAAAAGAAGGAAAAAAAGAAAGAAAGAAGGAGATGAGAATGAGGGAGGAGGAAAGCAACATCAGGAAAGTAACTTCTTATTTATAAAGGATGTTCACGTGTGTTACAAGTTGACCCATTACTCTGAGAAGTGGGTGAAGATAGGTTGTGTGATATTATTCCCATTTTAAAGATGTGGAAATTGAGACTGAGAAAGGTTAAACTACTTGCCCAGATTTCCATAGTTCATGAAAGGCAGAGCTGGAACCCTATCCCATGCCTTCTGCCCTCCTCCAGTAAGGCTGGGTCTACGCAACACCAAGAAAGTCCTTCAAACGAATCATAGAAAATGCTAGTCTTTTCAGCAAATCATTATTCTGGCAGTTCGATGCCCTTCCCCACCTCCAGACACTTCCTTTCAAGCTTTCTTTGCCCTCTAGAATGCAGGATATATAATCACTGGCACTCATTCACAGGATGGAGAAAGGAATATCACAAAAAACCACAGCCAAACTTAATTCATCAAGAGTAAGCAGATGGTGGGCAGAGGAGAAGAGGGAGGAAAGAGAGAATAAGAGTAGTGTTAATTAGGCGTGAATCCAAATAAAGGAATATTTTCAAAGTAAATTCAGTTTTACTTTGTTGTTTTCACCTAAGTGAGGTTTTCCTAGAAATTCTTCAAAGATTTGCCTTAAGGAACAAAAATTATTTATAATATTTGTTTCTCATTCACTCAAATGTCCCTAATTCAGAATATTTAATGCTTGGAACAGGGCCTGAAACTTAGTTTGCATTTCTAGTACGTGTTAAGAAAGATGGTCTAAACCAATTAATGGGGGAGAAAATAAGAATATGGGGGAATTTACTATTAACCCACTTGAATGAAAAATAAAAACCATTTACCCACTTAGAAGTATTGATTTATTTTCCAAAAAAGGAATATACACAATAATTTAGGCTTATTCACTAAAAACAGATATTTAGATGAGGTAAGAGTTAATCAGGTTGAAAATAATAGAATAAAACCAAATTTCTTTTTTTTTTTTTTTTTTTTTTTTTTTGTGAGGAGATCAGCCCTGAGCTAACATCCGCCAATCCTCCTCTTTTTTTGCTGAGGAAGACGGCCCTGGGCTAACATCTGTGCCTATCTTCCTCCACTTTATATGGGACGCCGCCACAGCATGGCTTACCAAGCAGTGCGTCGGTGCGCGCCCGGGATCCGAACCAGCGAACCCCGGGCCGCCGCAGCGGAGCGCGCGCACTTAACCGCTTGCGCCACCGGGCCGGCCCCCAAATTTCTTTTTTAAAATATTATTTTATTTATCCTTAATATCTAATTCAGACCAGCTTTCTTATATCCTACTTCCTCTTTACCACCACACCCACTGCTTCACACATACACATCCTGCTCGGTTATTCCAAATTAAAGACATTTTACTGTGTTTGCATGGTAAATTTCTAGAAGGCTGTTTCCATCCGTGATACCAAGTGAGAAGGTGGAGGCCCATGGCAAAAATTTAAAATAGGCATAGTGTCTTTTTTTTCCCAACAATATCGTAGAACCAAAGCTTCTACCTAATTTGGGAGTCCCTTTAACAATATCCTTCAAAGATACTCCTCTGCCTCCACAGGAGCTCCCCAGGGAGAAGGAGCTCTTAGCAATGCCAGGAATCATGACTTTGTAGAATGATTCCAACTTCTAGAAAATCATTCTTTTACTTCAAGTTCAAATCAACTCTACAGCTATTTGAAGATATTTATCCTAGCATCCACTTGTCTTTACGTTTCCACGTCATACATAAACAATTCTGTCAAACACACGTGACGTCTATAAAGAGATTGGAACCATTTTTTTGAGACATGTAACTAACTTGTAATTATTCTTCTTTAAGTATAGTACACACATCTGAACTGTGCCACCACTGAATCTGTCTTTCCCTTCTTTAAAATGGGGTACCTTGTAGGTGTGTGTTGAATATTAAAAGAAATAATCCAAACTGTTAGTGCTTACCAGAATCTGTGTTCTGTTCATCCTCTTGGGCACACAATTGGAGTACATGTTCCAGTCTCCCTTGCAGTCAGGGGAGGCCAAGTGACTGAGTTCCAGGCGATAGAACGTGGGCAGAAGTGGCATATATTGCTTTCAGATCTCTTCTCTGCCCTCCCTAAAATTTCTTGTGTGTGTCTTCCTTCTCTTTTTTCCATCTGCCTGCTGAATGGAGATGATTCCAAGGACCTTGAGGAGGATGGACCCACAGAATAGAAAGAACTTGAGTCTCTGCATGACTGCACCCCTCACCCCCAGCTCTCCCCTGACCCACACTGTAACATAGGCAAGAATAAAATTTTATTATACTAAGTCACTGAGATTTTAGAGTTTTTTCAGCCATTAGCCTAATACTGTTATGAATATTAGGCCAACTCATTCATGTAAACAGTGTCAGGTATAGAGAAAGTGCTTCATAAACATTAGCTACCATTCCTACTAATAACACGTCTATCCCTACTACTACTGCAGTTACTCCTAGTGCAGACAGTCTGACTGGAGTCAATGTATTATCTCACTTGCTCTACTCATTTCAGCCTGAAATTGAATCTACTATTTTAGGAGTCACAACATACTTGGACTTATATTGAAATTTCAGTCAACAACTCTGAAAAGAAAGAGAAAAACAGATCTTTTTCACATGTGCTTCCTTCAACATAGTTCTCCCCCTTTTGGTACTTTCAAGAACTTAAGAATAAATATGCACCTCTGATAAGTTTGCTGATTTTCATTATTGGCCCATTTTGAAGACTCGCAATACATTTTTGAATCTCGATTCTCTCATTTAGTGTGGTATTTTCCTCTCTCAGTTTTTTTGTGAGCTACAAATTTTTCTGATTGTAATCTATTTTTATCTAGATTTCTGATGAGGATGTTGATGAGGATAAGGCCAAGTGAAGAACCCTGTGGCGTAGCCCTGGGTGCTCCCTCAAGGACTGAGAGCCTGCTCAGTAACAGCATTTGAGTTCTACAAGCTTGGACTATGTTGTCATTCCATCCAAGTCTCACCATCTTGTCCACAAAATATCTTGAAATCTGTCGTATGTCACATTCATAATGTGATGAGCTAATCCATAGTGTTCTCCTAATCAATTAACTTAGTAATTTTGACAAAAAGTTAAAATGGGATGTGCTTGGAATAACTTTTTTCTTGACAATCCTTGGATGGCTTTTAGTAATCATTGCTGTCTTCTCTAAGCATTCTCAAACCATCTGCTTATTAATAGTTCAGAATTTTGCCTGGGTTTGACACCAAGTGTATAGTATTTAAATCTCTTCCTTCTAACTCCTCTTTCAAAATAATGACATCTGCCCTTCTCCAATTTTTCTAGGAACTCTCTCAATAGCCTTGACTTCGTAATCGTTACCAATGATAGTTTCCTCATCTCATCTATAAATTTTTCTAGTATCCAGGTTATGATTCATCTGGATCTAAAGAATTAAACTTACTGACATCTGAAGCTCCACTCTCTTAGTCACAGAAAGCACTTACAGCTATCAAATACTGTAACCATGACTACAAATAATTCCAGAGACAGGTCAGGAAACTCTATCTTGTTTATGGAGCACCTTTAGGCTGGGAAACCTGCATGTCCACTCAGTTGTGTATTGACAGTCTGCTATGTGCCAGGCATTTAACACACATACCTCATTTAATCCTAACCATGAAAACTGAGGTTCAAAGAAGAAAATTGGCCAAAGTTACATAACTAGAGTCACCCTGAGTCAGGAGTCACACCCAAGTCTGTCCAACTCCAAAACCTAGGTTCTGCCCACTGAGCCATGCCTACCTTGTTACTTGGACTCTCATTTTGTCTTGTCACCTGTCTTGGCCTTAATTCCCTTTTAATTACATCTGTCCTACACTTTACAGTATTAAGACACTTCTCCTTGGTGAAAAAAATGGGACCTTGTCAGAAATTGAGGTGTTTTGCTCCTACTCATGTCTGTCAGACATTTTAAACATTCACCAAATGATTGAGCATGTTCTAGCATTATCATTTTTTCAAAAGCTTCAGCTTATCTTACATTTTTATGTCTTCACCCATCTCTCATCTAAAATCTCCTTGATCGTGTTGGTAAGCCTTGGTTCTTCTGGGTCCTCAAGAAAAGCATTCTGCTCTTTATCAGAATTCCATATTTCTTGTGTCAACACTTATTTGAATCCCATCTTCCTAAACATCAGGGCTCTTTTCAAGCCCTTCTTTCTGTGCAGTCCTGATCTTCAAGTGGAAGATTCTTCTCAGTGCCCTGCCCACCCTTTCAGGCCCTTTCTGTACCCTTGTGGACTTATAAGCTAAAGACAGAGCTGTCAACTATCATTTGATATCAGCTAATAAGCACTCCAAGTCTCCCTTTACCTGAAGGCATTTTCATCTTTGGTAAGGATTGATGAAGTGAAGTATAGTGATCCAGGCCCAACTTCTATAGAGAGACTGCCTGGCTCCAAATATTGACTTTACCACCTACTACCTCTGTGATCTTGAGCAATATACTTAACCTCTCTGGGCTTCAGTTTATTTATCTGTAGGATAGGGATAATAATTCTGCTAGAATATATGTTGGCTATTACTTATCATCAGATGAATCTTAATGTTGGCATTTTTGCCCTCTGGGTAAATGAAAGAAGAAATGTTTGAGTTGGGAGCCCCGAAGGTTGTCATTTAAGTTCATACTGTGTGAGTGGTTACCGCTTCTGCTTAGCAATAAGCAGCAACAGAATTTCTGAGTTGTAAATGTCACCATATGCAAGTCAGAGGCCAGAAGTTACACTCAGATGCCAGTGAAGCAGGCCAGATGAAGACACTGGAGGGCTCATGACCCTTCTGAAGAGGCTCATCGCCGTACTCAGCACCCACACGAAACTGTGGCCTCCATGTTACCAAATCTTCCTTTGCTTTTTTTCCCAAGATACCAGACTTTTATGTAAATCACCCAATTTTTAAATGTTGGCAAATTATTTCTTAAATATTTAGCATTTTACGTGTCTGCTAATATACCAGCAGTTTTCAACCTCTGGCCTAAAGCCTGAAGTTGGAAGCCCTACTCCCCTAGTCACAGAAAGGACTTGTAGCTGCCACATGCTGTAACCATGACTACAAATAATCCCAGAGATAGGTCAGGAAACTTTATCTTATTTATGGAGCACCTCCAGGCTGGGAAACCTGCGTGTCCACTCAGCTATGTGCTAGAGTCACCCTTTTTTTGCCACAGATATTATTTTACCACAAGACTGCTCTTGTTGGATCCCCCAGAATCTCCAGGTCAAATTCCTGGCCCATCCCAAAATTCCAGGCACTCACCGGTGATCTTATTTATGGTGTCAATTACCAATGGTGCTGAGATTAAGAACCTGGTGAAACAGATGCCAAGCAAGCTGCTGCTAAAATTGTCTATGTATGGTTAGCGGCAGGGAAAACCCTGCCCTTGCCCTGCGCATCTGTGGAAGAGAGGGGAGGTTATTGGAGCCAGCAGCCAATGTATTCACAGTCAGGTCTGCTGAAGCCCACAGGATGATCCATTTGGGGAAGCCAAGGCTGATGGCAGCTGTTGAGTAAGCCTTGCTCATTTGAGGATTATGAGAGAGCTGAAGAAGCCTTGATAAGTCGCTAAGAGCCAAGTCTATCTTTGGAATACAACATGATTTTCCAGCAGCCTCAACACTTAAAGGCTAGAGCTGGGGTTAACAAAGATTTAATGTCTGCACATGGCCAAAATATATACTTTAAAACTTTATTTCAGCATTGTTTGTATTGGCAAAATAAATATGTAAATAAGTAAAAAAGAAGCAACTTAGCTGTTTATCTGTAGAAAACTGGATAAAAATTATAGTATATCCATACTATGAAATAGTATACAACCAATTTCATGAATGAAATTAATTTTTAAAACTATTTATAGAATTATATTATAATATTGTTACTTTTTGGTTAAAAAAATAAAGAAAAGGAAAGAAGGAAGGAAATAAAAACCTATGTGAATGTATATGTAAGTGTGAGTAGATATATGAGTATGTGAGTGGAATAGTTTTAGGAGAATAATCTGGAAAGATACACATCAAATAATTAACAATAGTATGCCAAGAGAAATATTTCATTTTTATTGAATATGCTTTGGTATTTTGTTTTGTTGCAACAAGCAAAAAATAATATTGTAAATTTAAAAAGTGAATATGTAAAGAAAATATTTAATCCTTATCATATCAAGACAACTCATAATTAATTTAGCACCTAGTGTGATTCCAATACTATGCTATACACCATCAAGAATATAAAAGAAAAACTCCTTCTATCTTTGAGTATTATAATCCACTAGAGGAGCCTATATATATGTATAGTTTATAAATACTACTCAAACCCAAGTAATTGAGTCCATCCCCTTTCATAAGTAAAAGAGAGCCATCACTATTCCTGTTCCACAGATGAAGGAAACTGAGGTTCAGAGAAGCTGAATGCCAGCACCTGAAGGAACTGGGCTCTGGTTCTAAATCCAGGGATCTTCACTATATAATGCGTAAAGGTAAGTGTCTTCTTTGGAGTTTCATATTTCCTGGAGTGTCATGGCTGTGAAAAAGAAAGGATATTTTAACAAAACCTAACTAAGAAGCACTTAGAAGTGCTTGGGAGGAGATGAGATACCCAAGTTTTCAAGTTTGACTTTCTACACAAGCATGATTTGTCAGTTTATTGCTGATCTTTCTTTTCGCTTATTTCTTTAAACAGAATCTATTCCAAAGATTGACAAAAAATCATGGACAAGACCAAGCTATCTTTCATAGAGCGTTAGAGATGGTGGAGACCTTAGAAATCACCTCTTGTGACATTTCTATTTTAAAGACAGGAAACTGAGACCCAGAAAGACCTGAAGACTGTCATACAGCTTACTAGTGGCAGGGCTGGAACTCGAATCTGCTACCCTTTCAGCCCATCCATGCCATGATCCTCCTCGTGAATGACCCTGTGAGACATCAAACTAGCATTCTTCAGTATCCCAGTTTACCAGGCAGGTGCTCCTACCAATTGCAATCTGACCTCAGCCAAATTTTCGCTGGCTCAAAGTTCCCCAGGTCAGCTTTAATGGAGCAGGCAGTCATGCTATTCTAATCATGTCTTTTTGAAACAGCTTTTGCTAACATGTTATTTTCTGTGGAAAAGACAGATAGACAAATACCAGCTCAACTAGCAGTTATCAAGGGCTTATTATACGGCCCTCACTGAGAGTAGGGCTTTTGATTACATTATCTTTTAACAATCTAGGAGGTAGATCTCCATTTTAACAGCTAATACATGATAGAATCAAAGGCTCAAATCCAGGCCTTTTATAATATGTCTAGAGCATATTCCCGGTGTGCTGCCTTCCATGGTGTAGCAGAACAATCACTGGATATGGCCCAAAGACTGTAGCTTCTTTAAAAGCAAAACATGCTAATAAAATCTCTCCTTCCAGCACGGAGTCAATGGAAATAAAATAGGAGTGCATTTCATTCTGTCATCTCTTGACCTATAAAAGTGAGTTAGAAGACCGGACTCCTAGAAAGTTGCTGCCTCCAGGCTCTACAAGAGTCTGCTCATTTCTCATTGTTCCAGATTTCTGGATCTTATCTTCAGGCCAGCTTCCTGTTCTTCTCTAATCACAGCAGCACTCCATTCTGTGCTTGGACAGTCTGTGAAATCTGTGCTCCCTTGGAACAGATGATAGGTCTCAGGCTTAAAAATCCTATAAACCTCATCCTCTGAGTTTCTTGAGATGAGCCATCAGGAGAGCTGAAGCCAAAAATAGATGCTTTTCGTTTAAGTCTAAGGGTTACTCTACCATCCTCCCACCTCTTTCCTAATGCCTACTAGTTCTGATCAGGTCTACTGCTTAATGAAGCGGGAGAAAAAGGATGGTTTTATGTGCAACAGCAGGTCCCGTTGGAGCTTGTGTTCCTATAGTACAACTCTTTGCAAAGCAGCATTTTCCCTGAGATAATGAGCTGGATTGAATATATCCCATACTACTGGTTCTTCTTTAATTATTTTTCTAAACAAAAAGGACTATGTCATTGAAAGTATAAAATGCACCTAAAAAAATATTCTTCAGTAAAGCCCAACAGAATCAAGGTGTGACATCCCCAAGAACAGCCAAGTCACAAAAGAGCTAGTCATGCTGGAGGCCAAGTTAAATAACTCATAATTTTGGATCTCTGGGTCCTGCTAGCACTCTTGAGTGTGGGCTTGTGAAATGCCTGAATAGGCAAGACAGCCCTTGTTGAATCTTGCTTGACTTGGCCCTTGCATGGGTAACTCTTCTGTGATTTGGCTTTCCCTACACATCTCACACCTTCCCACAAGTGACCTTTTCACTCTGTGCTTGGCTTTTCTATGGTGGGTTAAGTGTCTGCACACATTTGCGTCATCAGGTTCCTGGTGTGAAGATGACATGGCTGTACATGATATTGCTCTCCAGATATGCAAGAGGGGTTAAAGTTCTGCTTGGGTTCCTGCAAGCCTTTCTGGGATAATTATGGATAAAAAGGATATAGCAAGATGATGTATGCCCTACATATCTCCATGAAGCTGCTTCGTGTATCTCCTTGAGCTGGCCAGTACTTTTTTATCAAACTGAGCTTCCACATATCTAATGGTGCCTAGTCCCTTGGACTCTAAATCTTAGATCAAGTTTTGTTGTTTCGTAACACTCCTGAGTCATTTCCACTGATATGAAATTTCCCAGAATTCCACAGGCATACTGTATTATGTATCAGTGAGATTCTTCATTTCCTTGAAGCATTGCTATAGGCCACCCTGATTACAATCACTGGTCCTCAGCTTATCCTATATCTGTGTTAAGCAGTCTTGGTTTGAACCATCCATCATCACCTCCAGGAAGTCTTCTTTGAACTCTGGATTGACCCAACTGCTTCTTTTCTATGCTCCCATGGCATCCATGTTTTTTTCTATCATAGCATTTCTTCACTACAATAATTTTTTGTTTATGGTCTGTCTCTACATTAGACTGTGAGCTCCTAAATTGTATGGACTAGCTCTGATTTATCTATATATTACCAACACTAGCACTATGTTTTGCACAAAATAAATTTTAAGTACATGTTGATGAGCCATTGTTGAAGGTTTAGTTGTATGAGTTTGGGTGAATATTATTTCCAGGCCTGTGAATTAATTCTATTCTAGAAACTCTTTTTGTTGCCAGTATTACTTTGTCATGAAATATTAAGTATGGCTTGTGTTGACACTCAAATAGAAGGACACACATCCGGCTGAAGTTGTCACCACAGAAAGACTAATTAGTTAACACTCAAAGGGCAACTTTATTTACCAGGTCTTGTGGAGGCCATGTTGAGGGGGATGACTAACTTCCCCCATGCTTTCACCTTGTAAGAGACTTTAGAAGAGAGTTTAGCAGCCACTTTGGATTGGCCTTTAGTTTGGTCTACGGCTCAATATCCTCTGGCAGTATCTTGCTTGAATCATCCCAAAAGGCTCTGCTGGACTGCATGGACATTACAAACCAAACTGTCTGATATGACACATGGACCTCTCTCCCTCTGTATCAACTTTCCAGCCACACCATGCAAGCATCCTCCTGTCTTAGATAAACTGGGAGCCCCAGAGATAATCTTTGCCAATCTCAACACCTTCAGTTTGCTTGAGGATAGTTCTGTTCAGCTATATAATGGAAGATGTCCCTGAGTGATTAAATCTCAAGAAGACTTGCATCCTGGTGGTTGTGTAAAAAAATGAATCTTTCCAACTCTTGGTCCTCTGGCTTTTGCTCTGATTATTTTACTAGGGCCTCAATCTTCTCTAATTCTGAACAGTTAAGGAAGCCCTTCCCTGGCCACGTTTCAGGAGAATGAGCCCATATCGGGGTGAGGCTTGGAAAGCTTTAATAAGATGTTTGTAAGCCCATATTGCAAAGAAGTGAAACCAGCATTTAGGAAAAAGTCTTTATTGATGAAGCATGAAACCCTCCTCAGACCATCAGACTCTGGAAATAGAAAATGGAACCTGTGGCAGTTTGCTTGCATGTTGCTGGGAGCTATCTCTGGATGAAGGGATTGCTGATCTAATTCTCCTCTGAAAAGAGAATTAATTGGTGAGGGGCCCTGAGATGGTTGTTGGCTTGCTGTACTGAGTGCCTCACTCTGATCTTCCTCTCTGAGGAACATCACCAGCAACAATCTGAGGTCAAAAGCCTGGGCGCTCTCACCGAGTTAGACAAAGCCTAGTTCCAGAAACCCAGTTTGGAAGCCATGTAGGAAGATTTTACTGGGTCTTTGGGGCTTGCACAGAACATTACATGACAAGGCTTTCCGTGCTCCTACTTTGGGGTAGGAAGTGTCATCTGAAGACCTGCAAAAACTACAGGCTGAGTAGAATGTGATCCTGACTCCAGAGGTGGCTTCCATATCCATGTCTCTGTTGGGTGGGTCTCAGCCTATCGATCATGAGCTGTCAGCTAGGAATGCCTGGGGCACTCACCTAGGCCTGTACTACTTATGGCAGCCCCCACAGATATTTCCCCTCCCAGAGCCAAAGTCGTGGCTGGATCAGTCCTTGTGGTTCTTATTATGACTTTAAGATGCACCTCAGCGACAGCCATCTGGGAATTTTGAAAAGACAGGGGTTTTTCACAGGTCCTGGAGGGTACATGGCATGCCCAGGGCCACACAATGAGGTCGTGGGTAGAGAGAGAGACAGAGTATGGACCTGGGGTTCTGCCTTTATTGGGATGGAGAGAGGAGTGCCTAGAGTTTCATGGGTTCACTCTTTACAGGTAAATTTAAAACATAAGAGCGGGAATTAAAGTGTCGGAAGAGAGAATCAGGGTCACTCAAGTGGGCAGTTATCTAGGCTACCCAGGGCTTTCTAAAGGGGACTTCCTTCATGGGGTGGCCTTTATCTAGTTGTGTAGCTGGCATTATGTTTATTCTAGATGAATGCCTTTGAAGGATGCTTTGGCAATCAAACACTTAAAGTCAAGGGCTTAACACTACAATCACAAAAGGTAATTGTCAGGCACTTAAACTACAGTGTCATACTTGGGATCGTTCTGGATGAAACCCGGTTAAGAGGCATTCCATCTATATTATAAGCTCTCTTAGGGCAAGGAGCATGACTTATCTACAGCACTCTCAGCATTTTGCCCAAGTAAATAAATATAAAAGCAAACAAAAAAAGCCTGCTACAATTAACTAACTTATAATATAATAAATTAATTAATAGTGCAGGCTCTGAATGGGACTTCCTGAGTGTGACCTTGGGCAAGATTCTTAGCCTTTTGGTATTTTTTTCTCTTACTATTATATGGATATAATAACAATATCTGTCTCATAAGATTGTTGTTGAGAATTATAAGATGATGTATGTAAAACACTCAGCTGGCATGTAATAAGCACTTGATAAGTGTTTCTTATTTTATAGTTATTACCACTTGAGAAAAGCTCATTCTTCATTTTATAAATCCTCAAGGTGTTTTAGGAGAATAGGAAGGAACTCCTACTGAAAGATATCTTACTGATGAACTGACTCTAATGGAGTAAAGTCAACTGCTCCAGCTTATTTTACAGAACATCCAAGAAGCTGGGACTAGAAGTTAGCCTTACCCTTATCTGCTGGGTTTATAGGAAAAGCAGATCTTAGAAAATAAGTCTAGATCAGCTCAGGGGCTTGCAGAGACTCCCTAATGCCTAAGAAATCTGTTTCCTTTTCTTCCTAGGCACTCAACTAGACTATACTTCCCAGCTTCTCCTGCAGTTAGATGTGGCCATTGGAGTTCTAACCATAAAATCGGGAGGAATTAATGTAATCAATTTCAGGCCTGGCTTATAAATATTTCCTATGATGTTCAAGTTTCCATTTTTTTCTCCATCTACTACCTGAATGGAGAGGTACCATGGTATGTGTTGAAGATAGCGGAGCCTGAAAAGAGCCTGATTCCCAGAATCACTGCTTGGAGAAGAGCCATCTAACTGGGAAGCCCATGTTGGATTATGAGATGAGTAAGAAATAAACACTAATACGTGACTATTTGGTTGTTTATCTGTTACATCATCTAGAGACAGCTTAGGAGGGGCTTTACCTGCCCGTAGGTGGAGGAAGGATGTGCAGTATGGCAAGATGCGGAGAACTGCAAGAATACTCTTCATGGAGTCCAGAAACCTCTCCTAGTATGAGAACTGCTGGAGGGTTGACTTGGCAGTCCTTTGGCAGCCCCCTTTGTCCACTTTGGCTTCACTGGGTGAAAATACTAAAAAGGACTCAAAACCTCTTTGGTTTTCTGTGCCTCTGCAGGGCATGCAATAAAGTCTAATAAAAGCAGAAAGTGTGAGTAGGAAGCATCTGAAGTGGGAAATGCCGTTAGGCTGGCCCATAAAAGATGAGTGCTCTGACCAGTAAAATGAGCTCAGAAGGAAAACATGATGAATGTTTTCTCGGCCTTAAGCAGCAAGGTCCCCTTTCACCATCCCACGTGGCACTGCATGCCTGGCTGGAGAAAGCAAGGGGCTCTGTGCAGAGCTTGACTCAGGGAGTGTGGCCGCTGAGCCTATCCCTAGGGGTCCTGGCAGGGACAGAGTGTTGGGGTGGGAGTGTTGGGAAGATGTAGATTGACCATCACCTCCCAGCCCCCACTGGTCCTTTCCGGAGTGAAGGTTCCCACTGAGACACTGGAAGGAATCCTGAATTGACCAAGTTACAGAGCTAGGACATCTCACTTAGAAAAAGGAAATCCAGAGTCATGTTTCCAGGAGCAGCAGGGAGAATATTTGATTTAAGACATTTGAGATTTGACTTAAGAGAGTGAACATCCTCTTCCTCAATCCCACTGCCATAACTCATTGTCCCATATAGAGAGTACTTGTCTTTACTGTTCTGCTTCCAACCCTCACACGGAGGCACCCTCCTTTCTCCTCAGTTTGTGCAGGTTCCATGAATTCTTCAAATTCAAGTTCAACTTTCTCCATGAACACTTCTCTCTTTATTATAGTCCCTATAAATCACATTTTGGAGGAAAAACATGGTAGTGAAAAGGCCTGAGTTGAAGCCCTGTCTTTGTTACTTGCAAGCTCGGTGATTTTGTGCACATTACTAACCTCTGTGAGTTTCAGTTTTCCTATCTATAAAATAGGGATTGAAATATAAATCCTGTAGGGTAGTTGCAAGGATTATAGGATAACCTTGCATAATGTGTAACATATAACCAACACTCAATAAAAATTTGTTTCCTTCTAAAATTCTGCAGCATATATGGTCTTTACCACCAATTTAATACTTTTAGTGTTCACTGCCTCATATGCATATATCTTGACTCCTCAACCAGGCTGAAATCTTCTTGAAGGTAGAAATTTTCTATATCTCCGTATTACATAGAATAGCTATGAGAACATCGTAGAATACCAAGCCATATTTAGTACTTTTCTTATTAATTATTGTTCATTATTAATCTGATTGTTATTAATTAATTGTTTGTTGATCATTAGTTTTAAACCTTTTAACAAAGTCAGATAGAAGGGATGACTCTCATCCTCTGCCAAGAAAGTCATGAAAATAGGACTTTATTGGGGCCATGTACAGGGTAGATTCAGATTTGAGGAGTCTCTAAATGGCCCCAGTCCCAGAAGGCCAGCAGCAAGGCTTTAGCAAATAAGTATCAATGGTACAAAGCCCTTGGAAGGACAAAAGTGTCTGGCCTCAGCGAATGCTACACTAGCAGTGAGGATATGGCTGCCCTTGGTACAAGTTGGAGTAAGCAAATTCTAAGATAATACCTGCTTTTTTACTAGCTCAAATGTCACCTACTTAGAGCAGCTGTCTTAGAAAACCCTATCTAAATGAGGCTTCATCCTCAATCTCCAATCGCTCTCCATTATCCTATTAATTTTAATTTCCTCAAAATGATTTTTGCATTCTGAAATTATATTATTCATTTATTTGCTATTGTATTCCATATCAGTCTCCCACAAGACCATGAGCTCCTCAAAGGCAGGAATCTGTCTAATTATTCACTTCTATGTCCTCATGCCAAAGACAGTGCTTGGCACAGAGTAGGTATTAAATAAGTATTTATTGAATTGAACCAGATGAATGAATGAAGCTGGTCACAGGCATGGCCCTCTCTGGAAATCAGAGCTCCAACTGACAATCATAAGCAGAAAAGGCTTGTGAAAATTTATCTTTGCGGCTGGGTTTCCTTAGGAAGACACCTCTCCTTTAGCTTATTGAATGCAAATTGGTACAGCAGAGCTTCTATGAAATCCTCAGAGCACTAAGCAATGAATCAAACATTTGGCATCAGCCAAACAGCTCAGCCCTTCCATCTCAGCCCTCAACACTCTCACTAATGATAAAATATTTCATAGAAGAGGATATTAGTCTATAGGCTGCAAGAAGATTCTGAAGGTCTACAGTTTTGTTAAATTATTAGGTTTGAGTTGAGATGCTATCATTTTTCCTCTGAAATTTATTTATTTTATTGACTTTTAAAATGTTATTTCATTCTTAACCCATCATTCCTTACTTCAATAAAAATTCTGAGCGTCCTTCAAAGCTCAATCAAGTTCTACCTCCCCAATGAAAACAATCCCAACCTCTCCTTCATACACTGAGCATCTTCTCTGAACTTTCAGAGCCTTTTATATCATTTGCCTCACATGTGCATGACTGCCTGAAAAGTAAACCCTTTCAAGAAAGAAACTATAACATGTATTTTTTAACCCTCAGTTATGTGTAATGGATGCTGGCAAGCTAGTATCGAAATTAAGTTTACATTAATCTGTCAGAGAATACTACATGAAGAACAATAAATCTTTTTAAATTTAAGTCCCACTAATTTGAAGTGAATGATAATTCAGCCATACAACCATTTTGCACTATCCTTGAAAACTGTGTTTGGTCAAAAAATTCAACAATACAAAGGGATATGTATTGAGATTCCATACTAGGCCAGGAATTTTCCTAGGCATTGAGGATGCGAATGTCACCCATACGTATCCCTGGCACATCGACATGTATTCTTAATAAGAAACAGCTTTGGCCCACACCTCACACGTTCATTTGAGCTGTTTTTCAGCTATGCGTCAAAGAACCCACAGCTGTAAACCTCCGTAAACCAGTTCTAGCCCAACCACAGGAGTAGTGCCTGTGCAGAAGGACCTGGAGTCACCTTTGCCTCATTACCATGCTGAGATCCCCGCCCAGGGGTGGGGGTGGGGAGGAACGTACCTTGCTAAGCACATTTGGTGCCCTGTACAAAGGAGTCCCCAAAACTGCTCATGCACCAACTGTGCCTGGAAGTCTCCACCCCCTTCCCCCGGAACCCTGATGACGCCACGACCCCTTGCCCTTTGAAAGTTCCCCTTTTCCTGTCTTTGGGAAGAAGGTGTCTTTATAGCACGAGCTCTCCCTTCTCCATTCCTTGATCAACAATAAAGTTTCCACTCTGCTATTCCGAACCTGGTCTTGTTCTGTTGGCCTGAGTGACTGCACGTAAAAGGACTCACTTGCGGGTCACTGGTCCCTTAGGGCTCAGTAACACGAAAAGGAACAAGACAGCCTTTCCTCAAGAAATGTGAGCAAGGGTAGAGCATCTTTCTAATAGCCCTTTGGTATGTAATCAATGTGCCAATTATAATGAATTTTCACCATTTCTTAAAGAGAATTGGGTAGATCATATTCTTGACAATTCTTTATCCAGTTCATGTTAAAATAAACATTATTACTTTCTCAGTTACAGATAGAAACATATGCCATAATTCAGATATAACTGACTTTGATTGTTCTAATTAATCCGAATTACAGAAATTTTCTGTACTTACCACTCTTAAATGATTATTGAAATTATTATTCTTACTGTTAAATGAAAATTTGGAGATTTCTATGTCAAGTTTGCTATTTGGCATATTATAATTATCTATTACCTAAAACCTCAAACACTGTTAGACCAGTGAACAATATTTGGTATGCAGCTAAATTAGACAGAAATAACCATAAGCTTCATATGTCCTTATTTTCCATCTACCTTTATGAAGCCAAATGTTGAATGCAAGATTTCCAAATAGGAGTCATTTTAAGATTTGAGACATGTCACACCCAGAGTGCCCACACTCCATCGCGGTACTCATCAGTTATTCTCCCAGTTATTTCGGCAATGGTTTGATGGTTAATGGAACTAACTGGCATGCCACTATTTGAAGTTATTTATAAAACCAAAGCAATGATTAATTATAAAAGTTTGTCTCCCCTACATCAAGCTCCATTTCCAGTGAGTGAGTTTGGTAATCAGCAACCTGAGCCCCCCAAATCAAGCCCTGGTGAAATGGATCAGTGGGCTGCCAGGGTGCGTGTCCATGGGGAAACAGTCCAGGGTTGGGGTAAGAGCAGGAGATTTCAAGTCTTGGCTCCACTGTTTCCCAGCTACACTCAAGTACGGGTAGGTCACAGCCTTTACAATACTGCTCTCCCATTTGCAAAACAATACTTCCTGTCCACCCCTCATGGTTATTGTGAGGTTCAAATGAGAGAATATGGAAACGTGTTTATAAGTGGAATAGCCCTAGGCATTTTATTAGTCTCTTAGAAGTTGTCATTTGATGCATGACAACTGAAAGTTACTCGTACTGTGCTGTGGTGGTGCATTCAAGGTGGAAGGTATATATTTACAATTAAACATAGCAAGTAAATCCAGCCTCAGAGGCACTCTTGCCTCAACTCCTTAGGATGTATCTTCTTTCCTGATTGTCCAACGGCCTCATGGGACTGCTGGGGCTCTGGAAGAATGACATAGTGCTAATTGCACAGACCCTAAGGTCAAATTGCCAGCTCAATCACTTGCTACCTGAGGGCCTTTGTCAAGATTTAAACTTTTTAAAGTGTGTTTCCAGATCTATAAATTGATGGTAAAAATAATACCTACCTCACGGAATTGTGGAAGGATGGCATGAGATACTCACGTAAAATACATGGTCTGTGTCTGGCACATCACTATGATGAGGATTGCTGTTAGACTCACACAGGTTTCTGCAGCTAGTACAAAAGTGAACATCCCACTAGAGTCAGATCTGGTTGCAAGTCCTAGTTCCCTCTCTGACGGGCTTTGTGATCCTGAATAATTCACTTAATCTCTTTGGATCTCAGTTACTAATCATAAAATGAGGATGGTAATATTTTCTTTATGGGGACTATATAAAGACCATGTAAAATGGTATAGATGAGAGTGCTATGCTGTTGTAAAGCATAATGCAAATGCACAGGCTGCTATTTACTTTTCCATAGGAACAAACACGCAGAAAACAATTGCAAAGATTTTATTTAGCGGCTTTCTGTGCTTGGCACTTAGAAACAGAGTTCGTGCATAAGGGCAAATTTTTATACACCTTTTCTTCATACATATTTTACATACCCTTTTTATTGCCCCCTTTTTTAATATTCATAATATTGGATTCCCCAGTAGGCACATAAATACATTTATCTACAACACCTCAAAACCAAAAATCTCAATAATATCTGTATTATTTTACTTGGTATTATTTGCATTTCCACACCACTTAAAAAGTTTAGCTTGCACCAAACTTCACTTGTTTTCTTATCATTAAAGGATTTGAAGGGGAAGGGAAAGAAGAAGGAAAAAACCCAAAACTTCAAAATGCAATGAACTATTTGATAAAAATGGAGCTCTAAGGGCAGGTGGAAGGCTGTAGAAGGCCCATCTGCAATTCCCTGGAACATGATGGGATTTCCCTGCCACAGGGGCTAGGGGGCAGGCAATCCAAGTGGGTGTCTGGATCTGGCATGCGGAAGGCCAGGCCTCTATTTGTCGCCTCTGCTCTTGGTATCATCTGCTGGGATTATAAAACTCTTCCTTTTTCACACTCCTTCTATTTCCCTCACGCTGCCAGGCTGCATGCGCGGGAATCGGCACTTCCCATGCGGTGCACCCCTCTTCTGGATCACAACGGTCAGAGCTGTGGGATGGAGATGCATTCCATGCCCCAGTCACTCTCACCGGTGCCCTGACCATGCGCAGTGTCCTAGAGAGGTTTACTCCTCAACAACGCCATGATTCTTTCTATCACCTGTACGGGGGAAGGACAGAAACAAACCAAAAACAAATTTCCGTGGTGAATTAAAACTCTCATCATTGCTCACACTTCCTCTCTCAGTCTTGCTCTCCGCCTCTCTCTTGCTCTCTATTCTTTTCTCTTTCTCTCTCTTGTTCAGCTGCTCTTACTCTCGCTTTTCACAGGCACCACTAGGAGCATCCATGATAGCACACCCAGTGAAGAGAGCCAAAGTTCAAAAGCGATCTTTTTCAGGAAGCCAAGTCCAGTTGTAGTACTGATGTCTGTCCACCTTCATTGATGGGAAGGGGTTTCAGGATACACGGTTCATTCCAGAAATAGGGTAAGCTGCAGGGGATAAAGGTTGGCAGCTACTGCTGGCCCAGTCCATCTAGTGTTGTACATAGACAAATTCTTGGTGAAAGCACCCATTCTGGGCCTCCCTCCACAGAGTTCACCCAGTTCTGAGTCAATGTGCATGTATGTTTGTGTATGTATTAGTCTGTGTATGAATATATATGTGTGTGTATGCATGCATGCATGTATGTATGTATAGGTAAGTCTGTATTTGTGTGGGCAAATTTCATGGCTGCTACACGCTAGCATCTCCCCTAACTTTATTATAAAATGATTATTAAGTTTCTTCAAAGGCCATTCTGGAGTAGACAATGCTTTATAAAACTTAAGGTTTGGAAAGGCAGGAGAATGGCCACCGAGTTGGGGATGATTCCACCACAAGTATCCTTCAGTGTCTTAAATGTCTCTTGTTGATCTTGGGTATGTGCTTTCCTCCTCCAGAAAAGAAAATAAAAATAATACACAGTTCCTGTTTTTCAAAGGTGTTGGGCTCCCAAAGGATCTGCCCGTGGAGATTCTGGGGTCTTGGCTGCTGTCGGCTCCGTGGTGTCTAGACTGGCCATTAAACCATGTGTACTGACATCTGGGAGGAAGAGCCTGGGACCGCCCCGTACTGTCGGCCATCACAGGTGTTAGTCGCCTGCTGATTATTGGGCGAAGGGCTAATCATGTGCATGCTGTGCTCCATCCCTGTAGGCAGGTACTGCCTCTCTCCAAAGGCCCCATTGGAAGGAGAAGAACAGAGTAAAGTGCTTTGAGAGGCGCTCAGTTTTTCTGGGCTTGCAGCTAGCCTAGGGGAAGTGGGGAAATTGTATCCGTACAGATTGTAAGGGTTGTGGAGAGAGAAGGCATTGTAGGAGCTCTGCTGCATGTGGCTGCCCCCGAACATGTGTGGTGAGGAGGAGCTGGAGGCTGCATTGCCTGCCTGCATGACATACTGAAACTGGGAAGTGGGGAAGGACCCCAGTTGGCCACCGTAGGCTTCCATCTTGCTGTTGCTAGGCAACGAAGGAGGAGTTGGTATTCCTGAGATCAGGGATGGAGTCCTCTGAGGCATGAAGGTTTCGGAGGGCTGAGTGGCTGAAGTAGTGCCACTCTGGAGCCTATTGTAGCCACTGTCACTCAGCCCTGGGTAGCTCTGCAAGGCAGCCATGTTGCTTCGGGCACACGGTGGATAATCAGAGAGGTTTAGATTACACAGCTGGCTCTCTCGACAGCCCACGTTGAAAGTGTTGGGGGCCAGATGAAATGTTGGAGGAGAACAGGATGGAGATAAAAGATGAGAAGAAGCTGAAGGGGATGGTGTCCCGGTGCTGGAGGTGGTTGGGGAAGTGCCTGTGCTGCCCCCTGAAAAATAAAACATAAACACTATTGAGACAGAGGCCTTTTAAGATGAGTCTGTCTAGGCCAGATGCAAGCTAGGCAGGAGGTACCCTCGAATGTCCAAGATGGGCTGATTTTTACAAAACCATTGCTTTCTCTTAACTCAGCAGACTTATGCTAAGTGATTCTATCTGTGCCCACGTGCACAGGCACACACACACGCACACACACACACACACACACCACTCCAAAAGAGAGGACAAAGAGGGTGATAAAAACCACTAAACTCTTTTGTTTCTCTGTGTAAGACTCTTAGTATTTTTTTTTAAATAAATAAAAACTGTCCAATATTCACTTTGCCATTTCTCGCCAGCAAATTCACTTTCCAGAAAACCTCTAGTAATCAGCATTAAAATCCACTTGCTCAACTTTTCCCCTTCTTGGTGGAAATGCATTAAACATGTACTTTAAGCTGGACTGTTGCTTACTTCACTGTATTTAGTCTTCTAGCTAAAAATATAGGATACCAAATCTCAGGACCTTGCTCTCAGAGGAAATGGGATACTGGGGCAGAGTGCCAAGTCAAGGTTGAGGCCTGGGAGGGCTAAGCAGATGGGCCCAGGCAGTGGGAACTGGGATATGGAATTGAAGTTCTGTCATATCAAAGACATTATGAGCACAATTATAAGAGCTAGTTTAACATAAAGCAACACTAACCCAAAACTAAATCATTATGATCCAGAGCAGCTCTGCTAATCTCCTTTTATAAAAGCCTGTCCAGTCTGAGACCGGAACGAAGACTGTAAATGTAGTATTTGGATTTTGGATATTTATGAGGACAAGAGGCCAAACAGGTCATAAAGTCAGGAGATCTGCATTCTACTCACAGCTCTGCCTCACTAACCCCAGCTGTGACACTGAACACATCACTTACCCTCTCTGGGTTTCAGTTTCTTTATCTTGAAGATGAGAAATTGAGTTAGATCAGTGGTTCTCAAGCTAGGAGAAGCTGTGAGCTAAAAAATGCTCAAGTTCCAGGATCCCATGTCAGACCAACTAAATGAGAATCTCTGAGCGTGGGACCTCCATATCCATATTGTTTTCAAAGCTCCCCACATGATTCTAATGTAGAGCCAGGGTTGAGAACCAATGATACAACCTAAATTCCTTATTTCATAGGACCCAGAGTAGTGATTCTTAAACTTGAGAGAGAGAGGGCTTGTTAACACAGATCACTGACTCCACTCCCAGAGTTTCTGATTCTATAGGTCTGGGGCAGGGCTTGAGAATTTGCATTCCCAAAAAGTTCTCAGATGATACTGACACTGCTGGTCTAGGCACCACACCTTGGATTAGAGGACCTGCAGGTCCCTTTCATCTCCTAAAGTCCCTGAATCTGTATTTGAAAGAGTTGCTCTTATGACTTATGGATATTAGAACCGGATTGGTAGTTGATGCACCCACAGACCAGATGAAGGGCCAGGTCAACCCAACCTACTTCAAATGTGTTCTCAGTTTAAGAAGGCCAAAAATTACCTTTCCAAGCCTCCCCTTTGCCGGTGCTAGGAAGCAACAGTGCAGCATCCACTTTCTGTCTACCTCATTGGAAGTTAAAGACGATGGTGAGTGCTAGGGCTGCTGAACCTTTCATTTTAGTTCCAGAATGAGTGGCTACTTTGTCTTCCATAGGGAATCTTGGTGATAAAATTCCTCCTTCAGGGCAAGGTTGGGACTTTCCCAGAATTGTTGAGAGCTATGATTCCCCAAGGGGTATGGTACCTTTGAGTCATCCACAACTCATGTAGGCACTCTTAGAACCTGAGCTGTTCTAAAAGGATAAAGGACTTTCAAGTGGAAAGGAGCAGGAAAAAGGTTTTTATCAGTGAGGAAAATGGAAAGAAAACCAGCAGGATTCCAGAGATATTGGGATACAAAGAAACCAACCACAGTGTGCCAGGGAGGAAGGTCCAGATGTGAGAGCTGAGAGGCAGATGCCTCAAAGAGGAACCTGAAGTTAATTTTTAGTAGGAATAAAAACCCCCAGCCTATATCCACAGGTATGGTAATAGTATTGGCTACTAAGTAGAAATTTGCTCTTGTTAATAGTTTTTTCAGAGTTAAATTTTTACAAAGCCCAACTAATATCATCTCCCCCTTGGTCAAAAAAATTTCCTCAATGAACTTTCAAGGCTGAATTGGATTTAGTTATAAATAGCTGCTGATCTTAGAGTCATTTCAAGAAATTCTCCTTCCTTGTTTCTTGATCATGCCTTAAATTCCTTTAAGAGAGGTAAAAGATTTTTATCCCAAAAATTGAGATAAGGCCAATGCTGTAGATACCACTGGGAGAAGTAAGCCAGTAGCTGACCATGGTAAGAAGAGCACCAAGCCCAATTCTAGGTCCATTGGCCTCCGTCCAACACATGACCACAGGCAAGGCAGGCTACCTATTAACTCTCTTCATCTGTGAAATGAGGGGCTCAAACTGGTGGGCTTCAGTTTCTGTCCTTCTCAGAATTATATCTGTGTCTGAGGATTAAACTTATGCTAAAATGTGAATAGCCAATAACAAGTACTTTCCAAGGAATCATTTTAATATAACGAAGGAGTTCTGGAAGGGGAGGTTGAGAAGGATGAGGAAGAACATCTCACGCTCCTTGTTTTTGCACCTCTGAATGGCCTAGCCTGCAGGGCCTTACGAGAAGCTCAGGAATTCATTTTCTGCGAGTGTGTGGTTCCTCTTTGAGGCATCCTACCCATTTTCCTCCTCTTCCACCCTAAATGCCATGAGCTTCAGTGAAATAAGTGCTGTGGCACAAATGGAGAAACTTGACTCCAGCTGTAAAGAGATTTGTGTTTTAAGGATCTGTATCTGGTCTCCTCTCTTTGAAAGTCCATCCTTGCTCTCCCAGATGTGGTGTTTATGTTGTCCCCAAGGAGACTCCATGTTTCGCACACTGTACTGTCCTGTTATAGGTACGCTCCATCAGGCGCTGGCCTGAGCCCTGCAGCAGGAAGTGCAAGGTGGAGCAGATGACTTTTTACAACTCTAAATGGTTTTCTCGGATGGCCCAAGATGGAACAAATGGTACTGATTTAAGGCCTCAATTGGTTTCGCTACAAAAAAATAAAAAGGGAACTATTAAGAAGTTGCAGGGATTTCTGCTGAGCAGATGAGAGACACATGTTAAAAAGTTTGTAGTCAGCTTGCTTTGGCTTTTAAATGACACTCACTGGAAATGAGACTTGGTGGCCTGCTGAGCTTCAGGGGTGGGAACCCCCATATGAACTAGTGTTTGAAGGTGGAGAGCAAGCCTGTCCAAGAGAAGGTCACATTGCCCCCATTCACTTTGAAGTAATGCTCTTAATGCACTTAAAGTACTCAATACAGATGATAGCTATTTTTCAAAATCCACATAGAGAAGACTAGGGTATTCATTTTGCAGAGAAGCAAACCAAGATACTGAGAAGTCCTTACTCTCTTATGATCTAACAGCTTGTCAGCTGTTAAACAAGATCGGGATTGCCAGCCGAGTGCTAAATAAGCATAAGGAGGCAGTCTGCCCTCCCTGTGCATTTCAACACTTGGCTGACTAGAGGCCTCTCATCACAGAAGAGCTACGGCAGGGTGGGAGGCCAGGCCACACTGATACAGAGAGGTCAGAGCTGCCTCTCAAAAAAAAGCATGCCTCCCTCCCTTTCCTGCATAGCATTCTTCCCTTTGCCCTCATCCCCTCTGTATCCACCACGTCCAGAATGCTCTGAGACTCTTGATTTAAACTTTATTTAATGGATGAGCATGGACTATAGAGTCAGACAAAGCTGGTTCCAATCCCAGCTGTCTTACTGATTATGAGACCTCAACAAGTTAGCCTCTCCATACAAATGGAATTTTGAATATCTACCTTGTAGGGATGTTTTGAAAAATAGGTAAAATAATATATATTACGAAGTGCACATAGGCATTAAATACTGTTCTCTTCCCTTCTATGAGTGAAGAAGGAGTGAAGGAAGGAGAGAGGAATCTTGGGGCATTTGGGTTCTAATGGGGATGGCTCTCAGGTGTTGGCCTCTGTCCGTGGAGCTGAGCATCTCTGCTCTCCACACACTGATGAGCATTATATCACAGCTAGAAGCCCAGATTAACAGGCTAGAGGAGCCTGCATGGCTGTGAGATGGAGCACTAGGCACCTGACAGCTATGGGACCACCAGGCCCATATTCCCAAAGGCTAAACCAACTCCATTCCCTCTCTGAACTATCTTTCCCTCTTCCCTCACCCCCTGACTGGGATGGAAATGGGATGCCCCATGTCTCCATCTCTTCTCAGATCAAGCAAAGTGGAATTGAACACAAATAGGTAGATTGATGTCTTTCCAATATCCTCAGAGGCCTTGATCCACTTCTGGGAGGTGATTAAAATGTAACGCCTTAAGTAGCTGAAAACTCACTGGCGTTCCAAAACCAGTCCCCTATCCACCCTGCCTCCCTGCATCCTATTCTACCTGGGACCAAAGTGAGGAGGTGCTCATTAAAATTCATATTCGACATTAAGTTGCTCCAATATTCAAGGCTAACAGCCAAAATAACCAAAAAGAATACATGTTTAGCAGTGATTCCATACGAGGACAGTAATCTAGAATATACTTGTGTGCCATGAAGACAAGTTAAATGTGACAGTGAAAATCCTGAATACCGAACCTGCTGACTTTTGCATCTTTAAATTGATCACTTCCAGATTGTAATATGAAGGCTTTCACATACAGTTTTCCTTTTGGGTCTATTTTGTTGTGCTTTTTTTTTCCGAAAATTGAAAAACAGTAAAACAAAATCCCATTTGGGCTAATAAAGAATAAATTTCCATGTAATTACTTGGTTCCACAAGCCAGACTCTTCTCTCGTATAACTTGATGGCATCTGTCCCCACAGAGTGCTGATTCACTGTGTGTCCTTTAGTAGCCTTCTCTGAGGCTTTCAAACAGGTAAGAGGTAAAATGTCAGCACCCTGAGGACTGATTCTAGGGAATCAACCCAGAGGCCATAAAGTTAAATGATCACAGCCCTGTTCATCTCAACAGAGGAATTACCCACAGTTGAAATGAGTATCCTTCTCAAAATGCAAATGTGAAACATTATAGTGCTAATGGGAATTGTATGATTCCAGTCTTAGACTCCTAGCGCATCCTTCTGCATAAAGTTTAAAGATACGCATAGATCCTAACCTCTTCCTTTTAAAATGGCTTTTAATATATTCACCCAATTCTCATTTTTCACATTGGTCCTCTGTTCTCTGAGTTTCCCTGCTTCTTAGATGGCCCTACTTGACACCCACCACATTCCCTAGGTGGACTGCCCCATTTTTTCGCTTTCCATTAACTCGTTTGTTTTCTCTGTTATTTGTTTTACTGCCTTCCTTGCTGCAGTGCACATCTGTTGTTACTGTCATTTAGAACTAATCTGCCTCTCTCCTGGCAACAGGACCCAGTTTTCCCACTCAGAAATATCTCCTCTCCCACTCTTACCCTTTCACCCCTACCTCCAGGGAAGGTAGGTGACTCATGTCTGGACAATTGAGGCATCATATTCCCCACCCCCACCCCCACAGTAATTGCTTCAGGGCTGACCCAATTAGAGTCAATGAGACTAGGTGAGAGTTTGCTAGAAACCTTAGGAGAGAGGCACATGACCTTTCCCATCAGATTTAAATCTAAAAAGATGTAGGTCCAGCACTGCTGGCAGCTATGTTACCACCATGGGGAGCCTGAGAATGAAGTCAGGTGAGAGATGATGACAGTTTGGAGCGGAGTGGTGGCAAGGGAGATTAGAGATATGAATGGATTGGAGGACTTGGTAATGGTTGGTTATGGTGGTTGGGGAAGGAGGGAAACATCAGGATGACAATGGTTGGTGGTGTCCTTCCCCCAGGAGAGGGCGCCAAGTC
Organism: Diceros bicornis minor; assembly: GCF_020826845.1. Taxonomy (NCBI): domain Eukaryota; kingdom Metazoa; phylum Chordata; class Mammalia; order Perissodactyla; family Rhinocerotidae; genus Diceros; species Diceros bicornis. Next base: position 50,954,950 of record NC_080743.1, read on the forward strand.
TGTGAGGTAAATGATGGACTCAGTTTTAAACACATTGAGCATAAGCGACTTTTGGGACAAAACAGAATATGTAATCAATAATTGTTTTAGTGAATTGAATTGAGATGTTCTCCAATCCCTATCATGAGCTCCTCATGGGCATTATTCCTTATCTCAATGATAAATGAGAGCTGCATAAGTTAGCTATCTTGGAAGCATTACAACGATCACACGGTACTTCAAAGACTGCTGTCCATTGAACTGTTCTTCTTTCCCAATCTTTTACTAGTATGAACTTGCTCAGTATCTGATCCCTTTCACCGACCAACTTCTAATTAATATAAACCAAACTAATGGAAATCCCGACACCAACAGAGACCCTCAGAATCCTAATTTTTAACTGCCTGAGAAACATTAAAAGACCCAATGGTGTTGAAATCCATCTAGTGATGTCTGCTACCAGTTGAGGAGAAGGGAGGGCTTCTGTAAATGGCAGGTCTCCTCCTTTCCACTGAAGGAAATGTACTGCCAGCTCTCATGTCACTGGTCCAGCATGGTTCCTTTTCACACAACAGTTGTCAGATCACTTGGAGATGCTGCTCACAAAAGCTCTCTCAGTTTTAGCCATACAAACAGCTCCATTGTATATATCATCAGAACAACATCATCAGAACATCATGAGAACAACAGGATTGAACTTGGCTATAACTGACCTGGGCTCATATTTCTTTTTTCTTCTGCGTCTGTGTTGCCTCAGTCAACTTCGCCAAGCATAACTTACTTGGTTGGTTCATTTTGTCTCTGCCACTCACGGTATTCAGGCAGAAGCCATTCCTGAAATATAATTCCTATCTCCAGACTCTGCAAAGTATAGACTCCCTTGCTGATTCTAAATGAAGATGTCTGAAGATAAGACAATACACTTGACTTCATAAAAATGAAATATGGACCTATTTAGAATTAATGCTCAAGCTGTTGACAATAAACCATCAATTGGAAAAATAAACTAAATTTTTTTGTGGAATATTAAAGCTCTAGTAAACAAGAATGCAGAAAGATAACGTGGTCTTGGTGGAAAGGAAACTGACCTGTCAAGTAGAAGATCTACTTTGGAGTTCTCAACTCAGTTCTGCCACCACTTAACTGCAGATACGTTACTAGACTACTCTATGCCTCAGTTTTTTTGTGTGTGTGTAAAAGGCAGAGGATAATGAATCCCAGGCATTCTTCTCCATAAGAGAAAACAACTATACAGAACACCCACTCAATATGTTGTGGGGGTTTTTTGTTTCTTCTATGAAGAACGTCAGCCCTGAGCTAACATCCAATGCCAATCCTCCTCTTTTTGCCAAAGAAGACTGGCTCTGGGCTAACATCTGTGCCCATCTTCCTCTACTTTATATGGGACGCCACCACAGCATGGTTTGACAAGCAGTGCATCGGTGCGTGCCCAGGATCAGAACCTGCAAACCCCGGGCCACCGAAGCAGAGCACGCGTACTTAACCGCTGTGCCACCGAGCTGGCCCCCAACATGTTTTTTTAAAAAATAGCAAGATTTGGGTTTTTGCAAAACTGTGGCTAATTCATCTATGTGCTTGAAATTTTGTCAACAGATGGGTCTTAATGAAAGAGAAATAAAAATGACAGCAAGGGCAGAATGAAAAACGTATCCTTAACCTCATCCAAGCGGAATGGTTGATCCAGCCGCCAGCAGCAGCAGCACAAAACTGTCCTAGGGCCACATATTTGACATGCCAGATATTCATATGTTTGAAGCAATGAGGTAATATGGACACCTGGGTGAGTTCAGTCATTATTTAGATCTTAAGTTTGGTGCCAACATTGCCAATACACTCTTCACCAAAAGGGAATTACTACAAAATCAGTCTGCCACTGACATTTCCACTAAAAGTTCACCACTCTTTACTTCTTCTAAGACACAAAATAGTTCCACACAGATGGCTATGACTCTTTTCTTCATTTTATGAATGATATTGTCCAGACTTACTGGAACTCATAGTTCTTAAGAGAAGAGAGAATGGGTGTTGTTACTTTTACGTCCTTTGTTAACGTCAAGAAACCAAGCCACATATTTTTTAATAATGAGAATCTGGATCAAGTTCAGTGTATAGTTCAAAAAATGTATTCCAATTAAACTATTTAATAGAGTCTTGGCTTTTCCTCTATCCCCATCTCACATATGTATGCAATAATTCCAAGCATATCCCCCCCCTCCACCAATAAAAAAGGGAGTCACTGAATAAGTGTGACATTTTGCTTCAAAAGTTTAGTTTCTCTTAAACCATTGTTTTCCAAGTGTCAACAATAAGTCTTTATATCAATAAATTTTCAATAGAAGCACCACGAAACCTGCTATGCTGCACACCTAAGCCACTCCCACAGGTTGCCCATGCCTGCACCTGCCCAGTGGCCCCACATGCTGGTGAAATGCAGGTTGCCATTCCCAATCATCACTCCACATCCATATCCATACACATATTAGGTGGTTGTGCCCCCAGATATAATCAGACTGTGACCTGCCTACCTGAGCCACCAAGTGACCTCATTCATTGTTCATTAGGTACTTCCTGGGTACCAGACCCTGTGGAAGATCTTGGGGAGTGAACAGAATGTCGCCACCAATGCCTGCCCTCAGGAACTGGCAATATCGCTGTCAACCTTCTCATACCAGCCTCCATGATACAAACACTTGCTTATCTAGAGCTTGGAAAGTCAATGAGTAAAGCAAGGGCAATTAAGCAAGAAGCCACCTCAGAAATAAATAGAATCAAGTATCTTTGCATGACACATCTTCATTATAAAGCATGTTTATATAAATGGCCTCACAAAAAAATTACCCCTCTTCGGTAGGTGAGGAAATGGACTCAGAGTGGAAGTAACTTGCCCAGGAGAGTTAGTGGCCATCAAAGATGAAGGCCCAGATTTCCCAACTCCCACAAAACCTCTGCCTCTTAAGGGCCATAAGGGCCTCAAAGCAGTGGTAACACCCTGAATATGTATTGACCCTGCTTCTATCACAGCATTATGAGGAGCAAGTCGCTTCATATGAAGGGCTTCCATTTCTCCTCCACTTACTAAAAAGAGATGGAAATTCTGGATCACTCGCCTCACCAGATCCCTGTGAAGATGAATGGTCTAATCATGTTTTGAATAATTAATCATCGGAAAGGCAATATCTTGTTCCTGATGCATCTTTCTCTAAGGTATCCATACACAGGGACCTAAGGGGACGAAGATGATTTATGATGATGATGGCAATGATAACTAGCATGTACTGAGAGCTACTATGTTTTTAAATGCATTATCTCATTTAATCCTCACAAGAATTATATTATATTCTCCCATTTTTCAGATGAGAAAACTAAGTGCCAGCAAGGAGGAGGGACGGCCAAAGTCACAAATCTAGGAAGGAACAGTGATAAGAGCCTAACCCAAGTTGTCTGACTCCAAAGCCTACGTTTTTAATCACTATCTTCATCTTAAAACTTGAGAGTGTTCAGTAATTTAAGTTACAAAACCTAATTTAGCATGCAAACTGCTAGACGCTCCCCTGAGAAGGGAATGTAATAGTATTATCAAGTCCTAGAATGGCCTCCCATATCACAGAGCCACAAATTCAAAAATTAGGGTTCTATTAATGGCAGCCATTTGATAGAACAGAATAAGCTCAGTCTGTAGTTTTGATCAGTGTCCCTTTGGGGCAGAAGGAGGTTAGAGAGGCAGACTCATAAAGCATCTGACACTTTAGGAAGCTTTCATTTGGGTACCCACGTGAATGGGTGCTGCGCCTGGGAGAGCCACTGACTGGACTGAGAAAAGGAGTTGAAATCAGGCCACGAGCCCTCTGTACACCCGGCCACAGGTTTCCCAACCTGAGCTACAGGAGAAGGGAGATTAGCAATTGAAAGGCACAAAGCAGTGGGAGGAAAGAGTCCACTTAGCCCCTCAACATGAGAGGTCTGTTGTCCCACAGAAGCAAAAAAGGACAGAGCACAGCTGCAGGATTCAGATGGGCTTATAGCAGCCCCCTCCTCACTGTCTGACCTGAGCAATTTATTCCCACTGTCCAGAGCTAAGTTTTTACTCATCTACAAAACTAGAATAGGAAATCTGATAAGGCTGCCATCAGGAATAAATGAAGTTATTATGAAGATCTCTTCAAATACCAAGGACTATGTGAATGCTTAGTGGTACAAATAATAATTTCACCACCATCGTAATCATGAACATAACCTTGCTTTTAGGAAGGAGAGAGAATTTTAGGTGCCAGGTGAAATGCTGCCTCTGGAACCAGCTTGTTTACACAAGTGGTGATGCCCTGGTTATTTACAGAGCCACCTAGTATGTACTCTTCGTAACCTGTGGCCTGGCTTGAGGCCAGATGTGCTATATTCAGCTGAGCTCCTGCTCCCCCCTCAGCGCTATCACTAAGCAGAGGCCTTGCCCAGGGCTTTACCTTGCTGTTTTTGCATGGTGGTGAAATCCTCAAAGGTGAGTGTGCGCACAGGGGGTCTCCAAAACGCGTAAGTCTCCATGATGGCTTCCAGTCCGGTTCTGCAGAGAGAAAAGCCAGCAAAGAAAGTTGTAAATAATCCCAAGAAATACACTGAGTTTTTAAAGATCCTGAGGTGGTTTGTCTGACAAGTGGTATATACATAAGCACCAAGAGTATCACCACTGAGGTAAATTAGTCTGGAAGAGCACAAGGTATAGATGACGCTGGATTGCAGGAAAAAGAAATTAACCTAATTCAGATTACTCGCAAGCAAGTCATAAGTGTGATGGAATTTCACTCTGATCTTTCTTCAAAGGAGATTTGGTCTGCATTAAAAAAAACATGTTAAATGTTAAATGTCAAGGTGACTAATATCATGAATAGAGTTGAGCAGAGAGTAGCACTGACTGTTTCTCTAGCACAGGACGATGTCATCATCCTTACCACAATGCATACAGCCTGTCCCAGAGTCAACTCCACCACTGGGTATGTGGAGTCAATGAAATTGTCAAGTTGCTGTGGCTTTAAAGGCTTCTTAGATCAGCAGAGACAAGAAAGGCAATAGAAATAAAAGGAGAGGTAAGCAATCAAATACAGTTGAGTTTCTGTTGTAACAAGAAATACCTACCTGAAGGCAAAGAAAGGGTTTGGTTCCAGAGATTATACCTCGAGCAAAAAGACCAATACATCTCTGCAAATATTTATCTAATATTTTATAATCTAATAATCAAGCTGGTCTTGAGGGTCATTTACTTGGGACTGTCAGATTTCAGGAAACATCGAATATTTTACAAACACATTACTTTAAGGCTTCTGTTTCATTGATATTAAAAACTCCATTAATTGAACCATGTGCACACTGTCTACTTTACCCTTCAATAAATTCTCTGTCATATAGATGAGGTGCTGATGGACATTGTTTTAACATAATTATCCAGGTTATCTGACATATTCTTGCTGATGTTCCATATCCTCAAAACAGAGTATTGGTGGGGGCTTCATTTAAAGCTTTGAATACAACTTCTGATTATTGACTTAATTCTTTAAAACTAACAGCTTCACTTATATTTAAGTGGAGGGAGGGAATGTTCAGGGACTATGGGGAAGGTACAAGAAGGAGGGTAGAAAAGAGTAGGTGGCATAAGTTGTTTCATTGCAAAGTCACTGGAAGGTAACATGGTGCCCCTTCCTGGAAAAGACAAGCTTTCCCTCTTGGGATGAAACTTATACTGCCTGTCCTTCTCCTTAGATAATACATTTCCAGAGTTCTCTTCAGAAGAGTCTTGTGCACCAAGAATAAAGTGACAAGTTTTATTTTGAGTGAGAATAAATATCCTTCCCTTATAAATAACTATAAGATCCCTTGAGGTTCTTCTCAGATGAGCTGCTGATACACTGATTGACTCTTTGTGTTGGAAAATTTCCTCTCTGAACAGGCCTTACTTGCACAGTTAACTTTCTAAAGTCTTCCCTGGAATCTTGGAGGCTTTAAATACACCAATGTTGGCAAAACAAACTCTGTATTTTTAGAAGACGTTGAGAGGAGAGGGTGTTGCATGGTGTTTATTAGCTGTTAATCTGTTAAAAGTAGGAATAGAAGACATGTCCACATAGTCACCCTACATTAATGCTGAATACAGTACATGGAACTATTTGTGGAGAGAAAGTGTCCAGGCCATTAGGGAGTCCAGAATAATAAGGGGATAGGCAGATAAAGCCATGCTGAGCCTTGATGAATATAAGAAATAGATAGGCCAGGCTTAGATCTTACTGCCTTGTTTTGGAATGTTGGCGGCCCACCAGAACATCTTAGGATTCCCTTTAATGGCACAGGAGGCTCACTGCAAATGGCAAGGTCTTTATTGTTCCACCTCCTATTCAATTCTTCCCAGGAACATGTACCAGTGGTGGGGACAAAATATCAGCTCAAGGACAAAGAACAGTCCCTTCTCATTTCATCATAAAGTGATAGAAGACTGTGAAGTAGCAATAATACACTGATAAACTGCCAGTATCATATTTATTAAAGAAATAGAAATGAACTTTGATTTCATTTTCATAACAGGCAAAAAGACTGTGGTAAGGTATTAATAATTTTATTTAAGTAGTAAACTCTTTATAGGATAGTAACCATTTATCCAAATCTAAAATCCAACTGAAAGACTGAGTTATAGAATCATAGATTGAAAAATTGGGAAGGATCTTGAGTGTCATCTACTACTACTTCCTATGATACCATCTTGGATGGTTATACAACCTCTGTTGGAGTATTTCACAAGGAAAAGATTCAGTTTTTTGACATATCTGTTAGAAAGTTCTTTCTGACCTTGGGCTGAAATCTCTGGTGTAACTTTTACCCTCTGGTTCCATTACCAATGGGTAAATGGGGAGAGTGCCAGACATTTTCCACATCCTCATCAGGAAGACCTTCCTTGGCTGTTAAGAATGTAATGTATGACATGCCACATATGGACACACTCATGGTCCATCCAGTCCAGAAGTCTGTCACAACAAGGGTCATTTTGGTGGTGAAGTTGTGGGGGAGGGGTTATGACTACCAAAAAATAATGGTTAAGACCACACATTCCTAACCACCCTTTACTAATCTACTGTGGATCCATCTCTTACAGATTTATCCTAGACTCTTACTGAATCTATTCATATTTTCAGAGTATATCTCTTTTTAGAAAAATTAATCCTATTTGTTTACTATATGCCACAACTTATTTGTCCTCAAACTCCATTAAGCTTCATTGGGTAGATCTAATTGTTAGAAAGTACTAGTTCTATATATCAGGATTTGGTGAAGTGTCATGGCAAGATAAGTATTAGATAATTCACCTCTCTCCACCACTAGCATGTCTTCGAATCCCAGGTTTTTCTGTGTCCCAGTGCTTAGGACAATGCTTGTTACATGACAAGATCTCAAGTGATATGCTTTGAATTAATAAGGAAATGAATGAATTTCCACCTTGTGTTTTATTACTGAGTCATTATTTCAGGAACTTTAACCAGCATTCATTTTTCTAAGCCTAAAATTTAGGAAAACAACTTGATATAAAAATCAAGACTCTGAAGACTTGGGAATTATTTCTATAGTTGTTTGTGCCTTTCTTGACTCACGTCTCAGAGAAGTTTCAGTTTTCCTTTGGTTTCTTCCGTTCTGGTCATGGAATTTCCGACCTTCAACAGAGTCTGAGTCCCCAGCAGAGACCAGTCATTTCTACCCTCATCTTCTCTTACAAGAGTCCTTGCCAACTCCCCATTAACATTTTAGATAGCCACTTGGATATCTATTCAAAGATTATCCTGAGCAACACATTGTTTACTTATTCATCATCGTTCTACCTTACTTTTGTAAAATTTTATCTCAAGGTTCTTAAAAGTGAATTCATCATCTAACATATTAAAAACGTGGTCTTAGGTAACCACATGTTATTAACATGTTCCACATGGTGGGCCTCTTGGGTCTGTTGCACATCAGAGACCTGATGTCATCTTTGAGGTTTCCAGTCAGAGACGATCAAATTGGCAAGAGTCCTCCTCTTGCTTACTTTTCCCTGTTTGCTCCAGTGACAACAGAGGCCGTATCTAAACCCTCTTTGTTCAGTCCTTTGGCTGTTAGCACTTCTCTGATTTCCAGGCCTCTTCTCTTTAGACTTTTCAGTCTGCTCACTGGCCAAACCGACAGAATGTGCTGAAGAGGAGGGAGAAAAGGAAGGAGAGGAAGAAAGCCAAAGAGCTCTTTTGCAAATTGATGATGCCTTGAGATCAACTGATTGGGAAAAATAGCCAGACTGTAAAGAAGGTCTTCCAACCTTCTCATTCAAAAAAAAAAAAAAAAAAAATGTGGGACTATCCCTTTAAGGTTCAGCAAATATTTGAAAATTATAACAACAATTACAACTACATTCACCAACCTATTAGGCAGCACACCAAGGCATAGTTTCTGCTTTTTATTTGTCTTGAGATAGAGAGTTGTTTTTCATGTTTCTTCCATTTACTTTTTTCTGTAGTTCTGACTTTTGACTCTTCCCCATACTATTTGCTGGTGATACTGGTAACAAAGGGAACATATGCTAGGGATTGATAAGGCCAACAGTCATCTCTCAACAGAAGATAGTCAAGGGCTAAGGGAAGTCTACGGAGATGGGGGCTTAAAGTCATAAAGGAGTTACTCAACCAGCAAAACAATTATGTGCTAGGTTCAGGAGATACAAAGGCAAAAAAAACTCCACACAGTCTTTACCCTTTAAGAGTGTCCTATTCAATAAAAAGAGAACAACATGTAAATGACTAATTTCTGAACTGTGTGATAAATGCTACATTGGAGATGTGTAGAAGATGCCATGGAGCACTGAGCAAGAAGTTCTTAATACATCTAGAAAGCTCAGGGAAGATTCCATAAAAGGCCAGTTATTTAAGCTTAACATTAAAGGGTACCCAGCAGTTTGCCACACAAACAAGAGGCAGAAAGAGCTTTCCTAGTAGAGTTAACAGTATATGCAAAGACTTGGAGGTGTGAAAGAGAAGGCAAGTTTTGGGAACTGAAAATAGTTCAGAGAGACTGGAGCTCTGGGTGCAAAATGAGGACACCATGGATATTTATTCCATGTTAGGTGCTTGGATTTTATCCCATGGATAGTACTGTGCCTCTGATCTCCTTTCTTTTCTCTTCCTTCCAGCATTTGAGAAAATGCAAAGCCAGAATATACTGTTCTTCAGATCTAATTACCATAGCTCAACTTTCTAATCCTTTTTCTTAGACTGTCCTTCGTCCCCTGAGGTGAGCTCAAACTTTCCACACATCCTTCTCCTTCACTGGATCTGGAATCGGTTCCTCCATCTAAGTTTCTCAGGGTATTTGTTGTCTGGGGATATTCTAAAAGAGGTCTACACATTGGCCAAAAAAACAAGCCATCATTAAAAACTTGGCTTCAGATGGTACAATAAGCACATACACATGATGAATTGGCTGTCATTATGTGCCTTACAATGGTTTGAAAGAACTGGTGTCCAATGGACAGATGCTTGGAGTAGAGTTAAAATTGTTCCTTAGCCAGTGATTCCCAACTTGGGAACCCTGTCCCTGCTTAGAGTCTGAATAGGTAGCAACAGCAGTCCATAAGGAGTTTTCACTGCCTCAAGAAGTACAATAAAAACCCATGATAACATAAAGCAGGCTAACTAAAATATTAAGTTCCTTAGCATCTTACTAGAATGGTCTAACTTTAGTTTGGTAATACTAAATCACACGAGGGGCAGGTTAGCACAGTGGTTAAAAGCACAAACTCTGGAGCCAGACTGCCTGGGTTCACACTGAACCCTGATGCTCACGAGTGCACCTTGGCTGAGTTAGATACCTCTTCATGCCTAAGTCTCTCTACCTGTAAAATGGAGATAATGACACTACTCCCTCCTGATTATTGATTAAAGACAATATTGATTAAAGACAAAATATATCAAAATGAAAGAAAATACAATGAAACCCTGAGGACCACTGGTTTAACTTAAGCAAAAGAAATCCCACCGTCTGCTTAGGTTGTGACCTGTAACAGGAGAAAACATTCTTGCTTCACTGGAATTCAAAGCTTTGTCAGCCCTCTGGCTCTGGATTGAATGTGGAGGGACCTGTATGTTACCTAATTCCATTTCTCATCCTCTCCTCAAAAAACTGAAAACGTGTCCCTCAAACCTCTGTAGGCCTCATTATCTTGCAGATATTTCAGACTCCAATATGTTAGCCATTAAAAAGACGTCACTCTGTCAGATGACACCATCACTGGGCAAGAGCCATAGATAATAAAACAACTGCCAACTTTCCCTGGCAAACCCACATGGACAAAAGGACAATGGTGGAAAAGGTTCATGACAGAAGAGGGAGAACAAATAACAAGACAGAGAAAAATGTTAAATACTGGCTGAAAGACCATAAGCCAGGGGACAGGATAAACAGCTATGGCCTGGGTGAATAGGAGCAGTCTGCCAGGATGCTGCTGCCAGAGTCCAGTACAGGGCCAGCTACCTTGAACTGTAAATGCAGCAGTGCCTGAGAGGAAGTCTAGCACTGATTACGTCCATAGATCTGCTCAATGGCACCTGCGCCAGGGATAACAAAAGAGTATGCAAAATCTACAGGGCTAGTAAGATTGCCGGGAAAGAGCAGGATGAGACTGGCTGGAAAAATATAGCCAATGGCTCTAGGGAGAACAAATTAAAATATAGAAAATGGATGTGAGGGAGAGACTTACAAAGTAGCACTGGTTGAAAGAAGGCAAGTAAGTGGTCAGCTCATTAGCTATAACCTTCCTACGTGAGCCTTCAAGAGTGACAGGGAACTAGTTGTGGACAAGGACAAGGTTGTCTGCTGACTGGCAAGCTGTGCTCAACAGAAGAGAGTGAAGTCATTCTCTAGATGCTGTCATTTGCTGGATCTGCCAATTCTGAAAGCTAGTACCTCACTGTAGACAGTTTTACTATCAGCGAAATGGGAAACACTGTACTAACACCAATCAACTCGGAGGTAAAATGGACCACTTGGACCACAGAAACCATATGAAACCATTATTACTATCATTTGCAGACTTACGATTTGAATGCCTAGAAACAAATATATAAGGCTGAACTGTATGAAATTGCTGATATTTTACCATTTTTGACCTACAAATATAGTAATTTCATCTATTCAGCTTAATAGGTAGATAAGGGTGTAGACAAGACTTGAGATACTCTGTTAAACAGAGAACTCTAACAGATTTTAACTGAGATCCCCCGGCACCCTTCCTCCCCCAACTCCCAAAGAAAAGCTGTTCCTTTTGGATCTAAGCAAAGATAAACTGGCCATAGGGCTAAGTTCTAGCTGACTTTTCCTTTTTCCTCTGTTCACTTTAGGATATCTAATTCCTTATTTTACCATCCTCTTTCTGGCTGCACATTCATCCTTATTGGGTGTTGTGAGGAAGGGCTAGGCCCTGACAGGGGTTCCTGTCTGTCCCCAAAGGAGGTGGTCCTTCACTCTATGAACATGGCCTTGGGACAACAGCTGCTTAAGAGGGGGTCACAGGAAAATTCCTCACTTCCTAATATTCTCCCCACCACCAGTGGAGATTCCTTCCTTTGGGTTAAGGGTCAGCCTCGTTATGCGTTCTCTTCCAGCAAGCAAATACATCCATTCCCATAATGCAGTTAATGGCTCCATTTTTAGATCACCATCCTCTGAAACATATGTAAAGAGACACTAGGCACCAAGGACAGCCGCCAGCCACATTCCCAGCAAAGAGCACTGCGAGCTGGAAACACTGAAAATTAGCTCAGACGCAGATTGCCTCCTACACTTCATCCTGCGGGCCCTATTGGTTTTTCAGTGAGGGGCAACCTATTAAAACTACTTACTCATGTAAGCCAACCTCCCCATGGTACAGAGCCTGCCACTGGCTCCTTTCCCACAGTTCTTAAGTCGTGGAATTTGAGTCTCCTGGTTCAAGCCTCCAAGGGTGGACTCCAATAGAAAAAGAAACGCCCTCCTAAAAAGCTGCACCAACTCCCTGGACTACAGAAGGGCCGCTCCACCTGGGACCTATTGTGGGACCAAGAGCAGTGGTTTCTGGGATGCCATGTCAGCCAGGAGAATCTGGAACAAACCATGTCACATGGGACAGTGCCCGCTGCAGTTGTCTTAGATGCACTGGAGGCTGGGAGGAAGGGTAAAGCCCAAGGTCAAAGATGGGATGGAGGCTGCTGACACAGGAGAACCCAGAGTCATGCCCTCCATGGCACTTTGAAAACAAGTTCATAGAATCTCTCACTCCCCAGACAGATCATAATTTTAATCCTCTCCTTTTTATGTATGTGTTTGCTTTGGAGGAAGGCCCTGGGAATTATATAAAATTTCCCAAGCTGACTTGGGCTTTCTGTAAAATCTTGGCAGCCACTCCTAATAGGGACAAGGCTTTCACATTAGATGTGGGGTGAGAGACCCACAGAGTCCTCTTTCCTTCTGGTCCCCTGGCTGTCCCCTTTAAAGTGCAAGGATTTTGCAGTGGTAATGCTCCCTCTAGCTGAGCACGATGGGCTCTCTGGACATGTGGACAGATGTACCTCCCAAGGCTGCTTTTTGACTACGAGACTTAGTGCAAAGACTCTTGTTTCTCTTCAGCTTCCGGACCTGTCTCTTTTCCTTGGGACCTGCTGCACACTGGGGTGGCCACCCCCAAAGATGTAATTTTACCTCTCAGTTTGCTACTGAGTGACCTTTCTCAACCAAACCTCACTATGCTTGGGCTCAGCCTCTGGGACCCCTTCTTTCCTGAGGCGCACAGACTCTGAAACTTGCTGGATGTCTTCCTCCAGGGAGCTGGGCAGCACCGACACAGCCCCACTGTCCAGAGCCAGCTCAGACGGCCTGAAGAGTATGTGTGTCTAATCTACAATTCGGCTAACTCAGTGTTTTACAGCAGCAGTTCATCTCAGATTTGAATCAAAATTGACCTTAGTCTTTCAAAACTAAGCCTACTTGTAGATTCACTCTTTCTTCCCTTCTTAGTTGGTGTCCAAAACTAGCTCCCCATTGTTGCTCTACCTGACTTACCCTTGGTTGGGGTAAGACTTCTTACTCTAGAGTTCCTACTTTTTAATTTCTCTACCACTCATCCACTCTGTTTACAGTTTTGTAACTAAATGAACAATTATTCTTTTACTCTGTATGGCACTATAGGAAAAAATCTAAGAATAGAAACCTGAAAAAGGTCCAGCTGCAGTCTTCAAGGAGCTTACATTCTAGCAGGGGGCAGAGCCCAAGAACACAGATCACAAGACAAAATATTATCTCAGCTGAGGAAATCTATTTTCCCCCAGGACCAGGAAGGTGTTACTGTCTTTTCCAGGTAGGAGAAATCTCCCAGAGGTAATGCTGGCTATTGCGCCCTGGGGCTGGGCCTGATTAAAGGTAAACATATAGTGACCCTCCCCGCAACAAAGCCAGATTGGGCCACATAATTTATGAGAAATCTAGAAGGAGGAATAATTTAGAAGCAAACATAATTTCCCTCCCCTTGCAGAGACAATGCCTAAAAGCAAAACTGTCAGGGTCTCCACTCTGAAAGGATCAGCTGTCTACTACTCTTCCCCACAACATGAACACACATATACTCACACAAACACATACACATATACTTCAGTGTAGACTTCTAATCAGGGACATAATTACATGGGAATGAAAAGCAGCAGCTCCATAAGTAAAGCCGGAAGGGTGGTGAGCTTCTCCCATGGAAGAGTGTGAATGACACTTCCTAAAGAAGCAGGGAGAACTATGACAGGCTCGGATGATGGTGACCTCACAGGGCTGACACTGTGGACCCAACTGTGGGTCCTGCTGGGGTTCTGGAAGGCCCAGTGAATATCATCTCTTGTCCTCATTTGAACCCAGAATAAATTCTAGAAAGACCCAGGAGCCTGATGCAGTAGAGACCAGAATACCAGTTTTACTATTGATAAAGCTGTCTGGAGACTGTGGCATAGGGGTGAAGGATGAATGAGTAGACTAGAACTCCCCTGAAATAAGCTGACTCCCCAAAACTGCAGGCCTCCTCTGTTGGGCTTACCACACAATGGAAAGAAGCCAGAATGCACAATCTCTGCAGGCAAGCAGGTCCTGAAGAGTTCCTTCTCCCAGACCTAGCAATCAGATCAGTCACTCTGGTCCCCATCGAGGTGAAGGAGAATGTGATGGGGCTGGAAGCAAGGAGTACTTCTCCATGGATATGTCTTTACATTAAAATATGAAGAATGGGAACTAAGTATCCTCACTACAGCTCCCTCAAGTTCTTCTCTACTCTCGGAGGACATTGCTGTCAGCCCAGGCTGCACTCTGACAGCACTGCAACGAGAGGCTTATGGGCGGAGAGAGATTCACGAGAGGCATTTAAAAAGAGTGTAGTGGGTGTCTGTGTTCCCCGCATCTTTCCTCTCATGCTCCTCCCTTCCTGAGCCTCTGGATCACACTGGGATGGATTGAGAGTGACAAACCTGAACATGTTTTGGTTTGAGGTTTGGCAAATTCTGTAAATCCAAAGTATCCCACAAATGTTTTGTGTTCTGCGAAACCAAAAAACACTGGCCAAGCACTTTCCCCCTTAATTTTTAAGCCCATGTGTTTTTAAAGGAAATGTAATCCGTATGTTTTGGGCACATTTATATGCAACTCATCAAACCATGCTCTTCTGTGTGAGTCATTTGATGTCTAAAATGCATGGGGAAGATCATAGATTTATAAGAACTCTGTTAGCACAAGAAGGGCAATAGATGAAGCACTGGCTGGAAGGTGATGAACCGGATTCGGGTGTCAGCACAGAACCACCAGTTCCTAGAAGATTTATAAATAGTCTTCTATATCCTCATCCATCAATCGTTCCCATCTGCAAACTGGCATTCATAATTCTTGCCCTTATCAGATCCTGCAGGCAGCTAGAAAGAATTGAAGTGTGACTATCAGGTAATTTTGAACTTTTTAAAGAGAAAACACAAGAGCCTCTGTACTTGCCCCAACAAGTTTGTTTTAATTTAGCTTCCCAGAGCACTGGAGGATGAAAATGGCTCCTACCGTTAAAAATTCATCCTTGCCCCATCGTCAGACAGGTGACTTCAGTGTCATTATATCATAGTTTTACCTCTAGGGAAGTTCAGCCTGACTTCTGTCCTCTACTAGGGCACCCCTCCTTTACAGGGGTGTAGAAAGTAGATGATAAAGTCATGGGGAAGAGTCTACAGACAGGCAGAGAATATACAGGTTGTTTTATTTGAAAAGAGAAGGTTCTGGGTAGTTGAGTACTATCTTGAAGTAGATAAAGGGTTTTTAGAGGAAGAGTTCTATTCTCCACATCTGTGGAGGATAAAATCAGTCAAGTTTAAACTGTTTGCATGATAGAGCACAATGTGCATGGGCTTTGAAGTCAGGCGAACTTGGGTTTTAATCCCTGCTCCAGCTCTACTGTGTGACACTAGGAAAGCTGCTTAAGCTCTCTGAGCCTCAGTTTCTTCATTTGTAAAATACAGGTTGTTTTGAAGATTAGAAAGAATGCAAGTAAAAGGTCTGGAACACACATAACGTCTATAATTACTAATATTACTTAAAATAGGCTGCAGGTTTTAATAGGACATAACGAAGAATTTCCACGCTATCAGAAAAATAAATAAATAAAGCATTGAAATCGGCTAATAAGGATTCACAGTTCTTCTTTCCTGGAGTCCTTACAAAGAACAGCAGCCCACCAGGCAGGACAGACAAATAACTGTCTGTCTTGAGCAGTAAGACATTCATCAGCCTTAGGCAGACACACGCCAGGGCCAAAGGATGCGTCAAGGTGTCATCACAACTTCCTAGCCAGAGGCAAATGCTTCAAGACACATGGTCTTATTCTTTTTTTTTTTTAAAGATTTTATTTATTTATTTTCCCCCCAAAAGCCCCAGTAGATAGTTGCATGTCATAGCTGCACATCCTTCTAGTTGCTGTATGTGGGACATGGCCTCAGCATGACTGGAGAAGCGGTGCGCCGGTGCGCGCCCGGGATCCGAACCCGGGCCGCCAGCAGCGGAGCGCACGCACTTAACCGCTAAGCCACGGGGCCGGCCCCATGGTCTTATTCTTAAGATTATGGTGTGGCTCCAATTCCCAGAGCATAGCTGTCATGCTGATCAACACAGCCTAACCATCCCAATTTTCTGTTCTAGGTCATGCCTCTGAAAAACAAGGACTCCAATGGGAAAAAAGTAAAGAAAAAAGAAGACAATCTTTGGAATGCCAAGAAGAAAATAAACAAATACTAAATGCCACTAGAGAGGGAAGGAAGGAAGGAAGGAAGGGAGGGAGGGAGGGAGGGAGGAAGGGAGGCGGGGGGGGGGGGGGGGGAGGCAGGAAAAGAAAGTAATTGAATAACTAAAGCCAGTAGGGTTGGATCCTGGAGACAGTTGGGTCTAGAGCAGAAATTCTTAACTTTTGGTAATGAACGTTTTTGAAAATCTTAAGAAGGCTATAGACCTCTCCCCAGAAGAATGCACACCTGATCATCCACACACAATTTTCCTTACAATATCTAGGAACTCACAGAACCCCTGAAATCCATCCACGGACTCCAAGCTAACGATCTTAAATACTCTAGAGGCTTCTTTATGAAAGGCCAGCTTCTATTTGGAGCTCCTTATTACTAACAAGGTCCTCAATAAGCCCAGAATGCAAAGCCTGAAAAGAAGGCAACAGGAAACAGCTTACAGGCATGTTCCATGACCCGGACAGGGAATATAAACTAATCGGGAGGAAGAGAACCATCTATCTGAAATGGGAGGAATTCATTCTTCATTGGCTAAATTTTGAACACTAAGGCCTTTGTCTTATTTTGAACAAAGAATCATTAAACAGGAAAGCATTTCAGGGCCAGCCCAGTAGCGTAGTGGTGAAGTTCGTGTACTCTGCTTCCGTGGCCTGAGGTTCACAGGTTCGGATCCCGGGCACAGACCAAAGCACCGCTTGTCAAGCCATGCTGTGGCAGCGTCCCATATAAAGTAGAGGACAATGGGCACAGGTGTTAGCCTGGGGCCGATCCTCCTCAGCAAAAAGAGGAGGATTGGCAACGGATGTTAGCTCAGAGCTAATCCTCCTCGCAAAAAAAAAAAAAAAACCAACAAACCAGGAAAGCATTTGGCCTGGAGTACATATGCCTGCCTTCTAGTGTGGCTATACCACCAACTAGTTGCTTGACTTCTATCATATTACTCAATTTCATCATCTTCAAACTAGAAGTCTAAGTGAATTTTACTTTACTCAATAGGTGTTACCTTAAAAAATTCTGAGGTAAATAAAATTTTATAGAAATTTAAATATATTTTAAATATATGATAAGAGTTTCATAAAGAAGTGCTTTCATAAAATATTTTGGAGAGGATATGATCACCACGACTGATTTTTAGCATAAATCTGGGTTCTAATATAATGTGCTACATAGTTCATGAAGTGATTCTAAATATAATACTGGATAGTTTATCTGAAAACTCTTGCAGAGAAAATAGCAAAGATAACTCCTGACAATCTGTGTCATTCAGATGTAGAGAAATGCCCCCAAATTAGGAAAATATCTGAACACTAAAGTAAATAGTTATTGCAAAGCCTACACACTTTATGAGACACACGTCATATTTGCTGTTTCAGTAGGGTTTATGTAAAATGAAATTTTATGATTGAATAACCTGAGATATATCTGCTTTCTCTGGCAATTTCAGCTCTCTCCTAACTCTCTGTAGATAATAGATTTTAATTTTATATAGGAAGGGTGAGTTAGGAAGGATTAGGAAGAAGCAGAATTAACCAGAAAAACACCACAGTCTCTAAGGCCATTTACAACAGGAGCAAATAGTCCTACAAACTTCAGCAATTCCTAAGAGTTTCATCATATAACAACCTAATCATTATGATAATGTTGGGTCATCAAGAAAGGTAGCACTCTATAAACTTTCTTTATTTTTATTTATTTATTTTGTGAGGAAGATCAGCCCCGACCCAACATCCGATGCCAATCCTCCTCTTCTTACTGAGGAAGATTGGCTCTGGGCTAACATCCGTGCCCATTTTCCTCTACTTTATATGGGATGCTGCCACAGCATGGCTTGACAAGTGGTGCATCTGTGCGCGCCCAGGATCCGAACCTGCGAACCCCAGGCCACCGAAGCAGAGAGCCCACACTTAACCACTGTGCCACCAGGCCGCCCCCTAAACTTTCTTTATTAAAGCAGGAAACATCTAATATATTTTGGTAGTATTTCCTAGGAGAAAAATGGTTAATTTTTAACAAAGTTTTAGCTCTTAAAGGTAATAATTTTCTGAAAAATTTTATTTGTCCACAACTCCTTGTTTCCTGATAATGGAAAATACATGAGATATCACACCTACAGATACTTACCAGAAAAGGTAGCAATCTTTTGATGATAATAAATCACCATAAATTTTGTTTTAAGTGACTGAACTACCAAGTATGGTGTAGAGAGAAAAACACCATGAGGGATTTGATCTGGTGATTTACAATGTGTTAACAAAAAATTTGGATGATTCAACCTTTTGGGAGCAGCTTTTTGATTCTTGGATAAGCTATCCATTTCTCTTTGCCTGAGTTAGCACAGTGGCATAGCATGCCAGTAGTTTCCAAAAAGCAGGAGCCAAAAGTGACCAATGGGACATGGGGGGAATAATGTCACATAGAAAAGAAATTCAGTGAGTCTCTTTCCCAATTATTCTCACCTGTTTCTTCCAGAATCTCTAAATCCTTTAGCAAAAGGGTTTCGGTCAATTTTTAATCTGGTGATCTGGAAAAAAACAAAAAAGCATGAATTGTATGTACATTAACTGACTTCTTTTTTGGTTGCTCCTAGAAAATTAACAAAAATCACTCTGTTAATAACAGTTGTTGTTTTTATTTAGTTTCCTTTTAGTCTTAGATTTAAATTGAAGTTGATATAGGACTTGGCCTGGCACACAGATGTCTGACCCACCTAACACACTTCTCCCCAAAAACCAAGGTTTTCCCAGTATGTGACTCTGTAAACTCTTTTCTGCTCACATTTCTTGCCCCAAAATGGTAATAAATCACTTGCCTCGACAAACAAAGGCATCAAAATGGAAAACTGGGCAATGGTCAGGTCCATGGTATGTGACACACAGGAGGCACTTGAAAAGCACTTGTTGAATGAATGAGTAAATAAATGAGTGAGCAAGTGAGTCAGTTAATAATGAATGAATAGATTCAGTCAATCCAATCAGGTGGAATCAGACCACCAGACAACCTGCCTCAGCCTGAAAGAACCAAATAATTGCCTGCATTTCCCATTTCACTTAAGTTGTGCCTTCCCTGCCACTAGAGAATGTTCACTGAGTGACCTATGATGGTCTTCTAAAAGACAAAAAAAGTAGTTAGACTTGTGTCAAGATTGCATGCAAAGGAAAATCTACAAACACGGGACTGGATGGGGCAGAGTGCAGTGCATCTCATCCAGTCTCCAAGACTTACAAGCAAATCAGAAGAAACAAAGATGCAGCTTCACAAGGCTAGCCAAACCCAATGCAAACAATTGTGTGACCCAGGTTGGATGGGTCCTGAGGACTCATCTGGTTCAATCTCCACTCAGTGAACAAGTCCCCCTCCATTGTACCCTATTAAGTCCCCTCAAACTCTGCAGTGGTTGTATATATTACCCTCATGCCTCCAGACTAGAACAAGCCTGACCAACAAATTCCATATGTGCTCTTGTGTTTCCACTTTCAGCCTTGGTCATGGGAGGCATTTTGATACCTTCGTGTCTGAACCAGATGTTAATGACTCACTACATTCAAACAATAGAGACTTAGGAGTGGGGGCTAGGGAGCTCAGGAAAGGAGGGAAGTCACTTTCAACAGAAGGTAATTCTAGAAATAAGGGAATCTCATTATTTAAGACCATCTTCTCACTTCTGAACATTGCAGAACTTATCACTAGGACGGCTAAAGTTGTTTCCTATGTCGCAAATCTTTCCAAGTCCCTCTTCCGTCTCACTTCGTCAGAATGGAATTTCCCAAAGCCACAGTCTTTAAAGGTCTTTAAAATGCAATGTGAGATTCAGACAAACAGACTCTGACTTGAAAGTACCAAAGTTATTTTTTTTCCCTAAATATTCCTTGCCTCTAGAATGACACACTAATAATGTAGCACTAATAATGGAGCAAAAGCAATTTTACATCTATTTTATAGACCAGAGCAGGAGCCTGAAGCTTTGGCTTTCTAAAGTCTAGTGTCTGCCCTGTGAATATTGTATTAAGTTTAAAGACTGTCATTGCTTTTCTGTTTTTGACTTAAAATCAGTTCTTTCTTCCTCCATAATCCACAGCAATAAACCACACACCATATTTTCTTTTCAAGTTGGGGTTATAATATTTTATTTTGTCTTTCAAGTTGGCTTATCCTGTTCGACTCATTTATGATAGGGGTTTCTGATATATGATTGTGCTGCCATGTTTGGGGGCCTCCACAGACTCCTGTAAATATAACGACACTCTCTTTCATGGGCCTGGGAGAAATAGTTGAAAATCTGTTTCCCACAGCTCACTGGAGCTCAGGCCATGGGGTGTGCATGGAGATTTAATAGACAAATGCCAGCAAATGTTAGGAAAAACAACACCTCTATACATGTTTCAAAGCTTTTAATGTGAGATTTGGAAAGCTTTATGAAGAGTGTGGTTGTGCTGCTCATTAGTTATTTATTATCAAGTGCCTTTTGTGTGCAAAGCAACGTGACAGGTAGCACAGGTGACAGAGTGGTGTACAGTCAGTGTATGGCTGTGTATTATCCATCTCCCACCCCCAAGAAGCTGATAATCTAGAAGACAAAAGCAGACATATACACTACTAATTACAATATAAAACATAGAGTGATATAGTTTGCAATAAAGGCAACGTGCCATGAGAGCTTAAAGGAAGTAGCAATTATTCCAAGTTGAAGGGCTCTGAGGTTTTGCCTTTGAGGTAGCACGTGAGCTAGGCCTTGAAGGATGTGTAGGATTTTAATGAAAAAATGCAAGAAGGGGAGAAAGGAACAAGGGAAGCATTTCATAAGAAAGATTTTATGCAAGCCAGAGCATCAAAGTGGGAAAGAATGAAGTATATTCAAGAAACAAGGAGGAGTCCCATCTGACCAGAGCACAGGGTATGGGAAGAGCAGCAGCGAGACAGCAGGCTAGAGGGGCTGGCCTGAAAGCCTTTATGACCCTGCTTAGGCATTTAGATACCTTATAGGTGGAAGAGAGCAATTTTAACTATATAAACCAAATTATGATCCCAGTTAAAGCTTGTGCTGACAACTTTGGCTATGTCTACAAATACCAAGGGTAACAAGGACGATACTTTGGAGGAGTACACCAATGTATTCCCAACTTCAATAATCCTTAGTTTCTAATAGTCCCATGGTACAACAGCCAGCCTGGTAGATTCAGATCTTATGGGTGTCTTTTGTAGTATAGAAAGGGATGCAAATGACAGCTAGGCCATAAAGCTTGCTGTCCTATGGAAGACAGGAATGTGATATAAGGTGAATTCTCATCAGGTAGAAAAAGAAGTAAAAAATCCTCCCCTTCCACCTCCATAGAGTATGAGAAACAAGGAGATAGACAACGGGGAAGAAAGCAGTCAGATTTACATTGCCTTAGCTCCCCCACTCAAACCAAAATCTAGGGGTGAGGGTGGGGAGACTCAGAGGAAACTGGCAGGTGACCTCCACACACACATGGGGCTGGCTGCATCAAAGTAAAGATGCTGCCTGGTCCGATGAAGCAAGAAGAAGACTGAGTTAGCACCTCAGGGCCTCCCATGGCCCTTCTGTGGTGGGTCAGGGACCAAGAGGTCCTCACATGCCATGGTGATGAAGGCAGGGTGACACTAACACAGAGGTGCTACAGCCTAGGCAGGAGCCAAACAGAGAAACTGGATGCGACCTGAGGTGGGCCTGAGCCAGCCAGGGAGGCCCAGGAGGCCCTGACTGAGGAAAGAACACAAGTCTCCTATCAGAGGAGCACATCACCCAAGGGACCCAAAGACTCGACCAGATCTGTTCCCTACAGCAAAGACCAGTGAGGCCCAAAGAATAGCACCAGTACCCATAGCAACCATGATGAGGACTCATAAACCCCGCCACCTCCACCCCTGCACACACACGATACATCTAGAGGCCATCTGGAGTAGCAGGGGAGGCGAAGGAAATCTGGGGTCAAAAACTAAATCTTTACTCAAAATAAATAGATCAAGTTACATGAAGGAATATTTAACCCAAAATAGAACTGGAACGTTTACATTTCCCCCTAACCTGTCCCAATACAGAGGTCAGAGCTTTTTAGCAAAATCAGCTACAGAAAATTATATAAATGATATATATGTTATCTATAATATGTGTGTATATATATATGTTGTCTATAATATTTTTATGTATAATATATATGTTAGGCATATTTATATATGGCATACGTATATATGAGAGAGATGTATATCGCATATTTGAGTAGTTAATTTTCAACTCTATTCCACAATTATATTTATCAATTGGACCCAAATATGGCTGTCTATCTCCACCTTCCCACCTTAGACCAGGTCACCATCATCTTTTGACTAAACTACTCTAAATAACCTTCAAGCTGACCTCCCTTCTCCTGCTCTTGTGCCTGTCCAATCTCCTCCACACAGCGACCAAAATGAACTCTGCTAACACATAATTGGATCATGTCATTCTCTTCAGTGGCTACCACTGTACTCAGAATTCAATCTAAACTCCTTGCCTGGCCTTGCAGGCCAGCATGTCCTGGCTGCTGCCTACCTCTGCAGCCCCCGCACTCCTCTGCCCCTGGTCCACAGGCTGCAGCCACACTGAGCTGTTCTCAGTGCTGGAATGTGCCAAGCTCTTTCCCTGTTCAGGCCCCTCCGACTCATTCTACACACAAACAAAAATATTCTTCTCTCTACTCTTCCCATAGCTGATTCCTCATCCTAAGTCTCAGTCTAGATGTTATCTCCTGAGAGGTCTTCCTTGATCATCCCTCCAAAATAGGACACTCTGCTACTCTCCTAAACTGCACCCTCTTTAATTCCATCTGTGCTCTTAACTCAGTTGGTAATTATACATTTACTTTGTTGTTTACATATTTAATATCTCTCTCTCCCCCTGGACTACAGGTAGGAACCACATCTATTTTATAGACCATTTTATCAGACAGAACCTAGTATGACATGCTATTCACGCTCAATGAATACTTGTTCAGTGAATGAGTGAGTGAGTGAGTGAATGAATAAATGAATGATGATGTAGGAAACAAGGATCACCAGTTCCAAAGCCATAACAAGCCTTAGAGAATACAGAACAAACAACTCCCTCAATCCTATTTGCTTTCTCTGCAGACATTACAGACAAAAGTCTTAAACGTCCTTCCAGTCAGAACAAGGTCCATTAGTAACTTTGTGCGTAGCCAAAGCTATTCCACAGCAGTCATATTCAAACTTGGTCCAATGATAATGAGGAGATGTGGAAAATTCAGAGGTTGTGGGAGCATTTTTCTTCACTGATTTTATTTCCATAACCTTTTACTGATTTGTGTAGTCTGAGTTATTGAAGACTGTGGCACATAAGGGGGTGGTTGCTTGCTTGCCACCATTAATTTTAATCATTTTCACTGACTTTTTTGCCTAGTAACATAGAGGCAGTTAATAAATGAGGTATAGCTCACAATGCACAGTGCAGACATAACAGCACAACCTACAAAGAAGATGAAACTTGAATATCGTGAGTATGATTTTACAGTACCAAGGCTGAAAGGGACTTCTCTTATTAACACTCTCTTAGTTATTCTTATTTTTTTACCATTTTGCTTGAAAGGTGTTCCATTGGGATAAAAAAATGAAAAAGAAAAAAGCCCAGCCCCTATGAAAAAAAAAATTCTGCACTGATTTGATTGGAAAGTTAGAGCAAAACTGGCTCAATAGTTTAGGACATAATGAGCGGTTCAGAAATCCTATTGGATTTGGTTACACAAATCTGGCTGTGGTTTCAGACTTCCTATCTGGTGCATGTAGCCAAATCTCATCAAGAAATAAGACTGTGTTACCTGAGGAGAACAGGGCTGTGTCTTTGTGAAATTTAGTTTCCTGCTTGGAAAAAAATATCAAGGTTCAGCAGTCTTTTTCCCTTAGAGAAGACAAAGACTCTGCAATGGAAATTTCCTGCTAATTCCATGAGGACATGTTGGCGTCAGCCTCTTCCAAGAAAAAGCATAAAGTGTAGAGTCGCCTTTATTTCCACCTCTACCACCTTATTCTTGATGATGAGATTCTGGGCATAGTGTACCTTCCTCTCTGCTGTAGGCCTGCCAAGTTGGCACTCTGAGAGCAAATAATAGTAATAATAACTTCAGTATGCTAGCAGCCCTGGGAGTCTGTGGGTAAGTCAGCGAGAGTGGGAGGAAGGAATGAGAAAGGGGGAAAGAAAAGCATAGACTATTTCACGAAAATAGAATCTCTTTCTTCACACTTCACTACTACTTACACCTAAGAAGCAGAACCAGAGATATATAAGGAAACAGGTAGTAGCAGTGTATTGGCTAATCATTCATTCAGTCATTTTCCCAGTATCTATTCAGTGCTGTGCCCTGTGGGACTGACACAAATATCTTAGAGGTGGAAGAGTCCTTCTTCTTAATTAGTGGTTTTGGGGCTTTAAAATTTCATTTTGTTGTTAGTCCCATCCAGTCCATTTGGACTCCCAGCACCTAGTGTACAGTGTACAGCAGGACTAGGTACAGTGTACCTAGTGTACACACCTTGCCCTAGTGTACAGCGGAGTGGAACCCTGCCGGGTCCCTTTGCACCATCCTCTCACCTTCCTGAGCTATATCAGACTATGCTCTGCTGCCATCCATAGGGTTTTCATGGCCAATTTTTTGGAAGTGGGTGGCTAGGTCCTTCTGCACAGTCTGTCTTAGTCTGGACGCTCCACTGAAACCTGTCCACCATGAGTGACCCAAATACCAGTAGCATAGCTTTCAGCATCACAGCAACACACAGCTGCCACAGTATGACAACCAACAGATGGGTGGTCTGGTTCCCTGACCAGGAAATGAACCCAGGCCACTGAGGCGCCGAATCTTAACCACTAGATCACCAGGGCTGGCTTCAAAATTTCATAGTCCAATTCTAATTCCCTCCCTTCCAACATTTGAGGGATCAACATTGATATTCCAATTTCTTATTCTACCAAATGAAGAGAGTTAACATCTACGTACTATCTCCTGCCATCATTTCATAAAATAAATCACATTTTAGTATCAAAAAAGTAAAAAGGACAAAATAAAATAGTGTATAGTCTATTAAAATGAATGTTGACGTGTATAAAAAGTCCCCATACTGTCTTTATTTTTCTCATCTTTCAGTGGACCATAAAAAACTTCTCCATAGACTGGTGACTGAGAAGCGTTGATTCAGACTAAACCATCAATTCACAAATGAGAATACTGAGGTGGAGTGATTTGTCAAAGGCTGTACAGTCCGTCAGCTGCAGAATTGGGTCTAGAACTCAAGTCTCTTTACTCCCAACCTGGTGTTTTCTGCCATATCGCACTGGTTTTTGTAGAGGCGCAACTTTTGTTCTCAAAAAGCTCAAAATATTGAGAGGAAGATTGGACACACACACACAGGTTAGAATGTGATAAGGGTCAGAGAAAGGCACAGTGCACTAACAGCTCAGTGAGGGACAGCTCATTTGCAGCTGAAAAATGTAAAGAAAGTTGCAGGGGATGGTATTTGCACCGAACTTGAAGAATAGAAGGAATCTAGATGATGAAGATGAAGGGAAAGGGCATTCGTGGAAAAACAACAGCATGGACAAAAGCAAGGCAGCTACAAGGTACCAACAACAGTAAAACTCTAACTAGGTTGCTGAACTGGGGGTGCATGATGAGGATTCACGGGAAATGAGCCTAGAGATGTCCTTGGGAATTGGCCACAGAGGACCTTAACTGAAAGACCTGGTATCTTGGGCTTTACTCCCTAGGCAGTGAGGAGTCATTGACAATTTCTGACAGAGAAATGGTGCAATCAGAGCCATGCTTAAGGCAGATCCATCTAGCAATGAATATATGTGACGGCTCATGAGACACTAAGCTTGCAATCCAAGTGACTCAGCTGGAAGCCATCACAAAAGCTCAAGGTGGGGGGAGGGCAGGTCCAGAATAAGGGCAGAAGCAATGAGATTAGAAAGAAGAAAATATTCCATCAGTAGAAGCAACAGAGTTTAGGGGCAGATTGGATGTGAGGAGAGTCAGGTGCCCAGCCTGGGTGATAAGATGGAAGTCAACAGGAAACATAGGCTTGAACAATGAAGAGGACTGGGAAGAGTCACAAATGAATAGAATAGTTTGGACTATTTTGTTTACCAGCAACAAAACACCATGTTCCCACCTCTTGGGTGTGGACTTGCTAAAACTGTATTAATCTAGAATATTGTGAGGGTTAAAAATAAGTTTACAGACATGAACACTAATAATTTTCAATACTTGAAAATCATGTGTCTATTACCTCTGTTTGACAACAATAAATTGCTCCCAAACCTCATTAAAAAGCATGCAGAAAAAAAGGAAGGAGAAATTATAAATTCAGAGCTAACAGAGACATTAGAAAGCATAGGCCAATTGCTCATTTTCTTGAAGAAGAAATAGAGGCCCAGAAAGACAAATTAACTTGCTTAGAGTGACACGGGTAGCTAGCGGAAAATTTAGAACTAAAATCTGGGTCTCCAAATATCTAGCCCATTGCTCTCTGTGGAACAGGACACTGCCTTTTCTTAGGAAGACTGGGTAACATTTCAATTCAATTCTATTCCCTCTATTGTTCTTCTTCATTGTGTTCCTCCAAACAAGTTCCTGAGAACAATGAGGACCTACCACTGACTTTTTTCCTCTTTGCTCTCTCATAGGCCTCCCAAATATTCTCTTAAAAAGAAATATATGAAGTAAACAATTTTGCCATAAAATATTAATTGTTCTCATTCTAGAATGCTGAGGGAAATACAAAGATAGCAATCGGTGAATATATCTCACAAAAGGGAATGGTGTGTGCTACTCGGCATCTTCATGACAAGTCTGAAAATTATCGTTAGGTAACAGCTCTGACTTACAGGATACAGACCTCAGGATTCCTAGGGGAAATTTCGGCCTGAGGTTAGCTTGCTCTATTAGATGGCACTGTATTATATTAAATCATACCTACACAGCCAAAGAGAATGTTAAACAATCATGCTTGATTTATCCAGGGACTGGAGGCCTGTTAAACAGGCAAAAGCTGTTATCCTGATTTCAAAATGGGCAAAACTGAGTATGACTCATCTATTTTGAAAGTCAGCACATCATGAATTCACCAACATGATATGATGGCAAAGAGATCAAAGTAGTTACCTATTGAGTATAATTCCTTTGAGAGCTAATGCAGCTCCTCCAATACCCAACAATCCACTTTCTCCTTAATAAGCAATTTATTCTTAAAATTGCCTCTACACCCCACTCTCCTTCATGCCTGTGCAGACGCACCCATTTAGCAATGTATGCTGACTACTATTAACTGGATGCAAGTTTGTGTCAGTGACTTTATGCAGGTTGCCTCATCTAGTCCTCATAACTCTATGAGGCCGCGACATTTTCAGACCAGGAAACACAAGTTGAAAAGGGTTAAGAAACTTGCTCAATGTCACACAGTTCATTAGTGGAAGGCCCAGAAATCAAACCAGGTATGTCTTCTGCCAAATCCCATAATCTTAATCACGGTATCCCGCCCCCACCAAACCACCACTGCCACCACCCCAGTCCAGATGTAGACAAAATATTATTAGTGTAGAATGTACTCAGAAACAGGAACACTGCCTATGAAAGAAGGTAGAGGAAGTGAAAGGGATTTCAGGTACCCATGTTTGGTCTTCTGTTGTCACAGCGAGTTGTAGCTTTCTAGTTTCAACTTGGGTTACAATATCAGCATTCCTGGCCTCCAGAACTGATCTCAATGAGTGAGTAGAATGTTCATTCTTCAGTGTTCTAGGTTGCTCTACAAACTAAAGTCTAAAGTTAGAATACTTATTGCCACATCTCTGCTTTCATGAGAAACAAATGATTAAACAGTAGCTGGGATAATCTTGGAGAAGTCCAATCAGTTGTCCACAAAGAACTTCAACTCTTATTCCCCCTCTTCTGAACCAAAGTTAATCCCAAGGTTCCAGGTGCTCTAAAGGCCATGTCTGTATTGCTGCTATATCTTCTATCAGAGCTTGAAAAACCTTGATTATTCAAGTTTTCTATAAGGATCTTCTGTGGCCTCTGCAATTTTACTATTTAAGGAATTTGAGAGGATTTGATAATTTTTAAATAGTGCCCCAAAGCAAACTAAAGCTTTTCTTCTACTTTAGATCAAATGTGGCATCCACAAGGAAAATCTGAAGTTGAGAACACATTTTGGCTGCTGAGAAAGCCCAGCAACCACATAGTACTTAACATTTATGAGACTAAGAGGTTGTTGTATATCAAGTTCCTGTAAAGGTTAAGAACATTTAAGGAATCTTATCCAGATGCACTATAAAAGATAGAAATACCCTTTCTACATGAACCAAAGATTAGATAACTCACTTTCTCCTCCCTGGCACCTAGCAAGCACTCAATAAATATTTAATAAATGAATATTTTCCCTCTCTTGCTTTCATTGTCAGAGCACTAAGCATAGTATCCAATACAAAAGATAATGAGTATTATAACACAAGTTCATTTTGCTCAAGCAGGCCCCAAATAAATCTATGCAGACTTTCAAGCAAAATAAACAAACAAAAACTCTTTGTTTCAGAAAAGGACTGTTTTTCTGAAACACTCTGTCCACATCTGTCATTAAATTAATCCATTGTATTACCAATATGTATTTATGTGTTTTTCACTCAACTAAAACTCTCCTTTGCTTAAAAGAGAAATAAGTCTTAATCAGTTTCCCTACTAAGCTTGGAACACTGTAAGTTTTCAATAAATATTTATGGAACGAATGAATATATTCAGACATAAAAACATGCAGATCTTAGGGTATGGCTGGTGATCACGGGGAGGTAAATTCAATCTGAAAGTGTAAGTGCAAGCAGCAGATTTTAAATAGAGTTTGAGAAGCTTGATGACTTTGCTGTAGCCTGGTGGAGGGATACACAGAAAATTACAGGTAAGAGGGAAGGAATAAGTCAAACTTCAGTACTAGCAAAGAAATTGCAAATGACAAGGAACATTCGCTAGGATGTAGTAGAGATCATGAACACAGGTACAAGTACAGAGAGACATGAAAATAACTTAGGAGGTTTGGCCCTCTTGGTCAAAGACCTTGTCTGATCTAAATCTAGACAATGCCAGCTGCTACTAGACATTACTGTGTTGTCACAATCAGTGTTTTGTGTGCACTGCAAACCTGGTGTCTCTCATTCCAGCTCTTCAGTGCCAAGCAGAAGGACTAAGCATTTCTTACCAAAAGCAAGAATAAGCTCCTTTAAAAGCAGATGCAGCAGGTGAGTCTCAAGGACAGCCTCTTACCTGCTGGTTCTGATAGGCTGTGACCGTGGTGAACACGGTCTCAGGAAAGTTGAATGTTTTCACTCCATCCCCAACAGGGACAGGCTTGGTGGGTGAAAGGTCACTGCTGAAATCCTTGCGAATCACATGAACTCGAGGCTGGTATTTGTGCATAGAGTGCAGAATGATCTGAAATGAGAAGGAGAAACATCATACCAGGGTTGGCTCTAAGATCCCTACATCTTTTCGAGCTCTCATGCAAACTAAATCACAGGATAGAAGCATTATAGGAAGAGCACAGATTGGGGGTGGGATGTACAGGAAACTGGGAATCAGTGTACTTGCCCACAGCAGGAAGGACTAAATGGTTGGACTGCATTACATGGAACCATAATGCAGGGTATCCCAATCATGGCTGGTGGATGTAATATGTTTGCATTAATTGGATAAATACCTAAAGACTGTTTTAGTACCAGTAGACAACGCTCCACTAAAAGGTCTCAGAACCTCTGCCATGTGAAGAATGTTCCTGCCTGCTTCAAATTTTCAGCATGGGCTCATGCTGTCTTTAAATTCTACATGGTATTTTTTGCACTTTGTTATTGAATTTAGGGACATTCTCTCATGTCATGTTAGAGTGAATGGTATATGTGTGTTCTTCCTTGTTGAAAATTGCAATCTCCTTAAAGATAGGAGCCATGGTTTTAGCTTCTTCAATCTTCCCATAGCACCCAGTATGAATCCTGGCATTCAGTGAAAATTCAGGATATGTTTTACTGCCAGAGATAAATTAATAACATCAGGTGCTTCAATTATACCCGGAAAGCCTTAAGACCTATTCTTTTCTTACAAGTTCATAAATTTCTTGACAAATCAGCCAGAATTGTCACTTAAGCTATTTCCCTGAGTTTACTGCCCATGAGTTACCTTACTGAATGCTGTGACATCTTTCACCATTGTTTAATTTGTCTCGTGATTCTGTTTTGCCCCCTGACTAGAACATGAGTCCCTGGAGCACAAGAACTCTGTCTGATATACACAAGCTGATGCATAGCAGACGTTTGACAAATGTTAGATTTGTAATAAATGAAATTTCACAGGAGGGACAAAAAACTTTTATGCTTACTTACTTAAAATGACTTAAAGTAGCATAGAGGTTCTTATTTTACCTGTTCGAAAAAGGCTGGGGCTAGTCAGCTCTAGAGCAAAATGAGGAAGAGGGAGGAAAAGGGAGATGGGGTTCTTTGACTCACATGTCCTTGATCATCCAATTCATTGTTGGTCAGCTTGAGTTTGTCGAAACTGACCACCTGTCTCATCCAAGTGTCTCCAGAAGCTAGAGAATCAGGATGTATATAAACTCTCGGGGGTACAGGGGAGTCAGCGTTGCCAGCCACCATCCACTTGGAGCTATGATACACATATCTGAGATAAAGATGGAGAGAGGAGAGTTCAGAGACAGATGCAAAGAGGCAATAGGGGCCCAGGAAACAAGTAGGGACAGGAGAGAGGAGAGACACAAGATGACAAGAATAGAGAAGTAGTAGGGATTAAACAGAGAATACAGAGGAGAAAAAGAGAGGGTAGATAACCAGAGAAAATGAGATGGAAATAGAGAAGGAGATGGGGTGGGGGAGGGCAGAGAAGCGTTGTGGTTAATGATCAAAGCTGCAGCTCTCACAAGGAAAATATTCTCCCAGTCCTCTCCTTTCTTCTCCTTCTCCTTGCCTTGCACCCCTGTGTGCACACAGGCATCCTGAACCCACGTGTCTAGCTATGGAAAAGGTATTTTACTGCAACCTTTCACCTTTCAAATGCAAACCATATAATCCGTTGGCCACTTGCTCAGAATTTGGTTCCTTATTAAAAACATCTTCCATATTGTCCTATAAAACACAGCCATGTGCAGAGACCCTCCAAGTCTCTCACTTGTTAACCATTTCCTTGCTAACAATCTGAATTATAAGGCATTTCTATGAAAATAGAAGGCCTCTGCCTTAGTGGAACCCTTCCCAGAAACACCACCAAGTCTTCCCAGTTAGTGTTTTCTTTGATGAAGTTAGTTTCGAACGTCATCATCTTCCACATTATTTTCCCACAAAGCCACTGGAAATGAGATGTTGTTGGTAGCAAAGGAGATCAATTTTCCAGACTTTGCCAATTGCCCTGTAGTTCTGAAGAGTGTTCTCCATGGATCTGACACTTCCCCGCTTCTCAGTTCTAAAGGACCTGGACCCTGGCAAACAGAGGCACTCAGTCCAAATTGCAACTCTCAAGATCCTCTGAAACAGATTTGAAGCATCTCTCCTCCTAAGTCCTGCATCAAGACCACTTCTCTCTCAGCCAGCCCTCTCCCCCTATCATACTGGTCCTGGTCTTCCCCATTCATCTCTTGCCTCCAAATTCGTGGGTTTAGGGCCAAGTTCTCAGATATTTCAAAAATGAACCACGATTCACTGATTTGATTGAGATCTCAAGAGATCAATTAAGCCCCAACTTGTTTCAGACAAGAACTACTTGTAAGCTATCCAAGAGACATAGAGACTATGCTGTCTTTTAATGACTTTGAAGAAAAGTGATTTAACAAACTCACTCATAACCTATATTAATGACCAATAATTCTCCCTAAATAGATGTTCTTCTTGAGATCTTACCCAGTTCTCCTATTCTTCCCCTCCATCATCTGCAGGGTAATACATCAGATATATGATTGAATGTACTGCACTGGTCCACTTCTTCCCCACTCCAGAATAAATCATCTCAACTCATTTAGCATTTCATAAACCAAATCATTCAATTTGTTAATCACTTTCAATGTTAACTGAATTAATTTTAGACTTAAGATCCATTTGATTTTTGCTATCCAGGCAGACACTATACAATTCCACTCTCTCCAGAGATATAGGGAGGATTCCAGACCAAACCATTCCTGAGTCCTGATTTCCTACCTCTAGTGACTACTTCCTGCCTGGTGCTCTGCCACAGGCCATTGGCATATCCTTCATCCTTGTTCCCTGTACAGTGCATTGTACATGCACTGCTAATATGCTTCATCTAATGAGTTTAAAAAACTGTCCTGGAATGCTAGTAATGCCCACAATTCCACATCCCAGAGTCATCATTACCTATATCTTTTATTGTCCACAGGCACAATGTCCATTGCTATGTAGTACTGCTGGTGTGGATCCAGGCCGGTGATTTTCACTCTCATGGCAGGAAACATCCTCCTATGGAGGGGAATAAGGTAGTAAGCTCAGCAATCAGAGGAGAAGAAGTAGCAGGAGTGAAAGCTTAGAGAGTGTCTTCTTATTGGGAACTCTAAGCACACCCACGTCCAATGTCCTCTAATTCTCAAAGTTGGCTGATGTTTTTTCACTTTGGAAATTATCACTATAAAATATGCTGAGGACTTATATTGCTGAAATAGCTTAATATTGCTCTTCTTAGCTTAAATTGATCTATTTGATGATTCATATACTCAAAGGGTTGATACCATACCCTGCTTTATATTGTTAGTTAATCTTTAATGTGATAGATAGATAATGTGTATGTATCTACACATACATTTACTATTAGACTATAACATTCTTGAATATACTTATACTCTTGTACTTAACATACTTGAATAACTTATACTCTTCTTATTACCCAATTAGCTTATCACAGTTGATTGTAGGTGATTATGAAATATTTTTAATTGATAGAGTCTATTTGAAAATGACCATTCTAAAAATAATCTCTCAAGAAAAGAAGAAAAAAGGAAGGTTCCATCAGTTCCCAAACAAAGGGCCATCAAAGTTTGTTTGCTTTTTTTTTAACACATAAAACTGTAGAAAAATTTCTGCAAGTTCTCAGGCTGTCAACGTGTGTGTCAGAGGAAGGACCCTGTGGAATAGGGAGCAAATACCAAATGAATTCTAGTGGCCTCTGGGCAATACCTTGTTTCTACCACAATGGCTTGTTAAACTTGCCAAAGCAAGCGAGGTCAGGATATGGCACTTTACAACTACTCTCATAATTGAAGAGGAGGAGAGCGAGCAGCCCAAAAGAGGTATTGAGTTTCAAGGAGTCTAAAATAAAATTCACCATTCTTCTTTAACCATAAGAAAGAAGGAAAATATCAAGCTTTTTTGTATGTCATTCATTTAGGAGCCAGATATAAAAAGTGCTCAGTTCAAAAATTTGTATTGCCCTGAATGTGCTCTAGGGTACTTGTACACAAAATGCTGCATTAAGCTTAACCATCTGGGGCCAGTTAGTCGAGCTGGGCAGAGCACCGTGCTAATGAGGTCAAGGTCACAGGCTTGATCCACATACGGCCTAATTGGCTTTGCTCCATTTCACAGCCATAGACCATACCCTGACCCCAGACAGCCATCTTGCAAATGTACCCTGAATTTTTACATGAGGGGCTGTCTGTGATATTCACACACTCCACTACCCACCAAAAGCAACTCAAAAGGCAAATGTCCTCTAGTAGTAGCTCAGGGACATCATAATCATATTTGGGGGGAAAGCACAAGAGGGACTATACATCTTTAATAGGGATGATGGCTAATTCTTAAATATTTGCAAAGAATAATATGTAACCATTCCTTCTTTCCCATTTTATAACTTTTCAGAAGCTTCTATTGGTATATCATTTTAGATTGTCTCCCTTTACCCTCATAAATTTAATTTAAAAGCCTTATATTTTAGTCTTATGGTGGGCTAATGAAATTTGATGGTGGGCTACTCATAATGACTAAATCTAATATTCACTATAAGTCAGGCACTTTGATCCACATTACTTCTTTATAAAAATCTGTGAAACTTAGTCTATACATTTAAATATATATCAGTAATTCCCTCCTTAATAACAATGACTTATGACTGCCCTGTATATATAAACGGTTGGAGTGCATCTTGCCAGGGATGGAGAGAAAGTCCTCTCACTTGTTATCTGAGGTGAGAAAATACGGATCCTCTCAGCCATCTATGGAGGCTGTGGTACACAGAAAGAGATGAATTTCCTTTCTTGACTTCAAGAAAAGGGGTTAGATGTTTTAAAATTCAGTATCTATTTTTTCTGGAAGACTTATTTGACCTTGAGTGGAGAAGCTACCAGTCTCTTATCAGTACCCAAGTTCTAAAATGAATGAGCGGTGTGACTTTGGATAAGTCATTTAACCCCATTATCTATAAAACAAAGGAAAGGGACTAGATAATCTCTCAAGTGCCCTCCTCTTGCTTTAAAATTCTATGCCTATATTCAAATTCTCTTCTTAAAAACTTACCAAAAGTTACCTTTTCTTTTTGTCAGTATTTTAGCACAGAATATCAAGAGAAATCATAACACCCTAGAGAAAAATTAATCTTTCATATTCAGAAAATGAGATGTGTTTGGTTCTAATTTTATGGCTAAATTTAGGCCAATTCTTGTGTCTTCCAAACCCATTAATCCCTACAAGCACCTCTGTCCATGGTGCTGATTGTACAAATTATGTTGGTATATTCAAAAATTGAGAGCTGCAGTAGTTCTGAATCAATAGGATTACAGTTTGGGGTGTGAGAAGTCAATGGTGACTAAGATCTTCTGAGGGGAAAAAAGAACAGAGAGTCATACATAACTAATGTAACTAAGAAAATGGAAATTGGAATTAAAATTGAAAACGACACTACAGAGGAAGAAAAATGAAGTGAAAAGGAAGAAATTGACTGGGGGAATGGGGAGGGGGTGGAGAAAATTCACAGAAGAGAAAGGCTTCTTTGTATGTTTCTGAGTTGTTCCAGAATTACTTGAGCAGAGTGTCATGTGGCAACAGCAACAGCTGAGGCAATCCAATACAGAAGCATTGAATATAGTTTCTAAACCTAAACAAAAGGATATGACTAGAGAACAAACTGTACGTCTATGCTAGGAATATCCGGAGATCTTCAGGTATCAAGTGAATTTATGAAGACAGAGATGTGAAAAAGAAAACTGCAGAAGAAATCACCAAATAAGATCACAGGAGAGTTGTCAAGTTGGTGCTCAGGTGAACTGAATTCACTGAAGTGCAGGGAATGAGGGAACTACATCAGGGACAAAAATGACTGGAATACACAGACCCAATAGTAGTAAGTGAAAACCCAAAATAAAAACTGGAAGATCTTGGAGACAAAAAAAACAGTAATATTTCCCCTTCTCTCCAAACCAACTCCCTTGCCAAAAACTAGGAAAAAGAATAAAAATTTTTCCTTGAATTGCTCCATTTCCTTCCAAGCCATAACATCTCAAAATGTAGAACAGGAGTAGACTGAAATCCAAGCAGCAAAAAAGAGATGGTATTGAAAGTAATTCCCTTGATCTTTCTAAGAAGCCTTTTATTGGTTTTATTCACTACTAAAACTTAGAGAAGGAAGAAGGTTCCAGAAGAAAAAGAAAATGAACAAGATTTCAGATTCATTTTAAACTCATATTTTTGTTATGTCTTATTGTATTGGGAGGTTACTCTGCATTCAAGTGAACTGAACTCAATCAAAATATTCTTTTATTTTAAATGTCCACGTTCATGAAGACAGCTTATGATACATGAGGTGGGTTTTTTTGGTCTCCATGACATAAGACTATGTAGGTTGGCTTTGAAAATATGAAAGCAGCATACTTGTTTTAACTTCAATTAACTATTTCTATGTACTCAAAAGCTTAGCCCAAATTTATTTTTATTTAAGTGATTTTCTTTTTGAATCCAAAGGGCAAAAACTACAACCACTTCTTAACAGTGCAGAGTTATAAATAGTTAAGACTGTTGTTTTAGAGCCAGACAGATTTGTGTAGAATTCTGGAGCTGTCCTTTACTACCTAGGTGACCTTAGTTAGGTTAATTAGCCTCTTTCAGCCTTTGCATCTTCATCCACATACGAGATTATCATATCCTACCTTATAGGATTCCTATGAAGTTTAAATGATATAATATATATGTTGAGTATCCAGCATATGGAAAATTTACCAATAACGGAGTAGCTTAATTAAAACTGTTTATTTCAAGAGAAACTGTGTTTTTAAAACTTTTAGCACCCTACCTAAATAATTTTGCAAGAGTTTCCACCAGGTCACCCTTAAGTTTTTGCAATAATTTCAAGCCAAGAACAAAACACAATGGATCAACAAGCAGGGCTCAGAAGATGCACCAAGCCCAATTCTTACCAAAAACAAAATTTCTACAAAAACATCTAGCTGTTTTAAATGCCTTAGAAGATGCAAGCTGTTGTTTGGGGAGCAACATTTTTTTCTTGAAAACATTGGATGGTGAAGTAACACTTGCTTTGGAAATCTACCATTTGGCTGTTAAATACCACGGATCTCCAGTATTACCTGAAATATATTTGTAGGTGGAAAACGTTTGTGAGGGTAGAAGTGATTTAGGTTTGAGTAGCCCTTGGAGGAAAATAGCAAAGTCCTGGTAAACGACAAGACCATTTTACCAAGATATACAGATGCAGAAAAGTGAGTGCAAGTTGTTTTGGCTTCACCAATGCTACCTACCTCGAGTAGGTGAAAAGAAAAAATGTAGCAGCTCCTACTTTTGTTCTCCATTCTTTGAGTCTGGCCATTCCAAGGAACTTGTCCTTACCTGCCTGCTTTGGTGATGATCATCTCAGTTCCAATGTCATGGAACCTCTTCCAGAGGTCAGCACATTGCAGCTCCACCTGAATCTCCTCCATGGAAGACATGGCAGCAGGCACAGGGCCTGCAGCACCAGGGCCCAGGTCAGTGTGAGTGTCAAAGGAGCAGGAAGTCCGCTCAGTGAGCACCTCGGAGTCTGAACCAGTGCTCTGCTCAGAATCTGCAGAATAAGCCATCAAGCCTTAGGTGAGAAACTGCTGGGCTACCCCACACCCCTGGCCCTATAAGGTGGGAGGTGGAGTGGGGGGCATGGTGGAGTGGGGAGAGGGGTGAACCAAAGGAGACTTAAAGCTGGGAAGCTCCAGAGCACAGCACTCAGGGTATTTTTTTTTTTTTTTTATGGTTTGTTTTTGTGATTTACGACCTTCTTTCAGGTTTCGTGTTTCCAACATGACATCTGGCATTTTAGTAAGTTTTACCAACAGCTGAAGAAAATTGGTCCACAATAGGCAATATAAAGAGTACTAATGTCACCAAGTTGAAGGCAATAAAGCCAAACTGGGGTGACAAAATAAATAAAGGCCAAATTTTAAAAATAATAATAATAATTACAGGCTATAGCTCCAAATCTAAATGAGACTATTTCACTTGGAGGGCACGGGGGAATCAATGCTAACAACAACATGTTATTTTATTCCATACCATTCAGCATCACTGCCCATCAGTTATTTTTAAACACAGCAATTTTTCCTCCATTTATATATCCTGGTCATCAAAAGTAATGAAAGGTTGTTTGGGGCCTTTAGAAGCATTTTGTCATAGATTTGAGTAAATGGCTTTTCCTAAGAGTCCAATCAGGCCATTTTACATGGAAAAAAATCTATTGTGAGGCAAGGATGTCAGCATATGGAAAAAGTTACCTAAGAAGGCGGTTGAAACAAAGGGAATAAATGAGTTCAGGAGACACCTTGATTGGTTTCTGAAGTATGGGCTGAGCGGAGGGCTGATCCAGACAGGAAGGTAGGTTTGAGAGCAACCAAATAAAAAGCTGGCATGCTGGGCCAGATGGTCCTTTCCTCCTATGTCTCCTGTACTCATAAAGGGGGAGGAGGGGGCATGTAGACTGATGGAGAAGGCTAGAGTTCACTTTACCAGAGAATTTGCTGTAATTTAAAATTTTTTTTACTCTTAGGGGCTTGATGCCAAGAATTGTATTTCCTAAGATTTTCCAAACTCGGATTAGCTATTACAATTTCTTAGATTCAATGATACTGCAAGCCAAGCCTAAGAACCTATTTCTCTAACCCACTCTTAACATTTATGATTCTGATTGCTTCCTTCCTAAATAAATACATACATAAATAAAGGTTGAAAACAGCAGTATCTTACTCTGACAACTGACTTTTCAATGCTGTCAAAGGTCAGGGCCTCTTGGGCATCAGTCCTTGACACTAGCAGGATAGAAGAAAGATGGGACAGAATGCCAGATCATCTTGCCACCATCCTCACTTACCTACAGCAGGTTTCTAGGCCTGTGAACAACCAATCCCCCGATACCTTAAATTTTTTTCCTTCTAGCCCTGACACATTCCTCTCAAACCCAGGCAGCATTTCTGGAAAGAATCTCCCACTGCTTTGCCAAAGCCCACAGAGAGCAAAGGCCATTTCTCTCCATCCTCCCCAATTCCTCACCCTTCACTTCTGAAAACATTCAGGGTACTGCAGAACTGAACCAAACTCCTAAATAACAGGGAAGTCTCTGCCCAAAATCTTTAGTTTACCCACAATCACTAGTCCAGTCACCATCTTCACCAGAAAAAAATAAAAATGGAGAGGGGTGTATAACTAGGTTTTACATGTCTAACCATATAATTTTATACCTTGGACTAAACAGGAGCTAATTTTAGTCTCCTTCAAGCAAAAAAAAAATGGAGCTACTTCTCTAAGATGAGAGCTGCTGTTGAGTGACAAATCTCCATTCCAGCCTGATTCTATATGCCTGTCAGTAGCAGAGCCATTACATCATTACACACTCAGCCAGACACAGTAGTTCCTATCCCATGAGACATGGATTCCCAAATCCCACTTTGTTTCTGTGATATGCCAAGAGCTCCTCACTTATCACAAATGTTGTGAATTTTTCAAAAACTTCCTAAAGCAAGAGTTTTAAAAAATAGTCTTGTCCTACCTTTGGGAGCAAAGTGTTATAAAATCTCCTTACCATAGAATGCTACAATTATGAAAAAGTTGGAAATGAACATCCTAAGTAGGGCCCAGCAGAAATTTTGGACATATCTGATTTCTTCAAAGTGTGTTTAGGAAGGGGGAGGAGAAGGAAAGAGATCACTGCACTAAGTGATAAATCTTTAATGGTAGCCAAATTGAGGTTGGCATTGGATGGGGACTATGGCTGGAGAAGTAGGAAATAAGAGAGATTTTACTTTTAACTTGCTATGTCATCAGGAATAAAATGGGTACTCAAAATGTAACATTAAACGGATTAATGAATAACCTTGGACAAGTCACTTAACAAGGACTTATTTCCTCATTGTGCAATTAGAAGGACTGAACTGAAAACTTTTATAATGTCTTCCACCTCTAACGACTTCAAGAATGTAAGAATCCTTTCTAATGCAACTCTCCATGATAACTCAGGCAACCTCAATTAGATGCATCAGATTGAAAACTGTTTGGGCAAGGCAAGTTAAATCAGG
Source organism: Diceros bicornis minor (assembly GCF_020826845.1). NCBI lineage: Eukaryota > Metazoa > Chordata > Mammalia > Perissodactyla > Rhinocerotidae > Diceros > Diceros bicornis. The sequence goes on from NC_080743.1 coordinate 50,994,864, forward strand.
AAAAAGACTAGGGGCTCAGATTCACGTTATCATAGGAGTTAAAGAATTGAGTGGGTGCTCTGTTTATAGTTTCAATCAAATCAATCAATAAGCACCTATCAGCATGTGGCCATATATGAGGTACCATGTGGATAATTTGAAACAGAATCCCAGACCTCTAGAAGTTTCCCAGTTGGTGTTGATTAATTACGTGTCTACTGAGTGCTTACTATGTGCCCAGCACTGTGCCAGACTCTGGGAAATACCAAAGTACACAATGGGGCTGCTCTTAAAGGTATTTACAGCACAAATAGAAACTGGAGCATTCACAAATAATCAGAGACCAAGACAAATACCACCACGCAATTTTCCACACATTACATATTGTCCTGTATGTCTCATAGGAATCCAGAGAAGAGAGGGATCCGAGAGGGCTAGAACAGTCCCGGGGACGCCACGGTTACTCGAAAAGAAATGGACAGGATGTGGAGGCAGTGATAGTATTTGCCCATGAAAAGGGTTTTCAGACAGTTATTTGTTTCCCTGGAAATATTCTGTGCTCCTAGATTCTCACTCCCTTGCAAAATAAAGCCCAACTGACATTTATATAGAGAACACAGGCACCAGCCCACATTTTCAATAACATGAATGCACCAGGTAATTTTCCATTCTCAATTGTTTCTTAGATGGCATAATTTGGAAATAAAATTAATATTATATTTTACATAGTTTGTTTAAAAAACTCCTAGAGTAGTTAGAGCTACCTGTGATGCAAGCTATCCTACAATACCCCTAAAATAGTCATCTCAGAGTCAAGATTAACAGCCTAGGTGAAAATAAAGTTTAATCCTTTGTAAAATACACTTCTAAATCATAGTTATATAAAATATTTAGGCTAACCAGATGAATTATTTCAGCTATTAATCAGAATGTATAATCAAGTTACCTAAGTCATGAATGTAAGAAATGCACAGCAGATTATTTCAATCAAATCAGATCATCCATTCAGAAATATAATCAGTTCCATGAAGATCAGAAAACACCTCTGTGTTTTCAAGTTCTTTTATTCTTGGAAATTTGTGACTTCCTGCCTTCAAAAGATAACCATTAGGAACTCATTTGAATGACCTGGAAAAACTGCTTGGCTATTAGATATCTCTTATGAATAATATTTTAACAAGGGAAGTTTTAGTAAATCAGGAACATAAATGATAATGTTACACATAACTAAGGAAGTTAAAGGATAAAACTTTGGGGACCTGTACTGAGCCGGTTACAAGCCCCTGGAGAATAGCATGTGACCCAAGGTCAAACCTACATATCTATTACCATCCTAAAAATTCCCTAAAATAAAGATTCTAACCATCAGTTCATAGTGCCACTCATTCTCTATCTTTGATCTATTTCATATGATAAAATGGATATTATAACACTAAATTCCCACAGAAAGTTGAGTTTAGCTTAGAGCAAGTTCAATGCTCAATTCCTGCAAAATAGTAGCAATAAATAAAATAGTTTCTTAATTTATATTTTATACATTCTCTAATATATCCTTCCATTTGATGAGGTAGACATGGCATACATTTTTATGTCCATTTTGTGGATGAGGACATTGAGACTAAGAAAAATTGAAAACAAGATGGCCTAAAAGGTAGGTCTTCTGCCTCCTGAGCCAATGATCAGATCTCTCCAAGATCATACTAGGTTCAACCCTAGCCAAAGCAGCCAGCAATTCTGTAAGACCCCTCAACTATTTTGACCATCCTTACAACTAAAATGGCTTAACATGTTTGTTCTTGGCCAAGTCACATAACTATTCTGGTCCTCATTTTCCTCAATCTTTATAGCACAGCACATACACATTTAATTAGGGGTGCCATAAAGTCCTTTTTAAGTCTAATGTTTAATGGATGGATTAGTAGTGCAGCTTAAAGACCACCAAGTCTAACAGCAGCCCAACCACAAGCTAATATGGTTGACATGTATAGAAAATGCCTGAATTATCTGTACTTTGACTTACTATCACAATTAGACATTATTAAAGCATATTTCACAGTCTGCCAAGTGATTTTCATCTCCACTTAACTAATAGTTTTGAGGGATCATTCATCACTACAGTGAGCAAAGCACATATTTTTCTGGGGTTCTGCTACTCACCAGGAGTGGGGTCTTGGAAAGTCACTTCATTTCACAGAGGCTCTATTTCCTTATCTTTACTATTAGGGGCTGGGGGAAGACATCTTCCTGATCAAAAAATTATATTTATATCTTTATGATAAAAACAACCTAATGATTCCATTGATAACAATGTTATTGACTTTGGACAGTGAGATGAATAAGAGCTTATAAGAACTATCCCAACCAAAAAGTTAACAGTCAACATTTATTGGGCACTTACCATGCATCTGGCACTCTGCTAAGACTTTAAATGCATAACACCATTTAATAGAACAAATCTCAGAGTTATTATCATGATTTCCATTTCATACATTATTGACACCAAAATCCAGGCATTTGAGGCATCAAATACAGGCATTTGAGACTGTATTTAATTCCATTTTTATTTCACCAAACATTTCTGCCTTGTATAGACCAGGCTATATATTAATGGACCAAGACAGACAAAACAGGTTCTTACTCTGAAGGAGCTCACAATCTGGTAGGAAGGACACACAAGCTGTTAAGGAAGAATGACTATGATAGGTGCTCTCACAGATGAAGGATCAAAGTATTAAGGAGCTGTGAAGAGCAAGCAAGTCAATGACGAGAGGATCAAGAAGACTTTACAAGGTAACATTTGAGAATGCACTTGAAATAAAAGTTCAACATGAGCAAGCAAAGAAATTATGGTGACAGAAATGAAAGTAATAGGAATACCATGAGTAAGGACTCGTCATTTTTAGAGAATTATGCACTGATATGGCCAGAGCTTAAAACACATAAGGGAAGAGGGGAGGGGAGATAAGAGATGGAGGTGGAGAGCCAGGTCCAACTCAATTAAACAACGACTTATTTAACATTGACTATATAGGCCAGTCACTATTCTAGATTCTTGGGACATCATCAGGGAAAAAACAAAACTCCCTGGCCAAATGAAGTTTATATTCTAGGAGGAACTTGAGTGTCACAATACGGAGTTTAGATTTTATTTTATTTATACCAAAGTTTTCTTTTAAATGCAGGTGATGATAGTTCTGTCTTCCCTTCCAGAATGTGAATTCCATAAGCTGAGTTTAATGCTTTGCCACATATCCTGAAGGAATGATGTACAATAGCCTGGTTTCAATGTAGAATCAGATAAGAGATGCAGAATTTCCTGAGATTAGATGCACAGTGCTACTTCCATAAGACTGGACCTCCGCTGTCATATTTTACCCCAAAGAAGAAAATAGTTTTAAACACTTAAAGGAGAAAGACCCAACACAGATGATAATCAAACAATAGGTTTTTTTTTCCTGCCAATAACTGGGACATGACTACATTGAGCGGTACTTCCCATGTAATATTAGTAGGGCAGCCACTCCTTGGTCTACTTTCTAAGTCCCAAAATCTCTAAAACCAAGACTCCCACAGCCATCACAGGGCTCCCATTCACACCAGAGCAGACATCAGAAACTTATAACCCAGGCAGCACTCTCTGTACCAGGCTCAAGTAAACTCCTATTTCCAGAGGACCTCTGCAGTAGAAATTGGTTCTGGGACATCAGACTTTATCAGATAGCTTAGTGAAACCTGGTGATGAACCTTTTCATAGAGTAATTCTAAATATGGCAGAAGCAGAGCATTTGGCACTGACCTGAGTACGGACTGAGCCCAAATTTGATACCCAGCTCAGAGCTTCAAGGGAATGAACTATAACCCAGGTTGGATTAAACTAAAATTATGATGATAGCAAACACTGAAACGAGCCTGTTAGATGACTTTAGTAATGGAATGAAGTCTCTGAGCTCTCCATGCCCTCCAAGTTCTATTTGGGAAAAAGGGGGAGGTAACCTGAAGCCTGCAATTCCCATGCCAATAATCCAATTAAGGAGACTAAGAGCACATATCTCTCAGCTGCTTAAAGCACGCTCCACCTGACAACCAGCACCCCTCAGTGATACACAGAACCAGAGGCAAGGACCCAAAGTCATCCCTAAGACCTAAGCCTTTTAAATAGGCTTTGCAGAGAAGTGACAGCAATAATTTTTATGTCTATTTCTTGTTGATCAGGCAAAAGCTCAATGTCATTAAAGGTTCAGCCTCTAGTGCTCCAACATGCTTTGAAGGTGGAAGCAAAAAAGGGAAGAGAAGTAATAGGCACTACACCATAGTTTATACACATTATCTCATGCAGTTTTCACAGAAAACCCTCTCAATTAAGCATTATTGCTGAGATTTTACAAATGAGCAAACTGATGCTGGGCAAGATAAAGAGGCTTTTCTCACATTATATAACTAGGAGATGTCAGAGGGGGATCTAAGTTAGTCTGACACTCAAGTTGATGCTCTTTTCGCTATATGCTATTGCCCAATTTTCAGAACTAGACCTGCAGAGCTGTGTGCTTCCCACTATGAACTTGGAAACATAGAGCTAATGTTCAGGCTGCTCAATCAGAAGATAGCTCCGTGGAAACTAAAAGATTGTCAGTTCTTTTGGGAGAGGAGAAAATTCAAACCAAGGTCAAGTGGGAATTTTCCTTTCTCAGTGGCAGGGCAGTTACGTTCAGGAATATTTTAGGTCTCTTCACCAACTTAACATTATTGAATAAATACAAATGTAAAAGGCCCTCTTTCGTTGTATTTCACTTCCTGTCTCCAGTCCCTCCTGGGTAAAACATCCAAATGCGACAGACAGATCACTGTCGATGTCAAATCACTCTTTGTTTTAGCCTAGACCATAAGCAAAATAACCTTAGAAGGTACTTGGAAGATGTTTGGACTTTGAGAAATGTATAATGACAGCATTGAAAGACAAGAAAAGGCAGGTGAAATCATTCCTACTTGTGCAGAATTTCATTTATTTAGGGTTAACTCTAAGAGTTCGGGATCTTTGAACTCCAGAAGTTTTTGATAGTCCTAAATGGATATCTATACCTGAGGAGAATTCATCTGTTAATACAGTACATGAAAGCACTTTATAAACAGTGAAGTATCAAAAAAACATTTAAGATTATATGCCAATGATCAAGTTAATCAGGAAGATCAAGAAAAAATAAGAACAAATACAGGTCCTAGATTTTCTAGAACAGTCCTAATTTCAAATATTTTATTTCATTCTCCTCATAAAATGAAAATTCTTGAGACTGACTTTTGGTTCAGAAAAATACTCCTTATGAAAGCACAGAAAATGCATAAATGGAATAATCAAAAATTGGTCACCAGCCACATGGCAATATTCAATCTAAATACCTCTTGCACCAGAGGTCCTCCAAAAGTTGATCCTGATTGACTGGGTGGTCTTCAAGATTTACCAGTCAATTTTAGGCCAGCAGCTGTCAACAAGGCTCCTCCCTGAGGCTCTTGGCACTTTTTCTGGGTGAAGTGACACATTAGTTCATCCCCAGGCCAGTGCTCCTTTGCTCTTTGCAACCACAACTACTTCCAACCTCCCACCACCCTCCCCCACCACCACGGGCATAGCACCACCAGACGTCTGCCATAGTGGTCTTTCAATTTCCATCAAGTGGAAAGGAGGCCTTCTCCCAAAGGCCCTAGAAGAGCTTGTCCCATACTTTGTTGGAATATTCTCACTGAGCACCAATAAATAAACAAATTCATGTGAATGTGCTAAAGGGGAAGAACTGAGCAATCAATTTCCAAACAACAAGTGTAATTTACAACGTCTGGAGACAGTGCCCTTGGAGGCAGCAATTTCAAATATGTAAGGAGGATAGACGTTTCAGGACAGCCAGGAACATGCAATGCCCTTCAAATTAGACTCAGGAGACCACCAGCTACACCAGCTGTAAAATCCACTCAACCTATCAAGCCAAACAGAGAGAACCACCCTGTTTAATGAATATAAGAGCCACATAGCTGGCAACCATATAACAACCCCTCCAGTAATTTTCTGAATTCAGCCATTCAATCAATCATTTATTTATTCAGCAAATACTTATTGATTATCTAGCCTGGGCTGGGCAAGGTGCTAGGTACCGTGAGGGGCACAAAATTGAATAAGATAGGATCTATGTCCTCAGGAACTTACAAAATCACTTAGGAGACAGGAGAGGTCAATAAATAAAAATAAAAGTAGAATAGTCAAAATCCAGCATGGCACATAGCATGCTGAGGATTGGAATTCAAAAAACCGAGTTCTAAAACTGACTTCTTTTTCCAACTGTCTATTTTTGAACAAGTGACTTAACCTCTTTAAGCCTTAGTTTTATTATTTGTAAAATGAGGATATCATTAGTACCTACTTTGTGAAATTTTTATGAATCACAACAAAGTGTGTGTGTCTGTGTATTTACATAAATTATCAATAGTAAAACAAATATATGAATGCTAATTTTCATGTATTATTATCTAAGAAGAGTGTCAACAAAATGCTATGAGTTTAGAGGTGAGAAGAACCTCTTCCAGGCCAGGGGTCTTTTCTGAGCCTAATGAAGAGATGTTTGGAAGATAAAAAGGCAGGGATGGGGAAAAGAGGAGAAAGAGCTTCAGGAAAAGGGAATTTTATGGCAGAGGCATGGCAGTAAAGTCTAGGGAACAGCAAGTAATTCAGACCACATCTGTATTATTTCTCTTGGTTCCTCAGCACCTGGGACAGTGTTTGGCACCTGTTATGTGCTCAATAAAATGTTTTTGTTGAATGAATGACTGAAATGCTATATGTTTAGCAAAGCAAGAGAAGAGTTGTGGCTGGAGAAGAGCTGAGAGGATAAGCTGGAGCCAGATGAAGAATCTTGAATGCTATTCTTCTGATCTTCTTCAGAAGACCAATGTATCCCTAGTAATGAGGTATCTTAATTGAACGCCATGTTCCCAATGAAATCCCAACAGGGTCACCTCCACACATAATCTCAACCATTGGAATCCCACTAGCTTTTCCTTCTATGACTGTGAGTTGTGTTAAAACTGATTGGCAAAGTCTGACCTGAAGTCTTTTCAGGGCATCAAATGAGTTCAGTGAATTCAGTCACTTCTATGAGTAGCAGTCACAATCATCTAGAAAATTCTCAGATACTAACTCTCCTTCACATGAACCCAAGAAGAGAAGGGACCTGTGGTCATAAGGATAAAATGAGGAAAGGAGCAAGCCCTTCTACAAGTGCTGGGGCTGGTGATGCTAGGAGCGGGGAGGGGAGGACAGCAGAGAAGTCCTCTCCTTCAGGAACAGGATGACTCTGGCACAGACAGCCGCTGCACCCTCCAGACCCCACGCAGCTAGTGTCCCTCCCTGTCTGCAGTGAAGCGGGGTTTCCGGAGAAGCTGCCCGGAAGGAGAAAGAACACAGTCCTTCTTTAGAATCACACAGACCCAGCTGTATGACTTTGAGCAAGTGATTTAACCTATCTGAGCCAATTTCCTCATCTAAAAGCACAGAGATGTCGATGGCTCCCAGTAAAGCCCCTGGCACACAGTATTAAATGTTAGTTCCTTCCATCATTTGGAAAGGGAGGTGACCACAATCACTTCCCTATCCATATCTGAGAGGCAGAAAGGTTTGTGTTCTTTCGAATGGAGAAAAGCAAACCCTAATAAAGAAAATTTAAAATGTAGAGCAGGAAAAGATCACACGGTGAAGAAAATAACTCAGGGCCTGGGGCAAAAACTATCAAAATTGAATGATGTTAGAAGGAGAAATGATGGGGGGGCAAAAGGAGGGGAAGCAAAGAAATAGTGAAAGTGTCAGCTAAGGAAGTCTGTTTTTGCGTAGGTCTACTTAAGTGATGCTCTCCTGGTCCATGATGGCTGCCACACTATTTGAGAAGGAAAATGACTAGAATCTGAAAGAAGAGAGAACAGGGCAGACCATTGGGAAAAGTTGTATGTTGGACCTTCAGTAAGGAAATGGGGCGAGGGAAGTAAACCCTAGCCTTGAACAGAGAAGCAGAGAGCTCAACCTTGACTAAAGAAGCAGCCCAAGGGCACCACTCTATGAGAGGTGGAGAAGACAGGAAAGCCCTGGGAGGCTGCAGGGTATCCTGACTCCAAACTGATAACCTTGTCAAGAGCATTCACCTTCTGGCTCAGGATAAGGAAAATACACATGGAGGAGGCAGAAAAGATCTAGAGCCTAAGGGAGTCTCCCAGGGAGCATGAATGTGAGGTCTGAGAGTTGGGCATTAGAACCCCTATTTGAGTGAGATCTTTGAGACGTAGCCAAGGTGCCCAGTGCCACCCAGCCAGAAACTTCAGAGAAAAGAAAAGGACCCAGATCTCTCTTACTCCAAAGCTTGAACTCTTCCACTGTCCTACACCTTCAGAAACCCTAAAATCAAATGCTTTAACAACAGAAAGGAATCCACTTTTGGGGTACAGAGCAAGGATTGGAGTTAAACAAACACCCTGGATTAATTTATAGCAGTGCCTTTATATTTACAACTTACCAACCCCAGATGGAGATGCTTGCAAAACTTAGAATCCCACCCTCACATCTCAAGTCCCCAGACCCCTCCAGGAAAAGCCCACCTCCCGAGTCTGTTTTGTCTTCTTTTTTTTCTTCTAAAGCCCTCCCCAGAAGAGAATGAGTTCCAAAGGATGCTAACCTCAGGGTGGATTTTTGGTGATGGCCAAGAAGAGGGTGGGGCAAAGTAAGGAATTGCCTAACACTGTCTTCTGTGTAAAGGCTGATTTGGGAATCCCAGAGTCAACATGTTATTCCCAACTCCATTCCTGACTCCTTGAGTCATCTTGGAGTCATTTAATCCATTGTTCTTCAGCCAACACCTTGGCTATAGCATGCCTCTGTTTTTCCCCAGGCCTACCTACCTCGAAGGGTCAGAATGACCCTTGAAGAGACAGTGTCCTCCAAGTGTGTCAGCAATTCAGAAACTGACAGCTTCTAAAATAGCTGGTGTGTTGTTGGGTGTCTGTTGCCTTCTGAAGGAGTGGTGGTGTCGCCGAGGCAGCAGGATTTCCTTGCCAAAGTTGCTCCTACCTTCCTCCCCATAAGGCTCTGCACTGCCTCTCCTTGTCCCGGCCCAGGAAGACTTCGAGCCCAGGGGCCGTGGCATTTAAGCATTGTCAGAGTTCCGACTTCAGTCCTGGTAGTGGTGCCAGTTCAGCATCTGTCATGGTGACCCAGCCTGAACTGTATTTAGAAGCTTCGGACATGGCACCGTGTCCCAGCCCATCTCAGAGTGACAGGAGATTTCCTGAGCACCTGGGCTTGTGATTCAAGTGCTCCTCCTCCCAGGGAATGGGGGTCAAAATGACTTTCCTAATGGTCTGTTTCCTTCTCAGGAGGGTACCCATCTGTTGGAGGCCTCTCTCAGAGAGTCAGTCTCTATCAATGCTATTATATAATGCTCTTATAAAAATCTATACTTTTTATAAAGCTTGCAAGACACAGCAGAGGAAAGAGAAAATAGTGGGAAAATCAATTAGAAAATGGGTTTAGTGTTCTGTTCATAGACTATTCTTCCAAAGATAAATTTCCCTGGAATTACATCTTAGGAGTGCTCAGAATCTACCAGATACTGCCAGTGAATAGAGCGAGCCTGCCTATGACTCTTGACTTCTAGAGGGACAGTGCATGATTTACCTCATCTTCTCGACAGCCTCTATGTCAATCATGAAAGCAGCCTACTAGAGTTGAAAAAAAATTAAAAGTTATTCCTGGTTAATGGTAAAAAAATAAAATCTCATTTATTTACACTTTAATGTAATCTCCACGCAGAGAGGCAGACTGATAATCATATAACACTAATCAGGTGGGCTGGCAGTTTTGAGGGTTACTGCACACAGAGTGCACCCTCAACTCTGCTAGGCCACAGGAGAAAGAAAGGCTTTTTCCCAACTGACCCTCAACTCTCTGCCCCAGTGTCCCTGACCAGAGTCCCATGGAGACACCCTGTCATTTAAAAGGCATCAGTGTTTGGCCTCTCCCCATTTCTGGGCAAGAAACCAACACTCAGAGAATGTGGTTTTAGAATCATGGTATCTAATCCATTCAAGGATTATTTTCCCCCCTACTGCTCAGATGGGCATGTTAATCATCACCTCCCTTTGTTCTGTAATAAATTCAGCCCCAGCTAATTCCAAGGCTCTATGCATCACTGCTGTTTAAAGATGGCGTTTTGACAGGTCAGATATTTAGAATCAATAGACCACCAACCAGTCAAAAATCTTAAGTAGTTTTAGGAACATGTGGAAGTAATTTTTTCCAAGAATTCACAAGTCTAGAGGATGAGATCTTATTGATGGCATGAGGCCTGTTGAATATATTAAAGTATTACTTTATATACCATATTCTTTACATACCATGTAATCAAAATTGATTTAACAGTGAAGGCAGATTTTCCTTATTATACGAAATATTGTACGTGTTATCAGATATAAATTACAATGGAGTACACACTATATAGCACCTTTAAAAGAACCAATAAAAGATTAAGATAAAACTATGAGTGAATGTGCAATAACTACATATTTAAAATACAAATGTTATAGGCTAGGAAATTTCACAGAAATCAGAATATTTTGTGTGACACTGCCTATATATCTACATTTTAATTACAGTCATCTCAACTGCATGCAGTGAATCTTTTTGTAAAGGAAAAATTATTCCATAAAATATTAATTTCTAATTTTTTAAATGAAGAGGTTACTAAGCTAAAGTCAATGGATGGGCTTTGGAGGCTTATAAGTAACCTAAAACTATGAGTTAAATATGTAAGAGCTTGCATTTTTCTGGGAAGAGGATGTGTGGTATTTATGGGATTCTCAAAGGAAACTATGACTTGAAAAGGACAAGGACCACTGGTTTGATAGGGCTTCTTCAAGCAGGAAAAACACCAAACTCAATTTTCCAAGCTCTGTTCTGCTGTAATGTAAAGCATTTCCCCTTAGCCAGATATTTCCAATGGGAGAAATATTCAAAAGAATAAGATACAGAATACCAGTGGTGCATCTTAATAAAAATACATTCTTTGTCTCCCTTACAAAGACAAAGTGGTTGTGTTTCTCTGAGTGTTAAATGGTCACGTGGGACCACCCCACCTTTTCTCTGTATGATTCCTTATGTCCCATTTATCTTCATTTTAACCCCATATACATGTATGTATAAATGGTTGGGGTTGTTTTTTTTTAAATATAATCCACATCAAATCATTTTGGGAGGTAGGAGGATTACAAATTATCTCTAAGTGAAAGAAAATGGGGCTTTTCCTTTGGCCTTGCTGCTTTTACTCTTTCATACTCTCTTGTTCTCCTTCCTCCTGCCTTCCTCCTTACATGTGTCAAAACCACAGCAAGTTTGCACTTGTGGGACACACAGTCCAGTCCTCTCACCAGGGAAGTACTCTCGGTCGGTGGTCCCCATATCTCAGAAGAAATCCTCCTCCCACCCCCACCCCCCCACCCCATGTCCTCTAGGGCAGTGCCTGTATCTGGCACTGGAGCCAAGAGGCAGCTCCTCAGGGAAACCTGGACACAGCGAGTAGGTAACGCTGCCCGCAGCAGGACTGCCAAGGCTTTCCTAAAGGCCATGGCACCTGAGCCTGCCCGCGAGAACATTTTGGTGAGCTCAGTTTGTTTGCTACCGAGAACCTCCTTGCCCTCTCGGTCTATTTTTACCACACTGTGACGCTGAAGACTCTGCTGTCATTAAAGTGAGTGATAAATAGAATAAACTCTCCATTATCTATCATTCTATGGTGAAAGGAATCCTGGATTCAGAATCAGAAGGCAGGAGTTTGATCCCTGGTTCTGACCTTGATGTGACCTTGAGGAAGCCATTTAACCCTGCTGAGTCTCAGTTGAGGCATCTATGGAAAGTGGATAAGGAATCTGACTGCTTGCCCAACTCAGTGAGTCCTCAGCAGGGTAAAATAACGCAGATGAAAGCACTCTGTAGACTACGAAGTGCCTTAGAAATGTAACTTATCAGAACTACATTTAATCATTTAACCCACAGAGATTTCTCTCTGTGCTCCAAGCACTGTGCTAAATCCCCACTTATTTTACAGCACAGTTAAAGAGAGGAAACTGAGACTTAGAAGCCAAGTGGCGAAGTGAGAAGACCTGCTTGCTGGGAGCCTGGGTTCTCTTCTCACTCATCCATGCCTCCCCCATGTTGCACCCTTAATTTGCTCTTGCTGAGCAACTACTGCCTCATCTTTAAAATGAGGATGATAATCCCTAGCTCCTGTTAGGCAAAGATCTAGACAAAAATGACCTCCTCAGCATTTCGTTCCATGACCTATGATTCTGCTAGATGTGGCCAAGGTCACAGGGTACCTAGTGGTGGAGTGGGGACTGGCACCCAGGTCTGCTGACCAATGGACCACATCATATCATTGCTGCCATAGCCTCTGAACCACAGCACCTGCCCATCTCCCCAGTCACAATTCCGTGATATGACAAAATCCTGAATTATCCATGAGAAATCACAATACAATTAGTCTTTCCCACGCTAAGTGCATTTTACCATATTCTGGTACTCTGGCAATCAAAGTATATAGCATCTTTTCACTGATCAAGCAAAACAGCTCATCCCCTAATGCAGCAGGTAGATTCCTTCTTAAATGATCAGATTATAGTCCACTCCAAGAGATCTGCTCTGTCCCATACCCCTCTATATGGAGGTTACTAGGCTGTAGGATAGTTATTCTAGGCAAATTGCTTTAATCTTACCAATGACAGGAGGCTTTGGTCTATCCAACAGCAAAATGTTTTGTGCATAGGCCCATGGGATTCCCAGACCTGCAGCAGAGCTGGCCGTCTGCTCCCTTAGTAAGTGAAATGAAGGCCACTCCCAGTGAAACCTCAGGTTTTCCATAAAGTTACTCAGCTTCTCCAGGATCCAACATTCCTGTCTCTTTTCTCCCTGAGCTTCAGTGTAGCTCCTCTCTCAAAGCCTACCTCACTTCTTTGCCTCCCAGAGTCACTGTTATGGCAGGGCTCAACAATGTTGACAACTTCTTTAAACTCTACAAGGAAATGACTAACTAAGGATGCTGCCATTGATTCTCATTTTTTTTTTTTTTTTTTTTTTTGTGAGGAGATCAGCCCTGTGCTAACATCTGCCAATCCTCCTCTTTTTTTGCTGAGGAAGACTGGCCCTGGCTAACATCTGTGCCCATCTTCCTCCACTTTATATGGGCGGCCACCACAGCATGGCTTGCCAAGCAGTGCGTCGGTGCACGCCCAGGATCCACACCGGCAAACCCTGGGCCGCTGCAGCAGAGCGTGCCCACCTAACTGCTTGTGCCACCGGGCCAGCCCCAATTCTCATTTCTTAAAAGGACCTTCTGGAGCACGCCGCTTGTTGTCTCACAGGAAATGACTCTCCTTCTCTCCAGAAAGACCCTACCATGGTTTGGGTTGGAATTACACATCTGGATTCAGTTCTCACAAAACTATTTATCTCTGGAGATGAACGTTCTGCTAACTCAGTCCTTAGAAGAAAGGACATGACATTTTTCTTGTCATGCTCCTAAACTAAACTACCTGTGACAGACCTCCTTCTTGTCTTTATTTACAACTTAATAATGAGCCAATGTGGTCCATGATAAAACACATCCTCTTAGGAAAGGAGGGCAAATGAGTTTCAACATATATGTCAAACCTGGTCATTTGATGGTGGCATTTGAAAGCGCAAAATTGACAAGTATGAGGCCCAATCTAGGCTTAGAGAAAGAGTACCAGATCGATTAGTAATGTCTGCCATGGGCACATGAGTAGGTTATAGTAGCCTACATTTTACATATTCTTATATTCTTTCCGAGGTATCTATTGAAATGCTGCCATGAATGAATCACCACGCTGTCCTTCTTACCTGCTTTAAGGGAATAAACGACATTGTGTCATTGTTCAGATTTTGTGTCATTCTTTTCAAGTGGACCAGGTTTTCCAGAGGCAACAGATAGGCCACTAATCTCTCTTCTCTAGCAATAAGGTCATCATGTTAGCAAACTTCCTCCGCTCTGACACAGTTGTGGTTTTCACGGAGAATTAATGTCTTCATCAGTATCTGTGCTATTTCACACTTCATTTCCTTCCTCAACTCTTGGATGAAAACCATCCGGTCCTGGTGATTTACTTTGTGGGAGTTTCTTTCAAGTTAGTTCTCTTCTCTAGGGATGCCACGCAAGCATTTTCAGGGTTCCAGCTGGGGAGCACCCAGCCTTGAAACATCAGTGTGTGATCAAGTCATTCAAGAAAGCCAAAGGCCTTGGCAGGGACATGGCAGTGGGGCCCTTAGCCGAGGCCTTTGAGTCTGAGGGTAACAGAAGCAGCTGCTACTTTTTCTGCCTCTCGGTCAGCACCAGTTCAGTGGCTCAAGGTGGTCCACGTCACCAGGACCCTGAGAACTGGAAGCAGATGAGAGGAAAACACAGAAATTGTGATCCACAATTCAGGCTGTCTCCAGATCTCTCAGGAAGTTTCACAAAGTCTCCAAACAACCTTAAGGCAAGAATGGTCTTAAACCTCTTTTAAATGTCCTATGTTGTAGCAACACCCAACCCAGATTCTCTAAAACAGTCCTAATTTGAAAAGTTCCATTCTGTGGTCTTTGAAATACATTTGCATTTAAAATATATAGACAGGAGATAGTATCCTAATATCTGGCTTGAAAAACCATCCCTTAGCATAAGTACACAATAAAATACTTTACTTTTAATTTGGCACATTCTGGCCACATGGCAAAACTGGGAGGGTTCAGTAGAGAGGGTGAAGGAAAAAGTGTCATGACTTCAAGAAAATTTTAAAAGACTGCTCTTATGGGACAGAAACAGAAAGTACCCCTCCACAGTAATGGTCACACAGCCTGTGGGGCTGGGCATACACGGCTTGTGAAGGAGAGATTCCTCTGCTGATTTGAGATCTGTGGTTTGATTGGGACAGGACCATGTCTGACTTGTTCTCCATTGGGAGGGGACAAAGAAAGGGTTGAGGATGAAGGACTCAAGATGAAGCTGGCTAATGCAGAGCCAAGACCCACTGGCATAAAGAGGACCTCTCCCTTCATGCATCCTTGAGGCAGAAGCCCACATGATGTGGCCTCATTTTTGGCCTTAAACATAGTTGAAATGAGGACCAGAGCCATGTTGGACCATTCAAGTATCTGTCAATTGCAGCAGAAGAAAATATATAAGCACTTTCCCTCAGAGCAAACTCCAAATATAGGGCCGAGCTGAGGCCTTCCAAAGATGCCTGTTTAAGTGGCACCGGCCTGAGCTACATGACCTCTGATCTGGTTTTGTTGTTACTGTTTTTTTTTTTTTAAGGAATATCTGATATTCAGACCTTGATAACTATGGGCCTACCCCTCACCATTTTCCAACAGGTAAGCTTTAATCAGAATACCAGACAGAATTCAAACACCATTACCAAGAAAAATAAGAAAAAGAACAGCTTCAATTGCTCAAAGTTTGCCGATATGAAAGCACAATGTGCTTCATGTTTCTCATTGGAGGAGCAGGTGGGTCAGTCTCAACATCACCATGCGACCTTGGTTCTTTGCCAAATGAGGCAGTAAAAACAGGAAAGCCCAGCATGCCACTGTAGCACTCTGAATAGGCGCTGACATTTATGCCTCCAAAAAAGCAGCACACACGAGCAATTTTCATACTGCAACAAATTTAAACTTTTAGGAACAGATAGAATCATTGCACTATTCAGATGCTATCTAGCCATATAAACTAAGAACAGAATACTCCAGAAAACAAATGACTAGAAAAAAACTACATCAGTAATGTCACAAAACACCTAGCTTGGAATAAATTTCCTTGACAGCAGAGAAAAGATTCTCCTTACCCAAAGACTAGGTATGTCCAAATTCCAGCTGTCAGAAGGATAACAAAATAATGGGGAAGAAGTTTATCTCCCAACTGTAGGAGATACTCTCCCCAACCGGCTTGGTATTCTAAATTCTTAGTAGAGTCCTACATTGAGTTCTGCGGAGTTCTACACACAGGCAACTGCCAAATGCAATTCCCCAGAATAAGAAGCAGGGATGCCTCTCTGCTAAGGAGTAGGAGTAACCTGTGCCACTCATACTTCTCCCAGCTGGAGAGAAGCCACTGGAGGGGTTTTGAGTAACAATAATAACAGTCATTGGCTCTGGGCCCAGGGCAGGAGATCTGTGGAATCCCAGGCCCTGGTCCTCCCCGTCTGGCTGGCAGGGTCTCCAAATGGCTCTTGAGCTCTCCTTGGCAGTCATTAAAGTTCACCTGCTGCAACCACAGGTGCCATTTTCTGTTCTGCCTCATGGCCTTGGTTGCAACACCCCATTGTTCCTGATCCTGGGTGGTAAAACCTAAAGGTCACCATCGAGCTGGGCCAAAATTGCTTCCTGCTCCCATCCCTGCCAACTTGCACCACATACTCTGAAGGTCACCAGCTTGATGTCAGTGCCCCCTGTCCCTACATAGGCCTCACTGCTTCTCCAGACCTACAGCCCCTACGAACTTCTCTCTCTTCCCTGTGCCATCACTGCCACAAGTATGAGAGGACCCTGTTCCCAGCAGTGGTAGAAATCTGAATAGGACTCTCTAGCAGTGCCTTCAGCTCACAGGAATATAGCACTGGAGTGGAAGATGATACAAGTATACAAAAAGGAGAGTAGTTTTTCAAAAAATGATTTTCTGTGCTTAAGACCAACCGTGTCTTCAGGTTGAAACCAAGACTCTCAATTATCAATTATTTTAAGTGTGAGTTCTCTTCTCACCCAGGGCCCTCACTGAGAGGCAACAGTCTTAGGCCCACTCTTTTTATAAGACTTTTTACAATCCTAGAGCCAACCATCAGTTCCAGGTGTTTAATCCTCTGTCTCCTGGGCAGCTTAAACACCCACAAATGCCCAGACTGGGCCCCCACATGAAGTGTGGCTGAACTTCCCAAGTGGGCTAGCCATAGGAGGTTCACCAAATAAAATCATAATTACTCTTTGGCTCCCAAAAGGCTGACAAGGACTTTTTCCTTGGCCAAGAACCTGCACTAGATCCCACAGAAGACAGAAATCAAGTACTTCTTTTATCTGAAATTCTGCTGTCTCAGGAAACAAAGTATAGGAAACTACCAGGAAAAGGCCTTTAGCACTTGAAGGAATGGCACATCCCAAATTTAGACCTACCCTCAGCTCAGGCCTCTTAGAGCAGTATAGAAATAGAGAAAGCAGCCACAAAAGGAGGCTGGAGGAAAGGGAGGCATTTCATTTTTAAAAACATATAGAGGGGCCGACCTGGTGATGTAGTGGTTAAGTCTGCGTGCTCCGCTTCAGCAGCCTGGGGTTCTTGGGTTCAGATCCCATCCCAGGCGTAGACCTACACACTGTTCATCAAGCCATGCTGTGGCGGTGTCCCACATACAAAATAGAGGAAGATGGGCATGGATGTTAGCTTAGGGCCAATCTTCCTAACCAAAAAAAAAAAAATATATATATATATATATATATATATAGAGAGAGAGAGAGAGAGAGAGAGGGAGAGGGAGAGGGAGAGAGAGAGAGAGACCCAATCCTGACATTTTTCCACATGGCCAGGGACTGGTTTCTGGCCTGTGGCCAGCTGACAGTATTCTCTTTAAGACTTGATTTTGTGACAAACTTCATTAAGGCCACTATTGTAATTATAAAACACACTTTAAAATCCAGTTTCATTATTTCACAGTTCACACAATAAGATTTCAAATGAGAATGGAAGACACACGAGAAAGGCCATGTGCCTAAAATATGCGTGATGTTACACATATGGGAATTATCTGAAATTCATGTCTTTCTAACCCAGCACTAATATTTTACACACAGGGTTGTTTCAAGTTTCTTTCTTTTTTTTTTTTTTTTTATGTTTATTGGCCTCCACGCTCAAGAAAGTCAACAATTCTTCTCTTCACTACACAAAATTTTTAACGAATATTAGTGAATATTTTCTTGCCCCCTACAAAGGTAGACATTATTTCAGCAGATCTGAATTTGTTCTAAATAAACAGTCTAAAATTAACAGGGCCAAGGAGTTGTCTTTATGTGGGGTGGAGTGGACTTAAAATGAATATCATAAGCTGTCTCTAGTGACCCTTGACCACCCTTCTAAGTTCTCATAACCAGGAAGACCAAACAAAGCCGAATATCCTATTCCTCAAGAATTGTCACATGACAGCCAGGTGGTGACTGGGAGGAACACTAATCTTCACGTGGACACTTGGGAGAGCCATCAGTCTGATCAGCAACTTTCCAGTAGACTGTCAAAGCCTTCTGTTTCTCCAACCTGCAGTCAAATCAAACTGTAATTTGAAGACTAAATGTCACAAATCGACAAAGCCAGATGAACCTTTGGGGACCAAGGAAAGCTAAGGAGTTCCCCTCCTTGGCTTGCAAAGCAAGGATCAAAGGAAGCTTGGAGTGGGTGCAGTATCACAGCCCTAGAACGGAGGTCAGGTATTTGGCCTTTTCCTGGCTTCCAGTGATATCGAATACAACAGATAAATTAAGATCAAGGCACATAGCAGTTCTAAAAGCACCAGCCTGTCCCCAGGAGATCCCAGGAGAGAGCCACCATCCAGCAAGGTCCAGATCTTGTCCTCACTTGGAGGAATGCCTGTTAACATGGGGATGGATTACATTCAACAATGTCTAATCAAAAGCTCTACAACATGATCACAGAAGGGGGCAAACTCATGAAGAGTGTTCACTTGGCCAAGAAGAGTTCCTAATGCAGCCCAGAACAAAGTAGACAAAACTCACTATGCTCTGGCTTCTGATTAAGCATACGTGTATGAGGAGGTGATTACCCAAAATAGCAAGAGAGCTCAAGTGCTTACAGGAAAATCTGACCCTTTAACTTAAGACAAGCATGGCCTACCAGCAAATCTTAAAGACAGGAAATATTTCTGGGCTTAATAACTCAAGCCGATATTCATTTCAGGTTGAGGGATTTCCTTAATCCAACTATTGGTTTCCACAATTGATGCACACAGGCATCCCAGCTGGAAGCACTGCATAATTTTACAGGTCCTTATTCAGCATAGCCTTCAGGTTCCACCAGAACATACCCATAACATTAAGAGGGTAGAATCCCAAGGACTTCCTTGGCTGGAAGAATTACAACATAACAAGCTTCAGGCTTCATCAGGCCCTAGAGAAAGGCCAAAGAAGGGAGTATGAAGAATGCAAGCCATCTTCCAAGAAGCCATCTTCATGGGCAGCATAGAAGTCACCTACATGGTGTGTCATTTTAGTGTTTCCAGGAAGGCCTCCCTTGCCCTAAGTTTGCCTACAGCTCAACATTGGAGATCATCTAGGCCATGGTTTTATTTTTATTTAAAAGAGATATTTCAATATATAGGAGCTCCCTTCTTTTAAAAGGCCATCTGCTTTTTAAATTTAAGGAATAATGTGGTTAAAAAAAAGATGTTTAGGAAAAGTGATGTCTGGAACCACTATAGTGATCTTGCTTTTACAAGGAAAAATCTAGAGCTCTCCAGGGCCACAAGGTTAAGCTAACACAGTAAAAGCTTTATATTTACATGATACAACAAATCTCATCACTGTATCTCCCATATCACACATCCCAAAGCAATCAGGGTTGTTTCAGAAAACCAATCAAGCAATGAATAATTACTAAGCACATATAATGGGGGATGCCAATAAGCATAATGCAGAGCCCTGCCCCCCAAGGCATTTATAACATAGAGTGTAGACAGTGTGGAAATATAAAATGTTGGACCAGAAAAAAACCCTGGCATGGTGTCTGCTAGGTGATACTCTTTCTGCGAGAGTATTGGAAACACAGCTCACAGGCACTTTTACAAAGAGTAAGAGCTCCCTGCTCTAGGACAATTAGAGAGTGAAAAAAGGCAGAGAATCACAGAAGGTCATGCTCTCCTGCTTCAACTCCATGGCTCTGTTCTAGGCTCCATGGAATACTTATGTAGGGAAATTTAGTGAGACCTAAAGCTTAGTTATAGCAGCCCACTCTTCCCTATGTGCGTCCCACTGAGATTTATAGCCCAGATGTAAAAGGTCACCTATAAAACTTCATCTTTCCAGGCAAGGTAAATGTGCACAGAGTTCATTCTAGGTCTGCAAAGACCTCCTGTCCTGATGGTTATGAGCTGTGGGGTCTTGCCCGCCTTCTCCCTCCTCATCCATAACCTCCTCCTCACAGCTGGTACAGACTTACTGTTGGCACCCATATCACACTATGGTGACGATTTACATTCTTTCACTTGGTATTTGTCATGGCTTCTTGTATGCTCTTCTTTTCTTCCCTACTAGAATATAAACTTCTTGGAGGCAAGGACCATGTTTTATGCTCTACAGAATCAACAAAGGCTAAGCACAGAACCAATCATCATTAGACAGAAGCATATGGGGGGGTTATTGCAGTTCTTAACAAACATACCCAAATAAATCAATTACCTAAATCAAAATGATACATCAACGCACCTGTATGAATCACATCTAGGCTTTAAATGCCAAACCAAAGGAGAACAACGGATTCAGAGAAGATTAACTATGACACCTTTTCACAGGAAATGCTGATGACCTTACATAGAGAATATGCTGCATAGTACAGTGAAAGCAACAAATAACATCCAGATGGCTGACCTTCCACATGGAATCCAAACTGTACCCTCAGCGAGAATAACCTCCCCTCAAAAGAAAATAGTTAATGAATTAAAATTTAATCATATTGTTCTAAGCCTGGGGCAGGAAAAGTACAAGACAAGCCTGCAACATCTTATTACATCAGAAAATAAGGAAGTACTCAAAGAATAATGGGAACAAGTCAAAGCACAGAGGAGCTAATTTGAAAGGACTCCCACTAAGACAGGAGTGATATCAAAAAAAATAATGATAAGATTATAATCCATTAAATAAAATAGGAACCCATGAGTCCATGAGTCCATTCAAATAAATATTTTAAAATTAATTAATAAAAAAGAAAAGCTCTTCCTTACAACAGAAGGTCAACTGACAAATGTAGAAGGAACAATGGAGATAAAAATATCATCATCAATTGACTTCCAGTTTCCGGTCCAGCATATAAGGAGCTTAGAAGTTGTCACTCCATTCTAACAAGTAAAAACCTAAACAAACTGAAAAATCAACAATGCTTCTTAGATGAGTCAGAGAAATGAGGTCACAAGACAAACCACTCCCCACAAAACTGGAGAGACAGACAGGTGGGTATTGAGAATCACAACTTACCAGAACAGAAACCCACGAGCACAAACCTCTGCAGGAACAAGTGCCAGGGCAGGAAAACCTAAACTGTAATTGACAAATTACTGGAGGCTTAGTGGACAAGTCTGAGACATAAAAACTCCAGGAGGACCAAGACAGAGAGGGCCCCCACACTTTTATGAGCTTTACTTCCAGGAGCTCTACCAGGAGCTCTTCACAGTGAATATGAGAGAAAAGTCCCCTCATGCTTCCAGTAGGGGGAGGGAAAAAGGAACCATTTTGAAATGTGCCAGAACATTCTCTTCTCAACAAGGTCTGCCCTCAGAAGAAACTATTTACCAGATCCTAAGCTACCTGGGGGAAGTGATATACCCAACTTCAGTCCCCACTAGCCATCCCGTCACCTAATGTAGAGGGAAGAGGAAACTGAGAAGCACTGGTAAAGTTTATAGTCCAGAAGCACAGGCTTACCTGTGTCCTAATCATAAGACTACAGAACACTTCCTCTCCCTCCACACGTTACCACCACATCACTAAAAGCTGATTTCCTACAGTTCCTTCCCTTAGAATATCATGTTCAGATTTCAACAAAAAAATTCGAGGTATATTAAAGGCAAAAAAAAAACACAGTTTTAAGAGACTGAACAAGCATCAGAACCAGAGTCAAGATATGACAGGAATGTTGGAACTATCAGACCAGGAATTTAAAACAACTATGATTAATATGCTAAGGGCTCTAATGGAAAAAGTAGACAACACACAAGAATAGATGGATAACATATGCAGAGAGAGAAAAATTCTAAGAAAGAATCAAAAGGAAATGCTAGAGATCAAAAATACTGTAATGAAAATAGGGAATGCTTTTGATGGGCTCATTAGTAGACTGGACAAGGCTAAGGAAAGAATCTCTGAACTTGAGAATATGACAATAGCAACTTTTAAAACAAAATCAAAGAGAAAAAAGACTGAAAAAAAAACAGAACAGAATATCCAAGGACTGTGGGACAACTGCAAAAGATGTAACATACACATAACAGGAATACCAGAAGGAGAAGAGAGGCAGGAATATAAGCAATATTTGAAGCAGTAGTGACTGAGAATTTCCCCCAAATTAATGCCAGACACCAAACTATGGATCCAGGAAACTGAGAGAACACCCTGGAGGATAAAGGCCAAAAAAACCCCAAAAAACAAAAAACTATACCCAGACATATCATATTCAAACTTCAGAAAATCAAAGATAAAGAAAAAAATCTTGACAGAAGCCAGAGGAAAAAAACATCTTCCCTATAGAGGAGCAAAAATAAGAATTACTTCTGACTTTTCTTCAGAAACCATGCCAGCAATAAAACAGCGAGTGAAATATTTAAAGCCTTGAGGAAAAAAACAACCAACCTAGAATTTTCTACCCTACAAATTTATCCTTTGAAAGTGAAGGAAAAATACAGACTTTCTCAGATAAACAAAAATTGAGGAAATTTGTTGCCAGTAGACCTGCCTTGTAAAAAATGCTAAAAGAAGCTCTTCAGAGAGAAGGAAAATGATATAGGTCAGAAACTCAGATCTACATGCAGAAAGGAAGAGCATCAGAGAAAAAAAAAGTGAAGGTAAAATAAAAATTTTTATTTTTCTTATTAATTAACCTAATAGATAATAGTTTGTTGAAAATAATAATAGCAACAATGTATTTGATTATGTATGCTTATATATATATTTGTGTATATGTATACATACATAAGCATACATAAAATATATAAGCATACATAATACATTTAATACACCAATTAAAAGACAGAGATTGTCAGAGTGAATCGAAAAACAAGACCCAACTATATGCTGTCTATAAGAAACCCACTTTAAATATAAAGACACATATAGATTAAAAGTAAATAAGTGGAGAAAAATATACCATTCTAACACTGGTCAAAAGAAAGCAAGAGTAGCTATGTTAATTTCAAACACAGCAGATTTCAGAGCAAGGAAAGTTATCAGGGATAAAGAGGGTAATTACATAATGATATAGGGGCCAATACTCCAAGAAGACATAACAACCCTTAATGTGCATGCACCTAACAACAGGGCATCAAAATACATGAGGCAAAAACTGTGAGAACTACAAGGAGAAACAAATTAATCCACTATCATAGCTGGTGAGTTCAACATCCCTCTATCAGAAACGGACAGATCCAGCAGGCAGAAAATCAGTAAGGACATAGTTGAACTCAATAACAACATCAATCAACTGGATGATATTAATATCTATAGACTAATTCATCCAACAACAGCAGAAAACACATTCCTTTCAAGTTCACATGGAACATTCACCAACTTTTATTCTGGGCCATAAAACACCTTAACAAGTTTAAAAGAATAAAAATCATACAATGTCTGCTCTCAGACCACAATAGAATTAAACTAGAAAGCAACAGAAAGATAACTGGAAAACCCCCAAATACTGAGAAATTAAACAACACACCTCAAATAACATATAGGTCAAAGAATAAATGTCAAGAGACATTTAAAAATATTTCAAACTACACAAAAACGAAAAAAAGACATCAATGGATGCTAAAACAAGTGGGTAAAAGTTTCATCAGGCACAAGATACATACTCTCAAAATATCTCTCCATAAATTTTTTATTAATTTCAAAGTAGAACAAACTAACTTTACAGTGGAGAGCATTGGTTGGCACTACCTTAACCAAGTGATCAAAGTTAACATCACCAAGGTGGATGTGTTAACTACCCTATTGTGGTAATCATCTTGCAATATATACATACATCAAATCATCATCTTGTATATCTTAAACTTATACAATGTTATATGTCAATCATATCTCAATAAAACTGGGAACAAAAAGACTGGAGGGTAAAAGGCAGCTGGTGATGTCTTCCCAAAAAAAAAGTTATCATCATCAAAATTCTGACAAACCAATATCATGTGCTTTTGATATGGTGCACTGTGAAGGATACATTGCTTCTGTGGTATTCCTACCAAAAATGAATAATCTGAATCCAAACATGAGGAAACATCAGACAAATCCAAATTTAGAGACAATCTACAAAATAACTGGCCTGTGTACCTTTTAAAAAATAACGAGGTCAAGACAAAGAAAGGCTGAGAAATTGTTTCAGATTAGAGGAGATTAAAGGAATTTGACAACCAAATGCTATGCATGATCTTGGATTAGATTTTGGATCAGGAAGAAAGAATATCTGTAATGAACATTAGGACGAATGGTGAAATTTGAACATGGGCTGTGGATTATATAACAAATTGCATCAATGTATGAGGTCTCCAATTTACTAACAAATGGTTCAGAAAAACTATTATATATGTATCTATATATGTATATATGTTTATCTATGTGTATACATATGTGTGTATACAAATGAAAAGCAGATGAAGCAAAATATCAACAATTAGTGAAGTTGAGTAAATGGTATACAGACAGAAGTTTCTTGTGCAGTTCCTGTAACTTTTCTGTAAATTTGATATTATATCAAAATCAAAAAAATGTTTAATTTTGGGAAAACATCAAAAAGATTTTGAAAAAGATCACCACTTTATCAGAAAGCTGAAGAGACATTCAAAATCTTTAAAATTAGATTAAATCTTGGGAGCTGGCCCTGTGGCCTATCGGTTAAGTTCCATGTGCTCCTCTTCAGCAGCCCCGGTTTGGTTCCCAGGTGCAGACCTATACCACTCATTGGTGGCCATGCTGTGGCGGCGACCCACATACAAAATAGAGGAAGATTGGCACAGATGTTAGCTCAGGGTGAATCTTCCTCAAGCAAAAAGGGGAAGATTGGCAACAGATGTTAGCTCAGGGCAAATCTCCCTCAGGAAAAAAAAAAATAGATTAAATCTAACACGCCAAAATTGTGGCAGTCACAGCATATGTTTGCCTAAAGCTGAACAATACAGACAAGATCAGTATTACTAACTTGTCATTTTGCCTCAGGCTCCAATATCACTCCAATATCTTGATATTTAGTTCACCATGGATTTTTTCACATTAACTTTGATTTTTTTAAAAATATTGCAGTAAAATATTATTTATCTTGATTAGTGTAGTAAGTTTTGTCTCACCTTAGTCCTAGGCCCTGCCCTAGGAAACACAGTCTAGGGCTTAACTCTGCTCCCACCACAATATCCCCACATATTGACATAAGCCCATCCTCTCATAGCAAACTAGCCAAATCTCCATGATTTCTGGCCTGTGTTTAATCAATCTCTCGCCTTGTTAGGCAATGTTGAGGTGCTCACCAACTCCCTACCAAATCCACCTGGCCAGCCCTGGCTCTTCTGCTTTCCAAAGGCCTGGTTCCAAAGAAGGAAAATATTAAACAGATGTCTCACCCTAGGAGAGACAAAGATAGAGGTTGAAATAGTAAGTGAGACAGCAAATTGGTAAAGGATGGGTAGAAGACCATGATTAAGGGTCCCAGTATTATAAATACCATTTAACAGAGAGTCTAACACAGAGAGAAGGTGCCTTACCAATCAACAAAGAGTATAATATCTCATTATATCTATATATCTATATATAGATATAGATATAATGAGAAATTAAACCATGTTTTGGTAACTTTCCTTGAGGGCAAAGGTAGGAATAAGGAAGAAAAGGGAGGTGGACTCGAGGAAGGAAGGTCAACAATTAAGTGCCTGCTCTGCACCAGGATCCATGCTAGCTGCTTCCCACATTACCTCACTGAATCCTCCCAACTCTGAATGCTGGGTTGTGGAGGATGCACTCTGCCCCTACGCCAAAAAGCTTTCAGATGAATAAGAGTATATATTTATAGACGTCTGTGAGACCCTCAGCTCCCCCCATTGGAAGGCAGAAAGCTGTGGTCTGCCAGGTGTGCAAGACTTTTGCATCTGAACGTGAAATGTACGAGGTGTCTCTGGCTGGTGCCTGAGAAATGATGGTCCTTGATCTTTCCAGTACCTGACCTCTGTCAGCACTACAGGGCCTCCAGTCTCTGTAGGGCCTCACTACAGGGCCTGAGCTGAGCCCTCCCTGGAGTCACTGCTGCTACAGCACCTGTTTCAGTTGTGCTTTACCCACCTCCTAAAATTGCCTTAACACTCTGAGCACTAGCAAAATATAGAGCTTTGTTCTCCAGAACAGTGTCAGTCCTACTCCAGCCTCCTAATTCATCATCATTAAATAGAGAATGAACTCAGGTCAGTGTGCAATGAGAGCTACTTATAGACCAAATGAGAAAGAGATAAAATCTGACTTCAAAACCAGAATAAGCACAAATATCTGCAATAAATTCAACACATCCAAAGACACTCTGATTAAAACTTGAGTTGGGAGCCAATTTCTCCTCCTTGAATAGGCACCTGGAATACATTGCCTTACGGTGGAGCAGGGAGACGTGTTTCCTGTGGCTTCCCAGAGAGGGGGAACCCTTGGAGGAGACCAGCTTCTCTGCATCTCTCCTGCACTCCAAGAAAAGACCCAGCAACTCAGACTGAAAGCCTCAGAGCCCTGTAGGCTAGCTGAAGAGTCCCCAGAGCAAAACAAAGCTTGAAGAGAGAAAGAAAAACAAAGAAGAGAAAGAGGGAAGGCAGAGCATGGGAGAGGAATGTCTGGCAGGAGCTGGTGGGTTTGAGTGAGGCGGGATGGGGGACCCCTCAGCTATTTTTGCCTCTGCTTTTGGCAGTGTCTCCATTTTGCTGTGTTTATGGGCCTGGCGTGACTTTCCACCCAAGTACACTCACTAGGCTTTCCCTGGAAAACTTGCCACCTTCCACACAGTTCAGGTTTCATCTGATTCACACCAAGAAGCTCTGGTTTCAAGAGCCCAGTGCATTTTTGCAACTGGATGGAAACAATGATGCAAATCGGACCTAGATAACACTTGCAGCTCTTCACTGCACTTGTACCTTCATCTTTGCCACCAGCTCCCCCATCTAACCTTTGAGGTGACTGACTTGGGTGACCAGATTCAATGACTGAGCTTCTCCAGGCTTTGGTGTCCACAGCTGCCAGCTTCCCAGGACCCCAGAAGAGGGAATCAGTCCCCAAAAGTACCAAAGTTTGCCCAACAAGGTTGGGCGACCAGGAGGCCAAATTGGAGGATGAAGGGAAGGGCTGCAGGAACGCACGCCAGGCCAGGAGGCACACAGTTGTAATTTATAGGACATGACACAGCCTCCCAAGCAGGCTAGTGTGTGAGCCGGCAGAGTTTCCCTCAGGATCAGGCCTTCATGTTCCGTAGCTGAGCGGGTATGAGGAAATAGGAACAAGTGGCCACTCTGACTCAGTCATACCAAATTTTGGCTACTCATTGCTTTGAAGGGAGGAAGCAGGGCAGGAACCGAGGTCTGGTCAACCAGCAGTGGCTCGAAGTGCAATTTAATCATCCTGGGCTTGGCTCAACCCATCCTCTTAGTGTGAGGGAGGAATAATTTGTTAGCGCCGCTGTCAACAATTTGTTACTACTGCTGCGGACACCGGGCAGCCATAACCAGAGACCTGCAGGCAGCAGTAGCAGGAAAGGCTGGGAGCAGAAGGGGATTGGCAGTGGGACTGGGCTGTGGGGACAGCAGGAGAGGGGTGGCCCCACAGGGACTGGGAATTCATGCAAGGTCTTCCTCCATCCAGGCCCTGCTTCTGAGAAATCAGGTGGGACTCAGGAGACTAAAAATGACTTTCTGGTTCCTTCCCAACCCAGGCTGGGTCAGGTGTCCCTGCTCTGTGTCGCGCAGACTCTGTATATTCTCCGTCGGAGCACTCATCATCCTGTATTACATTTATCTGATTATGTATCTGTCCTCTTGAGAGCAGGGACTGTGTTTATTCATCTTTCTGCCTCCCAGCACCTAGGAGCCTGTCTGACTAGGTTAATGCTTGTTGAATGAGTGAATGAACTACTGCTATGATAAAAGTGTGGTTCATTCCCTCCACGGAAACTAAGAGGGTACTGCTGTGTTGTAGAACAATCTCAAGGTTTGCACAGCACTGCTTGGGACAAGGCAGCCATCTTCACGAGGACAAAGGAGCATTACTCAGGGTTTGTTTGTCACGGCCATGCAGCCTAACCTATCCTGACTAAACTCAGCTCCGCCCATTCTCATCTTTTCCCATACCACACTGTAACATCTTATTTACTACTGTCACATGAATATCCTAAGAAATAGCCCTGATTACAAAACATCTACTAACTGATCACTAACTGTGGATGACTTGATGTAATTCTGATAACAAATCTTTATAGATAAGGAAATTGAGGTCAAGAGAAATTAAGCAACCCGCCCAAGTTTTCAGAGCCAGTAAGGAACAAAGTCACAATTCAAACCCAGTCTAAGCTCATAACCACTATTCTCCCCAAAATTTTGCAGGGGCTCCAAATACCGACTCATTTATCCTTTGTGCCTAGATCTTAAAGTCCTTAGGGCAGGAATTATTCCTTACTTACCTCCATACTGTAAGTGTTCAACAAATAGTTGTTGAATTTTACTGAATGCACTATTTGTCTTAGGCCTCTTGTAAAAACAACCTAAAGAAATTGTGCATGGGTCAAAGAAGGCAGAAGCACTGAGATCGAATGAGCGACATGACTCATAACTGCTCATAGCCATTCTTTAGGAAAGGTGGGAACGGCCATGTAGGAATCATACTTTAGCTCTCCCTCCAGGCTTTTCCAGTGGTTCCTATTCTTTCCTACTACAGGAAGGGATAAACACCCTTCATATATTTCCTCTCACCCCCAACTGCAAGGAAAACAGTAACACTAATTAGTTGTAACAGGGTGTTCATTTCACACAGTTCTCAGCAGGTTGCCCCGCTGTTCTTTGAAATGGTCTGGAAACAGCCTTGATTTTAAACATCTGAAGATAATTGAACCAAAGTTGCACCCAGAACCCTGAGTGACATGCTTTTTACTCTCTCCCTCACTAACAAGAAATGTTTGCTGCCATTTCTTATTTACTCAACACATTGAAAGCCTCCAGCACTGATGACTTGCACCCCATGATCCTAAAAGAATAAGTTAAAGTAATGATTGGTAATAAATGGAGGAGCAGGGAAGGCTGAGAGATTAAACAAAACCCTCTGGCTGTTTAAAGGGAAGAAGGAATTGCCCCACAGACCTTTAAACTTAAGTTCTGCTCCTGGAAAAAACAGGGAAGCCAGGGGAGAGCTGAGAAGAACTTATGACAAGATCAATTTGCAGACATTTTTCAATGACAATGATATCACTTAGCAAGGACGGAAACATTTTCTAATATAAATTGTTGGCAAGTGGGTGGAAAAATAGGTTATCATACTCTGTGAGTGGAAGTGTAAATTGAACAACCCTTTTTAGAGGGGAATTTGGAACATCCATCAAAATTTTAAATGACATAACTTCAACTATACAACTCTACTTCAAGAATTTTTTCTATAAATGCTATAACAAGAGTGTGCAAAAGTCATCATGGAGTTTTGTTTTTATAAAAGCAAATGATTGAAAACAACCTAAAGGTCCATTAAAATAAGTGTGATAAAAATTATGATAGATCCACTCAATGGAATACTTTTAAAAAAGTGGCAAGGAGGGAACCTGTAAATACGTGTATTCAACAATGTCCAGTATTAACAGTTCAAAACTAAAGTCACGAAGTCCAAAGTACTATGTGTATTACGCCCCAATTTGTGTTTTAACTCTGAAGTTTGTATATAAACATATATATGTATATGCACATAATGATTCATATACATCATTCATATAATGACTCATATACATGATACAAATATCTGGAATGATGCAAAAGAAACTGGTAATAGTGGTCGATCCTGGAATAATAAACTAGGAGACCAGGGATGGGAGATTACTTTTCACTTTATGCTTTTCAGTGATTATTTTTTGTGCTGTTTGAATAGTTTAATATGTATACAAATTATCTGTGTTTTTAAAAA
This sequence comes from Diceros bicornis minor, assembly GCF_020826845.1. Lineage (NCBI taxonomy): Eukaryota > Metazoa > Chordata > Mammalia > Perissodactyla > Rhinocerotidae > Diceros > Diceros bicornis. The sequence goes on from NC_080743.1 coordinate 51,025,045, forward strand.
ATTTATAAGTAAAAGAAGAGAATACGTAACAACTGTCACAGCCTATTTGAGAATGGAATCTTGCAGGTCAACATGATTGTCCAAGACACAGAGGTGGGCCTGCTACTTTAAGAGGAAGCAAAGAATAAAACCTATCTTGTGATGTTGAGGCTTGGATTCAGTCTTTCAGGGAAAACCTATGAACACAAGCAGACATTGATTTAGCAGGTGTAGAGGTAACCAGAGGCCCATCCCCAGAAGGTACATAAGGATCCCTGTCACTCATCAGGGACTTAACAAACAGTGCAGAGCAAGTGCTCCTGGGCCTGCTGGGCAGCAGCTGAGGAAACAGACAGGTAGACATTCTGGGCCGAGAAACATTGGCTCCTCAAAATGAGTGAAGGAAACCTTCCACATCACTACCACCTGCCTATAGGCCCAGCCCTCAGCCAGACCCCTACAAAACTAGAAGAAAACTCACAGCACATTCAGAGCCCCTGAGAGTGTAAAACAGTATTCTGCCTGTCCAGCACATCATCTATCCTCCCACCCCATTGCCCAGAGCAAGGAAAGTAGGGCATACTAGAGGTAGGGAGTGGGGGTAGCTGTTAATGGGAAATCAGCCGGTCCATCCCAGAGCTCAGCTCATACCTGGCTGTGATCTTGGACAATTTGTCTTCATTTGTTTTCCCACTTCTAAAATAAAATAACTAGTGGCTCCATTTTGTGGTTTTGAGAAAATCAAACGAGATTATCAACATGATTTCCCATCCCAGGACAGACAGTGCTTTGAGAAAATAAACTGCTATACAAATGTAAAATATTGATAGTATTACACAAGTGATCTTTTCAGTGAAAAGCTAACAATTTGACTAAATTGTCCAGTCAGCTGTTCAGTCAAAACAGTCAACCTGATAGCCCAGCACAAACATAACCCAAAGCTATGATTAATTCATTAATTGCCACACACATTTATTGAGCACATATTGCAAGTCACAGGTGGTGTGAGGACCGGAGACACAGAAATAGAGAAGACAGACTCCTGACCTATAGAAAATGCCAGGTCCAGTCAAGGGGACACGAGAACAAATAATTATTCCCCAGTATCATCACAACAGTATTCTATTAGAGGTACAGGCAAAGTGCCACAGGAGAAAACCAAAAGGGCTGACTCTGTGATACCTACAGTGTCAACCTACAAATCCAGACACACCAAATACCAAGGTATACAGACCAGTAACAATTGCTCACTAACCTGCACATTTATTTATTAAGGAATCTGCAAGTGATTAGTAGTAACTCTTCGTAACAAGATATTAATCAACATATTTGTTTAGTATTGTTTTGATTTAGTCAAGCCTCTCATTGAATAATTTCAAAACTAAAGGACCAAAAATGGCCCCATAATTGGTGGTCATGTCAGATTTCACAGTAGTAGAAACACTGGGTAAAAATTATAGAAATGACCTGTAAGTAGCAATGTTATTAGGCAATATTTCAATAAAGATGACTTAAAATAATATGTTTACCATCATCAAGCTCAGGTCTTATGTTCTCCATGTGCCTGACAAACATAGCTGTATTTCCTGAAAACAGCAGCTCATCCGCCAATTCAGTGAATCACATCCATCAGTTAAGTGAAGGAGAGGGACAAATAGATAACAAAACAGAGAAGTTGTTTAAAGCCATGTAGAAAAAAGAAAACGTTAACCAAATGTTTCACTTTTAAACTTGTGTTTTATTCAACTTGTTTCATTCAGGTCTACATATCATTCTAAGAGTTGCAAATGTTGGGCAGAGCTCCCTGAGTTAACCTGCATAAAATTAAATTTAATCTAATTTAATTCACTTCCAGAATGGTATTCTGTTGCCAATGTTAAAACCCTGAAGGAGTTTCATTTTCCATGACCTCTATAAAATAACAAGTTGTATTTGCCACAACCAGAAAAACATCCTTAGCCTCATTTGCCTAGGGAGCCTGTAATCAGATGTTACTTACTGCCCCACATTATTTCAATAGTTACAAGTCATTCCTATTAAAACAAAAAGTAATTTTGTGACCTTGCCACAATAATGAATGTTCTCAGTTATGACATTTAGGTGCTGGCAGAACTGTTAAAATAGTTTTAAAAATACAGGTTCCAGAGCACTCTTATCATATGCCAAACATGCACTAACTGGTCCCTTGTCTTCTAGGCAGTCCTAAGGAAAAGACAGTGTTATAGAACAGTGGTTTCCAAACCTGGCTGACCATCAAAATCATCTGAGGATTTTCTACAACACAGACTTCACTCCTTTCTCCCTGTCCAGAGCACCTGAAAGGAGTCTTCGGGTTGGGGCCCCAGAATCTATCCTGGTAACGTACTCCTCAGGTTCATTGGGCAGTCAGCCTAGTATAGAACTTTGTTTGGTGTACGGCGTCCTTAAAAGAATCAAGTAGGCAAATAAGGTGAGAAAAGTTGGTTGCAAGGAGGGCTTAATAGTTTCTGAACAAATCAAGGAAATTTGAGTGTGGACTGACTAAGATGATATCAAGGAAATGATATTAACAATGTTATGTGTGATGATGGCATTGTATTTAGGTCAGAAAATGACCCTTTTTTGAGGTCTACGCAAGTGCTCAAGTGCTTAGTGGTGAAATGACATCAAGTCCGAGATTTGCTTTAAAATGCTCCAGCAAAAAAGAAAAAAGGGAGATGCGCGACAAGTGCAACAAAAATATTGATGGCACCAAAGGTAGATGATGGGTTCATGAGGCTTCGTGGTACTGTCATGTTGAGAAGTTTTCATAATAAAATGTTTTTTAATTGTCTGAAAAAGAACAATAATAATAATCAAAGCCCATCTCTGCCATACAAGGCTATTTCCCACTATCTCCAAAAGACAGCTGCATGGCATGCTGCATTCTCCCTCATTCACATGGAGAAACAAGGATGCAGAGAGGGTTGACAGCCATCTCTATTGCCAGTTGCCTGCTACTAGTAGGTACCTGACATTTTCCCTTTGTAGGAGCCTTTCCATTCAATATTCTACTCTGCAGGTGGAATTAGGGCCCCTTCCCTAGCCATAACTTAAGCAACTTTTTAGAAGTTGATCTTTGTAAAGGATTTTGAATTTTTCTTTAAGAAATTTCCTGAAACTAGAAACTTTTATTTTCAATTAGATATGCACTGAATCTGTGAGCTTGGCAATGCAGGAGGTGAAATCCAAGTCAATGTGTACACAAAATGATCCATTTTCAAGCTCCAACAAAAATACAGAATCTGTTACAGAAAGACATGACTTACGTTTAGCAAATTTAGGAAAATCTGGCATTACCAAGGGGATAGGAATTTGTCTTCATTTTATCAATGGATTTCTTTTTTGTCCCACATAGCATTTCAGTCTAGAACACCTAAAAACAACAAACACCCTTTGTACACTGAAAAGTAAGTTTATCATCCAAAAATTCTATGTACAATTTGGTGAAAATTCACACGCTCCAAAAAGTGAGGTGTCACAGCTCCTAACTGTAAGTCCCACTGGTTAAAATTAGGTATAAATTTATTTACAGGGACTACTCAGACATCATAAGAGTTGGTGCTGATAATATTTTACACTTGTAGGAAACAGGCTGTTTTGTTGATGCTGCCAGATGAAAAAGGAAAGACCCAGAAGCTCTTAGCATGGAAACTAGTTTGAGGGGCTGGTGGTTCCGGTTTGGGCTTCCAAAAAATGGTGTTGGTGCCACACTCCCTATCTAAAGAGAAGCATGTGACGTGGATGGTGGATTACAATCTGCAGTGAGTCCAGCCCCTGAGCCAGCTTCCCTATTTGCCCAGACCCCCTTCCAGATAAAGACACCAGGCCTCAAACTCAATCTTAAGTACCAGGTGCCCCAAGATTTTTTGAAAAGTATAAATGTGGGTGGGATTAGAATGTCAGTTTTTGGGTTTCCCTAAGACAGAATGGCCCAAATGTCATAATCACTACATCACCTAGCAGGGGCTGTTAACAAGATTGGGGTTCAAGAGAAGCTGTCTTGCAAGTCATGAAAGGCAATTGGCACAGTGGTTGGAACATCTCTTTCCCCAGAGGATCTGCACCAAGTTCCTTAGCATCCTGGACAAATGTACTTATTCCCTGTACTAGTGCAGCTCAAAGGAGAGGCCTCTCCCAGTATCCTGCTGCTCAAGATCCTCCCATCTTCTCCTTCACTCAATAGGGCCCACATCTTTGAGAAACAGAAAAGAAGGGAGCTCAACCTGTGTGATTATTATAGGGGCCACAAGGCGGTGACCCTCTGGGGTTACTATCTGTGGTTACTGATCCTGACTTTCTGGACCATGAGAGATCTTAAGGGAAGCCTATCATTTAGTTAAGGATGAGGATGCCGATGAATGAATAATGAACTTTTAAACCTCACATGGGCAATATATACTCTTTGGGATGCACTTCAGCATCTGAAGAACCTGGTTGTCCTTCGAAGGAGTGCAAATGGGATACTTCAAGACCTACAACCAGATCTTGGCGAGTTGTCATGTGTCCCCTCCTAGGTTTGAGTTCCCAAGTCACATTCCCTTTCTAAAGAGGATTCAGAATAAGCACTGTGTTGGAATAGCGGACTCACAAAAGACACCAGGACATTGAAGAATTCCTAGAGTCTGTTGTTTATTAAAATTTAGGGCCATGAGCTCATCTTGAGGAAGTATCCTCATGATTCAGGATAAAGATATTCAACTAGAGAAAAACAGACTCAGAGTCACCTGCTTGTTTACATATAAAGTGCAGAGAAGCTTTCTTTTCCCACAACTTGGAGCTCAAGGCATCAATTCACCCCAGGTCTGTCAGCCTCCATGTAAGTTTGTCTCCACTCTGCTGTGTTTAGAATTTAACAATGGCTAGGAAGCCACCAGCCCTGCAGAACTCGTAATGATACTAGGTTGGTCCCAGCAATCAGCCATCACAGTGGGCATGGTAGCTGAGAGCCCAAACAAAGACAAGTTTGGAGTACCTTTTCCTGTAAGTCAAGTCTTAAGACATAAGACAAAAGGTAATAGCAAAGTGAGGCTGTTTTTCTCCTTGACGATCTGCGTCAGACCCAGGACAGTACTAAGGATTTTATATGTAATTTGACAGGTACCAAAGTAATTTGTAATTTTATATGTAATTTCACAGATACACAAAGTACCTGGCACTTCGTGTATATCTGTCCCTGACTCTTTTATGACTGTGCTAGTTCCGAAATGCATTCTCACAGAGCTGCCTCACATCCCTCTGCCCTCCATCTTGCTCAAAGATTACCTTGCGGTTCAGAGGGTTTTCCCCTTTTTCTCCTTACAACTTGCCTTCTCCCCCATCATAGGGCTGAGCCCTGAGCTGGGACCTCCTGTCAGTTCACTTACGTATTCCCACTGCTCATGGGAAGGAACAGCCAGAAGAATTTCTATCGTTCTGCTTCAGTTTAACCCAACTCCACTCTACTTTCTCAGGCAAACTCATGCAATCTGTCTTTCATTTAGATATTTTTGCACTTCTTTTTAACACTGGGGATTTTCAGATTGCTTTTTATTCTATTTCTTTTTCTCCCTTGCTGAGCAGAAAACAGAGGCTGCCATGGACATAAGGCCTGAAACAAACAGGGTAAGATGGGGCAGAGTTATTCCTACAAACTAATCGTGCTTCTAAATGCTAATGCCTCATCAGGAGAGAGCTCTGAAACAGACTCTACGTAGAGAGCATTCAGCAATTTCTAAGTACAAAAATGCCTTGTTAGTAATACAATTAGATATCCTTTCCTTCTAACTGAAATCCAGTGGTCTCCATTAGAGACAGAGACTCGAGAACATAGAGATATCAACTGACACATCCAAGATCACACCTAGAGGCAACTGGCAAATACCTCATGCTGGGCCTCCAGGACCAGCTTGAAGCCAAATCATCTGTAAAGTGGCTGTAGTGGTTACAAAACCCATCACTAAAGTTTGACAACTACCAATTCAGTTTAACAAATGTTCACGGAGAGCTAACAGGATTCAAAGACGAGTAAGACACAGTACTCTCCAGGGTTTTCTGGTCTAGTCGGCTTATAATAAAATATGCCCTCCAAAAAGTTATTATTCAAGGCAAAATGTGTTGTATCATAAGAAAGGTACAAAGTATTAATTTTTATAGGCTTATGCCTTATCCCTTCTTCTATGACCAATTTAGAAAAGATCAATCAGAAGCACTGTGTGAGTTTATATATGTGTGTACATGTGCACAAAGATGGCCATAGAACAAAGAGACAGCCAAAGTCACTGTCTATTTGGCTACAGGCAGCAATTGCCCAAGAGTCTAAAGGTGCAAACCTAATAGAACAAAAAGAAGATAATAGATGTATATCCTGCTAAGGAAAGAAAGGACTAAAGTCAAATTACTGGCCTGCTGGTAATGCAAAGCCCTCAGGGATTCTATGAAGCCTAAGACAGAAGGGGAGCCTTGCTCAGAAATGGTCTAATCAGATTACTTGGGGAAGACGTACTCTCAGGATGAGCTTTCTAAGGGGGGACCCCTGTATTTTTACCATCTTGGCTACACCTTTGAGAGTTGCAGATTACCTAGCTGAGACTCCCTTGTGACTATAAAATCATAGAAGCACACTGGCACCATTCTGAAAGGAAACCATAGAGAGATCCCTAAAAGAGGAGCTCCCTATAGCAGATTCCAAGTGAAGATAAAGTTGGTGGCATCTAAGAACTTTCTTCCATTATGGCAATACCCAAGCTCTGTGTGAGCTCTGCATGGACATGTGTAGCTTTCTTCTGAAGTGATCATATGTTTGAATCTGTACATCATGTCAATTACCATTTAAATCAAATTGCCTTTTTTCAACTTGGAATATTTCTGTCATATTAGGTGCTTACTATGGGTCTTGAAAGCAGGATAAACTTTCTTCAGAAGGAATTTTAGGGGAAGAGGAGGAGGAAAGTGCTCCAGACAGAAAGCAGAGCAAGAGCAACTGCATGGAGGATGATTAAAAAAAAAGTCAGCTGCATGCAAAGGAAATGAAAACAGGATCTCTAAAAGATATCTGCACACCCATGTTCATTGCAGCATTATTCACAATAGCTAAGATATGAAAACAACCTAAGTGTCTGTCAACAGATGAATGGATAAAGAAGGAAATCCTACCGTTTGCCACAACATGGATGGATCTTGAGGGCATTATGCTAATGAAATAAGTCAGACAGAGAAAAACAAATGCTGTATGATCTCACTTATATGTGGAATCTAGAAAAGTCAAACTCATAGAAACAGGGTAGAATGGTGGTTACCAGGGGCTGAGGGGCAGGGGAACTGGGGAGATGTTGGTCAAAGGGTACAAACTTGCAGTTAGAAGATGAATAAGTTCTGGAGATCTAATGCACAGCATTGTGCTTATAGTCAACAATACTGTATTATATACTTTAAAGTTGCTAAGAGACTAGATCTTAAATGGTCTCACCACAAAATGTGGTAATCATATTGCAACACATAAATGTATCAAATCAACACATCATATACCTTACACTTACACAATGTATATGTCAATTATACGTCAATTTAAAGAAAAGATCAGCCTGTGTGAAAGGATGTGCTCTAAATGGGGCAGCAGTGGAGATAAGCTAAGAAGGGTAGTTTACGACAATCCAGTGTCTGACACTCACCAAAAGTTTTCTCATAAGAACTCTGAAGAGTTTCCGAATTTTCTCAATTTTCCAAAAAGTATAATTATGAGCAAATTAGATGATAATATTGAGCCCATTCTACGTGCCTGGCACTGTGCCAAGCACTTTGCATTTGTTATCTCACTTAATTCTCACAACAGCCCTGCAGCAGGTATTATTACCCTCGTTTTATACGTACGCAACCGAGTTAAGTCACTTGCCCAAGGTCATACCGCCAGAACCATGTGCCAGACCCCTCACTCTTCTCTGCTGTGTGATGCTGCCTCCATGGCCCCCATCTGTTGTCTTCGTTTCCCACACCAGCCAACTTCTTCTGCTTCTAAGGGTATGAAGGACCGTCTGCTTTCGATAACATTTCATACTCATTTCCCAACAGAGGCCATCCAATGCAATACAGGGTTGGTACTCAGCTGACAAGATGATGGATGAAAAAAACCCTCAAACTCAGGAGAGATGCTGGGTGAAAACTTTTCAAAAGTCTACCTACACACAGGCCCAAAAATTGCCCTTGCAATAAAGCCAGATCTGTCATTCTCAACACTCACCAGCAGTGAACCACACAGCTGTGGAGGCCTAACAATTTGAGCAGGAAAAACAGACAGGCAAAGAAAAAGAAGAATGTAGTCAAGCCCCAAGGAAAAAATGTTAACATCCGAAACAAATTCACCCACGCAGGCTGGGGAACCGTTACACCCAGCTCTCCAAAACACCCCTCAATGCCCCCCAGCCCTCCCCTACACACACACACACACACTCACTCACACACACACACACACTCACTCACACACACACACACACACACACACACTCACCAGGGCTTGGTTTACTATTTGCTCACCCCTACAGCAGTCAAACTGTCCTGTGTCTGTAGGAAGAGCCTCCTGCAGTACCTACCACCCAGTCAGAATATCACAGAGATGCCTTAAATCTCTGTGATGTCACAGTCTAATCTGGGTAATGCACAGTTGCACCAGATGGGATCTAACGTTCCCAGGATTAATGCTGGTCATGCAACTAGTGCTCTGATTGCTGGAGGAAAAATGAAATCGCCAAGGCCTGGCTGGTTTCATATCTTGCAAAATCTACATTTCTAATTGGACAGATCTCATGGGTGAGATCCAGTAAATCGCCCAAGATTGCAGCATTCATCTCATCCTCTGCCACACTCTATATTTCAAGAGTTTGGCTCCATATGGGTTCCTTGGGAAAGGAAACGGGCCCAGAGATTCATATGCTTCTATTGCTGCAAGAGCACATCAAATCCCAGCAGTCGCCGCCTGCACAGAGTGGGGTGGGCAATAAGAGAAAGCAAAGCTTTAAAACAGAGATGGACTTTACCGCTTTCTCTTTTTAGCTTCTAAAAGCCACTTTTCTATCACTGGACACGGCAGATAGGAATATGATAGACCTTAAGGTTAAAGAGCCAAGAAACACATTAATACTACAAGTCTACACGCTGAAATCAAGGAGTGTAGTTTTTCTCCAAATCCCTGTTGGAGACATCAGACTTCCTAAGAGAGGAAGGTTATTTGGAGTGGAAAGAAAAGTGATGGAAAGACAGTGAACAGGTGGACCCCAAAACCCTGAAACTCATTGTTAAGTTCCCTGAAACTCCCTGCTGGGATCGCATCCACTTAGAAGAGTTAAGGAGCACTGGGTGTAAGTATTTATCGGGATGAGAGATTTCTGCAAATAACTGATCCCATACCAAACAAGGCTTCTCTAAATAGAGCTGTTACAAAGTAAATGAATCCGAGCAGTCACTCAGAGGTTAAAGTTAAAGCCGCGACTCTGAGAGCGAGTGTACTTGCTGTGGGTCCTCAAGGCGGTTTCCTAATCCTCGGGCATTAAAAAGAAGCCACTGTGGAAATCAGAATCTCTTCCTTTGTAAATTCAATCCATGGCAAAGGGATTTCAGCTGTGATTGCTGAGTTTGAAAAAATCAACAGTACTTAGAAATGCACGAATTGCCGGTCACTGCAACTGATACGTTTCTAAGCTGTTCCATTTTGAATCAATTACCAATAAGATTCCATCCATCCCCTTGTGAATGAAGAAGGGAATGGGTAAAACAGAGCAGTTAAAGTTCCCCCTGAAATTCACTGCATGAGGGGATTTAGGATGAGGAGGTTTTAGATCAAATTCAATATGTAGCCACCACATTTCAGACACTGAGATTTCTGTGCATTAAAGTCAAAGAAAAGCAAGCCATGTTGGGAAGGCTGCACAGCCCCATTCCAAAGATCATAGCTTAGAAACTCAACCCTGTATCACCGTCACACAGAGGCCTCTACCAGCAGGTATAGAGAAGTCACCTTAGGACTAGAGGGACTAATAACAAGAAGAAAGGAAGACAGAGATCCAGAAACTGTAAACGAGCTCTCTCTCATTTATGATTTAATAATTTCTGTTTTGGGGGGCAGCAAGCCTAAATTTCCATCTACAAAAGCTTGACGTTCTCCCTAGAGCACTGAAGAGTCACCTACAGGGGGAGGCAATACAGTCTAGCGGTTAGGGACATTGACTCGGGAGCCACACGGGGCTGGGTTTAAATTCTGGCCAGGTCACTTAAAGTGGACTGGAGCTGTGTGACCGTGGGCAAGTTATTTAATCTCTTTGAGCCTCAACTTCCTCATCTGTAAAATTGGGAAACAATTACCTCCCTTTGAGGACTGTTGAGCGTTTGCAATGAGAGAATGCAAATAAAACCATCAACATGGTCCCTGCTACAAGGTGCGCCTTCAATCCATGAAGGCTCTTATTGGTTAGCGTTGAGCACACTCTGAGATACGATGATGTTTGTAAGATTGGGGAAGTATAGAAACATCTGTCTTGGAGATAAAACGTGAGGCAGAGAGTCTGTTTGGAAGACTGAGACCTGAATTCCAGCCTGGGCAGAGCAGCTCCCTCCTCCTCTGGATGGTCACCAGGGCCTGAGCGCTGCTGATGAAGGCACTGGGCTCCTTGAAGGAGGGTTTGGGAGACATTCTTTCCCTGTTTCTCTTCCGCTGGGAATGCACCTTCTCCCTCTGCTGCCAGGAATCAATATAAACAAAGTCTGAGGTACAACTAGATTTTTTAAAAAAAATAGTAAATGATCAAATCCAGGCTTCTGTTTTCTGGAAGGAAGAAAACTGCAAAACTGTGCAACCAGATGTGAGTTCTAGCACAATGGCTGGAGCTTCTGCTGTTTCCCCAAAAAGACTTCTCAGTCTCTTCTTCCCTGACAGTCAGCTTAGTTATAGGTTTTCCTTTAATTTAGTCTCTTTAGTCTTTTTTTTTTTAACTCAGTCAAGCAACACCCACAAATCCTTTACTGCAGCCTTAACTAATTGATGCAACTGGCCCATTTTGCCCAAAAAACTCTGGGGGCTATCAGAATACAGGCTTTAGACAGAACCTTATGAAAATTAATCTTCCTTATTTCCTATATGATAAAACTTGACCTTTTGGGATTTCTGGGCTCCAGGTAGAAATATCAGAAACTAACCAAAGAGAAACATGTTGTGTTATTCCACTTCCCTGCAGCCAGAAAGGCTCCTCTGTCCTCTGCCAGAGCCGAGTCCTTGGGGACTTGGTAAAGCTGAGGCTCCCCAGCCCCACCCTCTGCCCACCCCCTCTTACCAGCGCATGCCAGCCAGCTGATCCTCACCCTAGGAAGCCCTCTCTCCCTCCCTCAGATACTCACTCAGGTGCTGGCTTTTAGCCTCAGTGGAAACCTGAATAGCAACAGCTCTCAAAGTTCTATTTGGCTTGATTAGCCACTCAGACTCTGGCCTCTGTTTCTAACCGTGGACTATACACCAAGTGGGGATGCCACTCCAAGTTCCAAACAACCCATTTAAAGCAAAAGCCTGGAGGAGAGGGGTGGTGGCTGCTATAGATTACAATTTGCAACAACTTTTTATCCAAGCTGGTCACAGATGTGAGTGATCCCTATCAGTTCAATTGATCGGAATAATAGACACTGTGCTAAATCTTTCGTTCCTTTATGTGCACTATCTCATTTAATCCTCACGACCGCCTTTTGATGACCACATTTATTATTACAAGTTCAAAGATCCAGAAACTGGGGTCAGGAGAGATGAAGTAACTTGCCCAAGGTCATACAACTAGCAAGTGTTGGAACCAGGGCTCAGAAACAAGCAGTCTAACCCCAGTAACCTGAGCTTTTGACAACTATACTGTAACATTCATTCATCGCACCAAATAGAAATGATAATAAGAGTAACTCTCTCATAACAGTGTTTTGGAGAATTTGTTCCAAATGCTGAAAAACGAAATTGTTATATATTATTATTTGGAATATATACCATTAGCAAAGTGGCTGGCACATAGTGTTCAATAAACGTTATTTGTTATCATGGTTCTTCCTGTGTTATTATCATTATATTTTTATTATTTATTAAGTGCTCTGTGCCAGTCACTTGTGCTAGGCTCTGGAGATACAAAAGCAATGAAGACAAGGTCCCTGCCCTACAGCAGGTTATAGGGCAGCAGTGAGAGAGGATGACCAGTAAATCCCCAAGCTCCTTGATGACAGAAGTCTGCATAGAGGCTGGGGCTACAGAGAACGGGGGCATCAAATGAGGTTGGGGAGCTGTCACCGGGGTTTGAAGCCCAACTGTAGAAACCTGTAAGGAAATAAAGTCCCACAAGATAGAAACATGAGAAACCCTCCTAGGTGTGTGCTGGGCCCAGTTTTTCATCTGACCCTGCCCTCAAGTTCAGCAGCTATGAATAGAGGTCTTGAATGCTAAGCTGTCTTCTGATCTATCTTGTTGACAAGCGTTTTGCCTGTTACTAAGTCATCCTTTTAGTATTCTCACATCTCTGCCAGATCAAGATCTCGGCTTAGCAGACTAGACATGGAAAATAGTTACTAGTGCTTTCCATCAGGCTTAAATAGTAATGAGGGGCAACTGATTTTTTTTGGGGGGGGACGGGTCCACGAATTCAGTTTACTAGTGATGAAGTTGCTCTTCTCATTTTTCAAATCCATATAGCTTTTCCAGCTATTTCTGAGAATGGCACAAAAACTGTTCAAAGTATAAATAACTTACATTTCCTTTAAATTCACTAATGCCATAGAATTTTTTGGCAGGAGGGTCCTGGGCATTCTCACAAGCAACAATAGGTTACATCAAATACAAAGGACTAGAAATCACTGATCTGGGACTTCTGAGCATGTGATATTAATCTAAAAACTTTTCAAGAGCTTTATGGAAGCTCTTAATTCTAGCTGTAAAAATCTTTTTGGGGGATGGGAGGAAGCTTGTGTTGCTATTACTATTACTTTCTAAAACTGAAGTAAAAATTCCCTCGTTCCAACAAGGAAAGGGATGGCCAAGGTGCATTAGGGGAAAATATTAATATAAAAAAACAATGTTAACAGGATCACAGAACCTTACAGCTAAAGGGGCCTCGAGTGTCATTTGAGCCTCTCTCCCTCATTTCACAAATCGGGAACTGAGGCCTCATCATGGACATGAAACAACTTTAAAACACTTTTTTCAACATTTATATATCTGCCTTTAAAACAAATATCTCTGGTTCCAACACTAATGACAAAGCTAGCACTAGAACCTAGGTCTAATTTAAGCTAGCCTAGTCCTCTTCTAGAATATGAGGGCCTGTGGTGAAAGCTTTGTAGTACAGTGAAGACTCACAAATATCTACATAAGCAATTAAGGTTTCTGAAATGTTTTACAATTCAGTATTCCTCTGCAAGCTTCTTATATGATTAATTTTCTAACTAAACCCTTTTTTTCTAAATTGTGCACAGGTATATAGCCCCTCCCCAGCAGGAAAAAAATAAAGAAATCAAATTATTAGGCTTCTGAATTGAGGAAGCTTTGTCCAACCCAGGGAAAGCATTGCAGTGTTCACAATCACTTATTGGCACAAATGCCTGCCCCTCTCCGCTGTGAAAATCAATTATTTTTCAGGAGCAAGAATGCAAGCCCTGAACCATCAAGTCACCTGGCCCCTAGGTTATGATTCTGGGCCCTGGGCCTGGTGTGATTGACGCTTTGCAGCGGGGATGCCTGAGACAGGACTTTCCTCTCAGCTGACCACGAGCTCTAGAAGGGAGGCCATTCTCTTCAGCTTCTTACAGACCGTAGTCACTTTTGTGTGTGTGTGGGTGGGTGTGTGTGGGTGTGTGTGTGAGGAAGATCAGCCCTGAGCTAACATCCGTGCTAATCCTCCTCTTTTTGCTGAGGAAGACCGGCTCTGAGCTAACATCTATTGCCAATCCTCCTCCTTTTATTTCCCCAAAGCCCCAGTAGATAGTTGTATGTCATAGTTGCTCATCATTCTAGTTGCTGTATGTGGGATGCTGCCTCAGCATGGCAGAGAAGCTGTGTGACAGTGCGCGCCCCAGATCTGAACTCAGGCCGCCAGTAGCGCAGGGGGCACACTCAACAGCCAAGCCACGGGCGGCCCCATAGTCACTTCTTAAAGACCAGTACAGTAGTAATTTCCCAATCTACTTGAAGTTGGGTGGTTTCTTTTATTTTATTTTTAGGAAAAGAATTACTTCATTGTTTTTAATCTCCAGGAACAGTGTGGAGGACAATTGTTTGCTGTCCCTTTGTCTCGGTGGGCAATGCCCGATTGGGGTGGGGGGCATCTCTGCCACGCCACAGAGGCACCCGGGATCCTCTGCGTCTCCAACCCACGGAATAACTTTTCTTTTTCACAGACTGACTATGATATTTACTGACCCTAGAATTACCCATTTGGAAATGGTTAGGGATTGAAAGTTCTTCAGGCCGAGGGATTCTTGGTTTCTAATTGCTAATGTTTGAAGTCAGTTTGATTTCTTGGAAATTTGTTCAGCCTGATGAAAGCAAAAGCTCCAACTTCCCTTGGGGTGCGAGGTGTAAGATCCTTGGGTTCCGTTTGTTTTTTTGGTTTGTTTGGGGTTTTTTCCTGATTTTCTTTGGGCGGGGCGGGATCTTTTACCAAGGCCTTCGCGATCACCCCCGCGTCCCCGCACTGCTCCAGGATGTAATTATTGCTGACAAGGGCCCGACCATCCCTCAGGATTCCGGACTGCCTGGTTCCAAAGGCCTCGCGGCACCCCGGGCGGACGCGGACCGCCGGCCGGCCCGGGCCCCGAGCGCGAGAGCAGGAGCCGGGGCCGCGCGCCCCGAGGCCGCGCCGCCTGACCGCCCGCCGCGCCCGCCCCGCGGCGCCGCCGAGGCCCGGCCGGGAGCCGAGAGTGGGCAGACGCGGCCGCGGCCCAAGTCGCCGACTTGTGAAGGTCACCCGAGCTGCCCTGTTTACCCAGGGCTGGTTTCTCGGGAAGAGATGCAATCCCAATCCCTTCCTCGGAGAAACGTCATCCGACATTTTTAGGGGAGAAGAAAAAAACGGGCGTTTTGAACGCGTGTGTAGGAGGTTGGGGGAGGGGAACAGGATGTCGGGGGAGGGGAAGTGAGCGGGGAGGGGGGAATGAGGGGGGTTAACTGCTTTCCGAGCCCCTGTCTGGGGCTGTGACAATACACTGGGCTGTGGGACAGTCCAGAGAAGGCAGCGGGTGTTGGGAGTGAGAACTAGGCGCTAAAACTGAACTCGAATGATCCCTCTCAAGGGAACTCGACTGTTATCCGTAGTATTTCGGTTTTCAAAAGAAGGCTATATTAGGATATTACTTGTGCAATCCATACTTAGGAGTTCTTTTCTTTTTTGTTGTTGTTTTTATTCCTCTAAAGTGTATGGCAATTTGGAAACAGCTCATTTGAGCCTGGGCAACTATGTTGAAGAAAATACAAGAGGATAAATAGGGAGAAGATTTTTGCATGTATTTCCTATGTTCTTAAGAAATTTTCCCAAAATCACAATGTTTCTCTCGTTATTTCTATTAACCGTTATTATTATTCAGATTTCTCTCAGTGATTTCGTTAACTCTGCGTGGAAGAACATGAAATGACTCTTCAGAATACAAGGCAGCATTCTGCCCATCCAAAATGAAGATGGCATTATTCACTAAATTAAATGCCAAATTTAGGTAGAAAAATTTCCACTCTCCCTGTTCTTTTAACATCTGTACAGTCTCATTTTCTGGTGTTTTCTCTTAGACTTTGGTCAAAATTTCAATTAATTAAAGTTAAATGAGAACATC
Organism: Diceros bicornis minor; assembly: GCF_020826845.1. Classification (NCBI taxonomy): domain Eukaryota; kingdom Metazoa; phylum Chordata; class Mammalia; order Perissodactyla; family Rhinocerotidae; genus Diceros; species Diceros bicornis. The sequence continues at coordinate 51,040,843 of NC_080743.1, forward strand.
AATACCCAGAAGTTTCAAATCTGGGGTTCTCTTGAATTGTCAAATGATACTTAGAGATAACAAAATTTCTGGCCCCCCAAATTTTAGGCGTTCTCAATTTGTTAAATTGGCTCCACAAAAAAAGGCAGTTTATTTTCTCTGAAATATTATCTATGTCCCATTTAGCACTGTGGTGTTCACACACAAATTTGTGTATAAACACATGCACTTGTATATATACTTTTTAATACACTTTATACACTTAGGTATAAAGGACAAAGCTGAACACTGGCTGATAAAAGAGTACAGAATGGACAGTATCGATTGCAAGGCCTATTTTCACTTCTGCTATCAAAATCTCACCATCGGTTTGCAGTCAGCAAGATGTCCCGCCTCAAAGTGAAGCCATTAATGGCACTGAATAAATGCTGATTTGTCATCACCAGTTGCTTGGGTTCCCCACCTCTTCCCATTTCACCTCCAGTCCTCCCCACTGAGTCTCATTTTCCACCTTGACACTTAGAGCAAGGGCCTCACTTAAATTAACTAATGATTATCCTTGCCCAAAGAAGTGTAAACAGACCCTAATTTATAAATTTGCTAATTGCTGTTGCCAGTGCAGACCCCTGAATATCTCAGTCATGGGCAAATAAAATTCAAAGCTCACTGGAAACCAGAAAATTAAAGCAAAAATAAACCACATAGGTGAAAGAAAGAAGGGGAAAAGATTCCACATTCCACCAGTTCCCTACTTTTCCCTGTGGAAAAGTATCCCTAAAGGTCAAAACTAGAAAACCACTTAAGTATTCTTTCCTGCTGAACTACTTTATGTCTTGGGAGTCAAAAAGCAATAACCAGCTACGCCCCCAAAATAATCCTTGGATGGATTTCCACATTTCCAGGAAGGAAAGTGAAATGCCAATCTGCTCTTTATCCTTGTGGAATTTGCACAGTTCAGCCTCCCTCTTTTTTTTTTTTTTTTTTAATCTACAGTCACCTAGAGAAGGAACTTGCAGATTTAAGAAGTAATCATTTTTCTCCTGGGTGTGAGAAATAAACTTCTATCAGAGTCCATAATCAGGATCTCAAAAAAGTGCTCTCATCTTATTAATATTATATTTTTGGCAATAGAGAGAATGATTGTGACCGACCTGAAATATTTCATTCTTTAATACTAGCAAAGCCCTTGGAAAAGCTTGAACAAAATGTTTCTGTCTTCTAAGTCAAAACATATTTGTCTCTCTCTCCTTGTGGCCCTATATGAAGGATTAATGACAAGGGACTTGCTTCACTTAAACGCATGTCCACACACGCAAATTTATTTATACAAATAAACGGGGGAACACGAACCACCAATGGCCAATCATTTTAGTTTTGGCTCCCAGGTTAGGCATTTCATATCGTTCTTCACTCGAACCTCACATGCCGGGCGTATTAATTAAAGAGATTTTAAACTAATTTTCCTTAAGAATTAAAAGATGTTTATGATACCATTTGAAGTAACTGGTATGGGGGCGGGGTGGGGGGATACAGGAAAATGGCAGCAGGTATGTGTCAATATAATTTCGGTCCGAACTCCACCGTTAAAAATTCAATTCCCCCTTCCCCTGCGTGAACGTCATCCTGTGAACTCTTCTTTCTGGGAGTTTTACCTGTAAAATCAGGAAACCCAAAGTGGCCAGCTCTGAACCCAAATTAAGTATTCAATAAGAAATAGCGTTGGCTGGGTCGTGGAAGACGGGAATTCAGAATCGCGGCACCCCTAGACTGTGAGCTGATCCGTCTAGAAAGCCTTCGCCGCTCATTAGCCTTGTGCTCCCGGGACTGGTCTCTGAGGGGCAGAGAAGGGCAGCGGAGCCGGGCGAGAGGTCGCCCTGCACTGTAGAGCCGCGAAGTGAGAGACCATTCCCCACACGCTCGCTTGTTACCCCCGTGCCTTCCACACGCCTCACACGGGCTTCTGAAGCGCGCGGGCGGGGTGGGGTGGAGATCTGCGGAGGTGTAAACCACAGCACACTCTGATCTTCCTTCCATCACAGTCCAAACTCTGGGCATTACGGTTTTCCCACTCCCTGTCCTCCCCATGCCCTCTAGCAGTTTGCTCCATCTACGAGATGGGGTATGTTAGAATTATTTCCTTCTTCCTAGTGGCTTCTTTGGTGCCATGGCGCCAGGGCCAAAGAACGTCTCCATAACCCTCCCCACCACCCGGGAGCCATTGCTGTGCGCTCCCAGCCCGGCGCATCCAGACGGCGTGTGATTTAGCCACCTTCCGACCTGCGCGAGAAAAGCGCGTTTGGCGGTCATCCTAGAGCGACCAACCATCCTCATCGGCCTATGACGAATTCAGATCTTGCCTACCCCCTCACTCCCCTTCACACAGTCACTCACCAAAGGGGCAGCCACCGCGGAAGGCCGTTTTGACCTGGCAAGCGAGAGCACGTCCAGCAGGCCCCACACTTGGCTCGTCTGCGGGGCCCAGGCCCGCCACTCTCGAGGCCTGCACTGGGGTAGCGGTGCACGCACCACCAAGGAACCTGAGTTCCTCGCCGGGGACTCTACCCCAGGTATACACCTTGGCGTCCTGCCCAGTGCGCCGCACACTCTTGCCCTGCGGTCCAAGCCCCGGCCTGCGCCCTGGCTGGTGGTTGCTCCGCACAAGCACATTCTCTCCACTGGCTTCAAACTCATCACTTTTTCTCCGTTACTTAAACGTCAGTGAGGAGTCACTTCCTCCGTTTTGACCCTGTGTTTCCCTATTGGGGATTAGGGGTGGATAGAGTAGTGATGTCAGGATTAAAATCTTGGAGTTTTACTCTGAGCAAACAAGCCGTAAACTTGCAGATTAATTCGCGTGACCAGTTGATCTCAATAATTCGAAAGAAGAAAGTGCCCTCGGGCACAGCGCAGGTTTTTCCTGTCTCATTTCACCAGGGGTGCGCAGTCCGCTGCACAGGAGAATGCGAGGGCCTGACGCGTGTGCGCGGAGTGCCGAGCTGCTCGCGTGTTTTGAGGTGTGCCTGCCTTGTGTGCCCCCCGCATGCGCCACCACTCCCTTAGGCTCTGGAACGCGGCGGCTGCAAGGCTCGGGCACGCGGACTCTGGAGGAGGAAATCCCTCCGCAGACGGTTTGAATTATTTCGCTCCGCAGGAGACCGGGCCTCGGCAGCGCTTGGCTGCGGAGTTGGGCGGGAAAGGCGCAAACCCGAGCTGGGGAAGCCGGTTGGAGCCCCGGGGCTGGGGTACGAGCGCAGATGGCGCCGCCGCGTGCCTGAAATATACTTCCAAGGCCGCAGCCGGAGCAGCTGTTCTGGGAGATCCTGGCTCGAAAGTTTCCTCTGCTGCTGCTGGGTGAGAGGCGGAGGCGAGCAGGCCCGAGAGCCAGGCTCCTCGGAGATGGGTTTTGAGCCCCTCCCCAGCCCGCGGCGGCTGAGTTCTGGCGGCTTCTCTGAAAGACGCGGCGTGCCGACCCGGTGTAATAATAAGGGCATCTCACAGGCCCTTCTCCAAGGCCCTATGGGCCTCAGGTTTTTCGGGACCACCAGGCTCGGTGGAAATTTTTGAAATACATACTGTGTGTCCTCAGATGTGTGAGGGCCTACAGCGCACGGGCCGGGCGGGTCCCCCGCTGCCGCAGGTCGGCGCCCCAGGTTGTGGGCCCTCGGCGCCAACTAAAGCCAGCTCTATCCGGACGCGGAAAGAAAAACGGGCTGTGAAAGAGCAAAAGGCCACGTCTTTTAAGAAAAGTTAAACATTAAAATCTGACCCTCGGGTTGTCTGAGGATCCCGGGATTTTGAGGCTCGGACAGGGGGGATTGAAAAGGGTGGTACTGATCAGAGAGAGGGGATGGTGAGAGTGATAAATACAGTCGCTCCAGGCGGGTGTCCTGTGTGTGTGCGCGTGTTTTGTGTTTAATCCTTCCCCAGCCCCGTGGCAGTTTTGTTTTTCTTGTTGATTTTTCCTGTTCTTGACTTCTCATCGGCCTAGGGCGGGCGAGCCACGCAGCGGATCCAGCCCCCTCTGGGTCCTAACCCGGAGAAAAGAGTTTGAACAGAACTGTGAGGCCCAGCAGGGCAGAAACACTGCCCTGGACACAATAGCGTCACCTGCGCCCCCTTTCCCACCTCCACTACCATACACACACCTTTAAATGTGGCCCTGTGTGTGTCCATTAGGGCGCTGTATAATAGGAAAAAAGAAAGAAAAGCCTACAGGGAGATCCCAAGCCCTGACCGTGCCTTCCGCTACCATCGGGTCCCAGATCCCGCAGCTCCGCCTCCTCCGTTGCCCGGATTGCAGAGTCTCCGTGCCCCCGGGCTCTTTTTCTGAAAGGTCTTTTCCCATCCTACGTCCGGTTCCGTAAGAAAGCCTTGGCCACTGCGGGGGGCCTCCAACTTAGATGCCCTCGGCCCGCGACACGGCCAGGCCCGGCTGGTAGCCCCGCTCCCTAGAAGGCCCGCGAGTGCTCCCGGCTTCGGCTTTTTCCTCCTCCCGGACTTTTGCCCCACAAACATATTTCGTTTTCTCTAATCCAAACGCCCATCTTTTTCTTAAAAAAAAAAAAAAGTGATAGAGGTAATGGGAATGGGTCAATTGAACTCTCTTACGTCAAGTTCTATGGTAGGTCCTCACCCTCTATCCCCATCCCGCGGGAGCGAAGGTACAGCATTCTGGACTCCAGATCCTCGCGTTTATGTCCCTAGATTGGTCTCTCCTTGCCCCAACCCCTCACTTTTCTCTCCTCGCTTATCGCTGAGAAAAACAGCGGAATGAGAAAACTGTGTGCGAGCTGGGTCTCTGATTATGACCGCGCGCGTTAGTCCTTTTGAACATGCGACCCTAGACCTGTCCCGGGCGATCGGGGCCCCTCGCCAGAGAAAAGTACCCGCGGAGAGGGTGTCTGCCGCTCGCAGTTAAATAACTTCTGCCTTTTTCACCATTGGGAAAATAACCACCCAAATCGTGAGTTGTCACAGGCCTGAAAGAACTTCCACTAAACTGTGTGAAGGCCGAGGCAAGATTTTGACAATGAAAAAAGCGGTGAGGAAATAGCGTCTGGCCAGAGATGGGAAACACACATTAGCCACGCGTTCTTTTCTGGATTGCCCACACAGGGGTCCGCATGGACACGAACCCGCACCCAAGTACAGGGAAAGACTTGAGCGGACGAAATAAATCTCCTTTTAATTTTCTTTTCATCGACTAATAAAAATAATTCCCCCAGCACTAAACCCAAATACCGTAACGGGCCACAAGAACACGGAGAATTCATAAAACTCTGTCTCTGCAGGTCACCCGCTAATCGCGTTATTATTAGCCTCAGGAGCATGGAAATTGAACTGTCACTGCAGAAAGAGAAAATGTAAGCGACAGCTGTCCCTCCTTGGTTGGCCAGCTTTCCAGCCCCCAAGCTTCTCGGCCCCAAGCACGGTCCCTAAGCTTCTGGGCCCGCGGCTGCCCCCATCCCTTTGCGGGCGGCACGCTGACCTGGGTCTACTCCCCAGCCCTAGCTGGTCAGCAGGAGCACCTCCAGAAGGTTTTACAAGTTCTGGCTGAAAAGTTTCTGAAGCCGCTAAACCAAGCTGGGAGCGGTGTGTGTGTGTGTGTGTGTGTGTGTGTGTGTGTGTGTGTGCGCGCGCGCGCGCGCGCGCGCCCCTGCGTTCGAGCGCGCGAGATTCTTCCGACAACAGCTGTTCCCCCTGGCTGTTTTGCACAGTTGAAATCTTGGCACTTAAAGCAAAACGTTGTTGTTCCCCCCACCTCCTACGGTTCTGTTAAAATACAGACATCGACATCCGCCCTGTGTTTTACGTGTTGTGTGCATATAATAAGCATAGTCTCGAGACACAAATTAATCGCACCGCTCGCTCCAAATACACAGAGATGTGGGCCCTGAAAAGTAACCTAGGGCGCAGGGTAAGGGTCTAACATACATTCCTCTTTCAATAAACGCCAATGAAGTAGAAATATAATTACTCCCCCCGTCTCCGGGAATAGGGAAAACACAATTTGAGTCCCGGAAATGTCGGTGGGAGAAGGTCGAGGACAGGGATTGAAGGCTAAAAGGGACAAACTGGGCATTACCCGAGACTCGGGTGTCGTGTCTGAGAACTCCGTGCCAGTTTTCCGGAGCTCTCAGAAGCCGGTCCCAGACCCTCTCCGTTCCGGCCACTGCCTTCGATCCGCGCCCCTCCTAACTCCAGGGGCCTGCAGCCGCTCAGCTGCGGGCACCACGAACCCTGCGTTCTGCTCCAGAAGAGAAGGGGATGCGAGCAAGGAAGGCTCCTTGCTTAAGACTGGAGACGAAAATGCAAGCTCAGGCCAGTTCCCCCAAATTGGTTCCAGCGAATTTGGGGAAGGCTCAAGGCATTTGCGCGAAGAAAAAGAAACCCGCGTTGGAGCAAGGCAGGGCGTCAGCGGCCAGGGCCTTCCTCCTCACTGCTCCGCCCGCCGGCTGGCCGCCCGGCGTCCCCTCTCCGCCCGCCTCCCTCGGTCTGGCCCTACGCACTCACCGGGGTGAGGCTCCAGGCCTTGTGCGGCCGAGTCCTCGGTGTCTCCGAGTGGGCCCGCGGGGCTCAGCGCCTCCATGGACAGGTCCAGCCCCTTCTCCTCCCAGTCTCGCAGTTTCCGCTTTTTATTTGAGCCGATCAAGGCTTCAACGGAGAAGGCATGTGCTCGCGAGCTCAGGGCGACTGCAGATCTTCTCCTTTCACTCATCTTAGCCGCCCGCACCCTAGCTCCCGCTCGCCCCCGCTACTGAGGGAGCAGCTCGCGCCCTCACGCTCCGAACGCCCGCCGGGCCGAGCCCGGGAGAGGCGGCGGCGCGGCGGCCGAGACTGAAGCGGCGGCTCCGCGGGTCCTCGGCACCCTCCCCCTGCGCCCTCCCCCGCCTTCTGCTGCAGCTCGGACCGGCGCCCCTAGCTGCCCCAGCCGCTAGGAACGAGCGCCCGGAGCGCCGCCCGCTCGCTGCATGAGCGCCCGAGTCCTGCTTCCCACCCACCCGGGCAGGCGCTCACAGGCTGTGCAGACTGGACTTCATCTTTTTTTTATTCTCTCTCTCTCCTCCCTCTCCCTCTCTCTCCTCCCTCTCCCTCTTCCTCTCTTGGTCTTCCCGTCCTTTCTCTGATCCAAACTTCTGGGAAACTTTTTTTCTAAATTCCTCCCTTCTCGAGGAGCTGGGGGCAGGCGGTGCGCTCCTGTCCGAGGGGCGAGGGAGAGGGAGGGGGGAGGAAAAGAAAGACAGAGGGGAAAAAAAGCCAGCCCCTGACCAATGGCGAGGAGGGAACAGGAGAAACCCTGAGAGCCAGAGCCAATGAGAGGAGGGGAGAGACTGAGGCTGAGGCCAAGGCTCCCCGCCGGTTGTCCCCGGGATGGTCCTGGGCCGGCTGACTTTAACCCCTGGCTCCCTGGCCCCCCTGGGTTCCTCGTGGGAGGCGGGAGGGGAGCTGAAAGTCGAGGTCTGATCTGTGTCATTGCAAACTTCTGCAAGTCCCAAATCCATACCTTTTCCGCCCAAATCTGCTAGATCTCATAGACGCTGCAAGCCCAGAGTCATTTTAATTACAGATCTGGAATTTGGGGGCTCTGACAAAATGTCAACCTGCCCAAAGACGCCAGAAAACGACGCTAATAATCTCGTGCCTGCCCCCAGATCCTTTTACATCTGCTGGTTCCGCCCGGATTTCGCCACACAGGTTCTTATTTTTCTGTTGAACGATTTCTAAGCAACTCTGGTTAAAGGCAAAACGAAAGAAACAAACAAACAAGCCCCATTACTATCCAGGGTTTTGTAATTGAAAATCTAAAGATCATTTCCTCCTTCCAGCTCTACCTGATAGAGAAGGAGACGAAGGCGCCCTTAAAGCGAGAGGCCCGCGGCGGGGCGCCGGGCTTACTGCGCGCTGCGCAGGCGGATCCCGACTGGGCCCGCAAGCAGGAAATGCTCGCCTTCCCTTAGGCGAGGATGCTGAGCCGAGCTTCGCCTGCTCGGGGCGCTTGTTCTAGAGAACCCACAGAGAGAGGTTGCGCGAGGGCAGCCAGAAACTTCGACAGCAGAGAAAGAGCTTTTTCAAAATTCCTTTCAAATCCGATCGCCTCGGAAGCCCGGCTCTCCCCGCCCCGCTGATCCACCCTTAAAAAAAAATCTTTCAGGACAGTGGGGGCGTCAGGGATTTCTAAGGAACTTAAAATCCAACACTTCTGGCCATTCTGATTTCCCACACCCGCTCCCAGGTTATGCTACTGGTCGCGGGAAGAAGTAGATCCGAACGCAGCGCAGAGCAAGTTCAGAGGGGCCAAGAAGTTGAGCTTGTCAAGCTGGAAAAAGATCTCAGATTTCGGGGACGTTGGCCTAGCCACAGCCTGATCTTCCTGTTCCGACGCCCGGGTCGCGACGCTTCTATCCCCGCTGGAAGAGGCGGGAAAGAGCCAGCTCCCGAGTGTGAGCAACAAACCAGATCGAGAAGCCCAGCAGACAAGTCTCGCCGACAGCCGGGCCCTGAGCAGGGTCTGAACCTGCAAGCTTAGGGCAGAGGGGCCCACGGCGTGTCACAGGCCCCCCAAGAACTAGCGCCCATCGGTCCTCCCACCTTGGAGCGAGAAGGGAGGGCCTGTCGTGCCTCTGAAACGACACGTTCCCGTCCTGACCGCCGAGCGGCCGGGGAAATCTAGTTCTTGCTATTACAGTTGGAAGTGCTCTGGTGCTGGAGGCGGCAACTGAGCGTCGCGAAGTTACCTTAGGCCTCTTCGGAGGAGAGCAAAAAAGGCCACTTTTGGAGGCCCTTCAAATTGGCCTCCAGCTCGGTCGAGAGGAAGCTAGCGGCGCAGCAAATGCAGAAAGAATAATGAAGTCAGCGGAGGAGTGTGATTCACCGAGGCTTGGCCTGCGGGACCTTCCACCAGCCTGCGTCTCAGGCTTGGGGGTTCCGGAGCAGCACTCCGAGAAGCCTGGGATCTAGAAGCCGGGCACTGAGCTCCTCGGCATCTTCCGCCGCGTTGCCAGGCAAACTCCGAGAGCTGGGGTGGCAACGCACAGGGTCTAGCATCTCCGTCACCACTCGGCATTGCTTCCAGGAGCCGTCACCAAAAGTGACTGCGCGTTCACCACTACCTGGCTTCAGCAAAGGACTTGGAGATAAGGCAGGCCAGGGGCGCGCAGTCACCTTCCACTGCGGCTCAGATCTCTCTTTCAGTTCCCCATTCTGGTGTCACTGCTCTCGGCTGGGGCCTTCCGGGACCAGGCCCGGTGAGGTAGCCATGGGCCGGCCTCTGATCTTTCCCGGCGTTTTCCCCTCCCCATCGCCTGCATCTGCATCTCCCAGCTCTCTCTGGCAGCCTCTCGTCTTCGCCTTCTCTCACAGACCTGGTTTGGATTGAGAAGTAGATGCACCATAGACCACACACCTTCCCTGAGTCCATGAAAGTTTCTCAAAAAGACGACTTTTTGGTTACCCACACACCTAGATCCAGGTCCAGAAGGCCTGCACCATGTAGGTATCCACACACACGTGTCCCAGAGATATACATAGAGAAGTGAGCAATGCCTTCACCGGCATGCGTCTGCACCCCACCCAAAGCATGGACTCTACATGGAGTCCTCAGAGGAGCTCCTACACCTTTACTTCAGGCTGCACATAGGTTGTTCCCTCCTCCATCCCATATACACACATATTCTAGAATTGTGGGTTAAGCCATTAAAAGAAATCAGATTGTCATGAAGCCAGACCGGTTTGGAACAGTCTTGAAAATAGGACTTTTCCTCTAGGTAAATGGGAGAGGCAGGGAAATTTTCTTTTTGTGACTATAGGGGTCAATCTAAGTCTTTTCCCAGGGGCATCTACTCCTTGGTGTGTGACCCTGTGCTGATGGGGAAGAAGGTATGGAGAGAGATTAAGCAGGATGGTTTAATGCTTGTGACTTAAGTGTATAATGTTATGTGATTGAGGAGAAAAAAGAGGGTTAGGGCGAATTAAATGCAAGAATCTGGGAGGATGGTGTGCATATTCCTTCCACTCATTACATCCAAGGGCTTTCAAAATCTCCTCTCGTTACTCCAGTGTCTCTCTTCTTTAATATTTAGGAGTAAGAGTGGGGTCCCCAATGTATGAGGCTAATTCCTGAGGCAATCCCCAGGTTTCCCAGCCACAGGCTCCAACCTTGGGCCCTGGGTGGAGTCTACAGGTGTCAAGGCCAGTTCATGTCTCTATTTCAGGCCTGAAGCTGATTGACAAGGACCAAGCTGGAGGCTCCATCCTACAGGGCCCCAAAGAGGATGAGAAGGTTGTTAAGCACCTGAGATGTCAGAGGGGATGGGGGAGGGGGGAAGAGGAACTCACTGACCACCTGTAGGGACATATGGATGCCCAGGTCTAGCCTTGACAGGAGGAAACCCAAGAAGGGAAGGGCGGCATAGTGACTGCTCACCTGAAACTGACCATGCCCAGACATTTTGATTTTTGAAAGCAACCACAGAGTTCTGCAACATAGCGACAAGAGTCTGGAAATGGAGCACCTACATCCTCCACATACCTTTCTTTTCTTTCTGTTTCTCCACCCTAAATACCACCACTGCTAGTGCCTCGGCACCAAGGTGATCCACCAGACGCTGTGATTTTGCAGTTTTGAGTAATTGAAAACAAAGTTAAAAATACTTGGCCAGCAGGACGTGTTAGTCTGGCTGCCCTTAAACACTGTGGTCAGGACACCCTGTGGGGGGAGGGAATTACAATGAATTCGGCCTGTGTAGGTAGGTATAAAACATTATGAGGTAACTACGGGTGGGCGGAAACCATCGGACGCCAAGTCAGGTGGAGCCTAGCGACCAGGTCCTGTTCAGCTCTAAACCGTGTGACCTTAGGCAAGTCAATTAATGGCCTGTGCCTCAGTTTCCCTGTCAGCAGAGTTAAGGGGTCCTAAATACAACTAAGCAAGGCGGGCAAGATAATCGATCAGATGCTGGGCAGATTTGAGCTTTTATTATTGTTGTGATCGAATCCTCCGGGAATGTGAAGCCAATGTACCCACTTTTCACTTCTGTTCCCAAATTGGCGCCCAGTTATGGGGTGGCATAACTGGCCGGGAGCCCTCAGGTGGGCGTGGGAGGGGGCTGACTTCTGGAAACGCCTGCCCAATGCCAGTCCCGCGGAGACGGCGCGGGCCCACTAGCACAGACCGCATCTCCAGTCGCCCGGGTTTGTTCAAGTTGCCCGGAGCTGCAGGGCCGTCGTGCGTCGTTGACTATTCAACCACCCCCTCACACTTTTTAAAACAGTCCATGGGGGCGAAAGGGTCTTTAATGATGTTTTTTTGTTTTCGCGAAATAAAATCTTTTGTTTTTATTTTAAACCAGCAGCGTGCCCACCTCTCGGTCCTTCCAGATGTTTGCAATAAACTCGCAGGTTTTGCCTTTGGGACTGGAAATAAAATTTAACGGCCTTCACCCTGTAATTATTCTCTTAGCTCGCCCTTCATAAATTTATCTGCTTTCTATCGGCTTTGGGGTAGGGGGCGAGCGAAAGGGGAGAAAGCCCCGATTTTATATTTGTGACTATAAAAAAGCGCCACCCGGTTTCCTCGCCTTCGGCGGCCGCGGTGTAGCCGGGACAGCCTGGCCCGGCGGGCGGCAACATTGCGCTATTGTTCGCTGACTTAGGTCTGCGCTGGAGCTGGGCCCCTCCACAAAGGGGGCCTTGTGCGGCCGTGCCTGGAGCGGCCGCGCCCAGGAGGCGAGGAAATCCTGTTCCCCCAGGCCCAGCTCCTCTTTCCCCTGGGCGTACCGTGCAACCCGGCAGCCGGACCTTCGCCTTCAGTTTGCGCCCGCCGCGCAGGCAGGGGCCAGCTCCGGCCCTGCCAGCCCCGTCCTGCCAGCCTTCGCAGGAAGCGAAACCTTGAGCCTGCGCTGAGCCCACTGAGCGCGAGGGAGGAGCCTGCCTCTGGATACCAAGGCGCTACGGAAAGGCAGGCCTGGGGCACGAGGTGAGGGGGGCTTCCCGGAAGGCCCTCCAGCCCCTCTCTTTCGCCTTGCTTGGGCTAGCCTGGAAGGTAACATTCCGCACCCTCAAGAGCTCAAGGTTGCTTGGCAACCCTAGGCAAACTAACCCAAAGTCATGGGATTTTGAGGCCACCAGCGTGCGCCTCGAAATAAATGTGGGTACATCAGTAACTACTGTATACTCGTATAGGAAACTTTTGAGTACAAGGTTCATGCATGTATTTTTCACATCTACACAATGCCATGGTTGTATTTGTATTTATCTGGCAGCACACGCATGCATGTACATGCCATGTACAGCTACACATGTGTACCCACATGCCTTTCTAGACTCAAACATGCATATAGAAACAACACATGCTTGGGTACACAGTGTCACACACAGGCATATGGGGAAATATCCTGGCCACACGCTCAGACGGCCAAAGTCTGCAGAAATCTACACACATTCTGCCTGCTGCATCTCTAGCCCTACTCCATGGCTCCCTTGGGCTCTCCCTAGCCTCCTGAAACTTAATCCATGTGGCTGTCCTCTGATGTCCTCTCCTTCATCTACACAGAGTTACCTTTGTGGTCAAAGTCTCTTACTGGACCAAAAAAAAAAGCAAAAAAGGGAAAATGAGGAGCACCCAGCCTTGAGGCCTCACCGCTTGGGAGAGTCATCCAGTGCCTGGGTGAGACTAGGACGTTCTTCAAAGCCTGGGAGACCCAGCAGGGACTGGCAGACTGGGCAGCAAGAATTGGTAGCACGGAGCAGGAGCAGCAAGGTGTTGTCTTGTTTTGGTTTTAACTGCATGCAACCTCTTCCACCCTCCAGCCAGCCGGCCTCCTAGCCAGAAAGTCAAACCCCGAGAGCCGGACCCTTCCTAGGCAGAGCAGTCTTTCCAGTTCTTTCTGACTTGCGGACTCCCGGCTCCTCCAGGTTTGCTCTCTAATATGTGATTCCATCTCCCCCTTCCTGCTGGGTTTGCAGGTGCTTGGCTAAGCAAGGTTAAGAGTTCCCTTTGGTTTTTCCGCTGAGAGGAAGGATTATCTAAAGCTTACAGGAGTGAAGAAGGGGAGACATGCCTGCCTCATGCCTCTCGCTTCTTGGTACAACACAGCAGGCCAGGACCCTGGATCCTAAAGAAGGTACAAGGGGTTCCTGGGGTGGGGGTGGGGGCTGAGGCTGGCAGTAGTGAGGCAGGGGAGAGGGGCCCCTAGATCACTGACATGGGGCTGCCCACGAGAACCAGCAGCTAAAGGCAAATGATTTGAGGCATTAAGGCCTTGATGTGATGGAATTTTTGCCTGAAGTATTTGGATTTCGCTCGTCACTAATAAAATCGGCCACCCAAGAAGAAACTGTCCTTGGTAGAAGTACACGAGGTGGCCAGGCCCTGAGCCATCACTCGCAAAGGTGGACAAGTAGATTTTTACAGCCTCCCTGTGGATGAATCTCTCCCTCTCCGTGAGTGGACAACGAGTTGTTCGTTATACAAGGAGAGCGGAAGGCAGCTCTCCGATCGTGAAGCTCCGAGGAGGGATTGGGGAATTAGATCCTCCGGTGTGTGGAGGTTGGGGTAGTTTGAATGGCCAGATGTATGCTTGCCTCTGTCCTCAAACGAGGGAGAGAAGAGCTGGGAGAGGTGCGTGAGCTAAGTCATGGGAGGCTTTTCATTAGTTTGGGTCCATAATTTATAGGCCACCTCTTAGACTCCTTAGCCAAAAGCAAATCAAAGGAGGTGGAAAAAAATCCAGAACTCTTGGGTGATATGCATCGTATCCCTAGTGACCCCAAAACCAGTTGGGTTAGGGAGATTACCAACTTGGGGGGCCCCATTGTCTGGACAAATGAGCCCTCGAAATGTTGTTTTATATATTAGAAATTGATAATAAAATAGAAAGCCATATATAATATATACCTTACAAAATCAACTATATATATTTAGTTGTTTTATAACTTGGAGGGTCTTTCAGAACAAGGACACATGTTGGGGGTCTGTGGAGAGGCCAACATGGCCAGAGTTGCAGGGCCTGCCACTGCCGAAGAGGTGGGGGGAGGGTGGCAGCCCCATGCTCCTGGCACTCAAACAGCTGCAGGAGGCATTGTACTCTGGCCCACAGCCAGGTACCCCAGAAAGCCAGGGGCGAGGAATTCTGTCTATCCCCAATCAAGAAAAATATTCACTTTACTTCACAAACTTTCCAAGGACCTCATAGGACAGTCAAGAAATCCAGGCAAATGATGGCGTTCCCAGGGCAGAACAATCAGTGAATTGTTCAATCAACAATCCACGTTCTCCTAATTTTCAATGGTGTCTGCAGCACCAAGGGCCCATGAGGACCCTTCCGAGCAAGAGTCAGTAGCACTAGGGTGGGCTGGAACTGCACCTCTGACACCTGCCCCCAATATTGCCCTCCTTGACTGCCTTCACTGGAAAGGAGAACTTGTGACCCAGCTCAAAAAACAGCAGAGGCAATGCCATGCAGAGGCCCCTGCTTCCAGGAAAATCAGAGAGAGAAAAGAGAAGTTATTTCCACAGCCTTCCTCTCTTGCCACCAAGTCTCATTCTGTATCTCCTCTCTGGTCTGTACCACTTATAAAGAGCTAATATTGAGCGTTTTTACTGTGCCAAGCCCTGTACTAAGTCCTTTACGTGCACTAACTCATTCCACCCACACAAAGTTCATGAAGCAAGAACTAGTGTTACCAGCCCCATTTTACAGAGGAGAAAACTGAGATACAGAGGTGTTACATAACTTGGCAGGGGTCTCACAGTTTTTAGTGCAGGTAATCTAGCTCTAGAGCCAGAGTTCTTAATCCCTATATCCCAAGGCTCTCTCTGGTGCAAACGCACATGCAATTTGTTCTCTCTGCCTGCAAGTGATTTGGGCATAGTGGGGGAGGGGGCCACTGATGGATTGTCTTATACAGGCCGAAAAAAGCGCAGCATCCTTTCGAGCCAGGAAATAAAAGGGCAGGAGCTCCATCCGGTCTTTCCTCAGGGCAAGGCACGCTGAGCAGAATAGATATAACGCCTCAAGTTGTTCTGGTTGCTTCTGGGAAGGGAACAGGAAGCTGTCATCCCTGGCTGGGCTCAGTCAACTAAGATCAAACCACCAAGTTCCTGGCTCAGTGATACCCACTTCAAGCTGGCCTCTCCCTGTGGACTCGCCAGTCCTGGGGCATTCCCTTGCGGCTCGGGGTCCAGTTGTCTTGGGCTGCTTCGCTTTAGAAGCGTCGGCTTTCCATGGCTCCGACTCTTTATTGGTTCAACCCCAAACCATCTATTCCCTGAAGGCTCCCTGCCTGCCCAGCCCCCAATCTCTAGGCAGCCGATCCTCCACACACTTGTGGGCTGGTAACTGAGCAATCAGGAGGTAACCTTGGAGCCCCCAGCTCAGTTCAAGGCACCCATCCTTCTCCAGTGGAACTTGTCCACGCCGTCACATAGCCAGTGCCATGCAGACCATCTCCACCCTCAGATTGGGAGCTTCCTGAAGACAGGGAGTGTTAATCTGGCATGGGCGCCACCTCCATAACTCCAGGGCCACTAGGGAGTTGCTGCTCCCTACAGTGGGCCTTCAAATGCTTTCAAACAGAGCACTCCCCAGCCCCCTTCCCTCTCCCACCCATACACACATTTACGGGGCTCAACTCTGAGGTCCCCGTATGTTTTAATCATCATTTCCATAGCTCAGATCCATTTGAAATGCATATAAGGAAGAGGTCTTGTGGCCCCGAGCACTGATTGGTATCAGTTGTTTATTTCTTGGAAGTCAAATTTGTCTTGGAAGAGTTGACAGAGCAGGAAAACTCCTAGGTCCTTGAGGCTGAGCCTAAGAGAGCTCCAGATTTCAGAAGAAAAACCTCAGCTTGGGAGAGAAATCTTTTGGCTTAATTTGGCGGGAAAGGGGAGTAAAGCAGAGGTCCCCAGCACCCAAGGAGGGCTCCCTATGAAGACACAGATCAGCCCCGGGAAGCTGGGCTGGCTGGGAGACACAGACTCATCATTGGCATCCCCACCTCTCAAAGGGCACGTCTCGGCAGTGATGACCAAAAGTCATACGTGACCTTTGGGCTCTGAGGGGCTCAAGTTGAGTTTGGCAATGTTTTGGTGCCCAGGTGGCTGCAGCCTCCTCCCTTCACCCAGGTCGCCCAGGTTGCAGGCCTAGCTCTTTTCACCCCCAGTGAAGGCTGGCATGCCTGGGAAGCTGGGGCTGCAGGTGTGAGGGGAACTGTGGAAAGAACAGTCCCTGGGATGGCCCAGGAGCGCTAGTCCCAGCCAGCTGCTTTCTGTGGGATCCAGAAAGAGAGGGAAGAGGGTGAAATGCAAGAAGACCGCCCCTCCTCCATTTTCACTTTTCTTGATTTTGAGTTCTTGGTGGAATGTGGGCAGCCTCTCTTCTTGGGCTAATTTTTCTCTTCCCTTGATGGCCAATCCAGTCTCACTGGCGGATTTTGCTTTGAGCAAACACAACACTAAAACTCCTGTCGAGGCAAAGTAGTGTTGGGCCAGTTTCACTGGTGTTGGTTTTGCCCCAGGCTGAGCTCCATGCTGCTCCTCAGCCTCCCTCATGCCCTCGCCAGTAACCTCACCCATGTCTGCCCTGCCCGGAAGCTTCCCTTGGTGCCACAGATGCATTTTTTCACCCAACCAGCTGACCAAGTCCTCTCTCCTACCTGCCTGGGACTCCCACTTGCCACCTTTCCATCTATTTTTCCTGAATTTTTACATTATAACTGGAAGCCCAGCTTGCACTTGTCTTGTGGGGAAGACTGTGGGGAGAGAGGTGAGTGAGTGGGGATGTTAGTAGGGCCAAGGAAAGGAAAGGTTTGTACAAGGAGGACCCGTGAGCCCCTGTCCTGGGCCTTGAGCCCCAGGAGGCCCCTGAGCACTCTAAGACCAGTCAGCTTCTCTTGTGACCCCAGTTTCCCATGGCCCCCTCAGGCTCTCTCTGGGTCTAGCAGTGCAGGCGAGCAGGTTGCTAGTGGCCTCCTCAGAGCCTGAGAAACGTGGATTGGGGCTTTTAGGACTGAGAGACTGGAGACAGCAAAACCCAGGGAAATATGAGAGAGAGAGGAAGGAGAGAAGGAAAAGACAAAACCTAGGGAAGAAAGAGAAACGAAGGAAAGCAACAAAAGGAAAGGAAAGGAAAAAGAAAACAAAGGGAAAGAAACATAGAAGGAAAGAGGCCAGGACTGCAACAACTCCTGCAACCCCACTCGGCCAGGGCATAAAATCGGCCCCCCCACTCTCACTCCTCTTCCCAAAGTAGGATTTGGGGTGAGTCAGGGCAGAGGATTGGGGGGGGGGTCTGGAATGGGTCTTCCCAGCAAGTACCTCTTGCACAGCAGAGCCCTTGTGGTCAAGCGCCTGGGATTTAACGCCCTCAGCCAAGGGTTCTTAGCACAAACCTGACTCCTGCGGAGACCCCAGTGGCCTGGCAGGACCAGCCTGTAGACTGGAGGGCAGGAATGAGTGAGCTTCCTGCACCCCTTCCTCAAGCGCTGACGTGTGGGGTACCTTCCCCGGGTCTCAGAGAGAGGGAAGAGAAGAGATTCCAGTTAGGGAGCAGAAAGAGAGTTAAAAGGCTGAGGGGCTGAGGACCCCAGGGAATCAGCGACTCAAGCAGGCCCTTGAGTTGGGGGGGGGTTGGCCAGGTGGGCCCAGGCAGAGGAGGGAGGGCCCCCCAGCTGGGTGTGAGGGCGGGAGTTGGTGGGAAGCCCAGGGTGTTTGGCGCTTTACGTAGTTTAATATTCTCCCGAATCGTAATCTAATTTGAGGTTATTAAGGCAAACGCCGGGAAAGGTTGCACGTTGGTTTTATTTCAGCAAATCCCCGTGGCGGGAAAGACCGATGGGAGCGGGTTGATATTGGCCCTCCATCCACCGAGTCTGCAGCTACCCTCACTCCTTTCCTGGCGGGGAAGCGGTTGGAGGGCACCGAATTCTCCTCTGGAAGGCGGGAGGTAGTTTTTCTCTCTGTGCTCCTCCTCCCCTTTCTTCCAATTTAATTCACCGAACGTGCAGCCTCAGTCTTAGCTTCTCCCACTGCGCCCCCTTCCCAACCTCTCCACACCTTCTCTCCCTGCACCTCTAGGTCAAAGACAAATACAGCGCAGCTTCCTGCCTCGGGTGAATCGTGCGGACTGGTCCGGCGGGGGAGGGGAAGAAAAAACCTTGAAGAAGAGGAATGCGCTGCAACCCAGGCGAACAGATGTGCTTGGTGCCCCGGGCCCAGCTCTGGCCCGGCCCAGAAAGTCGATGCTCAGCCCTGCGCCCGCGGAATTACATTATTTTCTCCCTAGTCCAATCATCTTTTTACAGAAAACAATTTTTTAAAGAAATATAAATTGCTGCTTTGCAAGATCAAAGTGCCGCTTTCTGGTGCATCTGGCCCAGATGGGGGAGGGAGCGGGCGCAGTCACAGTTAACCAACTTCAAAGTGTTCACAAGAGTGAATTTTGGCCAGTGTATTTTAAATTCTCTACCCTTCAACTTCGCGGGTGCGCAGCGGGGAAGTGCGCAGCTGCGCCTGTTCTGGGCGCGCGGAGAAACCTCGCCTTGACCAACCGCACGCCGCGCTAGATTCAGAGCCTCGGCAGGAGCCCCCGACTGCTGGCCGCGCGGAGGGCGTGGTGAGCTGGAGGGCAGGGTGCCTAATCACGGACCGTCTGGTCACTAAATGCCCGAATAAACAGCGGAAATGCCACCAAATCGCCCAGTTCCTACTCAAGTAGCTGCCGGAGCTCCTACACAGCCTCTCCTGCGCTCAGGCTGACAGGTCACTTCGCCGCCGCCAGAAGGTCTGGGGAGAACTAGGTTAGGATTCGGATTATTCGGGGGACCGGGGTCAGTCCCAGGTTTCCAGGCAGAGGGTAGCGAGGATCTCGATTGTAGATTCGTTTCTATGTGACAGGCCGACCAGGCGACTCTGCAGGCCTGATTGATTAGGCGGGAGCTCCCTCGGCCCCCACGCGCTCTCCTTAAGCGAAGCGCGGGGCTGGCACCCGCCACTCCGAGATCTCGGAAGTGTGGCCCGGGCGCTGACGCTGGAAGCCCAGAGAGGTGCACCGCGTGTTCGCGGGGCTTGGGAGTTTCTGCGGCCGAAGAAGCTGAATCCAGTTTGGGCTGAGTCTCGGGGAGGGGCCGGCCACCTCTCCGCTTTCGCCGCGAGGTTACTGTGGAGCCAGGCGGCAGAAATGAGGGCTTTTCCTCTCGCGTCCGCAGAACCTACCTCCCAAGCAAGGCACATAGGGGGATCGCCACGTCCTCACTGGGCTTCCTGCGCCCTTTAGGGCGGGCCCCGGGGTGCAAGCCGGAAGGCTTCTCCCAAACCGCAGCGGTCTTTCCTTCCCTGGAAAGACCGAGTGCGCAATATCATCACGACTGCACTTGATCTGAGCTGTCCCTGCGTGGCCATTTCTGATGTTTTAAACGTTAGATTTTCCTGCCAGAGCAGGATGGGTTAAAACAGCCAAGAGCGCGCCTGCTCTTTCCTGCCCTGGGTTCCGCATCTCTCCAGCCGCCGGCAGGACTGCATCTCCCACAAGAGAGCTGTCACCGCCCCCCCCCCCCATACCCGGGGGGGACAACATAGTGTTATTATTCTCATTTCTAGATAAGAAAACCGAGGTTCCTAAAACTTCATTGACTGGTCCTAGATTCCTGAGCGCGGCAAAGTTAGGACCCTTTCCCCAGCTCACCTAACAATTCTTGTTCTTCCCACTCCCTTAGGGGTGATTCCACCCGCCTCGCACTCCCTTCTCCCGCCCGGCACTCGAGGTCATCGCCCCCGGCAGCTTGAGTAGCTGGGCGTAGGCCTGTGCGCACCGCCCTCACCGCGCATCTCACCTCAGCCAGGCAGGTGCAGAGGTGGCGGGCGGCGCAGCCGTGGGTCCTCGGGCAGAAGGGCAGGAGAAGGCTGGCCGCCTCTTTCTGCTGCCCGGTGGCTGAGGGGGCAGAGAAGGGTGGGAACGCGGCTGGGGAAACCGCCGTCAGCGGGTCCCGGCCCCGCCTCCCGAACACAACGTCCAGGAAACCTCAGAACTTTCCATTGTCTGCGGAGCTTCACTAAACAAATTGTCATAACTATGGGGCTACACTGAAGAGCGGATAATTGGTGGATGAAGGAGAAGAGCGGGCCTGGGCAGGCTCTGGGGGAGCCCAGTGCCGCGAGCCTGCCTCCCGGGAAGTGTGACCGGAAGCCCTCCACCGCCAGGGCACCGCCCGGAGGGAAGAGCGCAGCGCCGCGGTGCCTCC
This sequence comes from Diceros bicornis minor, assembly GCF_020826845.1. NCBI lineage: Eukaryota > Metazoa > Chordata > Mammalia > Perissodactyla > Rhinocerotidae > Diceros > Diceros bicornis. The sequence continues at coordinate 51,061,060 of NC_080743.1, forward strand.
CTGCGCCGCAGTCAGGGGGCCCAGCACCCGGCGGCGAGGCCCCGGGAGGAGAGGGTGTCCAGGCCTGGCTTCTTGGGTTCCGGACGGGCGAGAGGCGGGAGTCAGGCAGCGGCGGGCTCCCGGAGGGGCGCATGTTTCTTGGAAGACCGAGTGCCAGGCTACGCGACCCCAAGCGCCAAGTTTCCCACTATTTGTATAGCGGGAAATTTGTAGCGATCCCCACCCTAGAGGGTGGTGGGTGGTGAAGCTTCCCCCTTCCTCGTCTACACAGAAGGTACACTCCCCCACCGCCAGATACTTGCTTTCCTATCTCTGCCAATCTCGGGCGCCCCACTATTCCTGGCACGCATCTTCCTGCAGCGTGCACTACCCTTAACCCCACTCCGCCCTTGGAGGTGGATTCCCAAAGGACTCCCTGAATGTGCATCTTCTATTCTTCTCACCACATTGGGTAAAAACCTGGCAGCCTTCTCTCAGGAAACAGCCTGTGTGTGGGCGTGGACTCGATTCACTGGGCCATCGAGTCACCAGCTAACCTTGCAAAAGTCTCTTCATTACCAAGTCCACATTCCTCATCTGTAAAATTAGGGCAATTGGGGCAGCCTAAAAGAGCTTTATGGTTCCTGGGAGCTGTCAACTGTGGCGCCCATTCGAAGTACATCCGACACGTTTGCACATCTACATTTGGATTCCACCACCTGAGCCCCTCCAAAATCAGCGCACAGACCCACACTGTCTTTCTGTCCCTCAAGCTACTTTTCCTGCTTGCTGGCTAGTTTCTGCTGAGTGATTAACAGCCCCAGATAGTGTAAGGAATTCGGCTTCTCAAGCTCAGCATTTTCAATTCCTTAATTTGTCCCTAGGTGACCGTTAGCAATCGCGGCTGTAGATCACATTGGGGGCGGGTCAGGTAGAGTGAGCAGCTGATTCAACACTGTTGAGTTGGGGTTTGGTTTCGTTTTTTAAAGGCAATTCAGAAAGCAGCCCCCTGAGAACTTCAAGAAGGCGGCAGGCAGCAGGCTGCGGAGGTCCCTGGGCTACGCTGGCCTTTGGGTTGTCACCACTCTCATTCTTTATAAACTGTAGAGGGCTAGCAAATTGCAAAGCCCCTCTGGGCCTTAGAATAAATGTGGGTGGGGCAGACAGATGAGAAAACAGAGGATCACAGGTGTCCTGCCCCCAGTCCAAGGCCTCACTGGGAGGACCATGCTCTGGGTCAGGCCTGTTCCTGGAACTGCCTCACCAGGGAGCTGCTCTAGAGGCAACCACAGTTTGACATTTTTCTAGCTGTGTAGGTTAGAAACAAGGTAGACTCCCTTCCACCTCTACAGAGAGTTTGCTGCCCTCCCCCCGCTCTGAGTTCTGACCACTGTTCACCTGGCTTAGAGAGAGGATATTGGAGGATGTGGAGAGAAGAGAACCCTCATACACTGCTGGTAGGAGTGCAAACTGCTGCAGCCTCTATGGAAAACAGTATGGAGATTCCTCAAAAAATTAAGAATAGAACTATCATATGATCCAGCTATTCCACTGCTGGCTATTTATCCAAAGAATGTGAAAACACTAATGCATAAAGATATATGCACCCCTATGTTCATTGCAGCATTATTCACAATAGCGAAAACTTGGAAGCAACCTAGGTGCCCATCAAGGGACAAATGGATAAAGAAGATATGGTATATATACACAACGGAATACTACTCACCATAAAAAAGGATGAAATCCAGCCATTTGTGACAACATGGATGGACCTTAAGGTTACTATGCTAAGCGAAATAAGTAAAAGGGAGAAAGTCAAATACCATGTGATCTCACTCATAAATAGAAGATAAAAACAACAACAAACACAGAGACAAAGATTAGATTGGTGGTTACCAGAGCGGAAGAGGACAGAGAGGAGGGTGAAACCGGTGATTAGGCCAATGTGTATGGTGAGGGGATGTAATTAGTCTTTGCGTAGTGAACATGAGGTAATCTACACAGAAATCGAAATATCATGATGTACACCCAAAATTTATATAATGTTATAAACCAATGTTACCACAATAAAAAAATAAATTCAAAAAAAGGAGAGCATATTATCCCTCCTGGAGGGCTGGGGGTTGCCCGAAAGAGGTGGCACTGTTTCTATGGCAGTTTTGGCTTTAGTGGAGCTTTTAAAGTACTCCTTTCCTGCCTCCCCCCTTCCTGATGAAGGAGGCAGCTGCCTTGGGGGTGAAGCCTTTAGAGATAGCTCCCTTCATCAACCTCAACTCCCCAAGGCTCAGGGGAGTGTGAGGGGAAAGACGAGAGATGAGAAAGGGGAGAGCAGAAGGGAAGGGAAAGGCAAGAGTTTTTGTCCTTGTTTTCCTGGGTCTTTCAGGCTGGGGCTGACTGTTCAGAAGGGTCAGAAATTAGCTCGTTTCCTCCTCTGCAGTGACTAGGGCACTGGGTAGCTGCTCCTTCCAGCCGGTTGTCACTCACAACGGGTCTGGGGGACACAGAAGAGGCTATCAGAATCCTCTAGGCGGCAGCAGGCTGGCTGGGGCACCAGAGAGGATCCTCTAACTCCCTCAGAGCAATGAGAACTTGGAGATGGCAGGATTAAGAACCTCTGAGCTCGAAGGTCCTGACACTAGACTCTCTTCTCTGAGCCACCAGGTGTGCAATTTCTGAAGTCATACACTATCGCAATTACATACACGTTCTTGTAAAACAAACCTAGAGCACGCGACTAGTCTCAGCCATCGTGGGAACAGTGGCTACTATCCTCCCTGGAACTGGAAATCTCCCAAATTAAGATCCCAAGCTTTCCTAAGAACTTCGGCCACTCCGTGAAACTGCTGACAGAGGCTGGGTTGGTTAACAGGGGCGACCTGCTTGTCTGCAGGCCTGTGAAACTCAAGCAGTATACCACCTAGAGAGGGAATAAAGGAATGTGGGGGTGTGCAGGATGAAATCAGCCAAAGAACCTTTACAGAAACATGAGTGTGATCTGCGAGGGAAGTAAGGACGTGACTCAAGTAACACATCTGCTTTTACTGGCTGACTGACAGGCTTTGGTGGGGGTCCAGTAAGTTTACCAACTGGTTGCAGAGACCTGCGCCTCAGGCAGGGGCGTTGTGGAGGGGGCTGCTCAGGAGAACTGGAAGGCAAAGAGACAAATACAAAAAAATGCCCCTATATTCTGGGCACACAATTCTTTGTCACATATATTACACATGCATATACAAGCTTATCTAGTTAAAAAAAAAACTTGCTTTGGACAGAATAAACATACACGAGTTCCTTCATTCACTTAACAAACAATCACTGAATATCTACCACGTGCAGCACACTTTACTAAGCACCCCTTTGTAAAAACGTGTGTGTGGGCGTCCGAGTACAAATTCATCCAGCCAACTCTGATTTGGCAGGTTTGTGAGACTTCCAGCTCTGAACAGTCAGAGTGATGGGGCTCAGACTTCAGGATACACACACACTTTGGGTCAGTGCCAGAGGTGGTAATGAGTCTGCTGGCGCCCTAGGAGTTCACACTTTTCCTCCTGTGCAGTGGTGGAAGTGGGGGAGAGAAAGCCTCCAACTTCCATCCTACTACCTTTGGGGGAAATACTAAGAAGCAGAGTGTGCTAAATTCTTTTTAAATAATGTTTTTCATTCCTAAAGCCTGTTCCCCTTCCAGGAGCGTTCTAAGAAGCTTGGGAATCACAAACCCTGCAACCAAAGAATTTCTTTTCAGTGCACATGCCAGACAGGAGGAGAGACTGATTTAGCGCCATTTCTATAGGTGCACACTTTAATAGCATGCTCACACACACAGACACGTGCACGCAAATACACACATTATTACATTATCATAGAAATTCATTTACAGAGTGTTATCACACCTACAAAAAAGCAGAATGGGAGGAGGGTATATTCAATTTTCCCTACCTTCCAAATTCAGAAACTCTACAAGTAGCATCAAAATATCACCTAGCTTTTTAACATTTTCATGTGCCCTTACCAACTTATTTGCTTTATCAGAGTGTAACCAGTCCAGTACACACTATCCAGGACGTGTAGCAGCGAACGAGCCAGTGGCCTGTGGCTTCATGGCATAGTCGGTTAAAATCAGATCTACACTCCCAGGTCTTGAACGCTCAGACCCGCTGAGCCCTACCAGAGCTGCTGAACGTGCTCAGCAGCCTTGGCACGGTCATTTACGTGTACAAACAGATTCCTGGGAATAGTCCTTTGAATTCTACGATCCAGGCCAAGCAGAGAAGTACCTTATAGGGATTCGGTCTGTAAGTGCCCTTTTTGAGTCTAATTGGGAGAGGGTTTGTGTGACAAAAGACTGTAGAGAAAAGTAAAACGACTTAAAAGATAGAAAAGCCGGCCACAAGCTGCAGTGATAAATAATGCCGCTGGAGAAACCGGGGGCAAAGGAGGGGTGGGGGTTGAACTTATCCAGATGCAGCTGCGCTCAAGCACACCCCGCGCCAACGGCCGAAGCGGGTACAATTCTCCCAACGTGAAGGCAGGGAGAGGGCACTGCAAACCACAGCCTTTCCTTTTACGGACTCAGGACAGTGTCAACTGCACACGACCTCCCTAACTGCCCATTTGCCATAGCTATGTCTAGTGAAGTAGACAACGGAGAAAATCATCCAGCTCTACCCAACTGAAAACATTTTCACTTGCACCTTAAACAAGGGAAGCAAACGGCTTTTCTCTTCCTGAACACAGCTCTTATTTTTCCATCCAGTCTTTGGACATGTAGCCTCGGACTTAAACGCGCAGAATCATTTCCACTGCACCTGTGCAGGTGAGCCACGCTCACACCCCTGGATCGCTAAATTACAGAGCCAGGCGGCTAGCATCCAGGGGGAGCTTCTCTCCCCGGCACAGGGGCGCAGCAGGGCCCGCAGCGGGGCGGGCGGGCGGGAGAGGCGGCAAGGCTGCCTGCGGGCCCGAACCTCCCACCGCGCCGGAGCCAGGAAGGAAAAGGAGTCCAGCCGCCGGCCGCTCCGGCGCAGGAAGCGGGCGGTGCCAAACGCACCCTTCGCGGCTCTGCGCTTTCCACCCGTCGCGGAGGAGAGCAGAGGCTTCTTCGTCAGGCTCCGTCCCCACCCAGCGAAGGGCTTCGGCTCCAGGCGCAAGTCTGGCGTGTCCGCGACAGTCAGACGCAGAGCAGGCTGCCGCGGCCGCCTTTGTTCCAGGCGGGAAGCCGCCACGCGGAGCCCGGGCGGGGCTGCAAGGAAAAACAAAGTGGGGTGGGGGGAAGAGCGGCGGGGCCGAGCTCCCGGCCAGGGCCTCTAGGAAGCCAGCTGTGCGTCCAGGTGCGCCTCTCGGTGCCGCGGGCTACTTCGGACCTGCCGCTTCCCGGGGCTTCACACGCTCGAGGACAGCGGAGGGCCACCGACGAGGCGAGCCGCGGCGCCCTGTGACCCCTCGCGAGGTTTCCGAGCAGGGGCTCGTCCGCGTCCAACCCCGCCGCGCTAACTCCCCACGTGAGCGGGCCGCCAGGGCGTGTACGGCAGCCGGCGAGGGGGCAAAAAGGCACCCTCGCCTTATTTCTAGGGGCGCGAGAGGAAGAAGAGGCGAGGTGTCTCACCCACCTTATTCTGAGTATTGCCTTTTTCTGCGTTTTCTGGAGGAAAAAAATGCCGTTTTGAGTTTTAACATTTCTTTTCAGATTTTGAAAAGCGACTGCCTCTCCCTTCTTCCCAATAAGGGACTGACCCAACGTCTGGATTGATGGGCCCGCGCCGCAAGTTCCGTGGAGCCTGCGGGCGGGAGCCGGGCACTCCGATCGCGCAGTTCGCGCCGCGCGGCCACGCGTGAGGTCCTGGGCCCGAGGAGGCCTCCGGAGCCGGCTCGTGGTTCAGGCCGAGGCCAGGCTCCCCGGGAGCTCTTTGCTCCCAGTTCCCTGCCTGACATTTTCTCCCTCTTCCTGACTTTTGGGGGTGCACCCTTCTTTTGCATGGTGGGCCCGTGGGGGAAGAAGGTGAAGCCTAGAGGAAGACGTCCCTCGTAAACCCAGGATCCCCGCTGCTGTTTTGTGGAGCGAGGATCTGGCTTTGTTTCGGGCTCCGTGCTCTTGGGTTTTCCCTTCCAGTCTCACAGCTAACACGCCCGCCTGCACGCGCGCTCAGCCGGCCCTCGGGCTGCCCCGGCACACGCACACCAAGGGGCAAACCCTCCAGTCCCAGCGCTCCCGCCCTCGGCCCATGGAGGCTGCGGCCGGCTTCCCTTCCAGGGACTTGATCCTCTAGCACATCAATGCTAGGGGCTCTTAATGCTAAGACAGTAACCCACTTGAGTCGGAAACAGCACGAAAGGTTCTCGTGCCCTGACTGCGAAGGGTGCGGCCGGTGAGCCTGGATCCCGGCTCGGCCCTAGGGGGAGGCGGGCGGCCAGGGCCGACTCTGCGTCCTGGAGGCCGGCTGGGGATGCCCAGATTCGGGCCAGGAAACGCCCCGCAGCGAACCAAGGAGCGCACTGGCTTGTGAACGAGAGCTTATAACTCTTGGCCGCAGCTAGACTTTCGGGGCAGGCCTGGGAGCGGGAGCCGGCGAGGCCACGGTTCGAGTCAGGGAGCGCCTCGCGGGGTCCACGGCCCCTCCGCCCTTTGCTAACAAGTCCCGGCGCGGTCGTGGTCGGGGGTCTCGGAACCAGAGGAGCTAGCCGGGCGCGGCAGGGCAGGGAGGCAGGCGGGGGCGTGTGCGTGTGCCAGGGGCGGGGGCGCGGGTCTCCGTTAGTTCCCGGAATCTCGGGAATCCCGGGCCTCTGGCTCTCGCCATCCGCGCTGAGGTCGTCAGTATCCCAGGACCTGCTGTCTGCGGCCCCCACCCCGCCGCCGCCTCAGTTTCGGAGGCTTTCCATTTCAGAGACCCAAAGGAAAACTTTTGTGACTGTTCACAACCTCCTCACATTCTCGTGGTATCGCCTCCTGCCTGACTGAGGAGGGTGTAAGGCTTAGGTTCTAAGCCGCCTTTCCCCTTGCCCCTTTTTCCCACTCCTCAACCTCGGATAAAGAACCAGAGCACATCGAGAAAAAAAGTAGTCAAAGCCTTAGTGGAATGAGGCAGACGAAACTTAACAGTCGCAAGACTGCCCCCAGGTGATAGTTTTCCGCAATAAGAGTTTTGGGCTACTTGAGGTCGCTTCATCTCTCTTTTGAGCTAATGTCATCTATGGTAGAAAAGTTATTGAATCCAAACGTTTACGTTAATTCCCCAAGAAAAGGAGAAATGGCCCCGAAAAACCTTCCCACAGACGCTGAGAAATTGTTCAATTTGTCTTTCTAGCCTCACTGCCATTAACATTTGATAACTGCACTTTCAAAAGCAAACTCTCCCTTCCCCAACGAACAGACCTGCTCCCACCCATCCCCTTTTCTTCTTTTTTACCCCCTTTCCTCATTGTTTCCTCTTTCTGAAACAATAGCACGGGCTGCTGGAGTCAGTCTGGTGATATAATCCTTAAGGCATTCACGGGCAGACCAAGGGCCAAGCTATCAAAGGGTTCAGCTTCTTTTTTTAAGCTGTTTACTATTCAGGAAATTTGGTAATTATTTTTTTTTCTCCATGCAGTGGTATTACCCTCTGCCTTTTGATATTAGATCCTCCATGGGCCCCTAGCTTCATGCTGTAGAGACAGGAGAAAGATGAAGGGACTGAATTCTGCATCAGAATGTAATTTTCCTTGATGTCATCATTGCTGCTAAAGACCAGCTGAGGGCTTCCAAAAGAACAGGAACCCCCAGAGCAGGCAGAGTCCTCGTGTTTCTAAGGGCAGAAGAGAGTGTGAATTGCATTTATTCTTTTATACCACAAACTTGTTTTTTTTGTACCTCACTCCACCAAAATACTTTTCCTACTTTTATAGTAGGATTGGAAAGGCACATCAGAAAGGGAAAAGGAAGATAATAACCAAATTTTAAAAATTAATTGGTGTAGAATGCTTCACAATGAATCATTTTTGGGGGAGGGGGCTGTTATTGATCAGTATTAATATCCTTGGAATGTTATCATGTTTACCATGGTTTTCCAGGTGCCCAGCACAGTGCCTTGCTTATAACAGGCAGCACTCGATAAATATTTGTTGAATGAATGGACAAATTGAGAAGTATAAAGCAAAGGAGCACAAAAGAGATTGGATATTTAACTCCATTCAGTTAAAAACCCTTCCCTGATGCATATCTTGAGTAAATGTGTCCTACAAAGCAAGACATTTTTGCTAGATTATGAGGGACTGACCATGTTTAATGGGTTTAATTTTTTTCTCCCTGACTAAACTGTAGCATACTGAGATCAGAGACTCGGTGTAAACACTTTCATTATATATAATGTGTTGCATATCGCTGAGTACATTGATCAATCATCATAGAGTGTGGTGAAGGGGAAGATTCAATTTAAGATGGAAAATATTAAGAAAAACTTAATGTACGGTCATCTCTTTGGGCAGTGCCAGGTATCCTGGTAGAGGGACAAAGGTGGTCCAAGGGTAGGGAAATTTCTGTTCAGACTCCTTCTTCAGTTGGGTCATATCTCCTCTTCACCAAATTCTCTTCAGAACCAACATACTCTCCTCCTCTCCTTTCCCACATTAGGCTATGAAAGCATAGAGAAAGGGGTGAGTTGAGTTGAGGATGACTCTTGCATGTTACCTCCCATCCCACTCCCCTACTCACAGCTTTTTTAGCTGCTACATTAGAAGCTGTGATGACTGGTTAGCTCAGTGGGTTTGTGTGGATACTAATGAGATCATCACAAAGGTCCATCCACTTGGGCATTGTTAGTTTGGCCTTATTCCAGGCAAATCCATGATAGCCTTTCCTATAAATGCATGTTGTTTGGCCAGCGGAACTGGGAAAGAGCCGCCCTTTAATACATCCTCACAGGAAGTTATGTTTTTGGAAAAGGTATGCCAATCAACTGGATTTTCCCATAGGAGCCAATGCATCACATAGGCTTATGTGCCTGTGTCAGACTAGGTACTAAAAAAGACATGAAACCCACTTTCAAGGAGCTTTCTGTTTTCCACCTCTTTTTATGTTTTTCATTTAAAATTTCCCCATGGCAAACAGAGGCACTCAATATCAAGCTGTTCATCATTCCTTGGCTTTCCAAATAGAAAGAATTTCTGCTTTCTTGAGGAGCTGTCTCATTAGCACCCTACACCCAGATGTAAAGCACAATCCACAAACATTTAAAATGCCGGCATTGGGCCGGCCCCGTGGCTTAGCGGTTAAGTCTGCGAGCTCCGTTACTGGTGGCCCGGGTTTGGACCCCAGGCGCGCACCAACGCACCGCTTCTCCGGCCATGTTGAGGCCGAGTCCCACATATAGCAACTAGAAGGATGTGCAACTATGACATACAACTATTTACTGGTGCTTTGGGGGAAAAAAAAAAGGAGGAGGATTGGCAGTGGATGTTAGCTCAGAGCCACTCTTCCTCAGCAAAAAGAGGAGGATTAGCATGGATGTTAGCTCACGGCTGATCTTCCTCACAAAAAATAAATAAATAAAAAAAATAAAATAAAATGCCGGCCTTCCTAACATTGAATAGTTCATCTTTTGATTCCTCATTATCTTTCTGCTTTAGCATGTACAAAAATCTCAAATATTTGAATTGAATGTTGGCTAAATTACAAGGCGAACAGCAAATATTTGATCCTAAATCCACCAAATGAGAAGTATTTTCTATCTCAGCCACACATCCTGCCCGTTATCTCGTACTGGTGAATAGCAACTGTCACTAAGGCAGGGGTCTCTCTTTTGATCAGTTAAAAAATTTTTAAAGGATTAAAGGATTGAAAGCTGACTAGAAAGTAATGGGGCTGATATATATACCAGAACTTATTTATTCAAATTGGAGTTGTCCTTCAAAGAAGTTACCCTGGGATTCTATATCCTATTCAAATGATTGCTCAAAACATTTTTGGAATTCCTCTTTTGGAAATGTCTTCAAGGATAGTTTACCAGCCACATAAAAGGCTGCGTCATTTCTTACTCCAATACTCTTCCTCCTTGCTGTCTAATATGGGTGCACTCTTGGAAATCAAAGCTGCCTACCCTTGAAACCTAACTGTAAAAGCTAGGAGTGTCAGGTGCAAAATAGCATCTTTGCCTAAAGAAAGTGTGTGCTTCAATGATGTCTCTGTGACAGAACACACAGCAAGCACAGTGGTGGCCTAAAGCAACTTTGGGCCAGTGCCAACTACATCCAGTGGCTCCAGACCTCCAGAACAAAGCAGCCCCAGGAAATCAGAGCAGATTCCTGGAGAGGGTACACTTCCCCAGGGAGCCCCAGGTATTCTGGGTCCCCTTATTTGAGAAAGAGCTTGTTTTAGGACAGTATCCCTATGTGGAAGTTTCTGAGATATTATAAGAGTGTCTCAGAGGAATTGGACTAAATTTACTGTCAGGCCCTTCACCTTCCTAACCCCTCTAAACTAACACAAACAAAACAAAACAAAAAAAACCAAATGCTTTTAACTAGGAATCAGATTAGTAGGGCCAAGTGGTGGAATTACAAAAGTTTGCTGATGGCTTAAATGATGATGGAACATCTATAGGTTAAGAAATAACAGCCAATGGCCAACCACATGTTTCTGAATGCCCCCAACATAATCTTCCAAAGTGCAGAGGAAGGAAAAACTCCATGCTTACTAGCCTCCCCCCTCAGGCCTGCTACCTGGAGGGTGCTGGAGATGTGGGGAATCTTGTGCTCCAGCCCATACACAGTACTGGAGGTGGAAGAGGTGTCCCCTTTGCTCCTCATTGATACATCCAGATCTTTATCCCTCTCTCGTCCATAAAACCCTCTGATTTTGGAATTTATGGCATCAGCCTACAGACTCCCAAGACCACTCCCCTTCATTTCTTAAAAATTTTATTCCTGGCTCATTCTCACTGTCTCCAGTGCTACTTCAGGCATAGTCTTTGTGTTGTACATTAGAGTAAATGATCTTTACAATACCCTAGCCCCTTTGGCCTTCTCTCCTCCAGAAATCATATTTTCCATCCTATGTCAGAAATCCTTCCTCGAGCCATACCTCAAACTTTGTCAATACAAGAATTGCATGCCCATAATCTTCAACTCAAGCTCAGACCAACATCTCCTGTCTTTCCAGCTCACTCTCTCAATTCTTTAGCACCACTGGGACTTTCAATCAATTGATCTTACCATCATGTCACTGTCTCCACACCCCTCACATGCTCACTTTCCCCCTTGCCCCATTTGGATGCCATGGCTCATGGTTATGCACAGTTAGGCCCTTTGCCCCTTTGCCCTTTTGTTGCAATCACCTAGAAAAGCCCAACTGTAGGTTAAATCCAACTTTTCCTACACTCTACCTACACCCACACAGCAGAGTGTGGCTGGAGCAAAACAATCAACTTTGTTGACTGCTCTCATAAATTCGTGTTCTCTAGCCTCAAGAGAGCCCTTAAATGCTGCCTGGCAGTTCTACTACATTTCTCTGGTTTATTCCCTTTCCTTTTCTCTAGATGACTATTTCACACCTCCTCCTCCTCTCTCCTTAAACCTCCAGCATGCCCTCCCTCATCCTAATTCTCTGCTGAGGACCTGGATTCCTATTTCACTAAGAAAATTGAAGCAACGTAGAGACCTTCTACTTGCTTCTCTACCACATGTAAAAATCCATGTGCATCTGTGCCCCTATGTTCTTCCTTCTCTTCTCTGGTCTCCCATCTAACTCCACCCTCTTCACATGTGTTCTGGATTCTATCCTTTCTTACTCAAGGACATTGCTTCAGAAGTTGTCCTCTCTCACTCCTGTATCATCAAATTTTCCCTCTCTACTGGATCATTCCCATAAGCATACAAACATGCAATTATTTTTCCCAACTTAAAAAGTCACAAAACCCTCTCTTGACTCCATATCACTATCATACTGTCCCATTTCTCTGCCTCCCTTTACAGCATTAGTCCTTGCAAGGGTTGTCAAGGTTACTGGCTCTAATTTCTCTTCTATTTCCTCTTAAACCTATTCAGTGAGACTTTTGACCCCACCATCCACCCCTACTGCTTTGATCAAGGTCACCAATGACCCCTACATTGCTAAATTCGGTGGTCTTTTTTCAGTCCTTATCTTACTTAACACAGATTACTTCTTTTCTGGAAAACAGCTTTTTTACTTGGTTTCCAGGACAACAGTCTCTCCTGGTTTTCCTTCTGTCATGTTGCTCTTTCTTTCTCAGTCTCCTTGCTATGTATTGTCTCATTTCCTTCTACCTCTAAACAGGATCAGTCCTTGAACTTCCTCTTTTCTCTGTCCACATTCACTCATTTAGGGATTTCATCAAGACTCCTGGCTTTAAATGCTATCTCTATATTGATGACTCCCAAATTAATATCTCTAGCTCAGACCTCTCCCTGACCTCTAGTTTTAAATATCCAACTGCCCGCTAAACATCTCCACATGTCCAAAACCAAACTCCCAATATTTCCAAATTTGCTCTTCCTACAGTGTTTCCCATCTAAGTAAACAGCAATTCCATCCTTCTAACTTCTCAGGTCAAAAATCTTAAAGTTATCCTTGACTTCTTTTTTTTTGCTTTCAAATATCACAACCAATCTATCAGCAAATCCTGTTAGTTCTACTTTTCACAAATGTATCCCAAATTTGACCATGTCTTACCACTTCCATCACTATTACCCTCCTCCAAGGCTTCCCTCTTAAATGGATGGTTAAAATACCCTTCTAACTGGTCTTCCCCCTTCCACCTCAGATCCCTGTAGTCTATTTCCCAACATAATAGCCAGCATGAACCTTTTATAACTTAAGCAATGGCTTCCCAATTCCATTGCCCTAACCTAAAGTAAAAGCCAAAATCCTTAAGTGGCCTGCAAGGCCTTGACCACATTGTGGTTCCTGCCTCATCTACCACTCTCTCTCTCATTCACCCAACTCTAGCCACACTGTTCTCCTTGCCCCCCTTTAAACAAGTCAAGGCTTGAAGCTCCTGCTTCGGGAAGAAATGTATTTTCTCACAGTGTGGAGACTGGAAGTTGGAGATCAAGGTGTTGGCAGGTTTGGTTTCTTCTGAGGCCTTTCTCCTTGGCCTACAGATGGCCACCTTCTCGCTGTGTCCTCACATGGTCTTTTCTCTGTGCACAAGCACCCCCGATGTCTTTCTGTGTGTCCTAATCTTCTCTTCATATAAAGACGCCAGTCAGATTGGAATAGGACCCACTCTAACAGCCTCATTTTAACTTAATTATCTGCTAGAAGGCCCTATATCTCAATAAAGTCACATTGCAGGTGCTGGGGGTTAGGTCTTCAACGTATGAATTTTGGGGGGTCAGGAGAGAGAGGCAATTTAGTCCATAACACAGTCTATCCCCATTTTCTTTATATTTCTACATAGCACTCAGCACCTTGTGACCTACCATTAACTTTCCCTGTTGGTTTATTGTCTGTCTCTCTCCACTACAATGTCAATTCAACGAGGGCAGGAGTTTTTGTCTGTTTTGTTCACCACTGTACCCTCAGTGTCTAGAGCAGTTCCTGGTACATAGTAAGCACTGAATAAATATTTGTTAAATTAATTAATAAATTTACATAGTTATCTGTCTAGTGAATCCACTTGAATTTGCAGCCCCTAACCTCTCTCTCTCTTCTCAGGGTTGTTTTCAATCAATAAGCATTTATTTAGCATCTATTCTGCCCAGTATTGTGCTCCAGACTATGAGTAATTTACAAAACAAAAACAATAATAAAACCCCCCAATCTTCTTGCAATAGTATGCGCTCAAAGGTACTTACAAACAAGTAAAAATATGATAAAAAAAATAATAGTAATTTATGATGCAAACTCAACATATAATAAATAAATTAATTGGTGCCAAAGTACACAGGGAAAACTTATCCATAAAATAGTGATAATAATTCTTATGCTTTATATAGGTTTGTGAAGATGAAATATAGTTATAGTTTACCAAACACTTCTTTATATGTTAAATTAGGAAAAGATTAGGAAGTTACGAGAAGAAAGACAGAGACTTCTGGGGGCCACATAAGCTCTCCTGTGGAAGGTTCATGAGGATTAAGAAGGAGTTAACCTGCCTGGCAGCACTCAGGGGCCTGTTGGGCCTGGTCAGCCAATATAAGCAGATCACAGTGATGTAATTCTTGTAACATGAATCCTTGCTGGGGTGCAATGGTGGGGCATGCTGGAGGCTCACAGAGGAACCCCTCTCTAGCCTGCCCACACAGTTCAATTTACTCTCAATAAAAATGCAATAAAAAGCTCACTTGCCTCCAGACTGTTGAATGCTTTTGACTCCAAATTATTTGGAATAGAAATCCTGACTGACAGTATTTTGGGGAAGAAGATGGATGAAATATCCTTAAAGGAAAGAAGGAAATAAAGTGCTTGTATTTTACCAAACTGGATGGTAGTTTAAAGATACTGCAAGATTTTAAAAGGGTATAAACCAGGGCTAAAATAATTTCTAGCAGCAAATTACTTCGTGTTCCTAACAGTGGGTGGGGAAATTAAACCCTTTCTTCTAGAGAGTTACATAGCTTTGGGGAAGTTGAGCAACACTAACAGCTATGTCTTCATTATCACAGAGGCTAGAGTTCCCAAGTCTCAGGTTTGGCTAGTTTGGGGATGTGCTAACACTTCTTTCTATATGTTACAACTATCCAACGTGTTTACCTCCTATGCCAAAGACATAAGGTCAATTTGCTGTATGTAGTAATAATACTATATTTAGCTTTTGGATTATCTACTGATTTCAATTATCTGGATTGTCTCTTGTTAATAAGGATACTGGCAAATTGGCTTTAATCTGAAATCATAACAAATTCTTTTATGAATTGCATCCATTGTCTCCCTTATTTCCTCTATGTTTATCATCCATTAAATCTGAAGTGTGTACAAGTTTTATACAAAACACACTGAGTACAAGAATCTTTATTCTCAGGTATCCTCCTTTCCAGCCCACCACTGATACCGCATTGGTCTAGTTTAGAGTTCTTCACACTAAAGATTATAAGGGTGGTGACTGCAAAGATGGTAGTTTCCTTTTAAGATATTGACGTCAGATACTTTCAGAAATAACTTGAACATTCCTAACTTGTGCTTAATGTAATTTTATGACTTTCTCACTCATAAATTTAATCCATGCTCAACTGTTTTTATTTCTAGGCCCTATAACCCTTTATAGGGTAAGTACTGTAATTTTACTACCCACTGTGTAAAATAACTCCCTCTTCTTATTTGTCTCTTTTGGCTTCAGATCCTCATTAATTCTAATATTGATGATCAAATCTCTGTTTACTCTCTCTGCAAATGTAACTTCAGTTATTTCTCTTTTTAGGATTTGCACAGACCCAACTGACCTAAATTTTTAGGCTATGTATAAGTAATTCCATATGTAAACAAAACAATCTCAGCTAAATTATTTTGAGTTAATCTGACGAAAAAGGGGAGTGGACAGGAAATGGCAGAAAGTCAAGACAATAATTCTGTTTTTATGACTGATTATCTATTTGCACCTCTTTCTCTCCAGTGTAAGCTCCTTGACAGAGGCTGGGTTTTATTTCTTTTTTATCCCCACAGTACAGTGGTTCTCAAAGGTTAGTGTGCACCCAGATCACCTGAAGGGCTTGTTAAACCCCACTGCTGAGCCCCACCCCCACCCCACTGAGTCTCTCACTCAGTAAGTCTGGGGTGGAGTCTGTGGATTTGCATATTTAACAAGTTCCCAGGTGAGGAGATGCTGCTGGTCTGGGACCTATACTTTGAAAACCACTGCCTCACTACAGAGAAGGCTTTCACAAAATGTTAGTTGAACTGAATTGAAGTAACCCAATTGGAGGGAAGACATTAGACAAAGAGACTAGTAAGATTAGTCTAATAGTTGGGATAATGGCTAAGGTAGTAAAACAAAGAGATTCCAAGATAAAGTGGCTTAAATATGATAACAGTTTATTTCTCATGTAACAGTCCACAGGTAGGTGGGCTGTCTAGGGCAGAAAGGCGGCACTACTCGCTGAGTCTAGGGACCCAGGTTGGGGGTTGACTCTCCCTGTCTTTCTCTTAAGGTTCCATCAATAGCTCCAATAGGCTGTTCCAGGAAGTGGGGGTGGGGGGGGGAAGGGAGCAATTTCCTTTAAAAAAGATGTGACTTGGAAATTCCACACATCACTTTTGCTCATATCCCATTGCCTGGAACAAATTTACAGGACCATACCGTGATGCAGGCTAGGCTGGGAAACGTAGTCCCTACCCAGGACTACCTGCTTTGCTAAAATTAAGAGTGAGGGTTTCACTACTAAGAAGGGAGAAGACTCTGGATACTGGGGCATAGTTAGCAGTCTCTGCCACAACTTTATGGTAAATCCAATGTATAAAGTGACAAAAACCTGAACCATAAATACAACAAGAGTTCTCCGTGTATTTGTACATATTGTTTTCGGAGGGGGTGGGGTGGGGTGGGGAAGATTATGATTAACATAGAGGTTGTTAATTTGGAATTAAAACGAATCAAAAGGCCAAAACCCTTCTGTTAACCTTGATATGTCAATATGGCAACACATCAAAGGGGCATCAGAATGTGCTTTCCTCAAAGAGGAATATGGAGGAACAGGTGGTTTGATGACTATGAAGCTGTAGAAGGTGTAAGAAATGCATGGAAGTCATGATAGTGGCTGGTGCAGAAAAAACTATGGGACGGAGAGTGGGTAGGAACGATGAGTTATTTTTTAGTTTTTTTGTGAGGAAGATCAGCCCTGAGCTAACATCTGCCAATCCTCCTCTTTTTTTGCTGAGGAAGACTGGCCTGGGCTAACATCCATGCCCATCTTCCTCTACTTTATATGGGACACGGCCACAGCATGGCCTGACAAGCGGTGCGTCAGTGTGATCCCGGATTCGAACTGGCCAACCCCGCGCCACCCGCTGCCCAGCGCGCACACGTAACCGCTTGCGCCCCTGGGTGGGCCCTAACAATGAGTTATTGCAGAACAGTAGGAAGGAAATAAGGAGGAGTACACAGAAGCTCAGACACCATATGAGCACGTGGAGGTGGCTTACATTCGCTGCCCTGATGTTAGACATCAAGGGAGACTGGGGAAGAGAGAAATAAAACCTACACAGGAGTCAGGGAAGATCGTGAAACAGCGGGGGTGGGAGTTACGAAGCAGTGAGCTAGAAGAGTGCCAAAGTTGAAAAAGTCTCAGGAGGAGGTATGTTCTATTTATTTGTTTCTCTAGAAACTGAGTAGAAAAAGCAATAGGTAAGAGAAGCAGCAGCAGTAGCTGGTTTGGCCATCCACTTAGGTACGTGGAGGGAGAGGCGATCCCAGAGCAAAAGAGCAAAAGCACGTGCTCATTATGCGTGAATGTGAGTGCACGCTTTCACCAGGAAGTTCTCTGTGCTGAGCTTGCAGGAGCTTTAAAGATGACTAGAAAGTAGCAGGTAGAAAAGGCAGGCATAAAAACAGTGAAAGAATAATAATAATTGACTGAGGAACCAGCAACCTCAGAAATTCCACTATTTATTAATTCCCAGGAAAGGAATCCATCATAAAACAATTTTGTGGCTTTGAATTCCCATGAGGACTCAGCTCCCCTCGTAGTGTAAGAACTTTCTTCTGGAATACCACTAAGGAATAGGACCCTTCTTGTTCACTGGCTGGTTGGTTCATGGTGGGAACACTTCCCTCCCCGAGTTTAGTTCCCATGGTCATGCCTGGACAAACCACACCGTATTTTGTTTTTTTAAATTATCACGGGAGCTCCTCTTTCTGGGAGGAGGCTAATGCAAACCAAGGGAACTCTCTAGATAACCCATTTATTTGAACCGACAATTGCTCTCAATGGGCTTCCCTGTGGGACAGGCTACTGTGAGGGAGATCTGGCAGTAAATGCCAGGCACACGTGCTTCTTCATTCTGCATTCACAGAAAGGAGATGGGGCATGGCTTTCTTCCCAGGAAGGGTCTGTATTTTAAAACCTTATTGGAAAAAGGGATTAAGGTGGATATGATGAATAAGATCGTGACTGTGTAAAATCAGACCAGTGTATTCTAAATAGAGTCATATAAAGTCACCTTGTCTGCTTTTCAGAAACACTTTTAGAAAATGATGACTTCCCGCCTGGTTTACTGTGTGTGTATGTAGGGAGGAGTGGGGAAGAGATATTAAAAACATGAGTTTGCATTCCATAGAACCAACATGGTTATCAAATATATCAAATACTAAATATTCTATTTATTTAGAACCACTAAGTGAGTGTGACATTTAGAAGCCGTATTTCAAATAATGAAGAGTTAATGCCATAGTTGAGGTACCCAGGAGAGGTTCAAGAGTCAGAAGACTTTGGTTCTAGTTCCTATTCTATCTCTTACTAGCTTTCCACGTTCACCTCCACATGGACAAGGAGCCTAAGGGTGGAGACTGTGTCTCATTTCTAATTCTTGGTGCTTACATGGTACCTACAAAACAGGTCCTCCACAAAATGCTTATTCATTGGCTATATTAGGTTGATTCACATGGAACTACCAGTTTTGTTGGTAAAAAACAATAATGAAATATTGACAATTTAATGTGCTTCAGTCTAATATTTCCATTCTCATTTTGCTCACCTACTGTACAGATCTGCTTTTTCCTAAATGCTTTCATGTTTCTCTGTCCTAGTTTCTGATTGGGAGGCCCTTTTTCCTACCCTATATCTATCTTATTCCTATCCTAAACATCTTGGCTAATCACTCATTCCCATGCTCATCTCGCATTTGCTAGCTAGTATCTCTGAGTGTCCTCCTTTCAATTATAGGCATATTGTATTTCCCCTGTGCCTTTCACAAAGTAGGCAATACATAAACATTTGTCATAATACTGAATTACTTATCTGAGGATAATTCACTAACACTCTGAACCCCTTCCTGAACAAAGAAGATAAGCCCTGCCTGGCCAATATAACAGAATTGTTGAAAGTTAACATATGAGGGCTTAAAATGATTCACAGTAAAGCCTCCGGGTTGTTCTGCCTATGGGGGTGTTTGAAAATGCTACATGCTAGTGATAGGCAATCTGTTTTCAGCTCAATTTCAGGAAGGAACTAACTCTTCCCTGCCAAAGAAATTTCAAAAGACCCACCCGGTTGACAGAGTGTAAAGAGAAAGCTGAACATGCAGGGAGAACACATAGTGAGAACAGACAGAGTCATCATGTTAAAGAGAAAGAGACCAAGAGCTGCCACATGGCACAGTCACTCCCTTTAACTAGTAACATAGGCACACAGCACTTGACAGAGTGAACTGGAGCAAAACGAAAGCTGCAGGAGAAAGCAACCTAAAGACTGCTGTGTGCACAAATGAAGAACTTTTGGGGAATAACTATAAGGGAACCGAAGGAAGGAGAGGAAGGAAGAAGGGAGGAGAGAGGGAGATGTGAGGGCTAAGATCATGGGACACACGGGAGAGGATCAGAATCTAGACTAGTCAAGAGGGGGCAGACTAGTCAAGAGCAGGTGTCCCTTGGGCACACTAGTTAAGGGTTATCACTGGGTTCCTAACTAGGAGGAACTAGAGATTAATAATAAATGTGTGATTTTAGGCAAGTTGCTGAGTCTTAGTTTTCTTATTTGAAAAACTAACACTAATAGTTCCTATCTTATAGGGCTGATATAAATATTAAATGAGATATTACATATAAACACACAAAGTGCCCAGCATATAGCAAGCACATAAGTTGCTAGCTCTTCTTATTTCAGTATTCTTTGGGAGACTATATGGTCTGTCATTCTCAATGAATCCTTTTACTATCTTCATGAATTCTTCAGTCGCAGAAGTCTCCAGAGAGAGTCCTTAACTGTATGTGCTGGACTTAGTACAAACAAAATCAGTAAGCTGAAAGTCTTAAAACAGCAGTGTCCAATAGACATTTCTCTGATGATGGAAGTATTCCCTACCCGCACTGTCCAATACGCCAGCCATTAGCCACTGAGGCTACTGGGCACTTGAAAGTGCTGCTGAGGAAATGAATTTTTTATTTACTTAGTTTTAATTAATTTAAATTTAAATAGACACATATCATGTTGGCCTGGGCAGCCTTAGGGCACATTACCCCTAACACACCAGTAGACATTGTGCAGGAGCCACTGTAGCCTAGTGGGACTCTGACTGCACTTACTTAACCTCCTGTGCCTCAGTTTCATCTTTAGTAACACGAGACTGATAATATATTACTTTACTGGGTTATGAGGACTAAAGGAGAGAATACATATAAAGCAGTGGTCTTAAAGTTTAGCACACATCAGAATCTCCTGGAAGGCTGTTAAAACACAGATTGCTGGGTTCATCCTCAAAGTTTTGATTCAGCAGGTCTGGGGTAGAGCCAGAGAAATTTGCATTCTTAACAGTTCCCAGGTGATGATCATGCTGCTGCTCTGAGAACCATACTTGGAAGAATGCTGTTATAAGGCATTTAGTCATGGTGCCTGATACATAGCAAGAACTCAATAGCGTTAGTTATTGTTTTATGATCAGCATCTTTATGGTGTGCATCAGGACAGTTTCTGAAAACAAAAACAAAACCTACACTTCATTAGGAATCTTTAGTCCATTTTCTGACATAATTTTGCTAAGTGTTTATGAGGTACCTACGAAGGGCAAGAAACTCTCACTGTGTTCCAAGCTATCGTCCATCAAGGTGGGTTTGAAGTAGGGTTTGTCAGTTGGTGGAGCTCAGAGCACCAAGTTACCTGACCATTATTACTACCATCTGAAATATTTTTCATCCTTTCAACTATGTGGAAAATAACAATTAAAATCACCTTTTGAGGTGAGCCACAACTTAGATTTCTCTCTGATTTTTCATCTCGATAAAAAGATTGTGCTGAGGCCTGTAAATGGTAAGTGGAAGTGATGTGAAAATCCATCTAGGTTCTAGCCTTGGCTCTTTTATCAACTTCCTGAGATCACTGGGCACGTCTCTCAATCATTATGGGTTGATTTTGGACTTGATTAGCCCACGGGTCACCTTCAAAGAATAACAACAGCCGTTGTTCACAAGCCCCACCTCACAGGGCTTTGCTCCTTGGAAGTTCTCACAAGTCATCTAGTTTTTTCCTCAGAGATTCTTTCCATGGTGCCTTTAGTTCTTTGGACAAGTATTGCAAGGGGGTAAAGAAAACCACACAGGTAGATAGACAGACAATTAATTTGATTTTCCAGTATTCATTATAGGGTTCCTTTGAAAGGAAAAACAAGAGCCTTGGAAGAAATATGCCCAAAGAGGCCCTAGGACTATTGACACTCCACTCCAAGAAAAGATCCAAAAAAGGGTCTTGTAATTTGGATTCTGGTATGCAGTGTTTTGTGGATTTATATCTGTTCTGATACAAGGACCACTCTACTTCCTCCTCTGAAGAAACATGAGTAAAAATTCTTTGTCCAACATACTAGTGTTTTATGTATAAATGGTGATCACGGTACTCACTGGCAAAAAACTTATAAGCAATTCCTGTTACAAAATCAATCTTCCTAACACATCCTGGTGTGGTAAGTCAGGATCACTATTTCCATTTTAAGGTGTGGGAAATGAAAGTGCAGAGAAGCTAGGTTTTAGAATGACTTGTTAGTACTTAGACTGAGGTAGAGGTGAGATGAGAAGCTTCCACTCATTGGGAAAATCTGACTTGTCAGGCCTCCCTACTATTGTAGTCTGGCAGAATATGCTTTGAAGTGTCTCCACAATAAGCATAGGAGACAAAACTCAGGATCTGCCTTGGGGATTTTGAGGAGCAAATGTGACCAAGGTTGGCTGAATCCAGATTTAAAGCAGGCAGCTATTGGTTGAGCTGCTGATATAAACAATATCAGTAGTTCAGGCCTTATATTTCCAGTACCCATCTTCAAAATAAGAATGTTTGGAGTCTCAAACATGCTGCCTCTCAGGGTTTTGTGCTGATGGAAAAAGTAGTACTCTTAGGAATAAGGAGTAAAGGTTTTAATCTTAGATTTGCTTCTTGCTTACTGAGTGATATTGTGCAAGTTAATTGTCCTCTCTGAACCTCACTTTCCTCAGGTGTAAAATGGCACCTCCTCTCCTATATATGTCACAGGGAGTTGGTGAGATTAAACTGAGAGACGAATGCAAGGAAGTACTTATTAAGAACACAATCCAGGGACCTGGGCTTTCGTGCAATAAATAATGCAACCTACTCAGAAGATTATATCATGTATCTCTGAATTAAAAAAAATAATAATTTGGGCTGGCCCCGTGGCTTAGCGGTTAAGTGCGCGCACTCCGCTACTGGCGCCCCGGGGTTCGGATCCTGGGCGCGCACCAATGCACTGCTTCTCCGGCCATGCTGAGGCCGCGTCCCACATACAGCAACTAGAAGGATGTGCAACTATGACATACAACTATCTACTGGGGCTTTGGGGGGGAAAACAAAAAAAAAAGGAGGAGGATTGGCAATAGATGTTAGCTGAGAGCTGGTCTTCCTCAGCAAAAAGAGGAGGATTAGCACAGATTTTAGCTCAGGGCTGATCTTCCTCACAAAAATAAAATAAAATAAAATAATAATAATAATTTGCTGAAATTGTCAATGTGGTCTCTTGGGAAACAAGCAGCTTAAATACAGTAAGGTAGGCACCATCTCAGCAACAAATGAACTATAATAATCAACTTATTTTTATGAGATCTGAATACAAATTGGCCCCAATTGCATCCCAAGGATTATAAGTCTAAGAACTGTACATACTACTTTTTAAAAGGGTTGGGATACATAAAGTGAGCACCTATGATAGTACATGCTCCAGAGAGCAACACAAATGATACCTCCATTTGCCAAATTACCGCTCATCTCAATCACATTTGTGTGGATAAACTCAGACCAAGGAGTGTGCCTCAAATAATTGAGTGTTCAGATAGCTATGCCTTCTTTGTGTCTTCTCGGCCACAGCATTTTGCTGACGAGATTTAGAACATTGCTCTATTTGAAGGCTACAAAGCATTATTCATCAAATGAAGCCAATAATTAGGTATACCAAATTAAATGTCCCCAAACTATCAATTTTTGCTTGTGAGGAAAGCTGTGTTTATTGGAGTGCATAGACCACAAGATATAAAAGTCTTTTTGTGATTAGTTGAAACTTTCCTATAGAAACCCCACCAATTTCTTCACCTCCTGGCACACAGGATACGCTAATTCTTTGGCTTTTGCTGACCCAGCTTGTAAAACCTTCTCTAAGTGGTCCTTGTCCAGCTTCAGTTTTTCAATTTCACTCTTAATTGGAGCAAATTTCTCAATCACAGCATCTGCCACCACCAGCTTGTAGCGAGCAGTGTCGAGGCCAGCGCTGCGCTGGACCACTTCCTCCACAGGGAGTCCTGTCACCGCGGCATGAATGGCCACCATGTTGGAGACACCCCCTCGGCTGGCTGGGTCGTAGGTCACCTCTGAGGTGAAGTCCGTCACAGCCTTGCGGAATTTCTGCACTATCTCCTCCGGGCTGTCTGTTATTCTGACGGTGGCCAGTTTATCAGGGTCTGATTTCGACATTTTGGCAGAAGGATCACGGAGGGATTTTACTTTCTTCATCGATGCTAGGTAAAAACACCAACACACACAGGCCAAAAACAAAACAAAACAAAAATAACAAAATAAAAAAACAACACCGGAATGTCAGTGTGTAGATCTTCAAAAAAATGCCAGAATAACAAGTGACTTTATTTTTTATATCTGATTATATAAATATCAAATACTCATGAAAAATTCAAGCAATGTATATAAGCATGCAAGTAAAGATCAGCTGAAATATCAATAATACTGTTAACATCTCGTTGATCATATTTTTATGTATCTTTTAATGCATATATACACATAAAATGTATAATCTTACACAAATGAAATTATCAATCCTACTGTTTTTGCTGTGCACACCTTCAAAAAAGTATTGTCTATTTCTTTCCTCTCCCTCTCTTTCCTCTCTGTTCTTCCCTCTTAGCTAATCACCCTCTGCCTACAACCACTGCCTTTCCTGCCCTAAAACCAATTTTAACAATCTGTGGCAATCCTTCTATTTCTTTACCCATGATTATATAAGTATAAATCAATACACACACACACACACGCATACACACACACACACACGGGAGAAGTCACTTGTTTATTGCTCTGATAGAATCAAGATGTTAAGCTGTGCTTCATAAACCAGTGTTAGTTATTAATTGCCTATTTTATGGCTATTACAGAGGCATATAAAGTTGCAATAGGTAAGATAATAATAGGCTAAAACATTAAAATAGTACTTATTGCTAAAAGAAGGTTGATTTCAATGCATGGGGTGCCCTAAATTTATTTATGTGAACAGTTGGAATAACTTAGAAATTTACACTCACCTTATGTTTTTAAATTGATACTAGGCACATGTTATACTCCTTTAAAATGCTGTCAGCTTAATAAAGATGGAAAGAGCTTAGGTTCAGTGATTTCTGCCTCTGCCACAAGTTTACACTGCGACCAAAATGCTGATAGAAATTTACAGCTTCTTTCCTCAAGAAGATTCCAGACCAGCACAGCCTCGCCAGCTGCAGTTGAGGTTTCAGGTTCAATCAGTAAACTGCACGTTCCATCTCAGTTATGCATTTAAGAAGGCAGAGTGCAAGAACGATCAGTTCCCTCTTGTTTTATGTGGATTGATTCAACAGCTCTCACTCTTATGACTTTTGTCTCTTCGTGAATAGGGAAGGCAAGCTAAACTGGCTCTGGAATCAGAGGAGCTCAACGAGGGTCCAGCTTTGCCACTAGATACGTGACTTGGACACAAAGTTGGCCTTACCACACCTTCGTTTCCTCATCCACAAAATGGGGAAAGGTACCTGTTCTACCAAATGGCAAATTATATAATACTTTATAAATGCAAATTATTGTTTTTAGTTTTCAGCCTCTCTCATACTTTTCAAACTTTTTTGGTTATTTTATTCAACAATCCAACGAGGTCTACTAGTCCTACATTACAGAAAAAGATGGGGATTCTAGTTACAAATCCTGAAGGCTGTCCACAAGAAAGCCAAGTTTGGTCCCAAGAAAGTTTCAAGCCTCTGTCCATTATCCAATCCTCTCTTCAAAACGCTGATTTAACAATCACATTCATTACTTACTCAGAATGGACTCGGGCACCGGGAAGAACTCCCCATACTTCTTGTTAAACCCTTGTGCTAGATCCTGAACCAGCTCCATGTGCTGGACTTGATCCTCCCCGACGGGAACGTGTGTGGACCTTTAATAAAAGACAGACAGAAAACTCAGCAAGGCTCCTGCTTATCCCGAAATGATATTGCAAGCAGCTGCATTTCCTGTGCCTTTTTCACTGTCGGTGTTCAACAAATGTTCACCAACTACAGAGGGAATGTTGAGATCCAAGTCTTTATCTGTGTCTCAGACAAATGCCAAATAGACGTTTGTCTCCTTTAGTTCTGTTTCTTTCATAGCAGAAGAATACAGCCATCAACACCAGTGTGACAGGATCTTGCTGGGAGGGAGGAATGGTATCTTAAATAGCATATGCGCCAAGCATAATCATATTTTAAAACCACTCCTCGTTCCCTCACCCAGTCAGCACGTATTATCCTAGCCTTGACGAGATGCTTTTTACTTCAGAGCTGTGCTCATACTTGAAAGACACTCCACCCCACTCTTCAAATCAAAGATGGCAGAAAGCTCTTCGGGCAAGAGTTCTCCCTCCCTGTCACATAGGGAGTAACTCAAGATCTTTTCAGAATACGCTCCTTCATTTTCAAGTAAATTGCAATCACAGGACAATTAATATGCTGCAGGGAACTTAAGTGAAAAAAATCTATTAGTATAATGTAGACGGATCTCAAAAACAATGTTGAATGAAAAAAGCAAGTTGCAGAAGACATGTAGAGTACACTGACATTTGTGAAAATCTTAAAGTACGCATGAAAATACTATATATATTGTTTACAGATGCATAAGTATAAAAACATACTGGAAGCTCCTCTACAAATCCATGATTGTAGCTGCCTCCAGAGAAGGAGGGAAGAGAATGGGCCTGGGGAAAGGAACAAAGGAGACCTGAATTTTCTCTGTAATACTTTATTTTATTAAAAAATGAAAATGTGAAACAAAAATCATTGGAATATAGGGATTTTCTTTATAATTATTTTAATCTCATATATGAAGTTTGCAGTGTTGAATCATGATGAGGCATGTCAAACAACGGAGGAATTAACCATTAGAGAGAGTTCTTGACGGGGAAAACTTTATACTGAGGTGTTACGGGGAGGGGACAGGTGATTTTAAGTCTTTAATACTTGGCTGGAGGTTTACACTGGATAATACAGATAATGAAGTGCTGTAGTTTCTTGATCAAGGAAGTTTAATATTCTGCCTGGGAAAGCAGCAGCCTTAAAGTGAGCTTGAATATTTAAGTGATAATTATACATTTTGAGTGGAAAAATAACAGCTTTTTGAAACAGCCACAGAAAAGGAAAACTGCTAGAAAACTACGCTACTTTGCTATAGAGAAGAGGACCTCCTAGCCCCGTGGTTAATTAGTGGTTTTTGAAAAACTGGCAGCGATCTTATTATTTTCCTTGTGGATTACTGTCCACAGGCTACCGGTCCATTTAACATAACTGTGTAGAGCATGAGGAAGTGAAGGTAGTGTTGACTAGCACAAAGACTAGCTACATTAATACAGTAAAATACTTGAGGAAATTTTGAAAAATCCCTCATAATTTTGCAATCATTTTTATTTTTGCAAACTATTTTCCAGTCTTTGTTCCTGTCTATCTGGATGCATATGTTTACATAACTGCAGTTATAATATGCATACCATCTTTTATGTTAACATAATAGACATTTCCCATGGTTCTATGTGGTTTTCATTAATAGAATTTTAATAGATGCCTAAGAGTGTTCTTGTACTATAGTTACAGAACCATAAGGAACTTACATTATTTTGTGGCAGATTCTTTTGAATATTGACATAGGGGAAAATTTTGATTTGAGTGAAAAAGATTATCTTTTATAATAACCCAAAAGTCCTGTGGAGACAAATCTGGTGAATGAATGTTCAATACTTCTTGGTCAAAAACAAGGTATGATTGTCAGTTAATGAAACTAATATTTGTTTGTATCATAAAATAATTCTGAATATACTTCCAAAAGAAATGCTGATAAATGTTTTGCACATTAGATAAGCAATAGGTTTCAAAGCAACTGTTTGACACGTCTTTTGCATGGAAGTAATACATTTTATTTATTAAAAATTCCCTGAACATTAGTTGTGTTTTCATACAGCCACTCAAATACTCATGCAATTGCTGTGTGTGTGTGTGTGTGTGTGTGTGTGTGTGTGTATGTATGTAAAATGCAGTATAACACTCACTTAAGAGCACAGACCGTGGGGTCAGGCCACCTTCAAATCCTGACTGCCACTCTTGTTTTGTGTAACTTTAGGTAAATCATAGAATTTCTATCATAGGCAACTTTCTTACTGTAAAATGAAAGTGATAGTATTTACTCCATACTATTGTTGTGGAGATTAAATGAGATAATGCATGTAAGGTGCTTAGCACAGTGCCTGAAATTTGGTAAGCCTTCAAACAACGGTAGCTATGTAGGGAATAGAATTCTAAAATGCTATATTGTATTCAGAAAGCTGCTCAAGACACACTCCCTAAACAACTAGAATGGTTAAGACTTGGTCAATGACTGCCAATGTCCCAATTCTTTGTTCTCACTTTGTGCAACTCAGGACCAACCAGAGAAAGTCAAATATGCTTCCCAAGCCAATCGCATAGGATGCCCTGCTTCGAGTTAGTCAGCCTCCAGCTTCCCCATGGCAGCAACCTCTAAACAGGGCACACCCGAAACCTTCCTTTCCTGCAAAGCTTCTTCACTACCCTGCCTGCCTTCGAGTCTGTGAAACACAGCTGATGGTGGCTGACTCCCTTGCTGAGGCAAGCTCTGAATAAACAGCTTCTGTCTGTTCTCATTTGGGTGGTCTTTGTTTAATTTAAAGACGATTACTACTAGAATTAAAAACAGAAAGCACATCTTCTGAATCGCTGGAATAGATAAAAGCAAAGAAAACACAATCTACATAGCAAAAGACAGAAAACAAAGAATCATAAAAAACGAAAACATTCAATGATGTGGAGAAATATTAGATGAAAAAACCAGGATGCAGATTTTTTCTAAAATACATGCAATATGTATTTTTTTTTTTATGTGTGTGTGTGTGTGTGAGGAAGGTCGGCCCTGAGCTAACATCTGCCAATCCTCCTCTTTTTGCTGAGGAAGACTGGCCCTAGGCTAACATCCGTGCCCATCTTCCTCCACTTTATATGGGACGCTGCCACAGCATGGCCTGACAAGTGGTTCGTTGGTGCGCGCCAGGGATCCGAACTGGCGAACCCTGGGCCACCGCAGCAGAGCGTGCGCGCTTAACCACTTGCGCCACTGGGCCGGCCCCCATGCAATATGTATTTACATAAAGGAGAGGCCACAGAGGTTAGAGTGGGGACTCTGGCGTCAGGCAGTTCTGGGGTCAGATTCTTGCTCAGTTGGGTGTTAGTGGGCAAGATATTTAACCTCCTTAAGTCTGTTTTTTCATTTTCAAAACTGACTAATAATAGTTCCTACTCATGGGGCTGTTTGAGGAGTAAAATAATACATGCAAAGCCCATGGGCTAGTGCCTGGCATATAGCATGCAAACAAGAAATGTTAATTTAAAAAACTGGTTTGAAGGAAACGCACCAATGTGTTAACAAGAATAGAAATAGTAGCAGTGATTTTTAATTTTTTCATGTTGAATATAGAAAGAATGTTTAAACTATATTAGAACACTGAAATGAACCTGTGAGAGACTGTTGAATCTCCCACTACTAGACCCTATAAAGACAGAAAACGAAATCATGTATCCTGAATAGTTTACAATTCAAATGTCTAAGGCACGGAGCTGCATCTGTTGAACATACTGCTCCTCTATCCTACTAGAACGTTCCTCCCTTAATTCCTGCATGCTGGCTCCTTTATTTCAGGTCTAAGCTTAAACATCACCTCCTCAAAGAAGCCTTCCCTAAACATACTCTCCAAAGTTGGTTTCCAACTCTTATTCTTTTTCACAGTATCCCATTTATTTTCTTTATACTATTAATCCCAATCTAATCATTTTATTTCATTTACTTAATTATATATTGTTTTCTCTCTTGCTCAAAAGTAAGCTTTTTGAGAGCTTGGCTGTCTTGCTTTCCAAAAAATTTCCAACACTTAGTAGAGTTGCCTGGTATGTATGAGAAACTCAATAAATATTTATTCAATAAATGAATGATCTTAAGGGGAAGTCACTATAATTTATACAGTTTTATACCCAGAGAAAAATGGTAATACAATCAGTTCGTGATCAGTATAGAAGATAAGAAGTCATGGACTTCAGTATGGACTCAGATGTCATTCTATCCGAGTTTAAATCACAGCTCCACCAGCTACCAGGCCAGTTGCCACAGCCAAGCGTCTGACCTTCTCTAAGCCCCCGTTTCCTCTGTAAAATGGGGATCACGGTGGTGCCTCCCTCATACAGTTGTTTCAAGAATTAAATGAGATAACCAAGCATAGTCCTTGAGAGTAAGAGCTCAATAAACACTAGCTATTGATATAACATATATTCATTAATATCTGACATGATGAAGGACAAAATGGTAAAAGAAAGATACTATTAGGGACCTTGCTGTGAGGTATATTGCGACTTTTTTCAAACGAGGATCATTTTCTTTTTTGATAGTTGACTCATACTGCAAACATAAATATCAACATATAATCCCAGAGATAGTCACAGACTTAGGCAGCAGCCCTGATATGGGTAGAAAACATATTTGAAACTGGCAGTTCACATTCTGATGAGGTCATCACAAAATATAAATGGTACGTTATAGGAATTCTGAGAACTCTTTTAATTTAAGGAAAACAGGGACAGAGCAATGAATGGAAAGGCAAAATGCAGGGGCCATGACAATGGATCAGGAAGTGGTTTCTCTTCTTCTACCATCAGTCAATGAATTTAGGACATTCCCCAAAATACTTGTTGGGCTATGTCCACTGCTCTCTTCCACACAGCCTGGAGCAGAAAGTCACTGGCTCAATGAGTGGTAAAAACAAAAATGTTCCTTTTTATGTTTCCCCCAGTGCCCGTAACCCCGCATGTGCTCCTCTATGAGGTGTACATGCACATGCCCCACCTTTGTAAATTTCTCTTCTTTGACGGACTTGGCTACTCCTGTCTTGTAATTACCCATAGTGAGGCTGACATGCAGAGGTCACCTTGACTCTCCCAAACCAAATTAGCCAACAGGGAGGGTTAAAAAGCAATTACAGTAGCCCGTAGGAAATCACAATGGACTGCAACTAACACAGAAAAAACAATTACCATAATCAATACACTTTAAGCACATCAAAATGAATATTTCCACATGTCAAAATGGTTCCAGATTCACAAAGCAACCAAACTAAACAGAAAACACATTTAGTTTTCATAATGACTCTGCATGTGTCTTTGCCTTATGTCGGGTCCTTGCCTCTTTTCTTACAATTCTGTGAGGTTTTTGCTTTTTAAAAAAAGGATTAAAAAATTTTAATTTTTTTCAACTGGTCCTATTGTTCCCCTTGGCTTTTTCATCTGATTTTAATTTGTTTGTTTCTAGTCTTTCCTCCCTCTGCTTCTGCTGCTCCTTCCACCTCCTATAATTCATCTTGGCCCTGACTTCTCATCCACTGAGTTTACACTTTACATTAATTCAGCCTGTCTTTGATTCTGCTTACTTATGGGGCTTATTCTCTTCACATTTTCAACCTCTCTCCTCATAGTCTTCCTTTCACTTCAAATAATTTAGTGCTGTTCTTTTAAAATTTATACCCTACATAATGATATCCATATTAATGTCTTCTCTTTTTCCCCATTTTCTTTTTTTTTCACTTGCCCTGACTGTGCTTTCTTAGACACAACATAAAACAAAAGTCTTTCATAATTTTGATTGTTATAACTTCTGTCACATAATAATGCGTCTGATCTTCTTCTTTGGTGACTAAACCATTTTTCTTTTGTTTAGTTCCTTGTTGCATATACATTTACTTGGGATCCACCCCACCCCTCTGGCAGAATTAGTGTCCAGATGAATAACCTTTGCCTACATATATCTGCTCACAGGGATTTGTTCTCTTATTTTTTTTTTCCTACTTCTTTGGCTGTGTTTGTGAGTTTTCCACAGCCTGGCTGGGACAGGAGTTTGGTGCTGTTTTTCCATTTGTAAAGGATTAATTCACCATCACTGGTTGCTTGTTGGGTATGCTGTAATGATTCCCTAATTTAGCAATTACTTACTGAAGACCTACAATGTGCAAAGCCTGGTGCTGGGTACTATGAGAAATATAATGAAGGTTTTACCTTCTAGGGAGGTAAGGCCTCCAGTAGAAGAGAGAATACCAAATGAAGTTATAAATTCTCTGGGTAGTCCTCTTTCAGGATTCCCTATCTCAGTGAAGGCAACACCATCAATCCAGTTGCATAAGTCAAAAACCTAGGGTCATCCCTGATACCTCCTTCTCATGTACATCCAATCCATTATGAAGTCTTATCCTTTTTATCCCCCAAATCTCTTAAATTTGTCTACTCTCCTCATCTTTACTGTCACCATCATGGTCCTAACAGACTAGTGAAAGAGCCTTTTAATAGACTGCCCCAGCTGCTCTTGTTCCCTTATAATTCATTCTCTATATTTTAAGAAGTTCTCTTTTAAAAGTATAAATCAGATCATTTCACTCTGTCCTTGAAATGCACAGATAGCTTCCCATTGCTCTTAGGAGTGCACTGGATGGTCTGTTGACATCGCAGCACCCTGCTCTCCCTTCTATGCTATTTCTTGATTTCTAGGGGCTAGCAGCCGGGAAGCTACACTTCTCAGCCAGCCTTCCAGTAAGGTTCTAGCTTAGCATAGGCACTTGCCCAATAGCTGGAAAGTGAAAGAGAAAGAGAAGAAATTATTGCTTAGGCAGTTGTGAGTGAGTATGTGGATATCAGCAGACTGCTGAAACAAGGTTTGGCCACCAGCTTTCAGGATCTCATGGAAATTCGGGACTGGCCTCACAGAGAAAGGATGTAATTCAAGAACTGGAAGTTTCCAAAGCAGTTTTAGGAACTGATGATCTCAGTGGTCCTCAATGGCGGCAGTCTGATCCCCAACATTGTGGTGGCTCAATTCTTCTCTAGAATTACCAAACCTGAAGTTTCCAGCCAATCATCTTAATCTCTCTACCCTTTGTTTTTGGTTTGGTTTTGGTTCTGCTTACTCACAGTTCCTTGAGGCCTCCGTTTCCCCATTTTTCTATGTCATTTCAGCTTTTTCTTTCACTGTCTTCTTATCTGCTTCCCATAGTCCTCTGTTCAAGTTCTTGAAGGAGAACTGATGAGCCCAGGTAATCACTCTCACCTCTATTCGAGTAGATTTAGTGGTACTTCTCCAAAACTTCATTTCTTTATCTGTAAAATGGGAATAATACTACCACCTCTCTTACAGAGCTGTTGTGAGTCTCTGAATAGATAATGTGTGTGTGGCTGCTTGTATGGCACCTGGCAAATGATGCTCAACACACGTAATTCCTTCCTTCCCTTTCTCTTAATCCTTGCATAGTGCCTTTTTTCTGGGTCAGTGGCATTATACGTACTTAACAAGTGTTTGCTGTATATTAATAAAAACTATATGTGTGTGTGTGTATACATATATATATAGAGAGAAAGAAATATTTATTTAATATATAGCCAGCTATTTGAAATTGGATATTCATAAAGTAAAAAAAATGCAAAAGAAAAACGATGAACACTTGCTATTTTTGAATATTTTGAATTCTTCAAATATCTGCTACTTTATTATGCTCTCAAGCTTAAGATGGTTTCAGCCCTCCATTCCCAGGTTCCTTACCAAGTTCTGCCAAAACAAATACATAAATATTTCATACACTTATCTGGAAGGTTTCTCTTCCATTCCCTTCCCTCATGTTTGTTCTCCAGGCCACTGTGTACCACTCATTCTAATGCTGATTTGATAAAAGCAAACACTAAATCTATACTTGACCTGTATCAGCGTTTTATGAAGATGCTACACATGGATTTGATGGTGGGAGGAAATACACGTTTTATCCATCCTTCAATCTACCTACCTACCTATCTATATTTATAATGTAAATATTCATAGACATTCCTGCTGTGACATTTTTTAAAATCCAGAAATATCTGAAATAAAACCAAACAAAAAATACCCCCAGGCGCATGAGCTCTGTTATAGAGAAAACAATGGTACAAGCTAAAAATCAGACCTGGATTTCAGTCCTGCTTCTGCTACTTATTATCAAGCAATTAGGAATTTCTAAACTTGGGAGGAAACATAATGAGACAGATGAGAAGTGTATGTTAGCAGAATAAATGCTGCAGTAAACAAGAGCTGATTTTCCTGTACTTGTCTGCATGCTTTGTAGTGGTCCAACTGACATCCACACCCAGGGAATGTAGGATATGTGTGGTATGGAAACAGTGCCATGGGAACAGCCAGAAGGAAGACGGCAGGAGAAAAGAGCCCAAAGAAACAGAGTCTATGAGCTAGAGCACGTGCAGCTGGCAGCAGGAAGTCTGAGACCAGACAGGAGGGAAATACAGGGTTGTTTCTCTTAAGAAAACGAGCATGCAGGTGTCTGTTCCACGTCTATGATCTAATTATGACATCACAGGTAGACAGTTTCTAGGCTGCGGTAGGAGAAAATCATCTTGAACATAGATTATTACCTAGTTTTATAGAAAAACACTTTTATCTGTTTTAACAAATCGCGTGCCAAATATCAGAATCCTAATGAGGATAGACAAGAATCTGCTACCATTATCCTCCTTTTAGAAACTAGGAAAAAAAACAATCTTATGCCGTTCTTAGTACATTTTCTAACCACCAAATCGATTAGTAAGAGTTACAAAAGGAATATTTACAGTGTGGAATTTCTTTGCTACTGGGAGGGGGTGGGGTGATAACTGAAGCTGAAAAAGAGACACTTGTCCTCAGAAGCATTAACCAACTGTGAGAACATGCTGGTGTTGGGGACAGTGAGGCAGGCAGGAAGCTATCAGAAAGCCCTTAGTGTTTACCTGCCACATCTGAAATAATTACTGTTTTATGTAAGAAAAAACGACATTCACAACTTCAGGCTTGGCTTGAAAAAAGGCAGAATATATGACAAATTTGGGGATCTTAAGCAGGTATTTTTGCCAATGTCGGCCTTTTTAAATGTTGCTCTTGTACTCTTAAAATGTTCGTAATGAGGATATACTAGGTGATATTAATTCATACATAACTTGTTTAATAATCCCCTGAGCTATAGCTCATTAACCCACTTTATAGATGAAAGAAAACTTGTACGATTTTATCATTCTGCAAATTGTATTTTGGGCAACTGATAAACATAAATTCATCATCACTTTAGTATATATGATCTTGTATTGTTCTGGTTGTTCCATGTGATGGTCTTGCCTCCTAACATAACTCCTGGCTCCTTAGGAAGGTCAGCACTGGCCTGAGGAAACCAGGATCATGCTGTGATGCTCCAGTGTCCACTGAGTGGCTGCACAGCTTTGGGCAAATTGCTTAACCTCTCTGGGCTGCAGTTGTAAAGCAAGAAAACTGAAGAAGAGACTCCTTAGAGTTCCTTCCCACTTTACGCTCTGTGGCATCACAAAGAGGGCAATCATTCAAGTTCACTCTTTTTCACAGCCCCTGAGCGCAGAGGACTCTCCCGTTGTAGCTCTTGAACTATTAAGGAAATCTACCATGCTCACGTGCTTCCATTTCCATAGCCTGAAAAATCTCAGCCTTTGGTTCTATAAAGAATAGGCCTTGAAAACGAAATTAGAAATAAGATTGTAATCGTCAAAGACATAATGATCATCAATCACAACCAAGTGACAGCTCTCAGTCACAGCACTGCCTGGCCCATATTTCATTTTAATCCTTTTTTTTAAATTGAGGTATAACTGACATACAACATTATATTAGTTTTAGGAGTACAACATAAAATATTTGATATTAGTATATATTGCAAAATGATCATCACAATAAGTCTAACATGCATCACCATATGTAGTTACAGAATTTTTTTTCTTGTGATGAGAACTTTTAAGATGTACTTAGCAACTTTCAAATATGCAATACAGTATTATTAACTATAGTCACCATGCTGTACATTACATCTCCATGACTTATTTATTTTTATAACTGGAAGTTTATTCTTTTTGATTCCCTTTACCCATGTTCCCCCTCCCCACCCTCATCTCTGGCAGCCACCAATCTGTTCTCTGTATCTGTGAGCTTGTTTTGTTTTGTTTTTTTAATTTTAGATTCCATATAAGTGAGATCACACGGTATTTGTCTTTCTCTGTCTGACTTATTTCACTTAGCATAATGCTTTCAACGCCTATCCATAATGTTGCAAATGGCAAGATTTCATTCCTTTTAATGGCTGAACAATATTCCATTATATATATATACATACACACATACACACATACATATGTATATATATCTCACATTTTCTGTATCTATTCATCCGTTGATGGATACTTCATTTTAATCCTTTAATAATCCTGTACAGGATAATTATTATTCCCATTTTACAGGTAAGAAAATCAAAGTCCTTCACAGACCCTTTCTAGGTATATATGCTACCTCACTAGGAAATATATTATTAGATCTTTATTAGATTTTCATTTCCTATATCCTGGAAAAGGTGTTCTAGACTTCCCAGGATAAGTCAAAAGTCACTTATTATAAGTAATAAACGCTATCAGGAGTCCAGCATTCAAGTTAATACAACAACCAAAAACATAATCCTTATATATAAGTTTTAATCAGAAATAAAGACGGCCTGCATGTACTAGTGGACATTCCTTATTTTAAATCTAAGCAGCTACTCTTCTGGCTGTTTCCATCAAAATTGCACAAGGGCTCTGGCGTCATGCCACAAGGTACATATACTGTCATCTCCATGCTATGATTACATTTACATGCAAAGAATTCTAGTTCTCCTACGGGAGAAACTTTTATGGGGTCAAAGCTTTAGGGGAAAGGGGTGAAAAAAGACTGCTGGAGTTTCTCTTTTTCCTTAGAAGCTTCCACAGCAGCAAGGCTTGGCCATGAGGGCATGCTGATTGGGAGGCTTTATCTCTAGAAGGCCAAATGGGGGGCCAAGGGAGGTAACGTGGGGATAGCAGGGAGGACCTGGGAGAGGGATGTGGGCAGAAGCCCTGGCCAGCAGTACAGAGAGTGTAGGCGTCGGCATCCTCTGGTTGTATAGTTTTGAGACCTGTAAGTGGAAGCAGTAGCTGACTAGGTGGATTATGGGTCCAGGAAAAGTGAGAGCACCCTACACCATGCTGAAAAACTTGCTCTCAACCTGCATGTCCAATACAGTAGCCAATGGCCACTGGTGGCTATTTAAATTTAAAATTAATTAAAATTAAATAAAATTTAAAATTCCTCTGTCAGCATTTCAATTGCTCAGTAGCCACATGTGGCTAGTGGTTACAGTCTGGGAGAGCGCAGATACAGAACATTCCCATAATTGCAGCAAGTTCTAATGAACAGCATTGCTTTAGAGTCTAGATTATATGAGAAATCAACATTTAAAAATCTTGCAAGTTAAACAATTACTGGGAAAGTATATATTGCATAGTGGGTAAGAGCACAGACTCTGTACCCAGACTTTCTAGAATCTAATCCTGGGTCCACGACTTGCTAGCTACATGACGCCGGGCAAATTACTAACCACTCTGTGCCTTAGTTTCCCCATCTGCACAATGGGGATGACAATAGTGCAAATTTTATAAGGTTGTAGTGAGGATTAAATGGGTTAATGTAGGTAAAGGTAACTGTTTCCAACATATAGTAAGTTTTAGTTGAGTGTTAGCTCTTAATATTAGTTTCACATTGAAATATACTACTATAATTTAGTACTATTACTGGGGAATGATGCAGACTGATTCACAAGTCTGATCTTTTCTGTGCCACCCTTCCTCATGAACCACATCTTTTTGGGATAGCTTAAAACACTTTCTCGTTAGCGTGAGCACGCATAAGACCAGGGGTGACCTCTGCTCCTTACTTATACAACAGAATGTCAGCTGCCTGGAGCACGGGGTACGTGAGCAGGCCCATGGTTCCATCATGCTTCTGGTTGGTGTTCTTTGCCTGTGGGGGTGAAAAGAGGGGAGGGGAAGAAATCTGACGTGAACCTAATTATACTACTAAATGAAGAAATCTTGAAAGCAAGCAAAGGGTGATCTGAAGCCATCTGTAGCAACATTACATCTCAGTTCCTTTTAGCAACTCTAGCCATCTTCTGGCTGGCTTGACTTCATGCTCCAGGCTTGGGCAGGAATAAAGTGAATCCATTTCACCGCTGCCCCTTTAAAGGATCCTGCACTGCCACTATTTCTTATTCATTTAATTAAAGTAAGGGCATAAGAGTTTTCTAGGTTTCAAATCAGATAAATTCCAGATTTCACAAGTAAGGTAAGGAAATATCATGAAATTAAATTTCTATAAATTAACATGAGTCAACATCAAACACTCTATCGTTTATCTGTGGAAACTTCCCAGAAAGTCTCACACTGTGCTATTGACAAAACTGGAATGTTCCCTTAAAATTATATTTAAAAAACTAAAAAATAGATATCATGGCATTTAAAAAAGGAAACCAAGAGAAATTGTAATCTAACCAATCCTAATTATCCATCTTGATCTTTAGTTGCTGAAGCAATGAGGGTCAAGTGGTTCCAGCGAACAGTACAGGTTGTCTAGACCAAAATATTTTCCTAATGGAGAAGCTAAGGCTGGGTCTGAAAAGCAACAGTTTCTCTCTTTAACCACCTTAATATCAATGTTCCATAATTTAGTTTCAAACTTAACTCTCCTGGTTACTTCAAGTAGTTTCCGGCTTGCGGTAACTAATGCTATAGGCTGTTCAAAGGAAGTTCGAAAGTTTGAACATACAATTCCGTCAGTATGTCTCCTATTACAACGTCCATGATAGAGGCCGGTTCGCAATGATCACTGGGTAAAGATGATGAAAGTTTAATTTGTAAATGAGCAAAAGGGAAAAGAATCCAATTTTTAAAAATCACCACCAGATTAGATATACAGTCTTTTTATATTAGAATACTGGATCTTGAAATTACAAAGGAAGGGGGGAGATGGGGAGAGCACTAATATTTACTGAGTGCCTGTCATGTGCCCCAGATGCCTTACATTTGTGTTATCTCATTAATCCTCCAAATAACCCTGACCTCAGCAGCCCAGACTCCACCCTTCTACCCCACTGTTCTTCCCTTCCCTGCCCCAATCAAAACCAAGCTGGTGTTCTCAGATCCTCCCATAGCACTGGAACCCTACCCTCAAAGCACTTTTCACACTTCCTGCTTGCTTGTTTAACTCTCTTTTCCCAAATAGACTATGAGCGGCTACATCCATCTGTCTGTCTTGTTGACTGCTGTACCTCCAGCACCTAGCATGATATGAGACTGCAGAAGGCATCACCTGTATTTGTTAATGAAGAAATGATCATAGAAGGCAGTAACATGCTCTAGGACAAGGCTGGCATTTGAAATCCATGTTTTTCCCACAAATAAGATATCACGGA
Organism: Diceros bicornis minor; assembly: GCF_020826845.1. Taxonomy (NCBI): domain Eukaryota; kingdom Metazoa; phylum Chordata; class Mammalia; order Perissodactyla; family Rhinocerotidae; genus Diceros; species Diceros bicornis. The sequence continues at coordinate 51,099,770 of NC_080743.1, forward strand.
CTAGCGGGAAGCCTTCTCCAGAATATCAGTGCATTCACCAGTAATGTGTTATTAGTAGGTCCTTAGACACTGTTTTAGAGTGGGAATATTTCCCATTAAATTAGTATTCAGTTCTCATAAAAAGGATTTCAGCATTCAACTTAGTGTCAGAGTACTACAATAAAATGGGAAAGTCTTGCCTAAAACCAAAATATGGTCAAAAACATTACAAAATTTTGTTTCTAATTCCCGGCAGGTAATGATTCTGCAGCATTGTCAATACCTCTTCTTTAGGCACTGTCACTTTAAAGCTGTCTGTTTCTCTCTGCAGCACATGCAAAGCCTTCTGACCAGCTTCTGAGGAAACCAGTGGCCCTGAAAATATGCTGCAAAGAGGCTTGAAACTGAAATTAGTGTTGACGTGGTTGGGGGCTACCTACGCTCGGGTTATCCAATAGCAAAAAGAAATGCAAGTAAAGTACCACGAGTTACCCAATTTATCTTTCTCAGTGGAACTTCTTAGAAAAAGTACAGCCTTTATTTTTCTCTGGGTTTGAACTGTTGCCTGGACTCAACTTGTTTAAGTGTTAAATAAGATACGTTGTCTCTTCTCCCCACAATGAACACATTTTTGCCTCACTGCCAGTTAATTCCAGGGAAGATGGGAGGCAACTTCAGAGTCTAGTAATCCAGAAATTGTGAATGTTTGTTAATTATAATATGGTAGATTCAAAGTCATTACCAAGCCTATCCAAAGGTCATTCTGATTCAACCATCCACAGATAAAATCAAATAATTAATAAATTAGATATTTTTATCCAGTTTTTAAGTTGGAAGGAATCTTGGAGAACCCTTTTCCTTTCCGTTTAATACCCTGAGGCAGAGAGGTTAAAGATGCTGTTGCAGCCACTAGTGAGTAGGGGATCAGGCAGGCCAGCAAACTCAGGACTCCTAGAGCCTAACACAAAAACAAACAGAGGGGGAAAAAATAGCTGTAATGGGGAGTTTGGACTCCTTTCTGTTTACTAATCAAATGGCTGGCATTACCTTCCACTGGTGTAAATGTTGTAATCGGGGTAGTCTGACCATGCAGGTAAGGATCCAACTTAATTGTGTGTGTTCAGGCACCTAAAGAAATAAAACAGAATATTAACAAAGGTGGTCAACATTTTCTTGTATATAAGGCAAAACGAAACAAACAGGTATTACCTTAAATAGCTGAGAAGACCCCAAATCAAGGTTATTAAAAAAGTGACAGGTGAAAGGGGCTGATCCATAAGGCATAGAATTTTTACACAAAGAAGAAATATTCAAAACTAACCAATACAATTACTAGTCTAGTGTTTGAAACCTCTTCGCAACATCTCTAGCAAATGGCTGACCAGCCTCTGCTTCAATATCTTCAGTGAGAGGGTTTCATTATGTCCTGAGGCATCTATTCCATCTTTTGTTTGGTGAGGAGATCAGCCCTGTGCTAACACCTGCCAATCCTCCTCTCTCTCTCTTTTTTTTTTTTTTTGCTGAGGAAGACTGGCCCTGGGCTAACATCTGTGCCCATCTTCCTCCACTTTACATGGGACGCCGCCACAGCATGGCTTGCCAAGCAGTGCATCGGTGCGCGCCCGGGATCCGAACCGGCGAACCCCAGGCCGCTGCAGCCGAGCGTGTGCACTTAACCGCCTGCGCCACTGGGCTGGCCCCATCTATTCCACCTTTAAAAAGCCCAGGTAATTAAGAAGACACACACACACACACACACACACACACACAGACACACTGGTTCAAATCCTTTCTAAAGAAACGAAAGCAGCTATAATACCTTATACGTAAATGGTACAGAAAGGTACTGGACTTAAAATTAAAGATTGAATCCTTTAGACCTAGAGTAATTTGAATTTAGGAATCACTTTATCATCTCAAAGGGTATTCTTATAGTTCTATTTCTTCCTCCTCTTCCTTCCTTTATTTTTTTGAAGAGGTCTACTCAACATGAAAATATAACCTTTTCCCAATTTGTTTTTGTTTTAGCCAAATTTAATCAAGTAACCAAACCTGGCAACAAATGGGATGATTCTTAGGTCCAGGCCAGGTTCTAACTGATGACCTAGAATTTAAGGCCTATCTATCCCATTTCTGGGCCCTGGAGATTCCAAGCCCTTCATCTATTGTGGCTTTTTTTGTATCCATATGATTTCTTTAAAAAGCAAAGACTGTTGCCAACTTTGAAAAGTGGCCCCAAATGTGTTCTTTGTGGGTTTTGCGAGAGGAGCATAATGGAGCTGAATCATCCCAGCCCTGTTCTACCAGCAAGGAATCGCCATCTGGTGTAAGATAGTGTCTCATTTTTTTCCTCAAGTCATGGAGATGGAAGAGTTGTTTTTCACATGTTTGACAAGGAATCGCTTTTAAAAGTTGTGCAAGTCGCTGGGCTGAATCTGTCATCTTTCTTCCAAGAGGCATTTGGGTTTCATTGAAGGCAGTGACTTTGACAGGACTGTCCGTGCAAATTGCTAACTGCTGCTGTAAACAAACAGCTATTAGACAAAAACAGGAACCCTGGATAGAAGCAAGAGGATTATAGTGGCTTCTAGTCATCAAGTAGAACACATTCCCATTAGAACTAATAAAACTAGAGCTGTTTTTTGGCATGATGAAGTAGGAGAGAATGTTTTCTTCTTCTTTACTGAATTGGGGAAAGGAATGAAAACACAGAAAATAACCATGGACATATGGAAGAAGACAAGAAGACTCCTTGCCTTCAACTCCAGCTCAAGTGCTCAGCTTTGGCAAAATCAAAAAGCTACCATCATGTCTCCATGAAGTCAAGTATTTTCCTTGGAGTAGCTTTTTATTTGGACATATGGAATGAAACTTATTTAATATCCTGCAGAGATCTTCCTGGTGTTTCCAAATAATGGGGCATAAAATTAATTCAAATTATCCTCATACAGAAAAAAGTAGGTAAAAGGTCAAAGGCAATTAATTTTCACAATTTATCACTAATACATAAGAAGGTTACACTTCAGGGTCTGGCTCTCTTAATTTATTCATATTCATGACAACTGCTTGGAAAGGTTCAGATTTCCATCTGAGGAAAAGTGAAGATGCTATCTAAATATAGTACATTCCAAGTTATGCTGTGAAACCACAAACAAAATAACAATGTGATCTGTTTCAGCCACAGAAAAACAAAAGCATGAAACAAGGTGGCCTGTTGACTATTCACAAACAAGTCAGCAGTGACTGAAGATTGCTTACCCTCTAATTGTAACAATTAAAGACATGTGCATTCTTCAGGTACAGCAGTTTTCCTGTCTTGTTCACTGCTGTAAAGGAGTCTGGCATACTGTAGGTGCTCAATAAATATCTGTGACTGTATAAACAATATCGAAGTCTGCAGAATGGTTAGGGCCAAAAAAGATTCCATTAGATTTAGCCGTGGACTTGTTGGTAATCTCGGCAAAAGCAATTTCAGGAGAGTGACTGGGATGGAAGCTAACTTGGAATGGGGTGGGTTGAAGTGTGACTAGGAGGCAGGATATGAAGACAGATATACAGCATAGCACAGTGGTTAAGAGCTCTATCTTTGGAGTGAGGCTGCCTGAATCCGAATGCTAGTTCTGCCACTTAGTGCATGGTTGACTCTATGTAAGTGACTTAACCTCTCTGTTCCTCAGTTTTGTCATTTATAAAATGAGGTTAACAATAGTATCCATCTGACAATGCTTAGAACAGTACTTAGCACACAGTAAGCACTCAGTAAATGGTAGTTATTATTATTATAGATAACTTTTAGAAAGACTTTTGTTTTAACTTTTTATTTTGAGATAATTGTAGATTCACATACAGTTGTAAGAAATAATACAGAGAGATCCAGTATATCCTTCACCCAGTTTCTCCCAAGGGCAACATCTTGCATAACTATAGTACAATATCACAACCAGGACGTTGAATTCGATACAATCCATTCACCAATCCAAATTTAGATTTCACCAGTTTTACAGGCATTCATTGTGTGGGTATATTTAGTTCTATGCAATTTTATCACAGGTGGAAGACATTTCTTTCTTTCTTTTTTTTTTTTGTGAGGAAGATCGGCCCTGAGCTAACATCTGCCAATCCTCCTCTTTTTGCTGAGGAAGACTGGCCCTGGGCTAACATCCATGCCCATCTTCCTCCACTTCATACGGGACACCGCCACAGCATGGCTTGACAAGCGGTGCGTCAGTGCGCACCCGGGGTTCCGAAGTGGCAAACCCCGGGCCGCCGCAGCGGAGTGCGCGCACTTAACCACTTGTGCCACCAGGCCGGCCACGACATTTCTTTTTTAAGGAAGGACAGAGATGAGGTTAACTAGTAGCCATTAGAGAATAAAAAGTTGTTTTGTTTTTTAAGGTGGGATAGGCCTACTCTCTCCAAAACATCTTCCACTGAAACAAGAGGAAGAGAAATAAGTACAAGTGAGGACATATCTTGTGGGATAGGAGTGGAGAGCAGAAAGTGAGAGAAGTTCACATCTAATGGGCTCTATTATCTCTGAAAATAGAAGACCGGATGATTAGAAACAAATGGGGTAAGAAATATACTCAGTGGAATTGCTGAGTTTGATAGGAAGGAACAAAAGATCTTCTGCAATATAGTTATATAAGGCTTGATGTTTTGTGGATGTTTTTGTGAATGAAAGAGGACAATCATTCATCAAATACACTCTTGGGGAAACACTGGTATTCTTCAAGGTAGACTAAAATATTCTGCCTAAATAGTTTAAATATTAAATAATTTATAATTTTAATGAATAATTAAACATTTGCAGAAAAAATTAAATGAGTTGATTGCATCTTTAATTTCCTTTGGTAAGGATTTTTAATAGGATCCAAAAAGTACTAAACATAAAGCAAAAAATCTTGATAAATTAAACTACACTAAAAGTAATAACTTCTCTTTATAAAACACCACCATTGAAAGAGGGAAAATGCAAGTCACAGAGTGGGAGGAGATATTTGCAACCCTACACAGAATATACTGGTACGTAGAATATGTAAAGAACTCCCATAAATTGATAAGAAAAAAAGCAGATAACCCTATGAAAATTGGCCAAAAGAATTAAATGCAATTAAAGTCATAATACGATACCACTACATACCCACTAGAATAATTAAAATGAAAAAGCCAAATAATACCAAGTATGGCAAGGACATTGAGTAAATAGAACTCTTAGACAGGGCTTGCTGTTATTTGAGTGACTTAGAGCTCACTCAGTGGGAAAAGCCCCATCCCTGGGATATTTTTAAAAAATAATCAGCAGAAATGATTTAACATTGCAGCGCCTAAGGTGCCGATACCAGTAGGGGAAAACAAGAGGCTGGCCAAAAAACTTAAAGGGAAAAGCTGAGACATGATATACCCACACGGTGCTTTGAAAAGACCTGACATATTCCTGGGCATCTAGAAGGCCACATGCATGTGCAGGGCTATGCACATGTCCAGGAAAGACCTGAGAAGACCCTAACCTTTTATCTTTGGCTCTTCTTGAGGCTCCTCGGCAAAGGGTTGAAAACACAGGATCAAGGCATTTGGAAATTTCTTTCCAATCATTACCTCAGCACTAAGCTAACCCAGCAGAGACTGCAGTGGCCAGACATGACAGTGAAGAAAGACTTTACAGAACTGCCACAGAAAAGTCACCAAACAAACAAATAGCAACAACAAAAACACACCCTGGGTGGTGGAGGTGGTGGGGATTTCACTAGTGAATTCTAATAAACATTTAAAAAATTAATATCAATTCTTCACAATCTTTTCCGGAAAATAAAAGAGGAGGGCACACTTCTCTGCTCATTCTAAGAGGCCACTATGACCTTGATACCAAAACCAAAGACATTACAACAAAAGAAAACTATAGACCAATAATGTGAATATAGATGCAAAAACCCTCAATGAAATACTAGCAAACTGAATCTAGCAACATACACAAAGAATTACACAACACGATCAAGTGGGATTCACTCGAGAAATGCAAACTTGGTTTAACGTCCAAAAATCAATCAATGTAATACTACAGTAATCTAGACAATGTAGTACTGGCATAAGGATAGAATATATAGATCAATGGAACAGAAGTGAGAGTCCAGAAATAAATCCATACATCTATGCTCAACTGGTTTTCAACAAGGGTGCCAAGACAATTCAATGGGAGAAAGAATAGTCTTTTCAACAAATGATGCTAGGACAACTGAATATCTACAGGCTTACACCTACATGCAAAAGAATGATGTTGGACCCCTACCTTTCACCATACATAAAAATTAACTCAAGATGGATCACAGACCTAAATGTAATAGTCAAACTATAAAATGCTTAGAAAAAAAAATACGAGTAAATCTTCACGCCTGTGGGTTAAGCAGTGGTTTGTTAGACCATTTGATACCAAAAGCATAAGCAACAAAAGAAAAAAAATAGATAAATTGGTTTTCATTAAAATTAAAAAATGTTGTGCTTCAAAGGACACTGTCAAGGAAGTGAAAGACAATTCACAAAATAGAAGAAGATCTTTGCAAATAACATCTCTGATAGGGGACTTGTATCCAGAATATATAAACAACTCATAATTCAACAATAAAAAGACAGATAATCCAATTAAAAATAGGCAAAAGATTTGAAAAGACATTTCTCCAAAGAAGACATACAAATGGCCAATAAGCACATGAAAAGATGCTCATCATCACTAGTCATTAGGAAAATGCAAATCAAAACCACATTGGAAAAAAAAAAACACATTGAGATACCACTTTACATTCACTAGGATAATTAAAATACAAAAAGACAGACAATAATAAGTTTGAGGAAAGAAACAGAGAATTTGGAATCCTTATACAATGGTGGTGGAACTCGCATATGAAGTAGTGTAGCCACTTTCAAAACAGTTTAACACTTCCTCAAAATGTTAAATATAGAGTTACCATATGACCCAGGAGTCCACTCCTAGGTGTATACTAAGATAATTGAAAATATATATCCATACAAAAACCTTACACAAATGTTCATAGTAGAATTTTTCATAGTAGCCAAAAAGTAGAAACAACCCAAATATCCACTGACAGATGAATGGATGAACAAAATGTGGTATATCTATATCATGGAATATTATTCAACAATAAAAACAAATAAAGTACTAATAAATATTACAACACAGATAAACCTTGAAAATGTTATGCTAAGTCAAAGAAGCCAATCACAAAAGAACACTTACCATATGATCCCATTTGTTGGGAATGTTCAGAAAAGGCAAATCCATAAAAGACAAAGTAGATTAGAGGTTACCAGGGAGAAGGGAGAGGCAATGGGAGTGACTGCTGATGGATACAGAGTTTCTTTGTGGAGTGATGAAAATGTTCAAATTTGATTGTGGTGACAGATGCACAACGCTGTGAATATACTAAAAATCATTAAATTGTATACTTTAAATGAGTGAATTGTATGGTATGTGAATTATATCTCAATAAAGCTGTTAGAAAAACCGTGCAGGTGGAGTTCATCACAACTATTCTTTGAGGCATCACTACTTAATTATTCTGTGGCAATAAAGATAACAGTTTGAGTAGCCCTGATGTTCTGATCTTTCGCATGACTCTACTGTCCTCTTACATGAGTTTTCTCCACACAGGAATAGATGGCCCTCAAATCAAAGCCAACTCCAGATCTTTTCAAACTGGTTAATAGGGAGAATGGGTTCTCATCAATGAAGAAAGATAAAGATGCCACTCCAAGCAGGTTTTCACCTCTACCACTCCACTACAACTGCTCATCATTGTCAATTCTAACGGTTAAGATAAAGTTGTCATCTTGACATATTTAGCAGCATCTGACACAACCAATTACTTCCTCCTCCTTGATTCACTTTCTTCCCTTGGCTCTCTAGGCACCGCATTATTGTAGTTTTTCTCCCTATTTCAATAGTTTCCCTTCTCAGTCTCTTTGTGTGGTTCCTCCTCCTCTCCCTGACCTCAATATTGCAGTCACCACAGCAGAAGTGGTGAAAGTTTTAGTTCGTTTCTTTACTTCTTTTTACACTCACTCTCTTTGCAATTTCATCTCATCTCATGGCTTTAAATACAATCTGTCTAACTGATGACTTCTAAATTTATAACTCCAGCCAGAACTCTTTACTGAACTCCAGATTCATATCCAACTACCTATTCAGCATATTTACGTGGATATCTAATGGACATCTCAAACTCAATATATCCAAAGCTGAATTGCTGATCCTCCATCTCACACTGCTCTGTCTACAGCTGTCATCTCTGTTGGTGGCAACTCCATCCTTGCAGTGACTTAGGCAAAAGCCTCGGAATCATTCTTCACGCCTCCTTTTCTCTCACACTTCATATCTAATCCATCTGCAAATCTTGTTGCTTCTACCTTCAAAATATATTTGGAATCTTACCACTTTCACCACTTCTGCTGTTATCACTCTGGTCTAAGGCACCATCAACTCTCACTTGGATTACTGTAATAACTTGCTAACTGGTCTCCCTGCTTCCACCCTAGCTCTCATATAGTCTATTCTTAACAGCAGCCAAAGTGTCCCTTTTAAAACATAGATCATGTCACTTCTCTGCTCAACATCCTGCACTTCCCATTTCCTCAGAGCAAAAGCCAAAGTCCTTACAATGGCCTATCAGACCAGGCATGATCCTCTCCTCCTATTCAACCCTATAACATCTGTGATTCGAATCCTCCCTTTTGCTCCCTCTTCTCCAGCCATGCTGGCCTCCTTGTGTTTCGTGAATACGCATTCCCACCTTAGGGGCTTTGCACTGGCTCTTTTCTCTGATAGGAATTCTCTGCCCCGAGATATTCACCTGGTTAACTCCCTCATGTTGTCTTTGCTCTAATATCTTATCAAGTGGGCTTACCAGACCTCACTGTTGAAAATAGTGTTTCACTGTTTCCCTCAACGCCACTCCCAATTCCCCTTAATCTTTTTCTATATAACCTATCACTTAATATACTTTATGTTTGGCTTATTTATTATAGTTATTATTTACGTTGTGCTACCCCACAGAATGTAAGTACCACAGTGGCAAAGACTTTTGTCTGTTTTCTTCACTGATGTAACATGAGAACCTAACACAGTACCTAGGACACAGTAAGTGCTGAAAAATGAATGCATGAATGAAATTAAAAGTTTATTAATAAGGAAATGTCTAAATAAAATGTGGCATATGTATATAATGGCATACTATATGACAAAAGAAATGAGGTAGATTTAAATGTATAAACATGAGACGATCACAAACACATACTGCTGTGTGAAAAAAGAAAATTGCAGAAAGGTACTACAATATGGCACCACTTATATAGTTTTTAAAATCACACAAATAAAAATATTATACATTGTTCATTGAATTATACACGAAAACAGATGTGAAAAATTGGCTAGATTGATATACTCCAAATCCAAGATTTTGGTTGCCTGGGATAGAGAAAAAGACTCAGGGAAGAGGGCAAAGGGAGAAGGCAAGGGAAAGGATTAAAGGGGCTTCAACTTCATAAATAACTTTTAATATAAGGAAGTCAAGCAAATATGACAAAATGTTAACAATATTCATTCTTGGTATTGAGAACAGGAATGCTTGTTATATTATTCTCTGTATTTAAAATTTTTTTTCAAAAATAGTTAATTAACAAAAAGTACAGAATAGCATGATTCCAAAAGATATAGCTGCTAGGTATTAATCAAATCCATGCAAGCAATTAGCTGGTTCAGTAAATCCTGGATCAAATGTCTAAGATACCCTCAGTGTTCCTTAGGATTTTACTATTTCCCATATAAATGTTATCTTACCAGGAATCAGGTCCTATAAGTTTTGGTTAGGAGACTTGGAAGACTATTCAGACTCACAAATTCCCATTTATTGTTTCCTCTCAGAAACTAGCAATTTCATGCTGAGTTATTTTTATTAGACTCTTATCATTCCCATGACAAATCCCCTTAACAGGAACCTTGTTTGGGGATCTGATTTTAATTAAAAGAACTCTGTTATCAGAGATAAACTCTCACCCACTCTCTTCAACTGGTCTGCCCCCGTCAGTATTTATGTTTGCCAAAGCACATCTCTCTGTATACATTTGGATTTTTCCATACTTTTTCTTAGTCCAATACTTCCAAAGCTAAATAAACAGCTTCTATCAGCCTGCTCCTGACTCAAAAGCCACCTCCATCTAAATTCTATTGCTTACTGAATATATGTGCGTAAATATGTATTTTTTATCTATAGCATTATATTAGTCAGCTTTTTCTAGGCTATGCTGGGGAACAAATAACCCCAAACATAAGTGGCTTACAGCAATGGTTTCCTTCTCATTCACATTACATATTGGTAGCTGTAGGCTGGCTATAAGTCTGCTTTATACACCTTTCATCCCAGGACCCCAACTGAGGGAGTACCCTCTATCTGGAACATGCCATTCTCAAGTTAGAAGGAAAAAGAGCAAGAGAGTTAGAACAAACATGGAACGGCTTTTAAAGATTCTGCTTGGGCATGGTTAGCAAACTACTGCTCACAGGCCAAATCTGGCCTGTGGAATGCTTCTGTTCAGCCCATGAGCTAAAATTGGTTTTTACATTTTTTAAGGGTAGTCAAAAAAAAAGAGAGAGAGAGAGAGAAGGAGAAGGCAAAAGAGGATGAGAAGAAAGAGAAGGAGAAGTCACAGTGGTGATGGTGGTGATGACAGAGACAGCATGTGGCCTGCAAAACCTAAAAATTTAGTAACTGCACCTTTACAGAAAAAGTTTGCTGATTTCTGTTCTTACAGGAAATGAACATGAATAATTAGGAACAATAACAAACCACCAGCATCCCCTCAAAATTAGCTACCTTGAGGAAGGATAAGAGAGCTATTTGTAGAAAACTTGATGGCAGACAGTTTATTTTTTTTAATAAAATCTATCTTTTCAGTAAGTTTTTATTTTAAATTTCTATGTGGGTATATCTGATAGCCCCAGGAATTTAGGTCCAATAAAATAATGAAATTTTTTTGGACTACATCAAAATTAAAAACTTTTGTTCATCAAAGGACACAATCAACAAGGTGTAAAGGCAATCTATGAAATGGGAGAAAATAAAAAACTCTTACAACTCAAAACAAAAAAACAAACGATCTGATTAACAAAAGGGCAAAGGACTTGAACAGACATTTCTCCAAAGATGATATACAAATGGCCAACAAGCATATGAAAATATGCTAAATATACTAATCATTAGGGAAATACAAAATAAAACCACAATGAGACGTAACCTCATATCCATTAGGACAGTGGTTATAAAAAAAATATAAGTGTTGGTGAAGACGGAGAAACTAGAACCCTTGTGCACTGTTGGTGGGAATGTAAAATGGTCCGGTTTCTGTGGCAAACAGTAAGGTGGTTCTCAAAATATTAAAAATAGAATTATCATATGATCCAGCAATACCACTTCTGGGTATATATACAAAAGAACTCAAAGCAAGGTCTCGAAGATATTTTTATACACCCACATTCGTAGCAGTGTTATTCGCGATAGGCAAAAGGTGGAAGCAACCCAAATGTCTGTTAATAGATGAATGGATAAACAAAATGTGGTACATACACACAATGAAATATAATCCAGCCTTGAAAAGGAAGGAAATTCTGACACATGCTACAACATAGATGAAACTTGAGGACATTATAAGTGAAATATCCAGTCATAGAAAGACAAATAGTGTGTGATTTTACTTACATGAATTACCTATAGTAGTCAAACTTAGAGATGGAAAGCAGAATGGCAGTTGCCAGGGGCTGGGGGAGGGAGGAAATGGGAAGTTGCTGTTTGACGGGTATAGAGTTTCGGTTTTGCAAGATGAAAAAGTTCTGGAGATTGGTTGCAAAACAATGTGAATATATTTAACAGTTCTGAATTGTACACTTAAAAAAGGCTGACAGTAAATTATATGCTATGTGTATTTTATCACAATTTTTAAAAAAGGCTATGTAAAGAAAAAAAGATAGATTACATATATTTCTCAGGTTAGGAAAAAATGGTTAATTTTATATTATGTGCATTTCACCTCAATAAATTATTTTTAAAAATCAGGTGAAGGGGCTGGTCAGAGGCAAAAGGGAAGGATCTGGTTTCAGATATGTTGAAACTGAGATTTGGGAAAGATCCAGAGAAAGATGTCTAGAATATAGCTAGAAATACAAGTTTGGAATTAGGGAGAAAGGTCAGGGCTGTACAGACAAAAGTTTTGAGAGAAAATGGCTGAAAGTTATGGAAGTAGATGAGACTTCAGGAGGGTGGAATATATATAGAGAGAGATTTTTATCCCAGGACAGAACTTCTGGGGATTAAAAAAAAGCAGTCAATAAAGGAAACAAATGAACCATCAGAGGAGTAGGAGAAAAATAAGTTACTGCAGCATCACTAGAGTCAACAGAAAATTCTACAAGGAACAAGTGGTCAATATATCAGTGAATCAGAGAAGTAAAGAAATGTAAGAATTAAGAAATACTAAGCCCAGGTATATTAGAGGTCACACGGTGCTTCATTAAAAAAACAAACACTGAGTCATGTTCTTTATCCTGTAATATAAAACAAAGAAGTACAAAACATGCTTGTAAAAGATGTCTCTCCCTATGTATTTTTTGTTTTAATTTGGATAAATAATGTCTAGACATGGAAAAACATCAATTAAAAGACTATTGAAAACAAAAAAATAGTGAAAGTTTTAAATCATAAGATCGTTTTCATATTCTTATTTTAAGCTCTTGACTAAAACTTTCTAAAATTCTTGGCAGTAAAAATTCCTTCAACCTAATTCAAAGCACTATCCTAGGCAAAGCTGCTTTCTTTAATACTTTCCTTGGAGTAGGATCAACAGTTGAAACACTTGGTTTCATGATGCTTCTTGCTGGTTTATAATCCATAATATTTGAAGAAGTACAGGGAACATGTTAACATCAACAAACCAAATAATTATTTTACTAAATAAACTTGTGAACAGGTTGTTTCTTAGTTTCATTGTGAATGGGAGACCCAAAGATCAGATGAAATTTTCATGCCATTTCTATTTTGCCCTTGTCATTTTAAATGTTTAAATGACAGCTATATTGAACTACCTGTAGTGTTCTCACATAATTCCATGGGATTTTCTCTTATTTTTCTTTTCACTTATATAATAACACCCTAAGTGCCTACTCATTTAAAAATTTTTTGAAAAATGTTAAATAAACTTTAGTGAGGCATAATTTACAAACAATAAGATACACCCATTTAACCGTTCAGTCCCTTATCCCCTGCTCTTGGAAACCACTGATCTGTTTTCTGTTATTATGAATTAGTTCTGCGTGTTCTAGAATATCAAAGAAATGACATTATATAATACGAACTCTTCTGTGCTTGGCTTCTATCAGCATGTTTCTGACATTCCTCCATGTTGTTACATATTCTTTTTCAGTGTTGAATAGTTCCATTGACTGAATATTCTACAATTGTTTATTCACTCATTGATGGACATTTGGGTTTTTTTTTTAGTTTTTGGCTGTTACAATTAAAAATTCTATGAACATTTGTGTACAAGCCATTTTGTAGACAATGTTTTCATTTCTCTTGAGTAAATACCCAGGAGTGGAATTGCTAGGTCACATGGTAAGTATATGTTTAATTTTATAAGAAGTTGCCATTTAGACTCTCACCAGCAATGTATGAGACTTCAAGTTGCTTCACATCCTTACCAAAACTTAGGATTATCAGTATTTATAGTTTTAGCCATTGGTGGGGGTATCTCATTGTGGTTTGCATTTCTCTGATGACTGTGATATTGAAGCTTTCATGTGCTTATTGGCCATTTGTTCTCTTCATTTGTGATATGTCTGTTCAAATATAAGGCCCAATTAAAAAATAACTTGTCTTCTTATTATTGAGATAAGAGTTCTTTATACATTTGGACACAAAGCCTTGTCAGATGTATGTATCGTGAATATCTTCTCCTACCTTATGGCTCACCTTTTAATTTTCTTAATGGTGTCTTTTGAAAAACAGAAGCTTTATCTTTTCATGAAGTCAAATGTATTAACATTTTCTTTTAAGTTAAATGCTTCTTGTATACCTTCCAAGAAATCTGTACCTACCCTCAAGGTCTAGAAGACTTTCCCCCACGATTTCTTCCAGAAATTTTATAGTTTTCACTTTTACATTTAGGTCTATGATAGTTTAAGTTGATTTTTTGTGAATGGTGTGAGGTAAGAGTCAAAGTTCCTTTCCCCCACCCCATATAGATATCCACTTAGATACCTAACACCATTTGCTGAAAAGACTATCCTGTCCCCCATTGAAATGGTTTGATGCTTTTGTTGAAACCATTTGACCATTTATTGGTCATTATATACTACTTCTGGATTCCCTATTCCTTTCCATTGATCTACAAGTCTATTATATTAACATTATCATCACACTCACTCGATTATTGTAGGCTTGTAGTAAGTTTTGAAGAAAGGTAGTATAAGTCCTCCGATTGTGTTTTCTTTTTCAAAATTGTTTTCAATATTCTAAGTACTTTCCATTGCCATATACATTTCAGATTCAGTTTGTCAGTGTCTACAACATTTTAATTGGGATTGTGATGAATCTATAAATCAATAGGGAGAGAACTGACATATTAACAATATTGAGTTTCCAATCCAAGAACAAGGCTTCCGCTTCTGGTAATGGCTGAGTAGCTCTGTATTAATCTGCTAGGGCTGCCATAACAAGATACTAGAGATTGGGTAGTTTAACAACAGAAATTTATTTTCTCATAGTTCTGGACACTGGAAGTCTGAGATCAGGGTGCTAGCATGGTCAGGTTCTGGTGAGAGCTCTCTTCTTGTTATGTAGGCAGCTGCCTTCTTGCTGTGATATGGCAGAGAGGGGGTAATCTCTCTCTTCCTCTTCTTAAAAGACCACAGTCCTATCGGATTAGGGTTCTACCTTTATGATCTTATTTAGCACTAACAATCACCTAAAGACTTTATCTCCAGATACAGTCACATTGGAGAGTTAGGACTTGAACATTTAAATTTTGAGGGGACACAATTCAGTCCATAGCAATCTCCTATTGAATGAACCTTACCACAGGTAGCAACTGTAAACTCTGAGTAAAATATAAAAACCAACTGCCTGAAGCCACTGGAGAGCAATCAAATCCAGGCAGAAACTAGAGGGGTGTGGTCTACTCTTTTACAAAGGGACAACACTGAATAAGTGTCCAATTTTATGGCTTTCTGAGGAGAGTCCTTAGTTGGAGCCATGACGAGTATCTAAAACTGATAGAAACCTGCACTCTTACTGGATCAAGGAATCAAAGGACAGAGTTTGGGTGACCATAATGGATGGAAAATAAGCAGAGAAATTCCTGAATGAAAAGTCAGAGAGTGGGAGCCTTAAATTCTACGTAGAAACTCTACTCAAATCTCTAGCTGACTCCTGAACTATATATGCAAGGGGCAGACTCCAAGCTGCCTAACTATGGTTAAAACAACTGGTGAGAGATTTCAGTTGTTGCTCACCACTGGAAAAACAGAGTTTGGAGTTTGAGGTTAGCCAAGTTAATTGGCTGCTAAAACAACAACAGTTAACAACAACAACAACAAAAAAGACATTCTTCAGAGGACTACAACTGAATTCAGAATCTCTATGTCTTATTTAAAGTATCCAAGATACTAGCCAAAATTACTAGACACATGAAAAAAACTAGGTAAAAATAACTCATTTTCAAGAGAAAAGGCAATCAATGGAGACCAACCCTGAGAAGTTCCAGATGTTGTAGTTAACGGATAAAAATTTTGAAGCAATTATTATAACTATGCTCAAAGATGCTAATGAAAATATTCTTAAAATGAATGAACAGATAGGAAATCGCAGCAGAGAAATAAAAACTACAAAAAAGAACAAATAATTCTATAACAGAAACATATGATATCTGAAATATCACTGGAAGGACTTAACCACAGATTTAGAGGACAGAAGAAAGAGTCACTAAATGAAAAGATAGATCAATAGAAATTAACCACTTTGAAGAAGATTGAGAAAAAAGGAAAACTATATTTTCTGGGAGCAGGAAGCTGGGTGCTATTTTCTCTCTGAGGGAGAAACCACTATCTTATAGTTATTTTTACAACATTAATGTGTTCACAGGTTATTGCTCTGTTTGCAAGTACAGAAACAGTAGAGGAGGATGAAAACTTAGCAGTAACATGACTGATTTAAAGGACTCCATTAGCCAATGAAATCTAGTAGCTAACTGATCGAGTACATTAACAAACCACTTTCACCTGCGGCAAGAGAATCTGACCCTAGGCTAACAACCTAGTTCTGTTATCTACCAGATAAGATAGTATGTGTTAAACATGTGTTGCTAGGCGTTACTAGGCAACATCACTTATGAGAAAAAGAATCCCTGATTGGTAAATTGCATCTAGACTGAGGAAACTATAAATACACTATGGAAAGTCATAGTTTGAGCTTTCCTTAGTACAGTGGCTCTTGTAACTGGCATATCTCTTTCAGGGACCCTGTAAACTAAATCTATGGAATGTTAAAATGGATATTGGGTCCCATGGGAAATGAGGCTTTTAAGCCAAAGTGGATTACATGCCCACTGATGTGGCTTCCATCTCCTCACACTTCAGCTGTCACCTGGAAAGAAAGTAGTTCCTGGACTTATATGTGTATCACTACACGGACTGCTATAGCAAGGACTCCTGCTTAGAGGAGTTATCTTGCTGGCAAGCTGAGGTTCTTATTCTATGCCCTTATAAGTAGACTGGTACCAAGCATGGCCTGTGGTGGTCCTGGGATTCTAAATATTTACTTTAACCTAAGAAGATACCCTGGTGATCACTGGAGATGAACAGTTAAAACAGTGGTTTCCAAAATGGGATTTATGAACCTCAGAGGACATACAAGATCATCTACCAGAACATACTAAGAAAATAGTAGAACTTTTATTAATATACATTTTTTTAACTTGTATTTTTAATTTTTACTTCAGAGATAAGTCATATAATGTACTCTATCTATCTATCTATCTATCTATCTATCTATCTATCTATCTATCTTAGGAGTAAGTCTCAAAAACATTTTACTGATAGGCATGAACATCAAAATAATTTGAAAATTACTGAATTAGAAATTACAAATTATTTTCAAGCACAAATAGACCATTTATAAATACTGACCATTTACTAAAGTCAATCTTTAAAAATACCAAAGAACTGAAAACATAGAGACCACATTCTCTGACTAAAATGCAAAGAAATTAAAAATCAATTTTTTTAAAAAGCTAAGTTTTCAAAAAGAGCCATGTATTTGGAAATTTAAACACACACTTCTAAATAAATCATAGGTCAAAGAAGAAATAATAGGGCCGGCCGGGTGGCATACTGGTTAGGTTCGTGCACTCTGCTTTGGTGGCCCAGGGTTTGCAGGTTCAAACCCCAGGCGTGGACCGACACACTGCTCATCAAGCCACGCTGTGGCAGTGTCCCACATACACAATGGAGGAAGACGGGCACAGATGTTAGCTCAGAGCCAATCTTCCTCAGCAAAAAGAAGAAGATTGGTAACAGATATTAGCTTAAGGCCAATCTTCCTCACCAAAAAAAAAAAAAAAGAGAGAGAGAGAGAAGAAATAATATTGGAAATTAGAAACCATTTAGAACTGAGTTATAGTGAAAATACTACATATCACAACTTTGTGGATGCTGATAAAATGATACTTAGAAGGAAATTTATACTCTTGAATGTTTATATTAGAAAAGAAGAATGGCTAAAAATTAATGAGGTCTACTCAAGTTAGAAAAAGAACAACAAAGTAATTTCAAAGAAAACAGAAGGAAGGGAGGAAATAATGAAAATAATGAGATAGAAAACAAAGACACAATAGGCGCGCAAAAAACAAATTTGTTCTCTAAAGAGATTAACAGAGTACCGAAAACTCGTCAATGGGGAAAAAGAAAGAAGAGAATTTTAAGGAAAATAATGCACAGAAAGTGTTTCTAATGATAAAATTTCAGTTTTCAAGTGAAAATTAGAATTTTGGAAAATGTGTATCCATCACTGTGTGTTAGACATCTTCTGAAAATAAAGACTTTCCAGATATGACCTGGGTTGATATTAACAAATTAAAAAATTTTTTAAATTGTAAATAAAATCTGTCAAAATTAGTTAAGATCCACAAATAGATAGCTAGATAACTCAGTGTCAAATGTGAAAAGCAAAACTTTAAAACACTTAGGAGACAATAAAGAAGAATAGCTTTGTGACATTAGGCCAGAGAAGAATTTCTTCAAAACACATCCCAGAAGCACAAAAGCATAAAGGAAAAGATTGAACTGACTACATTAAAATGAAAACTGCTGAAAAACAAAAGACAGCATTTAAAAATTTAAAAGGACAAGCCACAGACTGAAAAAAGATAATGTATGACAGGCAAAGGATTAGTATTCAGGTTATGTGAAGAACTTCTACAAATCAATAAGAAAATATAAACAATTTTTAAAAATGGGCAAAAGATATGAACAAACAATTCACAGAAGAAAACAAAAGGTTAAAACATGAAAAAACACTTAACCTTATCAGTAATCAGAGAAATGCAAATTAAAGCAACACTGAGACAGCATATTCCATTCTTTATAATGGCAAAAATAAAATGTCTAATTATATTGGATATTGCCATAAACCAAAAGGAACTCTTCTATTGGTGGGAATGTAAATTGGAATACAAATTTAGAAAGCAATCTGGCAATATCCAGTAAGGCTGATAATGTATATATCACATGTCCTCATGATTCCACTCTTAAGTATGTACACCTAGAAAAGTCTTTCACAGGTACACAAAAAACACATACAAGTGAGCCCACGGTAGTATTGTTTGCAGTAACAACAAAGTTGGAAAAAAATCTAAATACCCTTTGCCAGGGAAATGGATAAATAAATTGTGATAGAGGCGGACAATGGAATATTGTAGAGTAGTCAAAACGAATACATCTCAACCACGTAATGTTGCACACAACAATATAGATGCAGGAAGATATGTACAGCAGGATACCATTCATATAAAGTTTTAAAACATACAAAATAAATAACATGGATTGTTATGGCCAAATCATATGCATGCAATAAAAATATAAACACATGGGAATGATGAATATCAAATTCAATATGGCAGTTACCTCTGGGGAGGTAGACAGTGGAATGGGGTTAGAGAGAGCTAAATAGAAAGTTTCTACTATACTTGTAATGTTTTATTTTTTAAAAAACAAAAACTACATGAAGTAAGTATGCCAAAAGGTTAGCATTTCAAAAAGCAGCCATTCATCTTCATGCTTTTCTGAATGTTTGAAATATTTCTTAAAAGGTTCCAAAAAACCTTCAACAACAAACTCTTCTGAAAATATTTTATTATTGAGTATAAAGAGAGGCACTGTCATTAATTTGATCTCCATCTTTCAATTCCACTCTACTTTTAAACAAATATTCATAGTATCAAGGAGCCTGGGGTGGTGGGGGCAGTATGTGTGTTGTGGGGTAGGGTGAGAAAGAAAGTCAACGTTTTCCAGGCATTATACATCATAGTATTTAAATATCCCAATTATATACATTATAAAGGGGATTCAGAGAGCTTGGGTAACTTACCCAGTGTGTCACAACAAGAAGAGGTCACAGTGAGATTCAGTCCAACTATACCTGTCTTCAAAACTTGTACTCTTTCCACTATTGCTCTGATAGTAAAAAAGAACTCTTCTTGAAGGTATGATTAAGACATGACCTAATCCTGTGGTCCAGGATGGAGGCAGCACAAATACTACAACTTGCTCATCAAGTCACACAGGAGTTTAGATCTAGGCAAGGAAGTGGTACTAGTAGAAACTTTTTAGAGAAGGAAATACATGTGGAGTTTGGTTATATAATAATTTTCCTAGCTTCTCTTTATTATTTATGCCATGGGCCATTTAGATCCTTTGTCTCTCCCTAGAAACTTTGGAGGTAATGCCAGTCTTACAAATAGATTCCTCAAGTCCATTAATCCATACAGATGTTTGTTTGCTTCCTTTCTATTAAGAGTTGAATGTGCACCTGTTGTTGATAGCCTAACCAACAACAGGGATGAGAGTTCCACAAATATAAATATACACTCAAATATGCTTCCAAAATTACTAGGATAAATGAGAAAACGAGAGACTGTCTGTCCAGGTTTAGGCCTTGGTTTCACACCTCTAAGACATGGGACGATGGGTCAGGTATAACTTTTGTTTGTACACAGTGAGCCAAGATTCATGTAGTCAGTTCCCTTGGCCTTCATTCTGAAATTGATTCCCCCACAGCTCTTTTCCTTTATTATTATTATTGATTTTAGTTTCCTGGGAAACAAAACATAACTCTAATTAGAGAATGAGGCTACATTCCAAAGCTGCAGATTCCATTCTCCTCCCCTGGCTCTTCCCTGGACTGTTTTGAACCCTCTGCAACATGACGTCTAATGGTCAAAACTGTCCTTTCCTCCTAGCCTTGGCAGAAAGCCAGTGCCTAAAGCTACAAACTCCTGCTTTTATCTTCCATCTGCTGGGTGATTCGATTGCAAGGAAAGTACTACAACTAAAGATGTGGAGACATGCACCTCAGAGACAGCTGTGGGAATCAGATTGGATCTGCATTCAGGCCTGCTGGAAATAAAAGACCATTGACTTTGGCACTGGGATGGAAACCTCTGCCAAACATACACATAGGCAGGCTCTCGTGTGCTGTCTCTCTTTCTCTCTTTCTCTCTCTCTCTCTCTCTCCACACACACACACACACATACACACCTTTCAGAGGACAGACTCTGTAAAATTCCCCACATATGGCAAACATATTTTAGGGGAAGCACCATGACTTGAAGCCAGTGGGAGAGAAAGAAAAAGAAAATAATGAGAAAAATCTTCAATAAGTCTAAATTGTTCCAGTCAGACTGCTGAGAAAGAATGCAAAGGATTAGAGATGAAAATTATTGGTAAAATCAGCATTATAACATAGCTAAATTCCTTCCCCACTTCAAATGATTACTAGAACTTACTCTGACATACAACAATAGCACCTGGGAACTAGTCTTTATATTTAGCTGTAAGTACTTTGCTTAACACAATGGATATACGCGAAAAGAGTACGTTATAAAATACAAAAAAATATTTTTCTCTAACTTACAATTTTAAAAATTCTTGATTTTACCTGTAAGTAATAGTGGTGGTGGTGGGGGATGCAGGTATAACTAATTTTAACTGGCATTGGCTCCCAACACTTGAAGTATAACTGTTTTCTAAATTCTTATCCTCTCAGTTACATATTTAATGATCAAGTAAATGCTTAAATGCACTACAAAACTCCCACTGTAAAGGAACTAACAAAAAATCTTTTTAAAATGTAGACAACTGATCTCTAAGTTATCTGTTTTATAAGTAAGAATCGATTTATCAAATTTTCTGAAAATAAAACCAGAAAAAATTACTCCAACTTCTGCTTTAAAGATTATTGGTTAAAGTTAATCAGATCCTCTGAACACAAACTAACCTGATGATAAAAAAATGGAAGAAACACTGTCTTGATGTTCTCAGGGGCCTCATTCTTGAAGAGCTGTCTAGAAACTGAGTTTAGATTTTTACCCCGAGGGTAGGAGAGAGGTGCTAATGTATTTTAAGTAGAAAGATGACCATGGCTACAATGTGGGAATGGACTGTCAATCTGTGGACTGAAGTAGGAGTAAAGGGCTCATTTAATGGTCTATGCAAGAAATAATGAGGGTCTTGAAGCCAGCTCTGGCACTCCATCGGTCCTCTGCCATCAGCTCCTGAGGCAGAGGCACGGTGGAGGGCAGAATAAGGTTCTCTCCCCATGAGTATATCTTCCAAATTGGTGCCTTAGGAAGAAAAAAAAAGTCCTGGATTTGTAGCCTACAAGCTGTGTGACCTCAGGTAGCTAGTTAAGAAGGTATATTTGTTAAGCATTTACTAAGTATTAGGCACCTCTCAGAGATGGTTTTAAGTACATTTCCTAATTTATTTAATCTCTTCATACCTTAATTCATTCATCTGTGAAAGAACAATAATGCCTAACTCACACACTGTTTTCAGGATTAAAGGAGAGAGCATATACATGAAAAGGCTTGGCAAATCTTATATATTTAAAAATATCAGTTTTCTTAAACATAACTTCCAACTTTTTTTCTACATCTAAAAACGCTATGATTATTTTCTTTTCAATTCCCTCCTATTGGAGACTCTGCAGGTTGATAAAGACAGTTGTTAATTATTGATTTTTGTGTCACAAAACATAAAATAAAAATGCTATACTAGAACACTGCAAATATGAGGCCAGGTGCTTAAAATATTAACTGTTTCAGGGAGACTAGCTTATTTGATTGTACTTCCATTTAAGAACGGTTCTAAGAGGAAAAAGCCAATACGTGCCTTCATAGTTACAGGATAAGACATGAGGAAGAACTTCCCATCATCCTCCATGAACAATTTGAAGCTTTATGGCCATTCTAAGGGAACTGATGTCTAATGTTCCCTTCTAGGCACTCTGTGGGCACCAGGCAAGCATGGTTTCTATTAAAACTATTTCTATTCAAAAAATGGTGATGAGCAAATATGTGGGATGGTAGTTTATAGTCGCTAAACATCGACTAACACAGATTAGTGCAAAGAGAAAGCAACAAAAAATTAAGGTTTATTTTTATGTTCAAAAGACCTAATTTTATAGCAAATAAAAGACAACTGATCAATATACCAAAGGCATGAAAAAAAGTGGGAACATAAACATCAAAATTAAAAAAATTTTTTAAGTACAGAAGGACTAACTTTACAGGAAATAAAATACAACTTTTCGGCAAATCAAAAGGCATGGAAAAAAAGAGACTTAAGATCCATAATCAGTGTAATGTGTGGACCTTGGTTGGATCTTCATTTAAACAAGCAAAGTATAAAAGACATTTTTGGGAGAATCAGTGTAATTTGAATATGGACTGAGTATTAGATGATAATATGGAATTATCATTAACTTGGGAGGTGTGATGAGAGTATTGCCATTATGTAAGGAAATTTTCTTTGTTTATAGAGAAGCACACTGAAATATTTAGGGAGTGAAACGCCATGATGTGTGGTATCTGCTTTAAAATATTTCAACCAAGAAATCATCGGTGAGACAAATCACAAAATGTTAGTAAGTGATAGGAGTACAGTATACTATTCTCCCCACTCTTCTATGTATATTTAAATTTTTCTTTATTAAATATTTAAAAGAGGAAAGAAAACCTGATAAATATCTAGTCCATCCGTGGAGGTGTAAAAAGGTTGGTTGCCTGAGTCAAAGAAGGAAACAGGGGCCAGCCCTGTGGTCTAATGGTTAAGTTCAGTACCTTCTGCTTTGGTGGCCTGGGTTCAGTTCCTGGGTGCAGACCTATACCACTTGTCAGTGGCCATGCTGTGGAGGTGACCCACATACAAAATAGAGGAAGACTGGCACAGATGTTAGCTCAGGGCGAATCTTCCTCAGCAAAAAAAAAAAAAAAGAAGAAGAAGAAGAAGAAGAAGAAAAGAAGAAGAAGGAAATAGCCCAGACCAAGCACGTCTTGGGGTCAGACAGACACCTGAGGAAATCTTCATATTGTCTTTGTGGGACAAGTTGTGGAATGTCGGCTGAAGAGTACTTCCCTCAAATTTTACTGGCAAACTATCAAAATTCCCCCAAGGGAGCTGAAGTCAGGGACAAGAGGAAGGGAATTATGAGACAGCTTAGAGTTGCACTAAGGTCACTGAGGAAACATCAGTTACCTCTACTCTCCGACTAGACCCACAACCACTGTGGGAACCAATGAGCTTGTTATGTACCATAAAAAAATCAAAGGGAAGGTGAATTTTATTATCCCTCATTTATGAGGGAGTTCTTACAAAGTCTCCCATATTGTGGGTTACTCCTTCAATTGTTATTTTGAACAATAAAGTACCATGTGGAAGAAGATACCTCAATTATTGCAACTTTTAGATGCTTATGGAGGTCACTGCCAAAAACCCTTTATAAAGGAGAAAAAATTTATAATACGGTAATCGTTCCTAGGGGCACGAGCTCAAAGTGCAGGCATTGAATGTGGTTCTAAATAAGCCCTTAAATTTAAAGATCACTTAGAAAAGCAATCTGGCAAGTGGTTACTTTGTGGAGATTAGACATTTTCACCTACAAGAAGTATGGAAATAGGTACTGGGAATACAATTTTTAGAAACTATCACATAAGGATCAAAAGAGAGCTTGTATCAAAAACAGCTTAGATGGAGTGAAGATGATATGCTTTGGGAAAATGCATTAGGTGACTCAAAAAGTGGCTCTAATAATGACCAGCATTATAATGTCAGAGATGGATGTGAAGAGTTTGAATAAACATTGTTTCCTGAAAGATGAGAGGCACGTTCCTCTCAGAGAGAATGTAAGAGTGCTTCTGAGGTAGGACAACCAAGAGGGTGAGAAATCTGGGGACAATGAGTTTGAAGAAAGTAAGACCTATGCAGTAAGGGCCTGTAGGTTAAGGATGGTGCATAATAAAAGTCTCTAAGTATTTGAAGAGCAGTCATGTGGAAGACAGAGTCGATTTATTCTGTATTTTTAGAGACCAGAAGTTAAATGAATGGGTGGAAATTATAGGGAGACAGGTGTTTGCTCAATATAAGCAAGTACTTTATAACAATTAGATCTGTCCAAGATTGAATTTGAAAAGTCATGTATAAGTAAATGCTTCCTGACCAACTGTAAGGAAGGAAATTGAGGTAAATTGCCTTTATGTTCATTTTAATGATTAGATTCTATTATTTTATCAAATTATCTCCAAGCTGGCAACAAGTTTAACTTGCTAACTGTATTTATTTTTTGAAGATACTCCTTTCATTTATTACATATATATTTTTTTTTTGTGAGGAAGATCAGCCCTGAGCTAACATCCATGCCAATCCTCCTCTTTTTGCTGAGGAAGACAGGCTCTAACATCTATTGCCAATCCTCCTCCTTTTTTTTTTCCCCCAAAGCCCCAGTAGATAGTTGTATGTCATAGTTGCACATCCTTCTAGTTGCTGTATGTGGGATGCGGCCTCAGCATGGCCGGACAAGCGGTGCGTTGGTACACGCCTGGGATCCGAACCTGGGCTGCCAGTAGCGGAGCGCGCGCACTTAACTGCTAAGCCATGGGGCCGGCCCTACATTTATTACATATTTTTTAAATGGTTGCTCTGTGTGAATCATTACATTAAGTTCTGTGGGTGATAAAACATACATAAAAATAATGATTAGCAGAAGTTTATGATCAAGGAAGGAGATATACATGTATATAATGCATATCACACATGTACACATGTGATCATGTGCCAAAACATGTATAACATACCAATCCTTGGCTGGGGCTTTGTCACAAGGTTAAAGCAGATATGTAATGAGGGCATGATCCAGTTAAAATGTTCGTCTTCTTTGCTAGGGAGTCTCTTAAGTGCCCTGACTCTAATCCAGGCTCTCTGCCTGTCCAAGAGTAAACTGATTCATCCATAGTGAAGATATGAGTCAAATATTTTGGCTTTGTTCTGAAGCCTTTCTTGGCTTGGACTCAAGACACTGGACATTGTCTTCCAATTTCCCAGCTAGTTCTCTCAAATCTTCTCAAAAGCTATTATGCAAAGAATGAACAATGGGAATTACCTAATAGGCCTTCCAAATGCAATACCCAATAAAGCAACATTGGGGTTATGTAAAACCACTGGTCACTAAATTCTATCTCTGATCACCAGCAGATTAGTCAACAGCATGAATTTATCAGTTTGAATGCAACTCAGTATAGAAAAACAATTCCAGGGTTAGAAGTACCAATGAGATACAACTTTTTGGTATATGAAGCACTATAAATTTACCAAGTATAGTGGAGGAAAAGTTGAAAAATTCTATTACACTATAATGATAATGATATGAATACACAGAAAACATTAACATGAAACAATCACATTTGATAAAGTCACTTTTGAACAATTTTTTAAAAACCACAAACGGGAGCTATATACACTATCCAAGTTTTTCGTCAAATAATCTGACAATAAAAGTTTTCTCGGTTCTAATCTGAGAAGCTGACCTGAGATTGTTGGAAAAGGATGCTCTTCTCTGGGTTTATGCCGCAAGCAAGAAGAGCAGCAGTCATGTCCAAGATGCTCTGCCGAAGGACGGCTGGGTCTTGAGGGACAGTGACCGAGTGTAGGTCAACGATGCTGTACAGCACAGAGCCATGCTCATCCTGTAATTTCACCCAGCTCTCAATGGCTCCCAGGTAATTGCCGAGGTGGGGGATCCCTGTAGGCTGAATGCCAGAGAATATTCGCTTAACAGCATCTCTCTGGAACAGAGGAAAACAAACATTTTTGCTTTTGAGGCAGAATCCACAAATCCTATGCCCATGTTACCCTAGCTATGATGGCTACTCCTATTTTTTAAAACCGCAATCTACCAGTCGCCATCCTTACACATTTATTTTGTGCCTACTCTGTGCAAAGCACTATTTTAGGTGCTAATAGGGACAGAAAATGATATTTAAAATGTGGTTTTTTTTGCACTCAAAAACTTACAAATACAAAAGCACATAAGAAAAGATCCGCATCCCCATGAAAATGCAACCTAATTGGAGACAGAGGATATATTCATGAAAAGATAAGTAAAAGTACAATGTGCCAACATGATCATGACCAGTTTGGAAAGATAAATAGTGGGAACAGGCAGGAGTTCCCATGAGGAAAAGATGACTGTGGGTCCGGGGATCAGTGAGAAAGGCTTCAGACGTAGAATCAAATTTCACTGGAGATTAAAGACGCCTCAAGGGTTTTTCATGTGATTGCACTCATTTTGCAGTTAAGGCAATGACGACCATAGCATTAGGGCTAGGGGCTACTGCTAGTTACTTAATTGAGTTTTCTTTAAAAATAATTGCTGATATTATAATTCAGTGTACAGGATCTTGGGCTAGAAATTAGGAAACCTACCCTTTATTTCTAATATTACTTCTTGATAGAGTTATTTAACTTTTTCATGCTTCAGTTTCCTTTTACTTTTGATAAAATCAAACTTGGTTTTTTATTTCTTCAAAAGGAGTTTTTAATTCTGTATAATTTTTTAAATTATAAAAACATTTTTGTCATGGTCATGTTTTCCCACTGGTTTACACTTTATAATATTGAAGTTAACATAGGAAAATGAGAAGAAAAAATGTAACACTGGGTGAAAAAATGCTCTTTTTTCCCTTGAATGATTTTGCATTGTATACTGAAAAGCTAAAAATGAATATATATCAGTAAATGTGCTGTAACTAAAAGGTTCTGAAAAAATAAATGCAATATTATCATTTTTAACAACAAAATATTAATAATAGCCATAATATGCTGACAACCACTATGTTGCAGGCATTTACGCTCAGTGCTTAAACTACATTAATGTATTAATCCTTACAATACCCAAGATGGTAAGCATTTTATTATCTTTAATTTACAGATAAGAAAACTGAGGCTCACAGATCTTAACAGATTGCCCGTGGTCACACGGTTATTAGGCGGAATTGAGATTTCAAGCTAGGTATCACTAACTTCAAAGCCCATGTATTTCTACAAAACCCAAAGTTTTTCCACTAGCCACCATGTTTTGCTTAGCCATTGTCTATTAAGACTTTATTACATTCATTGTATTAATTTGCAACTTTTCTGTAGATTTGAAAATTTGCAAAAAAAAAAAAGTTAAGAGGGGCCAAAAGAACATTCTTCTATGTGTACCTTTGTGTATTGTATGCCAAGCTGACCTAGTGTCTATACCTAGGAGTAGAATTGCTGGGTCATAAGGTATGTGTTAACATATCTTCAACTGTACTACAGCGTGCTAAACTATTCCTAAGTATGCAACAATTTGCAGTTTCTACCATCAATTCCTGTTGCTCCACATCCTCATCAACACTTTGCCAGTGTTTTTATTTTTAGCTAATCTGGTGGAAATGAGGTGGAATCTCATTATGATTTAACTGCATTTCCTTGATTATTGAAGAAGTTGAGAACTCATATGGTTATTGGCTGTTTTTATTTCCTCTTCTGTGGAGAGCCTATTCAAGTTATTTTGCCTATTTTTTCAGATTAGATTGTCTTTTTATTGATTGAAGAATTTTTATATATTCCGGATACTAATATTTTATCAATTACATGTGTAGACAATATATTCTCTCTTTGTGTAGCTATTTGTCTTCTTTATGTTACCTTTTGATGAAGAGATGCTCTTAATTTTACCACATATATAAT
The DNA here is from genome assembly GCF_020826845.1 of Diceros bicornis minor. NCBI lineage: Eukaryota > Metazoa > Chordata > Mammalia > Perissodactyla > Rhinocerotidae > Diceros > Diceros bicornis. The sequence goes on from NC_080743.1 coordinate 51,128,131, forward strand.
TTTTGACTACAGATTTTTATGTTATAGAAGAAATCTTTTAATACCCTGAGGTCATGAAGACATGTAAGTGTATACACATATATACATATATAAAACATACGTATCTGCATGTGTATGTATGATTTAAAGTTTTATCTTTCACATTTAAGTCTGTATCCATTTGGAGATTTTTGCATATGGTGTGAGATAGACATCCAATTTTTTTTTTTTTCTTCTGTATAGATACCTAATTGTTCCAGCACGACTTATTGAAAAAATTGTCTTTCCCCACTGCTCTGGAATGCCACTTCTGTCATAAAACAAACATCTCTAAATGTTTAAGTCTGTGTCTGGTCTTTCTGTTCTGTCCCACTGGTCTATTTGTCTGTCTCTGCACCAGTACCACACTCGCCTTTTCAATAAGTTTTGGGATCTGGTGGAGCAAGTCTTCCTACCCTCTTCTTCAAGAGTGTCTTACCCAACCTTGCCTCTTTACACTTCTCAATACATTTTAGAATCATCTTGTCAAGTTCCAAGAGAAAAAAAAACTGTTGGGGTTTTTGATTGGGATTACATGGAGTCTATAGATTGCTTTGGGGAAAACCGACATCTTTATAATATTGGGTCCTCCAATCCAGGAAACCATATAGCATATGAGGATCTAATGTAAATCACGGTGACTATAGTTGATAACACTGTATTGTATAATTGAAATTTGTTAAGAGAGTAGAACTTAAATGTTCTCACCAAAAAATTTTAGAAAAAGATAAATATGTGAGGTGATAGATGTGTTAATTAACTAGATGAGGGAGAATCCTTTCACAGTGTGTATGTATACCAAATCACCATGATGTATACTTTAAATACCTCACAATTTTATTTGTCAATTACACCCCAATAAAGCTGAAATAAACAAAAAAGAAAGTGACATAAAAAAATCCTTATCTTTATACCTAACACTAACACCTAAGAGCTAATCTGCTTTAGATATGTGAGTGCCAAGGCTACTTAAATTGTGCCCTTCCCTTTCCCCAAGAATTCCAAATCCTACAAATACAGTCTATTTTCCCCATATCTGCTTATTTTCCTCTCTACTCCTGAGATGATAGCCCTAAATAGAGTGCTACATCACAGTCCAATGGTCCAGAATTGCACTTGATTTAAGTACTCAGGAGACCTAAAAGACTTGTGGCTCTGAGGATGTGAAAAATATCTTTTAAGTAACTAGAACAAATGTAATCTTACCACTTAAAACTGTACACACACACACATACACACACATATACACAATAGGCCTTCAAATGACTAACTCCCCAAATCATAATTTAGAAACATTATTTTAAAAATAGTTTGTAGTTGAGAACTGAGGCTAGGAGGGACAGAGACAGAGAGGAGTTAGCACAGGATAAATACATATGAGTGAAGCTTCCTCCAGCACCTTAAGATCTTAACCAGCTCTGGGTTCCTGATACGGGAATAAGGAAAGGAGCTTTCAGTGAGGTAAAAAATGATTAATGGGCTTTAGGGACTGATTGATGAAAAGAGAAAGCAAAGCAGAAAAACAAGCTCTGAACTTAATAAATGGAAGAGAAAAAAAATACCATCCAGAAATGCTTGACCTAGGACGAAGAGGGACTGTTTATGCTAGTGCAAAGGGTTATGAAGACTAGGAATACCCTTATGTATCTAGGAAAAAAAGAATATGAATATTTCCACATAAATTCCTTCATGGTGAAACTAAGGAATTATTCCCCAAGAGAAATGGAGAAACTAATTCTTGAGAAAATTTGAAGAGAAAAGCACTAGAGGACAGACTGTGGGAAAAAAGAATTGTGACCGGTGGGAATGGATCAGACATGATCTAATACATCTTTTCCATTCTCTAGTTTCTGTGATTCTATACATCCATGCAGAGGGAATGATGTTATCAAGAAATAAGAGCAACAAGAAATGTTTTGTTCAATTTTCAAGGCGCTATTAAAAAAATACAGCCTCTAAATGAGAACTGGATTCCTGGTCTTAAAAATATACAGAGAGCGTCCTGCTCTTCTGTGGTGAGTTTATGTTCCTGTCTGTTCCCCAAGCAAGAGTCAGCAGGCAGCCTGCCGGCATGGCAGGGGAGATACGCCTGGTACCATGAAATCACGGGGCTGGAATGTGGAGTTTGGGTGGTTGGGAGGATGGGGGTTCTGTGTTCAAAAGCCCTAGAGTTGGAAAAGAATGAAAATGAAAGGAGCATGGGCTTCCCAGTGGACAGGAGGCAAACCACAAAGAAAACAGCTTCAAGACTAGCCCACAGGCATCCGCTCATGGCGAAGTCTGGAGCATCAACCTACAATTCCATGGCCATGCACAGAGGATAGAAAAGGAGCATTTTACAAAATAGGTCTTCATTTTTATTTCAGGTGTATTTCCTTAACAAATGCCACTTCCAATCAATACATTCATTGGCTCATTTTGTAACAGAATCGGCATTACCAATGGGCAGCTTCATCCCTGGAATTTGACGTAGTATCTCAGAAGAGAGGGTGGGTGTTTGAATCAAAGGGAGAACGTACTTATCAATCTGTCACATGTAGCTAAAACTATTCCTGTCCTAAGGTACTGAGCATATCCCAAATTCATAATTATCTTAATTTTAATTACTGCACATAAAAGCAATTGAAAAACCCCAAGCTGCCAATTATGGCAAAAGATAATTTTTGTGGTTAACTAAAGAAAACTTCTGGCTTTAATCCCAAGTGAATAAAATACATTAGAAGAAGGCTGCCTACTAGCTTTGAAACACTTTCAACTTTGGTATGGTGGTGGGAACCAAAGATTTCAAGGAAAGATTTTAAGACTCTTACTACGAAGTTCTGCTTGTATCCAGCTGCAACATCAATTGTTCATTCAACACACCTGTTTTAACTATAGTCAAAGTAAACCCAAAACTTGGCTGAACAACCACTATGTCTAACTGGTTCCAGGAATGTCATGTTATCACAGATCGTGATAAAAAAGTAATCAAAAACATTATCAACTAATTGGGATGAAAATCTCTTTCTGTAAGTCCTCTTACTCTTCTACTTGTATATAAATAAAAAATACAGCTTAAGACTCTCATTCCTTAGGTCTCTGTTAGTGGTTGTCAAATTCTATCATTTATGTCATGCTATTATTTCAATCCTAGTCTCCTCAAATATATCTTTAACATTTTCTTGTAAATGCCTCTACTACTAATTAGTGATTTAAGAGCTGAAACAGAGGAGACCCGGCTTAGAAAAACAGCACTTCAGCCCTGACTGGGAGGAGCCAGGTGCTCCTCTGAAGCTTTCTTTGGCCACGGCTCAGCATTGTTCTGCCACATTCAGCTCTTTCTTCCAGAAAGTACGGAGAGCCCTGGGTCTGGTGAGAAAATGCTGACTCAGCACCAAGAAAAATGGGTTTGTTTCTGCTCAGAAATAAAACCATATGCTCAGACCTGGGAATCAATATAGTAAATATTAATTCAATATGAGAGAAAGCAGGTCTTATATTACTCCCAAACAAGAAACAATATGTAGGCCAACAATTAAAACTGAAGGAAAAAATTATTTTTAAAAAGAAAAAAGGAGAAAGGAGTGACTAACCCACTAGATTACGAGTTCCTTCAGGGCATAGATGATAAACACTTAATATACATTGTTAGGCTGGTGAAAGAGTTTAAAATGAATAAAATTGATTTTAAAAAAAACTTTCCTACTGACTTATTTAAGCCCCTTCCAAATTTCAAGAGCTATGCATCTATTTATCACACATGCACTGAGCTATTCTTCCATCAGGTGATGGAATGCTTTTGCAGATGTATTTTCCTTCTTGTGATGAACTTTCGCTATCAGAAACATTCCCTGGCACTTGCATGTACCTCATCTCATTTGATGGAAGTAAGAATCCTTGGCCTCACCTTCCAGGGAAGGACACTGTGAGGTTAAACAACCTGCACAAGACCACAGGCAGGTAGGTCAGATCTGGATCCAGGCTCTCACCACAAGACTCCACGTTCTGTCTCCTTCCTTCACCCTGGGCTACATCCAGTTTAGAAATTCTTGACTTCAAGGTTGGCTGGGCCTTTAAGAACCCTCACTTCTACCATCATCTCCTCTCCACACACACTCCCCTTCCCAGAAGGGGAAAGGGTGCTGCAGAGATGTTTACCAAAAAGCCAAGACCACACAGCTGGTGGTACAGCTGAGGCTAGAATCCAGAACTCCAGAGCTCTGCCCACCCCACCAGACCACATAACGCTCTTCCTCAGGTTTGTACACATATCATGTTCTTTTCTTCTGTAGCCATTTCTTTTGTAGCTCAATATCTCTTTGGGCTTATATTCTTCAGGTCTTTTCTGTTTTTTTTTTTCTTACATGTCAAACAGCAACTCAGCAAATGTCTCCCCAACAGACAGAGATGATAAAATACAAAGTCTGGGGACTTTGGCTCCCAGGAGAGATTGCATTGTCACCTTAGGGCAGCTAAGCTACATTTAAATACAAAGGTTGTGTGTAGCTACAGAATAAACTGGCAAGTCCCTTTCATTTTTATTGGAAAGGTGATTAAAACTAAATTAACATATTATCTATACATGACATAAATAATTATAACATGATATGTAATGAGAAATACGTTTAATTCCTAATGATAACACTGCTCACTAAACCAAATCAGCAAGGGTCAAATTCTTGACATAAATATCTTCACCACCACTGCATATGTATTTTTATAATGAATGGAACAGTAAATACAGGCAAGAGATCAAGAAGAACCAAAATTTTAAAAGTATAAAGAATGATCTGAAATGCTTAAGAAAAGAATAGTTTTTCCTTATAAGAAAATTCAAACATTGATCTTAGAGTGTTAGAGAGTATCCTGGGAAGAAATGATTTTATCATTACCTCTCATGGCCACCTAAAGGCTTATCCTACCAACCATTATCACTGGTCACACATCCACATCAGTGCCTGCCTGACGTCCTATCTTCAGCTGATGGTCTGAGAACATTTATCCTTTTGCCAGCAGCTGAGAGATTTGGTTCCCCACACCAAAGCCCACAGACTGTTACTAAATGTGTGAGGATTAGATTACACTGGTTTTAAAACTTTTCTTGTTTTAGTTAAATACCCTTTTTCAAATGTAACATTCTTACTAGATGTGCCCGATATGTAGAACAGTCCAAAGAAAAGGTGGGTAGGTGGATGGATAATGGGAGTTAGTGAGGCAGCCTCAGTAGGCAGGCCCCTGCCTGCTCTTCTGCCCTCACCCCAGTCAGCCTCTGAGGGGCTTCCTAGAGCACAGGTTTGAAAACTACTTGATTCAAGACATTTTCAAAGTATTAACATTTTGTTGAAAATAAAAAATTGTCTTCCTCAGGGTAGTGGGAAATATACAAGAGAAGAAAGTTCTTAAACAAGAAAGTGTGGGACAAAAATGCAAATATCACATATGCTGACTTAGCTCTATGCGTAATTCTTCTCATTTCTTCCTCTGGGTTAAGCTTCAAACTTTGAGTGGCAGTTAATGCCCTTTCCAGTCATCCTCCATTGTCCTCCAGGAGGAGCTGACCTAGTTACTTGCCATTCTTGTACAGCTTACTCCCCTCTGCATTCAGACTGTTCCATCATCCTGGAATGCCCTTCACCCAATTATCTGCCTGGGGAATGCCCCTTGGTCTTCAAGGCCTAACAATCTCTCCCTGATTCTAAACTTCTTAAACACACCCCTTGTCCCTAACACACACACACACACACACACACACACACACACACACACAGTCAGTCTCTCTCTCTCCAGGCAGAACAGATCAACCCTTCATCAGTTTTTCATTATTGCACATATCACATTGGTAACTTGGTAAATATTTTCCCACCTAGAATATGAGCTCCTCTAGGGCAGGGGCTGTCTTTTTCATCTTTATATCCCCGGTATATAGCAGTGCCAGGTATATTGTGAGCACCTAATAAATGTTAATGGAATGAATGACAAATCTTTTTCTCCCAACTTTGGTTCCAAATGTAAAGGGCAAAATAACTATAAACAGGATGAACCAAATGTTCCAGTTATAAGCAGTTCCTAAACAAGTTATGTTCTAAGAGTTTGTTTGAAAATTGGTTTTCTGAAACTCGGAAACCTAATTCTTTAAAAGATGGTTAAGCTCCTGGAATGCAGCTATTGAAGCCTCACTGAATCCACAGTATTTCAGAAGAATGGTGTTAACAGCACAATTTCAGCTGTACCTAAGCACCATTCATAAAATTATTTTTGTGGGAAAGTGAAGTCCATGGTCCATTTTGAGACACTAGAAACCTACCCAGTGGTGGCTCTGATTTTGAAGTAGAAAGAGCTTAAGGGGAGCAATCTGGCAAGAAGAGGAGGGTGTATTTGCATATAGAGTAGACTTTTAAAATTAGATTGTATGATTACTTGGAGATGGGGCAATATATTAACACTTCCTCAAGCATCCATTAGCTTTCCTAACACTGACATTGTGAGTGTGGACTGCCCTAGAAGAAGTTGCCCTCGTTACCATTGTTGGGAGAGAAAGAGCACAAGGAAGGTAGAAGGAAGGCATTAGAGGCTTTCATGGAATGTTCCGTGTACCAGCAGCATCACCATAACAGGGAACTTGCTAGAAATGCAAATTCCTGGGTCCCAACACAGACCTACTGATTCAGAAATTCTAAGGGTAGGCTTATCTCAGAAGAAGAAATGAGAAGAGTTATGCAATCTGTGCTTTAACAAGCCTTCAGGTAATTCTAATGCATGCTCCAGTTTGAGAGGGGGTTTTGGGCACCAATATCTATTCTTAAAATTCACTTCAACTACATAAAATGAGGTCCAGATGAAAACATTATGAATGAAAAAGAGAAAATACCTTCTAAGCCAACAGTTCTCAATCTTGGCTGCACGGTGATCACCAGGGAGCTTTAAAAAATACTGATGCCTGAGTCCCATCCTCCGAGATTCTGATTTAATCAGTTTGGGATTTGGCGTGAGCATCGGGAGTTTTAAAAGCTCCCCAGGTGATTCTAATGTGCAGCCAAGATTGAAAAACCACTGTTCTAAGCCAACTACTACATAATTATTCTCCAAAGCTGCCAACCTGCTAGGAAACACACACACACACATACACACACACAAATAAAAAGGCTGTAAAACTGTGAAAAGTAAGGTCAGTTGCTTATAATTTACATTTCAAATAAGAAAATCCTTGCGACAGTTATTTATTAAGGCATGGTCAGAGGCCTCTTTGGCATCAGGCAGTTCTGATATCACATTCGGCAGCCATGAAGGTCAGCAGATTACGAAGATGTGGTTTTAGCCTCTACATTGGCAAGAAAAGACACCTACGACAACAAGTAAGCACAGCATCTTCCACAGTTAGGTAGACTTACTCGGCAATGTCCAGTTCCGTAAATCCTTATGGCTCAGGGATTCAGGAAGCATATGTAGCCCAGACTGCATCAAGAAAATAATCCCACTAAGAAGGTTTTGACATCAGAATCGTAAGGGATAGAAAACAAACTTACCTCTGCATAGAATGCTCTTTTTTACCCATTTCCCTGCCTGGCAATTCTCTAACTCTCTCTGATCCCTACCAGAGAGTCTGAATACAACACTCAACCAGCTGTAGGTGGATCTCATGGTTAGCTCAGTTGGTTGACAGAAACCTGGACTAACCATAGGTGGCCTTGGCTAAGTGAAGCTGAGATGCCGGAAATTTTTATGTACAACGTATAAAATAACTCAATGACTATCTCAGCGGTTCTGAACCTTTGAGAGAGATACAGTGTGAATTTCTTTCAAGCTACTCACACTACAAACAGAGAAAAAATTTCTCAAGTTATTTTCCTGGCATAAAGATAGTTCACAAAAAAAGAGAGAATCTCTCTGGCTGTCCTGACCACCCCTTGGAGAAAGAAGTCTCTTTTCCCAGCCACCCATGGCTCCCCTTCTCACCATCCAACCTGTAGACTGATACAATCCTCAGGGTTGTTCCAACAACACTGGCATCAGTTCAGACGTTCCATCAGCTTATACTGTTAACTCAACTTTAGAATCAGTTAGAAAAATGACGAAGTCAAGCAGTAAAAGATGATGAGGATAATTTACTTGGTTATTAACCATGGTTAAGAAGGAGGCTCTAGCACCAGATTGCCTGAGCTGAAGTCCTGTTCTATTATTTATATGGCCTTGAGCATGTACAACATGGGGATAATCATATACCTACCTCACAGAGTGGCTGGGGGGATTGTGAGGAGTTTATTAGTGTAAAGTACTCAGTGCCTGGTATGTAGTAAGCTCTTCATAAGTTATCTGACCATTTATGGAGGTCAAAATTTTAAGTATTTATGTATTTTGACCCAACCATTCAACATATAGAAATATGTCCTTCAGAAATACTCATACAAGAATGTAGTGACTCCTGGCATTCCCTACACAATTATTTAATAACGAAAGAACTACAAACAACTAAATGTTCTTCAGTAGGGAAAACATTACAAAAATCATAGTTTTATTTTTATATGATGGAATTCTATGGAACAGATAAGAAGAATGTAAGTACTGAGAGCACAGGGCGGAGGCGAAGAGGCCCAACTCTGGAGCCAGAACGCCAAGTCCAGTACCAGCTCTGTGGTTCACTAGCTTTGTTTCCTTGTGCAAGTCAGACAACCTCCTCACCTGTAAAATGGGAATAATAATAGCACCCCCCTCAAGGCCTAACAACAATGCTTAGTCCACAGTGGTTCTACATAAACATTTGTTAAACAGATGAATGCTGACAAGGAAGAAGACTACATATTTAACTTAATAGTGGTTACCCCAAGGAATGGGAGTAATGACTTCTTTTTTGACACTTTTGTACTGTTTAACTTGTTTTTAAGGGCATAGACATTTTCTGTAGCCAAATTTTAAAAATAGGCCTAGTTTTTCTGTATACAGCCTGATTATATTGATATGTAACTGTAAGAGTCTCATACTAACAAGAATGTCAGTCATTACCATTTTCATTTTACATAATGGGAGATAAAGTTAAGTGACTTATTAAGCTCGCATATGAAGTTATTTGTAAGACGGAACTAGAATGGAAACAATATAGTGTAATAGAAAGGGCATGAGTTTTGAGGATCAGACAGTGCCAGGTTCAAATTCCTTCTACATCTCCTAGCACCTTGCACAACTTAACCTCTCTGAACCTCAGTTTTATCATCTGAACAATGAGGTTAACAATAATAATAGCTAACATTTATTATGCAAATGTTAACATTTATTTGCACTATGTGCAAAGTACTACAGCAAGAGCTATGAATGTACTATCTCATTTAATCCTCACAAAAAGCCCTATGAGGGAGGTAGTACTATCATGTTTTACAGATGAAGAAACTGAGGCACAGAGGGGTTCAGTGAGTAGTGCATAGCGAGTAAATACTGGAGTCAGGACTTGAACCTACGCAGATCAACCTCAGCTGTGTATACTTGAGAGGGAGACCATGAGAATACACCAAGGCACTCAAGAAATTATTTCCTTTTACCCCTCTGATCCAGTAAACGATGCTACCTTCTAGAATGTATGACCTAAAATCTGCTTTAATTTTATGTTGTAATGAACTTTTTAAGACAATGTATGATTCTCTCTCCTGCACTGCTCACAATACAGATAACTGCCCTATGTTCATCTTGTTTTCATTTAGAAGTGGTGGCCCATACCAGGGCAGGTGACAGGGACAGTGGTTCTTATTCATCTGGGCAGCAGCTTCAGTGCTAATTCTAAACACAGGTGGTGAGAGAGACAGCCAACAGGAAGGGGGAAGGAATCACTGCTGACATGTGCAACTGGGAAGATTGATGGTTTCCCTCTCTGTTTTTCCCCAATGCGTCAGCCTTGGGGCAGAGACGCAGGAGCTGCTGTGCTGGGGACAGTAAAATACACAGTGCGATGTCTACCTTGCTGCAACGCTGATTAATGAGACTGAAATGACACAGAAAACAGGCGGTGCTTCGGAAAGGGAATTCACAGGCCTTCCTTTATTTAATGATTTCAACAAAAGCAGTTCCCATAAACCGCCGGGTTTGAATTGGAATACCCCGTGGTTAGAGCAAGGTAGGGGTACATTTGGTGGACCGCGTGGCACAAAGGGTGAGAGTGTGGGGGAGGGTTGTAATGAAGTACATTCGCTTATGATCAAGCGGGTACAAATCATAATGAATGAATTCCTCTCCTCTACTTGCTTGGCCAAAAAATGTCACAAAATTCCAGGTAGGACAGTTATTTACCTACCTATCTTAAGGTAAAGAGGACACGAGAATACTCGACCACAAAGATTTTCACCCTGTTAAAGCACTTTCGCTTTTTAGAGCCATGAGATAATATCACCAATTTTTCAGGTTTTACCACAGCTGCACGATGTATACATTAAAACTGTATTTTCTTTTTGAGAAAAGATGAATTTTAACACCAAATATTATTTTGATACTTACTATCAACTATCTATTGGACATATCTATTTGAATGTCTCACCAGCAGCTCTTCAAACTTAATACTATATCCAAAACTAAACCTACTGACTCACAACTTTCCAGTCAACTCCCCCCAAACCTGCCATTTTGTATTTTCAATCGTGGCTAATGACACAACCATCCACTCTGTCTCCCAGTTGTGAGGAGTCATCCCCAATTCCTTCCTTTCCCTCACCAGATATTCTGTGGGTTAAAATCCTGGCTCCTCTTATTACCAGATATGTAATCTTTGGCAAATACTATCTGTGCCTCAGTTTCTTCTTCTGAAATCAAAATTTTAATAGTGCTACTTCAAAGGATTATTGCAAGAATTAAATAAATTAGTAAGTAAAAAGTGCTTAGAACAGCACCTGGCACATAGAAAGTGCTCAGTAAATATTAGCTATGATTGATCTTAAATGTTCTCACCACAAAAAACATATATAATTATGTGCTGTGATGGAGGTGTTAACTAACCTTATTGTGGTAACAATTTCACAATACATACGTTTATCAAATCATCATGTTGTATATCTTAAACTTACACAATGTTACATGTCAATTATGTCTCAATAAAGCTGGAAAAAAAATCTTCGCTATCATTAACATCATCTAATCAATCGCTAAATCCTCAGAGATGTTATCCAATACAATTTCACTTCTCCATCTCCATCAATGGAGTCTAAACCCCAAACATCTCACCTGTGCCATTTCAATAGCTTCTATCTGACTCTTTTATCCTTCATTCCACCATCTCAACTATCTTTCTAAAATACTGAGTCTCCAATGGTTCTTCCTTTACAGGGTCAATCCAAACCCTTAAGTTAGTGTATAAAATCCTTTATAATCTGACTTCACACACACACATACAGATTACTTAGACATGGTAGGGGCAAGTATCTCCATGAATGAACCTTAATTAAGCAAGTGAGAAATCCTATGAGAAATTATGGGTTAATGTTTTACACTTAACATTTTAAACATGCTATTTTTCATTAATTATCCTAGCACGAAAGCCAATATCATATTTAACTGAAACGACAAGAGTAATCTTTAGAATCTATAATTTAAAGCCCAAAATGCAAAAAATTTCATATAACAATTGACATTATTCTAAACAACATTAAATTTACAGTATTTCCATTGCTTGGTGTAGTGGGTTGAATATGTCTCCCCAAAATGCACATCCCCCTGGAACCTCAGAATGTGACCTTATTTGGAAATAGGATATCTGCAGATGTAATCTGTTAAAATGAGGTCATACTGGATTAGAGTAGGCCCTAAATCTAATGACTGGTGTCCTTATAAGAAAACGAAAGACACACAGAGACACAGAGGGAAGAAGGCTGTGTGACAAGAAGGCAGAGATTGGAGGGATACAGCTACAAGTCGAGGAATGCCAGGGATTGCAGGGAGCCACCAGAAGCTAGGAAGAGTCAAGGAAGGATTCTTCCCTGGAGTCTTCAGAGGGAGCATGGCCCTGCTGACACCTTGACCTCAGACTTCTAGCTACCAGAATTGTGAGAGAATACACTTCTGTTGTTTTAAGCTCTCCAGTTTGTGGCACTTTGTTATGGCAGCATTAGGGAACCAATGCACTTGGCTAATGCAGTAAACTGATACAGTGAGTCTTTCAGGATCTGTAATCTGCCAGGCCACTAAGCTTCTTCTCCAGAGCTGCACAAGCCCACGCTGGGGCAAGGTAGAGTGGAACACAAGCATGCAGCATTGGCTATTGTGATGGGCCAAACCATGACCACACATAGGTAGCTGTGCTGAGATGCAGGAAGCATTTTTGGATAGAACATGTCAAATAAATAAACAACCAAGACCAACTAAGGGGGTATAATCACAGATGAAGTTGCTGTTAAGGTTGTCCTGGAAAATCAAAGTTCTAGGATCATATTTACATTGATTCCGTACAATTATTGCACATGGTTGGGTTTTCTCTATTTATTTCTTCCATTTAAACAGTAGCTCTGAAATTTTCACTATGCTGTAATCACTCAGAAAAATGTAAATTTAAACTTGGCAAATACTATTTCCTTTGGTAAAAATATTGTGTACCATTTTTCTGAAATAGTATGACATGCACTATTGAACTGCTAGGATCTCTTGTTCTCCTCTGAAAGGACTTTATTTTTTCCCTTTGAAACATTAAGAGATTGGTTTTTGGCATAATTACCCCAGCCCAAATTGTTCTGAGACATCAATTTTCTTAGATAATAAACAGTGAACTATTTCTTTTACTTTTCAAAACGAAGTAAACATGTCTATAATTTTTTTTTGAAGCTCTTTAGAAAGAATTCTTAAAATGCTTTGTATGTAATAAACAAACTTGGGGAAAAAAAGGGAAAAACTCACATTTGGAAACCAGTGTCGACCAATCATTAATTCACTATCCCCTCTTTATGTTTGAAAGATTATCTGGATATCTCTGGAAGTTTTTGATGACAGCCTATAATGTTAGAGAACAAATAGTCCAACATATTTTTGACATACCACATAGCTTCCTTCATGTTACATCTTTGGGCCTCTTACACAAGTTCTGAAAAAACTGGCAATCTATACGTAGATGCAGAGACTGTGTTGTCAAAGTGTCAGTATTGGGGGCATTTCAGAGTTTTCACCTTCTCACACTTATTAATAAATCTTAGAATTTTGCACAAGTGAGTACTTAGCTCTTCTCTAAAACTTCGCCATCATATTTAATTTTCTACTCATGTTTAGTGGCAAAATCATGTGTGTGTATGTGTGTGGGGGTGTAAAATAACTCTATATTCTTTAGTCAGTTGTCTCATTATGCCTAATAAAATTCAAGAATATTTCTTTAATTAAGATAGCCTTTCCTTTCCCGATTATTTACACAAATTGATGACTTTTTTTCATTCTGCTACTAAGTTGCCTCATCCTGTTTTGTTGAATAAGCTGAAGAAACATACATCTCGCTTATAAGGTAACGCAGCATCATAGTTTTGTTTCTAATTCCAATTATTTCATTTGGAATTTGTGCGTTCTTGTACTAACCAAGTTGTGACTGTATAAACCAAAATAATTATTCTCTTTTATATTTTAGTTTTCTTTCCAACAACTCCAAAAACCTGCCTTTATTCACCACTGAATATTTATTATGTCTCTTTTGCAGTAAACACTGTTTTCCAACAAACTTTCAACTCTGATTTTATTTTTATATATTTTATATATTTTCATATATTCATATTTTTACATGGATTTTTTTATTTTTGTAAATATGCTTTGAGTCAAAAATGACAATTTTTCAACAGTTGCACCACAAAATCAGCACTCACACTCAAACTGTAATGATTTTAAATGCAGTTTACTTCTGAGTTTTTAAAACTCCTCTCCCCTCTTCAATTGGAAATTTTTTATGTTGTACATAATTCTCCTCTATGACTAAATTTTTATAGGTAAAATAATTAGCATAAATAATAGAATATTACTCTTATTTTCAATGACATGGTTTGAAAGTGCATTTTGAAAGTACATTATTTTTCATCTACCTAGATGAAAAATTACTGTATACTAAACAATTATTAATGATAAAATACTTGGTACCATAAGTGACATGACTGTTTGCCAAAATCGGCAGACTCTGACATCTTTGTGAAAAATAACACTGAATTTTGTTTTGATGTTACTATCAAATAATCATAGTTACTGAGAAAGGAACTGCAAATGCTCATGTCTGAACCACCAAACAGAGAAGAAGAGTGAGAAATACAGGTACCAACTGGAAGAGAGCTGCTTTGTGTAGACAGGCAGAACCTCAGCTGGTAAAGAGGATGCTATTGAAATGTCAACAGTTGAGTTATACTAAAGTGATTTTCTTTGTTCATTTTCCATCTTGATAAGAATTTTTAAAAAATGCTGTTGTAGAAAAAGTAGCCCAATGACCTATCAGATAATTTATGGAACAAAGTATTTTGCAAGTTCCCTCATGTTTCTAGCAATTTTACCTTTTTTGCTGGCCCCCACCACACCAGCATCGCTGAGTCAGTAAGGCCCAAGTCCACTTTGTCGGCCTTTTTCTTCCACCATTCCACTCCACGAATTGTAAATTTTTCTTAGTTCCCTGAAGAAGCCATACTCTTTCTAAACTCTAAACCGTTGCACATTCAGTTCTCTCTGCCTGGTGTGCCTTTCTCCACCTGACAAATTTCAATTTATCTTTTAAGACCCAGTTCAGATGTCTCCACATTTGCAAAGTCTTCTCTGCCTTCCCAAGGTTAGTTACTAGCTCCTCTAAGTGCCTCCAATGCCTTGTTCTCCTTCTATTATAGCACATGGTTGTACTGTAATTTACTTTTCCTACAAGTCTACTACCCTCACTAGCCAGTGGAATCCTCAAGGGCAAGAACCATGTTTTTATTTCTAACATCAACAGGGTGGAGGTTTGATATATGTATACGAATGAGTAGAAATGAATACTAACTATATGCAGCTGATAGAATGTGGGAGCTGGAGGTCTGGGCTTAAGTTCCATGGCACTCAGAAGCCCCAGGGGAGAGGAGGATGAGGGAAGGACATTCACTAAGACTAGCAGGGTATTTTCAAATTATCCTTTCCCAGGTTACCTGTGCAAATGCTAGCCACCTTTTAGTCAACAATATCTACAATTATCAGAACACTTTTTCAAATTCTTAATGTATTGTAATTTTAGTTGAATCTATAATAAAATACTCAGAATAAAATGTGCTGAAAAAATTATTTCTATGAACCCCTTAGAAAGTTGCCCAACTCTCTTTAGAATGCTAATAATCTCACCTTAAGGTTGAGAGTGGATTATATGTGATAATTTCCTGACATTTTATTTTAACAATGCGCTGTTAAAGAGGCATTCACAAATATACAGGCAGCTCATGGCACAAATTCAGTTTGATTTGTGACTAGTTCTGCCCTTAGGTAGAGTGTGTCTAACCTACAATACAGTGTCATTTCCTCTTTTCTGGAAGACAAGCACTGTGTGCCCCCCACCAGGCACCCACGCCTACTCCACGAGGGCAGAAACAGCAGAACGCCACAGGATCAGGATGTTTTGAGCTGAGTTAAGGAAGGGGATTTATGGGAAAACCAAGTGGAAACGTTGTTTACGTTTTTTTTAACTGAATCTTTAAAAAGAATAAATTAAGAATCTCAAAACCAACATCAGATGTTGTGTGATGACTTTGACACAACAAATAACCTCTTAAAACAAAATATTTTGAAATCTAGTTCCTCCTTCGCTCACCCGCTGCTGCCATGGTTCAAGGGGCCAGGGCTTCCACTGTGACGGTTCCTAACAGCCAAAAGCAAGAGGGAGAAAAAAGCTTTGGTCCTACTAGTGTCCCCAGTAGTAATGAAGAAACAGCAAACTGCTAATGTTACCTGATAAGCAGAGGAGAAATGTATGTTTTAGTATCAGAATCATTTCAATTTTCCTTTATTAGGAAATAACCAATTTAGAATATTAGTTCACTGATTTAAAATCAAAACAAGACCCATGTTATTTTTTATGAAGGATAATAGAGAAAATTTCCCAGTGAACAAGTCACATTTTACTAGCCTCATCTTAAGGAGTCTTCCTCTGCATACTACAGGTGCTCGATATATAATTATTGAATGAATTATATTATATATTATTAAATATATAAATTATATTAAATATTATTATTATGTATATTGAGTTTCCTTTTTATTCGCATAGAAAAATAAAACACTGGAAGTGTTTTTCTTTTCTTTTTTCAAGCAGTGTCTGTCCTTGTCCTCCTTTCTCTCCAAAGTCTTTCACTAAAGTAAAGGCCTGTGCCATGAAATCTGGAATCTTGATGTTCACTTACCACATCTAATCCTGGATTCCTAACACGGCTCCTAAGCCTTTCTAACACCCCACGCCTGTCGTTCAGTTTTAAATAGGAATATCTGAACTATCTCAAAGGTACTGGAACATTCAGATGAGGAGGCAAAAACTCCCAGGTCCAGGTTCCTAAGAGGCCAATGAAACTACAAATATGGGCCCAAATATGACATTTCTGAAGGTGGGCCAGATTCCAGAGCTATAAGCAGCAGTCACCAAGTACAGAAAGGGATAGGCTACCTTGAGAGGGGCCAAATAGAAGCTATGAGTATGTGCACAAAGCTTAGTAGGGATAATGCTGCTAAGAATCGTCAGCATTGCTTGATTTATGGTTTGGAGGAAATTTTGTTCTTCTTAATCTGGAACTAGTTGTTGTTCTCAATACCAGGAGATCTGAAGGGGGAAAAGAAGAACAGTAAGATTCTGAGAAGAAACGCCCTGAATGATAAGATGGGAGAGCAGACAGTACCAGTTTGGAGCAGAATAAAGAATAACTTTGGATCTACTGGATAACCTGAATAAGGTACAAAACCGAGTGCTGCTGTCCATGACACTCCCTTTAGTAAGATGGCCAGAACCCAGCAAGGGTTCTCCAGCTTCCTAGTTCAGTGTGGGAGATCTGGGAGTTACGCTGGTATTTAGGGTGCAGCTTGGGGACCATTCCTGTCCACAAGGAAAAGTAATGTCTGTGGTTAGGGTTTGGCAACTCTTCCTGCCATCCTGTCCCTGTGTATGAGACAAAATAGCAATTGTCCTACAAACTACTACAGAAGCTATAAATTCATACCTAAGTACATCCTGCAAAGACCCAAACCAAAGCTTGCTTTATCAGAGCTTAGAGTTAGATGGCCTCCAGCTACCTTAAAACACAGCCATATGCTCCCTGATAATACAGGTCCTATTATGCAAGACTCCTCCCTGATCCCAGAGGAGACCAAACAACATGCTATTGCTTGCTGTTGCTTCCTATCCACGTTTTAAAATAACAGAATAAAAAGAAAAAATCCAGCCACAATTGGCTCCAGTTGGTGTGAATAATGAGATGTGGTTGTCAGATTCCTGGAAAGCCGCCAGCACGGTCATTAGCTGGCCAGATACTGGGCCCACTTATAAAGAGGATAAGGAATACAACTTTAAATGAGGTCAATTTTAAGGAGACTTTAAATTTGGCATTTGGGTGTGGGATGAAACAATCTATAAATTAAAATCCTCCTTGCATTAAGTGCTCTCCATAAGAAAGAGGATAGATTGGGAAGAGATGAAGCTTCCTCAATTTTGGAAATCAAGCTTTGCCCAATTAAAATCTGGTCTTTTTTTGAAGTCTATGATGGAAGAATCCTAACTTTGACAAGTTGGCAGTAATTCTTGTGATCTATTTTACTGGGATATATATTGTCACTGCAAAAATAAAACATACTACAAAACTGGAGAGCAGACCCTGCCTGTGATCATTAGACAGACTGGACCAAGTGCCTCAAGCCTTTGATGCCCCTGACATATTATTTTCTGGATGGTGTCCAGCAACCCAATGCAGAATAGCTTTTTCTCTACTGTATCCAGATGGCAAATGGAAGAGATCAAATTCAACAGTTTCAGGGCTAACCTTAATGGATGTGAAAGGCTGGCTTCTCTACTAGCTTTTCAGGGATCTACAATACAAAAAAGGCCTTTGAACAAAGAGACAAATAATTGGCTTTTTTTCCCTCTCTCTTCAAAACTAAACCATGGATGTGGTAATCTGGTTCAAATCCATCTTCTGGTTGAAAAGAACAGACAAATATCTATCTGATCACTTCTAATCACTGACATTCTCATCACACTTTCTGTGAAGTTCAGGTGGGTGTTGCTCTTAGTATTCTGGACAGCTTTTTTTTCACCCTTCAAGCAAATATTTTCAATCTTCCTCTATTTCCTCCAAAACTTTAATAAAATATACATATTCCTAAATGTTTAAGCAGCATCATCTTCTAGTAAGATTCTTACACCCTCATTAGAGGCTGAATTTCAGAATCGGCTAGCATGAGCCTTACATGTTTGAGTTAACGTATAAGCATCCACTAGAGCATCACTATAAAGCCATTTGTACAGGAAGAAATATGGTATGAAGGTCTACCTTACTCTCCAGACGAGAGGTTTTACTTATTGAAGTACCAGAAATACCTCATTTTGAAACAATTTCACATAGAAGTTCTATGGTGTAGATCATAACACCAGCTTTGTAATTAGTAAGTGATAAAGGAGGCAACAATGAGGAGGAAGGCTCCGTATTTGAAAGAAGGGAATAAATTTACCTTCCGTGAATTAGTCAACACAGATGGTTGTTAATAGAAAGGTCAACTTAAAGTAGTTCTCAACCTGGGTTTAGGACTTGTGAAATCGTACACAAAGTTTTGAGAGTTTATGTACATAATTTTCTAGGTAAAAGGTCCACATATTAATCGAAGGAAATAGTGGCACCCCCCAAAAAGTATAAGAATGCTGAGGACAAGACTTAATAGAAACAAGATGAGGTACATTAACATATCTAAAGAAAGACTATGCCCCCTGGAGGAGTGGAAGCTTAGAAAAAGCAGCTCTATTGGGAAAACCTTGGCCATCTATTTAGAGAGCTGTCAAAGGGAAATGGTGCTGTGACAGAGGCCAGGAATATGAGGAGCAGGAACCCAAGGAGCAGTTATGTCCCATAATGGAGATGGAGCTTTGGGTTATCATAGCTTGATTACATAGCCAATGAGGTGATCCAATGAACTCCCCTTGCTGTCATTCCATTCCTATCAAGCTACCTTATTTTAATAATTTGGCTTCCCAATTAAGTTTACTTGCAAGTAGAGATTATGGTAAACAGTGAAGAAAAGTAACTGGTACTCCCGATCATTCTATCTTCATATATGATATGTGGTGTGCGTGTGCGTGTGTACATGCACTTGTCTGTGTGTGCATGTGCACAGATGTGTACAAATTGATCTATGAAACATTTTCCTCACTTGGCTTCCAGGATGTCATCTTCCACTTTTCCTCCTACCTATCTGGCTACTATCATCTTGGCTGGTTCTTCTCATCATTCTAATCTCTTAATGTTGGAATGCTCATGGGCTCAGTACTTGGACCTCTTCTCTTCTCTTTCTAAAAGCACTGCTTAGATGATCACACCCAATCTCATAGCTTTAAGCACAGTCTATACTGAAGCCTCACAAATTTATATCTCTATCTAGACCTCTCTCTTGGGCTTCGCTCTCATATATCTAACTGCCTACCTGACACCTCCACTTAGATGTTCACTAGGCATCTAAACTCCACATATCTAAAACTCAACTCCTGATCTTCCCCCCAAAGTCTTGTCCCTTCTGCAATCCTTACCATCTCAGTAAGTGGCAAATTCATTCTTGCAGTTGCTCTGACCAAAAACCTTGGACTCCATCTTGACTCTTTTCTTTCTTTCATCCTACATCTAATCCGTAAAAAAAAACAAAAAAAAATCTTGTTGGCTTTACATCCTTTAAAATAAATATCCAGAATCTGATCATATCTCATGACACCATCTTGACTACTCATCCTCATCCAAGCCACTATCATTTCTTGCTCAGATCTTGTACAAGCATCCTACCTGGTCTCCTGGCTTCTATTCTTGCTCCTCTATTCTATTTTTAACATAACAGACAGAGTGAGGCTTTAAAACATATGTCAGATCATGTCATTCCTCCAAGCAAAGCCTTCCAATTGCTTTCCAACTCAATCTGTGTAAAGGACAAAATCTTTACAATTGCTTCTAAGGTTCTACACAATTGACTTCCCCACTTCCACCCTATTAGCCATCTGACTTCATGTCCTACTACTATAATGGGCAGCGTAATGCAAAACCAACCCAAGGTTAGCACCTTGGCTCCTTTCCCTTTTTAGCTATGTGCATTTTGTCGCTCATGTGACAAGTTACTTAACGTCTGTTTTACAGATCCTCACCTGTAAAATGGGGCTAATAATAGCACCGCTTTATAAAGTTGTAATAAGAATTAAATGAGTTAATATTTTCAAAGTATTTAGAAAAGCATCTAAGATAAGATACTTACTATATAGTAAGTACTATATAGTATCTGTTAAATAAAGAAAACGCTCACTCTTCTTCAGCCATACTGGCCTCTTTGCTGGGCTTCATAGATGGCACATTAGCCTCCACCTCATGGCGTTTCCTCTGCCTGGTGTGCTCTTCCTTCAGCTGTCCACCTTGACCATGTTCTCATGACCTTCAGGTCTTTCCTCAAATGTTACCTTCTTGGAGGCCTTCACTGACCACCCAACCTAAAACTGCAATACCCCATGGCAGTCATCATCTCCCGTCCCTGCTTTATTTTTCTCACCATATCATTTATTATCATCTAACATACTATATATTTTAATAACTTGTTTATTATTTATCTCTCCCTCTGGAATGTAAGACTTTGTGTTCTTCATTGGTCTATCTCTAACACCTAGCACATAGTAAGTGCTCAATATTGAATACATCGATACATGTAAAATATTCACGACTTTATTACTCCCATGACTTAGAGATGAGGACAGAGTTCACCAGGTGACATATCCAAATAATACTCCAATGAACAGAAATTTTTAATAGTTCAGGAGACACTGCGTACAAATGGTCCAAAATGTCTTACAAGACTACATAAACGAGAGAAGAGTAGATGTTTACATTACTCTTATTCAGCACTTTGTTGTATTCTTCCCACCTCTTAAATACTTTCCTAAATTGATTAAAGGCTTAGAAAGCTGGCTCTCTTTCTACCCTAACTTCTGTTATCCAAGAGAGTTCAATTATCAGGTAGATTATCCATCCAATACTCTACCATTCAATACATTTGCATGATCTCTTAAACCCCAACCATCTATTCCCACAGTCATATCCTGGACCTTGTCATCACCCAGAATGCCTCTGGTTTTGAAACCATAAACAGCAATATTCTACTCAGTCTGCAACCTTCCACCTTTCAACTCTTTCATGCTTTTATTCCCACTATACCTGCTCTCCAAGCTCATTTAGAAATCAGAGCCTCTGATTTTTCCATATTTTCCGTAGCAGTCCCTATCTGTCCTCTCTTCTTCCCTACCCAGCCAGGTCCAAGGTCAATCACTCAGACTATGCTCTCATTAGCAACCCCACCTCCACTTGCCATTACGTCCCAACAGCCATGCAAAAACTCTAATCCTGGATACGGGCTAGAGAGCTCATTCTTCACTTATATACCACTGTAGCTCAGCACTTTTGGTGAAAAATCTTAAAACAATGCAGAATCTACCCACAAATCTAAGTTATAGTTTCTAATCTTAGTTAGGTTCTCAATTCTCAACACTGCTTATTGAACCCTTTTTTAAAAGTTATATGGTGCTCACAATGTGCCTGGTACTGTTCTAGACACTGATAAATATTAATTCATTCAACGGTTACAGTAATCCCCTGAGGTAGACACTATTATTGTCTCTATTTTATAGATGAAGAAATTAAGGCACAGAAAATTTAAGTGACTTGCCATGGACATACTGCTAGTTAGTGGTAGAGCTTACTAACTCTAAACCCTGGCAGACTGGCTACAGAAATCAAGCTTTTAACTTTTTTTGTGTGTGTGTGAGGAAGATCAGCCCCGAGCTAACATCCATGCCAATCCTCCTCTTTTTGCTGAGGAAGACCGGCCCTGGGCTAACATCTGTGCCCATCTTCCTCCACTTTTATATGGGGCGCCACCACAGCATAGCCTGACAAGCAGTGCATGGGTGCGCGCCCGGGATCTGAACCCGGGTTGCCAGCAGCGGAGCACGTGCACTTAACCGCTACGCCACAGGCCGGCCCTCAAGCTTTTAACATTTACATTTTTTTTGGTGAGGAGATCAGCCCTGTGCTAACATCTGCCAATCCTCCTCTTTTTTTTTGCTGAGGAAGACTGGCCCTAGGCTAACATCCGTGCCCATTAACTTTTAACTTTTAACTCATCTTATAGGTGAAGAAAATCAGGTGCAGAGGTTTAGGAACTTGCCCAAGGACATCCAGTTATTGAGTGGAAGAACTTGGATTTGAACCCCTGTAGTCTGACTTTAGAGCCCATATACTAAACCACTAATCTACCCCATCTCCTAAAGACTTAAGCCCCGAGAGAATTATAGCCATCAAGTTTTGGAATTCCTGGATTTCCCATCCCGTTCCTAGGCCCACAGGCGTCTATACCTCTTTCTCCCACTCTCAGAGTTGATCTTTCTCTCCCAGTGTTCAGTCATTCACACTGGATTGCATTTCTTCCATTTCTTTCCATCTTTTTCCTGTATCTTCAACTACTCTATCTTTACTGGATCCTACAATCATGCTCAAGTCTCTTCCATCCTAAAAGACTCTAGTTTCAAAAAATTTCCTTGGTCAGGCAATTCTTTATAGCTTCTTTCACTCTCTCTGACACTTTCTTTTCACTCAGGTCCTCAAAAGAGCAATCCTCACTTCCTTACCTTTCATCTCACTGTAATTATTCTTCCACAGCAATAACTCTTCTAAAGCTGTTTTTGCTAATATCATTAATGATATACCAACTATAAACTCTAATGGATAATTTTAGTTTTGATCATGCTATACCACTATCTTGCTCTTCATTTCTTCTTTGAAATTATCTACCCCATGGGAATCCTTAAATCCATACTGGAATGAATCTTCTCCCATCTCTATCTCTTTTTTTTGGATTCTTCAACTCTGGTCCCTCTCCCAGAGTTTGAGCCTACTGAGGGTTAAAAACCTCTGATTTTTAAAAATTATTTTTTCCCACTTTACATGATTTTTTATGATCTCTCCATATTAAACACAAATTTAAGTGCTATTCAGCTGACAGTAATCCCATCAGTGGTCATGGATTTGTTACTCCTTTTGGAAGAACTCCTCTCTCTCCCCATCCCTTCCAACATGTGGTCCAAATGGAAGCTGGATGACCCAATTGCCACATGGTTAGTGTAAAGGTGGGCATTTGACTTTCAAGAAGGTATCATGGAAGCCTGACCAAAAAGTCTGCTATTTAGACAGAAAAATAAGATGAGAGGATAAGCTGTGTCTCTATTTGAGTCATAGATACGTTAATATATTCCCAATGAAAATTAAGGACACATGGTCTGCTAAAGAATTTCTGTTCCATTTTAGAATTTGAAAAACAATGTGGGAGATGTCATATGGATGCTGAAATGTTGGAATTTCCAAGACAGTTTAAAGATTTATGGGTACAACTGGTCCTTGATTTAACAAGATGTCTGGTCACTATAGTCCAAGACTTATCAGGAAGATGCTGCAATCAAACCTCTTCTAACAGAGATGACATTCTGTGATAGTTCTATGATTATGCTAGTTGATTTCAGGTTTTATTAAATATGTAAATGATAAATTGGTAAGCAACTATAACAAGAAAACTTTCCATACCAACTACTAAAATGCCACTAGCCACTTTAAAAGAAGAAAAGATAAGTTCTTTGTAACGTAGATATAAATTCTGCTTAAATCACACTACTCCACACTTATCATGGTGCAATGAAAAATGCAATAGCATTAGATTGGAAGCTTACAAATGGCCTTACTGTCTACATAGTGTAACAGTGTGGCGAGACTTGAGGCTGCTTTCTATATCTATGCAGAACATACCAAGATCTGTACAGCAAAGGTGCTAGGCATGGTTTCACAGGTTGCTTTAAAGGGACTTAAAATGAAAAATTAAGAAAAATGGCAATGTTGATACAATAAATGAGCTTTTTATTTCCTTCATGAGTTGAAGCAAGCATACTCTTGATTCTAATAGCAAAAAACATGTCAGTTGTTATATAGATAATACAACACATTTACTGAACCAGACAATCTCTTGAGACAAAACTACCCTCAAAATAAAATCTTCTCATCTTAATCCTGACTATGTCTACACTTTGCTTTACACAGAGGTAACAAGCTTTAGTATAATATACAGAAGTATAATTAGTTATACCTGTGAAAAATAAAATTTGGACTAGAGTGGCAATAAAAGTTAGTTAACAGCAACAAGTTGGAAATTCACAACCTACTTGGAAAATCACTGAAATAAAATCAGGATTATCTTCCAATCACTTATAAACATCTGGATACTTAGGGCAATGATAAGATCACTTATTAACTGCAGCCAACAGTGAACATCTTCTGTAATTAAATACATAAAAATATATACAAAAATGTATTGTTTAAATTCAACAATATGCTAAATGCCAATAGTATGCACTTTCTCATGTCTTATCTCACTGGTTTTATTTTTCACTGAATTCATTCACTCAATAAATACTTATTGAGCTCTTTCTGTTATAGGAATTATTATGCCAAAGATTGAAATAATAACTCATTTTCTCACATATACAGTTATCATGGCCAAGGCTCAACAGAAAGAATCTTTCCTGCCCCGTCTTTCCCAAATGGGGGTGGCCTCCAGGAACATACTCCTGGTGAGGTTTGTCTGCTGAGTGGCAGCCTAAAGCTGCATCTGTGAAACAAGGCATTTATTATAAACTGTTTCCTGCTGGAGTATTCACAAAAGATCTAAATAAAAAAGAGCATGCTCTCCATCTGTCCTAAAGCAAATGCCTATAAACAGAGACAAAATATAAGGAAGGATGTGTTCATTTCTATTAGAAAGGTACAAAGTCCTATAAAATTTCAAAATGGGAGCAATCACTTCCAGCTTCAGAACAAAGTTTTCTGGAACCTATAGATGAGTTTTATTGTTGTTGCTGTTTGTTTTTTGTTTCCTTTTTAAAGAATGGTGAAATACAGACAAGAATGGGAAGAAAGGCCTTTCCAAGAAGAGGTAGTGGATTTAACAAAGAAGTAAAAGGGAATAGCTCTGAGCAAACTTGGAAATTCTATGAACTCCAGGCAAGGATCCATGTAAGACAGCAATGGCCTAGAGAATCTTTTGGATCTGGACTGTGGAAAGTCTTGAATGTGGGTCTATAAGGAGTCTAAACTTTATGAGAAGCCCCCAAAGGTTTCTGAGCAAGAGAACAACATAATTAGAGAGCTGCTTTTGGAAGATTAATCTAGTCAGACTGATTTTTTGGGGGAGAGGGAGAGGAAGGATAGTGTGGAGATGGGGGAAATCAAAGGATTATTAAGATTGATAAGGGTAGAGGAGAGAAAGGTTGCTGGTTGGAAATATGTATTATTGAAGAAATAATCATCATTAAGCATGGAGGATCCCTAGGTGCTGTGCACAAGGGACTTCATATATATGGCAGGATCTCAAATCCACATAAAATTCCTACATTGTGAGTATTATTATTAATACTTTGCAGATGAGAAAACTGAGGTTAAATGAGGTCAAATAACTTGCCTGGCATCACATAGTTAGTATGGGGTGGAGCCAGGCCTTACTGATCCAAATAGTCATACATTTTCTGCTTTACCACACTTCCTCTTAGTGAAGAGCCAATCAACTTTAAGATGACAAGTATAATGTTGGTGTGACTGTTTATCCTCTAGATACTTGCTTTTCTAGGTTACTGAGTTTCATAGCTTGGTGGCATGGGGGTGGCTGGAATGTTGCCAGCCATTGGAGAAGCCAAAGTTGCCTGCAGAGAGGATTTTCCTTCACAACCAAGATGGCCAGGTAACTAGTATCCACGGAGGGCTAACCTGGCTCTCTCCCCAGAACTGGCAGGGGCTCTACATAGTCTGGTCCTTAACATCTCCCTTGGGACTCCGCCTTCATCCTGCACACTTACCCCCAGCCCAAGAGACCTCTTCTCTCTTCCAGCAAATTTATGAACTGGCTGCTTAGAACATTCTCCCCATGGAGGACAGGAATCCAAATCAGGGATTTGAGTAAACAGCTCCATTTCCCTTCACCATTATATTCTCCTGCTTCCCAAAAGGGGCCCAAAGTAACACGGAGAATAAAGAGTAGGGCTGAATGAATATAAAGTAGAATGGTCCATGAAAGTCTCTGTTCACGGGGAGTATAAGGAAAAGTCCATGAGGAGCCCTTTGCTTGGTACATAAAATAAACTCTGTTCGACATTGCTAATCTTAAAGCCTCAAAAGCATCCTAATTAATGTACTAATGGGTAATAATTCACTTTAATTGAATTAATGAATTATAGAACCCTTGAAGAACTCCTTGGAATGAGAATCCTTTAGAATAAAATTCTTACTTATCCCTTGCAGAAATGGCACATAATACCAATTACTTTCATCTCGCCCATCTTCCCACTTTGCACCTCTGCTATTTCTTGAAGAAAGTATTCTAGCCATAAATCCCAACTATACCCTAGATAGTGGTCCCCTGGTCATCCATCAGCTTCAGCACTCACCACCTCCCCTCTGCCTGCAGGGCTGTGCACAGGCTGACCTTTTAGCTGTAGACTGTGTATAAACAGAACTTCCTACATGCACCTTGGGACTCATGTGTTAAAAGCCCTTATTTTACACGGGGTAATCCTAGTGGCAGTAGCCAAATAGAGACATGGAGATAAATTTACAAGACAGCTTTGCTCCTTTCTCATAATTCATTGACCCAAACAAGACTGTAGGAACAGCAACGACAAAGGATGATTTATAATTTCTACTCTGCATGTTCACCATGGCAAGATATATAAGTGGCTTTTATGGAACAGATTTAAAAGTTGCAAGGCAGTTATCAGCATATTAACATGGGTAATTTGTTTCAGAATTTAACGTCATTTTATTATAGTTAGTGCACAGTCTGGAATCAGGCTACCTGGGTTTTCATCTTGGTACCAACGCTTGCTAGCTATGTGACTTTGGGTGGGTGAGTGATTTAACCTCTCAGTATCCTCATCTATAAAATGGGGCTAATATTAGCACTGACCTCACTGGGTTGTGAGGATTGCATGAGCTAATGCATGTCAAGTGCTTAAACCCATGCTTGGTACATGGTTAAGTATCCAATAAATGTGTACTAGTACCACCTCTCCCCTGTCATCATCATGTTTAGTAATAACTGAAATTACCACAGTCCTATCAGACCAGTACCCCAAAAGGAATTACACATTAAACCAATTTTAGTACAAATAAGGAAATAATATCCACTGAACTAAAACTTTAAAGAATACTGATATTTACTTAGATTTAGCATCACTACAAAACTGGAAAAAAATGTGAAGACAATGAAAATTTAATCAGTGAGTAAAAATTTTATACAGCTAAGTAGTGAAACTTTGCATGTTGTACTCAAGATTAAATGAGAATATATGAAGCATTTTGGAAATTACTAAGTGCTATATTAGAACAGGATATTCTTATTAATGAAAGTAATAGATTTCATTTGATAATGTTTTACAAGGTGAGATTTGTTATTTTATTTTACACTTTCAAATACCTTGATGAAAAGTCTACAATTATCATCCTAAGAACCTGGGATAGGAAGCAACATAACCAAGGTCATTCAGGGCTGCACCCACAGTGGAGTTAGTTGCCTGGCACTATAATGAGTCACAGCCAGAACATCAGGACAGGAATGCAAAGAAGAAACTAACATCTCTGCATGCTGGTTGCTGTCCCAGTCTAGGGGGCAAGGGATGAAGAAGCAGAAGCTGTGAGAATCCCCATGGGTTAGAAATCAGGGTGGCTCAACTCTGCTTTTTAGGTGACAAAGAGGCAGTTCCTTAGCCAACCTGAAGTAAGTTCAATAGATACAAAGAAGACTGTGTGACAAGAAACAAAGACAGACATAGAGGAATTTTGATAAATGATCAGAGGACCAATAGAACTCAGAAGAGGGGTGGTGCAAAGACATAGATATGACCTTGCTTTGCTCAGTAAACAGGGAAGTTAAGAAAAAGTGTTAACCTCCAACAGCGAATAAAAGATAGGGTATTGCTAAGAAATGATATAGAGAGAAAACTGTAAATGCCTGAGCAGAGTTAAATTAAGTCAAGCTGGAGTCAGTGTATCACTTCTGTGCCTATAAATTCTCTCTCTACATCTGGTGTCTCAACCTGGCAAAGCACCGTCTACTCTAAATGAGTAAATGTCTCCTGTGGAAATTCAAGAAAAAGCCTTAGGCCTCATGTTGCAGTCTCTAGAAGAGAAATTCCTGAACCCTGATTGGGTGATGATAGAATAGAATCAAGAGCAGAACTAGAGTAAATGTTCTTTGTGAAGAGGCGAGAGGCCAGGTGAGTTATAATAGTACTGAGAGTGAATCCATAGCACCATCTTTGTGCACAAAGACCAGCAGATTATGCAGAAATAAGCTGTGTTAGCAAGGAAGGAAGGAAGGGGGGAAGGAAGGAAGGAAAGAAAAACTGATACTTGAGATACTAGCAGTATCTCAAGTATTGGTGTTGCTTAAGACAAATAGAACAAATGTTGCATTTTATTGATAAAATACATACATATCAAAGTAAATACTCACAAACTACTCATTTACAGGGCAGCTCCTTAAAAATCATCCATCATACCTGGTCTAAGCCAACAAACTCACTTGGATATTTAAGGAAGCTAAAGTACTTTTCAAACTTCATCTTAAGAAATCCAAGACTGTGTGGCACCATCTCAGGGGTCCCTGGTTGTGTGTGGAGGGAGGGTGGTGGGCAGGGGGAGGGGGCCAAGTAAGTAGGGCTGTAATTCCTCTTCTACTCCTAAACTCAGAAAAGCTCTGCTTTTGTCTGTTTTATCTAACAGGGATTCATATAAGACTTTATTTGATAAGAGACTACTATTGATCAAGTGGGAAAAGCACAGTTAAGGCTGAGTTTGAATCCTGGTACGGCCATTGACTAGCTCTATGTCTTGGGAAAGTTACTTAATCTCTCAGAGCCTTAGTTTCCTCTTTATAAAATGGGCAGAATAATACTTACAGGATTGTTGTGAGAAATAAATAAGATAAAGTACGTACAGCACATCATAGTGCAAGGCCTTAGCACATAGCAGGCACTAGCTAAATGTTAGTTCTTTTTCTGAAAGACAGGGATGTCTATGTATATAGGCTTAAATACATATATTTGTGTATGCCTCTGCAGACAGTTCTACAACCTGCAGGCATGCAACAGATATACTGAGAAAGGACCTGGGGTCAGCAGCCTTACTCCCTTTAGCATTTCCTGGCTGTGGCTGCCATAATAGTTGCTAGCATAAATCCTCAGCATTTATCTACTGTTCCTCCTCTATATTTTCAGCAGTTACCATCAGGAGTTTTCAGTAGCTACTCAAAGGTATTTTTAAAAATTGAAATATTCGTTCTAATAAGCTAAATCAGTTCACAAGGAAAACCAATCTAAAGAGCATTTTAAACAAACATACTCATTGACTGATTGAGATTAAAAGGGGCTGTAGGGTGGATCCACACAACACCCTTATTTACCATTTAAGAAAAGCATAGAGAGATAAAGTAGTCTGATCAAACTGGCAGAGTTATCATCCAGCAAAACTCCTAGATGGCTATAGCAGCTCCTGATAGCTCTCCATGCTGATGAGCTCAGGTTGCAAGCTGGATGAACGATACATGGCAGAGAAAAGCTAAGGGAAAAGTCACTGAGAACACTACCCCATTTTAATGTCATTAAGATCACAGAAACCTAAAATAACAAATACTAATTGCAAAATATGGAAATGAAATCCCGTATTTTACCATCCTAATTCCACCATTAATTACCTTTGTGACATTAGGCAAGTTACTTAGTCTACTTCCTCATGATTTAAAATAAGGTGCTAACACCTGCCTTAAATATTGTTATGAACAATATCTCTTCTGTGGTATTCTTGCAAAAATCCATAACCTCACTCTAATCAGGAGAAAACATCAGAAAAACACAATTTGGGAGACATTCTGCAAAATAATTGACTGATTCTCTTCAAAAGTGCGAATGTCATGAAAGACTGAGGAAGTGCCATAGATTGGACGTGACATGACAACTAAATGCAATACGGGATCCTGGATTTGATCCTTGACCAGGAAGAGACTAGTGGAAAAACTGGTGAAATTTGAAATAGGTCTGTAGCTAGTACTGTACCAAGTTAATTTCTTGGCTTTGATCATTGTGTTAAGTAAGAGGACACTCAGTGAAGGGTATACAGGAATATTCTGCACTAATTTTGCAATGTTGTAAACCTAAAATTACTTTAAAATAAAAAATTTGAAAAAGAGAGAGCAATTTTTAAAAAGTCTTGTTGTGAGAACTAAATACAAGATCAAAAATTTAATACATTGCCTATTGTTTTGCAGGCATGATTTCTTCATTTAATACCTATACTTAGTAGGAATGGTATGTTAGCACTGGCCACACCCAGGTGGGGATAGCTAATAATGAAGTGTGTTGTTCAACTGTGATAAAATGTGGATATTTTATACTTCAACTGAATAATTACAAATATTCTTGCAAAAGTCTACTAGCCATCAGTATTTTACTCTTTGCAATCATAAACAATAAATTGCAATCATAAAACACTACAATCATAAGTTAGTGCTTAAAGAAGTATGGATTCTGCGTTTGGCCAATGACGACACACTTAAATTTACCTAATGCCATCAGCATTTAAACATAACATGTCAGATCTTCATTCCTCTGACTTTGTGACTACTCTCATCTTGCTAGACTTCAACAGTTTTCTATCAGGCAACACCTGGCAAAATAAACTGCTTTTGTATAATTTGTGGACATCTCATAATGATTATGGCTTGATACACTGTTATTCCTGTTTCCTGTTTTTATTTTAAACATGAGTCTGCATCTAGCCTTGAGGAGCAAAAGCCTCCCTTTGAGATAACAAAAGGTTCCCAATGCCAAGCTTAGTACCCAAGATTTTGCTTTTTTAAGAAAACATTAAAACAACGTAGGAATCAAAATACTCTAGCAGTCAGTTTCCAGCAAAGCACTGCCATGGCTCATCCCTTCTGCTTCTCACTTCAGGGAGTAAGTGAGCAGCCAAAACTAATAACAAGCAACTTAGCTATTTCTTAGTTTTTGATAGAATCATCCATATGATAAATATACATTTCTTTATATTATACTAAACTCTTGCAAAATAATTATTGTTTTCTACAAAGGTTATGAGATATCATAAAAATGTCTAATGCATCTGGTTTAAGAATCCAATTCTTCCTTCACATATGTCTGCACGTGTTCACAAAATATCTTTGACTTCAAAGGAAGCTCTTCAAGAGAAAAAGAAGATACATACAGGAAAAGTGGTCATAAATTTTTAGTAGTCCTTTTCTAAGGCCATTTTAATAACAGCACTCTGGAACACATATTTCTCTCAGGGACCTAAAATATCACAGATGATATTAATGACTATTCATTTATATGGAGATTTATGCTTTAAAACTTTATTCTGGATCTAAAAAGTGATATATCTTCAATTTAGAATATGTGAAAAATACAGAAAGCTTAAAGAAGAAAATTTAAATCACTTTTAATCCACTATTTAGGAAGAGCAAAGCAAAATAAAAAAAGTTACCAATGGTCATTTCCTTCCAGTCTTTTTTTCCTGTGCATATATTTACATAAATATTTATTTACAAACATAATATTGTAATTACACTATGAATGCAATTTTGTATCTTCTCTCAATTGGTCTTTCAAAAGACTGCATTAGCCTTTCAAGCCATCATTTTTAATGACTAAAAATTATATGCAGATTTATATTTTAAAAAAATGCTCTCACATTTGATTCTTAGTCTACCTAAAGCCCAATTAAAGGTTTGGGAACACTAATCTGTTCTGGAAATTCTACATCTTGAAACAATCTAGATCAATACTTGATTAAGATAACCATATTCATAAATGCCAAAGAAACAATAGCAGAGGTTTAAGAAATTTTTTCTTTAGCATTTATAATGATTTAGTGCCCTCAACTTCCATGGGCAATCGTTAGTGGGCTTAGTTTGTTTTTTTTTCTCTTTGATTCTCTATTTCTCATGACATCCTCAGTTCTTGAGTTTGGAATGAGAGGAAGTTTGTGTCTAAGGCTTAGTTACTTTGGTACCATAGGTTTTAATATGACACTATTTGTGATAAATATAGTAATCAACCAATTCTAGTTTTGCAGAATCAAACCCTCAAACTTAAAAGAGAGGAATATTTGATGGATTTATCTAATTTTGAACCAATTCTTACCTAACATTACTGACTGAAATTTAAAATAACATTTAAATAGCTGTTTTGACAAATAAGTTTCTGGTATAATATCCTTTGTACTTACAAGAATCTTGTGAGGACCATATCAATGAAGAAAACTTAAGGACAGAATGTTAAGTAATTTATGGGATGATCAGAAAAAAACGTTGAACTTAAATCTTGCTTTTCATAATCTCATTGCTTTACTTTGGCTTCATAATCATGGAGTCATAGATTTTCCAAAGCTTGAAGGAACATTAACGTGTCAATCAGTCCAAACCTTCTTCCACCCATTTTGCTAAAGAAAATAAACCCAGGGAGATTAAGTGACTTGTCACATCACACAGCCAGCAAGTGGCAGAAAAATCTCTTGACCTCTGGTTTTCTAACTTCCAGTCTAGTGCTCTTTCCAATACACCAGTTACCATACAAAATCCTCACACGCATTGTGACAAAGAATATGCAAGGACGCCAGGAAATCACCTAATAATCACAGAATCTCAAGTTTCTTCCTAGTTCCCAGAAGATCTCTCAAGAGATGTATGGCAAAGTGCCTAGCATTGAGATTGCACTTGGAAGACGTTTAGTAAATGTCTGAATGAGTGAAGTAAATGTCTGAATGAGTGAATATATATTTATATATAAATATATTTTTTTTTCTTTTGCCATGAGGGTAAAATTCCAAACATTGACGGGACAGGTTGAAGGCCATGTTGATGCTCTTGGCACGGCAGATTAATAGTAACAGCAGTGCTCCCAGGCGCAGGGCAGGACGAAGCACTTTGGCCGCTTCCTGTAATTCCTTCACACACCTGCTACATACCGGTCCACACTGGGGCATGAGGGGGAACCAGGGTGGAAGATGCACCGACACTTGCTCAAGTACCGCACTGCCAGAGCGAGGACGTCAAGAAGCTCCACCGATTTAAACCGCCCAGTTGCTAACAAGACCTCTAATTTCTCCGCTGGCCCCTCGGCTTGCTGTGAGGTAAACAGTAATGGGACTACGAGAAGGTGGGCAGTCCCAGAAAGACCAGCCCTCTGGTCTGTGATAACCTCACACAAGGCTTGGCTTCCGCGTTGCTCGGCAACAGCAGTAGGACGTCAATCCCCAGGAGCCAGGGAAAGGCGGACTGGGCCGGCGAGAGCGCGCTCCTCCCACCAGTGGCGCGTTACGTCAGCACGCATCCTTGCAACGTAGCCACGCTCCGAGTAGGCGGGCAGTCTTAGGCGAGGCGACCTTAGGATAGAACCGGCTCGATACTCTGCAAGGGAAACGGGACAAGGGAGGCAAATGGAAGGAGGGAGGAGGGACGAGAAGGACCTACGGGATGGGAAACCGGCATGAGAACGGCCAGCTTTGGTTACCTGGGAAGCGGGAGCAGGTTCGCGTCCTTTATGAAGTGCCCGGATGAAGCTCCGGAACACACACGCCTTCCGCATTGAGTGCAGCGCCATCTTGAGAAGGGCGGAGCCGTCTTGTCTTGAGTGACGTCTGCTCAGGGAGACCGTTCCAGATTCGCGGGTCTTTTTGTTGCCGCGCATGCGCCCATGCCTTCGGGGCGGGGGGCAGGGCGCCGCTGTGCTGCTGCCGGAAGAGTCTGCTCTTTGCAGAGCAGGTGGGGATAGGAATCGGGTGGGGCTTAGCTTTAGTGTTTCCTTTGGCGACCCAGTCTTTGCTCAGGCTTCCTGGAGAGAAAATCTCCTTCGGGGGATATTAGTAGCAGCGTTTTAGACCGGAAGAAAGTCAAGTAAGTTGCCTTTCGGACCCTAGTCATCCTGCGGCAGCTTCTAAGAAGTTTCTCTAGCAATGGGGCCTCCCCAATCCTCTTAGAGGACAGTAAGTGGTCTTTTGAGACCTATGTGGCCTCATTAATTATTTCAGTCTGCAAAGGTTTGTTGAAACCTACCATCTGCTAGATACTAAAGGTGCAAAGAAAGACATATCTTGCCTTCAGGAAGTGTACAGGCCTAATGGAGTAGCGGATAAATGATGCACTGTTTGAGGTGTTAAAGAAGCAAACATTAAGATTGGAGAGGCGGAGTGATTAGCATTGTAGTGCTTCAACCTGGTCCAGGGTAGGCTACAGAAGGTGATACCTGATAGAAGAAATTGTTTTGTGTTTTGGGTTAGATTATGAGAAGAGTTAACACAGTACTCCTGCTTCTGTTAATGCACACAAAAAAGCTCCCAGACAGATTAGAATCTGTCAGTAAAAATATAACTGGAAAAGATTCGTCAGAATTCTTTTGTGTGTTTTGTTGTATTTATCCATTGAACAAACACTGAGAATTACCATATTACCATAAGGAGAGGTAGGAGATAAATGGAGTAAAGATGGTCATACTCTTAAAGGAACTGAAATCTAACAGGTTAAGATGAAATTTATAAATTAAAACCATATGTTAAAATCTCATAAGAATGGTACAAAGTACTGGTGGAGTTAAGCATAATTGGTGTAATATAGAAATAAGCAGGGAAGGAATTATAGGGATAAAGGCAAAAAAAAAAAGGCAACTGAAGAAATCAAATCTCATCTTCAACAAAACTGATCAGTTTGATTTTGTCTCACTTCCAAATGTGGTCTGGGGCTCAGGAGAGAGGTCTGAACTACAGAACAGATGGTAATTGAAACCAAGGAAATCTTTGAGACCACCAGGTAGAGTTTGTGGAATAAAAGTGGTCAGATGATGGAAATTAAAAGGAGTAGCCAAAGGATATTTAAAACCCCAAATAATGTAGTATTAGTGAAACCCAGGAAAGAGACCTTGCTAGTGGAAGTGATGATTGATCTTTATAAAGATATACAGAATCTCTTGTAAACATGCACTTTTTTAAAATAGCTAAGTGTTTTGTACTCTATATATATTCAGCAAAGCATTAAAATACAGTTTTTAACAGATACATTGTTAATTAGATTCAGTGACCCTAGGAATTAGCTAGATTAGACTTGAGACATCCTCAGCCATCCAGATTGTAAGCTAAAGCCTAGCAATAAGATGAGGGTTATAGCAGAAAGCTGTCAAGGGGCCTGCCCGCTTTATTTCTTCAAGCAGTAATATTAGTCTGTATCTACCAAGACTCACGTGACTGATAATATTTTCATGGGAGATATTTCCAAGTCATACTCCCACTGAAGAAGGTATATCAGAACACAAGGGTAATCATTTCAATATATGTGTTTTTTTAAATAAATAATTTTCAAACTTGGGCCCACCTCAGTGGTGACCTGGTGCCTCTTGAGTGGCACTCAGCCAACGAGGTTGCTTCTTGGACAAGGACTATATTTTGTATTTCTTACTTTTCCTCTAGCACCTAGTATAGTCCCTTGCACAGAGGAGACAGATCTTTTGAATCTAAATTTTATTTTCACAAAGTACATAACTAATTGTCACTGGTTGATATACTTTTAACAGCCAGAAGGGACAGCTGACAACAGAAAAGACAATAGACCTGTTAAAAGCAAGCTAGTTTTGTCTGCTTTTGTTCTTGTTTTACAAGGACATTCTGAAACCTTTTGGTGTTGGGGAAAGTATCACCAAAAAGCTCACCATAATCTCAGCTCACCATCTTCTGCTCTTCTAAGTGCAGTATATTCAGCATATTTTACTAAGTATTTTAAATGTTAATCGTGAATCTTCAGGAAAAGATATGTTATTCAGTGTATCTTCTAAAAGGAAATTGTCTGATATACTTTTGAAATGTTTCCATACAAAATGGTTAACATTTTAAAAGTTTGCATATTGCAGGATTAGTTTGATTACATGAAAAGTTCACTTAATGGTATATTTCATTGTCCAATAGTGTTGTTTAAATGAAGCACCACTGTATTTATTGGCAATATTTTTCCATTGCTATCTTTTGGTAAGCCAAAAAACTTTAGTGAAATGAGATATAAATGTTGTATTGAAAGCAGACCTTAGATATACTTACAATTAAAAATTTTTATAGTCGTATACGTATACCATGCACTGTATGTCTACATGTGTTCATACTTACAATTTTCGATACTTGTTTAAAATTTGATTTCTCATCAACACTTTTATTTTATAGTAAGTTCTGGTAATTTTGCTCTTGCCTTAACATTCCCTGCAAATCCCGTCTTGCTTGAAACAATAGATTAAAACCAGACTGGCAGTTGGGGAACGCTTTCTATTGCTACCATGTGTGTCAGAAGAAAGGATTAGGTTTCCTTGTCCAGGAACATCAAGGGGAACCTCCACCTCTGCAGACACACCTCTATTCCTCAGTAATGGAGAGTTTATATCTAGTTAGATTTAAATGGGATAAGGAAAGAGTTTAAATCCACTCTTAGCTCTAGTGGTATAATCAGCCCTCAAGTCTCAAAGTATCCAATTTTGTTTCTTTAATTTAATTCTAAGTGTCAGGTTGGTATTAGATGCTGATCAAGGTAATGGAGAGTTACTCTACACATTTATTCACTTAAAGAAGAATTTTGCAGAATGCAAAGACTAGATGGGTCTATGTTCAAAACTTAAAGCACAATCCATTCACCTATGACCTTTCATTTATATTGAATATGTTTTTCAAATATAGAGGAAGAGATGCCACGATGAAGGCGATCCTTTCTCTTCAGAATTTGGGATACAACTACAGTTCTATGGCCATGCCATCTTATGCTGGACAAATTATAAGGACCTAAATGAAAGTGAGAGTCTACCCTTGAGTGAGATAACTTCCAAGAGTCCTGTATGTGGGAAAGCATAATAATGATTTGGAGATTTTTCTTTTTCACCTTGGTCTTAATTCTAGTTCTACCCCTCATTTTATAGCTGATGAAACTGGTCCAAAGATATTAAGTACCTTGACAGAAATCACACTTCAAATAAGAGCAGGAATAGAAAGAACTTTAATCTCCAGATGAGTGCTCTACTTTAAGTGACACCATTGTACAGCTGAAGTAGGTAAGGCCAGGGCTGGTCCAAGTAGGGAAAGGTTTCACCTAAAGGCATATCCTTATGTCACGCTTCAAGATCAGAGCAACTAAATGGCTGATTTTTAGAGGGTTGATGCTCTCATCTCTTCACCCCTAATGCTTAATTAAAAGATGCTCTTTCCCTCATAGTTTTTGGGGAAGTACAAATTATAGCATTTTGTTGTATGAGGATAATCATCAGGAAGCTCATCTTGTCTTTGGGAAAGCTACTTAGGGGCCTTAAGGGAGGCATTACGATCACTTTTTCCTGGAAGATGCCCTCTAGCAAAATTAAGGGAGAGACTGGGTGATGTGCATAGCAAAATCGAGTTTTTCTCAGAGTACCCTTTCCTTAAAAATTAAGGGCCAAGGCCCTAGTTTTTTCCAGATTCAACTTCTTAACTTAAGGACTCTCTTTCCTACTCCACAACAATGAGGGCATTTTGATTGGGGTTGAGAGAAGGTGGGAGGCTCAGGAGAGTCAAAGCACATGTAAGTGAGTAATTTGCATGTATTGATCTTCAGAGAACTGACTCTATTACTTGTAGGGTCCTTAGTGTGCAGTTCTAGGAGAAGGACTGATTATATGGGGATGTTGCAGGCCCTGGGATTCCTGTTCATATTTAATATTTTCTCTCCATACTCTTCTTCAAGCTGCTGTTTCAACATTAGAGTACAAGTCTTTAGAGATGACAGAGAATTGCTCCCTTAATTAAGTATGGGTCTAGAATGGAGAGAATAAGTTTGGAGAAATGTAAGAGACTATTTTCAATGTACACCATCCCCACTGTTCACCTTGTCTTAGGACATATGTTCCAGTGAGGAAATGTAGCCTAGAAAGTAGCAAATTAAAGTTTTGAAAGAGCATTTTACTTTGTTGTCTCTCTCTGCATGCCGTATCTTTTCCAGATGGTATGTCCCTAAAGACAAGCTCTATATGTTATCTGCACACTCATTCTATTTTTAAATGCTTGGCTGTCAGCTACTTCATAACTGGGGTGAACAGGCTTCCCACTTCTGAGTTTATGCTTTACAAAAAGAACTACAGCAAGGTCTCCAAAAAGCTTCTCTCTGGAGTGTCTTCTAGATAGGCTCTTTTCTATTTTGTCTATGTAATGAAACTACCCTAGATCTCTTCCCACATCCTGTCTATCTGGTGTGGTGCTAGGATCCTAGCTGTGGCTGCTCAAAGTCAGACACAACGCTTAGATCTTGATCTTTCTGAAAACAACATCAAAAGATGCCTTGATCTCTCTGAAAACAGTGAAGATGTTAACCTCACTATCTCAGTCAAATCCCATCTTGACCAGTCAGATTCCATTGGACTTGCCAAAACCCACTGACAGTTGCAATCAGCTATGTTTTTCTTCAGTTTTTGTCAGTAATAGGTAGACTGACCATGCACTCGGAGAAAATCTGCATGCTAGCACCATTAGTGATCTTAGTGAACTGTTGAACATTCATGTGCCTCTTTTTCTTTATCTGCAAAATGAGAAAAAAATAGAAGGCCTAGATGACATACATTGTAACTCCTGTGGTTCTAGGAACCAGTTTCTGTTTTGTCCCACATAAGATTCATTTCAAGATACAGAGAAAGGCATTACAGTCAGGATCCACATTTCAGAGCATATCCCCTAACCCCATGTCCATGGCAGATACTGAGACACAGATATTGAGAATGGGCCTCAAAATTTTTCTCAAGACCATCTCTATCTCCAGGAAGCTACTCGCAACCAAATAAAACTGGCCCTTCTTGTCTCCCTGGTATTGCAAGGTTAGGTTTATGAAAAACAGAGACTGTGAAACTTTTTTCACCCAACCGTGAACATGAAGTGGCTTTCCACAGATCTCTTCTCGAAGGGTGAGTGGGAAGAGGAGTAGGAAGAGTATCTTGACCTATTCTCGTTCTCTCTAGCTACTTTAGGTAGCAGTTCCCTTAATTCCCAACTGTATTTCTTTTTGTTGTTTCTCAGAAATAGACTCGTTATTTTGTAATTGGCAATCACTGTGATTTATATGATAGCTGCTAACGCAAGAGAGAGTTCTAGGAGACGGTTACCCAACAGGTGCTATGGTCTTGAGGAGAGGAATGTAGCCACTGTCCACTCACAGCTTGGCAGATGTGGGGAACGAGGTGTGTGGGAAGGGGACCACGGGGGGAATAGCCCTGTCTCTCTCTCCTTCTACCCTCTGGTCTTCTGATCTTTTGGTTCCTCACATTCACTGAACCTTGGGGTAAAGGAAGATGATTTATCTGGTCCATAAAGGTCAGTCCTCCCCCCCACCCCAAAACAAAAAGAGCATGCAAAATGGCAGGCAGTGGATCTGGAAGCCAAATGGAAATATTTAGTACAGAACTACTGTCCATTTACAGAACTAGACATATAACTGTAAAAAATATGATAATAATCTAAATCTTTTGGGGCCATTCCCATGGCATAGTGGTTAAGTTTGGCGCACTCCACTTCGGCAGCCTGGGTTCATGGGTTTGGATCCTGGGCACGGACCTACACCACTAGTCAGCCATGCTGTGGCGGCAA
The DNA here is from genome assembly GCF_020826845.1 of Diceros bicornis minor. NCBI lineage: Eukaryota > Metazoa > Chordata > Mammalia > Perissodactyla > Rhinocerotidae > Diceros > Diceros bicornis. The sequence goes on from NC_080743.1 coordinate 51,168,051, forward strand.
CCCGCATGTGAAATAGATGAAGATGGGCACAGAGGTGAGCTCAGGGCTAATCTTCCTCAGGCAAAAAAAAAAAAAAAATCTAAATCTTTTTAGGGTAACTTTCTACCCAGGCATTAAACTTGAAGGCAAGACCATGTTTCATCTCTAACTTGGCAAAGTATATCAGAGGAGGGCTCAATAACTATTGGTAGGTTGATTAAATGAACAAATGAATACATGTGAGGGGAAGGAGGGAAGTGTGCAGCGGGATATTTTAAAGATAGAAAGTGCAGAGAACTGGGAAAAAAATTTTAAAGCCTAAAATAAGCCCGGGAAACATTTTTTAAATCTCCCATATATGCTTGCTTTCTTGTGGTTTGTTCTTTCCACTGAAAAGCAGAATGCATAAAATATTCTGATTAGTTGAGAGTTATTACTTAGGTTTCAGCTAATGTATTAGATATAAATCTAAATTACTGCTTTTCCTCTATTCTTCTTCTCTTTCTGTTTGGTCAAATCCCTGTGAGAGGGAGTAACATTCCTGTGGTGGGTAAAATAATTTCTATGGAAATTATTCAAAACACAATTTTTGTAAACACTATGTGAAGATATGATTTATTTCTGGATTCAGCCCTTGTGCTTGCATCATCTCCCTGTTTATCATCAAATTTTCTATTTGCCACCATCTCTTTTTAAGGATCTGTCCATATCAGTTTTTCAACTAAGAGGATATACTTCTGTTAGGAAAGTTGAAGCAATGGGAAGCAAGAGAGAAGAGATTGTGTTCCAAGAGGCGATGGGTGTACTGAAAAGCACACTGGACTTTATTCCTAGTCCCAACTCTGCCATAGCTAGCAAAGTGACATTGGAAAGTCCTTGACTTCTCAGCCTGCTTTTTATCTGGAGAAATAGGAGTGGTTGAGCCAGCTTATTCTCAGGGTTCCTTCCAGCTCTTAACTATATACGCTTATGCTCACGCAGGTGTCGCATTTTCAAGCCAAAGATCTCCTGGTGCTTTGGAAATACACCCACAGGCCGATAGGCTGAAATATCCTCCCGTTTTGACAGATGGTCCTGCTGGGACCTCAATGATTCTTTAATTATTACACTGTGAATCTGTGGAAGACCTAGGAACTCCGTCTTGGGTAATCTGGTGTTGGAGGAATTGAACCGAACTGTGAACTGTGACTAACTTGAAGAGAGTGTTGTTAGTGAAAAAATCATTAGGTAATGAATTTAAGACAAAGGTGAAACAAAGAGTCTTCTCATGAGGTGGGGCAATTTGGGAGCTAGTGCCTGGGGAGAGAGCGTGGGGGCAGAGCAAGAACTGGAGGAGATGGGAGAACCAGTTAGCTGTACAGGTTGACAGGCAAAGGTGCCAATAGTTTAATTCATTCACACTATTCACTCACTCAGAAATCATTTAATGCACGCCTACTGCATGCCCGTAAAACTAAAGGACTAAGAAGGTAATCTTGTGTAGCCACCAGTACCACATATGATACTTCTTGTATATTATCACATCTATCACCCTCTTTTCTTGGCTCTAGTTTCTGAGTTCCCACTCTGAAAACTCAGAGACGAAAAGAGTTGGAAAGCCAGTATTCTACTCCCCCTCCCTCCCATCCTGCCATCCTCCCTTCCTTCTTCCTTCCCATACTTATTGACCACCTGCTGTTAACCCAGGACTGTCTAAGATACTGGGGATCCACGGAGGATAAAGATGTGGAGCCCACCATGGAGAAACTGAGTATTGCAGGGAAGGTTTCTTGTGAAGTTGTTAAAAACAGCAGGATGGATGCCATTCTGGAGCATGGACATGGTAGTGTAAACTCAAGTCCCCCAATTTTTAAAATATTAGCAACTAGATAACTCAGTATGAGTCCACAAGGTCACTGACAGAACGAGGATGCACTTCTTGGGGCCTGTCTCCTGCTTGACATGCACAGCTGCCACACCAGCCCTGGCTACGCTTATCAATTATATTGTCACTGCTGGTTATCACCTCAGTAAGAACAAGACCCACATGCCCAGGGCACAGAAGTTCACATGAAATAGGACTGTGGTTTCTCCTGAGAGAATAACATCCCTTTAGAAGTTATTTTATCCCTCCTCTCCTAGAACTGCTTGGGAATCAAGGAGGGAAGGAAAAGAAGGGAATCTCTAGCCCTGACCTTTACTGTGTTAAGAAGACTCCACTCCAATCCTGCTCCCGTTCCTTTTGTTAAAATAATAAGGTCTCTTTCCCTGGAACACTCAGCTTAACTCTCATAGATTCATAGACCTTTCTAGTTGTCTGATGTTTAACACCATGAGGTGCTGGGATGGGGTGGAGTGGGGAGACATGGTGCTAATAACACATGAACACCGGTTTTTGAGGGCTTGACATTCTGTTATTTACTCACCTAGCAAATACTTACTGGATGTCTATCATGTGGAAGGCACCATGCTAGGTGCTAAGTACAGAAAGCTGAATGAGATACTGTCCACACTCTTCAAGATAACAATTTAATGAGGGAGACTGCAAAGAGCAAACAGAATTTCAGAGAAAACATCTTTGTATCAAGAAGATCTTTTAATTTCCTTCAAATCACACTGCAGGGGCAGTCCTAGCTCCACTACGTACTACCTGTATAGCCTTGGACAGGCTTCCTAAGGGTCTGGGCTTCCATTTCCTTATCCGAAGATGGAGTCAAAGAATCACGTTCCCTGTGTGCCCCTGCCGCTCTGAGACGAGTCCTGAGCTGGCTCCTGAAGAAGGCAGAGTGGAATTTTAAATTGGAAAGAGGAGCAGGGTGCCCTTAGGAGGGATAACTGCATGAAGGAAACATAGAGATGCAAGTGAATAAGGCGTACAAAAAGGCAAAAGTAAAAAGAATAAGGTATTAACACATCTCCCTGCTTCCACCCTTGTCCCCTTCAGTCTATTCTCAGCAGCCAGAGCAACGCATTAAGATGTATGTCAGATCGTGGTCACCCCTAAGCTCAAAACCCCCTGGTGGCTTTCCATGTCATTTGGAAAAAACCCAAGTCCGTACTAAGACCTATAAGGCCCTAATGGTCTGCATTCCCCATCCCAGCCTCCCTTTCTGGCCTCCTTCCTCATCGCCTGCCCCTAGCTTGCTCTGCTCCAGACATACTGGTCTCCTCATCAGTCCCCAACACTTATCACCATCTAACATATTTTACTTAATTTATTTTCTCCTCTAGAATGTAAGCATCATAAGAGCAGGGACTTTTGTCTGTTTTATTCCGTATCCCTGAGGGTTAGAATGTGCATGGCTAATAATATACTTGTTAAATGAATTTCCCCAGTTTACAGATAAGGAAACTAAGATCTAAAGAGGGAAAGTGAATGAGGTCAAAGTGCTCCTTAGAAGGAGAAGCTGGACTAGTTAGTACTTAGATCTCCTCTCTCTCTGCCCCCAGGCTCTATGGTAAAACAGAATAACAGACTCCAGAAATGTCTACATCCTAATGCCTAGAAACATGGCAAAAGGGACTTCTCAGATGTGATGAAGTTAAGGTCTTGAGATGGGGAGATGATCCTTTTGATTGTTGGCTTAACTTCTGACATTCCTTCCCTCAGCCTCTTCAGCTCTATTAGATTTATTTATTCACTCATTTATTCATTGACTCAACCAACATTTGCTGTACATGTTAATATATCTCTTTTAGCAAAAGAAAAAGGAAGGATGTGAAAGGAGAACTTTTGCATCTTTAATTTTTTAAAAAGCAGTGAGATGAAGTATATTTGTTTTACTTTGATTTGAGGATTTCCAGTGTTTTTTAATTTAAAAAATAGAAACAAATATTTTCTGAGAGATACTCTGAGCCAGGCACTATGGTAGATGCTGGAGATAAAAGATTATTCTTAAACTACACACACGCTTACAGCTTAATAGGGGTGACAAGTGAACGGAGGATTGCCCCACCTAAAGCAGGTGTCACCTGGGAGAGAAGCGGCATTTTGGTGGAGGTCCGGACAGTTGGGATGGGGGCGGGAGTAGAGGATCCCCAAACTAACATCTCCAGAGAGTAGTCTGATGTTATCAAGGTTTGGGCCCTTTGGGCTTGCCTATCCCAGCCTCAGGGGTTCTGCTAACCAGAGCCAGTTGTTGGGCGGGTGCCTTTTCCCTCTGTCCTGGTGTCCCCGCCTGGGCCCTTCATTCACTGCCTCTCACGCCCTGCCATAACACAGGCCTCTCAGGCCCTTTCCCAGGAATCTATTTAGAGCCAGCATCCTGTGCGCTCATGAGGAATCACAGCCTGTGATGAGATACAGGAGGGACTTGGAAGAAAACATGATGAACATGGACAAAGCCAAGGGGGTAAAAATGGATGTTTTCATTTGTTTTCCCCAAACCGGATGCTTTCACACTGCCTTCTATAATCCAAACAATATGTCTTTCCTTAACATACTGTGAAGACATAGTGGCTATCTATTATAAAGCCACATGAGACATGTTCTCCCAAGACGGGGTTAGCACCCTCCTGGTGCTCCCTCAGTACCCTGTGCTTCCATATTTTATAGGGTCACCGTCTCCTGGCTGTCTGTGTTCTCTGTGGACTCCTAAGGTCCTTCTAAAGCAGCGACCAGTCTTGCCTGAGGTTGTATGGCACATATCCTGCATACAGGGAGTGCTCAATCAATAATTGCTGAATTGAATTGAATAGTGTAAAATAACGTAGGTACTAGTTTGGGCAAATTTGGAAACATCTGAAGTCAAACTCTCATTTTAGAAGGCTGAAAAATAGTTTTCAATTTTAATTGATTATTTCTAAGAAAACATATAAATGTTCTCACAATTCTCAAATTCATACTATTCACCAGTGACATTTTCAACCTGATTTGACAGGCTGAGAAGGGGGTGCAGATTAAGTACATAATAAAAATTATGTTTTAATTGCCCTCTAACTTCTCGTTATGTATGAAGAACGAACACAGGATATATGAGGGAAAAATGCTTTGAAAATTCTAAAGTGGGTTGCAGATGTTAGTTTATGTTTTCACACAACTGAAAGAGAAACTGTCCCTGCGCTCAGTCACTTGCAAACTGAAGCGGTCGTCAGTGTTTGGGTGGGACAGAGGAATGGTGGGAGGAACAGTTACTTTTTGCACAGAGCATCAGTTGTTCTGGGCTTAGCCAGGATGCAGGTGGTTCGCCCTTGCTGGGATTCGTCAGGGATGGTGGAGGGGGAGTACTTAGGCTTTGCTTTCACCCAATCGGCAAAGTAGGGTTTCAGGAAATCTTTGAACAATGACACTGTTCGGGTACCTACTTGGGGAGGTCAACTGCATGATGAATTTTTAAAACTCAAATCAAGCAAGTGACAGTGACACATACCATCCCTGACTTCTCAGAAGCATTTGACGCCAGTTGTCTTCTCTGGCAAGGATTGCTAGCCCTGCCTCTGTAATGGCCCAAGGAGTCTGCAGTTCTCTAGGGGAATTGCAAAATACTTTTAAATATTCTAAAAATGAATTTAAATATTCATTTTATTTTAATTTACATATGCCATCCAGTACTTTTAGAAGATGTCGGTACTGTGGAATGACATGGCCAACCACAATATGTTGCAACTCTGAGATACAGCTGTGAAGTCTCTTAATAAGATGCTGATGGTCTTGCAGTCCAATGCTATCTGATTTTCCCCTTGGCCAGCTGTGAGTCTTAGCCCATGCCGCTCTCTCTGTGTGCCTGTAAAAAAAATTTGTAGGTCCAAGATGATCGGATATTATTTCATAAAGCCTTAGTCCAGTGAGTTCTAGTACTTCTTAATCTTTCTCAAATAAATACTGGTCAAATCTTCCCCAATAACAAAGTAACTCAGCATCCACATTTTACAATTGTAATGTAATTTGGTATGAGAAAACTATTTCCTGGTCTCCAGGATCTAGAAAGTAAACATATAACATTTAGGAATGTTAGGCTCATGGTCAGGAAGGCAGATGCTCTGCACATCTCCATCCTAAGCTCTCCATTTCAAATTTCTTGCTCCTCACCTTTTTGCTTAAGCATATGTTAGTGTGTTGCCTAGGGGTTTAAATATGTTGTTATAACACGACTAAGAATTATGTAAGACAGAGCCTGACTTGCTTTTCTTTTCCCTTCCAGTCCTACTATAACTTAGACAAAATTCAACCATTTTCTTCCATTACGTAGAATGGCTGTTGACAAGGAAGGATGTAGAAAAAGGAAAACTTTCAGAGGACAGTGGGAAACAAATGCATTGTGATTTGTTTAACAGGGAACTATAAGTAGGCGTCATACCCAAGAACATGGAAATTGCTTATTTAAAATACTTTTTGTTCCTATTATTTATTTATTTTCTTATTTTTTGTGAGGAAGATCAGCCCTGAGCTAACATCCATGCTAATCCTCCTCTTTTTGCTGAGGAAGACCAGCTCTGAGCTAACATCTATTGCTAATCCTCCTCCTTTTTTTCCCCGAAGCCCCAGTAGATAGTTGTACGTCATAATTGCACATCCTTCTAGTTGCTGTATGTGGGACACATACATACATACAGAAGCGGTGCATCAGTGCGCACCCTGGATCCGAACCCCGGGCCGCCAGTAGCGGAGCACGCGCACTTAACAGCTAGGCCATGGGGCCGGCACTTTTTTTCTATTTTAAACTCTAAAGAAAAATACAAAACAAGAAGTAAAAGTTCTGTTCTCCAATATCCTACCCCAACTCCTACCTCCCACTGCCAAAAGAAACACTGTTAGCCATTTGTTTTGCATCCTTCTGGAGTAAGTCTATGCGTATTACAAAGGTGTCACAAATACCCACATGCTTTCTTTCCCTACAAGCTCTACAACTTGATTTTTTTCCCTTATTGTGTCTTAAGCATCTTTACGTATCAGTAAACATGTATATCTCAGTTTAAAAGAAAATTACAAGCTTCATAGTATTCCACTGAATGAGAGTATCATTATTTGTTTATGCAATCTCTTTGCGGTCGACATTTGGATTGTTTTTAGATCATTACTATTGCAAACAATGCTTCAGTGAACATCTTTGTAAATATATATTTGTACACATAAGAAAATAATATCTACAGGGCAAATTTCTAAAAGTGGAATGACTAATTCTGAGATTATATATATTTACATCTTGATAATTATCTTCTAATTTATCTGCAAAGAATAACCAATGTATACAACTAGCAGCAATGCATGTTTCCCACCTGCTCTCATCACTGGAAATTTGTTTTTATAAATAACAACATATAAACACTATCATAAGTTACCTCTCTCATTCAGTGAAAGATTTACTTTTTGCTTTTATAGACATCTGTACTATGTAAACGTGATATGATGATGATGTTTTCTTTTGTAATTAAAAAAGATTAAAGAGATTCAGAACACTTGTTTATAACTGTTTGGGGAATAAAATTTCACTTGTAAAGTAAACCCCAGAATATGAGACCATTCACCAAAAGAATACCATGGGAGGGAGCAGTTGGAAGCACGTCTCTGTTTGATGAGGGCAGGCTGATGGAAGGGAAAGGAATACTCCTTACAGGCTGCCCACTGGTGAGAACTGGGGTGGGTAACCCCGTGGTATCAAGATGCAGGAGCCCAGAGATAGCAATAACTCTCTTGCAATTTTACTATCTCCCCTTAAGGTCATAGCCCTGGAGTGAGAATTTATTTTTACAGGATACATCTATAATGCAAGAGACAATGGTTGAGAAGTACTGCACTTAGTTCTCCTTTCTTGCACCGTAAGGGCAATACAATCTGTGCTTCTTGTTTTAAATTCTTCTAGGATAGAGTGTGCTCAATTCCTCTTTTCCTCACATACACTGGAAAACTTGGATTTATCTCCAGGTTTACACAGTTTCTTTCGTTTAGAAAACCCATATGTCCCACTCTCAGAATCATTACTGTGGCAGAAGAGTTTTTCAGGGCAAGAATTCCTTGTAAAACGATATCCAGATTCAAGGGAAAACATCTGAGTCACAGCAATTTAAAGCCCAGTCTGGTCTGCTACAAAAGATGTTTCTGTAACATGAAGTATCTCATATGCAATTGGTAAATAGGAAAATAATGTCAGTACAACATGAAATTTGTGGAACTCAAACATGATTTTCCTAGGCAAGGAGCGCTGGAATAGCAGGAATAAAATTACCACCTTCAGTATGTAAGGAAAAACTTTTAGTGTGGCTGCTGCTAAGCAATATTTCTTTCAGCTGTATTTTAAGAAATTTAAAAACAAGTGTTTGATTGCTGGTGGTAATGCAAAATTGTATAAACCCAATGAAGTGGAATTTGACAATGCCTAGCCTTTACTCTTGGTTATGGGCTGAATTGTGTCCCCTCCCAAATTCACATGTTGAAGACCTTACCTCCAGGACTTCAGAATGTGACTGTATTTGCAGATAGTACCTTTAGAGAGGTAATTAAGGTGAAATGAGGTTATATAGGTGCACCCTAATCCAATGTGACTGGTGTCCTTATTAGAAGAAGAGATTAGGACAGAGACGACACACAGAAAGAAGAAAGACCATGTGAGCACACAGCAAGAAGGTGGCCATATCTGCAAGCCAAGGAGAGAGGCCTCAGAAGAAACCAAACTTGCCGACACCTTGATCTTGGATTTCTAGCCTTCAGAACTGAAAAAATAAATTTCTGTTCTTTAAGCTACCTAGTCTGTTGCGTTTCGTTATGGTAGCCTAGCAAACTAATGCACTCTTGGACACATACTCTGGAGCTATACTTCCACAAAAAACGAAACAACATATAATTAAAATTATTCATTGTGATAATATTTATGGTAGCAAAAAAAAAAAGAAACAAACTGATTTCCTTCCACAAGAGACTGGTAAATTATAGTATATCCACAGAATGGAGTACAATGGAGCCGTAAAAGACAGTGAGGAAGACCTTTGTGACCTCATATGAAGTGATTTCCAGGATATACTCTTAATTAAAAAAAAATCAAGGTACAACAGACCATACACATATATGTTATGTTATATACATATGTGTTATATACATACATGTTATGTACATATATATGTTACCTTTTGGTTAGAAAGAAAAATAAAAATATGTGTATTTGCTTATTTTTGCAAAAAATAATCACAAGAAGGATAAATCAAAAATGACAATGGTACATGATATAGAGTGAGGGGTAGGTAATGAGCTAGAGAAGATAGGAATGGGAGTGTCATATCCCTAGTATATCTTTTTATGTAGTTTGAATTTTTGATTTATATAAATGTTTTACAAATTCAAAAATAAATTAAATTGAAAAGACTGAAAGAAGCTAACCCTAAAATTGAATACAATCACAAAAAAATTAACCTAACCATTTATCAAATTGATAATATAACCATGCAGGTAAAAAGAATTAGAGTAACTTTTGAACACAGTAATCTGAATGGGATATGGTCTAAGGATCAAAAGATCTGTAACAAACTCTGGAACTTAATAGATTTGTTGCTAGGATTGGTATTGGAGTACTGAAATTATTTTATTTGTATTGTAGGATAGAACAAAGAAAAAATATGTTGAAATAGTTGGGAACTTGGATTCTCCCTGTTTAAGAAAAGAGATATAAATGCACAATGGGGCAAGATGAGGAAGAACACTGAATTGGAGGACACCATTATGTCCTCGGTGTCAGTAACATTAAGCACACCTAGAAATTGGGTCTTGGCTTCTAAATACTGCTCTTCACTAAAAACAACAAGGCTTCTGGACAAACGGTCATTTCTAAGTTTGGAGCAGGGAAAGCACAAGATGAGCCCAGAATATATTGTACCAGAAATCAAGGGAGTGCTTCAAGACTAAAAAAGACGTCTAAAGGACACAGGAGCAGTCCTGAAGAGGCTCCCAATGGCCACATCTGAGACAACTTGAGCATCCTGAGGAATAATATATAGCACATTAATAATACATTACATAATACATATTATAATAATATAATAACATATAACACATGTATTTTTTAAAATCCACATGTCCATAGTGATACTAAGAAAAAAAAAAAAAAAGCAAGGCAGGAGGAGGGAGGAAAGCTCTTCTTTAAGAAATTTTTTTTTTTGAGGAAGATTGGCCCTGAGCTAACATCTGTTGCCAATCATCCTCCTTTTTTCCTTTTTTCTCCCCAAAGCCCCAGTAGATAGTTGTATGTCATAGTTATATATCCTTCTAGTTGCTCTGTGTGAGATGCTGCCTCAGCATGGCTTGATGAGCAGTGCGTAGGTCCACACTCAGGATCCAAACCGGTGAATCCCAGGCCGCTGAACTGGAGCACGCGAACTTAACCGCTACGCCACTGGGCCAGTCCCAGGAAAGCTCTTCTTTATAGAAGAATGCCAACAAATAGATATAGAAGGGATGGTAAAATTACAAATTTACCATTTTGCAACCACCAATGCAATAAGCGATTCTAGTAAAGATCATCAGTGGTGGATGTTAACTAGACTTATTGTGGAGATTGTTTCATAACATATACATATATCTAAACATTATATTGTGCACTTAAAACTAATATAATGTTATATGTCAATTATATCTCAATAAAAAAATAAAAGACTGAAAAAAGAGATCATTAATGGTAAACTGTTATTGGAAGGTGGAGTATTAATACATCTCAAAACATTACATCACAGATTGCTTATTAATTACAAAGGAAAAAGATATCTTTACAATGAAGAAATTCAGCAGATGCCACTTTACCAAGTAATTAAACTTAGCATCGCCGATGGAACAAATGACATTAGGTGTACCTGATGTGATACAATGGGAAGTGTACATTACCTATGTAGTATGCATGCCAAAAATATTTACCCTCTATACAAACTTGAGGAACCAATCAGACAAATCCAGATTGTTGAACATCCTTCAAGACTACTGGCATGGGCTTTTGAAAAATGTCAGTGTCATAAAAACGTTTAAAGACTTGGGGGAGGGGGACTGTTTTAGATTATAGGAGATATAGGAGACATAGGAGAAAACTAAACATAACCCTTGATTCAATCCTGGATTGAAAAAAGAAGCAAGAAAAGGAAATTATTGGGTCAATTAAGGAAATTTGAATATGGACTATATATTAGGTAATATTATTATTATTATTATTTAATTTTTTGTTTATTGCAGTAACATTGGTTTATAACATTGTAAAAATTTCAGGTGTACATCATTATACATCTATTTCTGCATAGATTACATCATGTTCACCACCACAATACTAATTACAACCCATCACCACACACATGTGCCGAATTATCCCTTTCACCCTCCTCCCTCCCCCCTTCCCCTCTGGTAACCACCAATCAATCTCTGTCTCCGTGTGTTTGTTTATTGTTGTTATTATCTACTACTTAATGAAGGAAATCCTACGGTATTTGACCTTCTCCTTCTGACTTATTTCACTTTGCATTATACCCTCAATGTCCATCCATGTTGTCACAAATGGCTGGATTTCATTGTTTCTTATGGCTGAGTAGTATTCCGTTGTGTATATATACCACAGCTTCTTTATCCATTCGTCCCTTGATGGGCACTTAGGTTGCTTCCAAGTCTTGGCTATTGTGAATAACGCTGCAATGAACACAGGGGTGCATGTACCTTTACAAATTGGTGTTTTCAAGTTCTTTGGATAAATACCCAGCAGTGGAATAGCTGGATCATATGGTAGTTCTATCCTTGATTTTTTGAGGACTCTCCATACTGTTTTCCATAGTGGCTGCACCAGTTTGCACTCCCACCAGCAGTGTATGAGAGTTCCCTTCTCTCCACATCCTCTCCAACACATGTTGTTTCCTGTCTTGTTAATTATAGCCATTCTGACGGGCGTGAGGTGATATCTCATTGTAGTTTGGATTTGCATTTCCCTGATAGTTAGTGATTTTGAACATCTTTTCATGTGCCTGTTGGCCATCTGTATATCTTCTTTGGAGAAATGTCTGTTGATGTCTTTTGCCCATTTTTTAATTGGGTTGGTAGTTTTTTTGTTGTTGAGATGCATGAGTTCTTTATACATTTTGGAGATTAAGCCCTTATCAGATGTATGGTTTGCACATATCTTCTCCCAATTCTTAGGTTGTCTTTTCGTTTTGTTGATGGTTTCGTTTGCTGTGCCGAAGCTTTTTAGTTTGATGTAGTCCCATTTGTTTATTTTTTCTATTGTTTCTCTTGCCCGGTCAGACATGGTGTTTGAAAAGATGTTGCTAAGACCAATGTGGAAAAGCGTACTGCCTATGTTTTCTTCTAGAAGTTTCACAGTTTCAGGTCTTACATTCAAGTCTTTAATCCATTTTGAGTTAATTTTTGTGTATGGTGTAAGGTAAGGGTCTACTTTCATTTTTTTGCACGTGGCTATCCAGTTTTCCCAACACCATTTGTTGAAGAGACTTTCTTTTCCCCATTGTATGTTCTTGGCTCCTTTGTCAAAGATTAGCTGTCCATAGATGTGTGGGTTTATTTCTGGGCTTTTGATTCTATTCCATTGATCTGTGTGTCTGTTTTTGTGCCAGTACCATGTTGTTTTGGTTACTACAGCTTTGTAGTATATTTTGAAATCAGGGACTGTGATACCTCCAGCTTTGTTCTTTTTTCTCAGGATTCCTTTAGCTATTTGGGGTCTTTTGTTGTTCCATATAAATTTTAGGATTCTTTGTTCTATTTCTGTGAAAAATGTTGTTGGAACTTTGGTAGGGATTGCATTGACTCTATAGATGGCTTTAGGAAGTATGGACATCTTAACTATGTTAATTCTTCCAATCCAAGAGCACGGAATATCTTTCCATTTCTTTGTGTCTTCTTCAATTTCTTTCAGAAATGTTTTGTAGTTTTCGGTGTACAGATCTTTTACCTCTTTGGTTAAGTTTATTCCTAGCTATTTTATTCTTTTTGTTGCAATTGTAAATGGGATGGTATTCTTAATTTCTCTTTCTGCTACTTCATTGTTAGTGTACAAAAATGCAACTGATTTTTGTATGTTGATTTTGTATCCTGCAACTTTACCATATTCGTTTATTACTTCTAAAAGTTTTCTGGTGGATTCTTTAGGGTTTTCTATATATAAAATCATGTCATCTGCAAATAATGACAGTTTCACTTCTTCCTTTCCAATTTGGATCCCTTTTCTTTCTTTCTCTTGCCTGATTGCTCTGGCTAGGACTTCCAGTACTATGTTAAATAGGAGTGGTGACAGTGGGCATCCTTGTCTGGTTCCTGTTCTTAGAGGGATAGCTTTCAGTTTTTCACCATTGAGGATGATATTAGGTGTGGGTTTGTCATATATGGTCTTTATTTTGTTGAGGTACTTTCTATATTAGGTAATATTATTGTATTAGTGTTAACTTCATTGGCGTGGTAACAGTAACATGGAAAGATAGAATAATCACTTAATTTTTCCGATACACGCTGAAGTACTTAGGGTTGAAATGGCATAATATCTGTAACTTCATTAAATGGTTCAGCAAATAAACAAATAATTTCTTGAAGTTTTATAATATTAGGTTTTACATTTTGATGTATAATCCATATTGATTTAAATTTTCAGTATATGGTGTGAGTTATGGATTGAAGTTCATTTTTTGCATATAAATATAAAACTGTGCCAGCGCCATTTATTGAAAGACTATGCTTTCTCTACTTAATTGCCTTTGCACCTTTGTCAAAAAACAGTGGACCATATATGTACGGGTCTATTTCTGGCCTCTCTATTCTGTTCCATAGATTTGTTTATCTTCCTTGACACCAATACCACACTGTCTTGATTACTATGGCTTTACAGTATGTCTTAAAGTCAGAGTGTGTAGTTCTCCAACTTTCTTCTGCCTCTTCAAAGTGTTTTAAGTATTCTAGGGCCTTGTCATTTTCACATAAATTTTAGAATCAGCTTGTCAATTTCTACAAAAAAGCCTGTGGGTATTTTGATTGAGAGAGCATTGAATCTATAGATCAATTTGGAGAGAACTGACATCTTGAGAATAGACAATAGAGAGAATCTCAAGAATCTTCTGATCCATGAACACAGTATATTGCTCCATTTGTTTAAGTCTTTTAAAATTTCTCTCAGCAATATTTTGTGGTTTGCAGTATACAAATATGAAACATCTTTTGTCAGGTTTATCCCTAATTATTTTATATTTTTTGATGCTGTTGTAAATGTTATTTTTAAATTTCTAATTGTTGCTAGTATATAGAAATACAATTGATTTTTGTATATTAATCTTGTATTCTGGAAGTTTGCTAAACTCACGAATTAGTTCTAGTGGCTTTTGGAGCTTCCCTAGGATTTTCTACACAGATGATCATGTTATCTGTGAATAAAGGCAGTTTTACTTGTTTCTTCCCGATTGGATGCCATATTTTTCTTTTTTTTCTTTTTTTTTTTTGCCCATTGAACTGGCTAGAACCTCCAGTATAATGTTGAATAGAAGTGGTGGAACAGACATCTCTGACGTAGTCCCGATTTTAGAAGAAAAGCGTTTAGTATTTCGCCGTTAAGTATGATGTTAGTTGCAGGGTTTTCGTAGATACTATTTTATTAAGTTGATAAAGTTTTCTTCTATTCTTTGTTTGCCAAGATTTTTTTTTTTTTTTATCAGGAATGGATATTGGATGTTTTCACATACTTTCCTCTATCTATTGAGATGATCATAGATAAATCATCTTTTAATCTTTCTTTTTTGTCTCTTAATATGTCTGAAAAAGTATTTCACTTTCATTTTTTTTTTTTGATTTTTATTGATATTTTAATGGTTTCTAACATTGTGAAATTTTGGGTTGTACATTTTTGTTTGTCCATCACCCCATATATGACTCCCTTCACCCCTTGTGCCCACCCCCCACCCCCCCCTTCCCGGGTAACCACAGTCCAGTTTTCTCTGTCCATGTGTTGGTTTATATTCCACATATGAGTGAGATCATACAGTGTTTGTCTTTCTCTTTCTGGCTTATTTCACTTAACATAATACGCTCCAGGCCCATCCATGTTGTTGCAAATGGGACGATTTTGTCTTTTTTTATGGCTGAGTAGTATTCCATTGTATATATATACCACATTTTCTTAATCCAATCGTCAGTCGAGGGACACTTAGGTTGCTTCCACTTCTTGGCTATGGTGAATAATGCTGCAATGAACATAGGGGTGCATAAGCCTCTTTGGATTGTTGATTTCAGGTGCGTTGGATAGATTCCCAGTAGTGGGATGGCTGGATCATAGGGCATCTCTATTTTTAATTCTTTGAGGAATCTCCATACCGTTTTCCATAGAGGCTGCACCAATTTGCATTCCCACCAGCTGTGTATGAGGGTTCCTGTTTCTCCACATCCTCTCCAACATTTGTTGTTTTTTGTCTTGGTGATTATAGCCATTCTAACGGGCGTGAGGTGGTATCTTAGTGTTGTTTTGATTTGCATTTCCCTGATGATTAGTGATGTTGAGCATCTTTTCATGTGCCTATTGGCCATCTGTATATCTTCCTTGGAGAAGTGTCTGTTCATTTCCTCTGCCCATTTTTTGATCGGGTTGTTTGTTTTTTTGTTGTTCAATTGTGTGAGTTCTTTATATATTATGGAGATCAACCCCTTGTCAGATGTATGTTTTGCAAATATTCTCTCCCAGCTGGTTGGTTGTTTGTTCATCTTGATTCTGATTTCATTTGTATTATAAAAGCTCTTTAGTCTGATAAAGTCCCACTTGTTTATTTTTTCTTTAGTTTCCCTAATCTGGGTAGACATGTCATCCGAAAAGATTCCTTTAAACCCAATGTCAAATAGTGTGTTGCCTATATTTTCTTCTATGAGTTTTATAGTTTCAGGTCTCACCTTCAGGTCTTTGATCCATTTTGAGTTAATTTTTGTGAATGGCGATAGCACATGGTCCACTTTCATTCTTTTGCATGTGGATGTCCAGTTTTCCCAACACCATTTATTGAAGAGACTTTCCTTTCTCCATTGCATGTCCTTAGCACCTTTGTCGAAAATTAGCTGTCCGTATATGTGTGGTTTTATTTCTGGGCTTTCAATTCTGTTCCATTGATCTGTGTGTCTGTTTTTGTACCAGTACCATGCTGTTTTGATTACTATTGCTTTGTAGTATGTTTTGAAGTCAGGAATTGTGATGCCTCCTGCTTTGTTCTTTTTCTTTAGGATTTCTTTAGCTATTCGGGGTCTTTTGTTGCCCCATATAAATTTTAGTATTCTTTTTTCTATTTCTGTGAAGAATGTCATTGGGATTCTGATTGGGATTGCATTGAATCTGTAGATTGCTTTAGGTAATATAGACATTTTAACTATGTTTATTCTTCCAATCCACGTGCATGGGATATCTTTCCATTTCTTTATGTCATCGTAGATTTCCCTCAATAATGTCTTGTAGTTCTCATTGTATAGGTCCTTCACCTCCTTGGTAAGATTTATTCCTAGGTATTTTATTCTTTTTGATGCAATTGTAAATGGTATTATCTTTTTGAGCTCTCTTTCTGTTAGTTCATTATTAGCATATAGAAATGCAACTGATTTTTGTAGATTGATTTTGTACCCTGCAACTTTGCTGTAGTTGTTGATTGTTTCTAACAGTTTTCCGACAGATTCTTTAGGGTTTTCTATATATACAATCATGTCATCTGCAAATAGTGAGAGTTTCACTTCTTCGTTACCTATTTGGATTCCTTTTATTCCTTTTTCTTGCCTAATTGCTCTGGCCAAAACCTCCAGTACTATGTTGAACAGGAGTGGTGAGAGTGGGCAGCCCTGCCTCGTTCCTGTTCTCAGAGGAATGGCTTTCAGTCTTTCCCCGTTGAGTATGATGTTAGCTGTGGGTTTGTCATATATGGCCTTTATTATGTTGAGGTACTTTCCTTCTATTCCCATTTTATTGAGAGTTTTTATCATAAATGGATGTTGTATCTTGTCAAATGCCTTCTCTGCGTCTATTGAGATGATCATGTGGTTTTTATTCTTTGTTTTGTTGATGTGATGTATCACGTTGATTGATTTGCGGATGTTGAACCATCCCTGCGTCTCTGGTATAAATCCCACTTGATCATGGTGTATGATCTTTTTAATATATTGTTGTATTCGGTTTGCCAATATTTTGTTGAGGATTTTTGCATCAATGTTCATCAGCGATATTGGCCTGTAATTTTCTTTCTTTGTATTGTCTTTGTCTGGTTTCGGTATCAGGGTGATGTTGGCCTCATAGAATGATTCAGGAAGTGTTCCATCTTCCTCTATTTTTTGGAATAGTTTGAGGAGGATGGGTATTAAATCTTCTTTGAATGTTTGGTAAAATTCACTGGAGAAGCCATCTGGTCCTGGACTTTTATTTTTTGGGAGGTTTTTGATTACTATTTCAATCTCTTTACTTGTGATTGGTCTATTCAGATTCTCCATTTCTTCTTGGTTCAATTTTGGGAGGTTGTATAAGTCTAAGAATTTATCCATTTCTTCTAGATTGTCCAATTTGTTGGCATATAATTTCTCATAGTATTCTCTTATAATCCTCTGTATTTCCATGGTATCCGTTGTAATTTCTCCTCTTTCATTTCTAATTTTATTTACTTGAGCCTTTTCTCTTTTTTTCTTAGTTAGCCTGGCTAAGGGTTTGTCTATTTTGTTTATCTTCTCGAAGAACCAACTCTTTGTTTCATTAATCCTTTCTACTGTTTTTTTGGTCTCAATATCATTTATTTCTGCTCTGATTTTTATTATTTCTCTCCTTCTGCTGGCTTTGGGCTTTGTTTGTTCTTCTTTTTCTAGTTCTGTTAGGTGTAATTTAAGGTTGCCTATTAGGGCTTTTTCTTGTTTGTTAAGGTGGGCTTGTATCGCTATGAGTTTCCCTCTCAGGACCGCTTTTGCTGCGTCCCATATGGTTTGATATGGCATGTTATCATTTTCGTTTGTTTCCAGATAGTTTTTGATTTCTCCTTTAATTTCATCAATGATCCATTCGTTGTTCAGTAGCATGTTGTTTAATCTCCACATTTTTGTCACTTTCTCAGTTTTTTTTTCCTGGTTCATTTCCAGTTTCATAGCCTTATGGTCTGAAAAGATGCTTGTTATGATTTCAATCTTCTTAAATTTATTGAGGCTTGCTTTGTTTCCCAACATATGGTCTATCCTAGAGAATGTTCCATGCGCGCTTGAGAAGAATGTGTAGTCAGCTGTTTTTGGGTGGAGTGCTCTGTATATGTCTACTAGGTCCATCTCGTCCAGTTTTTCATTTAAGTCTAATATTTCTTTATTAACTTTTTGTCTGGATGATCTATCCATTGCTGTAAGTGGGGTGTTAAGATCCCCTACTATTATTGTGTTGTTGTTGATTTCTCCTTTTAGGTTTGTTAATAGTTGTTTTAGGTACATTGGTGCTCCTATGTTGGGTGCATATATATTTATAAGTGATATGTCTTCTTGATGGAGTGTCCCTTTTATCATTATATATTTCCCTTCTTTGTCTTTCTTAACCTGTTTTATCTTGAAGTCTACTTTGTCTGATATGAGTATGGCAACACCTGCTTTCTTTTGTTTGCCATTAGCTTGGAGTATTGTCTTCCATCCTTTCACTCTGAGCGTGTGCTTGTCTTTAGTGCTAAGATGTGTTTCCTGAAGGCAGCATATTGTTGGGTCTTGCTTTTTAATCCATCCTGCCACTCTGTATCTTTTGATTGGAGAGTTCAATCCATTTACATTTAGGGTAATTATTGAAATATGAGGGTTGAATGTTGCTGTTTTGTCACTTATTTTCTGGTTCTTTTGCATTTCCTTTGTTTCTTGTCCCATTTGTTTTGGACTGCCAATTCAGTTTGGTTGTTCTGTCTTATGATTCTTCTAGTTTTCTCTTTGTTTATCATATGTGGTTTTAATTTGATTATTTGTTTAGTGGTTACCTTGAGGTTTGGGCGAAAAATCTTCTGTATGAGATAGTCCATTATCTGATAGCCTCCTATTTCCTTATACTAAGTCAATTCAGTCACTTTCCTCTTCCCCTTCTAAGTTGCTCTTGTTATACCTTATTCTATCTTGTGTTGTGGCTGTGTGTTTACAGTGATGAGGTTAAATTTATTTTTGGTGAATTTCTTCCTTTGATCTTTGAGTTTAGTATTTAAGTGGTTGCTAACCTATTCCGGTAAAGATCTACTATTTCTCTGATTTTGTCTACCTACTTTTCTCCTTACTCCAAGCTTTGTGTTCCCTTTCTCTTCTTGTTTTCAGGCCTGAGGGCCTTCTTGAGTATTTCTTGTAGTGGCGGTCTCGTGGCCATGAACTCCCTTAGCTTTTGTTTATCTGGGAGAGTTACTATTTCTCCATCATATTTGAAGGATATTTTTGCTGGATAGATTATTCTTGGCTGAAAGTTTTTGTCTTTTAGTATTTTGAATATATCATTCCAGTCTCTTCTAGCCTGAAAAGTTTCTGTTGAGAAATCCGCTGAGAGCCTGATGGGAGTTCCTTTGTACGTTATTTTTTGTTTTTGTCTAGCTGCCCTTAATATTGTTTCTTTGTCGTTGACCCTGGCTAGCCTTACCACTAGGTGTCGTGGTGAAGGCCTTTGTCTGTTAATATATATAGGAGTCCTGTTGGCTTCGCTTACTGGTATTTCCTGCTCCTTCCCCAGATTTGGGAAATTTTCAGCTATTATTTCCTTGAATAGGCTCTCTGTTCCTCTTTCCCTCTCCTCTCCCTCAGGAATACCTATAATTCTTATGTTACATTTTCTAATAGAGTCCGATATTTCTCGGAGTCTTTCTTCATTTCTTTTTAGTCTTAGTTCTCTCTCTTCTTCCATCTGGAGTATATCTGTATTCCTATCTTCTAAAGTACTAATTCTTTCCTCCATATTGTAAGCTCTGTTCTTTAAAGATTCCAGATTCTCCTTTATCTCCTCCATTGTGTTCTTCATCTCCATCAGCCCTGATAGGTTTTTCTTTATGATTTCAGTCTCTTTTGTGAAGAAACTCCTAATCTCATTTGTTTGTCTGTGTTGTCTCGTATTTCGTTGAGTGTTTTTATGATAGCTATTTTGAAATCTCTGTCATTTAGTTTATGGATTTCTGTGTCTTCGGGGTTGATTTCTGGGTGCTTGTCATTTTGTTTCTGGTCTGGTGATTTCATATATTTTTGCATTGTGGTTCCTGTGTTGGTTTTGATTTTCCTCATCCTGGAAGTCTCTGGTTGCAATTTCCACCTGCCGCCACTGTGTGGTGGTAAAGGGCTGTGTAGTCTAAGCCCCCTGCGCTCTGCCCCAGTTTTTCTGCTGCGATCCGCAGTTTTGTTTTGTTTTGTTTTGTTTCTTTTCCCCACTGCGATCCACGGGTCCAGTCCAGTTTATTCAGGTCTGCCTCGGACCGCTAGATCTGGTCGAGCTGCAGACTCCGGGTTGCGGGGAGGGGGGAGCTCTCTCTTTTGCCCTCTGGGTCCCTGACGTGGGAGGCTTCTCGTTTGCCCCTCTTTATCCGCTCTCTGGGTTGCTCAGATGTTGATGGTAGCCCTGTGGCTCCTCTGAGCCCTCTGTGCGGGAGTTTCCCACTGGCTGAGAGCGCCCGAAGAGCTACAATTTCCCGCCGAGGGCCGCCCCTCCCCCCTCTCTGGGAGCCTCGCGGACCGGATCGCTGATCTGATGGGGAGGGAGCGGAGTTCTCCTTACCTCTCCCCACTTCCTCCGGGGGCCCAGCAAGTTCCGCTCTCAGATGTGCGGCAGTGTGGATCCCTCCGCTCCAGCTTTTGACTGTCTGGGATTCCGTTGTTGGTCTGTGGCTGTTACTTTTGTTGTATTTTCTGGGGGAAGAATTCACGGGAAAGCTCACGCCGCCATGATGCTGACGTCACTCTCTCACTTTCATTTTGAAAGATATTTTTGTGGACTACAGAATTCTAGTTTAACTGTATTTTTATTAGAGTACTTTAAAGATATTCTGCCCTGTCTTCTTGCTTGCATAGTGTCTGACAAGAGATCTATGTCATCCTTACTGCTGTTTCTCTGTATGTAAAGTGTCATTTTTCTCAGGCATCTTTTAAGATTTTCCCGTTAGCACTAGTTTTAAGCAATTTGATTATGATGTGCCTTGGTGTAGTTTTCTTCATGTTTCTTGTGCTTGAAGTCCATTGAGTTTCTTGGATCTATGGATTTACATTTTTCATCAAAGTTGAAAATATTTCCGGCATTAGTTTTTCAAATATTTTGTATCTCCCCCTTTGCCTTCTTTCCTTTAGCAACTCCAGTTTCACACTTATGTGTGCGTCCCATGGTTCAATGCTTTATTTTTTTCTTGTTTTTTTAAATTGTCTGTGCTTCATTTTGGACAGTTTCTATTGCTGTGTCTCCAAGTTCTCTTATCTTTCCTTCCATGATGTCTAATCTGCTGTTAATCTCATTGAGTGTATTTTTTATTTCAGATATTTTATTTTTCATCTGTAGAAGTTCAATTTAAAAAAATCTTCCATGTCTTCATTTAATACGTACAATATTTCTTCTAGTTTTTTGAACACATGGCATACACTTAACACTGTTTTACTGTCCTTATTTACTAATGCTATCATCTAAGTCATTTTTTAGTATTTTTTGATTGATTGACTTTTTTCTACTCATTATGGGTTTTATTTTTTTGCTTCTTTGCATGGCTGATCATTTTTGATTAGATGTCCAACATTATGAATTTTGTCTTGTGAGATGTTGGATATTTTTGTATTCTTAAAAGAATTGTTACACTTTGTTCTGGAATATGGTTAAGTTATTTGGAAACAGTTTGACATTTTGGAGTCTTGCTTCTAGGTTTTGTTTGGCAGGACCAGAACAATATTTTGCCTAGGGTTAAATTTTCTCCACGACTGAGGTAAGAATCTTCTTATTACTAACCTCAGCCTCATGAATTATGAGGTTTCCCACCCTGGATGATAGGAATGGCCGCTATCCTGGCTCTGTACGAACCCTGGGATAGTTTGCTCCTGTCCTATAAGGCAGTTCATTCTTGAGCCTCAGTTTCCTCGCTCACATGCTTGATCAGTTACTGACTGAAAGCTTGAAGGGGACGCTCTGTAGATTTCAGTTCTCTCTCTATGCAATTCTCTCCTCTCTAGCTCTCTGCTCTAAGAACTCTAGCCGCATTGGCTTACCTGGACTCCCAGCTCCATCTCCCCAACTCAGGGAGACTACTTGAGTACTTCTCTCTGTGTCAGGGCCTGGAAACTCCCTTCAGACAGTAAGTTAAGTGATCCCAGGCCTCACCTCGCTTGTTTTCCATCACTCAGAGATCACTGGCCTCCATTGCTTAATTCCAATATCTTTGAGAGCTATTGTTTCATATATTTGTCCAGGATTTTTCTATTTTTAAGTTGTTTTACATAATAGTGAAAATCTAGTCCCCAATACTCTGTCTTGACCAGAAACAGAAGTCCCACACTATTGTTTTTATGCATTTTAAAATATCCCCCAAGGCAATCTCCAGCTGATCTGCTTTCCTGGGCTGTTCAAGTTATCACCCATGTAATAATTACTGTTTTTTTAGTACTCTGGTTACAAAGTTGAATGTTTTTCTCCATTTCTCTTTTATTTTAACAGACAATTTTATGCAATGTTTCTGAGGAATGAGTATATTGTGGTATAGTGGTTATAACCTGTACAATTTAAGAACCTATGCTATGGTTGGTATATACTTTAAGCAAAAGCAGCGAGTACATTAAAATATATATGTACTAATATTTTCAAAAATGAAACTAAATGGTCAGATCTTTGACAGTAGGTTTCATTTTGTGTAAGTCATTGTATTTTCCTTTCCCATAGCGCCTAGCACGTACATCCTCAAAACATTTGTTGATTTGCTATAATAAATTCATTGGGAGTCTGGGACAATATTGTTTTTTTCGTTACTATGATTATGACTAGCTATTAGTATTGACTGTCTACTGTAAATTAGGCACACTACCCGGCACTTTCTACGATATCTAATTCAGTCTTTACATTGCTGTCTGATATAGAGATTTTTAGTCCCTCTGTATAGACAGGGAAATGGATTCAGGGGAGTTAACTCACTTGCTTGAGACCCCACGGCTAGTAACTGGTACTATTGAGATTCCAACCCAGGTCTGTCTGATTCCAAAGCCCAAGCTCCTCATATTGCTTCATCCTATTTCATGAAATATGACAAACCTTAGCGGTTCTTTTCTCTAACAGAAATGCTCTTATGTTTCTTTCATTCTCTTAAAAAAAAGAGACTAAAAAGAAAGTCATTTTAGGACAAGACAGTCCAACGTGTGGCAGAGTTGGTCAAGCAAGTATGCATCTTGAGTTTTCTGAATTTACTCAGGGATCGGATTCAAGTCCAGATGATTTCACGTGGCTGTATTATACCTGAAGACTAGGAATAGATTATGTTCAATAAACCAATAAGGTAAAAATATGCTGGAATCTCTGTTTCCTTTTAAAATAACCTTTATAGTTTTTCCCAATAGAGGTGTCTTTCAAGCATACTCCCAGTTCTTTCAGTCAAGACAGGAAACGTATTTCACTTGGAGACTCTTTCCAGAGCTATGCAAGGGCTTCTCTTAGGAAGGGCCCAAACTAGATGAAAAATTGAGTTTTGATCTCAAATAGTTTTCCTAATAATGTTGTGGTATGGGCTGAGCAGGCATGTTCTCTGAAAAAGGGAGGATAAAATTATATTGACCTCACAATGGCGTGTTTGACGGTTTCCCACACTTTACTCTTCCACAACCAAGAAGCTAGATTTCATATTACTTGTGGGTTGGTTTGAGCCTGGAGGGCCATAAGCAGGGGCCTGTCAGTGGAGGAAGTCAAGGAACATGAACCCGGATTGTCCTCACCAGGGGAAAAGAAGAGTGATTCATGGACAGGGCTCAGAGTTTATCTGAATTGCCTTCCACCTCAGTCAAGGTTTAGCATCAGGTCATTGGTGCCTATCATTGTGGCAATGAGAGATTATTTTTATTAAGCGTTTTGTGTTTGTCCAAGACCTTTCAGTCATTAATCATTTAACTCTTGTTCCCCAAGAGAGTTTTGTGAAGTAAATGGGAAAGAAATAACACAATTCTTATTCTACAGATAGAGAAACTGAAGCATTTTTGTTTGCCACTATTACATACTGAAAGAGCTAAAGCCATACATTAGAATTTGGGAGAACCAGGCCAGGAATTTGATGAGCTTTTGTTCCACCACAGAAGTGAGGTTTTCTGTTTTTACATAAAACGGACTTGCATATTTTTCATTTTGAAAGCAGCATGATTGATACTGAGGTGTACTGAAGAAAAGAACAGACTTCATTTCCTTACTTTATATAGTATGAAAATTTTACTGAGTTCCCATAAAAAATTGGAATTCAAATATGCATTTAAGTTTAAGTAGTAAAGATTGTAAGGCATTGCTAATCTTGAGTTTTCTAATAAGAAAAAGAATACAAGCAAACACATCTAGTTGTGGTTGTGAATAGCCAATAGCAAGTTATAAACGGACTTCGAGAGGATGGCATGGGGATTTTGCTGCCTGGAATTAATCTGGTGGGCTTCCTGGAGGGGGTGTGTTTTGAATTTCAATTAAAAAAAGATTTCAGGGGCCGGCTCCGTGGCTTAGCAATTAAGTGCGTGCACTCCACTACTGGTAGCCCAGGTTCGGATCCCGGGCACGCACTGACGCACCACTTGTCAGGCCATGCTGAGGCGGCATCCCACATATAGCAACTAGAAGGATGTGCAACTATGACATACAACTATCTACTGGGGCTTTGGGGAGAAAAAGGAAAAAAAAAGAGGAGGAGGATTGGCAATAGATGTTAGCTCAGGGCCAGTCTTCCTCAGCAAAAAGAGGAAGATTGGCATGGATGTTAGCTCAGGGCTGATCTTTCTCACACACACACACACAAAAGATTTCAAAGATGATATGTCCTTTAGCTCAGATGCTTTGAAATATCTTTGCTGTTTCTTTCTATGGAGTATAAACACCACCAAAAAATTGTCAAATATCACAAGAAGGAGGAATTGACCGAGGGGTCCATGAGGGCACATTTCAGAGTAATGGAGAGGAAATGAAGAAAAGTTTTCTGACAGAAAGATCTTTCAGATCTATTAACAATGAGGTAGTTCAGGGGGAAGATGGGTAAGGGTGGTAGGGGGAAGGGTGTCAGGGGAAGCTATGTAAACAAGACTAGATAAAACACAGCAAGATCCCTTCAGGAATCAGCATGACTTCTGGTGGGAGTAGGGAATACAATTAGGGCTAAGACTAACTTACTCCCTTTGGCATAAGACAGACATTGGATTCAAATCCATTTAGAAGCTATATAACTAAAAATCTCAGGTTTCTCCTTTTTAAAATGGTACGCACAAGACCTACCTTCTAAGTTGATGAGTAAAATAAAAGAAAGTGTTTACATTGTGCATGGCACCAGAGGCAAATTTGGGTTATATTGAGTCTAAAGCTTATACAATATTGAAGGCCTTCTTTAAGAAAAAGAATACATAATTCTGGTTATAAAATTAAATAGTAAAGTGGATATTTATTTAGAATAAGAAAAGAAATCACAATAACTCACTTAAAAAAAAACCAACAAACTGACAAATACCACAAACATCACAAAATCCAGGAAAACAACATGATGTTTTAATTTATTAACTACATGAAATATCTCTATTTTATATGGGTGTGTGTGCATACATACACACATATAGATATACATATGCTATGTGTTCTGATGGCCTCTTCATATGACAAAAATTTTGTAATATATTTTATAGAGAGAATGGAAACATACTTCAACTTTCTTCTAGTATGATTCATCAAAATTTTTTTTTACTATTGATAGTTTAGGAAAAAATTTTTCAGCACCACAACTTGTTGCTTGTAATGTCATGCAAAATTTTATAATTGTTGTCAAATTTGGAAAACTTCTATCAAAGTTTTTCATGGGAGAGTTATAAGATTTAGATAAGTCTTCCATGGACTAGCTTCTGACTCTGAACATTTCAAATCTTGTTTCTCCCCCACTAGTCTTCTAATTTGGGGGCTGGGCATTGTAGGATGCATTCACATCCCAGCATGATATACTTAGGTCCCCCAGCTCATTGGGTGAACAGATGATGATAGGAATGTTTCTGGAATCCATTCCTACAACTGGGTGCCTAGCAATCAACTATGCACAGAAGTGATGTGAACCACATAATACATCCCACTCCACTCAAGCTAAATGTATCTTCGACTCAACTCCAGAGCCAACCTACACGAAGGGAGATGTGACAGAGGGGAAGTCAGGGCAGCATTAACTAATTGGTGTTAAATACCTTAATTTTCTAAACTTTACGAAAACATGTAACCATGCCCACACATTGATAGAGCCTCTAGCAGGGACTTGGAAAGGACTCGTGTCATTAGCTTCATGGTCAGCTGCCTCAACATGTCGTATCAATGTGCTGAACAATTCTGTCCCACCATATTGGCAAGATGGCGGTGGGGAGTTGGGGTTACTAATTCAGGAGACTCCCTGAAGGCACTAGCTTGTCCAGTCACAGAGACGAGACATGTCTCCTTCAGCCACGGTGAATCTAAATTAAACTGAGTCTTGAGGACCTGATGGTGGCATATCAGAAGGAAACTCTTTGTTCCTCTTGTATTTTGCTGTTTTCTTCCCCCAGTATATATCTGAGTTCAAAACTCCTCTGTGAAATTGCTGTGATTTACCTGACTCTGAACCCTTTCACTTTCAGAAAATCCCTTCTTGGAACACCATGATCCTCTTGGAGCGTTGTGATACCTGGAGGTGGTAGAGGGAAGCTGGTAAGTTTGTCAAACCTGCCCCAGCGCCACTCCACATGGTCCTGGGCAGAGATACTTTCGAGGCTGCTACCCCAGCAGTTGGGAAACAGAGGCCTCGTGGTGTGGTGGTCATTTCAGAAATGTAACCCCTCAGAAACGTGCTACCCAGGCTCTTGTAAGAAGGTAAAACAAATAAAGCTGCCGCCTGTTTGGAACATACACCGGCTCCTTCCACATCTGCAGGACATTTAGCTCCTTGCATCTGGTAATGTTTGTGCAAATATAATTCCATATTCACTAATAATTCCTGGGGCTAAAGGCCCCCCTTTGGTAACCTTGTTAATATTCTCTCAAGGCCTGGTGTGAACGCCTCATAGCATTTTGATTAGAATTCAATCTTGTGTTTTTTTCCCCTCTCTGTCTCTTTCTCCCTCTCTCCTCTCATGCTTTTCTGGCCCCCGGTTTCCTGGCCACCCACATCAGGAGACATTCTCCCTCCCTTCCACTCTCCATTCTCAGTTTCAAGGAATTTCCTTGTGTCAAAGGCAAAGTGTGATTGACATATTTTTTTCCCTCTTAAGAGCAGTCATCTCAGTGTTTGATTTAACCATCTCCTTATGGAGCTCATACAGCCATTACCTGGGTGAAAAAGACACCTCCTGCTCACCCTCATGCTCAAGTATGAGGCTCAGACCCACATAGGGCTGTATTTTTATAAACTTTTAAATTGCTCCTCTCCTTCCCTTTTTTCTACCTTTTTTTTTTTTTTCTGGTTGGCACTAGAAAATGATTCCCTGGTGTGTTGTACCTTGAGCCTTAAAGAATTTTAGTTTTCCACAAACAGGTAGACCAGCTGCCTCCTCCCAGTGCCCTCTGCCTGCCAAGAAAAGCATTTGCTGTTCTTCAGACCTGGGGGAAGAATGGACACATAATGAGTTCTCTAGTTTTGAATTCACCAACTGTAGGCAGGTTGCGCTCCTTTCGTCCTTAGCCTTACTTGACCAGCTTACCTGT
The DNA here is from genome assembly GCF_020826845.1 of Diceros bicornis minor. Taxonomy (NCBI): domain Eukaryota; kingdom Metazoa; phylum Chordata; class Mammalia; order Perissodactyla; family Rhinocerotidae; genus Diceros; species Diceros bicornis. Next base: position 51,195,776 of record NC_080743.1, read on the forward strand.
CTCTCAGGAGAAAAAAATAGGAAACAAAAACAAAAGCAAATTTGCCATAGCATGAGGAATTATATTTAAATCCAAGAAAAATTCTTGTCAGTGAAGTTCGTAATGCTGGAGTGATTCTGGAATGCATGCACTCTGTTTCAGGCTGCCTTATCATCGAATTACTATGAGTTCTAAGGGTTTCTGCCTGAAGGGGATGAACTAGATGACCTTGGAAGGTCACTTGCAGCTTTTCAATCCAGCGGCAATCCCCCTCTTTTCTGTGAAGGGCCACTCTTCTCACAGTATTGGAGCAGACTCTGTCTTAAGGGGATTACTCATGTCTCTCCAGAGCAGCCTGAAACACAGCCCGCTATTTCTCCTTAATGAATCATGTCTCCTGCTGTGGATTATGATGTGCTGCCTACTCAGAGCTCCCAATTGTAGACAGCTCTATTGTTGTGCAATAATTATATTCTTAAGTAACTGCCTGCCCCAAATCCCATTGTTTCAGAAGGAAATGAAGTGCTAGAAGATAACAACTTAGATTTGCAGTGAGAAAATTGATTTTTTTTCCTGCTGGGATTTCAGTGATAACAGTAGTTTTAATAAAAAGCTATAAGTATATAGCTACAATATCTTAATTCACGGTACAAAGCCAGAATTCAGTGACATTTCACTTTTAATCAGGAGTAATGGCCTATCTGTAGCAATTACTAAAAACACTCTTATTAACCTAGTGTTACATAAATACTTGCTTGACAAAATCGTCATCCGTGTTATGATAAAGAAAGCATACCAAGCCAACCAAGCAAAGTAGGCATATATTCTTACATTGCCAGTAACAGCAGTGTGTGTATTATAAATTGTGTTTTTGATTGATGTTACATCCCATTGCTTTAGGAAATCTTGACTATAGAGGAAATACCAGTACTCCCCATTATATAAACACTAATAAGAATATACATCAGTCCATGGTCCACCCAGACCAGTGTCTGAGTCTGAAAGTAGAATTATGGGATTGTGTTGGAAAGTAATGATTACCCAAAAAAAATAATGGCCCAAAAGGTTAGGATGGACTTCAAGACATTTCTAGCTATCTCAATTTCCTATAATAGGTTTCTAAGAGCCATTCATTGATGTCAAGCCCTGAAGAACTCATGTGGTCCACAATATACCTAAATCTTTTCTGTACCAATTTATATTTTCAACCTGTGTAAAAAAGATTGAGAAAATAAGTTTGTGGAGTAATACTTCCTCTTATTTGTTGTGTGTCTGCTGCTATCAAACTCAAGGAGTTTCACCAAGTTCTAGCACTCTAGGATTTGGTTAAAGAGTCTATGGTTCACCATTTCTATACCCTCCATGACTTGGAAAACTTCAATCAGATTTTTATCTGCTCCACTCATCCATCTATTCCCTTCACCACCACTTTCATCTTTCCAGATAGATAAGTAGGAATTTTCAGAGCTTGTCTTCATGTAGAATCCCTTCCTCTCCTCAAAAATATTTTAGTTGATGATGTCTGGAACCTTCTTTAGTACCAAATCATTGTGACCAGTATTTATCATTCCATATAATACTGGTCACAATCATTGTGACTGGTATTTAGTACCAAAATCATGGTGGCTAGTATTGCATATCTCAGTTCATGTTGGTATAGGCTGGGATTTTGTTAGAAGAGCAGGTATAAAATATCCATGTCCTTTTATTCAGCTTTTCTGCAATATGTCTGTGTTTAAGACAATGAGATTAACTTTATCAGATGATCACCATTAATACGTTTAATACTTAACCTGGTAATTTCTAATTTTTTGAACGGTGGAAATAATTTTTCAGATAAAAAGTTATATGGAATACAAAAATATGAATATGGTGTAAGTTGCGGGAGTTGGTGACCAAAGCCTACCCCATTTGACCTTCCTCTGGTCTCTGAGGTACTCCATGAAACTAGAGAGTTCTATGAAATATGCTTTGAAAAATCACCAAGCTTACCAATCACCAAAGTGAGCACCAACCAGTGCTCACTTAAAAGCTAGAACTTAATCTAAAAAGCACGCATCCACATTTTCTTAACCAATTCTTTCTTTACAAAACATTTAATTTTAAATTGTGCCCTTTATTTCGAGTCACTCAAATACCCCCCAGGCCTCATGGTTACAAATGAGGGCACATACGCGATTAAGCACAAATTTCACTGACTGGTGACCCTCACCTGTGGGACAGCAGGACCTCTGCCCACTTCTGAGGTGTTCTTACCCTCTGGTGTTTCTCAGGGAGTCTCTAGGAGGTGTCTTGCTTGTGCTTCCCCATCAGTAGTGACAACTTAGACACATTATCTCTTAGTGTGAAGTGGCTTTGCTGCTCCAGAAATTTCTCTGTGGTTCCGCGTAGACCAGTGCTCTCTGAGGTCATGGCAGCCACCGCTACACTGCTTCTGGGTACTGCTCTCCCCTCTGCCCAAGAGTGGACACAGACTCTTTCTTTAATATCCTACAGCACAGCCAAGAACAGCTTGTAACAATATCACTTTTTATGGTACAGCCTCAGGTATAACCAAAAGGAAGTATGCAACAAAATCGTCTTTCAGCTGGTGACTATACATCCTTATGCAGTCTGCTGTAGGCCACATTTCTGACCAGTTACTGCAGAAAAACTTTCCACTCAATATCCATTCTCTCCTTTTTTTACAGAAAAATTTTATTTGAGATGGTGATGAAGCAGCTAAAAGTATATCCTTCCCCTTTGCTTCTCTTGCAGGTAGGTATAGTCACAAGACTAAGTTCTGGCTAATGTAACAGAAGTGGATTTCTGGGAAGGCTCCTTGCAGGAGCTGATACAACTGGGAGATGCTTCCTTTTTGCCTTTCCTGCTGCCTGAAATGAGGATGTGATGACAGGGGTTATGGAAGCCATCTTAGAACATGAAGTGATCTTGAGAGTAGAAGCCAAATGCAGGGGATGGTAGAGCAGAGAGAAAGAGATGAAGTCCTTGATTACTTGGTAAAGTAACCACAATATCCTTGGAATACAGTAGTCCTCTTTTATCTGCAGGAGATACATTCCAAGACCCCCAGTGGATGCTTGAAACCGAGGATAGTCCTGAACTCATGCATCACTTAATGACAGAGTTAAGTTCTGAGAATGTCATTAGGTGAACATCATAGAGTGTACTTACACAAACCTAGATAGTATAGTCTACTACACACCTAGGCTATATGGTGCTAATCTTACAAAACCACCATTATATATGTGGTCCATTGTTGACCAAAACGTTGTTATGCAGTACATGACTGTACTATGTTTTTTCCTATACATACATACCTATGATAAAGTTTAATTTATAAATTAGGCATGGTAAGAGATTAACAACAATGACTAATAGTAAAATAGAACAATTATAACAATATACTGTAATAAACGTTACTGTAGAGCTTAGCTACATCAGCATATGATTTTTTTTCTTTCCTTATTAAGTCGAGAAGTTTTACCTTTTCACTTAAAGGAAGCACTTTTTGGCTTCTCTTTGGCATATCCAAATTGCCAGCATTGCTACTCTTGCACTTTGGGGCTTTTATTAAGTAAAATAAGGGTTATTTGAACATAGGCACCGTGATACCAGGACAGTCGATCTGATAACCGAGATGGCTACTAGGTGACTAACGGGTGAGTACCTACAGTGTGGATACACTGGACAGAGGAATGATTCACAACCCAGGTGGGACAGAGCAGGATGGCATGAGATTTTATCACCCTACTCAGAAGGGTGTGTAATTTAATACTTATGAATTGTTTATTTCTGTAATTTTCCATTTAATATTTTCGGTTGACCCCAGGTAACTGAAACTGCAGAAATTGAAACCATGGATAAGGGGGGACTACTGTAGTTACTTCTGGACTTCTTTATGTGAGTTTGGGTTTTCTGTAACCTGTAGGCAAACCTATCATGGCACAGCAGCTATGAGCCTGCCTCCCTCCCTTGCTATGGGGATGCTTAGCTCCTGGCCTGGTGCATAAGGCAGACTCTAGCTTCTCTCCATCGTGTGGGAAAGCCTTTAACATGTCTAGACTCCTCAGAGCCTCTTCCTAAGAGAACCAGAATCCAGAGAGAATAAGTAATTCTCTTGTTACCCAAAGTCTAAGACGGAAGTGTCAATTTTTCATCTCGTGACCCAGAAGCTGCCTCTTTTCCAGCATAATTGAAAGTTATAATGATTATTCCCTCAGACCCTACTCTCTGCCCACAGAGTTGTGGGCCTCACCTGCTGCTGCCGATAGTAAGCACATCGGCTCAAGTTTCAGCGACAACTCAGTTCCTTCATCTGATAAATGGGGAAAATTTAAAATAAACGTAAACCACAAATGGTTTTAAAATATACTCTTAGGTATTAGTTTTGGCATCCCTACCAGAGTGCTTCTTAAATTTTATTTTTGGCTCATCTTATTTTTGGTTCATCTTACCCATATGTGCGTCTTCTTAGATACACAGCAACACATAAATATAAACCTAGAAGTGCACACAGAGACTGGTGCATTTACACATACATGCACACCTAGATTTTTATATGTATCTACTCCCACATTGATATATATACCGTTAAACATATATTCTGGCACACTGATACAGTAGCTCAAAGAAATATGAGTTGAGGTTTGGTTAATAGGAAATATAAGGAATGGAACAGATATAGCAGCTACAAAGACTAGGCAGATAGATTACAAAAGAGCAAAATAACCCCCATGTGCTCATTTTTAATGGCATTGCAATAATGTAAATTTTCTATATGCTCCAGGGATAGGCTTAGTGAGGCTAATTAGGGAGATGGGCCTAATGCACAGCCTAGTGCTGCTGCTAAGCTGATCTGTGTCAACCTGGCCATCTCACTTCTTGCTAGTAGAACTATCATGAGCTCTTACGAACGCCTCGATGGTAGCAGGGAGCTGCAGTCCTGTTTTCCAGCCTCATTGTAGGTACCCAGCAAGATTTCGAAATATGAATGAATGATTAATATACACTGCATAGACCCATCTCCCCACAAAAGACTGTCTGACCTCATTGGATATGCATGGGGAAGGAGAGAAGAAACAAGCAAAGTAGCCTCCTGGATCCAGGAGAGCGCCAATTCGAGGAGCTGGGTAGTGGGGAAAGGGAGCTTACATAGAGATACAAGGCCTCTGTGGTGACATCTCACCCCTCTGGCCTGGGAGCTGGGTGGGCTTACAACTCTGCAAAGGTAAAGATTTTCTAGGATGTCATCCGAAGAATAAGACATCCATTGCTTTCCTGGAGAGGCTGCCCTGGAGGTAGAAACAGACAGAAAGACCGGGACACTTTGTTTTTCTTTTCATGTTTTCGTCTTTCTCCTCTTTGCGTCCTCCACTGTTCCTCTCCTGTCCTGGTGTCTGAACTTGTTAAATACTTGTACGTTCTGACCACAGCCTGGCTCTGCTGTCATTTAGCCAAGTTACACACATTTAGGTCTTTTCATCTTTCTTTATGAACCAGTCTCTCCAGTCATTTTAATCATTTTGGCAGTTCTTTTCTGAATTCCACCCAATTTAAAAATAAGCTAAATTCTCCACCCCCGTGGCTTTGAAAGCAGGCTGTTGCGAACCCATGCAGAGCTTCAGCTCTGGTTTGATGCATATAGAGGAAAGACAACTCCATGCTTTTAAATTCTATTCCCAGTTTTCCTCGGCAGTGACAGCCTGAAAAAGGCAGAGGAGGTAGAGAAGGGGCAAGAAACTTGGCTTGCAGAGCTGGAGACCATGGTCATTGCGCTGGGTTTGTTTTTAAATTTCTTTATTGATTGATGGATTAGACGATTGGTATAGGTGATAGTCACATTTGGTTCTGAAACCAAAAGGTACAAAAGTTAATACAATGAACAGAAAGTATTGCTTCTCTTCCTGTCACCTAGTCACCCAACTCGGAAGAAGCAGCCAATGTAACTTGTTTCTATGTGTATCTTTCCAGAGATATTTTATGCATATACAGTCAAATATGTATTTATATCTGTGTGTGCGTGTGTGCATGAGAGCCTCACCTCCATTTTTATACAAATGGTGATGTTCTATATGTATTGCTCTCCTCTTTGCTTTTTCTATTAGCATTGTATCTTGGAGATTTGGAGATTGGTCCATATTTACACATAAATCACTCCTTCAGTACTTTTTATGGCTACATAGTATCTATACTATAAATGTACTATAATTTTGTAGTCCACAATTAATGAGCATTTCGATTCTATCCAATTTTTCATAGTCTCTATCAAGGAACACTTAGGGACCTTACCAATTTTTTATTACTGTTAGTGCCTCACTGAATAACTTAGACATTTTGCACATGTGTGAGGATAAAATTCCTTGGTTAAAAGGTATGCGCATCAGCAGTCTGATAGCTACTGACTGATCTGTCAACTTTTACACCCATAACTAATGTCTAAGCATAATTGTTTCCTCATACCCACACATATGCAAATTTTTAGATCTTTGACCATCTGATAGAGGGGAAAACGTAGGTCATTTTTATGTAACATTTTTCTTATTATGAACGAGATTAGGTTGGTTTTCTCCCTCCAAAATTTAAGAGCCATTTGAATTCCCTTTTCAGCTGACAGTCTATTTCCTTTCTTCACGTTTCTATTGAGTTGTTGGTCTTCTATTGATTTAGAGGGGCCCTTAACATATTAGGGAGATTCACTTCTTGTGATGTAAGTTGCAAATATATTTTCCTGTTAGTCATTCTTTTCTATTTACATAAATGTATATATTCACCTTTTATTTTATGGTTCCTGGGTTTGGATTTTCTGACATACTGGGACAAGTTTTTTTCATTTTGAGATTGTTTTTTAAAAATCCCATGGTTCCTTCTAGTACTTAGAAATGATAGGTAAGTCCAACTTTACATTTTTCCAAATGGCTACCCAGTTGTCCCAACATCATTTATTTAATAATATGTTATCCATAGATTTGAAATGTTTATAATATATAAAAATCACCATTGTATTTGTGCCTCTTTTTGATATTCCTAGTCTGTTCCCATTTATCGGTCATGCCAATATCACATTATTTTAATTATCTGTGGCTTTAAAAATTGTTTTATTATTTAATAGAAATAGTTCACCTTCATTACTCTTCTCTTTCAGAATTTTCCTATTTTCCTTGTTGGTTTTTTTTCCTTCTAAATTTTAGAGTTAAGTTGTCTAGTTCAAAAACATCATTTTGGCATTTTACAAAATCAGGGGCATGTTACATTTATAGATTAATTTAGGGAAAGCTAGTATCTCTATGATATTGCTTGCTCCTCCCCAAAGATGGGATATGTTTTTTCATTTGTCTGTATGTGTTTGTGTGTATGTTTCTCAGCAACATTTTAAAGTTTTATTCTCATAAATTGTGCCCACTTCTTGGTAATGTTGTTTCTTTTTTGTTGCTATTATAAATTGAAATCTTCCATCATCTCTTCTAACCAACTATGTGATGTGTGTGTGTGTGTGTGTGTGTGTGCGTGCGCGCACTTCTGCTTCTGGCTAATTAATTTTGTAATCACCAGGCACATTCCCAAATTCTATTCTGTTCTCTGAGTTTCTCTTAAGGTTCTTCTAGGCCAGGGTTTCTCAAGACGGCACTATTGGCATTTTGAGCCAGATAATTCTTTGTTGGTGGTAACGAGGCAGGGAGGGAGACATTGTCCTGGGCATTGTAGGATGTTTAGCAGCATTCCTGGCCTCTACTGGGGAGGTGAGGGGGTTGCCTCTGATTAAGAACCATTGTTCTAGTTCCTAATGCAGGGAAGGGCTTCATTTTTGCCACCCACTCCCAACCCACAGCTCTATTTGACATTACAGGATCTAATCACGAGAGTGGAAATAGCTGAGGCCCAATGTTTGTTATGAGAACAAATTGTGTCTAGAAGTAGCCATGGAAGTGATGGTTATTCATAGTTTATTGCCAAGCTACATGTGGAAGTCAATCACGGGTACAAATGTCATGAAATTAAAAATTAAAAGTAATAAAAAGAGGGAGGTAGAATCTATTGCTTCTGCATCACACAGCTTAGATCTTAGTCGTATGGTGTTTGGCATGTTCTCTAGCTGTTTACTGTGTGGTCACAATCTTCTCAACTGGCTTGAATCACAGCATCTCAAGCTTGAAGAGATAGCATCATGTTCCTTAAGGCATGGTGTTGTGTCTTGCACCCTTTTAACACTCTTAACTGTCTCGTACCACTTTTGCATTTTGTACAGTTTTTACCACTGTGCTAGGTATATGGCAGGTGTTCAGGGAAGATGATATTTTGCTAATCTAATCTCTTTAGTCTGACATACTCTGAGTTCTTTAGGGAAAATAATGTGGTATAGAAGGAAACATTTTGTGTTTGAAATAAAAAAGATCTGCATTCAAATCCTAGTTAAGAGTCATTAGATTATTAGCTGTATATACAAATTACCTAATCTCTGTGAACGTCATTTGCAAAACAGTTATAAATATGCTTACATTATAGAGTTGCAGTGGAGATTAAATGAGATCACTTAGACAATGCGACAAGAGCAGAGCAAGAGCACAATACATTTTTAACTCTCAGTTAAAACTCAGGCACTCAATGTGTGATAGTTATTATTATCTTCATTATTGTTATGTGAATACAAGTTCTTTGTCTGAAGAATTAAGACTAAGACAATTAATCTAAATTTTCTATTAAAAATTTAAAGTATAAATTGAAATACTGTGAAACTGGTTCAAAAGACTGGTTTTATACTATTGAAGATCAGATATTTCTGTAAGAAATAAATTGTAACAAATGTTATAATAGATAGATATATATAATGTCAGGTTGACATGAAAGTAGAAAATGACTAATAATGACTCTAAAGAAGGCTTCATAAAGAAGGTACTATTTGACCTATGCCTAAAATATTATCAGGAATTTTCCAACCATAAAAAGAATTGAAGCAATTCATGGCAGAAAGAATGACATGTGTGAAAGCCTGACATGAAAACATGGGTACATGTGCTTGGTGACAAGGAAATAGTTATAAGAACCTGCAGCTTAAGGCAGGTAAAAGGGACTGAGAGAAGATGAGGCTGGAAAAATATGTGGAGGAGGATCATTAAATTCCTTGAATGATAAGGTAGCGAGGTTGGATTTTATTGTCGTTGTTGGCAATGAAGAGCCATCAAGGGGCTTTAAATATGGAAGTAAAATGAACAGATTTTTGCTTTAGATTGCTCTACTACCAGTGTGAATGATGTCTAGGAAGTGAGACAGACTGAAGGCAGGAAGACAGTTATGAAATCACTGTCATATTATAGTTGTATAGCCAGAAAACCTGAACTAAAGCAAGTGGACAAGAAGGAGGAGGATGATATTGAAAAATGACTCTACAGTTTCTATTTTAGTGACCTAGTAGTTAGTAAATACAAGGATAAGGAAGACAAAAGGAAAAGCTGGTAGATGGATACTTGGGATTTTTGGAGTTACCGGCTTGGTGACCAGGAAACATCCCTCTGTGGATATCCAGTAAAGAGAAATACAGACATAGAGGTCTAACCCAAAGCAAGTGGGGTTAGAGGTGAGTAGCATGGAGTGGGCCTTCACGTAAGGAGGGGCATGCAGTTGCAGAAGAGGGTCATTGATGGAATCTTGAAGAACAGCAATTTGGGAAGGGTGATTGAAGAAAGAGGAACCCACAAAGGAAATGAGAATGATAAAAGAAATGGGAAGAGAAACAGAATAGAGTGTGTTATGAAAACCAAAGAAATTACTTTAAGAGGGAGGGAGTTATCACAGTTAATGCCACAAGGGTATTTAGCAGGGTCGAGTTTGAAAACAAACTTTTATATTGTTTTGTTGGTGGAGCTAGAGAGCAGAAGCCAGATTACAAGGTCTGAGAAATTAATAGGAGGTAAAGACATGGAAGACAAAGCAAAACTTATTTAGGGGATGCAGTAGTTAGAAAGACAGACACTGGAATCAGACCACTTGTGTAGGCATCCCAGCCCCATTGTTTACTAACTCTGTGACCCTAGACAAGTGGATTAACCTCCCTTTTCCTCAGTCTCCATACCTGTAAAATATGATAATAATAGCACCTATCTCATCAAGTTGTTTTGAGAGTTAAATGACTTATACATTAAGAACTTAGACCAGTGCCTGGCACACAGCGAGTGTTCAATTAGCTGTAACTATTATTATTCCATAAAGAAGTGAGGTGGTGAAAAAGAAAGCAGTAAGTCCGTAGCTGAGCTGACAACAGGGTGGGAACCGAAAGGATGGCAGTACTTTTGGATGAGCATATTTGTAGGTAGATGCAAATGGCCAGAAGAGAAGAAGAAATGAAGACTCAGTAGATGGGTAATTAGGGATTAGAGTCCAAAGGGGGACTGAGTCTGTGGAATGAGGAGAAAAGGTGGAGAAGCTGACTCTGGGTAGGACAGGAAGAAGCAGAGCTGTGTGTGTATGTGTGTGTGTGTGTGTGTGTTATGTGTGTATACACATATGTCTATATATGTGTAAGTATATTATATATGGTGGCATAACATTCATACTGATTTATAACTTAATTTTGTAACCTAATAATATATCTTAAAGTTCTCTTTTAATAGCTGGCTAGTATCTCATTGAATGGGTTATCATAATTCATTTAAGTATTCTAGTACTCAAGGAAGGGGCATTGAAGCCATGTCCATTATTTGCTTCCACAAATAATGCTGTAATGAACATTATTGTGTGTATGTGAGTATATACATATGTTCACTTGTACAAATATATGCATAGCATACAATTTTAGACGTTGAATTGCAAGGTGAAAAATATCAGTAATTACCCCTCCAAAGAGGAGAAGCTATTTTATACCCCCATCTAATAGTAAATCAGCATGCCTATTTCTTCACATCCTCCAAACACTGTTAATACCAGACTTTTGAATCCTTTGTCAGTCCAATATATAAAAAAGATATCTTTATGGTTGTTTTAATTTGTATTTCTTTAATGGCATGTGAGATTAGGCAGCTTTTAATATGTTTATTGGCCAATTGTATTTCTTGGTCTGTGAACTATGTGTTCATATCTGTGGTATGCAGCCTCTAAGATGGCTCCAAGATTCTCATCTCCTAGTATTCGGACTCTTGTGTAGTCCTTGCCACAATGTACCAGGGTTGGTCTGTGTGACTAAAAGAAAGAATATGGCAGAACTAATGGTGTGTCACTTCCAAGATTAGGTTATAACACACGTTGTGGCTCTTGTCTTGAGTTCTCTCTCTCTCTCATCACTCACACTGGGGGAAGCCAGCTTCCAGGTCATGAGGACACCCAGGCAGCCTAGGGAAAGGCCCACATGGGAAGAAATTGAGGTCTCTATAGCCAATAGCCAGTAAGAAACTGAGGCCTGACAACAACCCTATGAGTGAGCTTGAAGCAATCTTCTCTCAGGCAGGCCTACAGAGACTGTGGCCCCTGCTGACAGCTTGACTGCAACTTCAAGAGAAACCCAGAGCTGGAACCTCCCAGATAAACCACTCTAGATCCCTGACCCAGAGAAGCTCAGAGAGAGTAAATGTTTGCTGTTTGTTATAAACTGCTAAATTTAGGGATAATATATAGTATAGCAGTATATAACTAATACATTTTTTTCCATAAATTGTTCACTTTTTTCTTACTGATTTTAAGAATCTTTGTAATTTTAGGTTAATCCTTTAACTCTCAAATGCACTGTGTATATTTTCAACACATTTTGTTATATGTTTTTTAAATTTTTTGTTTTCAACTTGTTAAAATTTTAAATTTTGTTAAATTTGTTTAAATTTTTTATTTGAAGCTGCTTTTAATTTTCATGATGTCAAATGTGGCAGTCTTTTTTTCCTTTTTGGCCTCTCTGTTTTATTTCATATATTAGAGTACATGCATTAAAATTTGTTTCAAAATTATTTTTAAATTCACTAATACTTTCTTCTGCAACGTCTAATCTGCTATTATTCCCATTTCAGACACTGTAGTTTTCACTCCTAGAAATTTGATTTGGGTCTTTTTATAATTTTCAGGTCTCTACCTGGAATGCTTAATATTTCCTTTAGTTTCTTGGATGTGTGGATTATATTTATAATAACTGATTTATTTCATGTCCTTGTATACTAACTCTGTTATCTTAGTCATTTCTGGGTCTGTTTGTATGGATTGATTTTTCTTCTCATTATGGGTCATATTTTCCCGCTTCATTGCATGCCTGGTAATTTTTTATCTGGTGCCAGACATTGTGAATTTTACCTTGTTGGATGCTTATTTCTTTTGTATTCCAGTAAATATTCTTGAGTTTTGTTCTAGAACACAGTTAAGTTACTTGGAAAACACTGATCCATTCAGATCTTGTTGTTAAGCTTTGTTATGTAGGACAAGAGTAGCATTCTGTCTAGGGCTAATTTTCCCCCATTAATGAGGCAAAACTCTTCTGAATACTTTACCTAATGCCCTATGAGTTTTGAGGTTTTTCACTGTGGTTGGTGGCAACAGGAACTGTTTTCAGCCCTTTGTGAGGCATTGTTCTCTCTAGCCTTTCAAATGGTTGCTTTCTCCAGCCCCTGGGGCCTCTACTGGTTTATTCACACACATTTGCTGAGCAGTAGTGAGCTGAATAATGTAAAGGGACCCTCTGAAGACCTCCAGAGCTCTCTTTCTCTCTGTGCAGCTCTTTTCTCTCTAGTACTCTAGTACTGTGAACTCTAGCTGCCTTGGCCTTCCTGCACTCCCAGATCCATCTCCCCAACTTAAAGAGACCACTGGACTATACCTGGCTTCCCTTTCCCTATAGTGCAGCCTTGAAACTCTCTCTAGGCAGTGAGCTGGGGCAATCCTGGGACTTGTGTCATTTGTTTCCATCTCTCAGGGACTGCTGTCCTTTGTTGCCTGGTGACCAATCTTTTAAAATCATTCTCTCTTATATTTGTCTTTTTTTTTCAGTTGCTTCAGGAGGTAAGGTAAGGTCTCAGTTATTCCACATGCTTTCTTCTAAATCTTTTGTTTTATACATTTATATATTTAACCCATCTGAAATTTATTTTTTCTGAGAGAAGTATAGTTTTAATATTTTTCCCGATGGTTAGCCAGTTACCCAACATCATATTTTGAATTCTTCCCTTCCTTCCTCACCCAGTTTAAAATATCACCTTTATCACCTTTACCATAAGCCTAACTTTCATAGATTTTTGAGTCTGTTTCTGAACTCTTTATTCTATCTCTTTGGTTTTCCATTTTTTATTGAATAGCAAACCTGCAAACCTTTTTACTTATTGAAGTTTCAAAATAGATTGTGTATCCAGTAGAGCTAATTATCTCTCATTTCTTTTTATTTTCAAGATTCCTTGAGTATCCACACATGTTATTTTTCTACATAAACTTTAATGTCATTTTCAAGTTCCTTCTCATATATTACGGATGTTATTTATCGGGATTGCATTAAATGTATAGGACCTAAACAAGTTTGAAGGCAGCAAAGAGAAGAGTTGGGGGGGTACAAGTTCAATGACTTTGCTTTTTATGGTGAAGTAGGAGGCAAAGATACAAGCTGGGAGTGAGTAGGATACAGGTGAGATACAGACTAAGGGTAAATGATGAAAGTTTGAATGAATCATACGTGCTATAATAAGTGGGGTTATTGGATCCCAGATAAGGAGAGCACTGATGGGTATGCAAAACATTTGCTGAATATCACAGGGCTAAAAATGAAGAGTCGTCAATGGGTACTTGTATTTCCATATTTCCTTTCCCTGAAAATATCAAACATGCCACAAGTGAGTCCCAGAATCAGTATTTGTTACTACTAAACCATGGCCCTCCCAAACGAATCTCTGGTCATTCAATTTCTTTGAAAATGTATGTCTCTCTAGTTCACTGTCATATCCAGTGCCAAACTTATTGTCTGTCCAGAGTTGGCACTGAATAAATATTAGTGGAATGAATTAGTTAATTTCTGAATAGCTTCCTTTGTTATTTCTGCCAGTCTGTCTTCAGATTCAAGGTAGTCTTTATCCAGCCCCAAATCCAAATGTTTGTTTCTCCAATTGCCTGGAAATAGGGAACTTACGTGGATTTCTTCTGCTATACAACCTGGCATAATGTCTTAAACCGTTGTTTGAGAAAAGCCTTCTTCAATCTTAGACTTCTTAAATCTTCTTTCCAAATTAGTCAATTTATTCATGTACATAGGCTCATGGGAGAACTAAGATAAAGGAGAGATTAAGGCAAAATGACCTGATTTCTTTCAACTGTTTAGAGGTGTTCATCTCAAAAATAGTGATAAAAATGGGAAGGAGTCCTCATTGTATTAACGTGTGATTTTACTTAATTTGACCCTTAATGAACTACACATTCCACTGTTTGAACCACTCAATGGTTTTGAAAAAGTAAACTCGCTTATCTAAGTATGGTTTTCCAATAATTGTCTCTTGGATTAAATGTAAACAAGCATATGGTTTAGATTGATATAATACCTTCACCCTAAAACATCTCGAGGTAACTTCTGATGGGGAAAAACGGGGTGCTCTGGTTTCAGGAACAAAGTTGATTCTTCTTCTGATAAGAATGTATATTTTAAGCACTCAAGGCAGTCTCCATGCAAGGGTCAACTCTTAACAGAAAAAAGAGAATTTAGAAAATTCAGAACCCACTTAGACATTTTAGATCTTGGACTGATGAGGACTTTCATAGACCAAGTAGATTCACTTGGAGCCTACTTCCTCCATTTTAACATGTATTTTGTTATTTTATTTTAAGAGAAGCAAGGCTTGAAATGCTTTAATATCCCCTTAGAGACTGTTTGACTATTACATAGCCCATAAAAAGTAATATTTGGATGATTTAAAGGGAAATGAATCAGAAACTTAAAGGTTCAGTTTTCCTTGTATGACACAAGATTTTTCCCTCCCAGAGTCAATAGAAATGGCCCTTAGGGTGAAACACATCTTGGATTTTATTGAAACGAAATTATTATTTATGCACGTGCAGATAGTAATGTGTATTCTAAAATATTTTGATTTTAAAATATTTAGACACTCAATTTTACTTTTTTCTATGGATTAACAAGGAATCTAACAACTTTCCCAATTTCTGCAGAACAATTTTTTGCATCAAACCTAGTCGATTAAATTCTGTATTTCAGAGCCAGGTGGAAATGTGATCTCAGTCCCCAGGTGATATTTTCATGAGGTTTCTCTCAAAAGCTATTTTA
Organism: Diceros bicornis minor; assembly: GCF_020826845.1. Lineage (NCBI taxonomy): Eukaryota > Metazoa > Chordata > Mammalia > Perissodactyla > Rhinocerotidae > Diceros > Diceros bicornis. Next base: position 51,210,972 of record NC_080743.1, read on the forward strand.
GGCTTCTCAGTTACACACCCGAAAGGGGGTGATGGTGGTATAATCCAGAGTATCCGTGTAACTGGTTGGCAATATTTTAAATGTAGCTATTCATCAGACATTTAATATTTATTTTTCCTTACATTTAAACAAGATTTTAATTTAGGCATTGGACTTGTGTGATAGAAGCATTTCTATGTGGGTTAAGAAATGGCTTCGCCCTCCACTGATGTAAAAGGCATGGGAGTCAACAAACCTGGTTTTCTCTCCTTGCTCTGCCATTACCTCCCTGAGTGACACTGGACAAATTCCATCATGTTTTGGGCCCCGTCTCCTCATCTGTAAATTAGGTGGTTAGATGATCTCTAGGATCCCTCTCACAGCTGATGTGCAGTATTGGCACATAATAATTATTCATTAAATGGTAACATTTATTTTTATTGATGAGCTTGCTTCATGTTGACTATTGGAATATCTTAATTTTAGATTCCTAAAGAGCCTAGAAGTTGACTCAAAAGTCTTGGACTTGTGTCTTGCTTCACTGTGTACCAGCTGTGTAATCTTGGGAAATTTTCTCCATTTTTTAGACTCAATTTCTTCATCTGCAAAATGGGGATAAAGGTAATACTATTAGGCACAGTTCTTTGTTGCAAATAATAGAACCCACTCTGGCTAGTTTAGGCAGAAAGAAGAATTTGTCAAAGATATTAAGCAACTCACAGAATCCTCTGGAGAGCAAGAGAACCAGACTTAGAAACAGTGAGGCCAGAAACAACACCAAATCAGACTGTAGAATTTGCTCCAGTGAAAACACCATTGCTGCCAACATTTAGCAACAACTCTGCTTCTCGCAGAGACACTCTAGCTTGCATTGATAATGCTTGGTCCTGGATGCCAGGAGCTCAGCCTTTGAGCCCCTGTGGTCATGTTCACCTGGGATAGATGCCATTCATATCTACCTCTTTGTAGCATTAGCTTCCAAGCTGGGGACTCACAAGGGTGCATCTGATTGGGAACACCTCATTCACATGTCTGATGTCAGCAACAAGGGAGCCTGGGACAGTGACTTCTGGCTCTACCTTGGAGGTTGCAATGTGGTAAACTCTCCAAAACTCAGAAAAGAACTTCAGAAAATATTGGGCAGACTCAAACTACTCTATCCAGGTGAAAATTAATGCCTCAGGTAAGAACTCCTGCACTATATGAATGCTGATTACTACCTTCAAAGCTCATTTTACTATTCAAAGAAAAATAAGATAGATCAAGCTTGTAAATGAAAATTGCCAGGAAATCTAGCCAGATGTGCTTTCTCTTTTTATTTTGAATAGATCCATATATCTATATATATGATTGTAAAATGTATTCTCATAAAAACTTCATGAACTATAGAAAAATTATAGGGAAGAGATAAGTATCATCCAATAATCCTATCAGCAGATAACCACTCTTACCATCTTGGTTCATACTCATCCATCCATCTAATATAGTTATATAATATATACATTTTATATATATATATATCATACATAAAATACACAAATTTGTATGAATACACACATAATAATTATATGTGACTTTGTACCCAATTCTAAAAATTTAAACAATATGTTGTGGGCATCTTTCCCTGCTAATAAATATTGAGCAACTTTTCGTTATTTTTTTAAAATTATTTATTTATTTATTTTTGGTGAGGAAGATTAGCCCTGAGCTAACATCTGTTGCCAACCCTCTTCTTTTTGCTGAGGAAGATTGGCCCTGGGCTAACATCCATGCCCATCTTCCTCTACTTTCTATAGGACGCCGCCACAGCATGGCTCGATGAGCAGTGCATAGGTCCGCGTGGCGTTCTGAACCTGTGAACCCCGGGCCACCGAAGCAGAGCATGGGAACTTAACCACTATGCCACTGGGCCAGCCCTGCAACTTTGTTATTTTTTTATTTATTTTTTTTTTTGTGAGGCGATCAGCCCTGTGCTAACATCCGCCAATCCTCCTCTTTTTTTGCTGAGGAAGACGGCCCTGGGCTAACATCTGTGCCCATCTTCCTCCACTTTATGTGGGACGCCGCCACAGCATGGCTTGCCAAGCAGTGCGTCGGTGTGCGCCCGGGATCCGAACCAGCGAACCCTGGGCCGCCGCAGCGGAGCGCGCGCACTTAACCGCTTGCGCCACCGGGCTGGCCCCAACTTTGTTATTTTTAATGGCTGCATATTGTGCTGTTGTATGAACATGCAACAATTTTTTCACTAGTCACCTATTTGTGGGGAGTTTCCAAATTTTTGCTTTTATCAAGAGAGTTATGGTGAACATCTGTATAGCCAAGTATATACTTAGAGTAATTCTGTATGATGAGTTTAGAGAAATAGAATTGCTGTTTCAGGTATACACAGTTGAAAAGACTTTTGATACATGCAGTAAAATTGGCTTCAGAAAATTGGTAACAGTTTATACTTCCACATGCAACATTTGAGTGTGAATTTCCTCAATTATCAGAACACTTGATATTATCAACTGTTTTTCTTTTAGTCAGTTTGTTAGGAGAAAAATATCTCATTATCGTTTAACTTGCATTTCTTAGTTTACTACTTAAACATATTGCATATATATTTATTTTCCCTTATATTTACTTATGAACTGTGTGTTTATGCCCTTTGTCCACTAACAGATTAAATTTTTATTTTTTTGCTGGTTTTAATTGGTTTTTAGGGCTCTCTCTATATAAAGATATTAAATTTTTGTCCTCTATATGTCCTCCAAATACCTTTTCCAAGATTGTCATTGACTTTTATTAAAATTGAGGTAAAACATATATAGTAAAGTGCACAAATCTTATGTTTACAACTTGGTATGTGTGTATCATGTAACAACCACGTAGATCTAGAAAAAGAACATTTCCAGCACCCAAGAAGGCTCCCTCGTGTTCCTTCCCAGTCAATACTTCCCCATAGAGGTAATTGCTATCCTGACACCATAGATTAGTACTACCTGTTCTTGAACTTCATATGAATGCAATCACATGGAAAGAAGTCTCTGGCTTCTTCTACTTATCATTATGTCTGGGAGAGTAATCCATGTTGCTACAGGTAAAGTATTTTGTTTCTCTGAGCCACAATTTTCCCATCAGTAACATGAGGATAATAATAGTACTTATGTGGTGGTTGTGGAGATAAATGAGTTAACATAAGTAATTAAGTTACATGCAAATATTAAGTTAAGGAGTTAATGCAAACATTAGAACAGTGTTTGGCCTGTGTTAAATATTAATACTTAATACGTGTTAGCTACTAGTATTACACTACTGGATTATATTGGCTAATTTTTATTTAGAGTTTTTGTATCAATATTCCTAAATGAGTTTAGTCATGCTTTAGCATCTGTGCATTTATGTGCTGGTCTTGTATTGCTTGGATATTGAGTTATGCTAGTAAACTGGGTGTTCTTTCCAGAAGTTGTGGAGTGAACTCTTACCACTCACATCCACCCAAGATTCCTACCAAATCTGCCTCCCAGATATATCCCAAATCTGCTGACTTTTCTCTGTCACTATCTTCTCTACTCTAGTCCATGCCTCCATCATCACTCCTTCCATCCATTGCAATAGTCAAATAATGTGTGTCCCCATTTCTAAACATTTTGTCCTTCCCATTGCACTTAGGTTCAAAATCTAATATCCTTATCAAGGTCTACCAGGCTCTTCATATTATGGCCCTGCCTACCTCTCCAACCCTGGCTTGCATCAGTTTCCCTCTCACCCCATGCTCTGGACACACTCCCTGCCCAGCAACACACTCCCATCCCTAGTCTGGCCAATCCTTACTTGCTCTTTCTCACGGAAGCCTTTCCTGACATGGCAATATCAAATTGATTTTCCTATGTAATCACTCATCTTAACTTTCTCTTTTCTTTCTTAGCACTCACAACATGTGCAATTGTACATTTATTTGTATGTTTAATTTAATAGCTCTTAGCTTTATGAGGTAATGGGTTTTTTGGTCACTTTATATAGCATAGTGCTTTGCACATTAAGAATTGCTCAATAAATACTTATTGAATGAATGACTCCCAGTCTAGTGGTGGAGACAGCTACATAGTCAATATCAATGAGAGGAAAAGCCAAAACAGATGCATGGAAATAGATGTTGGGGGAACAGAGGAGGAAGAAAGAAACTCTGCCAGGGGAACTCTCCCACTGGCAGGTTACAGAGAGAGTTGCTCATTGATTAACTAGCCTCCCCTTCAATGTTATTCTCTCATTGTTGACGGCACTATATTGATGGCACTATATTACCCTTTAACACTCAGGGAAGGAGTTGGCTTCATACCAGGTTTTAGATGCACAAGTCCCGAGGGACTCAAAGAGGCAAAAATTCACCTGAGCTCTTGGCTCACACACAGAGCACAATGGCTGCTCTGAGGGGGGCAGAAGTCCTCTGCACCCACAAGCCCTGTTTATTTTCTCCTCCAGCAGCAGGGGTGGCATAGGTCAGCTGAAATGGTGCATCTGATGGTGCAGCTGATGTGTATTTATTGACCCAAAATGTCACGCTGACAGACATATGGACAGGCAGACAAAGATTTCTGTTGCAGAGGCCCCTCTTCTCTGCTCCCCAGGTTGTGACATGGCTGACATTTCCCCGCCCGGGTCCTGACTTCTCCAGCTGCTTCTGCAAATTCTGGTGTTTCATTGATGGGGGTCGTCACAAACACTGTGCCACATGCTTTTCTGAGGGCCGTGCTGCTGCCCACCTCTACCAAATGGTGGTCTCAACATATTTCCCAACCCCCCCAGCCCACGCATACTGTCCCCCAGTAGTCTTCACTTTAATCTCTTCTCTACTAGCTCCTCCATCTCCACCTTAGCTCCATTGCAGGAGTTATAGCTGGCCAAGTTCACAGTGCATTTTAAAGAGGGAAGTCCTGAGTGACACCAAGAGTCATCTTTGTGGTAAAGAAAGGGGTTCTGCTTTTGCTATAAAAAGTAATTGTATGGTCATAAATGCAAACTTTTTCTTTCCTATTCTTAATATTTTCCTCTCCATTTTCTGGGTTTTCTTTCCCATCTCTCCCAACATCACTGACTTTAATTAATTTAAATTTTATTTTAAAAACTTTTTTATTGCTATAATTTTTTATTGTTATAACTTAAGTAACAGAAAACCATAGAAAGCAAACGTGTAGGTTAAAATAATTGTTTTAAGGCTAGCATTCTTGTAAGCACTGTTCATGATAAGAGAAGCCCCCTAATGCCTCCCTCCCAACACCACCTCTCTCTCCTTGCTAGAGTAACTACTATCCTAACTTTTATTGCAACAACTTTCCACTTTTCTTTACAGTCTTATCACCCAAGTGTACATTCCTAAACAATTGTTTAGTTTTGCCTGTTTTTTTTTTTTTTTAAATATCTTTTAATCTATAAGTTTTCTCCTCCATCTGGATTTTGCTGATTGCTTCCTCAGAGCAAATTTATTCTGTTCCTCTAACTTCTATGTTAACCCCAATCCACGTTCTTCTTCTCTCCTTTTTTTTTTTTTTGGCATGACAACCTCATGATTGATGTGTTCTTCGTCAGGAAGCACATATGTCTCAACGTCTCTCTTTTTGTGATATTAGTAGTCATTGATATTTAATGCTCTATCTCTAAATTTATTAAGATTATGTCAATATTCTAATCCTATTATTCTTTCTTCGTGAATTTGTTGAAATATTCCAATTAAGTACCCATGTAGTTTTTATTTTTTCGGTGGTACAGTTTGCATAGGAAAGGCAGGATAAAAGTTATTTTCAAAAAAATAGTTGATTCCCTAGCATCTTCTAAAGATATCAGTTTGGTGTTTTAGAATGGACTTTGTAAGAAGTTAAATAAGCGACAAATCATGTGTACACTCTGGCTTCCCTGCAGAGGATGTCACACCCCAGGAGAGAAAAGAGAATCAAGGGTGGGAACCGACAGTCCCTGAACCAGGGAGAGGTGAGGTCAGCAACGTGGGAACCCAGGCAGGAGCCCAGCAGGCAGACAAGCCTCAGGTTTGCTCAGAGTTGACCTCCCATCTTCCGGTCAAATACATTTGTGTCTGAAGTGGATTATGTTGGCCACACTACAATGTAGTCAACACTTGGGAAGGGATTCAAAAAAGGCCTCTCTGGAGACACTCTGTCTTCATTGCATACTCAGCATGTGGTGTCTTCTTTAGATTTGACAGTGCCTTTTCCATTATGCTTTTTCCTCTATCCATCCTCCTCCACGACCCCTCACTGGAAATATCTGCAAACGTCAAGTGCACCTCAATTCACCTCCAATTGCCTATCGATGTCTCTCCTCTTGTTTTTTTTTTTTTTCCTTTAGGAGTAGCAGGGGATTGTGGCTCTGGGCTGCATTGGGGTGAGAGTTGAGGGGTAAGGGATGAGGACGCTGGTGCTCTTTGTAACTAGAAAAACTTTTGAAGCTGAGGTTAGAGTTCCCAACAGGGTCCTAATTGTCCTTTGAGCAATTCCAAATTCTTCTTTAAATTGCTTTGTTGATATGTAATTCATATACCACACAATTTACACTTTTAACGTACACAATTCAGTGGTTTTTAATATATTGAAAAGGTTGGGCATCTATCTATTACCACTGATTCTAGACCATTGTCATTACTCCTGAAAGAAACCCTGACCCATTAGCAGTCAATCTGCACTATCCCCTCTCCCTGGCCCCTGGCAACCACTAACCTACTCTCTGTCTCTATGTGTTTTCCTGTTCTGGAAATTTCATATAAATGCAATCATACAATATGTGGACTTTTGTATTTGGCTTCTTTCACTTATCATAATGTATTCAAGGTTCATCCATGTTGTAGCACGTATCGATACTTCATTCTTTTTATGGCTGTATAATATTATATATGGATATAGAACATTTTGTTTATCTACTCATCAGTTGTGGACATCTGGGTTGTTTCCACCTTTTAGTTATTATGAATAGTGCTTTTATGAATATTTGTGTACAGATTTTTGTGTACATATGTTTTTAGTTCTTTTGGGTGTATACTTAGTAGAATTGCCAGGTCATATAAGTCTCTGTTTAATTTTTTGAGGAACTCCCCAATGTTTTCCAAAGAAGTTGTATCGTTTTGTATTCCAACTAGCATAGGGTTTCAGTTTCTCCAGATCCTTGCCAGCACTTGTTACTGTCTGTCTTTTTTATTTCGCTATCCTAGTGAATGTGAAGTGGTATCTCATTGTGGTTTTGATTTGCATTTCCCTAATGACTAATGATGTTGAGCATCTTTTCATGTGCTTCTTGACCACTTATATATCTTCTTTGGAAAATATTTTCTTAAATACTGTATATGTTCCTAGAGATATTTGCCTTTTGTTACTAGTTCTCTTTAGTTTTCTTCTTTTGCCTCTCCTCTTCCCCTTAGAGCATCAGGGGAAAGTCCCACAGTATTCTGCATACCTGCCCCTTGATCGCGTCTTTACTTGGAGAGGACTGCACAGCAGAAGCAGCAGCAGACTCGGAGTGGGAGTGGGATGGTGCAAGGGGGCAATGTTTTTGTTTGTGTAGTTTGAAAAGACTCCATAAGGGAGAGTGAAAAATACCCAATCTGTTAGTGTCTATCTTTCTCTTTGGTCTTATTTTTGAACACTTGACCTCCCTTGATATCTATAAGAGGGCAAGGGAAGTAGAGGTTCTAGAAGTCATATTTCTTTGTCTTAGAATAAGGAGAAAACTAAAAAAAAGTTGTCCATGAAAAAGTTGATGAGGCATGATGGCCAGGACTGTCTCCAGGCACCTCACCTCCATCCACTTTCCTTCTTCCTCAACTCTTTTTCCTGCTCTGGCTCTGAAAGACTTTGAGTTGCTCTCAAGTATCCTCTCAGCAAAGGGCATAATAAACTCCTCAGTCTTGAGCCATAGGGACTCCATTATGTCCCCAGGGCAATATATGTTATGAACGAGGCTCAGATATTATCTATGTGTTTAGCACTGTGCTGGATGCTGGAGCAATATTACAGGAATGATAGATTAGTTTGTTTTTCTCTCATTTTTTCAACAAACATCTTTGAGCACCTACTATGTGCCAGACTCAGTGCTTCCCAGAAGGAGACCAACTTGGGGAAATACAACTCAGAACCCAAGTCAACATTTGATGCATTCCATGTGGATAGTCCCCACGTGAACTAGAGCCTGAGAAGAAAGGAGGCAGGTGGAGTGTTGAGTGATGTCCCGATGAGATGCAGAGTCACGGGGAAGTGGCCAGTGGTGCAGCTCCCACCATTGGTCAAAGAGGCTTGACCCAGGAACCTCAAGCTCAAGGAGGGAGGAATATCATTGCCATGACATGGAGGTGGAAACAATGTTTGTGAGCTTTTGCACATTTTCCTGAACTTCTCATCTCATATCTTACAGGAGACTGTCTTATTCCGCATGCTAATATTATTTATGGAGGCAGGACATAAACTTAATTCATCATCAACTGCTAGGAGAGTATTACCATTTTAAATATAATCTTATTGAGCTTGCTGCACATTTTCGTTTGCCATTTCCTTTTTAGTCAGTGTCAATTAGTTCTTCATTGCTGGTTTTAGTTTTCTACTTGATAAGCAAAGGTTTTGAATCCATCTTGATTAAAGCAGCAAGGCCCCAACTCTATCCTGGCAGCTTCCTTTGAAGTTCATGTAAACCCTATATTCAGATCAGCTGCCCAGGACACAAAGAAAGAAGAGCTATGAGCTGTGACAACATGAGGGCGCCAGGCCAGATGCTTCAAGGCGGTCAGTTTCCTTCTGGGAATAGGATCACTAGAAAGTTTCATCTCTCTGGAATGGTTTCCCCCTCTCTGAGGGGGAAAAAACACAAAAAGCAAGAAATGAAAAGATGATTTCTCAGGTCTCTTCAAGACACTGTCCAAATTAGACTAGGACCTATTTGTTAAAGTGGGTGGCAGGCTTCCGATGCTTGAGATTGCCCAGAAATCTGTATTCTTCCAAGATGTCCCATTTGGTAAGTCGGAGGGTTGGTTCATTATACAGAGGATATCAAGAAAGAGAAGCCTGGGATGTTGTTAAACATAGCCTATGGCATTTTTCTCATATTTGTGTAACAACCACTCTGTCTTCTGCCCTCTTATAAGATTGCCTCTTCTCTTTCTCAAGTCTCTTGTTTTTTTTTCTTTATTTTCCCTCTCTGTCTTTTTCTGTCTCTCTGTCCCTGTTTCTCTCTCTCTGAAACCAGTATCTACCCTCCTTTGCCTCTTCCTCCTCCACTTACTTTTCCTCTTTACACATATTTTCAAGTGGAAGTCATGGCTCTGATACTAATATATTTTAAGCAAGCCACTTACTTCTTTGGGGAACAGTTCTTCATCTGTAAAATATAGTGATCCTTAAATTCTCCTCTAATGCTAAAATTCTATGATTCTTTGAAATACCTATGTTGTTCAAATAACCCAATTTTCTTCTCAACCCCTTAAAATCTGTGGAAATTGACCATATCATGGCTGACAAGCCAAGTGATAACTCAATCCCTTTTTCTTTTCTTTGGGGGCCCTTTACCCTGAGTCAATATTAGAAAGTCAAACACAGTCTCTGACACTCTCCTGCCCCCCACCCACAGTTCTGGAAGCCTGAGAAGAAGAGCGGTATGCGTCTGCAGTAGCAGCTTCAGACTTTTCATGAGCATCAGAAGCTCAGGATCTGGAGAAGAGGGATAAAGAAGAGGAAAAAGTCAGAAAAAAATTTTTAAAAAGGAGAATTTTTTTGTACTGTTGAACTCTAAAAAATTATTATATGTAGCTCAGATTGCTTGCCTCACTTTCTACGGCATGTATTTTCAAGTTCTTTTGCAGATAGAATATCTAAGAGAACCCTCCCCAAAAGAATAATTTTTATTTTCCATATGGTACATGCTAGCAATCCTGGCATTTGACCACATTTATGTAAACATGCAGAGATACCTATAAATTATTGGACTTATCCCAGTTTGAGTTTCCAACTATGTACTATAATCATTACAGCTGTTCTTACTTTAGCCTCAGAAGATATTTTGGTCCATTTATATGGCTGATTAGTCATTTAGACTGTAGACTGCATTTATTACATTGTTTGGTGGTGGGGAACATAGCAGATATTCACTGGAGGCACCAAGAATCTATATATAAGCCAAGAGTTCTACAAACTGGTGGAGATCCCCTAACCTGAGATCTCAGACCCTGAGTAACAACTGGCCATCAGCTACCCAGGGTCACCCTGCACTTTGAGATGACTTTGGGAGAACCTGGGCTCTCCCCCAGAGTATTTAGACCAAAGAAAGGGAGAGGCCAGGAGAACTAACAGCCTCACTTTAAAAAATCTGGGCCCTATCCATCAGATCTGGGACTTGTTGGTGGGGAGGGGACCCCGGTGGGCCTTAATAATAGAATTGTAGGAATATTGGCAGTAAAGACTGAACTGAGCTTTCTCACTCAACTCTCTCCCACTCATCCCCACCACAGGTCTCACTGCTTAGCCCAGGCTGAGCTCAGATCCCCTGGACTGGAAATCTTGGCCTCTAGCCTGGTGCCAATACCCGGGCCAACCTGCAGGGGGCGCCCGAAAGCAGCTGCTGCCTCCCACAGCTCTTTCGCTCTAGTACTTGAAAGAGTTATTCCACTATTGTTATTTGTAATTAACTATGCAGTTTATTCACATAGCATCTTAAGTTTTAGGCACTTTTTTTTTCCCAAAGAACTTTCATACGTTTAATGTTTTATTTATGCCTCGCAATCACCAAATGAGGTTGCCTGTATAGAGAAGTGAAATGATCTTACTAAGTCTGGGTGGGATGCAGTGGTAGAGACTGGATTAGAAGTCAAGTATCTTGATTCCTATATCTGTGCTCTTTCTACAAGAGTTCTTCACAAGGAGGATAATAATAAACAGAAAACACTTCTGCTATCCCTTTTATTTTCATTTTCCTCTTTAAAACTTTGACATGTTTTATTTATATCAGTTCTCCTGAGATCAGTTTTCATGAAACTCTAGTACTTTACTGGCTGTCCTCCACGCTCAAACAATGTTGGGTAGGATTGCCAGTCTTGTTCTGATTTATTCAGCAGATGGAGAGTTATTATCAATATTTCTTCAGAGTTTGAGGGGGTATTTTTGGATGATAAAGTTAGTTTCCATTTATCATCATTTTATCCTCAGTGCTGGCTTTGGGGACTCTGATTTTTGCTGTATGAATGTGAACCATGAGGTTGTATTCAATTTGATCTGTTTCCAAAGCCAGAGAATAGAGACCAGAATGCAGAAGTATATGGCGGCCTTTGGCAACTTGGTGCAAATTTTTTCTCAAGGGAAAACCAGCATTGACTCAGATCTTTGTTCATACCTCTTTAAGCTGGAAGAGGTCGTTGAAAACATTTAGTAATCCCAGTTAAAGGCTCTTGTTCTCTGTGATGCAGAAAATGAGACTCAGAGAAGTCAGGAGACTTGTCTGAGATCACACAGCTACTTAGTGGCAGTGCTGGAACTAGACATCAGGTCATTTGTTCTGGGTCTGAGGTGTCATCTGTGAAACCACAGGGCCTCTCAAGACAAGGGCTGGCTACACCTGGAGAATACTGAGGGAGATTCCGTGTGATTAATTCAACTCCGCTTAACAAACACTCACGGAGGCCACCACAGGGAAAACTAGCAAGGTGTTGTGTGGAACCCCACGTGACTTGAAAGGGCTGACTAGGCAAGTCCAGCTCCATCCTTTACCCAGTTCTGTTCTGAGGGGCACACAGATCAGGCCTCCTACGTCTGCACTGAAAAATCCGCTCTGAGGACTAAAATGCTTGATTTGGATGGATAGGGCCCAAGCTTTTCCTTTATTTCCTGTGGTAACAAAAAGGAAGGCCATTGAGAGGCTTTCCAACCAAACCACAGGAAGATTAAAGGGCTAGGGAGAAGGAACGCATTTTGGATGTGGAAGTCCAAGAGTTCTTGGGCCCAGAAAGGAGACTTCTCGTTATTAATGGTGGCTCTGCCACAGCTGTGGCTTGGAAATGGGAAAGATAGGAGGTGAGAGAGACCCATGTGTGGATTTGTGTTGTTCTGACCACAGGTGTGTGCTTTGGACACTGTGCCCCACCGACACTCAACAAGGGGCAGGAATCCTCACTGCCCACGTCTGACAAGAGGCCCTGCTGGCCACCTTCTCCCTCTCTCAGAGGCAATGAGCACGGTGGGGGAGGAGGTGAAATTGCTAAGAATAGCCACGGTCTTTCGGACTTGCTCTTTTCAAAAAAATCAGTGGAATTAGAAATGAGATATTAGCTCTAATTGGTCACATATGTTGGGTTCTTAGCCCCTAGGAAAAGAATTTTCTGACTGCGGCTCCTCACCGGGGGGAAAATGCATCTACACCTGTGGATCTGGCAGGGCTCCCCCCTCCTGTCCTCTGGAGGGTCCAGGACAAAAGTACCCCTTAGTGTATGCTGTCAGTCTGTCATCTGGTCTGATCTGAAGTGGCCAGACTTCTGACTAAGCATCCCCTATGTGGCTTTTCAACAAGTGTAGAAGAATTTCAAGGCACACATAGACGCAGACTGAGCCAAGAATTGGGGGCTGGAGGAGAATTCCACCCCTCCCCCTTTGTCTTATTTGCTTATGTTTCTGAGATGTGGGGATGTTGGGAGAATTAGGCACATAGTGAGAGGATGGGTTTTTTGTTTTGCTTTTTATTTTATAAAAATTTAAACCTATAAATAAGTGCAAGAATAGTCAAATGACCCCCCTGTGTGCGCTTCATGTAGATGCACAATTGTCAGCAGGTTTTAACTGAGCACGTGAGGTTCTCAGTGTGGTCTACTGACCACCTACATCAAAATCACCCCCAGGCCTCTTCACTCAGGACCTCAGGGCAGCCTGGGATGCTACACTCTGCTCAGTTCCCCAGGGAGTGTTGATGTGCCAGTGCCCATGAACTGCCCTCCTGTGAGCCTTATACCTGGTCAGGTGTCTATTAATTTGCCCCTTAGTTCATGTTATCAACTCCACCAGCTCCAACAGTGGTGAGAATATTGTGCTACCTGACATCTTCTCTTTAAGCCCTGCATTACACCTTCACAAAAATAAACAAGGGGAAGTAACGCCTTTTCTCTTTCTAACATTGTGCTCTTCTGCTTAGCTACTATTCATGACCCTTATTCACAGATATGCAATGAGAATGGACTCTCATGTTAAGGTTTGTGCCAACTTTTTAATACTTAAGTTTAATTTATGATTCACAATGAAAGTTGGCTTTATAGTCTTGGGCCTGTGCTTACCTAGAAATGTCCTCAATGAATTATTTGTGTATGGGTGATGGGTGTGAATATACTCACACAAAACACTAGAAGAACTTTTAAATGTCAACATTTAAGTATTCCAAAAGGAGTAAAGAACAAAGTTAAGTTTCCAGAGAGAGTCAAAGTCCAACGTCTAATCCACAGTTGTTTGTATTTTGGGAACTGCATTATGTCATTTATAACAAAAAGAGTTAAGGAAACAGGGGTGAGTGAAATGGATAAGGATGGGGATGTGTGGTCAGGGATCCAACAGCAGATTAGGTGTTGGCATAGTAAGATCATAGGCTGCAGAGTCATGGGCCGTAAGAGATTGCAGCCCATCCCCAGCTGCTCCTTCAGATCGGTAAATGTTTCTCATACATATTTGCATTCCTCAAAACACTGTGCACAAGACTTTGCACAGAGCAAGTGCTTGGCATTTGCTGAATGCTCATGTGATTGCTATTCTTCAGCTTCTTCTGAGGGTGCCACTGGCACAATTTCAGGGCTTAGAGAGGGCCAAAAGGACCTGTGATCCTGCCCCTGGGGCCCACATTTTGCTCTCTCTTGTGGCTCCCACTGCTCATAGCCACCATGTTGCACAACTTCAGGAACAACATTTACTTACATAGAATAGAGTGTGAATGGAGACCCCAGAGTTGGGCACCTGGCAGCTCTGACTGTGCCCTGGACACCTTCTGGGAGGACTGCTATGGCCACTACAGGCACAGGGGTCAGCAGATTGAATTGGTATGGTTCACATTTGCCCTCCTAGTGTTCACTCACTCACAAATTCTACTTTTCTACAGCTCTGTGCTGCTTTCCCAGGGAAGCCTAGGGGCCATATCCCTTTAGGGAATTGACCCCTCTTCTTTCCCCCAGGACCTTTTGTCCTCAGCATTCCTAACCCTGTTCTAGAAGTATCATAAATGTGGAGTGTATCTGGGACCCTTACAGCTGAAGACATTCACTTTACTAAGGTTCTAACAGAAGGCCTTAGAGTTATGGCTCTTGGAGAAATGCAGGATAAATATGATATTTTGGGCACACACTTTTTCAATTATGGGCAGCTCAAACCCGGTATTGCTTCTCATCCATCTCAATCTGAAGGCTGGTGGGAGGCTGCTCCTAAACATCTTTGCACACTTAATCTCAAACCCACTCATGCAGCTTCTAAATTTTTAAGATTAATCAAATCTAAGTCTTGCAAAGTACGCACTCTGATTTATATGGGTTTTGGCAAACAGGCATACCAAATAAAAACCTTCTTAGTTGGAAATGACAGCATTAGGGGAGCGAGGGCTGGAGAACGATGCCAGGGCACCCTGTTTTGATGAGCCGGTGGCAGCTTTTGAAACTCGGTTAAAAGACTCTATACTTGATGTTGTGTTAAGGCAGGAGCCTCTAGGTAACATGGCAAGAATTGGTGTGTTCTCTCATACTTAGATTTATTTTTTAGCCCTGGTTCCCATGAAGGAAAACTCTAAAAAAGTCCAGTCTCAGAGGAAATGGCACCAAACTGTGCAAGGATTCTGTTGCAGGGGCTGGAGGTGAAGGGTGGGAAGCTAGAATCAGCTCTGGCTCAGGAACTCATCTTCTAGAAAGATGCACAATTGTCCAATGTCCAGGGCCCAAAGGGGTCAGTGAATTTGGACTTGATTGAAAACAGTGCTATCCAAGAAGGTCCAACGTAATGAATCAATATGGCAGCAATCAGTATACGATAGTAACATATAATTAGGCCTGGCACTAGTTTGTGGTTCTGGGTTACTATTCCATTATGAGCATTTCCCTGCAGTGAGTTAACCTTGATCGCAGCCTTAATCTTCAGCAAACTTAAGCTTGTCCTGTAAAAGCACTGAAAGTTGAAGCCTTTTGGCTGGCAGTGCCCTGTTCCCCTGCCATGGGAGGGGATCTGACAGAGTCAGGCTGGCTGGCTAAATGGGCTGGGGCTCAGGGCAGAGTGCTAGCCCACGAGGGAAGTATTCAGTAGGAAACAGAGGCAGAAGCCCAGTCACATGAATTGGACCATGCGATGGGAGGTAGGGACAGCTATGGCTTGTCAGGCTCATCACCAAGTACACCAGATATGGCGCAGATGTGTAGCAATAAGATAGGCTCCACATCTACCAGATAAGGGTCTGAGCCCCTGGAAAAACAATGGTCTTTGTCAAACTGGCTTCAAAATTGGGTGGGGCTGGACTCTGCATCTACCTGGGAAGGAAGAACTCTTCCTTTCTAAGACATATGTCAAAGGAAAAGCACCCTCTATGAAAACAGAAGAGGGTTTAAAATTGGCACATAGGAAATAAGTATTTAAAATAAACATTTGAAAAATACCTGGTATGTGTTATTCTACATTTTCTTATAAGGTCTTTTGTAATACATGACTGTATTCTCTCAACCCATCACATGCACTGAAAATTTTTCCTGAAAAGACAGTGAAATATCAGTGTAAAATCGTGCATCTCCTTACATAGTGGGCAGCAGGAGTTCAGAGCACAGTTTAACTTGGTCCACCAGGTGTCTGGCCTGTGTTTTCAGAGTTCATTGCTCTCAGAGAAATAAGATTAACATGCAGGAAGTTACAGGGACCCATATAAGCCAGATGGCGAGTGCCATAGAGATTCAGAGAAATGGCTGATAAATGAGGTTCATGATCACAGGGAATGACATAAAGGACCCAAGGACAAATAGGGTCAATTGGCAGGGGAAGAATGAGGGCAACGAGGGGGTGCAGAGTACTCATGGGGCCCTGAGAGATGGTCTACACAGAGGGAGGAGAGAATGGGGATGGATGGAAAAGAAAGGAGGGAGGTTTTAATTTTAATCTTTCACTTTATCCAGTCCATAAAACCCACTGGAGATTTGGAAAGATCTCCAACCCCTTCTGAGGCTTCAGGATCCAGTCAAGGGCCAAGTTGAGGATCCCAGGGAATTTCCGTCAGTGTTCAGATCTGGTCATTATATCCAGGTCAGTAAAACAAAATACCTTTGGCCTAGAATTTGACTGAGGTTGGCAAACTTTTTGCATTTATCTCTTGAAACTTCCATGTTGCTCTATCATTAACAACAGAATCGACAACAGCAACGATAATGATAAGCAAACTCTTGACTCCACGTGCCACTGTTTTAAGCTCATTCAATGTATTAACTTATTTAATCCTCACATCAACCTGATGAAGTAGGTACAAGTATTATTCCCCTTTTATAGATGAGGAAACTGGGGCATAGACAGATTAAATAATTCTGAGCTCAGGCAGGCTGGCCCCAGAATTCCTGCTTTAGCCACTGCTATACCTGCCTCTCGCAAGTTACCAATAGGGTGACCACAGTGTGATACAATGTCAAGGACCAGCTCACAAGTGCTTTGTTTGGTTTTGCTTTTAGTTATTATTATCACTTGTTCTTAGGTACCTTGAGCCATCTTGGAGGGAATATTTGAACTTGGTGCCTAGTCAGAGCATCACTTCTGTCCCAGCATGGTTGGAGATTTGGGGTGGTGAGCTGCAGAGCTGCCAACCTTCCTGCACTGGACTTTGCATTCCATAATTGGAAGTGGCTCCACATCCAGGTGCCGTCTATCTGGGCACACCCTAGGCTTCATAGTACATCTGCTCTTTGACCAGAAGATGTGAAACTATTCAGTTACCACACTACAGTTCTCTTTGTGTAATTATATCAGATCTTTAAGGCATTTCAGTTTCCTGAATTTTATTGTGTGTTTACTATGAGCAAAACATGATAGGTGCTGTCAGGGATACAGTGATAAATAAAAAAAGGACTCTGACTTCATTTGCAGTGCTCTGGGGTAGGCAGAGTATATGCAAATAATTGTAACACACAGCCAAATAAACAGCAGAGTGTCAGAATTAGAAGAGCTCAGCTTGATTCTGGTCTTCACGACCCACGGGACTTACAGGCTGTGTGATTTTAGGTAAGTCATTTAACTGCATTGACCTCAATTTGCTGATTTGTACAATAGAAAAAATAAGAATTTATCTTACAGGATTTTCATGGTGATTAAATTAAAAATTTCGATAAGTGCACTGTAGAAATGGTGAGAAGTGCTATACAATATTTAATTACTGTATTTCAAATATACTCAATGCTCCAATAGAAATTTTAGATGTTAAGGAAGGAGACTGGGAGCTATTTAGTGGGAGCATCTATTAACTCTGGTTGTAGAGGGTGCACTCATCCTGTTTAGTCCTATTCTAATAATTTTTCACTTTTTCTTTTGGAATATGAGGCCTCCATGGTTGAAAATCACCTTCATTTGGAGATCTAAAGGAAAGGCAGGGAGCTGGGGTGAAGAGAATGAATGTTGCTGTTGGTGAACGATTGGCCGCGTTTATTTTCAATCACAAAAATATACACCCATGCTCACCCACTGTGTGTCCACATCTGGTGTTAATCTGGGGATGTTCTAAATAAGGCAAAGCTTTGAAGTACACCTGCTCTTTGGTGAGAAAAATGAGCCTTCAAGTATTTTTCCTAATTATTCTCTTCCTTTAATTATATCTGGTCTTTCAAATATAGGGTCAGACATCCACCCACATCTACATGTCCTCTTATAAACATTTATTCATTCATTTTTTTCCTTAAACAAGTATTAATTGAGAGTTTACTCTGTGCCAGGCACTATACTGGGCACTAGGGTTTCAGACATGGATGAGACCCAGCCCCTGACCTTACAGCTTTTATAGTCTCATGAAAGATGCAAATGGGCAATTTCAAAATGTTGTGCGAAGTCCTCCCAAAGGGAAAGCAAGAGTGCTCTGGAGCCCAGCTTTAGAAGGAGCACCTGACACAGCCTGGGGGCAAGGAAAGAAAGCCTTCCTGGAGGAAGTGGCAGGTACAGGTAAACTGGTGATGGGTGAGGCTGCTCAGGCAGAAATCTGCCTATCTGTGAATAGTCTTGTACCATTCGGGGCTATTCGAAGCCAACCAACACATCAGCCTCTATTGAAAGAGCAATTTTAGAAATGAAACATCATAACTTCATCTTTGTCAGTGAGTGGACAATACAGACATAGTGGAAATTTCTTTTGAGGCATTCAGGCCAAGCAGAAGGTTTGTCATTGCAATGCCTAATGTTTCTCAGGTCCTTTAGGTGTTATTTCATTTTCTCCTCCCAATAACCCCATAGATGGGTCTTATGGTCTCTGTCTTCGTAGGTGGTAAAGCCTCCCGCAGAGTGGCATCTATCCACTCCTTTAGGGCAACAACACATTATGGCAGATAAAGGAAATAAGGACACTGAGTAGTTTGCAATCAAAAATTGAGTTTTTGTTTGATTAAATTCTAAAATTGCCCAAGTTCTTTGCTTTATTCAGATATCCAGGTTTCTACTGGATTCTACTTCATATATAATAAAATAAAAAGGATCCTAATCCTGTCACAGGGAGGACGTGGGCAGCATAATATGAAAAGTTGGTACAAATATAATAAAATCATAAGCAGAGTGTTTGGTGTGTTTAGAGGTTGATTGTTCAGGGTGATGAGACTAGTAGGAATTTGGAACTATTTAAAATGACCAGAAGACATTCTCCCAGAGCCATTTCTGTTGTGGCTGTACATTTTCGGAACTTTCAACAAATTCAACTCAATAAACATTTATCGAGCATCTGCTATGTGCCAGGTGCTGTGATAGATACTGAGGATGCAGAGGTGAAAACCTCCATTCTTGCCACCATCTGTAGTGGTTCTAATTTGAAGCCAGAGGACGGAAGGAATAACTGCCCGGTGTGGGGCTAAGAGGAAGGCTTTCTAGAGGAGGCAACAGTTGAACTGGACCTTGAAAGTTTCATAGAATGTCATTGGACACTTTTAGGATAGGAAAAGGTGAGAAAACCCACAGGGGCATGGGAGAGTATGAGTGTTTGGGTGTTGGGCTATAAGAGGCTGGAAAGGGAGTCTGGAACCAAACTGTGAAGGGCTTTTAACAGCTGTGGTACGGTGTTTGGACTTCATCCCGTGCAGTGGTGAGATGGGGGTGGAGAATCAGATAATAAAATGGGCAATCAGTTCCTGAAATAGCTGATGCAGAATTTAATCATCTTCTGGTTGAAAGCATTGAAAAGCGTAAAAGATTTTAGAGTCAAAGGGCCTGGGTTTGAATCCCACATCTGTCAATTACTAGCCGTGTGACCTTGACCAGTTTATTTAACCTCAGCTGTAAGAGGAGACTAATAAGCATATCAATCTTACTAGGTCGTTATGAGAATGGAAGGAGACAATATTGGTGAAAACAGTCTCTATGCTGTCAAGCATTGTGTAAATGTTAATTATTAATATTGTTATTTGGTGCCAAAAAGAGTGGGAGAGTGTCCATTTGTTTAATATCTTCTCTTTGTGTTGCAGAGGTTTCTTGGTTTTTCAACAGTGCGAACACTAATGGTTTGCTTTCCAGAAGTCATGAAAACCCTTATTAGAGAGGCTACTTCTACACTTGGTGTACAGCCTAGCATACAGGAGAGCAAAGGAAAGCTAGCGTTTTTTAGTACTCTCCTGTGCCAAACAGTTGGCAAACATCGTCTCATTTAATCTTCACTGTATCACTTTGACATAGTTATTGTCCCTGTTTTACAGCTTAGAAAATGAACGTTGAGGATTATTAACTTGTCCAGATTAAGTAGGAAGCAGCAGAACTTGGATTTGAAAGTCTTGTCTATGCTGCCATGCTTGTTGCACCTCATTGGGCTGTACAGAGCACATAGTTCGTGCTTAAACTACACAGCCCACATCTTTATCCTCTGGTAACTCCTCCAATGTCTTGTCCTTCCTGAAGGGCCTCCTGAGAAGGCCATGCTTATAACACATGACTTCATGACCACAGCTGATTGGACCACTCCTGATCCAAACTGGACCAATCACATTCCTCTGTCTGAAATTTGGAATTGGGACATTTAGCACCTGAGACAAGCATCTGTGGGAACCAGGTGGAAAAGACAAGCAGAGTCAGGGCTTGAGCCCACAGCGTGGCAAGCCAAATTGAGATGCAGGCTCAAGAATGGGGGAGTCAGGGGGATATGAGGTCCTGGGAGGAGGATGGAGCTGCGCAAACGGAACAGAGACTGGGGACCCTGTACCTACAGAAAGTGAGGTAGACAAAGGGCTTTCTCAGCCCCTGGTGGCCTTCCAGTGTCCAGCTCCAATTCTCTTGAGATCTTGATATCCTTCTTTATTTAAACTAGCTGGCCCTACAATCAGTCTTGACCAAAAACAGCATTCAGTAAATAGTTGCTGAATGATTGATTTATTGGTGTATCTTTTATTACTTTTCTTGATGTCTTCATCCTGAGGAGCCACCTACTACATTTTATTGATTTCAATGTCATTCTTTGATCTGTAGGTCATTCTTACCGATTTGGTCCTGAGGCCTTTGTTCTGGAAGGATGAATAAACAGTGTTTTAGAAATCACTAACCCAAGAAAGGTGGCAAGATACTGGAACACAGGTATTTGAAAAATACTCATGGGAGTTTTAGGCTGTTTTAGATGGCCTTAATACCCGTAAATAAATCACGTAATGTCTCTAAAATCCACATAATACTTTATTTCAATATATTTTAAAAATTAATTTTTATTATAGGCTAGGATTTTTGGTTTCACTTTTAATAAAAACAACAAAAAGTTTTTTATATAAAGTAGAAAGGGCATGCACTGAAAAGCAAAGAACGGTCTTTATGGGATTAGAAAAAGCAGTGACAGATTACGTATTTCCTTAGAGGAAAAATCCTGCAGTAGACTTTAAGTGTCAGGGAGAGGAATACTTTATGATTTTAGTACTGTAGTGGAAAAGAACAGTTAAGCTTTTTTTTTTTTTTTAGAGCAGTATATAGAAAAGAGAGAAAGGCTTAAGTTTAAGAGGTTAACTCATCTCTATTTTTACCTCTATTCTTTTTTTAAATCTAGTTCCAAATTTGATGTATTAGCCTTTTAAATGTGAACCTATGCTAATGTAAGTAAATCTTTAGTTTTGTTGCTTAATAAAATTTCTATTTTTGTGAGAGGAAAGGCCAATTGTTAGGAAAGTGTGATGCAGTCTCTCCTACTCAGTTACCTAGGCTGAGGGGACCCAGAAGGTTTAGAAATCAAGGCTGCAGCCCAGGTGACATCTTTCCTAGTCAGTACCCGGGCAAGAAAGGAGCATCATCTTTGGAACATTAACCCATAATAATAAAACGATGGCCGACATCACAATACCAAAATGGAAGATCCAACACACTGACTTCATCTCCAGTATTAATTTTGAGTATGTGGAACCCTTGCTGGCTGTGGAGAAATGGAAAGTGCGGGGAGCTTGGAGGCAGAGGACTGGGTTGCCTGTGTCACTGCCACTTATTTGCTATGTGATCTTGGGCAAAGCATTTAACTTCTCTGAGCTCAGTTTTTCATCGGTAAAATAGTGATGACAGGAGAAAGGTCCTTGGAAAGTCTTCATTTTCTAGGAGTGTGGGGTTGACTCTTCTAGAGAGGTTGTGGATAGGATTAATAAAATCCCATATTTGACTGTGACTAGCATGCCTAGAGCAGTGGGCACTACAAAACTCTTCTTTCTTCATTCTGTCACTCAGTGCTGAGTGCTGACAAGGCTACGGTCATGTCAACTAAGAATAATATGAGCAATGGTTTCCACTGCTCTGCCCTAGCCCAACCACCGTTTTTCTGGGGCTTGGTGGGTAGAAGAAGGTATTATCCATTGATGCTACCTGAGTGGGTGGAATTCATGTCCGTTGGGACTTCAAGCAGTTGGGGACCAACTAACTCTTTTCCATACTTGGGCTTCAAAATAAAATCTCTAAACTAGATAGAGATCTAATTTAAAATTGGAAAGATCAGGGCTTCAAGTGATCAGTGCCTGAGAAACAGAAAAGTCAGCTTCATCAGAAGTACTTAGAAAATGAGGCACTAGCAAGGGCGGGCCTGATTTGGAGGGTGTCAACATGTGGGTGGGGCTTGGAGGTTGGGGCAGGAAGTGGAGAAGGATGCCTCAACATTCCTTCATCAACTGCAAATTGCTTTGTAAGAGAGGATTCCTCACTCGAGAGCAATAAGCAGTTCTCAGCTGATATTCTTTAAAGCATATAAAAGTGTGGAAGCAGTCATACCGTGGGGAGTTTCCACGTGGCCCCAGGCGTGCTATGGTGGAAGAATGAAAGCGGCTCTGGAAAGCTCAAGAGAGAGAGGAAGGGAAACAGCTGTGAGCATCTCTGGACGGAAGGGACAGCAATATGCACACACAGATTGAGAAGTAGAAAAGGAGCAGGGAGATAGGGCAGCAGGAAACAGCACATTTCCACTCACTTCACTTTTGAAAACATAACGGTCTTGTTAAAAAAAATTTAGAAACTGGGTCACACTGTATGAGAATTTGTCTTTAACGAATGAGTAAACAAGTCAATCTTTACCTTAAAAATATGTAATTCTCCACCTTTACTGCTCACTGTCTCACGATCCTGGGCTTGAGAGTACACAGTAGATCTGTAGAGTTAATACTATAGTAGACAGTAGAGTTTAATACTCTACCCACTGAATTTAACTTGTTCCTAGTTTAGGACTGCATAAAACTAAACAGACTGATACAAAGATGGAAATATGGTCTATATTGTTTATTCTTTTGCGTGGGCTGGGGGATTGACGGTCTGTTAAGCAACCAAGATGATAAGAACATAGGTTGGGAAACTAAATAAAAGAAATGTGGAAAACAGGGAGGTAGCTACCACCTATTGTGCTGTGCATCTCCTTAATCTTTCTGAGTCTTTGTTTCCTCACCTGATAAGAGAGGATAATAATATCCATCTCATAGGCTTCTTGTGAAAATAAGATTAAACAAGATCATAACAGGGCTTGACCTATAATAGCAGATATTGACCAAATAAATGTTGGTGCACTTTCTCTGGCAGACCCACAGGTACCGTCATGTTCTCTGGTGAAGCATTTGTTGACTGCCATGTAGAAATGTGCTTCATGTCATCTAAGGCAAATGGGGAGTTGGTGGTTTGGTCTAAGTTTTCTCTTCTTCCAACCTCAAGGGGCAAGAGTTAAGCTAGGAGGATGGATATTTTGTGTTTCTGCTGTGTCAGAGAGTTGTTGGTTGTGGGGAATTGGAGGGGAATGATGGCTATTTTTATGTCTCTGTTAGTTATACACTAGATGGTTGCCAGGCAGCTGAAACAACTACATTTTCTGGCATGGTTTGCTTATGGCCTATAGAGAGATAGCTTTAGAGAAGTTTCCAAAGGAAATTCAACAGTTCCCTCCTTCCTCTTGAATGCCATGCCAGGCACTTTCAAATGCAATACTCCATTTGCTCCTCAGACTTACTCTAGGAAGTAATATTTCCACTTTAATGCAGGAAAGACTGTAATTGAGAGAGACTGACTCGCCTGCAGACTTACTACAATCAGTGTTTGTGTTCTGAGACTACAGATGAATATTACTCCTGAGTTCCTTGTGAGCTGGTGGAAGAGGAAGGAAAGAAGAAAGAGTAAGGACTAAGTCTGCCAGCATTGATTTAAAATTCTTTTGGCTTCTGCTGTGTACATCTATGCAGTCTTCTCAGGCAACCTCTGGAGGTATCTAGCACACATGGAATTTCTCCAGCCACCCCGTAGCACATCCCTGGAGCTTCAGCTCAAGAGGTAAGCCACCGCCCACTCTGCATGCCAGTGCAGAAAGCTACTCATGAAAGGGACTGTTTCAGAATTAATTTCATTTCCTTGATGAGTTTCATTTCATTGACCAACAGACATGCCTAGATTGACCACGAGTGCTTCTCTAGGAAGGCTCCAACTCATGGGATGATTTATAGGGATATTGTTACACTATATTATTGCTATTCTTACAATGATAAAAGAAACCACTACTTCTTAAATACATGCTGGATATGAACCAGCATTTTCCATACATTGTCTCTTTTAATTCTGACAACAACTCTATGAAGTAAATATTATCACTCTCATTTTATAGACAAAAAGGCTCAAAGAGGTTAACAGGCTTGCTGAGGGTCACAAGAAGTGGCAAAGATTCAAGCATGTGATCTTTCCACCTCACCATACAGTCTGTCAAATAATTAATCCCTACACCAAAATGGGGCAAAAAGCCTGGGATTTCAGGTCTGCTGTTTTCCTAAATGAAGTTCTTCCTCTATAAAGTTAACTTCCATCCCTATACCTCTACATGGAGATAAAGTCATGGATCAAAGATAGGAAAGATGATCTCTGTTCCTTCCAAGACATCTCCCAAGTTTACGATCCTGAAACGCAGGGCACTCCAGCTGGATTTAGCTTTGGATTGTTCCTCACCCTCCACCATGGATGCTAACAAGATTGTTGTTTCTTTCTTTTGAATGTTTCCTGTATTCGCTTCTTGACATCCGATCCCACCGTCACCACTCTCCTGTATTATTTCAATAGTTTCCTAACTTCTCTTTGTTCTCCATTCCAAATTCTGCTGCTACATCAATCTACCCCAAACATCATTTTGTAAATGTCATTCAGAAATATTCCATTGATATGACACAGCCATTTAGGTACATGTCAGAGAAGAACAGTTAATGACATAATAACATAGTATGTTATTAAATGAAAAAATAAAAAAGGTTACAAAATATACCAAATGTTAATACAGGTGATCTATGTGTGGTGGAATTAAGGCAGACTTTATCTTCTTTTTGATTATCTAGAGTTCTTAAATTTTTGGCAATAAACATTATTCTTATAATAAGATAAAAAAGTAGAAGTTACTGTAAAAAATAATGAAAAGGCCCTCAGGGTAGTATAAAATAGAACAATAATGAGATTCCATTTCTTACCATTCAATTGGCAAAAAAAAGTGAAAGAATCATAATAGCCAGTGTTGGCAAGGTGAGAGAAAGGGTGTGCTTGCACTGTAGGCAGGGATGTATACTGATATAATCTTGGTAGAAGATAATGCACAGGGTCCATCAAAGAGAAAAATTTGCATAAGCTTTGATCCAACAATTCTCATTTTAGGAATCCATGGTATGAAAAGATGGTTCTCAAGGTGTTGATCTAGACCAACAGCATCAGCATTACCTGGGAACTTGTTAAAAATGCAAATTCTCAGGCCCTGTACCTGACCTACTAAATCAGAAACTGTGGGAGTGGCGTCCAGGAATCTGTGTTCTAACAAGGTCTCCAGGTGATTCTGCTGCACACTTCGAGAGTGAGAATCACTGCTCCAGGAATACCCTACCTAAGGAAGTACTTTTGTGTGAACAAGAGTACAAGGGGGACTGTAATCATATCCATTACTACCCTATTTGTAATGTTGTAAAATTAAAAACAATCTACGTATTCAAGAGGGAAACTGCTAAATAGATTATACTAGGTTATCCTGTGAAATACTATGTATTGGTTAAAGAGAAAAAGTATATATACTCAGGTTGTAATTTTTCAAACAATAAATTCGTTATTAAATTAAAAAAAGAAAAAATCCTCTCATTGGCTCCTGTAAGATAGAATGCAAACTTCTTAGCCTGGTAATGAAGATCCTTCATGATCTCTTCAAACCTGACTCTCCAACTCTGTGCCCTCCACCCACAGCATTCCCATAAAGAAACTCTGTTTCTGTTAAACTCTTCTGAGAATGGCTTACTACTTAGTCTTATTTCCATTTTGTCATTGAGGAAACTGAGGAATATCAAAGTTGAGTGAGGACTTGCCCATGGTCACATGGTAGCATTTGAACCTGGATCCAGTTTACCATGTTCCAACTCAAGTGCTTGTTCCACTCCTCCAAGCTGGCTGGTTAACTGTTCCCCAATACACCTTTTTGCCTTTTCTCATGCCGTTTTCCTTTCTTAAAATGCTCTGAATCAAGTCTTATGTCCTCCACGAAACCTTTCTCGGGAGCCCTAATCCCGGGGTGGTCATCCTGAGGCCCTAGACCATGTGGTTAAACCTTTGTCAGATGCTGAGTCTCCCTCACCTGCTCTGCTCTGTAGCACTTCAGGTCTATTTCCCCAAGGAGACTATGACACCTTGGGGCAGGTACTGCTCTGTTCTTTTTTGTTCTCAGCATTTGATCTGCAATAAATTGCTGTAGTTGAGGAAAATGATGATAGATTTGTACTAACACATATTTGCTCTTGATATGTCAAAGATTTGACTGATGTAGCAGCAGTGACAGCAATCAGAGAAGCAGGTCCTGGCACACCAGTCCTTGGGATTTAAGAGTTGGATTAGGAGTGCAAATGGGACTTCTCTAGGTATATCTTTTCATATACTTTTGACTTCTGAGTTATATAAATGTTTTACTTATTCCCCAAGTAAGATTAAATGTGAAAAGATGAAAAATAAAACCAACCTTGAAATTGTATACAAATAGAAACAAATGAATCTAGCTGTATATCAAATTGATAACCTAACTGCACAGAGAAAAGAATTCAAGTAAAATTCTGAACATAGCACTCTATGTGCATTTTCTCTGTGGGAAATATTCTAGGGATAAAAAGAACTTCAAAGAAATTTTAATTTTATTTTGTTAGTTATTTTTTAATAATTATAATGCTATTAGAATTATGAAACTATTCTGTGTATATTGTTAGACAAAGCAAATAAGTAAATATATTGATGTCATCATGTGGTAGGCAGACTTAATGCCTCCCTTCCCAAGATGATCACACCTAGAACGTGTGAATGTGTTGTATTAGATGGCAAAAGGAACTTTTCAGATAGAATTAAGGTTATCTTAACTTAAGGAGATTGTTCCATATTATCTGAGTGGGCCCAGTTAAATCACATGGGCCCTTAAAAGTGAAAGAGGAAAACAGAAGAGTAGGTAAGATAGATGTGACAAGGGGAGAGGAGCCAGAAGGGATTCAAATCATGAGAAGGACTCAACCTGCCATTGCTGGTTTGGAAGATGGAGTAAGGAAGCCATGAGCCAAGGCATGCAGGTGGCCTCCAGAATCTTGGAATAGTCCTCAGCTGACAGTCAGTAAGGAAAGAGGGACCTTAGTCTTACAACCACAAGGAACTGAATTCTGCCAACAACCTGAATGACCAAGGAAACAGACTCTCCCCTAGAGACTCCAGAAAGCAATGCAGCCCTATCAACACCTTGATTTTAGGCCAGTGAGATCCACACCAGACTTGTAATCTACAGAAATGTAAGATAATAAAAATGTGTTGTTTTAAGCTGCTAAATTTGTGGTAGTGTATTAGTTTGCTGGGGCTATTATAAGGAAGTACCACAAACTGGGTGGCTTAAACAACAGAAATGTATTATCTCATAGCTCTGTCCAAATTCAAGGTATTGGCAGAGTTGGTGCCTTCTGAGGGCTATGAGAGAAGGATCAGTTCCAGATCTCTCTCCTTGGCCTATAGATGACTCTTCTCCCTATGTCTTCACATCATCTTCCCTGTGCCTTTGTGCCCTAATTCCCCATTTTATAAGGACACCTGTCATATTGGATTAGAGCCCAGTTTAATGACCTCATCTTAACTTGATTACCTCTGTAAAGAACCTATCTCCAAATAAGATCACATTCTGAGATCCTGGGGGTTAGGAAACTCATTGTGTGTACACACACATATATGTTATTTATAAGTTATGTATATATAAACCGTATTTTATTTATAAATTATATATATATATATTTCCCACTAACCATGTCAATTGAAAGGACCTAAAAGCAGTAACATCACTGCAGCAATGGACACACCTAGCACCCAGATCTTGATTTCTAAATATCACTTCCTGCTAGAGAACATTCTCCCCCTAGAGAATTTCAGGGGTCTTTGAAAACATACCTGCTTCTGACCCTGGTGCAGGGCAAACACAAGTGAGCCTGGGGACTCTTGGTGTGCCAGAAAGAAAGGAAATACTTAAAGATTAATGGAGTCATGTCAAAAGGACACAGGATCCTGCTTGAAGGGGTTCCCACTGGCCAAGTTTGGGATAATTTGAACATCAAAAAGAAAATGACAGTAATGGATTATAATCCATTGAAGTTTTTTGAAAAAAGTCCATGAGTCCATAATCACACTCAGAAAAAAGGACTTTTAAGAAAAAGAATTCCATCTAGTAAAGCAGGAGTGATAGAATTAGAAAATCACTATATTTCAGCCCCTAATGTTATAATTGATTCAGGCAAGGATCATCAACAGATGCTAACCACTGAGTAAAAGATTTTTGGGTAACACGATGTTCACACAGCTTCAGCATATTACTTCACAAATTACTTATTAATAACAGAAGGGGAAAGGCACTTTTTTTAAAAAATGGAGAGATTTTCTGGACACTACTTTAAGTAATCAACCTAAGCATTACCAATAGTGGAACAATCTGACATTATTTTAACCTTTTGCTACGAGGCCCACCTGAGATGAGGTACACCTATGGATTACTTTTGGCAAAAAATATTTAAATTGAATCTAACCATGAGGAACAACCACGTAAATCCAGAATGTGGCACATTCTGTAGACAATTGACCCGGACTCTTCAAAAAAGTCAATGTCATAAAAAAAACTACAACTGAAAAAAAAGTTAAGGAGCCATTCTAGATTAAAAGAAACTAAAGAAAACACCGTATGTGATATACAACCTTTATTGGATTCTCAATTTTTAAAAAAAAAATGCTATCAAAGACATTTGGGGAAATTTTAGTGGGAAATATACATTAGATAATGTTATGAAATATGTTGCTAATTTTTTCTTAAGTGTGATAATGATGTGGTGATTATGTTTGAGAATGTCCTTATTTTAAGAGATGTGTTGAAGTTATTTGGGTCAGGAAAAATATGGTATACTGGAACACACTCTTACCAGCTCCTGAGAGCAGATAAACTTTCAGGAATTTTGTAAGCCATTTGTTAAACCGTTGGTTTAAAATTAGCTTGAAATCAGCCATGGTAGGAGTTTTTACACCACGGAAATTGGCAAATATTACAAATGAGGGCTTTTTCCCCCCAGACACCCAATTTATCAGTACATCACTGTATAGAGAATCAAATGTTAATACTTGCAAAACAATTCAAGTATGCCTTGTGTTCAGTATGGTATTCTTTCAACCTTTGTAAAGATTTAAAATTTTTCAAAATAAAAAGTTGGGAAGAACAGAAAAGAAAAAGTCCTTCCTTCCTGGGAATCCTGAAAACCAGGGAGAGAAGGATATGGCAGAGAGAGAGGGCACTTGGGAATCAACCAGGTGAGACCCTGAGAGGAGACTGTGGCTCCAGGTGTGCTGATGGGAACTTCTGCATGAGGTGCCCGCAGGAGAGGGGAGCATTTCCTGATGATGTGCGGGAGCCACTCTCCTTCCTTCTCTCTGGGCCTGGCGCAGGGCTGCTGTGTTGGTGGCTTGCCCGGGTTTATAGGATCCTATAGAAAGCTTCTAATTCTAATTCTTTTGGATGAAAAGGTCTAAGGTAGTCTGTGGCTTGTGTGGTAACTAAGGCAATTGTGGCTTATAGTCTGGGCCTGTCTGCATTTTCCTTTCCTTTTCATTTGTCTATCATTTACCCCCTGTTCCTCTTCTCCCTCTCATCTTCTCTCTCTGTACTACCAATTTCATTCAGGAATGCCCTCCCCACAGCCTAGATCAAGCCTACCCACCCTTCTAGAAGAATCTCAAGACCCTTCTCCTCTAAAAAGTGTCCCCACGATAACCTCTGCCCTTCTTTATCATGGCCCATGGCACTGAGGTCTGTACTATACCATGTCATATTCTGTTCCAGGAAGAGTTGTGTGGCTGATTTTTTAATTGATCTTAGGCTCCTGGAGGGCAGGAACTGGATTCAATATATATTTGCTAGGTAAAGGCACTCCTTTCTCTCAAGTAGAGGTTAGCATAAAATATCTATTGGATTTGACTGATCTTCTTTCCTCTCCATCTCTTCTCGATTCTCTTTTTTTCTTTTTCTGTTGTTCTCTCCTTTTCTTCCTTCCGTTTTATCCCCTATGTTTGTCCTAGACCTGCCCATGCTCTCTTTAGATATTTCTTTCCCCTTCTTTTCTCCCTCTACTTGCCCACCAAGGCTGAAGTTGCGGCTGGTCCCTGACTCTGGGCCTCTTCTCAGTCTCAGGGCTTCCCCTAGCTCGTGGAACTTTCGCGCATCTAATCCCATAGCAAGAAGAAACGTGCCTTAGAGAAATATAGATGCCTCATCCACGGTCCTCATTCAGGGTATCCATCCCCGAAGATTCCCGGTTTCACAAAGGAAGCCGTGTCTGGGCGGCATATGACTCTCAGACATCTGCCTCACACATTTTTTTCTCTCCCGTTGTCTCTCCACCCACCACCACCCCCCTTGAATTCTCTGGACTGATTCTTGTGGCAAAATCTCACACATTTTATCAATCTATATGCAAACCAGGTAGGATTGACAGCTGAAGAAAGCTGCACATTGCCTGGGCTCAAAGTTTTCTGTTCTCCCTCTGAGGGAAAATCTTTGAGCTCCGTGACAGTGCCTCGAAGCCATGGCCCTTGTCCTAGACTCTGCCCCGGCCGAGTGAGCGGCTGACCCCTGCTAATGTGTGGGACCTTTAGCAGCAGAGAGTTGAGGGAGGTAACCAGAGCCCCCGCATGTCAGTGATTCATGTTCTCTGAAGGGATCAGAGTGTTATTAGAAACTTCGCCTGCCAAATACAGGGCAAATGTAACCAATTTATTAATGCTGAAAAACCAATGTGTGAAATTGGACCAAGAGGAGAGGGGCGCCAGCCCCTCACCCACTTCCTGCTCTCTGGCAGTGGCAGAAGGAAGGAGGTGGACAAAGGGTTCTGTCTTTTGCAGGAGGGCGTTGCTGTCCTAATCACATGTGATATCGACAACAAATATTTCTGGCCGAACTTCAAAGGCCTGGGAGATAATTGTATCCACCATCCCCAGCCTGGCTGTGATGGCTCAGCCTGCAGCTCGCAGGTTGTAAAGAGTGTTGGGCAGGAAGGTGGGGAGCTTTGTCTCCTTCCATCCCAGCACTGCTCTTCACTGTTGGGATCAGGTTAGAATGGAGGGGTAAGAATGCTCTGCCGTTTGCATTTGCAATGTCTTTCAATTTCTAAACCAATATTGTATGCTGGTCACTTAGCCCTTTCCTATAAATGGTCTTAGATTGGTCTCAGTGTGTCATGGATGGTTGCAGTTTCTCTCCAGTGGAGAGGGTTCCTTCAAAACGGCGTGCATTTTTATATGCCTCATTGTCATTGATTGTCCTCTAAACAGGTGATTAAGAAGACATTAGCAGTCCTCATTTATTAAAGGTATGTCATTATTATACATTATCTCATTCAGTCGCCACACGAATACCCTCATGATGTAGGTATTGTTATTCTCGATTTTCAGTTGAGGAAACTGAGCTCAGAGAGTTAATGACTTGCCCAAGATTATAGGTTGAAGTGGACAGGATTTCAGCCCAGGTCTGTTTAACTATGCTCTTCACCATGCAAGTCTAAGGAGTGGAAGTCTCACAAAATTTTTGGGTAATCTGGTGGGATTGTCAAGAAGCAAATACAGGGAATTTTCTTGCTAAGGCTGCCTTGGGAAGTCACATATTTCAGATTACCAATTTTCAAAGATTACCAATTTCCAAAGAATTGGCTTACCATAAAAACCACGGACATGCATTTCACAAGAGCATAAATAAAACTTGATGGTGATTCAGAGAAACCTTAGAAACCTATAAAATGTCAGGCTTTTTGGGTTGGCATCATTATCATTGTATAAGACTATGGAGGTGGGAGATGAGATCTGGTTATTTTAGATTCCTAGATATTTAGATTCTGGCTGAATGTCATTTATTTTGTAATGTGTCACCACACGTCAAGTCTCAACACTAAAGGCAAGGTAGTGTCTAGCCAGGAAGTTTGATTAGTAAATCTTGAATTAGTGTCTTATTAATAGTTCTTATATGAAGGACTAACACGTGTTAACTGAAGATAGCCTTTTTAGTTGATTATGGACGTGATTGTTTGAAGATGCTGATGGAGTCCCCATGCCTGACTGCTATTAAATTCACAAGTTCATTTCTTCTGGAAATGTGTTTGATGCATTACAGTGTCATGTTCTGACTGGCATGATGTGCCTGAAGGGCAGAGCTGCCTTGCATTTCTGGGAGCTTTCTCTCCTCCTCCCCTTTCCAATGATAGTTTAACAGGTGCTGAGGCTGCTGTGTGCCACGAGGCAGGAGGGTCAATTCCAGCATCACTGAGATCTAGAAGGAAAGTTTAGTCTTCATTTTGAGTTAAAATCTAGTCCAATTCCTCTTGCCCATTTTGGTATCTAGAAGAACACCCTATTTTTTCCTTCCTCTCCAAAAAGCTGTAACTCCCCCAAATCTTCTCAGGAGAATAAATCACTCACTAAAAAAAAAAACAAGCTGTAAGCCAATGAAGTTATATTTATGTATTTAAAAACAATCTTATAATGTCAGAAAAAAGTGAAAACAATATTTTATCCCTACATTATGGCAGCAGTGAAGGAACCCCTGAGGACTTGAAAACTGGGTTGTCCTCTGCGAGTTGAATTATTCAAATTCACACTCAATGGCAGTGATTACCCATCTAGTATAAGAATAATGACAACTCCAAAAATAGTAATGGCAATAATAATAATACAAAGGATTGACTATGTAAGTGTCAATTCAACCAAAAGTTAAGCTAGGAACCCTCCCAAGGAGACATAGCTGAAATGTAAGTGTAATTTAGTAAGAGGAAATGGAATGAAATATATTCTATTCTATCTGGAGAATGACTGTAAACAGAGATTGGTCCTAAAGGATAAAAAGGAAAATCTGAAGAGTGCTGATCTTAGTCTTCTAGAGACAAAGAAGCCATTTAGAAATGGCTTGGAGCATAGCAGTTTTCTTGGTAAAAGTTTGCCTGTAGTGAAAGGTCACAGACTGGCAGCTGATAGGCTAAGCCTGGCCCACAGACATGTTTTGCTTGGCCCACATTGTATTGACTCATAGTATTTTTTTTAAATTGAATAACTTGTCAACTAATTTCATATAGAAAACTCCAGGTTTCTAGCTTTTATTGCAAAATTATTCTAGTCTAGCTTTTATTGGGTAGGCCTGGATGAACCATTCTGGCGACGATGGGCTGGAGTTATAAAGTAGCAGCTGCTCCCTTTAGAAAGGTGTGCACTCTCCAGTTTGCCACAGTCCTCACTATTCTCTATCATGCCTGCTCCCTGACCTGCTTTACTCCACTCTGTTACAGTCCTTGGAACCTCTGTTGGTTTTGAGTGTGTGACCCCCTAGTGGGTAAGCTTGCCTTCAGCTACTTGAGCTGAAATTAGCTTCTTAAGACCCTGAACTCTCCTCGTTCTGATTCCATGCTCAGCATGCAACCTTCTGAGAATTTGGCTTCCCACGTAATTTGCCTATAAGGAAAGAATGCATTGATCTTCTGCCCTGAGCATCTTGCTCTATACGAAGAAGTGCAGAGAATAAATGTGAAAAGGTTTGGCTTTGGAGTCAGACAGGTCTGGTTCCAATTCCGACACTGACACTTCCTAGATAAGGTCACCATAAGGCCTCTTGGCACCCTGCCAGTTATCTTCTCCTGGAGATGTTGCCCTGGGTCACCTTGGGCTGCATACCAGAATATTCAAATTGAAAAAACATTTTTAGGAGCAAAATTAATATCCCCCCTTAATATTGTGACTGAAGTCACAAATTACAGTAGCCCCAAATCAAACTAACCAACAAACAAACTTAAGTTTCTCTAGAGATAGTAGACATTCCAGAAGGATAGAAAGCTATTGATCAGAAACACAAACCCTGTAATGGCTATCTGCTCTAGAGAGACAGAGGGAGAAATGATGGCTAGAACATGGATTTGAACTTAGGAAATTTGTGTCCAAGTCCTAGTTCTTTCTTTTATTAACCACGTAAACTTAAGAAAGTCATTAACTATTCTGAGTCCCCAAGATAAAAATTCCCTTCCTACATACCTAATAGAAACTTTGTGAGGATTAAATGAAATAAAGTAGGGAAGACATTAGATAAACTGTAAAGTGTACGGAATTGTTAGTATCAAAAATTTTGTAAGCCCCAGTGAATGCAAGAGTGGAAGAAGAAGGAGAGGAATCCAAGCAACTCAGACCAGGAATTTCTAGCCTGCCAGAGTAGTGTTCACAACCCAAGGGTTAATGCCAGGCTCAAAAAACCCATGACTATCAAAGCCTAGAGTGTAAACCAAATCTGACTCTGGTTTATGAAATAAAACCATAATATCCAGTGATGAGAGTTGAGGGAAAGGGTTTCACAAACACTGTCAGTAAAAGTATAAACTGGAGCAAAGAAGGCAATTTGACAGTACCTATCAAAATTTTAAAGGTGTAAAATTTAAATACCAGTTGACTAGCAATTCCTTTCTAGGAATTTATCCTACAGAAACACTTGTACCAGTAGGCAAGAATATCTGTACAAGAATGTTCAAGACAGCATTATTTATAATATAAAATTAAAAGGAGATGGTTAATACATTTTGCATATTCTTACTATGACTACTGTGTGGTCATTAACAAGAATGAAGTAAATACATATATACTGAAATGCAGTGGGTGTCAGTAATATGTGATTGAGTGAAAAAAGCAAGCTACAGTACAATATAAAACAGTGTGACCATATGTTTAAAAAATAACCTAGGTGTATGTAGGTACCTAGACAAATTCTAAACATATACAGAACTAATTTCCAATGTTGATCTCTACTGGAGAGTGGGAGTAGAGTGTAAGAAAGGCAATTCAGTTTTTACTTTATATACTTTTATGTTACTTGAATATTTTAAATGATTATGCATTACTTTTGCAATTTTGAAAACACAATTAAAATCAAAAAGGTAAAGTTAAACCAATATTTAAGCTAGGAGAAACAAAAGACAATTGAAGAGCTAAAGCTGAGGGTAGAAGTACGGCCAAGGCATAGAAGTAGGGGCACAGAGCCCAGAGAACCACATGCCTGGGTCTCCCCAGTGGTTGTTCTCACACACCTGACGCCGACATTTCAGGACCACACCTGTCCTCCTGGACTGGTGGTGGAGCCAGTTGGGGTTGGCATAGCTG
Source organism: Diceros bicornis minor (assembly GCF_020826845.1). Taxonomy (NCBI): domain Eukaryota; kingdom Metazoa; phylum Chordata; class Mammalia; order Perissodactyla; family Rhinocerotidae; genus Diceros; species Diceros bicornis. Next base: position 51,246,275 of record NC_080743.1, read on the forward strand.
CTGTTCTATTTCCGAAATTGAGGGTTGCAGGCTTTGCCTTCAAATCTAAGAGTTGTGCCTGTGGGGCAAGGCGCTGGGGCTTCTGAGAGGCTGTCCTGCCGTCTGTGAGAATTTAACTGGACTGACTGTCCCTGCGCCTTGACTTCTGTGCTTTGTCTCCGTATTAACTCCTTGTGACTTTGACCTTGGATTGGACCACAGATTCTGACTCTGCCTCTGCTCCAATCTCGTGTCTTCTCTGGAGGTAACCTACTGCCCAGTTCTGGACAATTCCATGACTCAGGTTTTCTGTGGGGCTAGGTTTGGACATTTTCTTCATGCTTGCTTCCAGCACCTAATCCTCCCCCAACCCTACTTTTAAGTCTGTCATCCTGTCTTAGCATTGACATAGCCAGCAAAGAGGCCAGCGTGGACCCAAATATAACTACAAACACGATAACTGCAAGACATGATAGCTCATGATAACTCATGGTAACTACACCTACGGAGCACCCGGACACTTGCCATCTGGGAAGAAGTTGTCCTTAACTTCGCCTGTGGTTCTTAATGAGATGACTGGGAAGTCAACGGGAATGGTCATGCCAGAGTCACAGTCCTGTTGTTTCTAACAGCCTCCACCCCTTTGGGAGCAACTTGCCTAAGGTGGTGTGTGTTTTGTAAATTAGGACTGTATGGAGGGAGATGGAATGCCACCTGCTTGAGCCCATCTATCCCTTTTAGCTTGCCTGGACACTGACCTCTTCAAATGACGATCTTTATTTATTTTCTATTTCATGACACAGGAAGAACATGAGGGAAGATTCTAGGAGTGAACTTAACTTTCTTTTAACTATAGAGTGTGAATCAGAACTGTGGCTCCACATAGTTAGGGACCTTTTGTCTCAGACTTCTTGGCAAGCAGGCTGGGTGAGATTTGTGCATTGACAAGGGAGATGGTTAGAGAGATACTGCTTCTCTCAAGGCTGGAATTGAAACCCAACCTCAATTAAGTTAAGAAATCCTCAGTTAAGACTGCCTGGCCCTCTTGGCCCTGCCAGCTTTTAGGAGCTGAGACAGGATCTTCTTAGGATCCAGAACAGAAGCATTTCATAATAAAATTCCTTATACATTTTTATTTCTCCATGGCTCTTAAAATAATCCTTTAGCATGAAGGGTAATTTTCCCTTTTGAATCCCAGGTCTGGATTTCCTATTAAGAAAACAGACATTCAGCACACAGTGCACCCAGAATCCATAAAGGAAGCTAGTATATTACATTTGAGAACTTTAAAACATTTATATGGCAAAGAAAAAGAAAAAAACATCCATAGCCAAAGTCCAAGGACAGATAACACATTGGTAAAAATATTCAAAACAAACATGACAGATAAAGGGTTAATTTTCTTAATTCAAAGAGCTTTTCCAAGTTAAGAGAGAGAGCGCCAATAAATAAATAGAATATAAACAAGAAATTCTCAGAAAAAGATAAAATACAAATCACCTGAAATGTATGAAACGATGCCCAATCTCACTGAGAGTTTTAAAAATGCAAATCAAAAACAAAAAGATATCATTTCATCAAACAAATAAGCAAACATTAGAAAGTTTGATATATTTGATATTGGAAAGAAAATATCAAAGTAAGAAAATTTGTATACTGTTGGTAAGAATTTAAATCAGGACAAACTTTTTGGAGTATAGTTTGGCAATATGTTTCAAACTTTTTATACGTCCTTTGACCACTCCTAAGAATTTATCCTAGAGATATACTTATAAAAGTAGTCTAAGATAAATGAATTATATAAAAAAACCTGAAAACAACCCAAATATTCATCACTATGAGATTCATTAAATAAAGTTATCTTTTATTGCTACCATGATATACTATTTGGCCATTGCAAATATTAAACTAAATGTCTGTGTGTTGAGATGGGCATATTTTCTCATAAAAGCAAAGAAAGCAAGATGTGGAGCAGCATGTTTAGCATTATCTCATTTATAAATAAAAAGAATATTATATATACATGTGTAGTGATATATGCATAAACAATTTTTCTGATAGTTTAATAAGAAAATGTTAACAGTTTGGCAGAAAGATCTGTTGGGAGGTGGTATGAAATATTTCACTTTTCTTTTTACACTTCTCTATATCACTTTTTTCTATGTGGCTACATTCTTCTTCTTTAGATAAAACAAATTAAAAAGTTAAAAGCACACAGCAATATGCTGTATTATCACACAGCGGAGGTGGTGAGTGCCATAGGACACAGAGGACGGGCACCATAACCAGGTAAGGCAAGAGGAATGTCAGGGAAGCTTTCCTGGATCAAAGGAGGCCTGGGCTTAATTTTTAAGGATAAAAAGTTGTTCGATAAAGACCAGGGTCAGTGTGCTCCAGAAAAAGGAAATGGTATTCGCAAGGAAATTGAAGTGAGAGAAGACAAGACATGTTTAGGGAATTAAAAAAAAAAAAAAAAGCTTTGCTGGAGTGTGGAATGATTAAAAAACAAAAAGCTGTCTAAGCAGAGGCCAAATCACTTACTGTCTCAAGGACTTCGGACTTTCTCTTAAGGCAACAGAAAGCCACCAAAGAATTCTGAGTGAAAGAGTGACTTTATTGAAACCTATGAACCCTAACTTGGGTCCATCCTGAGTAGAAGTAATAGCAGGGACAGTCATGTGACTTCAAAAGAGATAACAGGCACTGGGACTCCAAAAAGTAGAAGTTGATGACAAGATTATTAGTCAGGAATCCAGCAGGACCAAGGGTCACTGGAGAGTGACACTAATCAGATACTGGGTGTATGACAGGAGCCAACTAAATGGGCACTGAGCACAGCAGCACAGTCTTGAGCCCTAAAACAAACTGGGATAGATTGGCTATTGGGTGTGAGTGGTCAGTTTGAGGAGTCAGTTTGGCTAGACTACAGTCTCCAGGTATTCAACCAAACACTAATCCAGGTGTTGCTGTGAAGGTATTTTGTAAATGTAATTTAAGTGTATAACCAGCTGACTTTAAGCAAGGGAGATTATCCTAGATAATCTGGATGGGCCTGATTCAATCAGTTGAAAGGCCTCAAAAGCAGAGCTGAGGCTTCTCTGAAGAAGAAATTCTGCCTGTGGACGAGAGCTGCTTGTGCCTGAGAGTTCCACCTGTCCCTCCTGATGGCCTGCACCATGGATTTTGGACTAGCCTAGCCAACCATCACGATCACATAAGCCAATTCCTTGTAATAAGTGTCTTAATATATATCTCTTACTGGTTCTGTTTCTCTGGTTGGACCCTGACTGATAGGGTGTCACAGGATGGGGTAAATAAAATTAATAGGGAAAGGAAAACACATATGGGATCTCACCCAATAAATCTTCATTGAGTGTAGTTGGTTTTTTTTTCTTTCTGAGCAGCATGAATCCTTCTCAAATGCTCCTACTGAAAACACTAGGAGTTCTGTTGTACATTCATATCCTACCCCAAGAAGCTCTATTGATCACTTTCCTGGGATCTCCCAATTCAATTTATTACAATAAAACTTTTATATCAGTCAAGACTTTCCTAGTTGCAAGTGACAGGACCCCAAGTTAAACTAACATAAGCCTAAAAGGGGATTAATGGAAGGCATGAACCACAGAAGCTCCAAGAACCTCAGGGACCAGAACTAGTACACTTGAACCTACCAGGACCCCCGTCTTACTTCTTTGTTTCTTTCTTTGTGTTCTCTACCTGGTTTCTTTGACGTGGCAGGTTTCATGGCTACTGTCAGTCCTTAGCTCGTACGTTCCCAGCATTTGTTTACTCATTTAACAAATATTTCTGGAGAACATTCTGTGCCTTGCACAGTTCTTAATGCTGAGCATACAGCTCTAAACAAACACAGAAACTCTACCTTATGGCAGAGGAATCAGGTAATGAACAATATATAATATGATGTCTTTACTACTATATTACAATGCTTTTTTGAAGAGGAAAAGAGATTTTCCATCTTCAATTTTAAAAAACTGCAGAGAAGGTTCTAATTGGATAGCTTTGGGTCCTGTCCCCACCTCTCCACTGTGACAGGCAGCTCTCACTCAAATTCCATGGTTGTAGTTGTTGTAGGGGCAGGGGAGGCAATTCCAGAAGAAAGAAGGTACATTTCCCAGAAAAGAGAGAGTTGACTAAGTAGACAAAAGCATTTCACATCTCTCTACAACCATTATACTGTAATTACCAGCTTATTATTTCATTATCCCTCAGCACTCAAAAACATATTTCCTGTGAATTTAAGGGTAATATTCTTTGTGGAACCGGAGTAAGAAGAGAACAGAATAAAGGTGAAGTTGCTCAATAATCCTATTACGTTAGAAGGCTCACTGTGTGTGCAACATCACAGAAGGGCCATCCGAGGGCCGCCTAACCTGGGATGTGAAAGGTAGGACTGAATTCCTTGGCAACAACTTTAAAGATGTGAGTCGTTCACATATCATTTGTTCATTCGTTAATTCATTCATACACATAAAAACAAATATTGAATGTATTTTATATTGAGTATATGTTATATGCAAAGCAAATATTCTAAGCTCTGAGAACAAAGGTGCAAACTGCACTCTCTCTGTCATCAAAGAGCTCAAAGATGGAGGTGGAGACTGCGATAAGTTCTTCGGGGTACACAGTATGATGGAAACAGTGGAGGCAGTGCTTAACTCTTGGAGGAATCAGAAAAGGCTTTGCAAAAGTTCTTTGAAATAGAACTTAAAAGAGAAAAGGAGCTCTCTAGGTAAAGGAGAGGGGGCTGGCATTCCAGCGATAGAAAACCGCGACTAAGCTACAACGGAACAGAAATGAGTAAAAGTGTGACAAGAAGCGAAGCTGGGCTTAGAGGGCTGCAGCAGAGAAGGGAGTGGAGAAGAAATTGTGAAGGATGCACATATGCCATTCAAAAGACTGCAGACTTTTCAATTCATAGGCAACGGGGAGTTACTAGAGGATTGACAGCAGGAGGTGTCATGAGAATAAATGTTTTAGAAAGATAAGCCTAGAGGCTGTCGAGCTGTGAAGTCTGCAATTGGCCCTTTAGGAGCTGTTGAAACAGTCTTGGCAAGAGATATAAGAAACCAAACTCAGTTCAGGGCTACAGGATTAGAGAGGACAAGCGAGATCTCAGAAATAATTACAAAGAGGGTAGAAGAGGACATGATTTATTGAATTTCTACCTTGCCCCCAGACCGTGAGATAGGTACTTGACACACCCTATTTTATTTACTCTTTACAGCAACCCCATGAGGGTGTAATGTCCCCCTTAAGAAACTGAACATCCGTGAGGCTGATTCATTCGAGGTCACAGAAGCATTAAATGGCAGACCCAGGATCAGAACCAAGGCCTGCTAGGTCCTAAAGCCCATGCTCTTTCTCTACTCACATGGAATCCTTTGACTTGGTGATTAGGGTTCCATCTTCTCTCACATTCCTAAACTTTATGGGAAGCAACGTGTGTGCACCAGCCTCTAGCAGCCCTGGGGAAGAAGGTGTTCTGTTAGGTTACATTGTGCTGAGGAAAGGAGTACTTCTTACACCAAGCAGATTTTGGAGGCCAGGCCAGTGTTCACCCTATCTAGGGCTGTATTAGTTTTCTATTATTGTTGCTATAACAAATTGTCATAAACTTACTGGCTTAAAATAATACAAATTTATTTTCTTATGGTTCTGTAGGTTAGAAGTCCGACAAGGGTCTCACTGGGCTAAGATCAAGGTGCCAGGAGGCCTGAGTTCCTTTCTGGAGGCTTTGGGGGTGAATCCTTTCCTTGCCCTTTCCAGCTTCTAGAAGCCACTGCTTTGTTTCATGGCTCCCTTCCTTCAGCAACGACAGGTCCAGTCCTTCTCATATCGCATCACTCTGATCTTCTGCCTCTCTCTTCCACTTTTAAAGAGGCTTCTGATTACATTGGACCCACCTGGATAATCTAGGCTAGTCTCCCCACTTTAATTCAAGTGATTAGGAACTTTAATTCCATCTGCAACCTTAATTTCCTTTTGCCGAGAAACAGCACATATTCACAGGTTCTGAAGATTAGGATGTGGAAATCTTTGAGGCTATTATTCTGCCTACGACAAGTTTCTTTACATGGTTTTAGATTTGAATCTTGTGCTAGTTCTGGAAATTTACAAGGAGAGGCTCAGGAAAGCAGTGGTGAGTAAAGAGTTAACTAGTCATCCAAGGAACACAAGGGCCTCTTGACAACATTGAGCGTGGTATAGACCTGTAGGCCAAGGGCTGGGCTGTTGCGGTAGGCGGCTCACATCTTCGAAGAAAAGCTCATCAAGCCATGACCAGTGGAAACCAGGACACCAGTCACCTGGGAAACCAAGTAAACATAAACATACAGCCATCCATCACTGCCATCTGGAAAAAATTGGGTAGTGAGGGTCTTCCTGTTAGGCCCTGCTCCAGTATTTATTTGTGTAGCTGGAGATCCCAGACCAGCCTTTCTGTCAGCGATGCTTCAGTGAGGTGTATGGGGCTGAATCTCAGCCTGGAATTAAAACATACCACCTTTCTGTGTGAATGTGGATGTAAATATTACCAGCAGACAGGTCACTCAAGAGATAGGTGTCCATATTTCCAAGTCTAAACAATCTGTGTTTGTCAGACGGGAAGGCCCCATGTGCTTGTTGGCAACATCATCTTTAGAAAAAGTCTGAATTCTCGGTGAATGCTGCATGTGTTTTGCTCTGTTCAGGAGCTGTGGTGTCCAAGAAACTTGCCCTACCAGCTCCACCCTGGTCAATAACTGCAGGAAGAGCCGTGCAGGGGAAAGATGGTCCTAGTTGGGTCCTCTGTACAAAGTGACACACTAAGTTACATGGGCTCTCCTCCCAACAGTCCTCACTGTTGATCAAGAATGTTTTCAGTTGTTGCTCCAGCAGTGGTGAGAGATTTGCCCTGCTCTCTTCACATACTCTCACCCTGCCCCCAAAAGGATTCAAAGATATTTACAATGCAGCTGGCTGGAGTTTGCAGGGGCAGGGCTGAGGCATGGATCAGAGCAAGGTGAAGTGACCTATACAGGGAACAAACCTATAACCTTGGCCTCCTCAGCACGATATCCTTACAGACTCAGCTAAGAGAGCCCCTTGAAAGCCTGCCCGTCATTCAGATCCATATGCAACAATGAAACACTCAAAGGCTGCCTGGCTGCAGCCGGAAGGAGAAGATTCAGACCAAGCTAGATTTCCTGGTATCATGTTGTTTCCTCTTACCTTGAGGATACATTTGGGGACCCCTAGTCTGGTGATACTGAGTCAGAACCAACAAGTTCTTGATGACCATGGACTGCTGTGGCTGCATAGAGACTCTCCCCTTCTCATTGATGGTTAGTTATAACGTGAGCTCCCGAAGGGCATCGACTCACTGTATCTAGTTCTTAGCACACAGCAGATGCTCAAAACGTGTCAGTGAAATGAATTTTTTAAATGGATGAATTAGTGAGATAGATAAATTTGTCACATATATTCTGACTTTACTTTGAAAGGTGGTTCTCAAAATCCTCACAATCCGTATCACTTGTTTCATGGACGGGAAATACCCTAGACCAGTACTGCCTATTAGAAATATAATACAAGCTCCAAATGCAAGCCACACACGTACTTTTAAATTTTCTAGTAGCCACATTAAAATAAGTAAAAAGAAACAGAAGAGATTAATTTTAATAACATTATATTTTATTTAACCCTATATATCTAAAATATTATAATTTTACATGTAAGGTGTAAAAAAATTATTAATGAGATATTGTTCGTTCTTTTTTGGTGCCAATTCTAGCTGCACGTCTCAATTCCGACTAGCCACATTTCAAATAGCCACATGTGGCCTGTAGCTACTGTAGTGAACCGTTTAGCTCTAGACACTATACACTCTCATTGGTCAGGATTATTATTAGTTAGCATCTGAATAACCCTTAACAAAGAATCCTTACTTTTGCTAACTCATTAGTAATGACCATGTTGGTAAGTTCCATTATTTCCACTTTATAGTTGAATAAACAGGTTTACTTTCAAGCTAGTAAGTGGTAGAGCTAGGACTTGAAACCAGGTGTTCTGAGTCTCATGCTTCGCAACACACCACATGCCGCCATTCCTATAGGGAATCCCAGCAGAATGTAGAACAGATGGGGTTGCTTCTGAAAAGACTCTAGTGAGGTGACTCAGTTTTAATTAGCTATCATGTTATAGTTAATAAAGGTCAAATGGTTTAGGCAGACACTGCCACACTATAAATGTCATGTAGTAATGACATTTAAGACTGCCGAGGTTTCAGTGATCCGCAGTTTGAGAACCACCGCCTGACTCTTTCCTAAGTTCATTGTTTTAGCAGCTGTTCCAACTCTGGCCGGGTACCTTCTGATTCTGAGAAGAAAAGCAAGACTGTGGAGAGACACATTTCTCCTGTGCCATTTACACGCAGCTCCCTGCTTTCCATTATTTGTTCATTTCAGAGCTCCAAGGATCTTGCCTGAATCTCTTAGTCCTGCTCCCGGAAAGAAAATTGAATTCCTCTTTTCTTTTCTTTCTGATTTCCAAACAGTAACAGTTTTTAATAACACTTCCCAATTTTATTCCCAGCTACCTATGGCCTCAACTCTCTTCCCAGTTATGATCTCAGACTCAATGATGGTTATTTTGCAGTGTTAATTTTTGTGCAGTCTGGCTGGTCTATAATGCCCCTTTGCTAGGAACTCTGAGCTATGATTTTCCTCTTGAAATCCAAATCATCTTTGGAAAAGACAACTAGTTTCTCACCCAAGCCATGTCCAAACAGTTCTGGTCCCCAGACCGTATCTGGCATGAAAAGAGGCTCAGTGTAGCGCACAATAGATGACTGTAGTCTAATTTTAAACCAGATGGTTCTAAAGACCATGTTTCTCCTCTGTTGACCCCAACTCTTACCCCCATCAGACCAGCTCCTCGGGGAGGGACCCTGACAGGCATCAAGAACATACAGAAATGAACACAATGATTTTCCTAAGAGACATATGTGATCCTGCTAGCCTCCTGATTAAGACACTTTAATGGCTTAGTACACTCTACAAGATAAAGTCCAAACTCTTTAATCACGCAACAAAGACCTCTGTATTAGGACTCCTTCCTACCTCACCAGCCTCCCTTCCTATCACACCTCATACCCCATGTTCTAATGGCACCAACATCCCTGTAGTTTTCCTGAAAATATCAGGTGGGTTCAGGCCTGTGATCTCTATACCTGCATGGCCAGTTCTCCCACCCTCATCTCTGTACACCTTTCCAATGCTTACTCATACAGAATCTCACCTGAGTCTGCCCAGATAGAACTGATGACTCGTTCCTTTGTGACTCCCAACATATCCACACCTACAGCACAAAGCCTCTAACATGCTGCTGTATTTTGTGTTTACATGGATAAATAAAAGGCACCTTAGGGCAATGACTTTGTCTTCATTATCATTGACCCTCCTTTGCCTATCAATATGCCTGGTGCATGAAAAAGTATTTTATTTATTTATGAAGGAAGAAAGAATAGACAGTTATTATAGAAGTAGAGTGATGCCCCACTCTAGACAAAGGCTTTTAGTCAAGCTGTCCCTGACTTAGCAACTCCTTCTCTTATCTAGGAGATATTTAGAAATCTGACCATGAGGGAAGTTCTGGGACTTTTTGGTGGCCTGGAAGGAAACCTGGAAGGGAATCCGGTAGACCTGGAGGAGAAAAGCAAGTTGCTGATTGTGTAGCATTTCCTCCGAGCTTAAGGAAAAGTGAACAAAGGGATCCTCAGGTATCCTTTTAGGTTTCCCAGCTTAGCTCAGCAGGAAAGGAGAGGAAAAGAGGCAGGATTCAGGGCAAAAGCCTTCCTCTGAAATAAGTTCCCACTTGAGTGGAGCATTTCCTGTGCTATATCTTATGAAAGCATGATGTGCAAAATACAGTGAAGTGAGGACTCAATCTTTTTTCCCTTTAAAGCTAGGAAGGGAGGTTCCTGGATCATTACGTGAGGCCCACAGTTTCAAAATGACTCAAGAAGATGCTGCAGGATATGCAATTATTGGGATGATCTATCTCTAATTTATAGAATCTCGGGAAGATTTCTCTCACAGTCTTGGTCCTTTAGAAAAGGATTATACTTCATATGGAACAGACTTAATAATTGGGGACCTTAGTAGTAGTGGTTAAAAAAAGAGTGGAGGGTCCACCTCCAGTAATATCTGAGCATTTCTTATCAGACCAACCTATGCGTGTGCACATACACACACACTTGCACACTCACGTACACACACACATAAACACTGGACAAAATATGTTTTAGAAAACACTATCTAAAGACATTGGAGAGTTATTAAAGCATAAAAGTACTGGAGACAGTCAATTCATGGAAAGAGGAAATGCCATTGTTCAGTTTCCAGATTTTTTAGCTTTTAGATGGAGGCAGGCTCCAGTCTGCACCATGCAGAGTGGCTAAAACTCCAGTATAAAACCCATAGTCTTGGGCTGGCCCCATGGCTTAGCGGTTAAGTGCACGCGATCTGCTGCTGGCGGCCCGGGTTTGGGTCCCGGGCGCGCACTGACACACCACTTCTCCAGCCATGCTGAGGCTGCGTCCCACATACAGCAACTAGAAGGATGTGCAGCTATGACATACAACTATCTACTGGGGCTTTGGGGGAAAAAATAAATAAATAAATAAATAAATAAATAAATAAATAAATAAATAAAATTATTTTAAAAAAAAAACCCATAGTCTTACTGGATAGAAGAACCAGAGTATGGGGCAATCACAACAAGTAGAAAATTAACAAACCCAACTGCCCACATCTCTGACCTACCCTTGAACTGCGCTTACAGAGGGCAGACACCAAGCCACATAATAAAGCTAAAAGAGCTGAACTGAGAGTTGAGCTGTTGCCCTCAACAAGGGACATACTAAAAGGATAGTAAAGAAATATGATGAACATCTTTACACACAAAAAAATTGACAACTTAAATGAAATGGACAAATTCCTGGAAAGATGCAAAACTGCAAGGCTTACTTAAGATAAACTGCACAATCATATATCTACTTAAAATTTTGAATTCATAGTTAAAAACCTTCCCAAAAGACAACTCCTGGCCCAGATGCTTCACTGATGAATTCTGCATTTAAGGAAGCTGTCATACCAATTCTATAAAAGAAAAAAAAATTAATAATGGGAAGAAAAACTTCCCAACTCATTTTATGAGGTTGGCAATACCCTGATACCAAAATCAGACTAGGACATTATTAGAAAATAAAACTAGAAACTAATGTTCCTCATAAATACAGATGTAAAAAACTTCTACAAAATATAAGCAAATCAAATCCAGCAATATATTAAAATGATAATGCATCAAGACCAATTGGGGTTTGTCCTTGGAATGCAATATTGTTCAATATTTCAAAATCAATCAATATAATTTACCATATCAGCAGACTAAAGGAAAAAAAACATATCATCTCACTAGATGCAGAAAGATCATTTGACAAAATTCAACAACCATTCATGATGAAAACTCTAAGCAAACTAGGAATTACAGGTAACTTCCTCAAGTTGATAAAGGGCATCTATGAAAAACCTATAGCCAAGCTCATACTTAATGGTGAAATACTGAATACTTTAGCCTCAATATCAGAAACAAGGTAAATATGCCCCCTCTTGCCACTTCAATTCAACATCATACTGAAAGTCCTCATCAGCGCAATAAGGCAAGAAAAAGAAATAAAAGGCATACAAATTAGAAAGGAATAAACAAAACTGTCTCTAGTCACAGATAACATGATTCCCTACAGAGAGTCTGCATAGAAACTTAAAATACTTAAGGAAAATCTAATAAAATATGCAAGATTTGTATGCTGAAAACCTAAAAGTATTATGAGAAAAAAAATACTTAAAATAAATGGAAAGATATACTGTGTTCATTAATTGGAAGACTCAATATTGTGGTCAGTTTTCTCCAGATTGGTCTACAGAGTAAATGCAATTCCAATCAAAATCCCAGAAACCCCAGAAGAATTTTTGTCAAACTCCATTAGCTGATTCTTAAATTTATAAGAAAAATCAAAGGAACTAAAAGAGTCAAAGCAATTCTGGAAAGAAGAACAAAGAAACAAACTCACATTACATGTTCTCAAGACTTACTAGGAAACCACATTAATCAAGACAGTGGGGTATTAGTGAAATGAAAAACGTAAAGATCAGTGAAGAATACAGAAATAGGTCAAGGCAGTTCAATGGTGAAAGGACAGTCTTCTCAGCAAATGATGCTGGAACATTTGGACATCCGTATGCAACAAAATATACCTTGACCCATATATTAAACCATATACAAAAATAACTGGAAAATGGATCACAGACCTAAATGTAAACCCTAAAAGTGTAAACATGCTAGAAGAAAACATAGAAGAAAATCTTTGTGACCTTGTGTTAGATAAGATTTATTAGAGAGGATACAAAAAGCACAGTCCATAAATGAGAAAATTGATAAACTGGACTTCATCAAAATTTAAAACTTCTCATATTTGAATGACACTTTTAATAAAATGTAAATGCAAGATATAGACTAGGAGAAAATGCTTTCAAAACACATATCCAAAATATATAAAGAACTGTCACAACTCAATAATAAGAAAACAAACAACCCAATTTAAAACTAAGTAAAACATTTGAACAAATACTTTATCAGAGACAATACATAGATGGCAAAAAAAGCACATGAAAAGGTACACAACAACATTACTAATCAGGGAAATAAAAACTTAAACAATGAGATACCACCTATTCCAAAAGCTGCTGGCAAGAATGCAGAACAACTGGAACTCTCACAAATTGCTGATGGGAATGGAAATTGTACAGTTACTTTGGAAAACAGTTTGGCAGTTTCTTATTTTAAAAAATATGCTATTACCATATGACTCAGCAATGCTACTCCTAGATATTTACTCAAGAGAAATAAGAACATATGTCCATGCAAAAATATATGCACAAATGTTTATAGTGGCTTTATCCATGATTGTCCCAAACTGGAAATTATTCAAATGTTCATCAATTAGTGAATAAATAAACAAACTGTGGTGGCACATCCATACAATGGACTATTATTCAGCAATAAAATAGAAAGAACTATCGATACATGCAGCAACATGAATAAATTTCAAATGCATTATGATAAGTGAAAAAAGCTAAGCTAGTGAAAAAATGCCTTACGATCAGTATAAGCATGATTACATTCATATGACATTCTGGAAAAGGCAAACTTATAGGGACAAAAGTCAAATTTGTGGTTGTTTGTGGACTGGAAATGTAGGGAGAGATTTGACAACAAAGGGGCATGAGGTGACTTTTGGGTTGAGGAAAATGTTTTATATCTTGATTGTGGTGGAGGCTACTGGATTGTATGAGTTTGTCAAAATTCATTGCACCTAAAAAGGATGGATTTTACTGTATGCACATTACTCTTCAATAAACCTGACTTTAAAGAAAAAGAAGATAGAGTAATGTCCTTTGTGACAAAGTAAAGCAGTTTTTTCATTAGTCTGAAGAAGACACCAATCTAACCTCATTCTTCCTGTTTGACCTCACCCCTTGATAGAAAACAGAAGATGGTGAAATTGATATTTGCTGAATGGAAAAGAAAACATGAGGTTATTTTAAGTGTAGAAAATTAAGTATAAGTTTCAAATAATGAATTAAGGATGCATTGTGATAACTGAATTATGGCTTATAACAAGGGAATGTACAAAGGATACTTGAGAAGTATATGAAAACTTTCTCTTATTGAGTATCAAGTAAAGTTTACTTCCCAGATAAGGTTACCATGGATTGTAACTTGAGAATTAAAATGCACACAACTAGCTTTTTAAAAATTTTATTTGATTTAAATCAACCATTTTTTGCTAGTTTTCCTTTTGGCTAGAAAATTAGAATATAGATTTCATAAGAAAGCTACATTTTAGGTAATATACTCTAGTTCATTTATAGCTGAACTATAGTGCCACTTTCAGAGGTATTTTTATTACTAAAGAGAAAAGTAAAAGGCTTAGGCAATTTTCAGAATATATAATTTATGAAGGGGGACAATTCAATCATATTTTAACCTATAGATAATAATATTTTGAAAAATTAGATTTTTATTTATTTATTTATTTATTTTTGTGAGGAGATCAGCCCTGTGCTAACATCTGCCAATCCTCCTCTTTTTTTGCTGAGGAAGACTGACTCTGGGCTAACATCTGTGTCCATCTTCCTCCACTTTATATGGGACACCGCCAGAGCATGGCTTGCCAAGCAGTGCGTCAGTGCGTGCCTGGGATCCGAACCAGGGAATCCCGGGCCGCCATAGCGGAGCGCGCACACTCAACAGCTTGCACCACCAGGCCAGCCCCAAAATTAAATTTTTAAATAGCTGAAACTTTTATAATTTGAAAAACACTTTAATTTTGTAATTCTTTTCATTTAAATTTTATGAAGTTGAAGTCAAACGGATAATATAAGGAAATACAAATAAATGGCACACAGATACTATTTTTTTTGGTGAAGAAGATTGGCCCTGAGCTAACAACACAGATACTGTTTTTAAAAGAAGTTTTGGATTTTAGATTTGGAGTGTTTTACAATTTTCTCTAATTTCCTACTCAGTTTTATATAAATTCAAAATATTTAATCTGAAAAAGTATATAATAAGAGATATTATAAACAACTTTATGCCAATAAATTTGAAATTTTAAATGATATGGTCAAATTCCTTCAATAACACAATTTATCAAATGTAGGAGAAGAAAAAATGAAAAATCTAAATAGTCCTGTACCTAAAAAAGAAATGTAATCCATAATTTGAAATGTTCCTCTAAGTTCTACTTTCAGTAATTTTGGAGTGTCCTGTATTAAATAAACCTTCCTGTGGAAAACAATGATAAATACTAGAGGGAATAAAAACTACTTAAATGCACTGGATAATGACCAAAAGCAGGGAGAAATTGGAAAGGAATCAGTCCTTTCAAGACAGCAATTTTTCTGGAGGAGATTTGCCTTTATATGCCTTCTGCCTGAGGACACTCTTCAGTCCATACCACATAGGGCAACAAGAACCCAAGAAGAGAACATCAATCTTACCAGTTTGAGGAGTCATTAAATGGAGTTCAGGGTTCCTAGAGCAAATAGAGAGTGAGAGAGGACATCTCAAAAAGGTGCGAGCCAAAGAGAGGAGTCCCAAAATGTGCATACAAACTCTACTCAAATCCCTGGATGACCCCTGAACTACACATGTGTAGGGAAGACTCCAGAGAGCCCTGTGAAAGGCAACAGTGGAAGTCTGACAGAATTTAGCAGAGACTTCAGCTACCACCCATCACCAGGGAGAGAGTTTGGGTTTGAGTCCAGCCAAGTTAATTCCCTGATAGAAAAAAAACCACACTCTTCCAGAGGAAGATAACAGTATCCAGTCTCTACAGTGTGCCACCCAAAATGTCTAGTATACAATAAAATATCATTAGACACGCAAAGAAACAGCAAAATGTGGTCAAAAGATATAGCAGTCAATAAGAACTTACTCCGAGATGATCCAAATGTTGGAATTAACAGACTTGAAAGTAGCTATATCTATTGTCAAAGACTTAAATAAAAGGATGATTATAATTAATGAAGAGATGTAGACTCTCAATAGAGAAATGAAAACTGTTAAGTGCTAAATGGAAATTCAAGAGCTGAAAAGAAAAACATCAGAAATAAATATAACTGGCTGGGATTAAGAGCAGATTTGAAAAGGCAAAGAGTCAATAAACTTAAAAAATAAATCAGTAGAAATTATCCGATCTAAAAAAATAGAGAACAAAGATTGAAAAAAAGGTATAATCAGAGCTTCAGTGACATGCAGGGTAAAGTTAAGTGGTCTAACATAAGGGTAATTGGGGTCTCAAGAGGAAAAGGGAGATAAAAGGGGTCAGGGAAAATATGTGAAAAAGTAACAACAGAAAATTTCCTGAATTTTGTGAACAAGCAAACAGATCCAAGAAGCTCAGTAATGCCAATCAGGATAAATATAGTGAGAATCACTATCATACATGTAATAGTTAAACTACTGAAAACCAAACATGAATATAAAATCCAGAAGCAACCTGAGAAAAGTGAAACATTGTATATGGGAACAAGACTTTAAATCATGGCTAGCATCTTATCAGATAATGCGGGAAAAAGACAATGAGACATTATCTTTAAAAGTATTCAAAATGGAAAAAAAGAACTATAAACATAGAAATTATACTGAGTGAAAATATCCTTCAAATGAAGGCAAAATTAAAACATTTCAGATAAACAAAAACTGAGAAAACTCATCACCATGTATTTTCTGACACCAATTCTTTGATACTAACTGGGTGTTCTGCAATTCAGTTCAATTCTGATGCTAACTACCTACAGTTTGTGCAGACTCCACAAGTTAAGGGCACAGTTTTTCATGATGCTGCCCCCACTTCAGATTCCAGTTGCAAGTCTTGGAGGCCACCCACACTTCTGATCAACCACCTATAAATTCAGGGGTTCCTGTGACCTCCTCAGATTTGATAATTCGCTAAATTGACTCACAGAACTCAAGAAAGTGCTAACCCTACAATTACCGTTTTATTATAAAGGATACAACTGAACAGGAAGATAAAAAGATACATAGAGCAAGATCTGCAAGGATTCCCAGCGTAGGAGCTTCTGTCCCCATAGAATCAAAGTGCACTACTCTCCCAGTACAATAGTATGTTCATCAACAGAACTAACCTACAGGAGATTCTAAAGAAATTTCTTCAGGCTGAAGGGGCATGACACCAGATGAAAACTTGGGCCAATAGGAAGGAATGAAGACCACCAGAAATAGTAGGTAATGGTAAGTAAATAGAAACATATTTCTTAATTTCTTTAAAAGACATGACTATTTCATACAAAACTATGAAATTGTATTATATAGTTTATAACATACATAAATGTTATGTATATGCAAAATGGCACAAAAGATACAGCTGTACATGGAATTATACTGCCGCAAAGTTCTTACATTTTACATGAAGTGGTATAACATTAGCTTCAAAAAGTCTGTGATAAAAAGAAATATGGTAATTCCCAGAGCAATCAATAAAAACAATGCAGAGGGATATAGCTAAAAAGCCAACAAAGGAATTATAAAGGAGTACAGAAAATATTGGATTAACATCCAACACTAAAAATGCAGAAAAGGAAGAGGAGCAAAAATGGACAAGTCAAAGAAAATAGCAGCAAATTGACACACCTAAATCCCATGGTATCACTAATTACACTAAATATAATTAAACTAAACATTCCATTTAAAGGCATAGATTGTTAGACTCTAAAAAGACAAGACCCAGCTATATACTGTCCATACGAGATGCATTTTAAATGTAAAATCACAGATGGATTCAAAGTAAAAAGAGAAAGATATTCATTCAAACGTTAAGCCTAAGGAAGCTGGATTGACTATATTAAAATATCACACAAAATATACCTCAAGGGCAGGAGTGTCACCAGAGATAAAGAGGAACATTTCCTAATGATAAAAGTGTCAGTTATTGAGGAAGACATAACAATCAAATGTGTATGTACCTAACCAGAGAGCTTCAAAATTCAGGAAGCAAAAATAGGCAGAACAAAAGAGAGAACTAGAGATGTCCACAATTACAGTTCAAGATTTTAACACTCCTCCCTCAGTAATTGATGAAACAACTAGGTGAAAGATTAGTAGGGATATAGATTTGCAAAAATATTATCAACCACCTTGGCCTAATTGATATTTATAAAACTCTGCATTCAACTACATAATGCATATTCAAGTACAAATGGATTGTTTACAAAAAAATAGACCATTAAACAAGTCTCAGTAGATTTTTAAGAAACTGAAATCTTACAGAATATGTTCTCTAATAAAGAGTATTAAATTAGAAATCAACAATAAAATTTCCAGAAAAGTCCAAATATTCTGAAATTAAAGAACATACTTCTAAATATCCAAAGTCAAAGAAGCAATTACAAGAGGAATTAAAATTATTTTTATTTGAATGATAATGAGAATACAGCATATCAAAATTGGAGTGATGTAGCTGAACTTAGCAGAATGTAGAGGGAAATTTATAGCATTAAATACTTATGTAAGAAAAGTTTAAATTCAATGATCTATGTTTCTACCCTAGAAAAAAAGAGTAAATTAAACCCAAAGCAAGTAAGAGTAAAGAAGAAAATAAAATAAGAGGTGAAATCATATAATACAAAACAAATAACGCAGAAATTTAACAAAGATCCAAGTTGGTTCTTTGAAAAGGGTAATAAAATTGATAAACCACTGGCAGAAAAAAAAAACACAAATTAACCAGTATCAGGAATGAAAGAGAGACTATCACTACAGATCCTACAATCATTAAAATATAATGAGGGAATATGAACAACTTCATGCAAATAAACTTAACACCTTAGATAAAATAGACAAATTCCTTGAAAAGCACGGTTTACCAATCCTAGTACTAAATGAAAAAGAAAATACAAATAGCTTGATATCTATTAAAGAAATTGAATTGGTTAGTTAAAAAATCTTCCCACAAAGAAAACTCCAGGCCCAGATGGTTTCACTGGTGAATGCTATCAAACATTTAAGGAAGAAATTATACCAATAGAGTTGGTAGGATCACTTCCCAACTTATTTTTATGAGAACAACATAATCCTTAAATTAAAACCTGACAAAGATATTCCATCAATTCCAGTCCATACGGGTATAAACAAAAATGAATAAAACTTGAATTTACTTTGTTAACATAATAAAGGATAGGGATAATATCTTATATATATACAAATCATTTGGTAAAATTTAGAACCCATTCATGATTAAAAATAAACAAAACAGAGTTAGAAGAAACAAACATACCTCCTTGAAAATCAGGAAGAAAAGGAACAGGAATGTCCTTAACCTGATAAAGGGCATCTATAAAAAATCTACAAGTATCTACTAAATGGTGAAATGTTATTTTTCCCCTAAGATTGAAAATGACTCAAGGAATCCTATTCTCTTCACTTCTAATTAACATAGTAATAGAGGTCCAGTGTTGCAATGGTGCAATAAGGAAGGGAAAAGAAATAAAATACATGAGAATTGGGAAGAAAGAAGTAAAATTTATTATTTGCAGAGAACATAATTGTGTACCTAGAAAATCCAAAGGAATTTATAGATAAACTTTTGGAGTCAAAAAGTTAATTTAGCAAAATTACTGGATTTAAGGATAATAAAAATTAAGTATATGTATAGTAGCAACAAACAAATAGAAAATGAAATTTAAAGAAAATACAATAGAATAAAAGAACATCAATGACCTAGGAATAAATATAATGAAAAATGTGTATTACCTTACACAGAAAACTATGAAACAATATTGAGAGAAATCAAAGAAGAGCTAAAACAAACAGATTCATGGATTGGGAGACTCAATATTGTAAAGATATCAATTATCCCCAAATTCATCTATAAATTCAACACAACCTCAATTGAAATTCTGAGATTTTCTTTTTAGGAGTAGACAAAATTTATAGGGAATTTAATGTGGAAATGTAGAGGGAAAGGAATAGCTAAGAGAATCTTTAAGAAGATTAGAGTAGAACATTCTACCATGGGTAAGAATTATTGTAAAGCTACAGTAATTAATTCAATGTGAGTGGTGGTACAAGGATAGACACATAGACCAATGGAACAGAATAGAAGTCTAGAATCAGACTGAAACACATATGGACACTACTGCAAAGCAGTAGAAAAACAATGCTCATTTTAATTAATGATGCACAGTCAATTGGATATCTATATGAGAAAAAACTGAATCTTGACCCCTACCTCACACATTATTAAAAAATCAATTCCAGGTGACTTTAAATCTAAATGTTAAATATAAAATGATAAAGCTTCTAAAAAATAATGTAGACGAATATTTTCATGACCCTGAAGTAGGCAAGGATTTCTTAAACAAGATGCAAAAAGCACTATCCATAAAGGAAAATATTAAAATACTGGTAAATACTGTTTATCAAAAGACACAATTATGAAAATGGAAAGGAAAGCCATGGAGTGAGAGAAAATATTTTCAATACATATATATCATAAAAAATCCCTACAATTAAATAAGAGAAAATCAGAAAACCTAGTAAAAACTGGACATTATTTTCTTCACAAAAGAGGATATCCACATGGCAAGTAAACATATGAAAAAGTACTCAACCTTATTATTTACCAGGAAAATGCAAATTAAAATCACAATGAAATGTATGATACAATAACAACATGGCTAACATTTAAAAGACTGATAATATCAAGTACTGGTGAGACTGGTAGAGTAACGGAACACACATATGTTGCTTTTGAGAGTGTCAATTGGTGCAACTACATTGAGAAACTATTAGTATCTACGAACATATGCGTATTCTACGACACAGAAGTGCTATTCCTAGATATACACTCCAAAGAAATGCATGCCAGTGTTTACTAAAAACCCAATACTAGAATGTCCATAGCAGCATTATTTAAAATAGCCAAATCAGGACACAACTCAAATATCCTCAAACAGTGGAACAGAGAAATAAACTGTGGTATATCCATGCAATGTGAAATATACAGCAACGAAATGAAGAAACTCCTGCCACATACAACACATGGATGATTATCAAAACATAATGTTGAGCAAAAGAAGCCAGACACCGAAGAATACATACTTATGGAAAATTCAAAAACAGGCAAAACTAATCTATGGCATTAGAAGTCAGGAGAGCACTTATCTTTCAGGAGGAGAGTGGGGTCAGTGGTTAGAAGGGTGCCCAAGGTGGGCGTCTGGTAAGGTTCTGTTGATTAGTCCTTGTGATGGTTCCGTGAGTGATTTGGGTGGTAGTTGCATAGATTACTTTGTTCTACATGGGCACTTTATGTATGCTTTAGGTCTACAAAAAGTGTATTTTAGAAATTGGGTTATGGAGACAGGATGGAAAGACATGCCACAATAGGAGGCAAGGCAAATTGTCTGAACTGATATATTCCTTGGCATTAGTTGCAAGTGCTAGAGAAATTTAGAGAAGAGAGAAATCACTGACAACTAGGTTGGTCAGAAAGTGTTTTCTTGGACTAGGTAGAAATTGATTTGGATGTTGAATAATGGCAGAATTTGCACAGGAAGAGAGGAGGGGCAAGGCCTTCAGGCAGAGGGGCAGTCTGAGCGAGGGTGGAAAAAAATACTCTGTTGACAAAGAAGAGTCCTACTTGGAGAAAAAGTTTTTCTTTGGAGAGTGGGGAACACTCCTCATAATATCACCTCACCTTTATATGATACATTATAGCTTACTCATACTCTGTCTTGTTTGATTATCACAACTCCATTTCTTGCAGGAAAAAACCCGGGTTCAGGAAGATAAGTCACTTGCCCAGAACCACTTAACAGCTGGGTTATTTTCCTGGTTTAAGAAACTGCTGAGCTGGATCCAATGGTAGGTCCAACCAACCCAAGATTCTAATGGTCACAAAAGTCTGAAGGAATGTGTCCGGAATGGCACATCAATAAACAGAGGGTGTAACCTACTGGCACAGAAATGTTTGGCAGATAGATTTATCAATGCAATATGTTCTTCCGTTGAATGAAGCTCTGTGTTTCTCATGTTAGATTACATACTGAAATATCTCTAAACCTTAAACTTAAACGTCATATGATAAAAGCCCTTAATGAGAATTTTCCCAGGACGCTTCTAAGAAAAGGACAGTTTGCACTCAGCCTCCTATCTCATCCTTGGGCTTGCAGGCTGCTGTGGCCAAGAGCCACGGTCTTTCCTAAGACTGGAAAGCTGCCTTGTCATGCCAGGCTGCGAAAGCCATCCCTGGCTCCTGCTTTCCCTAAGAGGAAAATGAAGTTCACCTGCGGTAGCTTTACATGTCGCGGAAAAGAAAATAGAGGTCTAAAGCAAGCTATGTGCAGATGAGGCCATCATCACTACTCCTTAGGCCTAATGTTTAGACTCAAAATCTGCAGTAAATAAGTGACCATCTTTAACATCAGTGTGACAATTCCCCTGCCCCTTTCCCTGCATGGGCCAATGTGCTCTTGAAGACCTGCTCACCAAGTTGTAGCTCTGCTTTGCCATTTTAAAGAACGACTTTCATCCCAGGTGCAGTAATGGGGCCTGGGCTGAGTATAGTATTGTTTTAGGAAGATAAATAATCAATAGCTCACAGAAAACATACTCATGCCTGGTGCAGAGATAAAGCAAGAGATGGAAAGTAAAAGCTAGTGTGTTCAGAGGAGCCAATCTGCTTCATTCACCGCTTTCTCTCTGAACTATTCTCTCTCTCTTCATTTTGCCTATATTTTAGTAACAGAATGAAGGTGTTCTGTTTTTGAACTAACTCTTTTTTTATTATTTTGTTTGTATCCAACATTCTTCCAAACATAGGCCTGCTTATCTTATCCCTAATTATATTCAATAGGATACATGGTATAGAAATGTTCTATTTTTTTTAAATGAGTCTATGGTCAAATCCGTTAAGAAACCTCTTAATTTAGTACACTTAGTGTTGTTGGTGCTTTATTTTTAACTACAGATTTCATGGGGTCGTTAACATACTAACATGGATCATGATGTACTAAGAGAAGTGATATATAGTATGATATTTGATTATACCTTCTTTTGTTATCAAATAAAACCAGTTTTGTGATCTATAACTTGAAGAATTTTACACGAATGTTCATAGCAGCATTGATCACAATAGCCCAAAATTAGAAACAATCCAAATGCCCATCAACAGATGAATGGAGAAACAAAATGGTGGATAAACAATGGAGTATTACTCAGCCATAAAAAGGAATGAAATTCTGATACATGCTACAATATGGAAAGACATTGAAAACATTATGTTAAGTGAAATAAGCCAGACACAAAAGGACAAATGTTATATGATTCCATTTTTATGAGGTACCTAGAATAGGTAAATTCATAGGGACGTAATTATAAAAGATGTTACCAGGGGCTGGGGGTGGGGATTGGGAATGGGGAATTACTGTTTAATGGTTACAAAGCTCCTGTTTGGAATGATAAAAAAAAAGTTCTGGAAATAGACTGTGGTGATGGCTGCACAACATTGTGATATACTTAATGCCACTGAATTGTATACTTAAAAATGGTTACAATTTTATTATGCATATTTTACCACAATAAAAAAAATTGCCAAAAATAATTTGAAGAATTTGAAACACAATTTGGGAAAAATTGACAGACATTTCCCCTGTATACTATATATTTATTGGCTGTCTCCCTGGCCCCCATTTCCACATTCCTTTTTCCAGTGGTCTCTATTTCCATTTTAGGTTCTATGTGGTTTCATGGAGCTGACTTCACTTCTCATTTCTGGGGTAAAATTTACATGTTTTAGACCAGGGTTCAGCAAACTACAATCCATAGCCCAAATCTGGCCCTCTGCCTATTTTTGTAAATAAAATTCTATTGAAACAGCCATGCCCTTTCATTTACACATTGTCTATGTCTGCTTTTGTGCTACAGCAGCAGAGTTGACTAGTTGCAAGAGAGATCATATGGCCCACAAAGCCTGAAATATTTACTCTCTCTCCCCTTACAGAAAAAAAAATTGCTAACCTCTGTGTTAGACTAAACCAACTAGTATATTACAGCTGCTGGCCCAAGGATTGGCTCAAGGGTGGGTATGTGGCTTTAGCTGGTCTACACAGAATGAATTTCAGGGATTTTGCTTAGAATACTGGTGAAAGAAAGTTTCTCTTCCTCTGAATCATAATGGTTTGCAGATTTGAGGCTTCGAAATATTGCAGCCAGTTTGGCTACAAGGGAAGACAACCTGAGGAAGAAGCCACACATGGAGAAGATGAACATGAGAGAAATGAAGAGTAACGTGGACAGAGCCCAGATGAAACCTCTGGATCAAACCATGCCTGAAGTCCAGCATTACTTCTGGATTTTTCCATTTCATGAGCCCGTAAATTCACTATTGCTTAAGGCCATTGGTGTTTGGTTTTCTGAATTGAAACTAAAATCATCCCAACTAATATACATTGCTTATAACCTTCATAAACTTTATTTCTAATAGCTGTATAATATTTTATCTTAATGATATACTTTGCTTAACCATTCTCCTAATATTTAGTATTTAGATTGTTTAATATTGAACTATTATTATTAGGTATGTAAAAACCTGGTAATTAAAAACTTTTTTCTGAATTTCCAATTATTTTCTTAGAGTTGATTCCCAGAAATGGAATTACTGGGTAAATAATATTCTTAAGGCTTTTGACATTTATTTCCAATTTTCTTTTTTAAAACCTCACCAGAAAATGAGGATGTCTATTGTACCATATCTTTACCATTTTTAAACTCTGCTATTTTTAGGATGAATCGTATTTCATTGTTTGATTTTCCTAAATTACAAATGACTGTGAACATATTTATATCTTTATTTCACATTTTGTATTTGCATAATGTTCGTTCACGTCCATTGCCTACTTAGGGAGGATTTTACAGCACACTGAGTTTTGAAAGAATAACTAGAATTCTTCAGGTGGGCAAGAGGGGAAGTGCAGTAAAAGAAGAGGCAATGGTACCTGCGAATGCAAAGGTGTGAAAAGTGAGGCCTATTGTGGGGACCTATCGGTTGTTGGGCATATAAAGCATAAGGTACTGGGGAGGGCAGAAGAGTAAAGGGAGGGGAGTTGTGGGATGTGACAAAGCTGGCAGTGGAGGTAGCAACGAGATACTGGAGAGCCACAGAGAGTTTGTTAATTACATGTAAGGTGTTAATAGGCTTGTAAGGGGATAATTTGCCTACTGTTTTTTCAGCAGTTTGGGAGCTTTGTTTGTATTCACATAAGTGGTGTGTTCATTTTAAACGTTTTTATCTCTGCATTCATGTATAGCATTGTGTCCGTTTTTTTTTTTTTAAAGTATCTTGGCATTTGGTAACAACAAAACCCACATTTAAATAGTCTAACATTCAGATTATTGATTAAACCATCTCATCCTTCCTGAGTTGAAATTTGTAAGATTTCCTTTTCAGCTACTAGAAGAGTGCAAGTTGGGGGTGGCTCAGCGCCCCTAAACTCAGGCCGTTGCATTCCTCTCATGTCCAAGAGGCCAGACCACCGACTACTTTCTGCAGGGGATTGTGGTGGGCAATGAGAGTCTGGAATCAGAGTCCAGCTCAACAGCTTTACAAGCCTGTCTTAGTCTGTTCGAGCTGCTATAACAAAATGCCACAGACCGGGTAGCTTATGTACTGTAAGTGCCTGACGTGAAGCTTTTGGTTGCTGAGGCATCCATTTCAAAGACAACCATCCAGAATAAACTTATTGCCTGCTGTGTGACACAGCCATCAGTAACACACCTAGAAAAGAACCTAGGTTGCCCCCACCCATGAAGCTCCCCTTTTAGAAAGCCCTGGGTAGCTTAGATAACTGCCTGCTTGAGTGACCCTACTTACCTTTTCCTACTTTCCAATTCTCAGTCTTATGTTTTAAATTCACCAATAAAGAGTGAATCCCTGGACACCCCCTCCTTGACGCCAATAAAGCAGACCCCAGGTCCAAGCTCTCACTCTCTCTCTCTACGTGCAAACTTGCTGTGTGGCCCCGTGTATGCCCTGTACCCTCCAGGACTTGTGAGGTTTTTCAAAGTTCCCTGATGGCTGTTGCTGAGGTGCATCTTGCAATCATAATAATAACCACAAGGGCTGGTCCAGCCACAACTTTGGCTCCAGGGGAACGTCTGTGGGGGCTGTCACAAGTAGTATAGGCCCAGATGATTTTCCCAACCATTCCTAACCAATAACTCACTATTAATAGGCTGAGACTGACAGGAAACACTTATGAACAACAAAAATTTGTTTCTCACAGTTCTGGAGGCTGGAAGTCCAAGATCAGGGCACCAGCATGGTCAGCTTCAGGTGAGAGCCCTGTTCCTGGTTCATAGCCTATAACCTCCTGCTGTGTCCTCACATGGTAGAAGGGGCTGGGGATCTCTGTGGGGTCTCTTTTATAAGAGGGCTCTATCTCATGACTTAAGCACCTCCCAAAAGCCCTACTTCTTAATGCCATTATCTTTGGGGGTTGGGAATTTTGGGGAGACACAAAATTCAGACCATAGCAAAGCTCTAGGGTTGGGCTTTCCACAGAGGGGCAGGATCAGCTTTTTCTCACTTCTACTTTGGAGGAATAGCTGCTTTCTGACCTGGCCAGGGGCAAGGCAATGAGCCACCAAGGACTGACACTAAAATCTCAAAAACCATGGGAGGCACAGGGACTTGATGGCTTCCAATTATCAGCTCTTATGGCTTAGGACCTCGAATGCTGAGTGTTAGACCTAAGCCTGCCACAAACGTGTTGATTAATCTTGGGAAAATCATGAAACCTCTTTGTCTCTAATATCTCCTGGGAGTAGTTTTGGTAAGTGGTGCTGTGGCTAAAAAGAGCAGATGCTGGGGCGAGGAAGGTGCTGACCTTGACAGATGTTTGGAATGTGAACTCTTCCATGTCTTTCTCTAATTCCTTTAGGTGAGTGATTTTCAGCCCTGACTATAGACCAAAGTCAACTAGGAGAACTTTAAAAAAATACCAAAGCCTGTGCCTCACCCCAGATGTTCTGATGTGCAGCCAGAGTAGAGAACCTCTGGTCTAGGTCATGGCTTCACCTTGGTGGCCACGAGGTCACTTGAAAATAGCCTCAGCCCAGGTATGGAAACAGTGGGGGGCTCACCAGATCTCCCAGATGTGGGCTCCCCTGGCCTCCCAAAAGGCTCAGCTCTCATCACTTGGTGACCAAAGTGGCCCTTACCGTTAAAGGTTTTAACATTCACAGAAAGCGAGGCACTTCTAGGTTATGTGAAATCATGACCAAAGTTCCCCGTCCTAGGAACTGTCACCCGAATAATGCTTCATAGATAAGAACAAAGCCACACAGAATCCAACTCTACCCAAGACCAACAGATGGCACTATTGGCCAATCCCCTGCCATTTAGGTCTCTGCCAAAC
The DNA here is from genome assembly GCF_020826845.1 of Diceros bicornis minor. Classification (NCBI taxonomy): domain Eukaryota; kingdom Metazoa; phylum Chordata; class Mammalia; order Perissodactyla; family Rhinocerotidae; genus Diceros; species Diceros bicornis. The sequence continues at coordinate 51,273,316 of NC_080743.1, forward strand.
ATTTATTCTTTAATATTTAGTATAGTTGCTGCATTTGTGCATGATTTTGAGATGTTTTATGAACATTTTTGACTTCACATACCTTAGAAATGCAAAAGCAGAAAAGATATTAAAATTACTACTGAGAAAAGGAGCATAATTATGACAAAATGAAAGTTGAGATAATTTTAAAAAACAGAAGGCGGTGAGAAAATAAATGGAAGGTTACACATACATATGGAATTAATTTTTAGGTAGTAGAAACAGTCCCAAAGGGCAGAGTGAATTATGAAGCCTGAGAAAAGTGTTGTGCCTACGCAATTGACAATAATAAGCAAGAGATGCAGAGATGATGAAATGGAAAACTTTATAGTGTGCATTTAGAGAATTACAGTATTTGGTGCATGCTTTATCTTAACCACAAACCATCCAAGTGCTTTCCTTTCTTCTATTATCATCCAGCCAGCCAAAACCAAACAGTGTCAATTTTAATTCTGGAGAAGGCTGAGGATATTTTTCTAGAACTTGGAACAAGCATGGTAAAAGTTCTGCTACGTCAACTTCTGGACTAAGTCATGGACAGTTCTGTAGCGTTAAAGCCAGTTCAAATCTGTACTACTTCAAAGTGTCCAGGCAGCCCAGTCTGATCTAACCTTAACTGTTAGGGAGCTGTTTCCCACCACACCTGCAGAAATGAGTGAGGAGATGCGTTAGATCAATGGATTTAACATAGATCAAACAGGCCCCAGTAGGAAAAGATACTCGATAGAATGTATCAGCAAGAAGCAGAAAAAGAATGCTGATACATTCTTGCATCAGCAAGAATGATTTAAAGCTGTTAGAGCCTGACATCTTCTTATTTACTGAAAGTGCGTTGGGAACTGCGAGCTCAAGCCTTTTCAGACATCTTGAATTTATAGCGTATCAGTCAGGATTCAATCAGAGGAGCAGAGCAAGTGGGACATATATATTAAGTGATTTATGGCAAGGAATTGGCTTACATGATTGTGGGGACTGGCTAAGTCAGTCCAAAATCCATAGGGTAGGCTGTCAGGAGGGGCAGGCTGCCAGGCTGAAGCTGCTATCCACAGGCGGAATTTCTTCTTCTTCAGAGGATCCTCAGCTCTGCTTTTAGGACCTTTCATCTGATTAAATCAGGCCCACCCAGATTATCCAAAATAATCTCCCTTACTTAAAGTCCACCAATTATGGCTTTTAATTACACTTACAAAATACCTTCACAGCAACACCTGGACTGGTGTTTGATTGAATAACCAGTCATATAACTTGGCTATCGTCTAGCCAACTTGACACATCGAAAAGACTATCACAAATAGTGCTATGACATGCAACTATCTACTGGGGCTTTGGGGGAAAAAAAAAGGAAGAGGGTTGGCAATAGATGTTAGCTCAGAGCTGGTCTTCCTCAGCAAAAAGAGGAGGATTAGCATGGATGTTAGCTCAGGGCTGATCTTCCTCACAAAAAATAAATAAATAAATAAATAAATAAATAAATAAATAAATAAACAAACAAACAAACAAATAGTGCTTTGGAACCTAGCTTGTTTCTGAAGAGAAGAGCTTTTAGATTAAAAAAAAAATTTTTTTTTTAAAAAAAGGTATTCTGTAGACTCCGAGAACTAGAAGCCTTATGTAGAAGGCACAGACATCATGGTCTGGGAGGATCCGGGGATGTTCTTGTGTACACAAACTGATTCATTCATTTAGTTATTCAACAGACTTTGAGTACCTACTATTTGCTGGTCACTGTAGAAAGTACTGGGACTATAAGAACATGGTCCTTGACCTCAGGAGGCCCACAGTCTAGAGAGAGACAGAGCCACTGAGAGCTTTAACACCCTGTGGCGACTGTGCAACGGTAGTTCAGATGGGCCTCTAAACTAGCTTATGAAGTCAAGGAAGGCTTGCTGGAGGAAGAGGCACTTACGCAGGGTCTAGACTTAAACCTTGTGGGACGTGCCATCTAGGGGCAGAGAGAAGGGATGGCGGAAAAGTCATTGTAGTGAAGGTCCTGGCCCCGAGCCCATGCTGACCCCACCCCAAGCTGACACTGATATTGTCAAAACATGGTAAAGGGCAAGCCCAGGGCAGACTCTTGCAGATCATTTATATTTTACAGTGTTTCCATCTCTGTGTCTCTCAATGCGGCTGTTAATAGTGTGTCCTTAGCCCCTCACCCAAGGCTCCAGGCCTTCATGGAGGTACTGCCTAGGCCAGATGTGAGAGTTTGCCCCAAGACTGACAGCTGCACATGGTCCAGGTGTTCAGAACAATGGCTTTCTCTTCCCATCTCAGCTTGGCCAGTTCTTCTGCTTCCCTTGGAAACATCACTCTCCTGGCCTGTTTCTCCATCCCTTCACCCACATTTACCCTCCCATTCTCTCGTCCTTCAAGTAATCAATCTTGTGCACTGATAGTCGGCACTATTCATTAGCATGTGAGTCTCATCATTCTCAAAATGGATTAAGTAATGTGTTTCCTACCTCCCTTTCAAGAAAGTGAGGGTAAAATGAGGTGCTGTGTGAAGCCCCTTAAAACTGGTACTGTCACATGAAAGTAAAGTACAGATTAGGTATTGCCATCACCTGTCTCTATCTATCTATCTATCTATCTATCTATCTGCCCATTAATCACTCCTAAATTGTGTGTCACTTAAGGATAGAGATCATCTTTGAATCTATGGTACCTAGCACAGTTTTCTTGCATATATTAATTGCTCATTAATTGTCTGATAAAGACAATGATAATGAAATCATCTGAGGCTTTGGGAAACAGATAATTGCAAACAACCACACCATTGGTGACCAAATGTTCCAATCCCCTACCCCTCGCTGAATGGCTCTTTAGGAATCAGCTTATGTGTGATCTTTGCTAAGAAAGCCTTTCCCGCTCACTGTCATGTGTGAGTTGAGTAACTTCTCCAGTTACCATACAATCCTCTCCATACTTTGGTCATTTCTCTTACTGCGGTGGGCTTTGTCTCTCTAGAGGCAGGGGAGTTCACTGAAGTGAAGGATTGTGTTCTTAGAATCTTTGCCAGCACGGCTCAGTTCCTGGCACAATGCAAGCATGCCATAAACAATAAATTAATAGCATGATACTCATCCCTACTTATTTTTGTCTCAGTATTAGCCTTATGCCAGATAGACTGTTCTGTAGAGGAAATAATGCTTAGACATGTGCTTAGAAATTTTTTCTGTGTCCTTGTCATGTAGGTAGAAAATAAAATGGAGTCTGGAGGTGTGGTCTGAGTTTAGAACCTGTGTTTTCTTAGAGAAGACATGATTCTCAGAGTTCACCTTTTTGAAGTTTCTCATGAGCAGATGCTCTGGCTTTACTCAGGCTGTGTCTGTCACAGGGCTGGGCATGTAGAGGGTTAGGTGGCATCAAACAGTGACAGCAAAATGCACCCAACACCCAAGAAACTTCTAAAGGGTGCTGGTGGAGAAAATGTCATCCTTCCATTTTTTTTTTTTTTTTTTTTAAATCTCAAAATGTTTACACGTGTCTGTAACACTGTGGACTCTTTAAGGGGAGCCAAATGTCTGAATTCATTTTTGTATGTCTCATATCTAACCTAGAGTAAGGCACTCAATAAATGTTTATTGATTTAAATATCTGTTGAGCATGTACCCTCAAGGTGGGAGCAGGGTCCTGGTTTTATTGCCCCTAGTTATTAATCCATCTCTCAACTCAACCATTTCCTGTTGCCTTGAGGTGCCTGGCAACCTAACTCCACAGCACATACATATAGGAAGCCAGCTAGATTACCTTCTTAGATGGTGAGTCAGAAATACAAAAACAACGGAATTCTGAGTTGCACATTCCAGGGAGGACATACACAGCAAGGTAACTTGTTTTTAATAACAGGCTCAAAATTGTGACTTGAAGCATTAACTAACACTCTATGTCTTCTGGAATGTGACCGCCAAAAAGCCATCGCCATGGGGGAAGGCCTGGGTTGGTTCAGCAACTTTCAAATGCCGACTGGACTACAGGAAGAGTTTGTTGCATTAAGTAATTTATGGGGTGTTAAGAAGTTCCTTAAGCTATTATTAAAAACATGCAAACTCCTCCTTGGTTAGACCTCTAGTAAGTCAGACTTCTAACTAAGCAGAACTGATAGGCTGTCTTTTGATGTTTAATGAGTTCTGCAGCAGATGGGAGATGTGATAGACAGGGCCGTGGTGGTGATTTACTGGTCATGAAACAGAATGATGAGAGCCCTCTCCTGAAAAAAGAAAATGTAGCCGAAAAGACAGGTTTCCCCCTCGCCTTCCTCTCCCACCAATCCCTTCCCCTTTCTTTCTTGGTGCATGTGTTTTTAATTTCCTCACCCCCGTGCCTCTCAGTACTGGGATCATTTCCATTCAGGCACACACAGAACACTGCAAACTAATTAGCCTTGGATACAGCCACAGGAAGCCGGGCTGCCAAGTTCTCTTTCCCCCACAATTCCTCAGCTTTCTCAGCCCGCCTCAGGCCCGCGGCCTTGCGCTGGGCCTCTCTGTATAAGTTGCCAGTTCTAATTTCGCAATTTCCCTTCACCTTATCAAATATGCCCAAGCCTGCCAGCAGGCAGAGGGGAAGGCTTTGGAGTCAGTCTTGTCCTCGGACTCTTTCCTCTCGCCCCTTCTCTGCTCTCTCCCCACAATTAGGGAGTCTTGTTTGGATACAGTTTCAGTGTTGACTTGTTAATCTGACCTTGGTTAATGCTTTTTAGAGGAAAACATTGCCCATCATGCAAAACTCAAGAGAGTTCCCCGCTGGTCTCTTCCACCTCGCTCACATCTCCACCTCCCAGGGGCTCTGTACCTCCGACTTTTCTCAAAGGTTAACCCATTTTCCCATGAGCTGTAGGTGTCAACTCTTCCCCACCCAGTTTTGATTGAGAGCCCCTGACACTTAATGGAATAGGGTGTGAAGGGGAGATGGAGAGAGGCGTGGGGGCTGAGAGATGGAGAGATGATAGCCTGGGCTCTGGGGTTAAAGCAGGGGAGGCATGACGCACAGGCTCCTCCTCAGGGGCACCCCTTCTTTGGGATCCCCGAATCCAAGGCGGCAAACTGGTAGCTCTCAGGCCAGAGCTGAGCCACCAAAATAAAAAATTAGTCCTCAACATTTAAAAATCTGGAGGTATCACATAAAAATCCAAATTGCTTGCTTCCTAGGAAAAGATTAGACGTGGCGACAGTGGGCCCGCCTTCAGGCCTGCATGATTGGGATCGGCTGGAGCTGAGTGGCTCCTGCACCCTGGAGGGAGAGGGTGGACTCTCCAGGTCACTACAGCCCCCACTCCCCTCTGCTGTCTTATTCCTGTTACCTGCCTGGCTCTTGCAAACGTTTGAAGTTCCCATTCTTGCTCTAAGTGGAGAAAGGGAAATGTAGTAAGGAATCCTAAGAGACTTGGCAGGGCTTTCTGCATGACTTTCCAAATTCTTTTCCACAGTCGTTTCATCACATCAAAGTACACACCACGTTACAGCAATTGCCTGCTGCGTTCTTGGGCTTCCTTCCCTATTAGACTGTGAGCTGGCTGAAGGCAGGGACCCCAGCTGTCTGGTTCATTGTTATCCTCCCAATCTTTGCACAGTGCCTAAATGCTCAACACGTTTTTCTTGGTAAATGTTGATGACTTCCTTTCTCATTCAGCAAGTGTTTATTAATGCTCCACACATCATGCTAGGCATTAAGTGTGATTCAAAGGTCATGAGACCTGTCCCTTAATGAGCTCAGAGAGTATGAAATATGGAAGCAGGAAGTAAGATATGCATGAAAGGTAGAGAATTCAAGAGGTAAAAAGTGTGGTTTTGGTGGAGCAAGTTCTAAGGCTGAGCTTCCCAGAGGAGGACACTCTTGCATAGGGATTTATAAGTTGGGTAGGATTTGGGCACACTACTCGCCAAATTTTTTTTAACCACACCCTTTGTCTCATCTTTGCATTACTGGGCTCATCCTCTGGACTTCAATTTTTATCTGTCCAAATCTGCCAATGACTGAACTATACTAATTTCTAATAGTTGTGTGATGGCTTTGTTGCTGTGTGGGAAGCCAGTTAGCATGGAAATTCCTCTCTGGGCCACGTTCAGTGCTTGGAATTCCCCTTCCAAAAAGCCTTTTCGACATAACCACCGTTTACCATTCTGATGGGAATAATCTCAGGGACCCTTGCTCATAGGACCTTGCTCTAGAGAGGTAGAGGAATTGTGATTATGAGGGTTGTGGGGAGGTGGAGGTACTTGACTGGGAATCTTTCATAGGACTAAAATATGGCAAAGAAAGTAAATCTATGCCTAACACATTTTCTTTCATAAACATTAGCTAGTACTTGAATTATTTTAACATTGAGATAGACTCATCAAATATATGCTTGAACTATGATCAAATCACGGTGGACGTCATCAGAAAACAACACTGAAAGGAGGGGATTAACAATTTATTATATACAGTTCATATAGAAACACTCATCCCAGGAGCCCTATAGAAAGATATCTGCAACAGTCATGATCTTTAAGATCTTGGACCTGTTGCAAAAAAAAAAGAATTCTAAAATTACATATATATGTACATATAATGAGATACATATATCATAATATTATAGACATGGTTACCAGAAAGTAAAACTTTCAGTTCCAGAGAGGTTTGAATTTTCACGTTAGACATTTTGTCATCTATAGGAAATACACATGTTGCCACTCATCCCTCCTATGCCCACTACGGACATTGCTAATTGATCACAGACCTTGTTCCTGTTGTACCGAGATTTATCACCAAAAGACTTCTCAGCGCTATGTGCAGCTAGCCACTCCCAACCTACTGAAGATAACATTCAAGATGAAACTTATTTGACATCATAATCTAGATCTTCACGAAAACACTATTTTTTGAAGACAGGTTTTAGATCACATAATACTTATAGTGTACTTCACAATTCACATGCATTATACAATTTAATCCACACAACATCCCTGCAAGGAAGATATAATTCATACTTTACAGATGAAGATTTGGCCACTATGAATGATGGTGTTAAAGAAAGATGGATACTTCACTGCTAGTTAGTGCTTTGGTCTTAGAGGCAGTGGAGATTTGATTATATAGTGAGAACCCCAAATTACTAGGCTGTGCTAGGAGTTACACAGCAGAATTTCTTAGATAAATCTAACCCTTTACTCTCTCTTCCCAATCTCTCACTCTGATTTTTGGAAACATACACACACATACACATGCACGCTCTTTCTTTTGTCTTTTCACTTAACCATTATGCCTTTTTTTTTCCTTTCTCTTCTTTCCAAAAAGCTGTATATCTCTGCAGATTACAGCACAAGACAAGACTTCTCGACACCAGTGTGGAAGTAGAGCCCTTGCCCAGCCCAAACCACCAGCATTCAGCCCTCTCTGGGGAGGACAGTTCAGCCCTCATCCTGGTGAAAGCTGCTCAACCCAACAATGCATATCCAATAGAGGTCTGTGTCTTTGGAAGTTTTGGTCAGAAGGATCCAGATACAATGTGAGCAACTGGGTTGGCTTGTCTTCTGGTTTTCAAAGAAGAATCAGGTAGAATGACCAGCTGGAAATTAGCCAGAAGGCTCACTCCAATTGTAGGAGCAGCGTGGCAGTTAGATATTTCCCAGCCACACGTGGCCCTTCCTCTATGTGTACCACAGAATAAGATAGGATTTAAGTAGCTCCAGATTCCACGGGATCCATGAGAAAGTGCTTAAGACGAGATGCTGAGAAGGGGACAAAGTTGGCACACGTGTTGCTTTGAAACAGATCACTCTAAGAACAGACCTTAGAGGATTTCTCTCTCTCTCTGTCCCTCCCTCTCTCCCTCGCTTTCTCTTTTTTCTCTCTTTCTCTCTCTCCAGTATAACTAATTGTTAAAAGGCATCAACCCTTAAAGCGGCCATCCAGTTTTTGCCCTGGTATTTGAGATGGGGTACCTCCACAGTTTATCAGTGCAGGTTTTCTGAGGTTTCGGTGGTATTCCACCATCAGGCCAAATAGAAATCCAGGTGAATACAGTTGTCAAGACATCGTAATTCTAATAAAAATGCACATTAAAAATACATAAATGGGCTTTTTAATAAGGAGCTTAAATTGTGAAGTAGGCTAGATCTACATGGATCAAGCTGAGCCACAACCCAATGATATTTGCCCTGTATGTAATCTATATAACTAAAGTTATCAGAAAATTATCACGCATAGGCGGGAACTTTATGTTCCATACCTCCTTTCAGTTACTAATTCACTATTAACTTTCAATTAACGAGTAACTCTCATACACATTTCCACTACGTTATTCATTTTAGTAACTGTTATCACCCTCTATAGGCTTGTTTTTCTGTGACTAATGACAAGTTGAGCTGCAGATTTGGACACTAGTTCAGGAAATCTGGGTTACATTTGACTAAATATTCTTAGACTAGGAGCCTTCTGGGTAGCAGGACCCAAACCCAAAGAGAATTGTTAACAGTTTATTACTAAATAGAAAAACCTTCCACGATTGGATTTAGCAATCATCAGTAAAGCAACTGTGGAGTACTGGCCTAGAGCAACTACTTCCTTTTTCCTGTTATCCATTTATATCGTATATGGTTACTTTCTAACAATAACAATAATGCCATTTATATCGTATATGGTTACTTTCTAACAATAACAATAATGGCCTGTGCTGTTGAGAAGCAAAACCCACACAGCATACTGGATATGCCTGCCTCAAAATTTCCTAAATTATTTACTCTGACACAAGTTTTTAAAATTAGATGGATAACATTTTAGGTCAATTTATTCTGTAGTAGGGCAGAAAACCATCCATATGGATGTTATTGTTCTTGTCTTCGTCACCATCATGATCCTCAAAAGTTCATCTTTAAGCCTTTAAAACCAAGGCTGTATTTGGTCTAGGTGGCTGCTGAGGATAACGTTGATTATAAATAATTAACTGATATACTTAAGCATTTTTAAGGTTCAAGGCTACTGGTAGGGAAATATATTTTTATTCATATAACAATTATTTGTTGAGTGAGTGCTTTGTGCCAGCAATGAGCTAGATGTTGGAATACAGTAATAAACAAGACAGGCATCGTCACTGCTTTCAAGGCACTTACATTCTAGTGGAAAGACAAGCAATCAAATAAATAACATCATTATTTCATTAAGACCATTAGAGTAATAGCTGTCTGTGCTTTCATTTCACTTGAATCAGAATTCCAAAAAGATTCTCACGTTTGAGCATTGTGCTGCAGAGATCAATCAGACCATGGCCAAATGTTTACTTCTCTTCAAGTGTTCGCTTTTCACATATTCCTGTAATATTAATGTTTTAAGCACAGAGCCCTAAACTTAGCATGGAAGGTAAGAGGGAAGAGAGCAGCTGGTGTTTCTTTTTGTTGGTCATTGTGGATGGATCATGTGTTTTTAACAAATCACCTGCTTTCTCCAGGATTCAGTAGTCCTGTTTATAAAATTAATTCCTTTACAAGAGTGAGGCAACAATACACAGCGTATTGTATCTGGAATCACTGGAATCACTGCAATCACATTCCTCCACGTGTAAAGAGGAAGAGGGGCTGGAAACCCTGGCCTGACCACTAAGGTGCCGGTGGGTGAAGACTACACTCCTTTGGGATGACAGATCCCCAGTGTGGCCATCAGGAGGTGTGAGTTATGGTTCTAACAGAGCCAGCTCTGTAAATTTGGGCAAGTCAATAAACTATATAGTATTAATTTACTCTAAAATGAGGGGAAGAGGAAGAGATTTAATATTATTTTTAGGAACATAAACTTTTCTTTTGTAAATTTTACACAAAATCTATAAGAAAGAAAAAACAGTGTGGATGCAGTGTTGAAGAGTTTACAGGAAGGCGGGGATAAGAGGGTGGGTAACAGGAGGTGGATCCCTGACAGCTCAGCCTGTCTTACTTCACTCCCTGTAGTGACTCCCGAAACACCTCTTTGGAACCCCCTGGGCTCCATGATGCAAAGTTTGAGAAGCAATAAGTCCCTTCCTTGCTAATACCATGTGGGTTAGTATAGGCACCAGGAGCCAGATCTCCTGAAGGTGCAAAGTGGAAAGGTACCATCATTAACTCAAGCCAACTAGTCCCTGTCAACAGAGCAAAACTGGAGAGAGGCATCAAGTCAAGGAGCAGGGAAACCCATTCAAGTGACAGGAGCCTCCCAGCCAGCCATTCACTCTAGCCCCAACCCTGCACCCCTTGTGTGCAAAACATCAAGTCACACCACTAGGTGGAGCCAAGATCTAAGCAGAAGGAAGAGTGCTCAGGTCTCTGGAAGCCTGTGTGTGCAGTGTGTGAGAACTGGATTCCTTGGGAGGTTGAAAAGAAAAAAAGGATGAGGGGGCATTGTGGAAGGTGATGTGTCTGTATTGGCCTCTGCCTGCAGAGAGATCATTTGAAATGAATTGAGAGATCACTTTTCCATTCCACCTAAGCCCTTTGTTAAATTTAAAGGTAAAAGGCTTACGTATTTAAGTTACTCATTGGTCTCCATTTATCCCCCAGAGTTCTTGGAGTTCCCATTCAGATGCTGGCTTACTAGGAACATTACTCCATAGGAGGAATGTGTGAGGATGCGAGCAGCCTTGGAGGTCATCAAATCCAACCTTCTCAAAGTGACCATCTAACGTTGGCTTATACACTTCTAGTGATAGAGAGCTCCCGAACACTTGAGGAGCCCATTTCCTTCTGCCACGTATATTTATCATAAAATTCTTTCTTTATATTGAGCCAAAATTTGCTCCCCTATAGCTTCCATTTTTTGTTTCTGATTCTGGCCTCTTAAGTTGCAGAGAGTGAGCCTAATCATCGTCACGATAGTCCTTCAAGTATTTGAAAAGAGCTACCATGTTTCCTGAGCATCTTGGGTTTTCCAAACTGAAACCTCTTCATTGTTGCTTGCTCCCTGAAACAGACCATAGTCTTTTCACTGTGACACTAAAATCATCTTTCTAGTAACCAATTAATGTAACATAGCAAAGGATTTTGATCTTAGATAAACAGCAATAGAGGTAGTAAACACAGCATCATCTTATAACGATGAGTGGTTTCAGAAGACTGGACTGCAAGAGACACAGAGGCACCATGGAAGGTAAAGGCAGAGAATGTAGGAAACTGAGCTGGGAAAGGTGGACTGGGCCAGGTTGGGAAAGATCACATATTCCTCCTTGTCATCTGTCTGTCACCCAGCCATCTTTGCTTTATTCTACCAACAAGTATCCACTGAGCAATTGGCACTGTACTAAACCCTGGGAAGAAAACAGTGAGCAAAACAGACATAGCCCTTGCCCTTAAGCAACATGCATACTTGTGGGGATAAAACAGACATTAATCAATAAAATCATATAACTATAAGTGGCAGCAAGTGCGGGATGTAATGTAACAGGGAGCCTGATCAGGTTGGGGAAGGGATGGTCAGGGTAAATTTCCCTGGAGAAAGGACCATTTCAGCTAATATCTAAAGGAAAAGAAGTTAATGACTAGACAAAGAGGAAGTGGGTAAGGTGGAGTGGAGGAGAGCACTGCCAACAGAGGGAACAGCATGTACAAAGGTCCTGAGGTAGAGAAACTGAAAGAGTGCTGAGGCACCTCGGGGACAGAAGTGAGGGTAAAGTGATGAGAAACGAAGATGGGCAGAGGCAAGATTAGCAGACCTTGAAGACCAAACTAAGCTGTTTAATCTTTATGCTATCATCAACAAGAAGCCACTGAAGGAGTGTCATCATAAGGTTTTTGCCATTAAAGACATGACTGGATCTGTGTTTAGAAAGATACTGTGGCAGCACAGGTAGGAGGGTGGACCAGGGACACAGCTGGCACAGGGAGAGCCTGGGGGTGGGAAAGTAGAATTAACCAAGTGTGAGATGATGAGGGCGAATTCAAGACCAGACAGTGATGAATCGTAGCTTCAGAATGTACCAGAGAGGAAGCTAGAGCAGCTACGGTCTTCTCATTGTGTGACTGAGGCCCTGAAGGGGAAGGAATTTAAATGACTTGCTCAAAGTCACACAGCTAGTTGGTAGAACAGGGATTAGGGGAAGCAGGATCCAAACTAAATAACAGTCTACTAGTCATCCCATTTTTTCCTGGAAAAGATAACCTAGGCATATCAGGAATGGATAGTGTCTAATGATATGCTTCTCAGACAAGGAAATGTAGGGGCTGAAACCCAACTGTTCACTCAAACATATACTTCTTAAATAGGAACGGGGTTTCCACAAAATTAAACCTCGAATAGGAGACCTCTGGATTTTAGGACTGCTCTTCATTAACTTGCTTTGTCGTTCTCTCTGTCCACTGTAATGATTATAAAAATAGATGTTAGATCTAGAAGGGATTTGATCCAACATTTAGTCTGGTATTTTTCAACTGTGTGTCACAGCTCAACATGGAAGTACACACCCTTCAGAGATGTGCTGCTAAATGTTCACTGATGCATGGATTCTATTTCTGCCAAAGCTGAATTGCCTTTATGGCAATGCTATCTAACAGAATAGTGAATTGAGCAGGTTGTGTGATCTGGTAAGAAGAGATCACTGGGACCAAGAGCTAAGAGTGAGACCTTTACTAGAACACACAAGAATGTTGGGAGTAGGTAGGAAAAGTCAAGGTCAGGGCAGTAATTGGCTCCATCAACAGCCACCCAGAACTTAAAGGGGGATTGTGTGCTTAGAGCCCTATAGGACACTGTTACAGGCACTGTGAGACAGTGTGGTACTGAAATGGTGATTATGGTCTGATTAGTGTGATGTGAAGGCTTTTAATCCTTTCAGGTGTGCTGTCAGCTGTGTACCTTAATCCCCCAAAATTAAGAACCACTCTTCTGGTCCACAGGGAAAGACAAGGTGACCACTTGATACCAAAAAGCATCAGGACTCAGTTCTCTATTAAAGCTTCTACTGCTAAAACCAACCACACAGAGGCCTTCCCATTTAGAAGTACACCAACAACAAATAAGAAACTAAAAATATATAAGATAATGCTTGAAACCTTAAAGTTTAAAAGGAAACCACTGATGATTTTAATGCCAGGGTTCCAATTAAGGATTTGACTCCAAATATTACTTTACACGGTCCTCCAAATAAAATGTTAAGAAGATGATAGGTGAGAACTCGCCCAAGGCTGGTCATTTATCAATGACGAAGAGGTTTTCAATGTCAAAATCTCCAGAAGCAAGAGAAACACGTTCAGTGTTAATGAATGATTGCTTAGAATGGACCAATTTCCATCTTAAGAAATTAACTTTTTCTATCAGACCCGTCTTACGAGTCTTTGCAGATTCATAGCCTCAGCGGCTTCCCAGGTTGTTCCCTGCCTTCTCTGCTCTCAGGGTTGCCAGCTCTGCACTAGCCAGTCTCTAGCTCCTCCCACTGAATCCAAATTTGGATGAAGCACCACACCACAAGACATGGAATCTGTTTTGCCCAGAAGCTCCCCAAAGGGCCAGGTCACACAACCAAGAAGTGCTGGGGACTTCCTTCCATGGGGAGAATTTTAACCAACCCAAGACAGAGGATGGGAGGGAAGCCAGCAGATAAATTCCCTTTCCATTTCCCTGTTTGATGGTCTGTTCTGAGGCATGGTTTACTGTGCAGCCATGGGCCACCAGCTCTGACTCTTCATAAGAGAGTGACTTGTTGAATAATACGACACCTTGAATTTGCCTGCCAACTTTTCCTGCCTTGCTTCCCTTCTCCCTCACTCTTGCTGCCCTGGGATCTGGGATTGAACCATCCAAGAGAGCATTAGTGCCCAAATCCAGCTTTAAGCCCTATTTCCTAAGAATCTCTCTCTCTCTGTGTCCTTCTTTCTACTGGTGGATTATTTCCCTCCCCAGAGATTTGACTTTAAAGAGTAGACACATATGCATTTTAAATGGTATTGCACATCTCTGTCTAGGAAGGGAGAATTTTATCTCTGAGAGATTCTTGGCTATATAAATTTCAGTGAGCATGATTAGGGCTTCAATAGGATAAAATCATAATTCTGATCCTCTTTTTGATGGATGCTGCAATGTTGAACTAAGGAAAGCACAGAGCAGGACAGATATATGGAATGCCTTTATTTTTTCAGAGATAGGCTTTGGGTACTTTTGAAATATTTCTCCGTACTTTTTTATGGTGAAAACATTCATTCAGTCTTTATTACTAAGGGAAACACAGAGAAGCCAAAATCTTAGGTGTCCACACAAAGCTCCTCAATGCCTTGGAAGAAGGGCCAGCTCCCTCCTGTACAATATGGGAAGCACATACCTCTGCTGGGCACTATTCTATGTACTTTATACACTTTCTTACTTTTCAAAGTGATCCAAGAGGTAAATGTCATTGTTACTTCCATTTTCCAGATGAGAAACTGATGCTTAGATTGCTTAGGTAATGCCCACAGCTACAAAGCACATGAAAGAAGCAAAGCCAAGTTCACCTGAGCACAAAGTTCTTGCTCTCTGCCCACAACACAGAACCACCTCCCTCCCAAGTGTTTCATTCAGGGTGACAGGAGGCTGCCACTCTCAGCTTGTGGGTAGGGAACATAGGTTGAGGAGGTGAGGAGAGTTGTGAAGATGGCACATGCTACAGAAAGAGAAGAAGCAGAGGAAACCTCCGCCCTGCCCGCAGGTCCCTGGTCTCAGTTTTTCCACTCCTGTCCAGTCACCATGCTTATATCCCCCTGTAGCAGATGTTCAAAGTCTAGGTCCTGGAGAAACCTTGGCCTCCACACATTCCTCTTTACAAACTGGGGGAGACAAGGGGACCTGGGGGAGTCTTTCCTTCCTTTAACGGATCCTGCAAACCCCCAGGGGAGGGAAGGAGAAGGCTGGATGACTTGGACACTGTTTTCTCTGCACCCTGTAGCTAGACTCATCCCCCATCACACTCACCTTCAACCAGAATTTAACCTTCCACCTCCTCATGTTTCATTAGATTTTTAGCAAATTACTTCCTCACATATTATTTAGACTCTTTTCAATTACTGAGGGGAAACATAGAGTCCAAGCATTTTGGACTCTAAAAAGTTCATGGGCAGCTGGTTTTCTGCCTTTGATCCTACTGCACTTGGGGTAGCAACCTTCCACCCCCAGCCAAGGTGAGTCACATCCCAGCCACCTCATAGTCAGTACCACCCTGAGTTAGGCCAACGGCAGTCAACGTGCCAAACAACATGATGACTCGCCTCTTGCAGCTGCCCAGTCCCCACTGGGGAGCACCTAGACCCTCTCCTCTCTTTTCCTCACACTACCCCCTTCACTGAAAACCTGCAGAATGGAAAGAAAGCAGATACACAGTGATGTAAGTTTTTTTATTCGTTGATTTATATGATAAACCATTTCATGGCCTACTCTTTGTCAGGCACCAGGGTAACAGTGAGTGTGACTTCATCCATGACCTTGGGCTGGCATTCCGTCCCAGAGAACGTCCTAAGGCATGTCCTAAGGCAGCTGTGAATCATACAGATGTGGGTGAGAAGCTACAAGGCAGTTTGGGACTGGAGGTTAACATGTGGGCAGGGAGGGGCAGACACGCAGACCAGGGCCCGGCTGTGGAGGGAACGTGTGCCCCACAGTAAAGCATTCAGACTTCACCCTCTGGTCACCAGGAGCCAAAATACTTTTAACTAGTATAGTGGCAAGATCTGCAATGCATTCTAAAAATGGCACTTTTTAATAGGATGACATGGCTTAGATTGTTGCCTTTCCCAGGAGAGGTTTATATTCTAATAAGACTTAAGACTCCAGCTGAATAAATGAAACTCTAATATTAGAATTCAGGACTCACAGTACAGGCAGGGGAGGCATTTGGGGAAGATAGGTTGAGACCGCCATTCATGAAAATCACACTAAGAGAATCACTCAAAGCTTGCCTTCCACATTCCCCACACCCTGCCTGCCCCATTCTCTGTAACTGGAAGGATGTTAATGGCAGAAAGAAAAACTAAAGTCCCTGAGCCCTGTCCCCACCCCCAGCTCCCTCCTCCTTTTGTTAAAACTTTCTGTCGAGAGCAAGGACTGAGAGGATCAAAGCATTTACTTCCTTCCCTTTGATGTGTGGTCAGAGACAGCTCTGACGGCAGAGGCGTGTTGCAATTCATTAGACCTGATATTAAGCTTCCTAGAGGTCAGGCGACCATGCTGCTTTAACCTGGCTACAGCCCGGTTCACTTCGCTGGAAATATCAGTGATCCCCAGCTCCCTTCAGACCCGTTAGGAAATTATACAGGTAAAGAAATTGGAGTGTAAGTATTTTTTCTTGCTCTATACTGCTTTGCATTATGGAGCCTTTCTTCAAGCTTTTCTGCCAAAACAGCCCTGATTCTGCATTCCGAATTCATATGCCTTCCTCATGTCAAATTTTGGAGCCTCAAGCAGGTATGAAAAGGGGCAAATTTTGGTTTGAAATCGTCGTTTTCAGCTGAAAGTCCTTGTTTTCTCTGACACAATGTTTGCAACCTCGACTGATTTCAAGCCCTGGGTTTTCCTTTGACCAAGTTAGGCGAGCTCCGGGTGATGGCACTGGATTTGCTAGCGGTATTGGAAACACTACAGTACAAACTCCAATTAGCCTCTCTCCAGACAAAATATTTAACCATAAATTTTCTCCTGTTTATAAGACAAATGGCTTAAGCTGCACAAGCTGCACTCACGCCCCAAAGGAACGTGTTTCTTAGTACATCTTGATTTCAGGCTGCGTTCAGAACTTGCTACAGGAAAGTGCTTTTAATGGAAAAACCAAGAATTTCATCAGTTAGGTCTGCTCACTTCCCAGGCCAGATTAGGGCTCTGGCAAATCCCTGGATTCATCTCCTCCATGACTGAACCCATCATGTCTGCAAAATGGGGAAGTAGTTCTTAACACAACTCAGTGGGTGTCAGATTCCCCAAATGTATCCTTCAGACATTAAAAAAATGAGAGTTATCATCCAGAAGGAAAAAAAACAGTGAGAACTCTGTTGGATTTCCTTATAATTACTTTATGCTTTCATAATTCTTTTTATTTTCCATTATTTGAGGAGAAGATCATCCCCTTTTCAGTGCTTAGGGCTTCTAAAAGTCTTCCTCTAGCCCTGAGTGGGAGTGGGCCTCATGGTCCTTTCCACAAGGCCCCCTTTCCTGACTCTGTGCATCTCAGGGCTGGGCCTTATACCTTCCTCTCTAAGCCACTTCTGGCCATTTGGTCCTCTCAAGTCTTGATGCTATTTGTGGAGAGTAAGGCAGATGCCCCTGCTTTGTCGTTGCCTCTAAGAACAATTACGAGAGCCCTCTCCTTGGTGGAGTTTTCTCCCTACTAATCTTTTGGAGTTAGGGCCTAAGGGAAACCACCAAATGCGGGGATTTACTGCAGCCCTTGTTCCTGATGCTCTTAGCTGATGCCTGGAGACCTGACTTGGGCTTAACCTCTTGGCTCTGCTGCTCACACCCAGGTGACCTTGGCGACTCTCTTAACTGTTCTCAGCCCAGTCTCCTCACCTATAAACCTACTCAGAGCACTGCGTGGGGATTCTGTGAACCAAAGCAGCCTTCACTTCCCCTCTAAAGATAATCTCCCACTCTTCTTCCGCTTTCTTCCTCTCTCTTCCTCTCTCTCCCTCTAGTCTCCATTCCAGCCACAACAAACCGAAGATGTCATGCCCCATTTGGGCCTTGGCTTAAGCTTTTCTCTTTGGCTGGAATGCCCTTTCCCCACTTCCTATCCTGTCCTGCCCTCAAAACTCAGCTCTATTTTCTCTAGGAAGGCTTCTCTGTGAGTTAGTAACTCCCCCTTCTGTGATGCTCTAGTATTCCAAATATACACTATAATGTGATAAGTACTGCAGGTTTATCCACCTGTTTCAACTTGACTAAGAGCTCCTCAAGGCAGGGAGCAAGTCTTTTACGTCTGTCTTTCCTTAGGAGGTGCTTCTGTTAATAATAGCTACCTTGAATTTACTATGTGCTAGGCAATGTGCTGCTCATTCATTCATTCATTCGCTCACTCACAAATGTTTATTGAGTACTTGTAGTAGTCCGTAAAGCCTATTTTAAATGCTTACCATATGTATGTATCCACACATTCTGAAAAGTTTAGCATTTGCGATTTCGAATACATAGGATATTCAAGTCCGTCTGCCCTCTGTACCAGTTAGTGGGCCTTCATAAATTGGTAAATGCCTTGATTATTAGCCTTGAATATGAAACAGGATTAATAAGAAAAAAAATTCTCTCTAAAACATATTATAACGAAAATTAAGTATATCAAAAACAGCTTCTAGGGAGAAAAGAAGACTGACTGCAGAAAAACAAGAATCTAATTGGTATCAGACATCGCAATACTGAAAACAAGAAGCCAAAGGGATAATTAACATCTTCAAAATGTGGAAGGAGGGAAAGAACTTTGAACCTGACTTTGAGAGTCAGCCATGACCTGAGGAGGGTGGTCACAAACTGAGGAGTATGATTACCTCATTCCTATATCTTGAGGTTGAGTGAGAGAGAGAGTGAAAAATGTAAGCCTGAGTCAGTATTGCAGCAGAAGATATGAGAAGAGTGAAGTCTTGCTCCCCCAGATGCTCTGTTCCTAGGATGACACATGTGAACTCAAGTCCCTGTTCCACCTGTACCAGCCGTGACACCAACTAGGGTTGTGAGGGTGGCCGCAAACTCCATACTTAATGTGCTGCCTATAGTTCCACCTATAATTGCCTTTACCATTCCCTCCTTCCTTCTAGTGATTGGAGGGGCAGTGGTATCCCATGTCCTTCTATCCAGTGAGAGAGTGGCTAGGAAACATTTCTAATCACACTCCCCAAGTTCTGTAGAAACCATAAAGTTGGCCCAAAGCAACCTGGAGTGGCCAGGTTCCAGGAGTATGTCACCCGGCTACAGAACCTCAATTTCTGATTCCATGTTCTTGTCTATACTCTGGTGGTCAGATGTAATAGCAACAGAAATGAGGGTGGTGGTGGAGGGGAAATTGTTCCTGGAGGCTCTAATAATCTGCTGAACAGCAACTAGAACCTTCCTTTTGTTAATGCGTGTAGTGTTCCTGTTGCATCAAGTACCCTTTTGGTTATGAGTAATAAATCTGTTAGTCAACTAATAGATCATTGAGGTTCTTAATTTTACATTTGGCAAACCATAAAGAGGAAAAGTCAACCCACATGGTTTGGAGAGTAGAGCATACATCAAACACAAAGACCAAATCTAGGCATTAGCAAAGCATTAGAAGAGAGGCTTTGACCAAATGGACAAAGTGCCGACTCTTAGTGGTTAGGCACTGGGCCAGGTGCTGGGCAACAAGACAGACCTGGTCACTGCTCTCAGAGTACACTAGATAATTTCCAAAGATGGCTGCCATCAATTTTTTTCACCTCCCTCTATGTACATACCACTCCTTTATTGATAAGTGTTTATGTCTCCTCCCCTTGAATTTATAGACTAATAGAATGCAGCAGAAGTGATATCCTGGGGCTTTTGAGCTCAGGCTTTAAGAAGACTTGCCATTTCCACTTTCTTTCTCTTAGAACCCAGCAGCTATGCTGTGAGAAGTCCAAGTCATGTGGCGAGGCCACATCTAGGCACTCCAATCAACAGCCCTAGCTGAGCTTCCAGCTGACAGCCTGCACCAACTATAGCTGCGTGGATAAGCTAGCTTAGACATGCCAGCCTAGTCCAGCCCCCAAATGATGGAAACTCCAAGTGACACCATTTAGAGCAGAAGAATCACCCAGCTGAGGCCAGTCATCCTGCAGAATCGTGAGAGTTAATAAAATCATTGTTTTAAGCCACTAAGTTTTGGGTAGTTTGTTACACTGGAGTAAGTAACTGAAACACAAAGGTTCTAGTTCAGTGGAGAAGATAGGCATTTAATAGGAGATAATAGTAAAATGTGATGAGTGTGCAGGGTACTATGGGAGTATAGAGTATATCCCTAAGTTAATAGCTTAGGATAAGTAAGAATTAACTAATTGAAAAGGAGATATGAGTGTTCCAGATAGAGCCAAAGGCATGTGTGAAGGAAAACAAGAAAGAGTGCAGGGCACATCTAAGTGACATAATTTTAGTGTAACCTGATCTTGGAGCGTGAAGAGGAGTAAGGTGAGAGGAGGGCAGTAGTATTTAGAATTTGGAAATTATCATAAGGAAGGTCTTTGAAGTACAGAAAGTAATGTAAACTGATTTGTGCTAAGTTTCATCTTGACTGCAGTGTAATGTGGTGTGTGAGTACTAACTAAATCCAGCCAATTTTTATTATACCCATTTTTTTTGGTAACTAGATGGGAGAATGGAGAATTTTTTGAGGTGTGAAACTCCCATTGCACTCTTGGCCGTGGCAGCTCTGGTCCCCAGGCTTGGCTGCTTTCAAGTTAGCTAATGGGTGGGACTGGGACTGATAGTTTCCATATGAGCTGCCTCTGAAAAGCTATTGGCATGGACTGGTACAACTCCATCTTTGGCATTAAAAATTGTTGATCATTCTATCCTAACAACCCACCAGAGAGGCCTGCTGTCTTTCAGGAAATTCCACGCTCCTGGGCCAAGCCCATTGTTTGAATGCCTCTGACCATCTCCCGATGAGCTGCTCTCAACCCTAGCCAGAAAGAAGAAATAGATATGGACCCAAAGAGACTGGAAAATTTGGGCAGGAAACTATAAAATGAGACGCAGCTTGGAAAAATACAGATTGTTACATCTGGGAGAGAAAATAATACATCACTAGCAATCCCTGCACACACACCCCCCCAGCAAATATATAAATATATTCAAGCATAAGAGAAGAGACAGATTACTGTGAAGCTAAAAAGGCTTAAGCTTCAGTCCCTCCATGGTACAGACCTCTTCCAAGTCCTTGGGAGAGCCTAGCAACATGTTCTTCACATGGTTTTGTAAATTTGCAGAGGTAAGCTATTTTTGCATTCTTTTTCTTAAATAGGATCCCTCGAATTGTATAAGCTTCATGCTACACAAAACCTGGACTGACCTGTGGGAAGACCAAAATGTTTGGTGACAAATCAGTGACAATGTTGGTGGTCACTCTGCTAAATAAGAACCTCTCTTCCTAGCTCCTGTGACTCTGTTGGAATAATTCCTTCAGGCCACATGCAATGAAGTTAGGCTCAAACCCTTTTAGGGCACATCTCTGGGTAAGGCTGTGAGCAAATACTGGGTTGGGTGTGTGCAGGCAGAGCTACTGCATCATGTGACTCTAACACTGGTCTTCAGTAAAGTCATGAAGTCAAGGAAATGTGTTCTAACACCACCAGCCTTTCTGACGCTGAGCCTCTCACGTAGTAGTACTCTCTCCTTTTCACCTAATCTTGCCTTTGGTGTAAGAACCTGATGGATTCTGTTCACACTGAAGTAGATGCGGCTGATAATTGACCAAAGGTATCTTGGGATGGAGGTTGCTATCTTCATATGTTACCGGGATTCAAAGGCTTAAAGTTAAAAAATTATATTCTACTAATAGCATTAATTTCAGAAATGGCTAGTATGGGCCCATAGAATTTCTGAGAAGCATCTTAAAACCATCGTGGGCTTTGAGCGTTAGGCTGTCCCTCTGTGAGGGGTGACTCCTGGGATTCTGGGAGGCACCACCTGAAACAGCAGGAAGAAAGCTTGAAATTACTTTCGAAATCTCATATACAGTTTTGATTATATTCCACACAGAAAAATGTTTTCAACTATTTCCTATTGAGTAAAATTGCCCCTACAGGAGGATGCAGATGACTATCCCACGGTCCCCTGTACCACCTTGCCATCATCTCTTACACGTCCCTGTGGGTATGCCGACCCCGGTTGGAGAAGCATGCTCACACTCACTTAGCATGGAGCTCGCAGGAGCAGCTTTGGCTCATTTGGCTCACAAGAAGGCCTCCTCACAGCATGGGACAAAAAGGAATCTCCAGTATCTGGAAGAGTTTCATGCTTTTTATATTCCAAATTGCAATCCTTCAGGGCTGTGCTTCTCAGCCAGTCCCCTAATAGTGCACAGACATTTCGCAGAGCCAACAACCCTGGCACAGACAGGCTGGCTTTGCTAGAGGCGCCGTGGAAACAGGGGGAGTGGTGTTTGTTGACAGTGGAGGTGTGCCTGGCTTGGCTGAGCATGGGCTTGCCCTTTCAGAGCCCTGTAAGTGGTGCCTTAGCCTGGGAAGCACTCCTCACTGCCAGCGCCTGGAATCTGTCCCTTTAACAGTGATCACAAAATGCGTATCCTATCTGACTACGAGTGTCCTTCTTCTTTGTGCTCCTTTATCTGAAGCTTAACGATATCACATTTACCAAACAATAATAACTTCCAGTTAATGAAGGTGGACACTAGACTCCCAACACTGAGCAAAAAGGTGACATAAGTGGGATTGGTCTTTGACCCTGTGCCTACTTCCCTGTCCCCTCCACCTTCTATGTCCTTTGTCCCCCATAGGAGTTCCCTCTCCTCCAGCACACAGGGCTCTGTGATTCAGACCTACAGTCAGCCCCTCTAACCATAGCAAATGTGCACTGAGGGGTCTGGGACTCGGTGGCTCATTCTTCTTAGAATTATCCCAGAAGAAGATTTCAGAAAGATGGCAAACGACGCTAACGAATAAATCTTTAGTGATAAACTCTGAAGCGCCTACGGAGGAGCTTTATTTTCTTTTGTTTTGTTTTGCAGTGGGCCTTCCCAGGGCCCCTCAAATCATCACTCTCCTTATGGAAAAGGCAAGTCCTACCAGGAACCCCTTCACTGGGCTTTAGGACTATGTGAGAGCAAAATCTGCTCAGGGCAATGCTCAGGCATTCCAAGGTCTCAGCGTTGCTCAGCTGAGCCAGGATTAATGTTTGGGGAGATGGAGAAACATATTTCCACATCCCAGAAGGGATCCCTTGGGCCAACCTCTACTTCAAGATGCAGTAATTGCTGCAATGATGTCTTACCTAAAGCTTGTAAAGATACTCATGAATTTCCACAAACTGCCTGCCCACTCCTCCCAGCCTAAGTGCTGGATGAGGACATCCCCAGCCAGAGAGGCCTCTGCCGAAGGGCCTTTGGGGTTCTTGGTGACCGGTGCACTCGGTCCTTTAGAAAACCAGCCCAGCCAGTGAGGTGCATGGAGTCCACAAAAATGGGTCCAGTCTCATCTGAGACATTTGTTGGTAAGAGGCCTCTTATGTCTATGCCTTGACTTATTACTGCCCATCCAGCTTTGGAGGCAACTTTGTTCTCTTCTTCCCACTTTTTTCTCTAATTCTGCTCTTGTGCCCTCTCACACACACACACCTCCACCATACTGTCCTTCCTCCCATCCAAGTCATGTCTCAAACTTCCTGCTTTGTTTCCCAGATGCTCCTTTCAGGCACAGCTCACCCAGAGAATGCTAACCCTGCTTTTGTGTGGTGTCCTATGTAGCCCTACCCGGGAGTAGTCCAACCCCACAGGGTTTCCCCTCCCTAGGTCAGCCGTGGAAAGCTGGGCTCAAACAGTGAGTCCTACATGATCAATGTCCCTGGAGAGGAGTGGGGAAATAAATTCCAATAATTGCAAATGAGTCCAAATTGTGGGGAAAGTGCCAGCTGTGATTTAAGATCAGATAAATAACAATGCGAAGGTGGAGAGTAGGATGAGGGTGACACTGAGAATACCTATTTCTATGTTTGTCATCTTTAACTTTAGCTAAATGAATGTGATTTGTGGCCCCATTATTCTGGCTGGCTAGTGCAAGAGACCAAGAATAAAGCAGTTAATTTCCAAGTAAGCTTGGCTGTAAATGCAGAGGGCCTCTCAGCAAATCGGGGCCAGCCACGTTATGAGGTCACTGCTCCCTGTCACATCCTCTAGCGGGAAACACAAAAGCCTGCATCCTGGCTGTGTTCCCTTGCCCTGGACTCCATCCTGCTTGGGTGGGTCTCACTCTCTTGGCATATATGTGAAGGCATCTGTCTGTTTCCCCCACTCTAGTTTGGGCTGAGACCGATTTATTCCAAAATCTGTTATGTATTTAGGATGTGTCATGCCCCGAAGACTGGGTTTCAGTGCTATTCAAGTAACTTGTACAATTAATTACACTTTATATACTGGCTATTAGGGGTTGAGCTGGCAGGAAGCGTATGTATTGGGCAAGAATAATATGCAGATGGCACGTAACAACTACACCAATAGCTAACATTTGTGTAACGCGCTGTAGTTCGCAAAGCACTTTCATATGCGTTATAGCTTTTGGTACTCACAATGTCCCCCTTGAGGTAGGTAGCAGAGTAAAAAAAATTATTACTCCCATTTTACAAATGAGAAATATGGGACTCAGAGAAGTTAAAAGTGGCATAGCCAGAACTCAGCATTCCAAACTCCGCTTAAGAACTTGCAAGCTGAAGCTGAAAAATATGCGACTTGAGCTTCTGGGGTTCTTTACTTACTTTGTTTGAAATTCTCCATCACTGGCGTGCATTGACGTTTATTTAACATCTTTATTGAGGTATAATTAACATACAACAAACCACACAGATTTTAAGTGTACAATTTGATAAGTTTTGACATATGCATATACCCGTGAAATCAGCACCATAATTAAGATAATGAACATATTCATCACCCACCAAAAGTTTCCTTGGTCTTCTTTGTAACCTTCTTCTCTCTCCTCCCTACGTTCCCCAGGAAAACACTCATCTGCTTTCTGTCACAGTATATTAGTTTGCATTTCTTAGAATTTTATATAAATGGAATCATAGAGTATGTACTCTTTTTATTTGGCTTCTTTCATTCAGCATACGATTCATTTGCGTTGTAGCATATATCAATAATTTAATCCTTTTATTTTGCTGAATAGCATTCCTTTCTATGGATATACTACAGTATGTTTATCCATTCACCTGTTGATGAATATTTGGGTGTTTTTAGTTTTGGGTTATTACAAATAAAGCTCCTAGGAGCATTCATATACAACTCTTTATATAGACAAATCTCTTTATTTCTCTTGGGTCAATATGTAGGAGTGGAATGTTTGCATCACATACTAGGTGTATGTTTAACACTTTATGAAACTCCCAAATTGTTTTCCAAAGAGGTTGGACCACATTACATCCCAGGAGCAGTGCACGAGTGTTCCAGTTCCTCCCCATCCTTGCCAAGACTAGCTAGGATCAGTCTTTTTATTTCAGCCAATCTAATAGGTATATAGTAATATCCCATTGTAGTTTTAATTTGCACTTCCATAATGACTGACAAAGCACATCTTTTCCTGTGCTTATTTGCTATCTGTATAACTTCTTTGGCAAGGTATCTGTTAACATCTTTTGCCCGTTTTTTAATTGTGTTGTGTGTTTTCTTACTGTTGAGTTTTGAGAGTTCTTTCTAAACACTGGATACAAATCATTTACCCCATATATGCTTTGCAAATACTTACTCACAGTCTGTAGCTTATCTTTCCATTCTCCTAACAGCACCTTTTTAAAATTTTGAATAAGTCCAGTTTACCAATTTGTTCCTTTATGGATTGTTATTTTGGTATTGTATCTAAGTAATCTTTACCTAACCCAAGGTAACAAAGGTTTTCTCCTATTATTTCTTCCAGAAATTTTAGTTTTAGGATTTACATTTAGGTCTGTGACCCATTTTGAGTTAATTTTTGTGTATGGCGAGAGGTACAGATCAAAGCTCATCTTCGGCATATTGATAGCCAATTGATCTACTGAATAAAAGACTATTTTTCACCACTGTCTGCCATTGCATCTTTGCTGAAATCAGTTGTCCATATGAGTGTACTTCTATTTCCAGACTATTCAGTTCCATCAATTCATTTGTTTGTCTTTATGCCAATACCACAGTGTCTTGATTGCTGTGATGGTTAGTTTTATGTGCCAATTTGGCTAAGCTATAGTACCACTTACATAACAAAACCCTAATGTAGGTGTTGCTGTGAAGTATTCATAGATTTTTTGTGAAGGTATTTTGTAGATGTGGCTAACATCTACCATCAGTTGACTCTAAGTAAAGGAGATTACCCATAATCATGTTGGTAGGTCTCATCCAATCATTTGAAAGACCTGAAGAGCAAACACTGAGGTTTCCTGGAGAAGAAATTCTGCCTCAAGACTGCAACATTATCTCCTGCCTGAGTTGCCAGCCTGCCCTATAAATGTCGTACTTACCAGCCCCCACTATCACGTGAGCCAATTCCCTAAAATGCATATATATCTCCCCTTATTCGTTTTGTTTTTCTAAGGAACCCTGACTGATACAATTACTGTAGCTTTATAATAATTTTATTTTATTTATTTATTTATTTATTTTGTGAGGAGGATCGGCCCTGAGCTAACATCTGCCAATCCTCCTTTTTTTGCTGAAGAAGACTGGCCCTGGGCTAACATCCATGCCCATCTTCCTCCACTTTATATGGGATGCTGCCACAGCACGGCCTTGCCAAGCGGTGTGTCAGTGCGCGCTCGGGATCCGAACCGGCGAACCCTGGGCCTCCACAGCAGAGCGCACACACTTAACTGCTTGCACCACCAGCCCAGCCCCTATAGTAATTTTAATAATAATTTTAATCCTCCAACTTTATTCTTCTTTTTCAAAGGTTTTAGTCTATTTGTTTAGTACAACAGGAAAGGAAAGATGACTTTCCTCTGAGTGTTTAGGAGGGATGTCCAAAACAAGATGGTCTGAGTTAGACCATGAAGTTGGGAGAGTTTCTACAAATAAATATAGCAGGATGGGTGTAATTCCAACACAGGAGGAGGAAACTGCTTGAGCAAGGCCTCAGAAGAATAATTTTTCCAAATACTGTGGAAATTAGAGCCATCCAGTGTGGCTAGAAAGTAAAGAATATAGAAAAAGAGACGGCAATATGTTTGAAAACATATCTTAGGTTAGCACACTTTCACTTCCAAATGAAGAAACCAATTGAAACTGGCTTCTGTACAAAAAGGAATTTGTTAATACAAATTACAGAACAATCTAAGGGTTTATGGCTTCAGGCATGGCGGGTTCAAGAGAGCTCATTCTCTCTCTCTCTCCCCACCTCTCTCTCTCACTCTTGCTCTCTCTCCCTCTCTCTCTCTTTTTCTCTCCACTGTCAGCTTGGCTTTTTTCTATGTGGTTTCAATCACAGCCAGGGCTTCTCTATTAGGTGTAATCTGACAGCTCCAGGCTTATATTACCTGTATGACTTGCAGACATATAACCTGCAGTCCTTGTGGAAATAAAGATTCTTATTTTCACACTAGTTCCAGTAAAAAAAAAAAAAAAAAATTATCCCAGAAATGAGTCTCGTTAGATAAAGTCAAGTTACATGTCTGCCCCAGAACCAAACACTGTGCTCTAGGATACACTGACTTGCTAGACCTGGGTCGTGTGACCATTATTGGAGTGGGAGAAATGTAAAGTGGAGGTCATTGGAATTACCACATCCTTCTCAACATCCTCTCTCAGTGACTAGTTTTTGCAACCTTGGTATTCATTTTTTCATTTCATTCTTGAGACCTTCTGTTGACTGCTGCTTTCTACATTGCTTCTTTCCTTTATTTAAAAAAGAAAAGCCTAAACTTCTGTTTCTTTCCTCTGAAGTGTCAGCGTCATATGTGCTGGTTTCACCACATTGTATTGTCCCTGATCGTTAGTCAGTTCTCTCCAGAGTTCTAGTTTATTGCCGTCACCACTGGAGTCTGCAACAGCTTTCAATTTGGCTCCTTTGTGAATCTCATTAATATGCAATTATCGCCTCTCTCCAAATCATTAACAGACATTAACCAAAACCAAACCTAATAATGAAGTCTAAAGATTCTGTGGCAATAACTTTTTCACAGGAAACTAGGGAACTCAGCAGAGGAGGAATTTGGGTAGGAAAACGGAAAAGGTCCCCTTTTCCAACATGCAGAGTTTTCACCAATCCCAAAAGGAGACCTTGAGAGGAGAACGAAAAAACCACAGTGTAAGGACAGAGAGATAGAAAAAGATGCTCTAGAATCTGTTTCTGTAAATTTAGGGTAAAAGTCACAGCCATGAGTAGCTGCAAGTTTAGGAAATCTGAGGTTACCAGCTATGGTTTAATGAGAACTCAGTTAGCAAGGCTGTATGGAGGAGCAGTTGACAAAAGAATTCAGTTGTTGGCTGTTCTTCATGTTCTGAAATATTCACTCTTTGGTCTGAGAGGCATCTCAAGCTGCTTTTTTCTGGGCTTGTGGTTCAGTTTTAGCCTGAGTGTCACTCAGAGTGTGATATCCTCACCATTGCTGAAAAATAGAAACTTCCTCTGTCAACTTGTAGTTGGATTTGTTTTTATGAGTTGGAGTTTTTCTTGTTCTATTCACTGTCTCGATCTTGACTGATCTTCACAATCTTCAAATCCATGGATTCATGCCTATTATCATCTCTCATCTGGACTACTGTAGCAGCTTCCTAGCTGGCCCCCTCACCTCCATCCTTGAAATCCCCATTATGTCCCAATCCCTCTTCCTTACTGAAGTCAGAGGGGAATCTCTTTAAAACACAAATGAGATCATATCACCTTGCATTTTTCACAAACAAATGAACTGAAGTGCATAGAGAAGCTATGTGGCATGGCAGACATTACCACCAGCGGCCTGCTTTGTGTACATGGAGGTAAGGAAGTAAAAAACAAAAACCACCTCATAGAGTAAGGATATGACTCTCTGAATATAGTTTGGCCATATGCCTAGTTCTGTCCAGTGAGTTGTGGGGGAAGTGATGTAAGTTACCTCTAGGCGGAGAATTTAATTGCCAGCATGAGACCCTCGCGTACTGGGAGTATGGTGAAAGAGCCTCATCAGCCTAGGTTCCTGCGGGATTACAATGAGCAGAGCTTTCCTACCAATCTGTATTGAACATACAGTGTGAGCGACCAACAAACCTTTGTTGTTTTGAACCACTGAAATTCTAGGGTTGTTGTTTACCAAAGCATAGCCTAGACTATCCCGACTGATACAGATACTGGAGCTGAATGAAGAGTGCTATTGTAATAACAACAACAACAAAAAACACCCCAATGTGACCCCCAAAAATATGTCACATTGGCTTATAGGCCAGATGAGAGGTGGTGAGAAAACTGATATTGGAGGCTGGAAAGTTGACAATCCATGTTATTTAACGGGAAAGCCTTTAATAAAATGGTTACCTTCAATCATTTTGGAGGTACATCATGCACCTAATTAATTTATAGATCTAATCTATGAGACAAGATTGGAAAACAGAATATTGTAGTGTGCACTGGTTTCAGTTGGCTATATTTGGCAAGATACTATAAGAAAGAGATGCACTCAGAAAAAAATTGGCTTGTTTGCAAGCAGGAATGAAAGAGAATAGAGAGGATTCAAAAATTCAGGGACTAGTGGGGTTGCAAAGTCAACTGCTTCTCAATTCTTAACAAAAAAGATAAGAATGAGGTGTCTGCCCTGTGGTGTAGTGGTTAAGTGCGTGCGCTCTGCTGCTGGTGGCCCAGGTTCAGATCCTCGGCATGCACTGAGGCACCGCTTGTCAGGCCATGCTGTGGCAGTGTCCCATATAAAGTGGGGGAAGATGGGCACGGATGTTAGCCCAGGGCCAGTCTTCCTCAGCAAAAAAAGAGGAAGATTGGCATGGATGTTAGCTCAGGGCTGATCTTCCTCAAAAAAAGAAAAAGATAAGAATGAGAAAGTCTGTGAGCAAGAAAGGCTAATTAAAACTCAGCCTTGTAGGGAGGATCAAATTAACGGTATAGTCGTCGTACATAGTTGTGAAAACCTCTGAGTAGAGTGAGGTGTCTTAAAGTAAAGATCCAATGAAGAAAGGATGCCCAGTAAATCCTTTTAATTGAATAAAAGTGCTCAAAGAAAGAAAATAAAGATGTGTCATGTACTCGAATTAAGCCTAGAGAGAAATACGGGGGTGAGAAAGCAAAGAAATAGTAAATAGGGGCATCATCCTTCAGAAAGGACTGAGAGTGTGGTTAGTGGCACATAAAGCTGACTGAAATCCAATATATGGAGAGTCTCAGTCTAATGAATTTTTGAAAGAGTTGTAAACCAAGGAATTATGGGCCTTGACTAAAAAAATGATGACTGTTAAGACCTGGGCCTCTAATCATCTAGGGCAGGAAGTGGACTGAGACAAAGTCCCTAAGAAATAATATTCCCCAATGCCTATTTCAGATGCAGTCAAGAGGGATAAAAGAAAAGGAAGAACCTCCCAAGGGTAGACTCAGCAATGATGGAGAAAAATGGATGGGGTAGCTCTCTCAACCTGAAGAATAACAGATTAATCAAAGTACATTTCTACTCCAAGTAGGGAGCCTCAAAAGGTTAACCCAGCAGGATTCAGAACTTCTACAGGCCAGTATCTGCCGTACAACTCCCGCTCTTCCCCTTTCTGAATAGGAGTGTTTATTGTGGCTATCAAGTCTCTATTCCATCATTGCGAATTGGGGAGTGGGGACAGATCAGTTGTCTTTTTAGTTCATAGCTCTTGAGATCAAAAGATGCCACATCCAGATCTGATGTAGAAATTACGATGTAAGATACTATGATGAAGGAAATTCTATGCTTCATTCAGAGATCTTAAACTTTGAATTTAATGCCCGACTTGATGGGATGTTTAGATTTTCTCCTTGGGGAGGGGATGAGTATGTTCTGCATCTATTAAGAAGATAGCACTAAATACGTGGAGACTGAAGGCAGACTCTATCTGATATTTCTACTGTTGGTCAATAATCAGTTCCCCTTTCTTTTGGGGAACATGGAGGACTGTACTTCCCCACACACTTCAAGTTAGACATGGCCATATGATTAGCTCTGTCCCATGAGTTGTGAGCAGAAGTGATGTGGGCCAGAGGATTTAAATGACAGTACAAGACCCTCTGACTCTGCTTGTTACCAACTGAGATGACTGTGGATTACTTTAAAACACCTTGATCCATTCAGAGGAAGGAGACTGCATCAACCTGGCACCCTGAGTGACTGGAATGAGCAGAAGTTTCCTGCGAACCTGATTTGGACATGCAGGGTGAGAAATTTACTTGTGTTTAAGCCACTGAAATTTTGGAGCTGCTTGTTCTGCAGCATAACCTTTCCTATTCTGAAGGATACACTTACCTTTCCCAAAGGCAGAAAGAAGAGGTAGAACCTGATTCAAATTCAGTTCTGTCTGGCTCAGAGGTCAAAGCTTGGCCACTACCTCACTGTCAGCTGTGAGGGAATTACTAAAGCCAACCCTTGAACTAGGGCTGATGAGAAAAATTCAGCACCGTATAGCTTCAAAAAAATTAAAACATGAAGATATTGATATAACATAATGGGGTGGAAGAAGATAGAGGGAGACTAATATGATTGATCACAGAGTTGGGGGATGAAATTGTAAAACTTTACTTGGATTAGCTTATTTTTCTAATAAAATAAAAAGAATATAAAGATAAAAGTTAGAGATACTTAAAAGAGATTCACTCAGAGAATTACATGAGAATCAGCTATGGAAGTAAGCAATAATTTATTATGTCCTACACAGAAGGTACTACAGCAAACTCTGAGTGTCAGGTGGCTACGTGTCTGTAGGGAGGGGTGGAAAGTGGTGGGGAACAGGGATGATAAGTGGGAAGGAAGAAATTAATAGTTTGTATAGGGGAGTGAACCAAATTTAATACCTTTATTTAGTCTTAGAAATTGTTAAAAGGACTATAACAGTTGAAATTTGGGCTAGGAATTTTAGCTATTATACAATAGTCAAGAAATACATTTAGATTTTTGTAGAATTTGCATACTGTTATATTTTCCTTGAAAAGTATTATGTTTTCATTCTTTGTTTCCTTAATGTTATCTGTTTTAATAAAGTTTATTTTCCATCAATGTAACAATGCAACTTCATAGTTATAAATCTCTCATAAGTATAAATTATAAATAGGAGATTGAGCCTAAAGCTGTAGTCTAGAACTCCAGACCTTGAAAAATCTTGATGAGACACATTATTACTATACTGACATCTGGTCGCCATGTAGCTTAATTGCAGGAATATTTTTTTTAGTGCAGCAGATGAAGTGCATTGAAGATATATCTTCAAATCGTGTAGTAACTGCTGCAAGTGTTTTTTCATTTCCTTATTTCTCTATTACTTTCTTTACTTCCTTTATTTCAGATATAGCATACAGTTATAGTCAATAATATGTAACCTGTATATTCAAGGTACCCAGCACATTTCTGAATGAAAAAGTCACAGAAACCACTGAGCCTGCCAAGATACCTGTAGCCACTATTACAGAGCTTCCCAAACTCATGTAATGAGAGATCTACCAGAACTTCCATTCATTTATTTACCTAACATTTACACAGGTCCTACTGTGTGCCAAGCATGATATCAGGTGCTGAGAATTCTGAGACATAAACTAGTATTTGCCCTCAAGCACTTCACTATCTTATAGGGAATAAAAGAAATAACTTCAGTATAGTAGGATAGAGATAATCAAGGGTCACTCTGGAGCATCCCGGATGCTCAAACCCTACCCTTGCAGACATTTTTAATTACTTTCAGGGGAGCATGGAGCTCTTAGGAACAGCCCATGCACATGTTACACAGGGACCCATCCTAGACTTGCCTCTTCCCTCTTATTTTTCATACCCTTGATATAGGGATTAAAACAAATAATGTATGTAAAATGCTTAGGTCAATGCCTGGAATTTGGGGAGCACTTGAAATATTAGCTAATGTCATTCCTCCATTTGTGTATCATTAGACTCTATGCCAGTCACCATAGTAAGAGCTGGGAATACTAAAATGAAAAGACAGCCTCTGACTTTAAGGAGTTTATAAGACGAGTGGAGGAAATAGATATGCAAATAAATAATTTCAATGCACCATGGTCATTGTCTGATTAGCATGTTAGGAATAGGAGAGGGAGAACTATATTAATCTTAGGGTACCATGTATAGCTAGCCTTTGCACTGTCACAGATAAACTAAATTTGGCCAGGGTATCAAGAAGAAGAAGGGCATTCTATGTAGAGGGCACAGCAGGAGCACAGCATGATGTGCAAGAGCATATGACCTATTCAGGGAACTACAAGTAATTCAGAATTACTCATGCATAAAGTGCAAGGAGAGAAAAGTTGGGAGGAGGCTAGATGGGTAACAAGAGCCACATCAGGAAAGGCCTTGCAGGACATCCCGAAGAAATTAGAATTTATATGGTAGACCAGGGGTGATTCAGACTGGTGACCTGAGGGCTTCACAGCTAAGGGATGTTTGGTTTGGTTTGCACAGAGTTTTAAAAAGCAACATACCTAGACAGGTGACAGTGCAAACAGCTGAGCACGAATTGTTTTACTAACAGTCCATGCCATGATTTGGTGTTGCCTGTAGTTGTCTGTGTTGCAAGTCCATTCAACCTGATGGATGATAAAAACACTGGAAAGTTTTGAGCAGGAAAACAACATGATTATATTTGTGTCTCCCTGGTGGTAACACGGCACATGAGATAGGAGAACTAAGAATTAGCGATAGAGACAAGTAAGAGACTTGAAATAGTCCAGATGTGAGAGCCTGAAGGAGGGCAGCAGCAGAGAGGATGGACATAAGATTGATTTAAGAATTAGAAGAGTTGGTAGGTGATTATTTATGGGGTTTTTTTGTTTGTTGGTTGGTTGGTTTTTTGGTAGTGGTGGTGGGCAGGGAACAAGAGTGAGGAGTCTAGAATGACTCCCAGGTTTTCAGCTTGGGCAGTTGACTAGATGTTAGATAGAGGTACAACAGGATCTACCAGATGCAAGGGCAGATTATGGAGCAAGACCATGTGTGAGGTTTGGACAGGTAGAGTTTGAGGATTGTGCTGGACATTCTGGCAAGGATGGTGGTGGGGATGGATCACAGACCAGTAACAAATTGCAGAGTTGAAACTGGAATTGGAAAGGTTCTCAGGCACCAAGTCCATATCTCTTACAACTCACAGACGCGGAGCCCTCAAGCTTGGAGACAGGATAAGAATGCATTAGCTCTCCCATGGCTGATCTACAGAGTTAGAAAAAACAACAATAGTGATAATAACAGTAACAGTAATACAATAGTTGTCTTTAATAGAATTCTAATTATGTGTGAGATCCTGGATTGTTTCATTTATTCCTCATAATAACCTCTTATAAGTTTGCTTATTGTCCCCATTTCATAGATGTGAAAACTGAGGTTTAGAAAAGTTAAATAGTTGGCCCACGTCACATAGTAGTAAGGAGTGGAGCTAGAACTTAACTGTCTTCAGAGTTCCAAGCTGGTTACCACGCCATTATTCTGACAGCATAAGCAGGAAGTGTAATATGAGGACACCAGAGAGGTTGATCTCTTTTGATAAAATATCCACCCTCTCACCCAATCTGCATGTGTACCTGAAATTTTAATTTTAGGAATGTATTTCTTAGGGTCTAGAAGGTTTGGGAGAGAAAGTTTCTCAAATCCCACTATTCAGGTCTAAAAATCTCTGGGAATTGAAGACCTGGTCTGAATTTACAGAGGTTCTCAGCCTGATGGCGCTTTCAAATCACTCAGGGGGTGTTTTTAAAAACTACCAGTGTGCCAGTTGGTCTGTGGAATCACTCCCAAAACACACACACATACACACACACACTATTTTTTTTAATGGTGATTCAAATTCGCATCCAGGATTGAGAACCTACAGTAGTTGAGTGAGATGCAAATTCTCAGTAAAATGCAAATCAGAATGGACCTCTGAGGATGGGCCCCAACAACCTGAGTTTTCTCTAGCCCTCCAGGTGATTCTGGTCAGCTTTCGTGGAGTTGAGAACAACCAGAGAAGGGTAAAACAGGTACAGGGAGAGGATCCATCTCAGGCACTGGAGGGAAGGGAAGATGCTGTGAGAGAGCCTGGCCAGAAGACAAACTTCTCTTCTGTACAGTTGGAAAAGTCTGACCTGTCCTTCCCCACATGTGGGCTTGTTGACTGTGTTCATTCACCCCCAGGGGCCTTGGGCAGAGTTGGTTCTGCTTCTCCCAGAGGTCTTGGGGGAGGTGACAGCAGCCAGCTGGAGAAAAAAGCCAGAGCCTCTCTCCTCCCTGAAGGAGCTACTAAGAAAGGTGAAGTTCAAGGCATGGCCAGAAGGTGACTCCACACTCAGTCTCTCCCTTCAGTCTCTCTGGGAGTGGGCATCCAAGGATCAAGGAGACCCAGGGTGAAGCAGAGACTATGGGGAATTCAGGAGACGTATCAGTTGGAAGACTAGGTGAACCAGATTTATTTTTTCATAGTTTTTGAGGGAGAGGAAACAGATACCACTTGCTGGGAAAGTTATGTGAAGGGAGGATGCCTCCTTCTCATCCCCAGAGAGCTAAATGGAACCATATTGGGCCCTCTCCATGCTGCTCAGGGGAGATGCTTCTCAAGGGAGTAAAATGTTTTATTGAAGAAACTCCAAGGAGGGAGGAAAGAAGCCCAAGAGAGGGGCAGCCCAACAGGTCGGCAGATGGAAACAGCCCCTTGCACGCATGTGGCTAAAAGCTGGGAGTCAGTCCCTCCGAAGGCATAGCAGTAGTCCACAGGTCCGTGATGCCTTTCATCTGCCTTCTTGCGGCTTTGGACTGACAAGAACTAGGAAATTCACAGCAATCCCGTGAGAAACAGAAATAGGGGCCCACTTTCAGAGTCTACTTTAGCTGATAGCAAATGGAATGGAACCCCTGGAGTCTGCAAACTGGGGCCTTCAATTTAGCCACTTCTATAAAATGAGGATAAAAGAGATCTCTTTTACGGAGTGGTTGTGAAGATTAAGGAAAATTATGTATGGGAATTGCCTGACATGTAACAGGTACTCAACAAATGTCTCTTGCATGTTCCCCTTTCCCAGAAGTGCTCAACAGCTGTACGGTCAAAATATCATCAACTAGTCATTTTACTTTTTAGATCAGTTTTCTCAAGCGAAAAAACAAAAAATAAATAAAGACACCCTCTTCTCCTTAGGCACTGGGAAATCACAAATGTGAGTTCCCAATTCAATCCAAGGAATCTTATTAGTTAGCAATAACTGCCCTTTGGATAAACTTCTCAAGTTCTGATGTTGCCACTACACAAGGATATTAATGAATAATACGTATACATCTCTTTTTATTTGACAATTTACACAGTTTAAGATTATTATCATAATCTGTACATTTACAGGTCTTATCTTACCCAATTAGATAGTCATCAACTGCAAATTTATTAACCATTTTAAATATATTGTGAGATAAAGATGGCCTCCCTAACTGAATTGCCACCGTTACTTTTAGAATACACCTACAGGCTATGGCCTCAGAAACACAGCCCTTCCCACACAGCTCTAGAGTCACTATGTTTCTATAACAAAAATCTGGTTAAATATTCACTCCATGGAAACACATCTATTGAAATGTTCTCCAGACCCCTCTAGTCAGAGTGAACATCTAAATTACAAATCTAACTCTGCTTAAGACCATTTATGGCTCTCTGTCACCTACAAAAGAAAGCCTGTGCTTCTTGGCTTGTCACAGAGGCTTCCTGGCACACACGCCCTAGATCCTACTAGCACCTCTAGCCTCCTATCTTCCCTTCCCACATTGTCTTTGCTTTGTAATACTACCTAGTTACTTGTAGCTCCACCCACATTATGTGGTTTCACGCCTTCTTCCCCAACTCTGTGCCTGGCTGGATCCTATGAATTCTCTAAGATTCACTTAGACATCATCTTTGCCAGAAGGCCTTCCCCAAACCTCACCTTCATCCTTCCTCTGTGTTTCCACAGCACCAGTTTATATTTTCATCACCGGTAGTGGCTCCATTGTCCTCCCCAGATGTGAAGATGAACATGCTCTACCTTATGGCAAGATGGGCCCAAAGTTCTTTCTTTGACTCCCTCAGGACATGTTTCATTTGGAAATGATTTGGTTCTGGATCTCGAGTTGCCTTCCCCAGGTCTCAGAATAATATATCTGAGGAATACCCAGTATATAGACTTCCTTCCTTCTTTCCTTTCCTTTCCCCCTCCCTCCTTATATTCCTTTTTTGTTCCCTCTGGCTCTGGGGTCAGAATGACTGGATTCAAATCCAAGCTCCACACCACTTATTAGCTGTGTGGCCCTAGAATAGCTTCTTAACTTCTCTGAGCCTTATTTTCCTCATTTGGAAAATGGGACTAGTCATACTCTCCATAGAGATAGTCGTCTCACCTGATTGTTTTAAGGATTAAATACATGTACCTACAAAATACTTAGAACAATGCCTGATACAAGGTAGGCACTCAAATAAATATTTGCTAATATTATTACTAACTTTCTTTGACCTGTTCAATGAATAACTCAATAATAATCAACATTTAATAGCAATTCCCAACCCTGGAATCTAAGTTAAGCCGACTGATATTTTGGATGTGGGCCCAACCCCCATTCACTTGCCCAAAT
The DNA here is from genome assembly GCF_020826845.1 of Diceros bicornis minor. Taxonomy (NCBI): domain Eukaryota; kingdom Metazoa; phylum Chordata; class Mammalia; order Perissodactyla; family Rhinocerotidae; genus Diceros; species Diceros bicornis. The sequence continues at coordinate 51,310,678 of NC_080743.1, forward strand.
CCTCTGTCTAGGATGCTGCAACCAACATTCCATACCAGAGTTTCAGTCATTTGACTTAAGACTTGTTCCCCCTTAAAGCACAAATACCACATAAAGTCTTATCAATCATTTATAATGCCCTCATTGAAGTAGTCCCAGACAACCCCAGCTGGAAATAATAATAACTCCTATTTGTATGGCACTTTACAATTTACAAAGCACTCTCACATATTCTTGTGCTTTTGATCCTCAGAATAGTGCTGTGGGGTAGGAGGGGCAGGCATGATTAGGACTGTTACCATTTTAAAGAGGAGAATACTGAGACTCACCGAGTTTAGGAGCCCTGGATCCCACAACTAGCAAGCCCTGGAGCTGGGCTCATCTTCAAGTCTCGTGGTTCCCAGGTCCACACTCATCGCATTCTACCAAGCTTATATAACCTCTGAAACTCTCTAGCAGCAGTACAGGACTGAGACACCCTAGGTGCCTAATCCAGAGTTGTGGAGGCTGGCAACTTGTGCTTTTGTATTTGGGGAATGTCAGGGTGAAATTGGACTTGAGAGATAATCTGTTCAAGAACCCAGGAGTGGAATCAGATTTACTGAGTTCATACCCAGCTTTGTCGCTTACTGATTAATCTTGAGAAAGGTATTTAACTTTTATGTGCTTTAATTTTATCAGCTCTAAAACAGGGCTAATAATAGGAGTCATCCAATAGAGTTGTTGACAGATCGAATGAGAGCATTTATTTACAGCACTTAATTAATGAACATTAGCCATCATCACTAACATGTTCAAGTCACAGCTGGTAAGACTATAAGTTCATTGTCCATTAAAGGTATAGAAGACTAGATCACCTGGACCCATTCCCACATTTTACAGGCAAGGACACTAAGACCCAGTAAGCCATGGTAATTTGCACAGCTTGGAAAAGCAGAGACTGGAACCCAGACCCCTGAATCCCTAACTGGAACCTTTTACCATTTACTGTGAGTTGCATCCTCTACTTGGTCTGTGGGAAGATTATTCAGTCATTCAACAAACATTTATGCCTAGCCCTGAAATATCCACTGTGAAGGATTACAAATACTTATAATCTAGTTGGATTGGCAAGTGTTAAGTAATAACACATTTAAATCAGCATTTAACTGGTAGAACAATTCATTTGAGGCCATTGGTGGGATGCATGAAGCATGTGGGAAAGGAAATGGCTCTGTTAATTAAGTAATTTAATGATTAAGAAGCATTTTATTGAGCTCTTAATCATGTCAGGCATTTTACTAGTCTTCAGAGCTACGTGGTCTCTACTCTTAAGGGCTTCACAGTTTAGATGGGATGACATGTGTAAATGAAATAACTTCAACACGCTATTTTTAAAAAATCCACAAGAAAGGTATTACAAGGACTGTGAAAGCACAGATGACTACAGGAGCACTAAGGAGATTATTTCTAAGTCTGCCTCAGGAAGCGAAAGTCCAGGAAGTAACATTGAAACTGGGTTCTGAAGTCCAAATAGGAGTTTGCTAGTGTATAGTAGAAGAGGCACATACAGGAAGAAGAAGAAAAAGGCTTTGCAAAGGCCTAGACAAAGAGCATGGCTCATTACGTAGGGAACTGGAAACTGTGTATGGCTTGAGTTTGGGGTGTGAGCTAGGTGGTGTCAGGCAGAGTCAAGAGAAGAAGGGACGCCAGGTCACAGGGGTCTTGACTACTCGTTCTTGACATTTGGATCTTGTTGTGTAGACAATGAAAACCTGGCACAAATTTTGAGTGGAGAAATAACCAGAGAAGATTGGAAATTTTTTCTTTATTCCTGTGGGTATTGTCTGATATTTCTCTGATGAACGTGGATTACCATGATCATCAGAAGAAACATTATTTCAAAAGAAAGCAGGATCACTCTGGTATCAGTGTAGAGGGGAGCACAAAATCAAAATGAAAATAGCCAAGTTAGGAGGCTGTTGCAGTCCCTCAGATGCAAACTGTTGAGAAAACAGACCAAAATTGGAGGAGGAAGGAAGTGAAAGCATCTGAGAAAATGTGAAAGGCAGAGACTGGTGGGGAGGGACATGAGTGGCTGTCGGGTGGCCAGAGAGGAAGGGGTCCAGCATGACTCCCAGAGGTGCTGGTTTGAGACTCAAGACAAGTGTCTAACAGCTGCTTTTTTGTGATTTCTGTATTTTCAGCTAGACTGAGTATGCTCTTAGGACAAAGACTTCTGTGTTCTGAGGTCTCTTCCTATGTCCCGTACAGAGCCCTGCTCCTCGCTGGCTTTCTTGCGGACTTAAAAGCTGGGGAGCAATGGAATATGAGGGGTTCTGGTCAGGGTTGTCAGATAAAACAGAGGACACCCAATTAAATTTGAATTTCCCATTAACAACAAATAATTTTTTAGTATAAGTATGTCCTATGCAATATTTGGGACATATTTATATTTTTAAAAAGTCATCGTTTATAGGAAATTCAAATGTAACTGGGCATCCTGTATTTGTATTTGGTTAATGTGGCAAGTGTAGTGCTGGGGTGTGTGTGTGTGTTCAGTAGAGAGCAGGAACAGAGAGCTGTAGGGAAGTAATGGGATGTACAGAAGATTAAAGTGACCTCAAGGAGCCTTCATTCTCACAGAGGAGGCAGGGAAGGTGCAACAGACAAAAAATGGAGTCACACTAAGGGAGACAGTAGAGCAGAGTGACTTATAGGAGAGACCTTCTAGAGATCACTAGCTCCCTCTTTGTCATCCCCTCTCTCAAAGCAACAATCTAAATCTGGCTTTCTATGTGATATGCTCATGGACAGAGAATGTGCTGATCTGGGGACAACCTCTTCTGACCCACGTGAACCCAGTAGAGGACATTATTTAGTGCTTGAGTTTTGTGTCCTGACAGTCTGGATTCAAATTCTAGTTGCATGGCCTTGGGCAAATCACTTACCCTTTTAATCTAATTCTTCATATGTAAAATGAAAGTAATAAAACCTACCTCAGAGAATCCTTTTAGAATTAAATAGATGTACATGCAATGCCTAGAACCTATTATCAAAACCTAGAACCTAAGATCCTATTATCATTATTTTCTCATAAGAATAAGGATACCTTACCTTCAGAGACCACTTTAGTGCTTTCACATCCATTTTTTTAAATCATATCCTCACAACAGCTCTGTGACATAGACAGTACAGGACAAGTTTGATTGTTCCCATAATACAGATTTTTTTAAAAAATTAACCAGCTTGGCCAAGGTCACAGTGGGGTGATTGGTTAGTACATGAACAGGACTCCTAAACTGATACCATATTAGGACTAGAAGGGAAATGGGATCATCCAGTGGTTCTCAATGCAGGGCATTTGTAAACATGAGGGCATTTTTGATTGTCCCAGTGCCTGGAGGCTCTGCTGGCATCTAATGCCCGGGTTGGGTGCTAAACATTCTCTATGTGCAAGACAGTCCTGGCCCCAGATGCCAATAACTCCCTATTGAAAAACACTGGTATTCCTGCTCTCTCAATTTGCAACTGAAAAAACAGGGGCCCAGAGTGGTTAAATGACGGGCTCTCAATGGCTTTCACATGGGTGATGATCAAAAACTACTACTGAGTGAAAGATTAAAAAGAGAAATGAAGCCCATTAAGGGAACTTTCTGCTTTCACTCCTCTACGTGGTGAATGTGGTAACTGAACATGTTGGCATGGCGGTGGGAGGGAAGAGGCCACTAGGTTCCAGTCTGTGACCTACAGCTGAGCAGGTGACTGAGAGCACTTCCCCCCTTAACCTTGAAGACTCAGGCTCTCTGTGGGAGACCTAGGGTCTCCCATCCGGTACCCTGTGGTGCCGCTCACACAGATGTGGTGAGGACAGAGGAGGAGCCTTCAAATGCCTCCAAAGTGAGGCACTCATACAAAGCAATCGGACTTCCCAGACCTACGGCTCTCCGGGTCCTCACGGTAAATTTACGCTTGAGAACTGGGGCCCCAGGGGTTGAGCAGGCGGCCTGGCTGGGTGGGAGTGGTCAGCAGCACTAGGACCCATTGCCTGAGCTGCACCATGGGCTCCGGGTGCACAGTTTACAGCTAGAAGAGGCCTTAAAGGGCATCTAGTCCAAAACCAACATGTTATAGATGAGGAAAATAATAAAAATGCAACTATCATTTTTTCATTATTTTACGACATGTGGTGCCAGGCTAAGCAATTTACACACATTGCCTCATTTAACTTGCACACCAACTCTAGGTGTTTGTATTCCCATTTACACATGAGGAAAGTACAGAATATCAGTAACTACTATAAAGTCTAAAAGACGAAAGCAGAGGTGGGATGTGAATCAAGGTCCATCAGATTACACAGCCACTATACTGCTTTCTGGAAGAAGCTGAGCACGGGAAGAAGACTCACCCGAGAGAGCCCCTCTGCCTGGAGAGACTGGCACCCAAGTCCCCCACTCCTGTTTCAATGTGTTTTCTGCCCAAGCGGCTCTCGGTCAGGCGTGGATGTCAAGGCAGGGCAGTGTAGTGTGAAATCCCCCTGCCCGCCCTTGTGTTGCGGGGAGGTCGCAGAACTTCCCTTATAGTTTTCATTCCTCCCCAAACAGCTGCAGCGAGGACGTGATGTGAATATTAAACCCTGGGCTGGAGGACTTGCCTCCCCACCCCCAATCCGGAGCCGCAGAACATCAAAGCGAAAGGAAGCGCGTGCGGGAGGGGAGGAGGTGTAAATCTCCAGCCCCTCGGCGCTGTGAACACTCGCGGCGCCCCGCCCGCGCCCGCCAGGTGTCCGCGGTCCTCGCCCCGCCCCCCGCCCCGCCCCCCGCCCCGCCCCTGCTGGCTGGCGGCTTTCATGTGGATCAAGGCCGGGAAGATGACAAGCCTCCTGACTGATAGATACACGGAGACTTCGCTGGTGATTTATTGGCTTTCTGCACCTGACGAGAACCACTAGGCCTATCTGAGGAGGGAGATGTATGGGCTTTCCTGACTCCAAGTGGCAGCCGCGGGGCGAGCATGTGATCTCAAGCTGGGCAGGGAAAGCGGAGCTGTGCACCGGCCTGTGTTTTGTAAGCGGGCCCAGGTCATAAAAGTGTCAGCACGCGATATATTTCTTGCGGGGGATCCTCTCTGGGGCTCTTGCCAGCGCCTTCTCTCCCGTGGCTTGGGCAGCCCGAGCCACCTTAACCTGGGCGTTATATTTAGCCTGGTGTCCTGAGTTTGTGATCCCTCCGCCTTGCTCCCGAGCGCGCCCGATGCTGGGATGCGGACTGGTGGCAGCCATGGGGGACTCTCGTCCTTACACCAGACTGGAGTCCCTCACAATCGCGCCTGGCGCTGAGGACTTGAGAGCTGAGAGCTGGAGTCAGACCTGCATGGGAATTCTGGACCTGTTACTCATCAGATGAGGGCTTCTTAAGTAAGTTACTTAATTCCCTTGTAGCTGCTCCCTCATCTGTAAGATGGGAATGATAATAATACACACTGAATATGGTGGGGCAATGATTTATTTCGGAAGTGAAGTTCCGACCCAGCTCTGAAGGATGACATTACTAGGAAGTGGCTAGGGAAAGGAAGGACAGTGCGGCTGGGCCACAGGAAGTGAGCAGGAGAACGTCGGAGATGAGGCTAGGAGCCCACGGTATGGAGGCTGCCAACTCCTGCTTCCTTAAATTTGAAAAGGTCCAAAGAGAGACAGGGGACAATTGGGACACGGAAATAAAATTAACTTAAGGAAAAGAGAAGCCTGGGCTCACAACCCCAGCTCAAATCAACAGCCAAAAGAATTGTAGAGGAGGTCTGGTGTTGACATGGCATGGTGTGGCTGATGCTGGAAGCTTCTCCAGAACCGCCTGCTTGACACGGTGGTTGCATTCGGGGGGAAGATGGCTGAACACAAGAAAGTGAACCTAAAATCTCTACAACCAGGACAGGCACAGGGAACAATACCACCAAGGACATTCCAGTAGCCTGACCCGATCTAGCTTCTCAATTGGAGCATCCATGTTCAAAGACATCATCAAGGGCAACAAGAGGAACAGCTGTAGTCAAGTGATCAGACTCTAGGTCTTATATCCTTAAACTGTAAGTCCTCTGCATTCTCAGACAATTCAGGGTGAGGATGGGGGCAAAGAAGAAGACACTGGATTTACCATTCACACAGTAGGTGAGGAGGGGCTTGAAAAATAAAAGACATTAAACTGCATTTAGACCCCAAGTTGGTGAAAAAGATTTTATGATTTTGATGAATTCCAGTGCATCTATCACCAAGTGTTCTATCTTCAGTTAAAGTACAGTCTTAATACTGGGCTCGCAATAGTCAAGAAATATTTCTTGATTATTCTTTCCTAGATTGAACTTTCCTAGATTATTCTTTCCATCTGCCCTGCATTCTGCCATATTTGGAAATGGGCTAACTAAATTTTGTTTAGTTTTTTAAATGTTTAAATTGATAATATGCTTTACTGTTGTCACTCATCTTTCTTATTTTTTATTATTTTATTGAGGTCATATTAGCTTATAACGTTGTATAAATTTCAGGTGTTCATTATTATATTTCAGTTTCTATATAGACTGCCTCGTGTTCGCCACCAATAGGCTAGTTTTAATCCATCACCATACATACGTGCCCCTTTACCCCTTTCACCATCCTCCCACCCCCTCCCCTCAGATAACCACTAATCTGTTCTCCTTATCCATGTGTTTATCTTCCACGTATGAGTGAAATCATGCAGTAATTGTCTTTGTCTGGCTTATTTCGCTTAGCATAATACCCTCAAGGTCCATCCCTATTGTTGCAAATAGCACGATATTGTCTTTTTTATGGCTGAGTAGTATTCCATTGTATCAACTTCCTTCTTTTTCATCTCCTGCCTTGGTCTTGGAAAAAATATTTTATGGGTAAATTTTCTGCTGGATGACTTCATAGACTTCGTATAGGTGTTCAATGAAGAAAGAAGTGGCTGAAGCAGGGAAAGCCACAGCAATAACAGCTATAATATGAAGTAGGTATTCACAAGATGAGTCCATAGCCCTCCTTGCCTGACCCAGGTTGTGGGGGGGTGGTCTGCTATTGCTCCCCACACCCAACCTCACTACATTTATATCCACAAGCAGGGCCAGCACCAGCCCCCAATGCCCCTCTGGTGCATATTGGAAAAGGAAGCCTTTCCCCAGAGGGCCCGGTACCTTGCTGGGACCCATGGCTTAGAGATCAGAACACATGCTGAGCTTCAGCCCCCACTGGTTCCCTCTGCTGGGGGGCCTCGTACATGGCTAACCTGCCCAACCGTGTGGGAGGCATAGCCCTCAAGCTGCTGCCCTGTGAACTGCCTTCCCCTTCCAGGCCTCCCTTGGGCTCATTGTGGACACCTGGGGTTCCCAGCTCCATCATTTCTGATCTGTGTGATTTGGGGCTCCTCAGTTAATCTTTGTGAGTTACTTTCCCCTTTTATAAAATGGGGATAGAATTGCTTCTCTCAGAGGGCTTTTGTGAAGGAAATGGGATTCCCACTGAGCAGTAATCTGGATATTATAGGCCCATCCCCTCATGTTTCTAATAATCCCGTTTTACAAGATTGAGTATTGAGATGATTCTAAACCTTTGAGCTGAAGGGGATTTGAGTCAGTAAGGGATGATTGCACACAGGTAGTCAGGCCATGCTGACTGCAGGACTTTTTCACAGGTGCCCAGCAGAGCCCTGATGTCATCCCTGATCCTCCTGCCCCGGGTTTCATCACTGCATCTGCCCTGCATCTGTCAGGGAGAGGCCAATGGCCCCCACTGAAAGCCTCCAAAGCAAGGCCAGGGGCTTGTTCCTCCCAGATTCCCCAACACTCAACACTCCACCCAGGCTTGTCACCAAGCAGGCCCTCAGTAAAGTCTGTTGTGCTGGGCTGAGCTGCAGTGGGGCTGTGGCAGTTGTCAATATTCCTTCACTTCATTGCAGATCCCACTGTCAGTTTGGAAATTTTCCCAGAAGATTTAGATGGTGCCTTTTCTTTGATTTTCACGAGTTGTGTGAACACAACGACCCTTCTCATCTTTGTCTAGCCCATTCCTCCTGTACAATCCAAGAAGACAATGATCCAAGAGAAAGTACCAAGGCACACCAGTTCTGGCAAATTCTTGGATACTCTGAAACTCTCACTTAACATCCCATCAAGAATAGAAAAAAGACCTGAGGCCCAGAGAGGAATCAAGGGAATGGCTTCATGTGTGATTTGAGGACACAGGTATCTGGGAGGGTGGCTTGGGAGAGTCATCATGAGCCCAGCCATGAGGAGTGTCCCAGGGCCACATCTTGAACGTGACTTTCGAAGCACCAAGCTTCTCCCTAAAAATCAAAGTTATAGAGTAGAATGTTTGAGATGTAGGCTTTCCAATGAGGCTGACTGGGTTAGCCAGACTGAGGGTGATGTGTCCCTGTGCAAGAGACTTAACACCTCTGACCTTCATTTCATCTGTCCCAGAAGTACCACAAAAACATCTGTTTTTACCCAGCTGATAATAAAACATAATGTTTAATTTTTCCCCAAGGACATTTTTAGATTATCATAATATCAGAAATGTTTGTTTGTGCATGCTTTATGGACCTCTATCTGTGGTAAAAAATCAATATATAAATACTTTTAAATCCTAAAATAAATGAGTATAAGTTACCTGATTTTTGTGTGTCCCATAGATGGCCATCTGAAGTCAACACAAACCTACCCCAGAGTCTGCCCTTTGCCTTAAGTTGGGAACCGAGGAGGTCACAGCTCTGAATTCAGATCAGACCCCTTAAGTTTGAGCCTGCAGTCTTCCCCTTGCACACATTGGCACTTTTTTAATTTTCTAAACCACATTGTTGGGTCAAAGATTTCAAGACATTTATGCTTCTTTGCTTTCTATCACAGCCATTTGATGGTTTAGACATTTCCCACTAGGGGGCAGGAATCACAAACATTGAAAATATTAAAGACAAAACAAAAGAACTTTCTTGTGAGGAGGCCAGCCTGTGGTTTGGGTCTTGGAGAAGAAATCAGGAAATCTGAGTATATTTCCTATTTGAGTATTGATTCTCTACATGGAAATGGCAAATCGTTTATACCAGGGCTAACTTTTTCTGTAAAGGGCCGGATCATAAATATTTGTGGGCCATACAGTCTCTGTCTCAACTACTCAACTCTGTTGGTGTAGCAAAAAGCAGCCATTGACAATACTATAACGAATGGATGCGGCTCTGTTCCAATAAAACTATTTACCAAATAAGGCAGCAGGTCAGATTTCACCCAAGAGCACTAGTTTGCAAACTTCTGCTTCATGCCATCTGTGCCTCTGAGTATAAAAATGGACATACTAAAATCTTTCCTTAGAGCCGAAGCTAGCTACAACTAAACATCCACCCTAGTCCCTGTCCAACCCCAAGGTCATGTCTTAGGAAGAGGCCTGAGTGTAGAGGGACAAAGAGTGAGACCAAGTCAGGCCAAACCCCCATGGTGAGGCCTGGGGGTAGATGGCACCAGTGTGGTCCACCTGGTCCACCTCTAGTGCAATGCCTGGCACACAATTGGTACTTTGTTTTTTTCTGAATAAGTAATGATTTAATTAATTGGTTGATTTCTGGGAATGTGAGTTTGCTGTGTAGTTGGCCCAGCATACCCTCAGTCTCCAGCTCAGTCACCAGCTTCAACGTCCTATCCCATGATCAACCTTCTTTGCCAAAGTCAGTAGTGAGAGCAGTTGTCTGGGGCTATTATCTGATCAATTCAAAAGGCAAACACAAACTGCTTTGGGGACCAAGGTGCCCCAGACACATACTGAATTCCCTGACTTCGCTGCAGTGATTCTTTCCTATGATGAGCCCTCTCCCTCCCTTGGGGCCAGTGGCATTTGGGGAATCAGTGACTATATGACGCTGATGGTTTCTAAATGGATGGAGGGTCTGCCTGCATCTGAGCATCTTAGAACATCTTGTTTTTGTTGTCCCCACTGGTCAGTCCTGTCACAACGGTACTGTTGGTGCCTAAGCCAGGTTTGGAACTGAGCAGAAAAGGCCACGAGAAAAAGAAGAGGTACCTCACTGTCTTCCATAGCTCCTCCATCACTTTTGTCTGAAGGGGATGTCTAGCTTGAGGGCTGGTGGGGCAGACAGATTTCTGGCTCTGCCACGTATTTCCAAATCACTTACTGCCATGACTTATCATCTGCGTCTTGACACGTTCTACACACATGGGCATGTTGTACACATTAAGACATGCTTCCTGCATTAGGAGATTTTCCCAGACTGAGGCTATTTTCGTGGTGCAGAATTGAAGGCTGAATTGAGGTATTCAGATTGACCTCAATATTTATGGGTCTAGAGTAGGTTTGGAACGTTTTCTTCTCTTTGAGGGTCTACTTCTGTTCTAAAGAACAGCAGCATTTATAACGAGGGCTTGATCTGGCCCAGGACATGCTACAAGGAGGACTTGCTATCGCTGCAGTGGACGACTGTTGTCTCCCTGACCAACGCCTGCCTTTCTCCTTCCCCTTCCACATGGGGAGAGGCTGTGGGCTGGAGCTCACGGCTCACCTGGAACGCCTCCCGTTGCTGAAGGGCTGGACGGAGACTTTGAGACAACCTGATGGATCATCTCATAAACAGAGCCCGCAGGAAGGAAAAGGAAATTATGCCAGCAGAATGCACTTATGAGAAATAGATACGTGTGGTGCAGGGAGAAATGCTTTGATATTAAAATTTTTTGTAACTTAAAAAGGCATGAAAAATGATACCGACCACTAACTAATCAACATTCCTTTGCGAATGCAGCTTCAGTTCCTAACCAAAAACACATCCCTGCTATTGTCTTGTCTGGATCCAGATGCAAACATGATTAATTAAGTTTCGGGCGAGGAGTGGGAGGGGGATGGTCAGGACGGATAGCTTGCTGAGGATCATTTTTATACACAGGCCTGGGGAGAATCCCTAAGGGCGGGTGCCTTCCCCCACATGGCAGGGCTTGCCTTCCATGCACTGACAGCAACGAGGGTGCAGTAAGTGTGTTGCACCCAGACCAGAGAGGCTCTAAGGAGAGGCTCTACAGGCAGTAAGGACAGGCTCTTGGTACAGTGCATTGCACTGCCCAGCACAGCATGGCAGAGTGGCAAGAGCATGCGAGGTGTCTTGTCGGGAGACCTGACCCCGCTCCCCACACTGCTACCAAGTAGTTTGGGACCTTGAGCAAGCTGCCTCAGTCTCTGCATTTGAAAATAAAGGGTTGGATTAAATGTTCCTTAAAGTCTCTTCCATTTCTGACTTTTTATTCTGGTGCCTGAGGTCCCTCACTCATAGCAGGTGTTTATAAATTGATTACCAAGCCTGGAAGCAATTGTCACCTTTGGGCGAAGGATCCTGCTGATGGTGGGGCTGAGAAGTGTCCCCAGTGGGTGTCTTCAGCCATCTCTGCAGATGGCTGAACTGCAGAGATCCGAGCTGCATGTCAGAGGCTCAGCGACCTGCTATCTGATCCCTGCTCCTCCACACTCAGCCTAGTGACGAGTGAGATAGCTGATTGCTCTGCACCTCGGTGTCCCCATTAGAACACAGAAACACTCGGCCCAACTTACCCTGAGGTGTCATGAAGCTGAGCAGTGGCACTCTGTTCTGTTGTCATGCTAGCTGGTCAGAGAGGACAGTGACGTGGTGCAGAGTCATGCCTTCTCCAGGATTCCACTCCCCAGTAGGAGCCCTAGGTCACTGTGCACTGTAATTGAGTGGTTAAGTGTGCAGGACCCAGAGTCAGACTGTCTGCATTCAGATCACCTCATCAGCATCCTAACCATTAAGCAAATTACAAACTTCCTTTGGGCCTTGTTGACCTCATCTGTAAAGTGGAAATAATAATCACAGACCATACCTCATAGGATTGTTGTGAATATCAAGTGAGTTAAAATATAGAAAATGCTTATAATCATGGCTGGCACATTTGGCAAGTGCTAAATAAATGTCAGTATTATTACTGAGGGCCCCTTTCCAGCTTTGGGTGCCCATCAATTGTCCCTTTAGTATGCACTTAGTTGTGTCTTCTCTCAGAACGAGTAAGTAGAATTGCCCAAATCTTCAGCTGCACAGAGCAGGCTCATTCATTCATTCATTCATTTGACAACATAACTCAGTGCCCACAACATACCAGGCCCTTAGCTGGGTTTTGGGGAGACTAGTAACATGGAGCTTTCAGGTTGGGTGATCCCTGGGCTCCCCAGAAGATCACACAGCGCGTGTTTTCCCTGCATGGTAAGGAGTAGGCTCGTGCATGGGTGAGAGAGTTTTATTAGGCCTGCTGGACCCCACGATGGGGCTGGTGCCAGCTATAATGCCAAAAGCTTCCCATCAGACTTTAAGGCCCTGGTGTGGGGATCTGAGTCAGAGCCAAGACTAGGGTTTAGTGAGCTATTTTATTGGGGGTTTTACTGCCTCCTTCTAAAGCCAAGTGATTCCACTAGTATTTACCCCCTCTTCATGTCAGCTGGAAATGACCAATTTTTTAGATTACTAGCCACACCCTCTCAAATATTAGTGTGATGAACTGCCCAGTTCAAGGTCTATAATTCTTCTCAATTCCAGAGGAAAGATGATGGCTCTTACACATGCGTGACTTTTGTTCCTGGGAGCATCTATGCAATATGCAGCATTCTCTTACCTAGCTGGGAAATCACTTAAAAAATATCATCTCTAATCCATTTTCACCTTTTCAAGAGGGAGTTTATTATTCCCATTTCCCAGATGGAGCGACTGAGAGCAGAGTCAGGAGATAGCTTGCTCAGGGACCCAGAACCACAGAGGGAGTTGGTGGTGGGGCCAAGAATGAGTTCTTATTTCCCACATCACAATCCACGGCAACCGGGGAACGACCTTTCTGGGCAATGTTAGATACATGAACACATGAAATGGAAAATTTAGACTGCAATCCCCCGGACCAGGTCCAGGACACTAAAATGAGTGTCCAGCTCCTGTGAAATGCATTCTAAGAATTATTTACTGTTCTGAATGTAATTTAAGGTGAAGCAGATCTTCCAAGGAGGCTCCAGGTGAATCCCAGCTCCCCTGCCCACCCCAGCCCCATGGACAATGACTTGCAATTCATGTCATCAAAGATTTAACCCCTACAAGGTGCCGGGCACTGCTCTGCTGGATTTTCTACAAAGGAACCAAGAGGAGAAGGAGTTTCTCTTAGAAGAACAGCATGCAGATGACTCCAGAGATGACGTTTTGGCCCCCAGCCTGTGTACGAACCAGCTCTGCACATACGTGCCCCGTGCTCCGACTGACCCTTCAGGAAGCCTAAGGCTGTAGTGCTACCTCCAGCGGCTGCCAGGGCCTCCTATCCTCATTCTCTCCCGAGCCTCTCCTACCCTACTCCAATTTCAAATGGCTCCTCATTTCAGGCTGCTTCTCCTGCCATGGGTCTTGGCATTGGTGTTTGTGCTGGGTTTCCCTGCTTTCTGTTCTCAAGGCCTTGGGTTTGGACTCACCCCCAAACACACACACACACACACACACACACACACACACACACACACACAGAGACAAACACACACACACACGCACACACACACTCCCAGGAATCTGAGCCTTCATTTTCCTTCCTCATGACCATGCGCCAGCACTGAACAGCTTGTTTGGGTGCCCAGAACTTGGGCCTGGGGCATGTACGGGACAGGAGAGGGACCCCCGAGCTCTGGAGTGCAGTCCTGATATGAGGACACCTCCTTCACTGGCTCAAGACCTCAAGCCGACCTCTTACTTATCTCCCTGACTCAAGGTCCCCCCACTAGAGCTTGAGCATCCCTGAGCTCCCCTATGAGCAGCTGTGTTCTCAGCATGCTCAGGTCTGTATCTGCACAGACTCAGCTTCCCAGGCCCTGGCAGAGCCCAGCTCCCTCTCACCGACTACAGGCAATTAACTTCTCTAGGGCTCCATTTTCCTTTGAGTAAATGAGCAATGCCTTCTGTATGTGGGTGTGAGACTCAAGCAATATGCTAAAGATCTCCCCACACTCTCTTTAATACTCACAGCAACCCTGTATGGTAGGCTCAGTCCCCATTTCATGGATGAGAAAACTGGGGGGCTCAGGGACATTACAGAGAAACTCCATTCATTCAGCTACTAAGTGACCGAATGACAACTGAAAGACTGGAATGGAGACCCATAGCAGTCTGATCTAAGATTTGCGTATCATGCAAAAACAAGAATGATATTGTTGTTGTTTTCAAAGAATTTATAATTTACTAGAGAGGATGAGAGAAGAACTCGTTGGGTTTCTCAAAAAAATAGAATACATATTTGAAAACTGGCAGAAGCTTACACACATTCTTTCTAGAAATAACTGTATTGGTTGAAGGTGGGTTTAAAAGAGGTTAAAGGTGTGGTAAGTATTTGATGGATTTTAGTTCCATGGTGCACAGAAAGAAAATATTTACGGATATTGGTACACGTTTGCTTGCCTTTCCAGTGTAGGAGACAGAAAACTCTATAAGCAGATTTTGTCTAGGGCAGATGGGAAGGAACCACCCATGGAGAAATGGAGGATTTATAGGGGTATTGTATTAGTCAGTTCAAGCTGCCATAACAAAATACCATAGACTGGATTAACAACAGAAGTTTATTTTCTCACAGTACTGGAGGCTGAAAGTCCGAGATCAAGGTGCTGGCATGGTCAGTTTCTCATGAGGACTCTCTTTCCGGCTTATAGACAGCCACCTTCTCACTGTGCCCTTACACAGCAGGGAAAGAGAGAGAGAGAGCAAGCTCTCTGATGTCTCTTCTTATGAGGTCACTAATCACGCCCTGTCCCACGGCCTCATCTAAACCTGATTATCTCCCAAAGGCCCCATCTCCAAATACCATCACACTGGGGGTTAGGACTTCAACATATGAATTTCAGAGGACACAGTTAAGTCCATAGCAGATATATAAAATTATTTTGTCAAATATCAGATCAAAGCTAAGTTTCTCGGATATTGTATAGCTTAGACTGGAATTAAATGAGTTAATACATGGGAAGTGCTCAGAACCGTGCCAGGTACATATATGGACAACATCAGGGTCTGCATTATTATTGGAATCCTATTTGATATAGCTTTAAACACCAGACATTCACAAGACTATTCTTGTAAATGACCTATCTATGTTGACATCATTACCAGCTTTTCTTTGAGCATCTATAACCACTTGAGTAATCTCATGAGGATGTTTGGGAGGACAGTTGACTTTTCTTTTCCCACTTTATTTGCATGACCTTCAATAGTGAGAGAATTTAGTTGTGTGGAGGATTTGGTGAAACTATATTTGAGATTTTAATGGCCTTTACAGATACTAAAACTCTTTCAGAAATATTACCTGATGTAATTTTTGTAATAACTTTGAAAGAAAAATATTATTATGATCCTTGTGCCTAATTTGAAATGAGAATACCTTGGTTCAAATGGATTAAGTGCTCAAGGTCACCTCGCAATGAATAGGCAGTGTCTGGACTACACCCAGGTCATCTCACATCAAGGCCAATGCTATTCTGCTTAATTCGCAGATATCTTTTTAGAACAAACAAAGCTCCTCCTGTTCAGTATTACTGGACAGCATGTGCTTTACTCTCTAGAAGAAAGATCAACCAGAAGCACAAGCAGTGAAAGCAAACTGAGTATGAGATAACATGTGTGGTTGTAATGGACATGTTCCCCCTACATAACCTCATGTACATCATTCACTTTTACCCTAAATAGCTTCCTGTAAGGCAAATGCTGAAAAAAACGAGGAGCAAAAACACTGAACTCCTTGGCTTCAGAAGGAACTATCCAGGCATAAGACTGAAAAATATGAAAGAAGCTGTGAGCAGGCAGCATCCAGTTTTCCTGTCTTCCCTCCACCTGCAACCTCCTCCACTTCCAAGCCAACAGATGAAGCCCTCTAAGCTGAATGGAGAGAGGAGAGTTGAAGAGGAAATACAAGGGTTAGATACAGCATAGAAGTTGTGCATCTTTCCAATCTGTCCCCTCCGCATAGCCAAATCACAGATGTAGGTGTGTCTCATGGGGGTACACAAAGGAACCTCTTTTAAATTTGGAGATCTGAGAATCGAGAAGATCTATGTTGCTACCTGCATCAAGTCCAGAGAGACTGCAAGCCTGACCCGTTGTTGTGTATCAACAGTGGGGTAGAAATGGTGGCATAACATAATGGAGTCAGAGGTTACCCTGAGTTTCCTGTATCCCTGAGAGGTGAGATGGGTACCTGAAATATCCAAGGCTCCTGAGTGAGACACAAAAGATATCTGAGAGAACAAGCCCACGGGGCCTTGGGACCAGCATAAACAAACACCACATCAGAAGGACGCAGCCCCTGAACAGGACTGCTGACATACTGGGAGGATGCAGCTGCATCTCAGAGGCCTGCTGGTGTGTAGGAGGGTATCTTGAACGGATCCAGGACAGGGTACATCTGAAGCAGCAGGTCCTCAGAGTACCAAGCAAACCAAGGCCGGCAAAGTGAGCAGTGGAATATAATTAGACCTTCTGTTTTTTGAGCCTCCATAAAACTGCTTATCTCCTTGGGAAGGGAAGCTCTAGCAAGGGGCTATGAATTATTTGCAAAAGGATCCCAGGGGTCTTCTGGGAAAACAGAGCTTGAGACCTCAACCCTCTGTCCCAAGGATCAAAGTTACAGTGATCCACTGGAGGTGGACCAAGCTAGCCCTAACCAAGGCCAGGCATAGGAAAGATCTATGAAATCCTTAGAAAATGAAAATGAAATTATCTTGAGGAAAGGAGGAATTGAGGTTGATAGCCTGAGCTCAACACAGAGGATGAGAAGTAGGTGCCCAGCCCAACCCCCAACCCCAGCCCTCAACACCATGTTGGCAAGTGTAAGAGCAGCCAGACATTAGCGGTTGGTCAGCCCTCTGCCTCCTGAAACAAAGACCAACCAGGGATAAGGAGAAAGAGGGAGAAGGAAATGTTGACCATGACTCGGTTACAACTCAGCACGGCAAATCATTGAATTTAACCGGGTTGACCCCAAAATAATTACATTAACTTTTTCTGTACCAGTTGGCACAAGGACCCAAGATAGAAAGTAAGGCCAGAAGCAGAAAAAATTTTAAAAGGTACTTTTTTACACACTTGAGTTTGCGTTTTGTGAAATGAATAGTTGTTACATTAGCTATAATTTATCCTGTCAATGTTATGCCAAGTACTTTATACATATCATCTTATTTAATCACAACAACTTTATGATGTATGTATTAATATCCCCATTATATAAAACCAAATTCCTTTCTCATCTCTTCTTTATAAGTGTCCAGATAGCACTGACCCCTGGGAACCAGACTTCAGCTGTGCAACAGAGCTGTCCTTTCTTTTAAGAGGGGTGAGCAGGCAGTGTAGGCTGAGATGGCCTCGTGTGCCATCTCAGTGACGTGATCAAATAAGGCTATTAAACTTTTGAGATGCAGGCCCCTTAAAAGTTCTGAAAGACCTGCAGTTCTTTCTTTGCTCCTTAAAAATTGTTTGCTCATTAACCTATGTGACTCCAGACTTTGGACAGGGTGGGGACATGGGAGAGGTATGCTGGAAGACCCCTTGTACTGAGGGGAGGGAGGATAGTACAGGCAGAAGAATGTCTTTTGCTCTTAAATCTCTGCCCCTCTGTAAACACAGCCAACTAGCTGGGCCAGCCTCGTGACTTAGCGGTTAAGTGCGCACACTCCGCTACTGGCGGCCCAGGTTCGGATCCCGGGTGCGCACCGACACACTGCTTCTCCGGCCATGCTGAGGCTGCGGCCCACATACAGAAACTAGAAGGATGTGCAGCTATGACATACAACTATCTACTGGGGCTTTGGGGGGAAAAAAAGGGAGGAGGATTGGCAATAGTTGTTAGCTCAGAGCCGCTCTTCCTCAGCAAAAAGAGGAGGATTAGCATGGATGTTAGCTCAGGGCTGATCTTCCTCACAAAAATAATAAATAAATAAATAAATAAACGCAGCCAACTAGCACCACTGGTTTCCTGTCAGATTGCTCATGGCATTGGAGGAAGAAAGAATTCGTCATCTGAACAGGGAACAGGAAACAGAAAATCATTGCCCTGGTTGAATGAAGCCTCAGGGCTTAGATTTGCATCACATACCTAACCGTCAGCAGTGGGGGTGAAAGGATTATTCCAAAACAGATTTTAGGAATGGGAGGAAACAGAATAATACTTCTAATCCTTCTGATCCACAACACTGACTGTTTTCCAAATTGGAATCATGACCCTTTCCTCAATATCTGTAACTATAAACTTTGGAAACTTAGGGAAAAAATGAAAAGGAGAAGGAAGAGAAGAAGAGGAGAGTGGCAGAGATAGATGAGGCAGATCCATTTGTGAGTGGTTTTTATTTGTACACAAAAATTATTTATGTCACCAATTCAGGGTACATTTATGGCTATATCTCTATTAATTTTCCAAAAGCTCACGTATGTGGCATTACCAGGGAGTCCAGAATCTCATTTTTTAATCCTCTCCCAGCATCTCACCCACATCCTCAGATTGTCCAAGAAGTCCAGGAACTTACACAGGTGCAAGGAGATTTATAATTATCTTCTAGAGAGAGAACTGAGCGTCCACCACAATCACTGTGGGCCTTGCATGACTTGGAAGCTGCTCTTGACTTCTGATGTTGTGATGGCCTTGCTCAGATCACTAGAGCTCATGCAAAGATTACAACTCTTTTGAACTCACATTTCCTTGCTCAGCCTTCAATCTCCAGAGCATGAACATTGATGTCTATGTGCTTGTGTCTGGAGGAGCCCCCGGCAGGAACTTTACTACACTGTGCCCAAACCTACCCTTCCCTATTCCGATAGATTGCATCATTGGCCCTGATTTTCCACCCCTCCCTACCTACGTCCATGTCCTTTGCCATGTATCTTTGGAGTTTCCTCACTAAAGGGGCAAAGTATATTTCCCTGCCTCCTTAATTTGGATTTGTCCATGTGACTTGCTTTAGCCAGTAGAAAAAGGAGGAAATGACGAGTGTCAATTCTAAACCTAGGCCTTAAGAAACTTCCTCTATGTTCACTTGTGGAACTAAGTTGAGCCACCCCAGCCAAGGCCAGCCTAGATTAGCTGAGGTCCAACGGACATATATGTACTTGAGCAAGCTTGTAGGAGATCAACAGAACCATGTAGCTGAGCCCAGCATAGATCACTAACCCTTAGTTGACTAGCAGACTCCTGAGCTAAATAGTGCTTATTGGTTTTACCACCAATATTTTGTGGTTGTTTGCAATGCAGCATTAGTGTGGTCATTGTTAACTAACCCATGGACCATCAGTTCTGTGCTGAGCTCAGGCCACCAAACTCAATTTCCCATTTCCTCAAGATAATTTCATTTTCAAGGATTTCATAGATCTTTCCTATCCCCGGCCTTGGTTAGGGCCAGCCTTGTCCACCTCCAGTGGATCATTATAGCTTTGATCCTTGGGACAGAGGGTTGAGATCTCAAGCTCTGCTTTCCCAGAAGGCCCCTGGGATCCTTTTGCAAATAATTCATAGCCCCTTGCTAGAGCTTCCTAGCCTGAGGAGATAGGCAGTTTTATGAAGGCTAAAAAAAGCAGAAGGTCTAATTGAATCCTTCTCTCAGAAAACTATAACCTGATCAGTCGATTCTTATGTAACTCACAGAGATTCCTCAAGATTGGCCTTTACGGAGCCCTGACAGCTTCTCTGGCTGGAAAAAAAGTGTCTACAGTACACTGTATTATTTAAACATAAGTCTTGGAGTGACATCCTATTACACATATAATTATAGGGTAATAATTTTATGAACTAGTTTTACATTCAGGAAAACTGAAGCATAGAAAGGTATATATGTATACATATATATACATATGTATATATTTATCTCTCCAAATTCAAACACCTAAGGAAAGACAAAGCCCAGATCACAAGTAAAATTTTCAAGTTCTCCGTTCAGGTTTCTTGATACTTAAACCATGTTAGGGTATCTGAGGGAGCCCAATAAATAGCACCCCTCTTTCCTGCCCGTATTCTGTACAAATTGACAAATAAAACAAAACACTGGCAAATGGAGACAAAAATACGCGTTGTTCCTAATAGAGGCCAGATTGGAGGATGTGGCTGTCTGTTAGCTAAGTATACCTGCCAACGCTGGACCCCAATGAGGAAAAAGACCTCTCCCCTAGAAGAGTAGAATAAAATGCTTCCTCACTGTGAGCAACTCACTCTCAAGGGAAAGAAGGATGGAGCTGAACTGAGCATGCCCAGATGTATCAATCAGTTAAGATACTCCATCCTTCCCTGGGGAAGTATGAGTAATGGAGAGGAAAAGGCCAGGAGTTACACTAAATGAGCTCCCTTTAACAAATGGCAACATCGTGAGTTGGGTAAAAATAGTCCTACAATACACCAGATTTATTTAATATCAATCTAAGTTAGGCTTCATTAGAAAAGCCCTAGCCCTCTTCCATAAAGCCAGATAGATATTTCTTCATCTCTGTGTTAACAAAGACAATAATAATTTTTCAAGCCTTAATCAAACTGAGGTACCATGAAGTAGAGTGAGGTGGAATGTATACTGAACCATCATCAAATCATACTACATATTCAGACATCAGTTCTGTCTCTGTATAAAGTCGACCTGGCTAACTCTGACGCAAGGAAAATCCTCTGTATCTCACCAATTTGTTAGCTAATAAGAATTTATCTTAATTCTAATAAAGTTGTCATCTCCCATCCCATCCTCACCTTCAGATGTAGAATGTTCTTGTAGGCCCAAACTGGTTCATCTTCTTCTAGAAAAATCATCTGTTAGAAGTATCTGGATCTTAAATAGGTTGCCATCTTAGCATATTCCCAGTACATTACCTATTCCAGCTGCTTATTAGCTCCTTGCGGCCAATGCACAATGCACAATAAATGCTTAAAGAATAAGAATTGATAGATGGATTCCCCAAACCATGGCAGCGCAGATTACCGATTGCCAAAGCCTTTTATAAAGTAGGTGGAGAGCAGGAATGGTTCTCATCATATCCTGTCTCCACCATCTTGATTCATCTACAGTGAAAAAGGAGGAGGGTATGGTGTGGAAATGTCTGTGTGAGCATGTGTGCATGTGTGTGTGTTTCAAATTGCATTTTTTGGCTACATCTCCAGTGAGATGATTAAAGAACTTTAGCTCTTTGCAACCAGCTCAGCCAAAAGTTTGACTATGCTTCGCTTTCCCAATATGGTTCTCATTTGCTTTCAACCTCATTCATTTCTTATTATTTGTCTCTCAGAGAAAAAGGCAGCAAGAAAAATCAACCTTGGGCTTTGTTAATTAAGGCCTGCATTCTTGCTGGTGTATTTCAGGAAGACAATCGGTTCCTTTCGTCCCACTCTCCCAAGAACCTTATAATGTGGTTCTATTCATTCAACAGGGCTCTGTGCAGTTTTAGGGCCTGTCCGGGTTTGGTGGTCCTTAAATTCGTTTTCATATGGAATTGCGGACATTGTCTCAGTTATAAAACTAATATTTCTCTGCAGAGCTTCAGCAAGTAACCACTAGGCTAATCTCATAAATCTTCATTGAGAAGAAGACAGAAGCAACGGTTTTTATCTATCTGACTTTGTGATTTTCATGATTAAGAAAAAAGAAAAAAGGTAAGCACTAGATCTCTCCCCTGACCCCCACCCAAATACCAAGCATTCTAATTCTGATTCCTTCTTTACTTGGTATGTGAGGTCCTGACCCATCTTAAGGTCAGTCTCATTTTTCATGATAAACAAAACTAAAAACAGGGAACTTTGGGGTTATTTTCCAGAATGTGGAACCAGACATAGTCAGGAAGAGAAGCCATATGTCTGTCTTCTCAAATCTCTTTTCTTCTTCACATTTATGCCTTCTCAAAAGAAGACTGATGTAGGTCAGTCATTTTATCCAAGCCTCTTTTGTCATTTCCACTAAAATAAATCTTTCAGGCTGGATTCCTTAGGCAAAAATAGATCCTTACAGATAGTTCTCTACCTATTTATTCAACAGATGCTATTCTGCTCAAGGCAGTGGTGTGAGTGCTGTAGGGATTCAGAGATGAACTCACAGTCCATGTATAAGGAGTCTACATCCAGGACAGATATGGAACAGAAAAAAGAGAAGCAGAAAGGGATGAGCAGGGGAGTTAAACATGCCCCCTTGTGATGTTGATTTCACTGTCCTTGGTTTAGTTGACTCTTTCTTCACACATCGTCACAATTCTAACCTTCTTCTCCTCTAGCACTGTAGCCAGATGAAGCATGGTTAGGGTGAACAGCAAGAGTGGAAAAAAAAAGCCTGACTGAAGTAGAAGAGGAAGTAGAGGCAACGATTATAGACATCTCTTTTGAAAAAAAAAAAAAATCTTTGAAAATAAAATTCAGGAAGACTTTCAGTGTTTAAAAGGTTAAGTTCTCAGTACCTGATTATTTTGACGCTGTAGAATAATCGCCTCCGTCCAGTTCAATAGGTTTTCAGTTTTCTAGAACTACAATAGCTAATGTTGCTTGTGCTCCAACTCAGTGCCAGGCACTCTTGTAATCGTGTACACACATTTTTTTATTTATTTAATCCTTATAACCCTTTAAAGTAACTGCTGTTGTTAAAGCCATTCTACAGACGAGGAAAGTGAAGCATCGAGAGGCTCAGTAATTTGACCACGACAGTATGGCCAGTAAGAGGTGGAGGCAGAATTCAAATACAGCTGGACTGTCTCTAAGCCCCAGCCTCCACCCACATGTTACCCTGTTTGTAGTCTCGGTTCTTTAGTGGCACCAGCTTTTGAAACTGTGGGGCTCTCTCCTCTAATATCTGCCTTGCTGGGCACCACTCAATCCCAGTCATTGCAGCAATGGAGGACAGAGGAATCAGGAAGCTTGTCAAAGCCCCACCTTCCTCTGCTCTCAGCACTCTTATGAATTCTCATGCAGTGAGCTTCTGCTGTCTGCTCTCTCCTACTGAACTTCCCAGGCCACAGCCATTGCCATCTGATATTTATTAAAAGCTGGAGGGCAAGGTGAGAGGTGAGGCTGGGCTATTGGGGGAGGAAAATGGCAGTGTCCCCCAATCTTCATGTCCCCTAGCAACAAAGCCCATTGTTGGAATCAAAACTAAGCTCCAAGGCCACCATTTCTCCCACTCTTCCTACTTTACCCTTCACAAGAAAAATACTGAACCAGGAAGAGAAGACCTAGGTCTGGGGTCAGGGGAGGGCTCTGCGAGCATAGAGTGGGTTCTTCCTAGTGTGGCCTGTCTGGGAAAGGCCTTCTGGAAAAGTTTGTCTTCCTTCCACCCTGCCCCAACTGCTCCACCATTGGCCACTTGCCAGTTTAAGAGCTTAAAGACCCATGTTATCATGCTGCTGCTTAGCTAGTGATAAAAATGTGCTAAGCTGTCTCACTTTGGAAAAGAAGACTATGGATCTACAAGTTCTTTTGGTGGTTGAATTACAACCAACACTCCTCTCTATCTGCTCACTTTTCCACTCTACTTTTTCCACGCCTTTAATCAAGCCCTTCTCAGAATTTTTTATATGTTTCTCTGCCTTCCCCCATATATTTTACATTCACTGGGAATGAACATTCTGCCGTATTCATCTCTCCATCTTCCACACCCACACCTAGTACCTTACTGTATCAGTCAGGATGTCTTCAGCCAAAGTAACAGAAAACCTGACTCAAATGATAATTAAAGGACAAGTTATTATCTTACATAACAGGAAGTACCAAGTTAAAGTGTCTCCAGGATTGATGAGCACAATGGCTCAATGACATCATCAAGAACCCAAGATCTCTCCGTCGTTTTCCTCTGCCAACCTCAGTGTGTTAACTCATGACCTGGGCTAGCCTTCTTCATGGTCACAAACATGCCATTATTCACAGACATGGTGGTCTGCAATGACAACTGTTTGAAAGAATGAGGAAATCTGTCTCAGAAGTTCTCCCAGCAAACATCCCTTACATTCAATGGCCAGAACAGGGTTACATGCCCACTTCTAAACTAAGCACTGGCATAGTGAATGGACTTCCCATGATTAGGCTATCAACTTTTACCCCTGAGTTGAGCATGGGATCAACTTTTCTAAGCACATTGCTACATGGATGACAGTGGACACCTGGAAAAAAATCAGGGCTCTACTAACAAGGAAGAAGTTGGGGAGGGGGTAGGAGGATGAATTTGGTGTGTGCAGTCTACAGCATCTGATAAAATAACACATGATAGTAATGTTTATTGAATTTCACCTCACCCTAGCTTAAATTATTTCATCAGCTCTAGGAACAGAGCTGTGAGGGGATAGGACCCAGGTCAGATAGTCTTTGGATGAGGAGACAGAAGAAAACATGTAGGACAGGTTGGGAGCATAAGGCTTGTCCTACTGAAGGGCCAATGCAATGTGATATCTAACTAGGGAAGAACAGAAAGCCAACACTGGACACTTTCTACATATCAGGCACTGAATTGAGTTATCCACACATTATCCTATTTAATCCTCATAAAAATTCTTCTAAAATATAAACTATTATTCTTTTATTACAGGTGAAGAAATCAAGGCTCAAAGAAGTTGGGTAACTTGCCAAGGGTTACATGGCTAGTGAGTAGCAGAGAGAGAATTCTGTTGGCTGCTGACAATGGCTATATCCTTCTCACAAGGTCCAAGTCTCTAAGATTTTATAGGAACAGATCCTCAGCCAAACGAATACTTTCTTGTGATCTGAGGCTTTGGGCCCCACATCTCTGTGAAGTCTCTTGGTGAGGCAAAGCATTTGTGAGCACCAAATGCTCCTCTGTGCTTCTGGCCTAAGGCTTAGTGAAAGAAACAGTCCCTTTCTCCCAGGCCAGTGCTTCTCAAATATATCTACTGAAGTATGTCTAATGGCAGAGGAAGTGGAAACTCAAGTTGGGCTTGTAATCTCAAGAGACCTGGGAAATTAACTGATCTTTGCCAATAAAGTGCAGGCTTCAGCAAGTCAGCTAAGCTGGGAATGGTCGTAGGAAGCTCTCCTCTACTTCACCACTACCTGGGGCCGTGACTTTGTGGGGCAAAAAGTGAGAGAAGACTCCACGACCAGACCCACCCTCAGAAGAGGAGGAGACACAGACCAAAAGCAACACAAGGAAGAAGACAAGATTTTAATGAATAAGTTAAGAGAACAAGACACATGACAGGGTGAAAGAGGTCACCTTGGAAAATCAGGCCTACTTCAGCAAGGCGTTGTGGGGCATGGGCTTCCTGAAGTGGTGTGGTCTTCACCAGAGACCAGAAGAAAAGAGAAAGTGTGGGTATGGGAACAAGGCCCATCCACCAAGTGGGGATCGAAGGTGCCAGTGCAGACTGGAAGGCTGGCTGCATGTGTGACTCTGCTTCCTGATACTGAGGTCCTAGTGGACACTCAGGTTGCTTGGCTCTGGTCGGGAGGATCCACAGACTTTGTAAAGCCACACAGGTATAACCATCTGCCACCCAGCCTCACTACCTAGCAGGCCCCAGGATAGGCAGATGGATTCCAGAAAAACAAGCAATTGCTCAAAACTCTGAGATGGAAATACCTACCCATTAATTTTAGCTGCAGTGAAAGTGGACTTCTTGAGATAGACTGCATCCATGAGCTCTCCAGAAGTTATAGCTGGAAAATAAGAAGTCAGAGTAAGGAGCTATACCAGCCTAGAGAGTAAAAAAGCTTGATAAATGCTCCATTCCTCTCTTCTTACTAGATACAAAGAACTTCGGGGGTAGGAGAGAGAGAACATCCCACCCCACCTAATTGGGTTCTCCTAGTGGGGTATAGGAAAGGCAGGGGAAGATCCAGCTGGGAATTCTGCCTGCCCTCCAGGTCACCTTTCACCCTCAATGCTGCCACGTTTGATCCAGTTCCCTGGCCATCCAGGATCCTCCCAGGATCGCTGCCTGACTAGGATGGATAAAGCCAGTGTGGGGAACTAGGACCTCTGCGGACAGTGAAAGGTACCCTCTCCATATCAGCCACTAGGCCAACCTCTGAGAAGGAGTGGGTTGACAGCTTGGATGCCACAATTAAACAAATACTGCCTTCTCTTCACTAAACTCTGGACAAGAGAATTTGTTAGCACAATATGGAACAAGCTAGAAATCTTTTTCTCAAAATAAGATGCTTGAGATTGAAGATATTTGTGACCAGAATTCTGGGTGGAGGCTGGGACAGAGGGGGAGAGGAAGGCTGAAGAATAGCAGATTCACCTGGCAGGACCTCTCCCCATGAGAAATGATGAAACCAGAGAAGGTGACTGGACGGCGCTCTCCAGGGTCGTGGTGTTAGGAGGAAGGTCAAGTGGGAAGAGTTTGAAGTCAAAAAAGTTCAGACAGCGTGATAAAGACTTGGGGGAGAGGGACTGGTTTGGAGGTGAGTGGGTGCTGATGTAGAATTTTCAGTAAAGTTACCCACTTTTGAAAATGCTAAGTATGGTTGGATTTCTTACAGAAATATGGATCTGATATGAAGTCTTGGAGGGAAATCAAGAGAGTCAAGAAAAGAAAACAATAAGAACATAAGAACAAGAAGCAAGGAAATTCTGTGGAGAGACCAAGCTTCCTTAGACCTGGAAGTGAGGTGTGAGTCCAGTTTTACTTAAACCTCCAAAGGTCATGGAGGCCAAAGTGATGTATGGGTTACCTGTATATAATGATGAAGTGGCAAGATTGTTGTGAGGATCAAACCAGCTCTTTCACTCATTCATTCACTCAGCAATAATAGTTTACATTTATTGATTGCTCACTATGTGCCAAGCTCTATTCAAAGCACTTTACATGCCTTCCCCCAACAGCCTGATGAGATGGCTACTGTCATTTTCCCCAGTTGACAGACACCTCAGAGAGGTTGGACTCACCTAATGTCACATACCTAGTTGGCTTTGAATCCAGGCCTGTCCTACTTCACTTTTAACCACTAGTTGTCTGTGTGCCAGACACTGGGCCAATTACTAGAGATGCAACAATGAAAAATATAGACATGGGGTTTGCCCTAAGGCACTCACAGTCAAGTGGGAGCAGAATACAGGAAGCTTTTGCAAATAGTATCCCTTTACCAATTTTATGGATTATCACTTTAAAAACAGGATATGCTATCAACATGGTGGTTGCCAGAGACAATATTCAAAATATCATCTGAGTATAGTATGAGACCCAACCATTCAGAACTAAAGCCAAATCTTCAGATGTGTCCAGGCTTATCATGATGTAACCATAGTTGTCACTGTCCCATGCGGCTATCCTGGTGATGAAATGCTTCCTCCTTAGGCCCAACGGAGCTTCCCTGGTGGGGAATAGTCTTTCCTAGATACATCCTTTGTATAGTGGTAGCATGGGGGAGGGGGAGGGATGGTTAGGTTGAGGAGGAGCAGGGAGATTTCAAGGGGATAGGAAGGCTAGAATATTAAGAACAGAGAAGCAAAACCAGCTTGCAAAAAAGAAAATTCACAAAAACCAACTGGCTGAAAACAAATTAACCAAAAATCAGTTTTGTAAAATCATTAATTTGTTCAATGACCGATTTGCTAAATTAGCAATTACCAAATTCTTGTTTCTCTTAGCTACTCATAGTTTATAGCAATTCATGTTGCTTGCAATAGCTTCATTGGACTTCGTGGAATTTTCCTAAATTTGGATTCCCGGAGCCACTAGGTATCATAGAAGAATTCTGCATATGGGAGAGCTTTGTATGTGTACTCTTGATGAAGGAGTGGTGAATTGAGGCTAGATACAGAAGAACCCTAAATGTCAAGTTAGTGAGAGTGACATTCCTCAGAGGCACTGAGGAACCGTGGCAAACTAGAGTGACGGGTATAGATGACACCTGCAGCAGGGCCTCACACACAAGAGGTACCCGATACATACCTGTTAAATGAATAGCCCATCTTGAGATACTCCATGTTCTTTTGCTTCAGCTTGGGTGACAAGTCTATAAGCAACCTCCTCTTGAAAACAAAAGCCAATTACACCGATAGCAGTTCTGCTTTGGTTAGGTAGGGACCACAGCTGCATCTTTTTTTTTAGGGTATAGGCCTGTCAAAGGTTGCCATACTATCATTATTTAATTATCATAATCAACATCATTTGAACAGTAACCACCCTGCAGAATGGAGCACGGGAGGTGCTGGGTCCATAACTCAGAGATTGATGGCTCAAAATTCTTCTCTGCTACTAACCCTTAAAACCTGCGGATTGCTGGGGCTATTTGGTATCTAAAAGTTAAAGTATTGAAGGGCTTATAAAAAATAATGCATGTAAAATCTCAATTTCATTTTCTTCTTTCCCAATCATTTGTCTCTTGGCTTATTATAAACAAGAGTGTGAGAATGCTCAGAATGTGTTTAACTCCATTGAATTTGAACACTAGACACAAAGGGCTAAGATCACAATGCATGACGTTGAGTAAGATTCTTACCCTTTCTGAGCCTTGGTTTCCTCAGCTGTAAAACCCATAACACCAACCACAACACGTTGTTCTGGAGATCAAATGGCACAGTGCATGTGATGTTTGAATGAGGCGCTCCTACCCTGATCGCACTGCTGGATTCTCTCCCAGAGTACCGTGTACATGATTTGGAACAGGTGTGGTCCAACTGTCTTGCTTATTCTCTTAATAAAATTATTAAAATAAAAGAAATTACATGAGAAGTATAAGTCAGCAGATTTCAAAGGTCTTTGAAAATTCCTCTTGATGCCCACATATCAGCCTTCTGCATGTCCTGCACCTCACTGATGGGCCGAAGGAATGGACCCTTCGTGCTGCCGCTTCCCCTGCTCTGTCCCAGCAATCCTGGGTCTCAGCTGCCCCCTCCACACCCACCTTTCCACCAGGCTGAGGGCCTCCTTCCTCTTCCTTTCCCGCACTGACTGCCATCAGCTCTTTTTGCTGTGTGCTTGCCCCTCCACTTTAACCTGAAACCCATGGTCCTTATAGAGAAGAAGGGCCCTCATAACCTCAATTGTCTTCCTTTGGTCACCCTCCATTTTTTCCTACTCTGTCACTTATATCCTGACTTCTCTCTTTTTGGTGGGAAGGGACTCCTTTTAATCTCTGTGTCTTAGAAAACCCCTGGCCCCATTCAGTTGGCTCATCTTACTCTCTTATGGCAAATTCTCCTCCCCCTATTGTCCACCCATCTACTCCTAAAACGATAGCTTCCAGTTCCAAGTCCAACTTCAGCTACCTCTCTAAGATTCCTTTGTTCATTTACACATATTAAAATTACACGTAGACTATATATATGATGCATATATGTGATATATATAATACATACACATGGACATATACACATTTAGTGCAGGGCTTGATACTTTAGAGACCTTTGATTAATGCCTTTGTCTCATAATCTATATCTACCTGTTCGATACAGTAGCTGCTATTTACATATGACTATTTAAATTTTAATTAATGAATATCAAATACCATTTAAAATTCGGTTCTTCAGTCACACTAGCCACATTTCCAGGGCTCAGTAGCTACATGTGACTAGTGGCTACTGTACTCTATATGAACATCACTAAAGTTCTATTGGGCAGCACTCCTCTATATCATCTGTTTTTCTGCATCTCTCCATATTATCATCAGATCCTTGGAAACCCAGAGGAGACATATCTTTACTTCTAGAAATTGCTCATTCTTTTTCAATTCTGTTCAGCAAAACCGAAGACCAAGGTGGGTCTCAACACAGACAGAGCCTTATTCTGGGCTCCAGCTGGGGCCGACTGAGAGCACTGTTTTCCAGGAGTTAGAAGGAATCATAGGTTCACTGTTCCCATCACCAAGCTGCAGCCCCTGGCTTCTGTGCCAGTGCTCTTGAGACTCTAAGTGAATGACAGTGATGACATGTTTAATGAAAGGTAAATATTTACAGGCAGTCTCCAGCAGATGTACTCTGTGGGTGGGTGGGTGAGTGGGTGGGTCAGCGAGGCCGGCAGCACAGGAGCTGGGATCCCAGCCATGGTTACACTCTAGATCTCACCTGATACGTTGCTGTGTGCCTCAACTTGACCCTGTTCTTGGTCTGAAGCCAGAGCAGGTAGGGAACTGGGTGACAAAGATGCTATCAGCGGCCCTCCAACTCTAGAAGGAATGTATGGTGCTTGGAGTTGAAGCAACTTTCCTTGAGCTGTTTTTGAAAACTCCCAGAGAGGCACAACACAGCCACCTAGACAGTCTCCTGGGACACTGCTGGCATCTAGTGGAAGGACAGAGAAGCAGCTGGCATGCAAATACTTGGCACACACTGACAAAGGGAGGGTCCCAACCAGACCTCACTCCAAACTGCAGAGTTCGCATTCCACATCCCCTGCTCTTGTTGGAGGGGGTCGCCAGCAAAAAGAGGAGCCATAGAATGCAAAGATGTTGCTCCAATTCACCTGTACAGCATCCACTACACTATCAGACCCGATGCTCTTTTTATAACACATATTTGGTTTTTGCCCCCTTTACTACCCTATAATTAAATTCATGCATAATATAACCTATGCACATTATAATAAAAATCAATGTAAAAGTGAAAACATAGATTTTAAGAATGTGTTTCACTATGTATATATTCACACACGAACAGAGAAGAATACATAATTGGGTCACATGCTTGCACCTGCGTATAAAGATTAAATGTGAATTTAAGAGAAGTAAGAATATCAGAAGCCACTCTATACAAGAAGTACAGGAAATTCAAAAAGCAGAAATACAGGTGGACACTAGAATAAAACCTTGTATTCAGATAAATAATAACAGACCAACCTGATTATTTGTATGTGTTAAGAGATAAAAAGAAATAACCTTAACGGAAGAGAAAAGGAGACATGTTTTACATTTGGCTCAATGGAGAATGAAAAAAAGAAAACAGCTACATGAGGCAAGACACAAGCAGAGACCAAGGATGCAGCAGAAGCAGGAACTCTGGAAGCATCTAAAAGAAATTTTGGTCCTCTGAGAATCTATGGAAATATGGAGGGGAGGGATGAGAATTTCCTACTCTATGTGAGATGGGAGCTAGAGCCAGTTTATTTGCTATTTAATATCGAAGAGTGGGGTGGCCCTATAGGACCGGAGGACAAGGGGCATCAGGGAGGCTGAAGCTTGGGCTACAAATCACAGCCCCGGTATGGTTGCCATCACTGTGTGAGCTTCGTCAGCAGGATCTGGTGCCTAGTTCAACACAGGCTGCTTGTCAACTGAGTGGATCTGCCATTTGATGGAGAAAACTGCCATCTGGTTGATGGTGCCCTTGTGTAACTCAAACAAGCAGCCTGCTTAATATTGAGGCTCTCATCTACTGAGCACCCACTGTGATAGGTGCTTTATATACACTACCTAATTCTTATAACAATCTTGTAAGGTGTTCACTTATCTTCACTTTACAGGGATGAAAACCCAGATTTGGAAAATTAAATAAGTAACAGTCAAGCTCGTGGTAGGATGTGGCAGAGCCAGGATTCGAACGCAGCTGTATCTTATTTGAATCTCACACCCACTCTAGCAAGCAGGTGAGTAGAAACAGGAATTACTGTCCTCATTTTGGTTTTGAGTGACCTAAAGCCAAGAGGAGTGATGTGACTTGCTGAGAGCTGTGCAGCTGGCACGCACCCTCCCTCTCCTGACTGCAAATCCACATCTTCTACTGCATTTACCTCATATCTTGTGATATTTACTTCATATCTTATTTTAGGGATCTCAGAAATCAGTTGCAATCTTAAGCAAATGAAATTAAACTCTACTGGCAGGATATGGGCATGGTAATTTATCAACCAGTTCTTAATGGAGACCAGAAATTTAAATGTTACTTAGGGTGTTTAGTTAAGATCTGCACTCGGTATGGGAACAATTAGCTAACAGACTGCAAATAAATGCTCTGATTACTCAAGGATGGGATAGTGACTTGTTACAAAGCTTCTCTTGGATATGAAAGTGACCTGGCTTGAATACCTGTCATCAAATTTGTTGTTGGGTTTGATCCTGCCTGGTGGGCTGAGCTGTATCACCTTCCTCCCTCATTGCTCCTTGAGCATCCTTCCTAATTTTGCATGCTGGGTCTAAGGTCCCAAGGAGTGGAAAACCCACTCCTGGCAGGCTCTGGGTTCAGCAGGTCTGAGCCCTCAGCTGATACTCCTACCCCTGTTCATGTAGAAGCAGGACCTGTGGGCTCAGTTTCAGACCCAAGGGGTTGGGTTGGGAGCAGAAAATAGAGTTGAATTTATGTTAGAGGGCCAGCTGAAACACCTGTTTATCCAGGTCCCTTCCTTAGTTATCCCACTCAGAAGCAATCTCTTCCTCCTCTGGTCTCCTATAAGCTCCTTTCTGTAGTATTAAGGAATAGCACAATAGTTAACAGAGTGGACTCTGGGGCCAGATTGCCTGGCTTTGAATCCTGGCTCTGTTGCATGCTAGCTATGTGATCTTGGACAACTTACTTTTTTCTCTGTGTGCCTCAGTTTCCTTGTCTGTAAAATGGGGACAACGATGATCCCTACCTCGTAAGTTAATACATGTAAAGCCCTTAGAACACTGTCTTACACATAGTAAATGTCCTATAAAGGTTGTTAATTATTATTACTGAGGGTAAACCTAACTCCCATTTATTGAGCACTTACTAGTACTAAGCATAGTGCATAGCTCTAGGCCCATTAAACACCTTATCACAGGTCACCTTATGACACCTTATCACCCTGGTATCTGAGCACAGAGAATGTCGCAATATAAGGTGACTTTAGGGAGGATATTACTGCTTTCTCATTGGAAGAAACTTTCTCTCCTGCACCAACTGTCCCTCTCCTGCCCCCTAACTCACATATAAATTGTGTTTGATCTTGGATCAGCATAAACCTTGCAAAGAATACAAACCATCTCCAAGATGCCAACGGCTCTCACATCAAATGGCTGTTGATCCCACATCATCTCACATGTGGACACCCACGCCGATGACCCCAGGCACCCAGCAGATTTTGGGATCCTGAACTCTTGTCCTGGACCCACAGCCCAATTTTCTCCACGATCTTGAGAAGGTTCACAATCCCAGCTCCTGCTACCTAGCTCACCTCCAGATCCAGAAACTCCACCTGCTTCCAATCAAATCTGATCTATGTAGCAAACTCAGCAGCTGGAGAGACACTTTTCTTTCCTACTTTAGAGCCTATAAAACAAGGACAAACAAAACAGCCCCATCACAAGTCACCGGCCTATAACCATGCTCCCCAGCAAGCCCTTCTTTTGTCTGTCTCCCCGTCCCTCCCTGTGATTCACTCTGCACAGTTGCCCCCACTCACAGTGCAGCCACAACCACGGGGTTCATAGCCTATAAGGGGCTCAGTGGCTGCAGAAAGATGCACACTGCCCCTTGGTTTGAATTGGCCCCATCCATGACTGGTTTGGCTTTGGGTTACAACAATCCAAGGTTAATATTAACCTGCTCTCAGCTCCAAAGGATCAGGTAGGTCTTTAACCCAGATGGGCTTGAGTACAAACCTCAAAGTCCAGAGCTCGTCCTGACTTCTGGAATCAGCTCAAGCAAGACAGATGGCCGGGTAGCACAGCAGGAACCAGGAAGGCCCAGAGTGCCCTCCGTCGTGGGAGACAGGCATTCTTTTCTGCTCGTGGATCCACATTTGCTCTCTCAGAAGCTGGGCCATGACTGTTCAGGAATGATCCATCATTTCTCTTCACCCAAAGTAAGCAGGCACGTTGTTCGACAGGTACCCCATGACTACCTGAAAAAAACCCAACGTCTCTTTACAACCTCATCCTGAAACATCCTCTAAGCCCACTGGTGCTACCCTGTTGAACCCAATGTCAGATCCAAGGTTGGGTCCGTCATGAACCCAGATTCTGGAATTCAAGATATGCTGCAAAAGACCTCACCTCAAATACCTCAGCCTGTGGCCCTCTATGCCTCCATTGAGATTAATTCCCTTAGGCTAAGGCATCAAAGCCTGACACTAATGTCACCTTGGAAGAGAGAATGTTCCTTAGCAGAGATCAGATTCAAAAGGTTCCTAGGACCTCATGTTAGATTCAAACTTGAGAATCAAATAGGAGAAATTCTACTGTTCTATCTGCTACCAGCATGTCATGAGCATTAACTCATTTCCTTCTCATTAAAGTGTGGGAGATGTTGTGTGTGTGGAAGTGAGTGAGTAGCTGCAGAGTTGTGCTCAGGCGTGAGGCTCCAGTGTCTGTGTTCTCCACCACCACACTGTAAGGTCTCCCGGAAGGGAGAGAGGAGATCTGAGATTGGAAATCGGCCATGGAAAGTCTGGATCAGAGGACAGTGAGCAGGCCAGGTGATGCGAGAGCTGACGGTGAGCGTGGCCTAGAGGCTGATTGTGGAAGGGTGAAAATTACTAGGGAAAATGAATTTCCAGATCCCAGAATAAGGCCACTTTGACTAGCATTTCTGAGGTAATACTGCCATCTAGTGCTAATACAACAAGTAGCAGTTACACTCTCAGCAAACGAAGAAGGAGACGAGTGGGGAAAATGTAACAGATCAGCAGGAAAGTTATTTTTTACTCCAACCACAGATTCTAAAAGGTAGGAAAATCCCACTGTCATGGTCCTCAGAATAGCCTGCAATTTCCACACACCACCGAATGGTTGCTACAGGCTAGATTCAAATCCCAGCTCCGCTCTTTACTGACAAAGGGCTTGGGCAAGTTAACTAACTCCATTTTCTCTTCTGAAAAATGGGGGAAATAATATCTACCCATATGCCTGCTGTGAGAACAAAATGAAATAATACATGCGTTCGGGCATATTGTAAGCACTTAATAAATGCTAGTTGTTGCGATCCTAAGGAGGTATGGCAAGAGCTGAGACAGTAGCACAGAGGGAAGGACCTGGATAAATTAGACATTCATCAGTGACCTTTAGTGAACTCCACAGGACTATTCTTGGAGGATTCTTTTTTTTCACACGTTCTCCACATTTGCTTTTCCCAACCTTCTGCCTACATTACTGAATGACTTCTCCACTCAAAAACATGAATGGTTCTCCCTGCCTCCCATACTAATCTCTGGTCAGGCCTCTCACACTGTCCTGGCTGGGTCCCCACTGCTCTCTGCCCATGGGTTCTTGGACTGTGGTTGCTTTTAACCCGTCCCCTCACCCCCTCCCCAGACAGCCTTTCCTTTACAACACGGGGGCTTTTGAAATTCTCTACCTGAGATCACCTGCTCCCTTCCTCTAACCATCTTTGATGAATTGGGAAAATATATAGTTGGGGAGCAAATAAGTATTTTATTTTGAAGTTTAATTTTGTAAGGAATTTCATTTAATTATGAGGTAATTTTGCAAAGCAAAAAAACTTCATTTCAAAATTAACCTTGCTCTGGCCTAGTTGCTCATTTACTTCCAAGCTGGATGCGGTTCCCAGGGAAAGATTAACTTTTAGCCTTGACCGTCTTCTGTACTCCTGGGGCTGTGGTTAGTGACCCAGGTTTCCTATCACACAGCGGTAAGCCAGGCTTTGAGTGGCTGCCTCCAGACACCACTTTTCCCAAGTACTGGAAGATGCTAAAATCAGGTTTGTTGTTGGGTGTCTTCTGGGGGCTTGGAGCTGGGGAAGGAGAGGAAGTGGCAGGTAGGACCAGAGACTGCGTGAGGCATCATCCGTGGTAATTGTGGTTTTCCAAAGTGAGAGAGGCTTGTAGAGACAGGTAGTAGACACTGAGGGGACTGGCAAAGGAAGATTTGCTTCAAAGAAACTACAGAGAAGTTTACATCTAGCGAAGTTAAGTCTCAGAACCACCTGAGGGAACATTTATGGATGTCCTTAGGAGGGAAAATGAGTCAAAATATGTTTACTTGAAAGGGTTCTGGAATATCTAAAAGGTACACTCCATCCCTTCAGGTACACCTTGTACCTTGACCACTGTTTCCTGGCTACAGCCAAAGGAAAACAGTGACATGGCTACTACTTCTAAAAGGCAAAGAAGTTCATGTTTTTCAAACAATTGGACTGGTGCAGTTGAATAAAGTTGCAGGGGAATAAACTTGTTTGGAAGTAGGTACCAATTCCCTCTAATGCAAAGCCTCCTGGGATTGTGATTGGGTCAAGTTGAATCTATAGATCAATCCGGGGAGAACTGCCCAAGAGCAGTGATCAAGTCAGGGTGATATTGGTATAAGATAGACAAATAGATCAATGGAGTGTAATAGAGTCTGGAAACAGGATCAAAGGAGAAATAGTTTTTTATGATATTCTACCTCCTAACAGGAAGCAAAACTTCCAAAGTCTTTCTTAATCACCAGGCTATTCTGCATTTTACAAGATCCTTTGATTCTCACAAGATCGCTATGAGATAGATAGTCATATCCTAATTTTATAGACAGATGAGAACTGGAGCTTGTCCAGACTAGATGGAGTAGAACAGCATCAATGGGATACCATTTGAGAGACAATGGGAATATTTGCAAATTCCTGGAGAACTCTTCCCAGAATAGGGTTCCTGTTATGCTCTACATCATATCAACTAATACAGAATGAGTTATTGAAATCTGTCTTCTCTGACTCTAAGCTTCTTGAGAGCAGAGATCGACATCATATACATTTTATTTTAAATCTGTAGTGTTTAGCAGAATGCCTAGATACATTACTCAGGTTAGGTTTGGCTATTCTGTAGTAAAGAATAAACCCTGAAATCTTATTGGCTTAACATACAAATATTTATTTCTCACTCATATGATAGCAGCTGATCTCCAGGGCTACTACATTCCAAATAGTGATTGAAGGATCCAAGCTGCCTTTATCTTATAGCTATGCTTTATGAAGGACATGACCTCTAGATTGCTGTAGCAGGAGAAAGATGGAGGATCACATATCAGCTCTTAAATTCTTGGCCCAAAATTACTACCTTTCACTTCCACTCCTAGCTCATTGGCCAGAACTAGTCATATAACTCTGCATATCTTTAAGCAACTGGGAAATGTCAGAGAGCACATGATGAGCGGTAAATGCCTCTGCCTTCCCAGCTACTAGCATGTACTCAGTAAACCTCATTGGATAAACTAATGAGTAAATCTGACAGAGGGTTTAAAGTACTATCACAGAATTACTCAAATCTTGAATCAACTTTCAACCTCTAGAGCCTTGGATAAGAATGCACAACATCAAGAAAAGGAATAATGCAAATGGATCTACCATCTATTGATGATTTACTCTCTACAAGGCATTGTTCTAGAAACTTTATATGGGCTACAGTGTTTAGTCCTCATGAGGGTCCTATAGGATAGGTGTTAATATTCTTCTTCCACAAATAAGTTTTTCATGGAACCATGGTGAGCAAGTGGCAGAGCTGAGATTTGAGTCCATGTTTGCCAAGTTACAAAGCTGATGCGAGTATCTTCTTGACTCCAAGGACTCCCTCAGGTATTAATGCCTTACAGAGGAGCATCATTAGCAGCTGAAAGCAATGGCCTTTAGAAATGCAATCTGGAGTAGTTGCCATAGTGAGAGATGCTAGGAGGAAGCGAGACTAAGCTCCATTCCATAGCTGGCTTTCTCCATCCCCACTGCTCTGCTCTTCCTCATCTCTCTCCTGCTACCTCCCAGTGATTGCCACTATTAGATACAGCGACACCTACAAGACCTAAAGCCAGTAGTCAAAACAATAGAGCTGAGAGCTTATGCTGAACATTTGTGTAGTTTCTGATGTCTGTTTTGCACATTCCACTCTTTTTGAGCAAATGAAGAGGCATGGGCAGTGATCTCCACACAGGACACCTTTCCCAAAGGCCTAGATTTTGCAGGAATTAACCAAGCTCACTTGATGCAGCAATTCCAACCCTACAGAACAGAGACCTGAATGTCTGCTAACATATCTCTAATACTCCATACAGGCTCAAGTGTATCCAAAGCAAGTCAGAAATATTCCTGGTCAGGCTTTGCCATTCTCATCATTGAGCATAGATAATTTGCTTGGATTCTCTGGGTTTTAATTTTTTCATCTATAAAATGGGCTCTTGAACATCTACTCTCTGATCACCCTTTATCTCACCAGGTTATTGTGAGCATCAAATGGAATAATAGATGGAAGAGTGCTTTGTAGACTGCTAAAACTGATTTAAATGTGCAAGGTTACTGTTTATGACCAGTGCAGGGGAGGAAGAGCTATTCCTCTACCCTCTAGGTTCTTCTGGGTGCTTTAAGAATTAAATTGACATAAGACAGAATAACAGGAGAAAAATCAAACAAATTTAGTAACATGTATACATGAGAGAAACCCAGGGAAACTGGGAAACTTGCCAAAATGGCTGAAGCCACCACCTTAAATACCATCTTCAGCTAGAGACGAAGGAGGATGTTGGGGTTTGTGGTTTGGGACTTCAATGGGGAGGAAAGCAATTCACATGGAGATGGAAAAGCAAATGTTTGCTAAATAAATGTTTGCCACGTCTTGCAGAGACAATGAGACATGGAGAGGACTTTGATCAAATGGGACTTGCTAGGTTCCTCTCTGTCTACCACCCCTAGTTCATGTTATACTAGAGTTATTTATGGTGATAGCTTTTGTAACAGACCTTTTATCTTAAATTCTTTTAGGCAGTTGGAGGGGATGTCAAAGTTTCTTCCTGAGTCTTTTGTTCCTAAAAATAATCAAGCCAAAGAGACACATTTTGGGGTAACAAATTCTGCTGCCCTACACCAGCTAAATAACGAAATTTTCTTCCTTTATGATTGAGTTATGATTTCTTTGAGGGAAGAGAGCAAATCTACGTATGCCCATGGCATTTTAAATGCCAGCTCTCTCATTCTATAAACCACACTTGGCTGTACACATTTGCTTCTTTTTATGATGCTTAAGAGCCAGGCCATGGAGTCAGAACATCATATTACTAGATGTGTGATGTTGGGCAAAGTGTTTTAATCTCTCTGAACTTCAAGTTTCTCATCTGTGAAATAGGGCTAATAATATTTGTGTTTGGGGATTATTATAAGGGTTGAAACATTAATGAACATAAAACAATTTACACAGTGCAATGGTTGCAATTTTATTGTCATTATTATTATGGAGGAACCATCATGCTGTCTCCAAGGGTCTTTGTGTAATCAAATTATTCCACTGCTCAATAGAATAAGAAAATCCCCAACCTTTCAAAACACCATATGAGCACTTGGATCAATGTCTCCCAGAATGTCCTACATAGTCTCCAACACCCCATAGAAAGCACACAATTTACAACATGGCCGTGCTCCAAAACTTTACTTGGAAGTCATTTGTTTGGAACTCAGCACATATTTTCCCATAGAAAGAATGTTATTAAAACAGCGATTGGATTCCCAGGTGACTGGAAAACACCCACTTGATTCTTAAAGTAGCAGAAAATTGGCATATTTGCAATGCAAATAAGTATAAAGCAATTTTGTTGTATTGCTAGTTATAGGCCCAAACTGAAAACTAAGAAAATTGTGTAATAAATTGTTCTTTTATTTTTCATAGATGCTGATGATGAGGAAAAGCAGGCTTAATTAGAGGAAGAGAGAGTTTAGTGGCAACTTAAGGAAGGAATCTTAAGGTACCTCTGAGGGTGTTTTCAAAGGCTTTGAAGGTTCTTTAGTGGGTCTAATGTGACTTTAAAATGTTTTTACTTTTATGCTCTTGATCCAAGGGACTCCATAGTACTAATCTCATCTACCGTGATGGAGTTATTTTTGGTTTGCAAATGGAAAAGGAAAGGAGATGGGAGAAATTAGGGAAAGGGGAAAAGAGATGAGAAAGATTTCCCAGAAAAAAAATTAGCCAATAGTTTAGAGAAATTTAGGAAGGAAGAAGAAGCATCCATATGTAGTAAGATGGATAATCTGGTCTGTGAGCAGGGAAAACAGGTGGGTGAGAACCCATACAACCCATATCTCTTGTAAAAGAGAAATGGTGCTGTGACCAGTCAAATAGTTCCCCCACGGAAGCCATAAGATGGTCCCACAGGGCCAGAACAGCTTGTAAAAAGAGAGGCCTCAAAGTTGGTGAGGAAGAGGGAAGGAAAGCTGGGAGCACCCAGCTATTTGGTGTTAGGAAATAAGCTCAAATAATGTGCTGGTTCCCTGTTCTGTACTTTATTGCCACAAAGTAAGTGCTGAACTAGAACGTTAATGTGATCTCATCTAAACAGAGATCTTTGCATTTATAAGCAAGGGAAGTACAGAGTGTGCAGTTCTGAAGGACCTCAGCCCAGTCTTTAATTTCTGGTGGCTTCAAATCTGGTAGAGATTAAAGATATAAAAACTCTAGTTTTTCAAATAAGGAACGGAGGCCCATAGAGAGGAAGTAACTTGCCTATGCTCGTGTAACTAGTATGTGTCAGCAACCTCCCTGAAGCAGTCTGCCACTAACACTAGTCCACTGACTAGATAACCAAGAGTTTACCCTGTATTCTAGCTTCAGCCCTTTTTGCTGATATTGGCTAACCAAGCAGGGTCAGAAGGAGTAGAGGAGGAGTTGGAATGATGAAATCTATGTGGATAAGTTAAGCCTCTAAAACCTTAGGTTACGCTGAGAAGCTAATTCTCAAATAAGGAGAAGTGAATTACAGGTAATGTTGCCAGGCAATCCAGAAGTAATTGCAAAAGTCACATACTATGTCAGAAAGAGCACTGAATATGGAGACGGGAGACCTAAGTTTGCTTTTAAATTCTGCTATGGTGTCACCTTATACACATCTCTCCATCTCTCTAAAGTCCCTCTCAGCTCCATCAAGCACAACTGTTCAAATTGTCTTATAATTCTCACCAGGTAGGGTTTGTGGTCACTATGGCTTGGGGAGGTGGGACAGTGGGTAGCTAATGAACTAAGGAGTTCACAATAGCTCCAGGGTTAGCATATCCCTAATATAAACATACCTCCCCTCAGAACCTCAAAAACTCGTTTAACCCATGATAACCAAAGCTCCTAGAGTGAAAAAAAGACATGAGTCATTCCCCATCATTACTGCAGAAGAGGTTCTGAAGAAGCCAAACGTCCTACTTCTCATGGTAGAACATGCCTACAGGTCAAGAGGAGGAGTTTAATTACTGGGAAGGAAAACAGGCTAATGAGAGTGGTTGAGGGGTGGTGGGCTGAAGAGCAGAGATTACTTTTATACAAAAGAGAATAAAACAAAAGAATGGCCATCATGATCTGGAAGTGGTCCTGAGTCTTTGATTTACAATCTGTGAGGGCTCAGGGAAGAGGCCAGAACTGATCCTGGGCAGATAGAGATCCAAGTCAATTCTTGCAGCATCTGACTAGACTGGTGCCCGTCAGACCCACACTGGCCCCTTTGTTCCTCACTCCTGTACAAATGTAATCCTTGGTTCCTCAGGCCACTCCAGTGTTAGGAACACTCTGCTCTCATTTTTACTCTGATATCTGATCTGATGTTCCTTGGAATCCAAGTCCTTTACCCTGACATTTCCTCCCCCTTTTTGGGACTCCCTGGGGGCTCACCTGCCTCAGCCACAGGTGGTGTTGATTCACGTCTTCTCTGGTCCTGACATTGCCTGTGGGCCCAGCAGCTCTGGGGCCCCTCTTCCCCCTGCCACCATGCATTCCATGACCAGGGCCTCCTCTTGCTGTAACTTTTCCTCTCCCAATGCTACATTGCTATGGCAATGGCTCTAGGCTTTGCAGCCACTCTCCTTGGGGCTGTCACCCTATATACAGTGATTAAAGCACTTTCAGCCAACCTTGAACAGTATAATCTCTGAAACAAGGCCCCCAAAGTGTGGCCTTGGTGTTATCTCTATCACCCCTTGGGAAACTTGGCATAAGTTCCCGGGGAACCAGCCCAGAGGGTCTTGAAGGACACCACCCTGAAGCACCCTCCAAGTACCTGGAGGTGGGTCATCAGAGGCAGGCTTTGCTTCCCCCCTTGTAACTCAATGACCTTCCCTGTGATTTCCACCCTGAGATTTCTTTCCACCCTGAGAATGCCTAGGAGTTTTTCACACAAATAAAAACTCTGATATCCCAGAGTTCCTAAAGTGACACCAACATGAATCATATGAGTTGTAGGGGAAAAAGAAATTTTCTCTACCTTCTAGGTTCTTCTGGATGCTTTAAGAATTAAATTGACATGAGACAGAATAACAGGAGAAAACCAAACAAATCTGATAACATATACACATGGGAGACATCCAGGGAAACTGAGTAACTCACCAAAATGGCTGAAGCCACCACCTTAAATACCACCTTCAGCTAAAGACAAAGGAGGACATTGGGGGTAGTGGTTTGGGATTCAAAGGGGAGGAAGGCAATTCACATGGA
Source organism: Diceros bicornis minor (assembly GCF_020826845.1). Classification (NCBI taxonomy): domain Eukaryota; kingdom Metazoa; phylum Chordata; class Mammalia; order Perissodactyla; family Rhinocerotidae; genus Diceros; species Diceros bicornis. The sequence goes on from NC_080743.1 coordinate 51,352,911, forward strand.
GACGGAAAAGCAAACATTTGGTAAATAAATGTTCGTCATGCCTTGTAAAGACAATGAGAGGTGGAGAGGACTTTGATCAAATGGGCCTTGCTAGATTCCTCCCTGTCTATCATCCCTAGTTCATATTATATTATAGTTATCTATGGTGATAGCTCTCTCCTGGAACAGGCTTTCTATCTTAAATTCTTTTAGGCAGTTAGGGGGAGGGTCAAACTTTCTTCCTGAGAGGAAGGAACTTCCTGAGAAGTTTCTTTTGTTCTTAAAAATAATCAAGCCAAAGAGACACATTTTGGTGTAGCAAATTCTGCTCCCCTACAGAGTCATGTGAAACCATCAAAGGAAGACAACTTGTTATCTAGCCTAACTGCGTTACATCAAATGGCAATAATGAAGAAAGCAAATTCTGCCTTGAAATGCCTACCAGCCCCAATCAGTGTCCTTTCCCCTCCCCTTGTGAGGGAAAACTATTTGAACTTCAGATCATTAGCAACAGGTACCACTGAATGTCCTTGCTCTGAGACTTTAGTCTCCTTATCGCTGGTATGCTAGTTGTACCTCACCATTTTTTTACCATCAGACAAAAGGCCTGAACCAATTGAACAAGCTCAAGTTTTGGTCAGGGTACAAGAGACTTTTATCCTTTCCTCTCCTTTCTCTTCCTCTTGGGCAGTTGGGATAGAGGAGAAAAGAAGAAAAAATACTGGAGTGGAGATCAAATAAAATGGAAATACAAGAAAACCATTAGATGACTTGGACCCTCTCTTTAATTTCTGGTGGCTTTAAGTCTGATGTGGATCAAAGTGAAATACATAAAACATATAGTGCTAAGTCTCCACCCAAACTTAGGGAAAGATTTGAACAATGGTTATCCTTCTCTTCAATTATAAGCCTTATATTGGATCTCTAATAAAAGTAGTGGGCTCAGGACTCTACTAAGCTTTATATATGCTATGAAAAAAAATGCATCATAACTTTATTTTCATCCTACAAAATTCTTTTAAATTCAATATAACAAGTAATTTATGTGAACCAACTCTTTTGCTCTGCACCATGAAATTGAAAATGGAGAATGTCTATCTTTAGAGGCTACCAGAAGACATGATTCTGAGCCTTCCTCTGTAAAAATTTACTGCTTGATTTTTCACAAGTTATTTCATTTCCTAGGCCTCATTCTCTTCAAATGAAGAGATTAATACCTTCTCTGTCTACTTCACAGGGAAGTAGAAAGGAAACAGTAGATAAAAAAGGAAATAGGAGATAGAAATGAGATAAAATAGTGTTTAGTACATATAAAGATGCTTTCAGATGACATAATTCACACTGTTCCAGGCAAGTAATTCTGAGTGAGTCTGAGCCATTTCTCTTGGATTAGACACAAGCACTGTTGAGTTGAGTTTCTACGCTAGAAATCTGCAGAAGAGCATTTTTGTGAGTGTGTATTGTATAGGATATGGTGATTCATTGAGATATTGGGAGTTGAAACCTGGTGGAAAATTCTCATCCAACAAGACAGAGAGATGATAGACAGGGGAATGTTAAATTCAAGTAATGAATATTTATAAACAGCACCTCAGTGTCACATACTATCCTAATGCCTGGGGATACAAAGTGTGTTGAGGGCCCCAAGTTCAGTGATTCACTAGGAAGACTCATAGGACATAGCATATAGTTGAGGCTTTTATTTATTACAGCAAAAACATGCAAAGCAAAATTAATCAAGGGAAAATCTCATGGGGCAAAATCTAGAGGAAACCAGGTATAAGCTTCCAAGAGTCCTCTCCCAGTGGAATTATGGCAGGATGCATTTAATTCCTCTAGCAATGGGTTGTGACAACATGTGTGAAATGTCGTCTACCAGGGAAGCTCATTAGAGACTCAGTGCCCAGGTTTTTTGTTGGGGCTGGTCATATAGACACCCTCTGCCTAACCCGTACCAAAGTTCTAGGCTCTCAGAGGGAAAGCAGATGTTCAGCATAAACCACGTTGTTTGTACAAACAGTTTAGACATAGTGAGCCATTCTTATCAGGGAATGGTGGGAACTTTCCTGAAATCCAAGTTCCCAGACTCCAGCCAAAGCCCAACTCTGAAAGCAGGACTTTTGAGGGATAACATTCTCAGTCCCGCCATGTTAACTCTCTTATGCACACAGAGGTATAAATTAGTGATTGAATACAGTTGGATAAATACAATGATTAATTCATTCGACTAAAGTTACTGAGCCTTCAAAGAGTTGAGTAGGAATAAGATAAATTAGACATGGTTGCTGTACTTTGTCAAACTCAACTCAGCACCTCAATAGCTCCCCGCCCACCCACTGACAAGGTGCATTGCCTATAAAAAGCTCCATGGCTGTGCTCCAAATTCCTCCCCCTAGCCTCCATCCAGATCCCACTGCACATCCCAGGGGCTGTTTTCTGTCTGTCATAAAGCTTCTTTCTGCTTAGCCCCTTAGGTAGGTGTTTGGGGTTACTTCTCTGTTTGACTTGACTAGATTCTAGTGTGGCCTTAGATGCCCTCAGGCCAGTTCTGCCCCACCCTACTCCCATCAAGATTCCCAGCACCCCACTTTCCATTTGGCCTCCTTGGCCCCTTCATCGATTAGGAGAGCTGCCCCATTCATGTTTGAAGCCCCACTTCCTGGGGCTTATCTCCATCTCTCAGTCAATGGCTTAAGTCATTCAGTTTCTACTCACAGCCTTTAACAAATATTTACCCCACTGCCAACCGCCAGGGAGATGCCTAGAGTTGTGAACTACAGATTTTTCAGCCTTTCCTTCTGGAATCCTCTCATGCAGGAGCTCTACATGCTGTGACTGACTGCAACCAGCGTCTTCAGCATCTCTGCAGCTAATGTTCCCATTGCCCTTGCCCCAGCTGGAGGGATTAACCCCCAAACCCTGCCCTCTCCTCTTTCAGGGGTGGTTGTATCCGAGGTACCAACCTCCAGGTTTACGGGGTTCAGATTGGGAATGGAAACTAATGGAGGTAATATATGTTGTTTTCTTGGTCTCAAAATTAGCAACATGTCCAAGGACCCAGCAGAGGAGTTGAAAAAAGTCAGCTTCCTTCCCCACAGCAACCACAGCCCAGGCAAATCAAATATCCAGAGGTTCCTGGGAACTCCCGGATATTAGTATCAGTTCAGCCCCAATTTTCCACCCTGATGGATCTCCTCCCAAAAAGGCACAGAGGTATGAAATAACCCTCCAGCATTCAGGAAATGCTCGTAGTGACTCAAATGATGAGGAAAAAGCCACCTAGAAATGAAGCTGGTGAGACAATTAGGAGCCAGGTCCTGGAAAGCTGTGAGTGTCATGATATAGGCCCTTGAAAGACAAGAGGCATGATCAGACTTGCATTTTAGAAAGATTCCAGGCAGCTGGAGGGAAAAAAGATGGAGAGTGATTCTGGAGGCTAAAAGACAAAGATAAGAAATTTTTGTAATATTCTTCGAAGAGTTGGTGGGGCCTCAACTAGACCTGAGGCAGTGGGCATAGAGATAAGGGGACAGATATGAGGCATACTTAGAAAACCAAATAATCAGGACTTGGGGATGGGGGTGGGAGAATGGAGGAGTCCAGCATGACTCCCTGCTTTCTGGCTGGGGTATCAGTATCTTTGGTAGTCTATCCATTGAGATAAAGAATACAGGGGGTTAATGTTGAATCCGAATAGCTTCATGCTGTAGGCCCCCTTCACTCTCTCCTCTACATCTGAGGTATTCTTACTGGGTTCTGTTTGTTTTGGTTTGGTTTTTCCTTTGAAGGTCCAGAAATGCCCTTCGTGTGTTTGACAGACTTTCAAGCCCGTGCACGGGAGCGTCTCTCGAAGTTGACATGGGATTATATTGAAGGAGGAGCTGGTGAAGGCTTCACGCAGGAAGACAACATCACAGCATTTAAAAAGTTTGTTTTTTTGTTCTGTATCCTTTCTATTGTTAAGCTAAGGTGCACTGGTTGAGAGCGCCTCAGAAGGTAGTAGTTCTGGTTTCTGCCTCCAAAGAAGACAGAATATTCAAGTTATAATAATGGTTTTTGTTGTTATTTTGGTTTTCGGGTTTTTTTTTTTGAGGGGTGGACAGGTGGCTGGGGAGAGGTTGCATAGAGAGAGAACTTATCTCAGTGCACAAGTGAATCACTCCCCATCTGCATCCCAGCAAATTTGCCACCTGACAAGATAGGACAAGAGTCCCAGGTTGCTGGTCACGTGGGCAGGGAGGAGAAGCCAGCTGTATAAGCCTAAATCTCCTCAGTTCCTAAACTTCTGGTTTGGAGGACAGAATGTACAACAGGAAAGAGGACTCAGGGTTGGAGGAAATATGGAGACCCAAGGAGTCTTAGGAATGAAAGAAGAGTGATTCAAAGGTTGGACTGGAACAACAAGGGATAGAGCATGGATCAGTCAACAATAGCCCACAGGCCAAGTCAGGCCTCCCGCCTATTTCTGTATCGTCCACTAGCTAAGGATGGTTTTTCATTTTTAAATGGTTGAAAAAATCAAAGGAATGATAATTTGTCACATGTAAAAATTATATGAAGTTCATATTTTGATGTCCATAAACAAAGTTTTGTTGGAACACAGCCATGCTCAGTCATTTACATATTGTCTATGGCTGCTTTTACATTACAACAGCGAGCAGAATAATTGTGACAAAGACTACGTGGTCCATAAAGCCTGAAATATTTACTGTCTGGTCCTTTACAGAAAAAGTTTACTGACCGCTATAATAGAGAGGTCCGAAGAAAACTGAAAAATGGGATACAAAGTGAACACTATATTCTAAATTTTCATACTTAATTAGCACTATAATAAGCACTTTAATTGCTTTATCTCATTTTGTCTTCACAAGACTATTAGGAAATTTGGATCATTGCTCCAATTTCACAGATGAAGTAACTGAGGCTATCTAACTCAAGTTTGCACACTCAGTATTTCCAGAAAAATCTTTCTAAGTTTGTGTACATAAATAATAATATTTTATGAAAAACAAGCATTTTTGGACCCTGAGGCTAAGTATCTATTAGTCTTAAAAGTGTGTTTTATATATTTATTATTTGTGAATTTTCCTACCTTCTTCTTAAGCAGTATTTAAGTCAAATCTTCAAACGAATTAGCCACTAGCAAAAAAACCAACAATAATGCCATGTCATTCTCTGGGATTTGTCCTCTTTCAGTGACCTTTTCTTACTTTGTGGAGACTTGATTCTAACCTGAGAGGGAAATAGCCTGGAATTCCTTCCTGCTTATTCTTTTCCTTTCTAGTCCTTGTTAAAATGAATCATTCAAACCATCCAAGTGCTGAGAGTCTGGTCAGGGAGGCACAGCTCAAAGACACAGACCCCTGTTGGAGCAAGGCAGGGAATGGTGTGGACCATACGTACAGGGAGTTCAGAGAAGGCAGGTTAATAAGGAATAGGGTGTTGGGAGAGGCTTTCTGTAGCGGGACCTCCAGTTGGTCTATACTGCCTAATCAGCTACCAGCCAACTGACCCAGCCAGAGGTTTCTTGGAACCTAGTCTGGTCTAGACCTGTACCAGGAATCTAGAGGCCCCAGCACCAGGCAGCACCCCAATGCTGGAGAGTAATCCCACCAATAGAAAATCTCTTTGTTGTCCAGCACAGAATTCGCCTCCGTCCCCGGTATCTGAAAGATGTGTCAGAAGTGGACACCAGAACCACAATCCAAGGGGAGGAGATCAGTGCCCCCATTTGCATCTCACCCACAGGTTTCCACTGCATCGCCTGGCCTGATGGAGAAATGAGCACGGCCAGAGGTATGAACAAACCCCATCTTGAGGGTCCCTTCCCAGGGACCCTGAAGTAAGCAGGAGGTATTTAGAGCAGGGGCAGGCAGCTCCAAGATTTCTCTATAGAAAGGGTTTAGGGAAAGCAATCTGGTTAGAATTAAGGAGGGTGGAAAAAGGAATGCTTAAAGCTATGTTTGCTAACATTTCACCTAAGATTGAGAAAATACCCATTTTCCATAATAAAGAATGGTTAGAGTGGGAAAGGGGCTACAGATTAATAGGAGGTTTGAAAATCCCACCAAGCCATCCCACAGAAGAGGGACACTGGCTCCTCTGACACACTATCTGTGGGGAAAGGGATGCTCAATGTGGCATCAAGGGTAGGGCTCTCTTTGACCACTCCTGGGCCAGGGCTGGAGCCAAATGGTGAATCTCTGAAGTTCGGATGAGGAGAGGGTCATGACATTAGGTCCTTAACACAAGGCCCTGGCAGGTGCTCTTGTCCAAATATTCCATTTCCTTTCACCTCAATTGACTTTGTTATCTTATTTGACAAAAAGTTTCTTGTTGGGGTATGTCTCCTTCCTAGTAGCCCCTCATTCTCTTCCCTCATTCCCCACCCACCACTAAAAAATAATGAGAAGAGAAGGAAAGAGAAGGGAAAGGAAGGGAAGGGAAGGGAAGGGAAGGGAAGGGAAGGGAAGGGAAGGGAAGGGAAGGGAAGGGAAGGGAAGGGAAGGGAAGGGAAGGAAAGGGAAGGGAGGGGAGGGGAGGGAAGAGAGGGGAGGGGAGGGGAGGGGAGGGAAGAGAGAGGAAGGAAGGGGCTAAAAATATTCCTGTGGCTCCTCTGTAATCTTCACCCTGGGCCAAATCTATTTTTTTGCAAGTTTCCCAGGGGTTCCCTGGGCTCTTTTCCTTTGACTCCATGATACAAGAAGCAATGAATCCAAGAATTCTAGAGCTGAAAGTGACATCTGTCGGGTTAGGAACAAAATCTGGCTAGGTTGAAATATGAATATGAATATATGAATATGACTACTTTATTAAATCTTCATGGTTGAATGTGTTGTATTGTTTTGAGAGTGGGGAAGACACCCCAAAAGAATTGGGTATCTCCTGTTGACATTAGGAATTGAAAATATTAATTCTTGATTAGGCCAAATTCTCTGCCCATGGGTTGTAGAATGGTAGTGACATTAACCTGTTGAAGAATGCTACAGAAAATGATTAAAGTAAGAAATGAGAAACATGCCATGCAGCAGCAGTTGTCTACGTCATGGTCACCATCATCGTCATCAACCTTATTATCACTAGCATTTATACAATACATAAGTTTGTAATTTAAAAAATGCTTCCATATCTAGTATCTTATTTAATCTCCCAACAACCCTATAAAAGAGATATTATTATTTCCTCCATTTTACAGATAAAGAAAATGAGACTCAGTCTGGCCCGGTGGCGCAGCAGTCAAGTGTGCGCACTCCGCTGTGGCAGCCTGGGGTTTGGATCCTAGGTGTGCACTGATGCACTGCTTGTCAGGCCATGCTGTGGCAGTGTCCCATATAAAGTGGAAGAAGATGGGCACAGATGTTAGCCCAGGCCCACTCTTCCTCAGCAAAAAGAGGAGGATTGGCGACAGATGTTAGCTCAAGGCTGATCTTCCTCACAAAAAAAAAAAAAAAAACAGAAAAGAAAATGAGACTCAACACCATACAGCTAAAAAGTGGTAGAACTAGTGTTCTTCTAACTTCAGATATCATAATTTTTCCACTACAAGCTCAGTCTTCTCCATTGGAGTTACATTTTCTCATCCTTTGCCGTCTTTAATTCCCTTCTGCTTCATTAATGAGTTCACCAGAAGCCCATTTCCTATCTAAATGCTGCAGCATCCCCAAAATGGTTCAGGGGACTAAACAAATCTCTAGTTGGAAATATTTTAGTATGAACTACAGTGTTTGTAAGACAGGTTGTACAAAGGGTGACCCAGACAGCTTTAGGCCTCCCAGTGTGATCAAACGCCTCCTATCCCAGCCCCACAGGGAAGTGGAATGAAGTTAAGCTCTATCTTCACTCACATGGCAAGCTGGCCAGAGACAGCACAGACTCCTAGGGCTTCTCATCCCAGTCCAGAATGCCTCTATCCTCCAACCTGAGTTGTGTCATTTGCTTTGCAGCTGCCCAAGCAGCTGGTATCTGCTACGTCACCAGCACGTATGCCAGCTGTACCCTTGAAGACATTGTTTCTACTGCCCCCGGAGGCCTCCGGTGGTTCCAACTCTATGTGCAGCGGGACCGACAGCTAAACAGACAGCTGATCCAGAGGGTAGAATCCCTGGGTTTCAAAGCTCTGGTAATCACTGTGGATGTACCCATAAGTGGCAACAGGTGGCATGACGTTCGAAACCAATTGGACTTGAAGACAAACTTACTGCTGAAAGATCTTCGATCACCTAAAGAGGTAGGAGAGATACTAGAACGAGTGGGCAGGCATTAGAGGAGGCAAATTACCATCCCTCTTTCCTCCCTTCTTTCTTTCCACAAGAAATCATTGAGGGTCTGTTCTGTGCCAGACACTGGGAATGCAGCAGTTCAAAAAGCAGATCTGGTTCCTGCTGCCCAGAACTTCCCAACAAGCAGAATATAAGACAAAATATTCTTCCCCCTGGAGTTGCCCAACCTTTTACCAGAAGTGTTCTGGCCCGGACTGGATGCTGAGAAATAGGAAAGCTAGGGAAAGGATTTTTTCATGAAATAGGAAAGTAAACTAAACAAGTTCTTCCAACATTTTCTGCTTTATGGCACACTTAGAAAATAATAATTTTGGATGGCACACTAAGATAAACTGTGAAGATAAACGTCTGAAGAGGATGCTCACACCCAGGGTGACTGACCCATGGAGTGTAGCCAGCCCAGGCCCCACCCTGCTGCCTTGAGAACTGAGGGCTCAATATCTCTGCACACCTAGAATTCATCCATGAAGCACCAGGGTACTACAGCACGCTTGTTTGGAATCGCTGAACTAGGTGACTGCAAAGGCCACTTCCCCCATTAAAATCCTACAGTCAGATGGGATGGAGTGCCCCAGAAAGAAAAAGCCATGGTGAAGTTGGAATCCCTTGGCTACAGTGGAGATGGTGATACCAGACTTTTCAGCCAATGGGCAGCTGAGATACCTAGCCAAGTGACTCAACAGTTCTACTCATTAACACAAATTGGCCTTGAGATTTTCTATAATCCTTATCTCAGATTCCAGAGACACATTGCAATTTATGGATATTTGACTCACATGGTGAGCCAAGAATAAATATTGAGTAATATCTGATTTAGGATTATTGAAGTATTGCTTAGTTCTTGTTACCCTGTGCATTTCTCAACCACAACACATTACATTGGCCTATGAATGCTTTTGCTTACCTTATCTCACTTACTAAACTGTGAGTTCTTTCAAAGTAGGGATTGTGTCTTATTTGTCTTTTTGTCCCCAGATCCTGACATAATTATTGAGCAGGGACACAATTAATGCTTAATGAATAAGCAATTGAAGTAGAAATTCTTTTTACACAAATTTTGTTAGAAAAATGAGCTAGAAGTGTTGGATTTTGTTGTTCCTCTTTTCAAGTTTATAAATGGTGACTCTCCAAACGTGTCTCGGCCTTGGAATAGATCAAGCGGTCTTGAAGGAGTTCAGGACTAAGGTTCTCTTTTATTCCCCACAGAGAAATTCAATGCCTTCTCTCCAGATGTCCCGCATTGACCCATCCATCTGCTGGGATGATCTCTCCTGGTTGCAGAGCATAACTCAATTGCCCATCATCCTGAAAGGGATCTTGACAAAAGAGGATGCAGAGTTGGCTGTGAAGCACAATGTCCAAGGCATCATTGTTTCCAATCATGGTGGGAGGCAGCTTGATGAGGTTCCCGCTTCTGTAAGTAGGATGACTTCAGAGGGGGTGTGTTTGTGAGTGGTGTGTGTGTGTGTATTTGTCCACAGCAAGGTACTCTGTGCAATTTGGTGCACACTCCCCTCTCCCTTACCACATATGTTGGTACACACCTGTGAATTTTAAGAACTTTTAATCATTAATGATAGCCTAGCGTGTGCCAGGCTATTTTTACAAACTTTACATACATCATCTCTAAATCTCACAATGGTCCTGCAAGATGAGTATTACTATTCCTATTTTACAGATAAGGATACTGGAGTTTAAAGATATTAAACTCTTGTTCACACTTTGACAAGTTAGTAAGTGGTTAAGGTGGAATTTGATAGGAGAGATGTTCTAAAGGTGCTGAGGTGGTCTCCTGCCTTCTGGAAGAAAGTGTACCCCTTGAAGTTTGCCTGTTGCATAGATTGTAACTTCACATTTTCTCATGTGATACATCCCAGGAAGGAACCGTGCCTCACTCGAGCTAACAAATAACCGTCTTTCACAATAAAACTTAAAAATACCTTAGGAATCCTTTGCTAAAAATCTGAGACAGTCTGTAATGTTTCCCCTAACTTATGAATTTATGTCCATTATGAATGGAGTTTGGGGAAAGAAAATGAAGAGGAGGGAGGCAGAGAAAGAATCTTTAAATGGGAATTAATTGTTGATTTATTTTCATGGGGATATATAGCTTATATTTTTTCAAGAGATTCTTCTATTGCTGCTTGACTCATTGTAAGGAACGGAAGTGGGTTTTTCTTCTCTTAAGTTTTTTTGGCCTTTTTATTATATAAGTAAAACACGTTCACTACAGATAAATTAAAAAATATACATAGGAAAGGAATAAGATAAAAATCACCCCTAATTTCATCACTATCATTAACGACAATATTTTGGTAATTCTTTTTATCAACTCCTTAATGCAAATATAACATTTTAGGTTTAAAAAACTATACATAATATTTTGTAATTTTCTTCTTTTCACTCATTAATATATTAATAGCATCATTTCATCTCAATGTATATGCTTCTCTTATTTTTTATGGTGTGTAGTATGAATGGCCAATTTTTATAACCAACTTTCTATTGTTGAACATCTGGATTGCTTCCAAGTTTTTGCTACTTTAACCAATGCATCAGTGACCATCCTTAAATCTTCAGCACATTTTCAAGGACTTCTTTAAGACAAATTCCAGCAAATAGAAAAGGTACATCAGTTGGTTTGTACATTCCAAGGCTTGTGAGGCTTGGAGGTTTAAGGTGCCAATTACTCGCCTCCTCTTCCCCACCAGGCTCTAACTGAGAGAGAACAGGCACAGAATGACAAGCCCACATGGAAAGCAATGGGCACACTTTACTGCGGCTCTCAGTAAGAGCTGAATTGAAGGAAACGATCAGGCCTACTGCTTCCCACACCAACTCTTGACCTATGACCCCAGGAGAAAGCAGGTCTGTAGAACACACGCCAAGCTCTCTCACCCAACTCCTGCCAGGATGCCGATAATGCCACCTCTCGTACACCCAGTAACTGGCAGAACAGATAGTACAAAAGAACGTAGCAGGCCCTGGGCAGTCCCAATTGTGCTTACTAGATGGGAGCAGAAAGCAAAGAAGAACCCATCACGAATAAGCAGCAAAAAGGGTAGAATATTGAAATAACTCTAATAAAACATTATACTATAGGCTCTGTCTCATGAATCAGTTTAGCTAGTCTTGCTCCCTTGGGGAGGACTGAGTCATAAGTGGAGAAAGAGGCCGACTGATTCTCCCACTGCAGTTCCTCAACAGAGAATGAGTGTTGGCGAAGGCAGGAGCCAGAAAGAAGAATTTCTCCTACCCTGTCATGCTGATCAACATGTTGTTCTCCCAAATCATTTAGCGTAACAACCAAACCCAAGGTCATCCAGGAACAGTGCCAAAATTAGTGTGAAGCTAGTGAGGTACATGCCTCTGGCTCAAAATTTAAGGTGCCAGAAAAACTTGATAAGATAAATAATAGTTTAATGCATTATTTTAAAAATGAAAATTAATGCAAAAAATCCAAGCTGAACAAAATATCAACATTTTAAATATCAATAAGACAAGATAAATTATAATAGAGACAAAATCTGTCCCTGCACTTGTATAACCCTGCCTCACTCATCTCACCGTAATCCTGGCTCTGGATTCAATAAAACTTTATTTATAAAAACTAGCACCCAGCTCACAGATCAAAGGTTGCCATTTGATTTTTTAAACATTGCATTCAAATATTATTTATCTGAATTTTTTGGCACCCCGTAAATTTTGTACCTAAGTGCCTTCTCACTCCTCTAACCCTAGTCCCCTCCCCATGAAGGCTATGACTCTGAGTGAAGTCCCTATCTCTATAAGGTTCCATATCTGACATTCCTTGTGTTTCCTCCTGGGACTAGGGAAAAGGAATAAGCTAGCTATTGTCCCCAGAAAGCTCTGATGAATGTCCTGTTGTGACCTATCACTGGACCTTAGGCTGAAAATCTGTATCTCAAATTCCATCAGCTCCATTATCCAATAAGGCTCACTAGAAGAATTTGCACAAACACATTTCTTTCTTTTTCACAACATCATAGAAATATTCCAAATAATTCCATGCTGGGGCTATAAAAATATCCCTTATTTGAACATGCATTCCCTCCACTTATTACATGTAAGCCCAAAACATATTTAATTATCCTCTCCATGTAAATTAAAGTGCAAAGTTCTTTCCTCCCAGATTTCATGTTCCGCTGAGTCTCAACCAAGGGATCTCATTCAGGTAGAATTCTGACTGATTCCTTCAGCAGCAGAAGTCCCCCTAGGGCCCAGTTTCTATTCCTCCTCTGGTTGTCTGTGCCCTCAAAGGGGCGCAGAACAGGAGCCCTGAGGCAATTCTAGAACTCTTTCCCCAAGTCTTTTCCCAGACTCTGCTGTCACCCTTCCTTACAGACTTGGACGTGACCAGAAGCATGAAGCCTGGTGCACCTTGGGTCAACAGCGCCTGTTGGCCACAGATCCTAGAATTGAAGAGGCAAGGTGAGAGATAGGGTCCAGTGGAAAAACCAGGCCAACGTGATAACCTGCTTTTCTTTTGTCTTTCAAAGGCTTCAAATCTACTTTTACAGTGTCGCCACTGCATTCCTATCCCATGTCTCAGATAACCCATAAGGGAGTCAGGAACAAGTTGCTCAAACGTGTGTAAGGAACAATGTGCAGCCCAGTTACACAAGAGAGGCTGCAGTACAGACACTCGGGCCACGGCTGATCACTCTTGTTTTGCCAAAAAGACTTAGCAATGGAGAACACTTCTAGCTGTGCCACCCTAGAAACAGAGAAGGTGGAAGAAAAGCAAAATCAAAATGTTCTTTAAAAAGAAGAACATTAAAATGAACACCGTAAATGGAAAATGTCCGCTTTAGGGTATGAAGAGGAACCAAGAATATCTTCCAAGCCATAGACATCCAAACAAGTGAGTCAGAGAGAAGCTGCCCTCTGTCAGAGCAGAAAATGGCAGGAGGGAGAGCCCACAGAAAGTTCCTGGGCCTCAGGAACATAGCTACACTGCTTTGATAGACGCCAGCAGCCTCAAGAGCAGGAGGAGAAGAAGCTGTTAGACATCACCCTGCTTGGACTTCCTGGTCCCAGCCCACATTGAGGGGGCACCTCTGTCCCATGATGCCCTGAGAGTCAAAACGGAAATCCCTTGAGCAACGCATGTCTCTCCTTTTCAGATTGATGCCTTGACAGAAGTGGTGGCTGCTGTGAAAGGAAAAATTGAAGTGTACATGGATGGTGGGATCCGAACTGGCAATGACGTGCTGAAGGCTCTGGCCCTCGGGGCTAAGTGCATTTTTCTGGGGAGACCAATCCTGTGGGGTCTCGCCTGCAAGGTGAGAGTGTTAAGATGAAAACCAACTGGAAGATACTGCGCTTCTCATTCTTTTCCATGCTTTTCTGTAGTTTAGCCCCCAAGCCTAGCCATTTTTCAAGGTGCCCCAGATTCCTAAAGAACACTTACACCTGGCCCGCAACTGCATGCTTCCTCTGCAGTATGTTGCAAATATTCAAGAGCTCTCACCCTTATCTTTTCCCTCTTTGCTTTCCTTTATTCTCAACATAGTTCTAATCTCACAGATACCCCCCATCACCCCACCACAGCTCTGAGCACGCCTAGAAGTTATACTCAGCATATGGTCAAAATGTTCCTTCATGCCTCTTTTTGTCTCTCTCCCTCTTTCTCTCTTTGTCTTGGGAACAGGGTGAACGCGGCGTTGAGGAAGTTTTGAACATTTTAAAAAATGAGTTCCACACTTCCATGACCCTTACAGGTGAGTTTTTACAATTCTTTTCCTGATTTGGAGCTGAAAGTGGGAGATCTGAAGAACAGGAGCGGCTGCCCCTCCTTCTACTTTACCTTCCCCGGCCCATTTGCTGTCCAGAAGAGAGAGCAGGGAAGAAATATCCCAGACAAAAATTAAGCACAAACTTGAAATGCGGTAATATGTGCTACAAAAGCAAATGCCACTTCAGATTATGGGAGAGAGTGTTCCATTACTCTGGCCTGTTCGGATCACATCAGGCTTGTTGGATGTGATTCTGAGTGTCATCTTTTAAGTAATATTCATGGACTGTGAAAAGTCGAGATATTATGTCAAAGAGGAGCATAGAGGGGCTGGGGAGATAGATACAAACAGGAGGAGAGAAGAGGGAGAAGGAAAGCTTTGTCCTGTGTAACCACAGAAGGCAAGACAAACGTGAATGTCTCGAAGTTATGTGCAGGTGGATTTCAGTCAAAAATGAAATTATTGTAAAGTAGTGCTCATAAAGACTCATACGTTTTAGCCAAGCCTGGAATCCCAACGATCCTGTAAAACAGTGGTTCTCAACTAACGAATGTAAATTCCCTCTTGAGGGGCATTTGGTTTGGGTTTTTAGTTTATTTTTTTCTAATTGGCACAGTGACTGCACGGGAGTACTGCAGGTATTTAGTGCACAGGGATGCTGACTGTCTTAAAATGCTTGGAGGGGTCTCATAGAAAAAAAATGTGCTACCCAATGCCAATAGCCAACAGCTCTGTCTTTGACTGTCTTTGTCTGCTGAGGATGGTCATTGATTGCAATGTGAGAGGACAGACAAGATGGACCCCAGTAAGACCTCCATTCACTCCTCAATTCTAAACTTTGGTAATAACAGAGACCTTCTCCAGAAGTAAGGGAATAATGAATCAAGAGCTCTGACATGGACTCAATATCACTTTCATGCCATTAACTTATTTCCACAGATGCTACCAAGCATTTGCCATGTGCCAGGTTCAAGTCTGGTTTTAGTCTGATATTTAGACAAGTATCTTGTATTCCGTGTCCAAGTTTCATAGTGTCCATTGAAGTTGCAGACTCAACCTTTTGGGCTTGAGTAATAGCAGTTAGAAAACTTAGAACAGGGGCCGGCCCCACGGCTTAGCGGTTAAATGCGCGTGCTCCACTACTGGCGGCCGGGTTCGGATCCCGGGCGAGCACCGACGCACCGCTTCTCCGGCCATGCTGAGGCTGCGTCCCACATACAGCAACTAGAAGGAGGTGCAACTATGACATACAACTATCTGCTGGGGCTTGGGGGAAGGAAAGGAGGAGGATTGGCAATGGATGTTAGCTCAGGGCTGATCTTCCTCACAAAATAAATGAATGAATGAATGAATGAATAAATAAATAAATAAATAAATAAATAAAGGAATGGGAAACTATTAAAAAAGAAGAAGAAAAGAAAACTTAGATCAGCTTTAACACCAGCACCAGCCTAATTTCCACCGAGCAGATGAATAGAAAAAAAGGGAAATGGATCAAGTCATTGAGGACCAGGACCATCAGCTTTTGACCAGAGCCATACTACTCAAAGCCTATGAAAATAAGTCAGCAAATGCTCCAATGTCACCAAGCCCCTCCCCCGAGGGAGGGGCACAGTGGGAACAGATGTCATATTGGTGTCTTTTGCCCCTGGGAGGGAGGGCAAGAGAGATGGGAGGACCTATGGGCTTCTGCAGATTCCAGGAAAATGAGATGACTTCTGCTCCCCCAAATATTTCTAATGGCGAAATGATGTCTGAACTTCTTTTAACAGAAACCTGTTGGGGGAATTCACAATAACAAAGCTTTTTTATTCCACCAAAAGTTTACACTACACAACCACTGGGGTGTACATGGTGGCTGGGAAATCTTTTTCTGAAATAGAGAGTGTGGAGCACCCTTTTTAAAAGGGGGCAGGGAAAACAGAAAGAAAAAAGAGGATTATGAGCAGTTTTATGCCCAACTTTTTATACTCCTCTTCTTCTAATTGTTCTACAATGAGAATGTCCTGTTTTAAATGTATAGAAAAATTAGTAATCAAACGTGGGACAGAGAAAAGAGTTCGGGGAGGAAGAGAAAGAACAGGAAAGCCAGGTGGAAGGGCACCCCTCGGCATCCTCTGTGTGAGAATCTCTCCTCCAGGGAAGACTTGCAGGCTAGTCCCTGGGGAGAGGGGATCTCAGGTGGGGGCCTGTGCTTTTGGTGGAACTCACTAAAATTCAGAATCATAGCATGAAACCCCAGAGATTCTGTTACCCCTTAGCCCTTCCCTGCACAATGCATGTAAAACGCCTGACACACGATCAGCACCAGATAGGTGATCAGTTGACACGACTTCTCTCTCCTAATTCCCCTGGAAATGTGTGATATTTTTCCCTTATGACCCTGTGGCATCACAGCCACGGAAGAGAACCCTATTTGCCCTATTGCTGAAAACAAAATAAGATTAAAAGTAATGTTTTTCTAACTACAAAGCCAATTGCTGAAATTGTAGAAAGGCTAAAATCATGATTTGTTTTGAAAAGCAAAAATGTCCATATATAAATCATATCAAGACAAGCCTACACAGACCTCACTGAGGTCTCATCCCTCATAAGGGGAGAAGGCTGAATTAGAAAAGTGTACAATAGTTTGGAATTGCCCACTTCACTTTAAATTAACCAAAGCATTTTAGTGTAAATATCCTCCTAAGTTACAGTAATGAAAAAGCAAGAATAAATTGTACTTATGCATTCTTTCTCAAACTTTTACTGAACCTCTACCGGGTGCAAGGCATTGTCCTTGGTACAGCGCAGGACCCAGAAACCAGTCTGATGAGAGAGAACACTAAGTAGAGCCAGGACACAAATATCGCAGGGCTTCCATGTGAATGGAGGCTTCAAACTGTCTCAAAATGACATCGTAACAGTTTGATGCAACTATCGAGATATTTTTCATAGTTTAAATATTACTTTTACTACAATATATAACTAGAGATTACATTTTGGCATCTCTGTGCTTCTTGAGTAGGTCAGCCTGCTATGAAGCCCCACTATTCTCTTCCCCGAAACTCAAAGCTCTCAAGGTCATTGTCAATTCTGAGGAGAGCCACCTCTGGCTCCAAAGTCCTGCTTCTGCTGAATTAGTTCAATTTGCAGGCTGTTTATGTATCCCATGCCTGCTGTTTCTGTCCACTACAGTCAACTCAGGGGAGAAACTCAACTCTTTCCTCTGTTTGCATCTTTAAGAAAAGACCCTCTCATTAGTTATATTTTTGTGAGTATTACGTTTCACTAAAGTTATGTTTTAGGAGGTGAAGGTGCATGCATCATGGATGTGGGAAGAACTTCACGTGAAACATTACACATCCTGTTACTAAATTCTTTCAGCCTTCTCATCCCCAGGGATTTTTCACTGTCTTCTTGAGCCCACAATTCTCCACCCCAAACCGTCATGCTAGTTTCTGTTTCTCCCTTCTCTCTCTACTTCTTATCTGAAGTTAGTCTCTTCAATCCCTGTGTCTAATCTCAGCTACAGTCTTAATATTGCATTTTAATTAACATCCTCCACTAAAGAAGGGTGTTTCACTTTACAGAACTTTCCCCCAGAAGACAGTTGCTGTATGAAATACTCACTCCGTCTCTTAGGCTGTCCCTGAGTCATATTCCTCCCTGACAGATACTTCCTATATCCCTGAGCCTTATCAGGACTGAGACAAAGGTCAAGTATATCTATTGCATTACATGAATTGATTTAAAAAATGCCAAAATAGTGTTTTTATATTTTTACCATGCCATTTTGACATGGCTGTGTTAAAAGAGGACACAGGCACAGGTGCACAAAAAAATTCCCAATGCAATCAGAATTATGTTATTCATTCTGTATACATAACCTTTCATCAGGGTGAGCATGCAGATCAAGTCAGGCTTGTTCTCATTGCATCATCCCATTCCCATGATGGAGTTGGTTACTGGTGTTTTAGAGAAATGAGTTTTTTCACTGCATTGTTCTTTTAGGCTGCCGGTCAGTTGCCGAGATCAACCGGGACCTGATCCAGATCTCCAGGTTGTAGAGAAAGAGAGCTAATGACCAGACTGCTGAAGTTGCCCACAGGAGGAAGGCAGACTCATAGCATTGTATGTGGTGCCATCCTGCCTAGGCCCCATCCTATTCAGCGGCTCATCTCCTGCACCTCAACCATTCCACACCCTGTGCTTCAGGCCCCCCAAACCCCTTATCTTCCTCAAACATGTCATGCTCTTCTTTGCCTCACTGCCTTTTATATGCTGATCTCTTCCCTGAAATCCTCTGAATGAAAAGATCTTAAAAGGGCAGATCAATAATGACTGAAATAGTGGATTAAATTTTTTGCATATCCTATATATCTCTATGAAAAAGTTATGGAAATTTGCACTCTGGACAGAAGAGTTATATGTATAAAATATTCCCCAACAAAAATCATACTCCAATCTATAGGTAATAGGGAAATAATATAGTTAGAAACATAGGCTTTGGAGCCATACAGACATGAGTTTAACAGTCTGGATTGCTACTGACAAGCTGTGTGACTTGGGAAAGTTTTTCAATCTCTCTATGCTTCCGTGTCCTCATCTATAAAATGAGGATTACACTACCTAGTCTACTAGGTTGGGAGAAAGATTAAGTGAGATAATGTGTGTAAAGTTCTGAGCACAATGCTTAGCACCTAATAGAAGTTTAAGACACAGTAGCTTTTATTATTATTGTTTGGCAAATTCCTATTCATCTTTCAAGACCTTGTTCAAATGTCAGCTATTCTTATCCTGGCTACTTGCTACATGCTTCCTATTATACTTTGCACATTCCACTATTAAAACTCTTATTATAATGTTTTATATTTATTTATTTATTTGCATGTCCCTTTCCACAAATAGACTGTACATGGATCTAAGCATGAAACTGTATACTTGGTACTGGGCTTGGCATATAGCAGCATCTCAATGAATATTTGTGGGATGCATGGATGGATGGATGGATGGATGGGTGGGTGCATGGATGGATGGACTGACGATAAATGAATGAAAGGCGAGATGGAAAATGAATAAATACTCTACCAGAATAAAAACTCCCTAGACCAGTAGTCAGCTAAAATAGACTTCTAGAGCAGAGGAACCAAGCTGAATAAGATCTGACACTTGAAGACATAAAGAAGGTTAGGGATGGAAATCAATGTCCTAAATAAACAACCTCAGAACTGGTTTCCCCATATTCTGTCTTGTTCCTTCTTAACTTCTGTTCTCTATACAACAACCAGAGAGATTTTCTTTTAAGCAAATCCTATGTCTCACCTGTTTAAAGCCTTTCTATGGCTTCCCATTTCATTTAGTATAAATTCTATACTGATCGCCAGCTCTCCAGGGCACTGCATGATCCGGTTCTTGCTGGTCCTTCCAACTCACTTCTTCATCATTCTCCCCTTTGCTCACTATGCCCTGCCACATTGCCTCCTTTCTATCCCTTAAACAAGCAAAACTCTTTCTTGCCTCTGGACTTTCACACTTACGGTTCCCTCTACATAAAATGTCCTTCCTCATCCTCTTCCCTTGGTTGGCTCCTTCTTGACATTTAGATCTCAGCTTAAATGTCACCTCCCCAATGGGGTGAGATTTCCCTGACCATCCTATCTAGAATGGGCCCTACTTTACTTATCACATCACCCTGGTTTTCCCCTTCCTAGCACTTACTACATTCTGCAATTAACTTATCTTTTGTTTATTTGTTTATTGTTCATCAGCACCAGCACAGGGACCTTAATCAGTCTTGCTCACCACTACATTCCCAGATCCTAGCACCATGCCCAACACCATAGAAGGCTTTGAGTAACCATTTGTTAAACGAATTCATCCAAAAAGGCAAAGCTAGATCAAACTGCATTGTCACATCTGGAGAATTATAGCAGTCCCAGAGGGAAAACAGTGAGTTAGGAAGAACAAAGCTGAATGGGTCACTACCATTCACAAAGCTAACAGACATGAAAAGTCTCCTATCATTCCTGGGCTGGACAATTTTCTGCATGAACCCATGCCACAATACAGTTCCACTTTTTCCCAGCTTATCCCACATAACCAAGGGCCCAGTCAAGGGAACATTAGATAGCATGGGAAACACTGATAGAGAAAGCAGTCCTGTAGCAGTCTCCCTGGTCGTAACTCTTAATGCTATAGCCACTTGCCTAACCCAAATGTATGGGGCATATGCCAACTACACATTTAGAAAGAGAAAATAAAGTATGGTGGTATTAGACAGTCCTGCTTGCCTATACGGAGCTGTATTCTACCCAGAATTCAGGGAAAGTGAACACTCAGACTCCCAAATCATCAGTCCTTTTGATTCTTCTCTGAATAAAAGATCTTAAAGAGCAGACCAGAAATGACTGAAACAGCTAGTGGATTATATTCTCTGCACATCTTTTATATCTCTATAAAATAATTATGGAAATTTGCACGCTAGACAAAAGTGCTATCCATACAAAATATTTACCAACAAAAATCATACTCCCCATCTATCAAACAGGGTAGGACAGAACAACTAGATAAAATAAGGTAAGTAAAGCTAGTGTAGTTAGAATACTTAGAAAAGTAGTGGACACTTTATAGAATCATGATCTTTGAAAAGAGGCTCAGGAGGCTGAGTTAGATGTCATTGTTAATGGGTTGATAAAAGGAGAAGGGTAATTGACCATGATCCTTGTGTGAGATCCTAACTTTTTATTCAGTTGAAAGTTTAAATTGGCTCCTGCATTGGTGAGCTGATGGTTAGCTTGAGGCCAAGGAGGGGTCTTAAATTGGCAGCAAGCATGAGGTGCTTGTGCTGAAAGTTGAGGGACATACTAAGGAAGTGCCATGTTTAGGAGCAACTGCTTGGCTGATCCAGCAGTCACATTGCATTGTGGGGCAGGAGGCCTGAATGACCATGGATCTTGAAGATGACCCTCAACACATTTATCAGAGTGGAAACACGTGTCTTGGAAAAGATGGAAGATTTACAGGATCGAAAAGGGATATGGGGCAGGAGTGATCCTGGTGTAGCCTAGCTTATACATTGCTGCAAGGGATCTTGGGAAAATTTTTACTTCTGTTCACGGAGCCAAGGCCAAAGACATAAGAGAACAGAGGAGCAAATGAAAGCCTAAAATATTTATGTTCATGACCTAGGATGCTACAGTATCTTATGGCCCATTAAATAATGTCTATTCTGTGTAGTGCACTGATCTCCAGGAGAAGTAGCAAAAAGAGTTTTGAGACAAGAGATTCAGGGACTCTGGAGACAAATTAAAATAGACTATACCAGTCCTTCACCAATAAAGGAGAAAGGAGAGATCTTTCTTTCGGTCATACTGGATTGTTTTACTAGATAGATGTAGCCTTTCTCAATGAAGTACTAAAGAACTAAACCAATTGCAGAGATTAAAGTCTGAGAAATAGTCTGTTACCCATGGGTACCCAAGAACAGGGAATCTGACAGGGGGCAGGCTTTGGACAGACTCGTGAGAGAACCGTACAGTCCAGCCGCTCCATGTAGCATGTCACTGCACCTACACAGAGTTTGTTCTTCTCTGGCCCATTCCCCAGCCTTCATACCCCTGTCACTCATTAGGAATCTGCATCACATACAGTGGGGCTTGATGCACTTTCTAGAGCCTCGCTGTCTAGAATTTCACTTCTAGATCATAGAACTGTGTTTCAGACACCACTTGTCGAAGCCTCTTTCAATCTGTGTTAAGTCCATAACTTTGGTCTTATTATTCTCCTCACAACAGAAATAATATGATATCTCAGTGCCAAATTGTCCTTTGTGCAAAAGAATAAATAAGCAGCCTTGAAAATGAGGTTTGAAACCAGAGAAATCATTGGCAGAATAATATCCATCCCTGTAATCACCCCTACCTCGATCTAGTAAATAAGATTTTTTTTTCATGCTCTGATTATCTTGCTGGCTGGTGAACATGCTGTAAAATTGCCCAAGTTTCCCTGTAACAGCTGTATTTATTATAGGGGCTTCTAAATAGGCATGATGGCCAGGTTGTCTCTTCAGCCCTGAAATCCCCAGCTGGGGACTTGATTGAGTCCTTCCAGATTGGTTTGGGGCAAGAGTGAAACAAATCACAATAGCATAGGGTATTAAGGCAATTTGGTATGCAATGGAGTTAGCTTACTTTACAAGAGAATACAGTATAAGCTCTTCCTGTATACATCTACCTTGGTGATAACTACTCTTTTTCGATCCTGGACACATATATATGTTATTTCTTTAAGTTGCTTTTCCTTCTGGATTCAGAGGGCTAGATCCAAGATTCCGAGGGAAATGAGTAGAGATATTATAAAGATAGTACCAAAAGGGTATTCTCATTGCCTCAGAAGTGTGAACAGAGGAACGTCTACAGTCACCTGAAGAGATGCATATTAAGCCTCAGATGGGACTTCTTGACCCCTAAAAATGTCCTACATTAGAATGCATGGGAAAAGAAGGTAAAGAAATCTTCTCCACTGGAAGGTTTTCAACAATTGAACAAAATACTGGTTATCTAAAAGATAAACATTGCGTTCTGATAAAGAGGACCAGACTGGAAATAACTCCAGGGTCAGGCTACCCGGACTCAGATTCTGGCTCCACTGTCCTCAAGATATATCGAAAGACTCAAAACATCTTTGTTTTCATCTATTAAATAATTGAACCAACTTCTTGGATTCTCATTGTGAAAATTAAATGAGATGGAGGATTCCCAATCTAAGATATAAGGAGCTTAGGAGGTGCCACTCCATCCTAACAGCAAGTAAAAAGCTGGACAAATTGAAAAATCAACACTTCCTCTAGATCCCTCAGAAAAGTAAGGTCACAGCGCAAACCACTGCCCTAAAAATTGGAGAGACAGGCAGATACAGAGAATCACAACTTATCTGAGCAGAAAACTAAAAGCAGAAACCTCCATGAAAGCCAGTACCAAGGTAGGAAAACTTGAACTGTAACTGATGAATTGCTGGTGGCTCAGTGTGGATAAGTCTGAGAGTTAAAAACTCCATGGGGGCCGAGTCATAGGAGGCCCCCTGTATTTTTGTTTTATCTCCACAAAAAAAACAGTGTTTCCCCTAGTCCATGAGAAAAGCAATTGTACTAGTTAGGAGTGCTTTTGGATGCAAATCTTGCTAACAGTGGCTTAAATGGTAGGAGTATTTACTATTTCCTTACAAGAAATTCAGATATAGGGCAACCTAGAGTTGATTTGTCAGTCAACAACATCAAGACCCATTATCTTTTCATCCTTCTGCTGGACCTTACTCCTGTCCTAGCAGAAGTAGGGGAAAGTAACCATTTTGAAATTTGCTAGAGCATTCTGCTCTTAACAAGGCGTGCCCTCAAGAGAAATTATTTTACCAGACCCTAATCTACTAGGGTTTTATCTAACTGACCTAGGAGAAGGGAAATACTCAACTACAGCTGCCTCTAACCATCCTGTCCCACCTAAGGAGGGAGCTGGAGAGACTGAAAAGCACAGGTAAAATTCACAGCCCAGGGGCACAGGCTCATCAAGAGACTGAGACCTAATCATAGGACTATAGCATGCTTCTCCACACACACATCTTACCACCATATCACTACAGGCATATTTACCAGAGTTCCTTTTACCAAGTATATCATATCTGGCTTTAAACAAAAAATTATAAGGCATACTAAAAGGCAAAAAATACAGCTTGAAGAGACAAAAGAAACATCAGAACCAAATTCAGATATGGCAGGGATGTTGGAACTATCAGACTGGGAATTTAAAACAACTATGATTAATACACTGAGTGTTCTAATGCAAAAAGTAGACAACAAGAAATAACAGATGGGCAATGTAAGCAAAGAGATGGAAATTCTAAGAAAGAATCAAAAAGAAATGCTGGAGATATAAACAACATAAACAGAAATAAAGAATGCCTTTGATGGGCTCATTAGTAGACTGGAATTGGCTGAGGAAAGAATCTCTGAGCTTGAATATGTGTCAACAGTAACTTCCAAAACTGAAAAACAAAGAGAAAATATATTGGGGAAAAAAAAACAGAACAGAATATCCAAAAACTGTGAAACAATTACAAAAGGTGTATTATAGGAGTAATGGGAATACTAAAAAGAGAAGGAAGAGAAGAAATATTTGAAGCAACAATGACTAAGAATTTCCCCCAAGTTAATGTCAGACACCAAACCACAGATCCAGGAAGCTCAGAGAACACCGGACGGACACATTATCTTCAAATTTCAGAAAGTCAAAGATTAAATGAAAAAATTTTGGAAGAAGATGGAGGATGAAAACACATTACATATAGAGGAGCAAAGATAAGAACTACATCCAACTTATGGACCTTGAGAATATTATGTTAGGCAAAATAAGCCAGACAGAGAAAGACAAATTCCATATGATTTCACTCATATGTGGAAGATAGACAAACTCATGGATAAAGAGAACAGCTTAGTGGTTCCCAGAGTGGGGGGGGTGGGGGCGAAAGGGGTAAAGGGACAGAAATGTATGGTGGTAGATAAAAATTAGACTATTGGTGAGCACAATGCAGTCTATACAGAAACTGAAATATAATAATGTACATCTGAAATTACACAATGTTATAAGCCAATATGACCTCAATAAAATAATTGAAATAAATAAAATAAAAAGAATTACATGCAACTTCTCCTCAGAAACCATGCAAGCAAAGAAGAGAGTGGACTGAAATACTTAAAGTGTTGAGAGAAAAAAACACCAACAGAGAATTCTGTATTCTGTGAAATTATCTTTTAAAAGTAAAGAAGAAATAAAGACTTTCTCAAAGAAATAAAAGTTTCCTACCCTGCGAGAAATGTTAAAAGAAGTTCTTCAGAAAGTGGGAAAATTATATAGGTCAGAAACTCAGATCTACACAAAGAAAGAAAGAGTATTAGAGAAGGAATAAGTGAAGGTAAAATGAAACTTTTATTTTTTTTATTCTTAATTGATCTAACAGATAAAAGCTTGTTCAAAATAATAATAGTAATGATGTATCATATATATATATATATGCCTTTTTATAAGTGAAATAAATAACAGCAATGATACAAGGGACAGGAGGGAAGAATTAGGAGTATTTTATTATTATAAGGTACTCACACTACCCATGAAGCAATATACTATTATTTGAAAGTGGACTTGGATTAGTTGTAAACCTATATTACAAAGTCTAGGGGAACCACTAAAAAAAGAAGTATGGTTGATATACTAAGAAAGGAGAGAAAATGGAATCATATAAATGCTCATTAAAACCACAAAAGGCAGAAAAAGAGTGGAAGACAAAAATAGGAACAAAGAACAGGCAACAAATAGAAAATTTTAACAAATGTGTTAGATATGAATCCAACTATATCAATACTTCCTTTAAACATCAATGGTCTAAATACACCAATTAAAAAATAGAGATTATGGGCTAGCCCCAGTGGCCTACTGGTTAAGTTCAGCACACTCCACTTTGGCAGCCCAGGTTCGGTTCCCGGGCGTGGACCTACACCACTTGTCTGTCAGTGGCCATGCTGTGGTGGCAACTCAAATACTGCTGAAGAAAAAGAGGAAGATTGGGGGTGGATGTTAGCTCAGGGTGAATCTACCTCAGCAAAAATAAAAAAAAAAGAATAGAGCAGAATGCTCCACAGAAATGCATACCCCAGTGTGGTGCTCAATAGCTGCACATTAGGAAAAAAACAGAGATTGTCAGAGTGGATCAAAAAACAAGACCAAACTAAATGTTTTCTACAAAAAAACCCACTTTAAATATAAAGACACATTTATATTAAAAGCAAAGGGATGGAGAAAGATATACCGTGCTAACACTAATCAAAAGAAAGTGGGCATCTCTATATTCATTCCAGACAGAGCCAACTTCAGAGCAGGCAAAGTTAGCAGGGATAGAGAAGGGCATTACATAATAATAAAGGGGTCAATTTTCCAAGAAAACATAATAATCCTTAACATGTATGCGCCTAACAATAGAACATCAAAATATGTGAGGCAGAGGCCAGCCCTGTGGCCAAGTGGTTAAGTTTGGTGCACTCCACTTTGGTGGCCCGTGTTCAGATCCTGGGCCCTGACCTACACCCCTCACTGGCAGCCATACTGTGGCAGCGACCCACATACAAAACAGAGGAAGATTGGCACAGATGTTAGCTCAGGGTGAATCTTCCTCAAGCAAAAAAAAAAGATGTGTGAGGCAAAAACTGATTGAACTGCAAGGAGAAACAGATAAATCCACTATCACAGTTGGAGACTTCAACACCTCTTTATCAGAAAAGGACAGATCCAGTAGGCAGAAAATCAATAAGGACATAGCACCATCAATGCTGGTGCTGAACTCAACAACACCATCAATCAACTGGATGTAATTGACATCTATAAACTACTTCATCCAACAACAGCAGAATGCACATTGTTCTCAAGCTCACATGGAACATTCACAAACAGAGACCACATTATAGGCCATAAAACACGCCTTAAAAAATTTAAAAGACTAGAAGTAATACAATGTCTGCTCTCAGACCACAATGGAATTAATGTAGAAATCAATAACAGAAAGATAGCTGGAAAATCCCAGGATACTTGGCAATTAAACAACAGACTTCGAAATATTACATGGGTCAAAGAGAAATATCAAAAGAAATTTTAAAACCTTTTAAACTAAATGAAAATGAAAACACAACTTAAAATTTGTGGGATGTAGTGAGAGCACTACTAAGGGAAATTCATAGTATTAAATGCATATATTAGAAAAGAAGATAGATCTAAAATCAATAAGCTAAGCTTTTATCTTAGGCAACTAGAAAAAAGGAGAGGAAATTAAATTCAAAGTAAGCAGAAGAAAAGAAATAATAAAAATTAGAGCAGAAATCAATGATATTGAAAACAAGCAATCAACAGAGAAAATCAAAGAAAATAAATCTGATTCTTTGAAAAGATCAATACAATTGATAAGCCACTAGCCAGGCTAACTAAGAAAAAGAGAAAGAAGACACAAATTACTAATATCAGAAATTAAAGAGGAACCATTTCTACAGACCCCATGACAATAAAATGATAACAAAGGAATACTGTGAACATCTCCATGTCCATAATTTGATAACTTAGATAAAATGGACCAATTCCTTGAAAGATACAATCTGTTAAAACTCACACAAGAAGAAATAGACAATCTGAATAGGTCTATATCTATTAAAGAAATTGAATAATAATTAATAACATTTCAAAACAGAAAGCACCAGGCCCAGATGGGTTCACTGGTGAATTCTACCAAATGTTTAATGAGGAAATTATACCAATTCTCTACAATCTTTTACAGAAGATAGAAGCAGAGGGAATACTTCCTCATTTTGAGGCCAGCATTACCCTAATACCAAAACTAGACAAAGATGTTACAAGAAAAAGAAACTACAGACCAATATCTCTCATGAACATGGATGCGAAATCCTCAACAAAATACTAGCAAATCAAATCCAACAATGTATAAAAAGAACTATACAATACAACCAAGTGGAATTTATCCCAGGTAGGCAAGGCTAGCTCAATAATGTAATCCATCACATCAACAGGATAAAGAAGAAAAATCACATGATCATATCAATAAATGCAGAAAAAGCATTTGACAAAGTCCAACACTCATTCATGGTAAAAACTCTCAGCAAACTAGAAATAGAAGGGAACTTCCTCAACTTGATGAAGAACATTTACAAAAAACTTACAGCTAGCATCGTACTTAACGATGAGAAACTCAAAGCTTTCTCACTAAGATCAGGAACAAGGCAAGAATGCCTCCTCTTACCACCCCTTTCAACATGACACTGGAAGTCCTAACTAATGCAATAAGACAAGAAAAGGAAATAAAATGTATACAGTTTAGGAAGGAAAAAATAAAACTGTCTTTGCTCACAGATGACATACTGTCTAGGTAGAAAATCAAAAAAAAAAAACAAAAAACCCTATAACTAATAAGCAGTTATAACAAGGTTGCTGGATAAAAGGTTAATGTACAAAAATCAATCACCTTCCTACATACCAGTAATGAACAAGTGGAATTTGGAATTAAAAACATAATACCATTTACATTAGCACTGAGGAAAAGGAAATGCTTAGGTAAAACCTAATAAAATGTGTACAAGATCTAAATGAGAAAAACTACAAAACTCTGATCAAAGACATCAAAGAGGAACTAAATTAATGGAGAGATATTTCATATTATAGATAGGAAGACTCAATCAGTCAAGATGTCAGTTCTTCCCAACTTGACCTATAGATTCAAATATTCCCAGTCAAAATCTCAGCAAGTTATTTTGTGGATATTGACAAAGTTTATATGGGGAGTCAAAAGACCCAGAATAGCCAACACAATATTGAAGGAGAAGAACAAAGTTGTAGGACAGACACTACCCAACTTCAAGACTTACTATAAAGCTACAATAATCAAGACAGTGTGGTATTAGTGAAAGAACAGACAAATAGATCCATGGAACAGAATAGAGAGCCAAGAAATAGACCCACATAAATATAGTCAACTGATCTTGGACAGAGGAGCAAAAGCAATACAATGGAAAAAAAAGATCATCTTTTTAACAAATGGTGCTGGAACAACTGGACGTACACATGCAAAAAAAAAAAAATCTAGACATTTACCTCATACCCTTCATAAAAATGAACTCAAAATGTATCTTAGACCTAAATGTAAAATGGAAAACTAAAAAACTCCTAGAACATAACATAGGAGAAAATCTAGGTGACCTTGAGTATGGCAACAGCTTTTTAGATGACATATGATGACACCAAATGTATAAGGTGGACTTCATTAAAAGGAAGAACTTCTACTCTGAGAAAGATACTGTCAAGAGAATGAGAAGTCTCAGACTGGGAGAAAATATTTATGAAAGACATATCTGATAAGGACTGTTATCTAGAATATACAAAGAACTCTTAAAAGTCAACAATAAGAAAATGAACAACCTGATTTTAAAATGAGCCAAAGACCTGAACAGAGACCTCATTAAAGAAGGCATAAAGATGGAAAAAAAGCATATCAAAAGATGCTCAACATCATATGTCATTAGGGAACTTCAAATTAAAACAACAATGAGATATCACTACACACTTATTAGAACGGCAAAAAATCCAAAACACTGACAACACCAAATGTTGGCAAGGATGTGGAGCAACAGAAATGTTCATCCATTACTGGTGGGAATGCAAAATGGTACAAGCACTTTGGAAGACAGTTTGGCAGTTTCTTACAAAAATCAAACATGCTCATGCCATATGATCCAGCAATTGTGCTCCTTGGCGTTTACCCAAATAAGCTGAAAACTTGTGTCCATACAAAAACCTACACATGAATGTTTATAGCAGCTTTATTCACAATTGCCAAAATTTGGAAGCAACCAAGGTGTCTTTTAGTAAGTGAATGGGTAAATAAAGTGTGATACATCCATACGATGGAATATTGTTCAAAGCTAAAAAGAAATGAGCTATCCATATGTGGAAGAAAAATAAACACATGGCTAGGGAGAACAGATTAATGGTTACAAGAGGGGAAAGGGGTGAGAGGGGAGGGTGAAAGGGGTAAAGGGGCATATAGGTATGATGACAGATAAAAACTAGACTGTTGGTGGTGAACACCATGCTATCTATATAGAAATTGATATATAATAATGTACACCTGAAATTAATAATCTTATAAGCTAATATGACCTCTGTTGGGGAAGAGGGAGAATCCTCCTCCACCCTTTCCCTTAAGGTTCTTATGGCTGGCCAAATAATTAAAAAGACAAGTTAGCAGGAGAAAATAATACCAAGTTTAATAACATGTAGACATGGGAGAAACCAGGGAAACTGAGTTTCTCAACACAATGGCAGAGATTCTCGTCTTAAATACTATCTTCAGCTAAAGACAAAGGAGGATGTTGGGGGCGGGAAGGGAGACAGAAGTTACAGTAATCAAGGGTATGCAGATTTAAGTTCTCTCCTTCTGTACTGATAAGAGTTTCCACAGATAAGGCCATACCCCCCTCTTCCCAATACAGAGAGGGAGATACCTTTACAAATGGAGATTTCCCTTATAAATGTAAATGTTTGTCTGGCAATTCTTTGCAGAGCCACCTAGGGAATGTGGCCTGGGAGAGACAGAATTTTTGATGAGATGGGCTTGTGGTGCTTTTTCTATTGTAACATTTATTTTACATTATATTACAGCCATCATATGATAGTAAATCCTTCCTTGAACAGGTCTTCTATGTTAAATTCTTTAGGTAGTTTGGGGGAGGTCAAATGTCTGTCAGAGAAAATAATCAAGGTAAAGAGATATATTCCAGGGTGGCCAATTTTTGGTCTCCCACATCTCAATAAAATAATTTTTTCAAAAGAGGGTAATCTGGGCTTGACTTTGTAACTTGCTTCAGCAAAAGTAACAATGAACTTATGCACTCTGCCTGCTCTCTTAGAACCCTGCCCTGCCATGGAGAACAAGCCCAGGCCAGACTGCTGGAGGATGAGAGACCACACGGGGCAAAGACCAGGCACCTCAGCCAAGACATTCCTGGTCCTGCCATCCACAGTTGATCCCAGCTGATCCCAACTGAATGCAAGTCCAGCCAAGATCAACTGAGGTAGGTCACCCTTAGCAAAATGTTTACTGTTGTATATACCCGTGATGTTTCACAAATATTTGCCATGCAGCATTGTTGTGGCCATAGATAACTGATACACTTATATCAAGAACACATGGGATACTCTTTATGATATTACAATGATAGATACATGTCATTATGCATTCGTTCAAACCCATAGAATGTACAACAGCCAGAGTGAACCCTAATGTAAACTCTGGACTTTGGAGAAGAAAAAAAAGAAATGAGCTATCAAGCCATGAAAACACATGGAACAACCTTAAATGCATATTACTAAGTGAAAGAAGCCAACATGAAAAAGGTACATACTGTATGATTCCAACTATATGACATTCCAGAAAAGGTAAAACTATGGACACAGTAAAAGGTCAGTGATTGGCAGGGGTTAGGGGGAGGAAGGGATGACTAGGCTGAACACAGAGGATTTTTAGGGCAGTGAAACTGTTCTATATGTTACTGTAATAGTAAATACATGTCATTATGCATTTGTTGTAGCCCATAGAATGTACAACAGCAATTAAAATATAAACTCTAAATTATGAACTTTGAGTGATAACACAACATGGAGGCTCATCGATCATAACACATGTACCACTCTGGTGCAGGATGTTGATACTGGGGGAGGCTGTGTGTGTGTATGGGAACTCTTTGTACTTTCTTCTCGATTTTACTGTGAACCTAAAACTGCTCTAAAAATAGAGTCTATTTAGGGGCTGGCCTGGTGGCATAGCAGTTAAGTTTGCGTGCTCCGCTTCAGCAGCTCAGGATTCACAGGTTCAGATCCCTGGCATGGACCGATGCACCGCTTGTCAAGCCATGCTGTGGTGTGTCCCATATAAAGTAGAGGAACATGGGCACAGATGTTAGCTCAGGGCCAATCTTCCTCAGCAAAAAGAGGAGGATTGGCAACAGATGTTAGCTCAGGGTCAATCTTCCTCAAAAAAAAAAAAGTCTATTTAAAAAATTAAATGAGATAATAAGTGTAGGTTCCACATGTAGGGAACTTGGAAGTCACCACTCCATCCTAACAACAGGTAAAAAGCTGAACAGACTGAAAAATCAACAACTGCTGCCCCCAAGATTGGGGAGACAGACGGGCAAATACAGGGAGTCCCATTAGTAAGGCAAGCCTTCTAGTACCATCATTTTTGTGGCCACTGTTCTCTTCTATTTCCTCTTATGTGTTAGTTTATAAGGTTTTCAAAAGGATTAAGACATTTTAGAGCCCTTGACTGTTCATGTATCTTTCCAGTCCTTTATTTATTCACTCAGCAAACATTAATTAAGCTTCTATAATGTGTCAGATATTGTGCTAGCTCTTATGGGGATATAAAGATGTATAAGATGTAGACATTTCATTCAGTCAAATATTCAACAATTTTTGAACATCTACTATGTGCCATGCACTGTGCTAGGTGCTAAGGATTCAACAATAAAGGAAATATCCCATTTTTAAAATAATATAACAGGGAGTTTGGAAGATGGCAGTGTAGGAAGACCCTGAACTCACCTCTTCCCATGGACACAACAAATCTACAACTACCTGTGGAACAATTTCCCCTGTGAAAGATTTGGAAACTGGATAAAAAGAAGCCCCATAACAAGGGACAACACTGACAGATGTGGAAGAGGCAGAAATACAGCTCTACTGAGGAAAAAAACACATCCCTAGCCATGGTGCTTCAAAGCTGGAGCAATCTCAAAGGCAATAAGCTTTTCCCAGAGCAGTGGAGGATCTGAGCTCCACAATAGGCATCCCAGCCCTTAGATTCAGCACAACCAAGACGAGATCCCAATATACCTGGCTTTGCTGGCTTTGAAAACCAACGGGGGAATATTCCCAGAAAAACTATAGAACTTCAGAGAAAGAGAAACCTGCTCTTAAAGGGCCCATGCACAGATTCACCCAATTTGGAAACCAACACAAAAACGCCAGAAAGAAAAGTGCATAGTCCATTGGTAAAAGAGACTCATTTTCTAAGTTCAGAGTGCATCTCAGAGAGGCAGGAGGTGCCTGTGCCCATCCCCCCAGGGAGTGAATAATGACTGGCAGCAGCCATTATTGTGACCTAGTTCAGTTGTGCTCACACAGATGCTGGCAGCCACCATTGGATTCCTTCCTCTAACATGTTAGTGCAGGAATCTGCCTCACCACTAGAGCACCTATGCAATTGAGACCAGCCAAGACAGGCAGCCCACTCCAGGGACTGGGTCCACCCACCAGCATGCCCACAGGGAACTTGTAGGTCCACATAGGCAGGGTGTGTGAGCCTTCTGTGGAAGGGTGAGTGGGTCCACCTTGGTGGTGCATGCTTATGTGAGTGTGGGCCTGTGTTGTCAGGGCATGTGGGCCCACAGCATACTTGTGCCACTGGCCATTGCAAACAGCCACACAGGGGATCTGTCCCATCTTCCCACACCTGAAATGATTGTGTGCTGCTTTGCCTGGGACCAGCTCTATCCATCTGTGCTCCTGACACAGCTGTGTACTGCAGGGCAGCATACCCATATTTGGCTGAGGGCCTGCTCCACCCAACAGAGAGCCAACAGTGCCTGCGCACCACGGGGAGTCTCACCAGAGGGCTGTGGCAATTTTGAGCCCCTGAGCCTAGTAACAAGTCACACTGGGCGCCTGATTCACTCAACAGCAAAACAGCACTAGTTGTATGCTATTAGACCTCGCAGCCAGCCACACCATCCAATAAAGTGACTGTAGCAGCTGCACACAGCTGAGCCTTACAAACAGCTGGCCCAGAGGCCAGCCTAGCCTGCCCATGCACCTACAGCAAAAGCAACCCTGCCACAACAGAAGGGTACCTGCAGTCCACACAGGGGACACTCCTGGAGCATTTGGCATGGGTGACAATAGGGGAGTGTTGATGGGGCCCATAAGGCATCTCTTACATAAGGCCACATTTCCAAGATCAGGAAATGTAGCTCATCTACCTAATACATAGACATAAGCACAGAGAAGCAGGCAAAAAGAGGAGACAAAGAAATATGTTTCAAACAAGGGAACAGGACAAATCCTCAGAAAAGAACTAAATTAAACACAGATAAATGATCTATCTGATAGAGTACAAACTAATAATCAAAAGTATTCTCACTGATCTTGGGAGAAGAATAGATGAACACAGTGAGAACTTCAACAAAGAATTGGAAAATATAAAAAAGAACCAATCAGAACTGAAGAATACAATAATGGAAATAAAAAATTTACTACACGGACTCAATAGCAGAGTAGAGGATACAGAAGAACAGATCAGTGAGCTGGACAAAGGGGAAAGGAAATCACTCAAGCTGAACAGATAAAAGAAAAAAGAATTGAGAAGAATGAGGACAGTCTAAAAGACTTCTGGGACAACATCAAGCATACTAACATCCATGTTATAGGTGTCCCGGAAGGAGAAGAAAGAGACAAAGGGGCAGAGAATCTAACTGAAGAAATAATAGCTGAGGGGCTGGCCTGGTGGCATAGTGGTTGAATTTGTGTGTTCCATGTCGGTGGCCCAGGGTTTGCTGGTTCAGATCCTGGATGTGGACCTACCCACCACTCATCAAGCCATGCTGAGGTGGCATCCCATATAGAAGAGCTATGATACATAACTATGTACTGGGGCTTTGGGGAGAAAAAAGAAAAAAAAACAGGAAGACTGGCAACAGATGTTAGTGCAGAGCCAATCTTCCTCAAAAAAAAAAAAAGAAATAATAGCTGAAAACTTTCCTAACCTGAGGAAGGAAACAGATATGCAGGTATAGAGAGCACAGAGAGCACCAACCAAGATGAACCCAAAGAAGTCCACACAAAGACACATATTAATTAAAATGTCAATAATTAAAGATAAAGAGAGAATCCTAAAAGCTGCAAGAGAAAGGCAACACGTTACATACAAAGGAAACCCCATAAGGCTATCAACTGACTTCTCAGCAGCAACCTTACAGGCTAGAAGGGAATGGCATGATCCATTCAAAGTGCGACAAGATCCAACATCCATTTATGATAAAAACTCACAATAAAATGAGTATGGAAGGAAAGTATCTCAACATAATAAAGGCCATATTTGACAAACTGACAGCCAACATCATACTTAACAGTGAAAAACTGAAAGCCATTCCTCTGAGAACAGAAATAAGACAATGGTGCCCACTCTTTCCACTCTTATTCAATATAGTACTGGGAGTTTTTGCCAGAGCAATTAGGCAAGAAAAAAAAATAAAAGGGATCCAAATTGGAAAGGAAGAAGTAAAACTTTCACTGTTTGCAGATGACATGATTCTATATATAGAAAACCCTAAAGAATGCACCAGAAAACTATTAGAAATAACAAACAACTATAGCAAAGTTGCAGGGTACAAAATCAACATACAAAAATCAGTCGCATTTCTATACACTAACAACAACTAGCAGGAAGAGAAGTCAAGAATACAATGCCATTTACGATCACAATAAAAAGAATAAAATACCTAGGGATAAATTTAACCAAAGAGGTGAAAGACCTATACACTGAAAACTAAAAGACATTCTTGAAAGAAATTGAAGAAGACATAAAGAAATGGAAAGACATTCTATGCTCATAGATTGGAAGAATAAACATGGTTAAAATGTCTATATTACTTAAAGCAATCTATAGATTCAATGCAATCCCAGTCAGAATCCCAATGACCTTCTTCACAGAAATAGAACAAAGAATCCTAAAATTTATATGGAACAACAAAAGACTACAAAGAGCCAAAGCAATCCTGAGAAAAAAGAACAAAAGTGGAGGTATCACAATCCCTGACTTCAAACTAAACACAAAGCTATAATAACCAAAACAGCATGGTACTGGCAGAAAAACAGACACACAGATCAATGGAAGAGAAGTGAAAGCCCAGACATAAAACCGCATATGTATAGACAGCTAATCTTTGACAAAGGAGCCAAGACCATTCAATGGAGAAAAGAAAGTCTCTTCAATAAACAGTGTTAGGGAAACTACACAGCCATATCCAAAAGAATGAAAGTAGACCATTATCTTACACCATACACAAAAATTAACTCAAAATGGATTAAAGACTTGAATGTAAGACATGAAACCATAAAACTCCATGAAGAAAATACAGGCAGTACATTCTTTGACATCGATCTTAGCAGTATCTTTTTGAATACCATGTCTTCCCAGGCAAGGGAAACAAAAGAAAAAAATAAATAGGGCCGGCCCCGTGGCTTAGCAGTTAAGTGCACACGCTCCGCTACTGGCGGCCCGGGGTTCAGATCCCGGGCGCACACTGACGCACTGCTTCTCTGGCCATGCTGTGGCCGCATCCCACATACAGCAACTAGAAGGATGTGCAACTATGACATACAACTATCTACTGGGGCTTTGGGGAAAAAAAAGGAGGAGGATTGGCAATAGATGTTAGCTCAGAGCCGGTCTTCCTCAGCAGAAAAAAGAGGAGGATTAGCATGGATGTTAGCTCAGGGCTGATCTTCCTCACAAAAAAAAAGAAAAAAATAAGAAAAAAATAAACAAATGGGACTACATCAGACTAAAAATCTTCTGCAAGGCAAAGGAAACCTTGAACAAAATGAAAACACAACACACCAACTGGGAGAAAATATTTGTAAGTCATATATCTGACAAGGAGTTAACTTCCAAAGTATATAAAGAACTCATACAACTCAATAATAAAAAAAAAACCTAATCAAAAAATGGGCAGGGGGCCAGCCCAGTGGCATAGTGATTAAGTCCGCATATTCCACTTCAGCGGCCCGGGGTTTGCCAGTTCAGATCCTAGGCACAGACCTACTCATGCTCATCAAGCTGTGCTGAGATGGCATCCCACATAGAAGAATTAGAAGGACCTATAACTAGGATATACAACTATGTACTAGTGCTTTGCGGAGGAAAAAAGAGGAAGATTGGCAACAGATGTTAGCTCAGGACCAATCTTCCTAAAAAAAAAGAAATGGGCAGATATGAAGAGACATTTTTCCAAAGAAGATATACTGATGGCCAACAGGCACATGAAAAGATGTTCAACATCACTAATTATTAGGGAAATGCAAATCAAAACTACAATTAGATATCACCTTATACCTGTCAGAATGCCTATAATTAACAAGACAAGAAATAACAAGTATTGGAGAGGATGTGGAGAAAAGGGAACCCTCATACATTGCTGGTGGGAATGCAAACTGGTGTAGCCACTATGGAAAAGAGTATAGAGAGTTCTCAAAAAATTAAAAATAGAAATACCATATGACCCAGCTATCCCATTACTGGGTATTTATCCAAAGGACATGAAATCAACAATTCAAAGAGATTCATGCGTCCCTATGTTCATCACAGCATTATTCGCAGTAGCCAAGATGTGGAAGCAATGCAAGTTCCCATCAACAGATGAATGGATAAAGAAGATGTGGTATATATATACAATGGAATACTGCTCAGCCATAAAAAAAAGACAAAATCGTCCCATTTGCAACAACATGGATGGACCTTGAGGGTATTATGCTAAGCAAAATAAGCCAGAAAGAGAAAGACAAACACTGTATGATTTCACTCATATGTGGAAGATAAACAAACACATGGATAAGGAGAACAGATTAGTGGTTATCAGAGGGGAAGAGGGTGGGGGGAGGGAGAAAGGGGCAAAGGGGCACATATGTATGGTGATGGATAAAAACTAGGCTATTGGTGTTGAACACGATGCCGTCTATGTAGAAACTGATATATAATGATGTACACCTGAAATTTACACAATGTTATAAGCCAATATAACTCTAAAAAGAGTTTTAAAAAAACTGTAACGGGAGATAAAGAAGGGCATTACATAATGATAAAAGGAACAATTCAACAAGAGCACATAACGCCTGTAAATATCTATGCACCCAAGATAGGAGCACCTAAATACATAAAGCAATTATGAACAGGCATAAAAGGAGAAATTGACAGTAACACAATAATAGTGGGGACTTTCACACTCTACTTACATTAGTGGATAGATCATCCAAACAAAAGATCAATAAGAAAACATTGGCCTTAAGTGACACATTAGACCAGAGGGATTTAGTAGATATATGCAGAACATCCCATCCAAAAACTGCAGAATACACCTTCTTTTCGAACACACATGGAACATTCTCCAGAATAGACCACATATTAGGCCACAAAACAAGAATGTAAGAAGATTGAAATAATACCAAGCATCTTTTCTGATCACAATGGTACAAAACTAAAAATCAGCTACAAGAAGAAAACTGGAAAAGCCACAAATACGTGGAAATTAAACAGAATGCTACTGAACAGCTGTTGTTTCAATGAAGAAATCAAAGGAGAAATAAAAAAATATGTGGAGAAAAATGAAAATCTGACATACAAAAATTTATGGGATACAGCAAAAGTAGTACTAAGAGGGAAGTTTACAGCAATACAGGCCTACCTCAAAAAACAAGAAATCTCAAATAAACAATCTAACAATACACCTAAAGGAACTAGAAAAAAAAAAAACAAAGAAAGCCCAAAATCAGTAGAAGGAAAGAAATAATAAAAATCAGAGTGGAAATAAATGAAATAGAGACTAAAAAATATAGGGAAAAAAATCAATGAACTAAGAGCTGGTTCTTTGAAAAGATAAACAAAATTGACAAACCCTTAGCTAGACTCACCAAGAAAAAAAAGAGAAGGTTCAAATAAATAAAATCAGAAGCTAAAGAGAAGAAATTATGACGGACACCACAGAAATACAAAGGATTATAAGAGAATACTACAAAAAGCTATATGCCAACAAACTGGATAATCTAGAAGAATGGATAAATTCTTAGAACCAAACAACCTTCCAAAACAGAATCAAGAAAAAATAGAGAATCTGACTAGACTAATCACTAGTAAAGAGATCAAAACAATAATCAAAAACTTACCAAAAAACAAAAGTCTACGATCAGACAGCTTCCCCAGTGAATTCTACCAAACAATCAAAGAAGATTTAACACCTATCCTTCTCAAACTCTTCCAAAAAATTGAAGAGGAGGGCATGCTTCCTAACTCATTCTATGAGACCAATATTACCCTAATACCAAAAACCAGACAAGGACAACACAAAAATAGAAAATTATAAGCCAATATCACTGATGCATATAGAAGAAAAATCCTCTACAAAATACTAGCAAATCGAATACAACAATACAGTAAAAAGATCATACACCATGATCAAGTGGGATTTATTCCAGACATGCAGGGATGGTTCAACATTCACAAATCAATCAATGTGATACACCACATTAACAAAATGAACAATAAAAATCACATGATCATCTCAATAGATGCAGAGAAAACATTTGACAGGATATAGGATTCATTTAGGATAAAAAAAAAAAACTCTGAGCAAAATGGTATAGAAGGTAAGCATCTCATAATAAATATCTCATAATAAAGGCCATATATGACAAACCCACAGTTGACATCATACTCAATGGTGAAAAACTGAAAGCTATTCCTCTAAGAATAGGAACAAGATAAGGATGCCCACACTCACCACTCTTATTCAACATAGTATTGGAAGTCCTAGCCAGAACAATCAGGCAAAAAAAAAAGAAATAAAAGGGATTGAAATTGGAAAGGAAGAAATAAAACTGTCACTATTTGCAGATGACATGATTTTATATATAGAAAACCCCAAAGAATCAACCAAAAAATTATTACAAGTAATAAATGAATACAGTAAAGTTGCAGGGTACAAAATCAACATATGAAAATCAGTCGCATTTCTATACACTAACAGTGAAATAGTAGAAACAAATTAAGAATACAATCCTATTTACAATTGCAACAAAAAGAATAAAATACCTAGGAATAAATTTAACCAAAGAGGTAAAAGACGTGTACACTGAAAACTATAAAACACTGTTGAAAGAAATTGAAGAATACACAAAGAAATGGAAAGCTATTCCATGCTCATGGATTTGAAGAATTAACAAATTTAAAATATCCATACTTCCCAAAGCAATCTACAGATTTGTCAGTGCAAATAACCAGTAATCAACCTATAGATCAAAAATGGGATGAGTTTATTATATGAGCCAATCCTGAGGACTATAGGCCAGGAGAGCATCCTCCACCAGGGAAGGAAGCACTACAGAGAAGTGATATGTACAGCATGGTTATATACCACTTTGGAACAAGGAACATACATCAAATATGACAGGAATACTTTTTTTTTCTTTTTACTACAGTCACAAGATGTTTTGCTATGTACAGCAGGTCACAAGATGTACACAGCAGGTCAATCTGACCCTGGTTTCTGGGAAGGAGTGCTTATCTTTAAAGAAATGCTGATGTGGCAGGGGAGGCATTCTTCTTATCTTTAAAGGCAGCATTCTTTGCTTTGGGATACTATAAATGTTTAAAGCAGATGTACAATGCATGCTTGACAGGCCATATCAGGCCATTCTGAAAAAGCAAGTCCAGGCCAAATCAGTTTTAAACCAAAATGGCTCTGACCTATTTCACTCCACATAACACCCTCAATGTCCATCCATGTTGTCACAAATGGCTGGATTTCATCGTTTCTTATGGCTGAGTAGTATTCCATTGTGCATATATATAACATAATGATGTAATCTATGCAGAAATGGAAGTATAATGATGTACACCTGAAATTTATACAATGTTATAAACCAATGTTACTGCAATAAACAAAAAATTTAAAAAAATATAAAAAATAAAATAAATAAATAAATAAATAAAAACCAAAATGGCTTCTGCATAATTAACTTTTCTTATTGCTTTGCATTTATTCCATCAGATTCAATACAATCCCTATCAAAATCCCAATGACATTTTTCATGGAAATAGAACAAGTATCCTAAAATTTATATGAAACAACAAAAGACCCTGAATAGTGAAAGCAATCCTGAGAAAAAAGAACAAAGCTGGAGGTATCACAATCCCTGACTTCAAACTATACACAAAACTTTAGTAATCAAAACAGCGTTGTACTGGTACAAAAATAAACAGATCAATGGAACAGAATCGAGAGCCCAGAAATAAAACCACACATCTATGGACAGCTAATTTTTGATAAAGGAGCCAAGAACATACAACGGAGAAAGGAAAGTCTCTTCAATAAATGGTATCATGAAAACTGGACAGCCACATGCAAAAGAATGAAGATAGACCATTATATTACACCATACACAAAAATTAACTCAAAATGGATTAAAGACTTGAATTTAAGACCTGAAATCATAAAACTCCTAGAACAAAACATAGGTAGTATACTCTCCAATATCAGTCTTAGCATTATCTTTTTGAATACCATGTCTCCCCAGGCAAGGGAAGCAAAAGAAAAAATAAACAAATGGGACTATCAAACTAAAAAGCTTCTGTACAGCAAAGGAAACCATCTACAAAATGAAAACACAACCTAACAATTGGGAGAAGATATTTGTAAATCATATACCTGACAAGGGGTTAATATCCAAAATATATAAAGAACTCATACAACTCAACAACAAAGAAAACAAACAACCCGATCAAAAAATTGGCAGAGGATATGAACAGACATTTTTCCAAAGAAGATATACAGATGGCCAACAGGCACATGAAAAGATGTTCAACATCACTAATTATTAGGGAAATGCAAATCAAAACTACAATGAGATATCACCTTATACCTGTCAGAATGCCTATAATTAACAAGACAAGAAATAACAAGTGCTGGAGCAGATGTGGAGAAAAGGGAACCCTCATACACTGCTGGTGAGAATGCACACTGGTGTAGCCACTATGGAAAAGAGCACAGAGATTTCTCAAAAAATTAAAAATAGAAATACCACATGATCCAGCTATCCCACTCTTGGATATTTATCCAAAGAACATGAAATCAACAATTCAAAGAGATTCATGCATCCCTATGTTCACCACAGCATTATTCACAATAGCCAAGGTGTGGAAGCAACCCAAGTGCCCACCAACGGATGAATGGATAAAGATGTTATACATATATACAATGGAATACTACTCAGCCATAAAAAGGTTGAAATCATTTGCAATAACATGGATAGACCTTGAGGGTATTATGCTATGTGAAATAAGTCAGATTAAGAAAGGCAAATACCATATGATTTCACTTGTATGTGGAAGATTTAAAAAAGCAAACAACAATAACAACAGACACATAGACATAGAGAATAGATTAGTGGTTACCAGAGAAGAATGGGGGAGAGAGGTGGGCAAAAGGAGTAAAAGGGCACATATGTACACAGTGATAAATGGTAATTAGTCTTTGGGTGGTGAACATGATGTAGTTTACACAGAAATAGAAATATAATGATGTAAAGCTGAAATTTATATAATGTTATAAACCAATGTTACCACAGTAAAAAATAATAATAATAAGTAAAACCATATAACGACCACAACAACAAACTCTTGACCCTACCGGCTTTCACATATTTTTATTGAAATGTTCACGGCACAACTTCTTGACCAGGTTTTTTTGTAGTCACTCTTCACTTCTTTTCATCTGTTCCTCAATGCACTCCAGTTGGACTTGCAACCCAACTCTCCAGGGAACCTGCTCTTAACAAGTTGCTTATGAACTCAATGTTGCCAAAACCAGTGGTTAACTATTTTCTTCATTGCATTTGGTGCCTCAGCAAGGCCCAACAGAGTTGATCACACTTTCTTTCTTGAAATACTTTCTTTGCTTGACTTTCGTAATGCCACACTCTCCTCCTGCCTCACACCATCCTGCTCAGTCCCCTTAGCAGGTTCCTCCTCCTCCATTCAATCTCTAAATGTTGTGTTTGTCCCAGGATCCAGTCCTAAAGCTTTTCCTTTTATCCATGAATACTCTCTCCCTATAGTATTTCATCTAACCCTGTAGTTTTAAAAATTATTGTATGCTTCTCTTTCCCGAATCTACCTCTCTAGGACTGTCGCACAAGGAGCATAATTGTGTTAAGGTGACCCAAGAGTTTAACAAGATAGCCAGGAAGGGGGATCTCGTCTTCCCAAGATGAAGGCCTATACCCTGAATAGCTCCTGTGGAATCAGTGTGGCTTTCTCCCCCAAGGAGAGGGAAACATTTCCCACGAGCCCCACAGACTCTAGGTGCTGGGCAACTGACTTTCCCATACAACTCTTGTAGACAGCTGGCACTCCAAATCCAGACTGTCTGGCACCAACAGCATGTGTGTTCCTCCATTGATAAAGCTGCTTTCTTGTGCTTACATGATACAAAAATAGAACAAAGGAGTCTAGTGTCCCTATACTGGAATGCAGACCCACACTTTGTGCCCAGCAATTTCTTGACCACTTATGCATCAGTGTAGGATGGAAGGATGGGGAAATCATGACTTCTGTTGTTTTGCCGACCCTTGGCCTTTGTGCATTTTCCTAACACAGTATATTATTGAACCCAAGCTGTGTCATACTGAGGAATTCTTCCCAAACTCTGATGCCAACTGGTGGTCACCCAGATGAGTTCTACCT
The DNA here is from genome assembly GCF_020826845.1 of Diceros bicornis minor. Classification (NCBI taxonomy): domain Eukaryota; kingdom Metazoa; phylum Chordata; class Mammalia; order Perissodactyla; family Rhinocerotidae; genus Diceros; species Diceros bicornis. Next base: position 51,396,079 of record NC_080743.1, read on the forward strand.
TACATAACATGCCCTGACCTTCTCTGAGCATGTAGACAATCCAGTTGTCCCAGCACCATTTGTTTACAAGAGTATCCTTTCTCCCATTGAATTTACTTGGCACCTGTGTCAAAATCAATTGACTGTATGAATTTAGACCATTAACTCACACCACATGCAAAAATCCCCTCAAAATGGATCATAGACCTAAATGTAAGGGCTAAAACTATACAGCTTTTAGAAGAAAACACAGGTGAAAATCTTCATGACCTTGGATTAGACAAAAACATAAGTACTAAAAGAAAAAAACTGAAAAATGGGACTTCACCAAAATTAAAAATGTTTGTGCTTTAAAAGACATTATTAAGAAAATGAAAACATAAAGGGCTGGCCCAGTAGTGCAAGCAGTTAAGTGCATGCGCTCCAGTGTGGCAACCCAGGGTTCGAAGGTTCAGATCCTGGGCACGCACCGATGCACTGCTTGTCAAGCCATGCTGTGGGAGTGTCCCATATAAAGTAGAGGCAGATGGGCACGGATGTTAGCTCAGGGCCAATCTTCCTCAGCAAAAAAAAAAAAAAAAAAAGAGGAGGATGGGCATCAGATGTTAGCTCAGGGCTGACCTTCCTAAGGAAGGAAGGGAGGGAGGGAAGGAGGGAGGTGGGATGAGAGAGAGAGAGAGAGAGCAAGAAAGAAACAAAATGAAAAGATAAGGCACAGACTGGGAAAAAATATTTTCAAATCATATATCTGTTAAAGGACTTGTATCCAGAATATAAAGTACTCCTACAACTCAACAATAAGAAGATAAATAACCCAATTTTAAAAATGGGCAAAAGATTTGAAAAGACATTTCACCTCAAAGGTATACGAATGTCCAATAAGTATATGAAAAGATGCTCACCATCATTAGTCACTAGGGAAACACAAATCAAAACCACAATGAGACACCACTTCTTACCCACTAGAATGGCTATAATAAAAAAGATGGACGATAAGAGGAGGATGTGAAGAAACAACAATGTTGAAAAACTGAAACATTCACTCATTACTGGTGGAAAGTGCAGTCACTTAGGAAAACCATTTGGCAGCTTCATAAGTTAAAGAGAAATTTACTATATGACCCAGCAATTTCACTCCTAGCTACATACCCAAGAGAAATGAAAACATATGTCCACACAAATATTTGTATGTGAATATTCATAGCAGCTTTATCTGTAATAGTCCAAAAAGTGGAAACATTCCAACTATCCATCAATTGCTGAATGAATAAACAACATATGGTATATTCATTCAATGGAATAGTATTCAGCACCTAAAAGGAATGAAATACTGATATATGATACAAAGTAGATGAACCTCAAAGGTATATTATGCTAAGTAAAAGAAGCCAGATGCAAAAGACCATATATTTACGACTCCATTTATATGACGTCAGGAAAAGAGAGTCAGAAAGTCAAATAGAAGTTCCCTAGAACTGGGGAATGGGAAAGAGGAGTGGCTGCTAATGGGCATGAGAGATCTTTTGGGGGTGATAGAAATGTTCCAAACAGGATTGTCATGATGATTATACAAGTCCATAATTTTAATTAAAATAGGTGAATTATACACTTAAGTGAATTTTATGGCATGTAAATTATATCTCAGTAAAGCTGTTTGGAAATAAAGGAAAGGTGATATTGTGGCCCCCATCAGCCTTGCCCCTTATTTTATTTCTCACTTTCTATAGAGTTTATATTTATTGGCTCCATTCAGAGACTGAACTCTTGTTCTATTGGCTCTTTGGCTGAAGGCAATTCCAACTCCCAACAGCTGGGGGAATGATTACTCCAGTCCTGAAAGGGTTGGGGGATGTGTATGGTTCACTTTGAGCATCACTATAGCAGGCAAAGTGGTATGATGCCCCTTGGTAGCCTCCGATAGGGCTCCACAGGTCTCAGCAAGACCAAAGGCCTATAGCCAGTGCTGACAGCTTCAGAGAAGGAGCTGCTACAACTCAGTGACTAAGATCAACCTTTCCTAAGCAAGTGTGTTGGAGGCATTGGGAGTCAGGTCCCAAACGGGAAGAGGAGAATGTCCACAACATGGAGAGAGAGAGACACGCAGAGTAGGGTGTCAGATCCAATCTTTGCAGAGCATTGACTCTCAACAACTGCACAAAATGTTCTTTTCAAGTATATGTGGCATTTTTATCAAGATAGACCACAGGCTGGACCACAAAACAAGTCTCAATAACTATCTAAGAATCAGAATCATACAGAGTACATGCTCTGACCACAATATTACTAAATTAGAAATCAATAACAATAAGATATCTAGAAAGAAGTCAAGATGGCGGCGTAGGCAGACTCTGAACTCACTTCCTCCCGCGGACACAGCCAATTTACAACTACTTGTGCAAAAATTACCCCTGAGACAGAACTGAAAACTGGATAAGAGGAACTTCTACAACAACAGACAACCCTAACTGAGGTAGAAGAGGCAGAAACTCCCTTCTGGAGAGGAAAAACGCCACCTCCTCAAGCCGCCAGCGTCGCGGCCGCCCGGGAGCAGCCCAAAGGTATGAAGCCCTCCCTGGAGGCGCAGGGCCCTGAGCCGGGGAGCGGCCCCGCTGAGGGCATTTTGTGGACCCAGCACAATCGAGACAAGTGGCAGAATATCTGACTTTGCCTGCTACTAAAACATTGTGGAGTACCCCCAGAAAAGCTGGTTCACAAAGACATTAAAACTGGCTCTTAAAGGGCCCACGCGCAAAATCACCCATTTCAGAAAGCAACCTAAAATCACCAGAAAGAAAGGCGCACAGTGCTTTGGTGAAAAGAGACTCACCTAATAGGCCCTGTGTGCATCTCGGTGAGAGGTGAGACTTCTCCAGGGACGGGGACATTGGCGGTGGCCATTGTTGTGGCCCAGCCAGGGCGTGCTGACACAGACACCACTGGAGTTCTCCCTGGGGCCTGCTAGCCCAGGGTCTGCCCCACCCGCTAGAGCACCAATTTAATCCAGCTCAGCCAGGGCAGGCAGCCCACCCTAGAGACTGGCCCCACCCAACAACAAGCCCTCAGGCAACTTGTGGGCCTGCATAGATTGGTGACTGGATTCTCTACAGCCTGGCAACTGAGTCGACTTCAGTGGGGCAGGGCGTGCACAAGGAGCCAGTGGATAGTGTGGAGTGGTGGCGGAGTGTGTAGGGCTCCCGCCGTGGAGAGACTGGGTCCGCTTCGGGAGGTCGGGGTGCACACATGGGGCAGGACTGTGTTGACTGTGTGTGTGGATCTGTGGGCAGCAGGGCTTGTCAGCTGCAGAAGACTTGTGCTTCTCAAAGACCCACACAGGGGGTTTGCCCCACCTTCCAAAGCCTGAAACAATTGGGTGCTCCCATGCCTGAGGCCAGCCCCACCCAGCTGCAATCCTCAGAGAACTGACAAGAGACCTAAAGGCTGGAGGCTTATAGCAATTGTAAGGCCCTGAGCCTAACAACCTGCCATGCTGGGGGCCTACTCACTTAAAAGAAATACTGCCACACAAATGTGGTATTAGAACTTGCAGCCAACTGTGCTGGGGCTCCCCACACCTGATAAAGAGACTGAAGGGCCCACAATAACTACAAGAAGCTGAGCATTACAACAGCTGGCCAGGAGCATAACTCGGCCTCCCTGGGCGCCTACAGGGAGAGCAAACAGGCCACAACAGAAGGACACATGTAGCCCACATAGGGGTCACCCCTGGAACATTGAGAACTGAGGAAAGCACACAGCAGGCCTCCTAAGCCATCACTTACATAAGGTCACCTATCCAAGCACAGGAGACATAGCTGACCTACCTAATATGTAGTCACAAGCACAGGGAAAGAGGCAAAATAAAGAGGCAAAGGTACACATTCCAAGTAAGGGAACAGGACAAAACCCCAGAAAAGGAACTAAGTGAAACAGAAATGAGCAACCTACCCGACAGAGAGTTCAAATAAAGAGTGTTAAGGATGCTCACTGATCTGGGGAGAAGAATAGATGAACTCAGCGAGAATGTCAACAAAGAAATGGAAGATATAAAAAAGAACCAATCAGAAATGAAGAATACAATACCGGAAATGAAAATTTCACTAGAGGGACTCAAAAGCAGAGTAAAGGATACAGAAGAACGGATCTGTGAGCTAGACAAAAGACTAGAAGAAATTACCCAAGCTGAACAGGTAAAAGAGAAAAGAATTAAATAAAGTGAGGACAGTCTAAGGGACCTCTGGGACAACATCAAGTGCATGAACATCCGTGTTATAGGTGTCCCGGAAGGAGAAGAGCGAGACAAAGGGGCAGAGAATCTATTTCAAGAAATAATAGATGAAAACTTCCCTAACCTAAGGAAGGAAACAGACATCCAGGTACAGGAAGCACAGAAAGCCCCAAACAAGTTAAACCCAAAGAGGCCCACACCAAGACACATCATAATCAAAATGTCCAGAATTAAAGATAAAGAGAGAATCCTAAAAGCTGCAAGAGAAAGTCAAGTTACATACAAAGGAAAGCCCATAAAGCTATCAGCTGACTTCTCAGCAGAAACCTTACAGGCTAGAAGAGAGTGGCATGAGATATTTAAAGTGCTAAAAGGAAAAAACTTACAGCCAAGAATACTCTACCCAGCAAGGTTATCATTCAAAATGGAAGGAGAGATCAAAAATTTCCCAGACAAGCAAAAATTAAAGGAGTTTGTCACCAAGAAACCAGTGCTACAAGAAATGTTAAAGGGACTGATTTAAGGGGAAAAGAGAAGACCACAAATAGGAAAAATTATCTATTTCCATGATAAGAGGGTAATGGATACAAATGCACAAAAAAGAGGTTAGATATGAAATCAAAAACATGAGGGAGGAGGGGAGTTAAAGAGTAGAGCTTTCAGACAGAGGTCAAACTAAAAGAGACCATCAATTCTGTATAGAAGAAGGAAGGAACAGAGAAGAACTACTAAAACACTGAGGAAAAAAAGTTAAAAAATGGCAGTAAGTACATACTTATCAATAGCTACTTTAAACGTCAATGGACTAAATGCTCCAATTAAAAGGCATAGGGTGGCAGATTGGATAAAAAAACAAGACCCATATATATGCTGCATACAAGAGACACATTTCAGACCTAAAGACACTCACAAACTGAAAGTGAAGGGATGGAAAAAGATACTCCATGCAAATGACAATGAAAAGAAAGCTGGGGTAGCAGTACTCATATCAGACAAAATAGACTTTAAAACAAAAACTGTAAAAAGAGACAAAGAAGGTCATTACATAATGATCAAGGGAACAATCCAACAAGAGGATATAACACTTGTAAATATCTACGCACCCAATGTAGGTGCACCTAAATATATAAAGCAATTATTAACAGACATAAAAACAGAAATAGACAGTAACACAATAATAGTAGGGGACTTTAACACTCCACTTACACCAACGGATAGATCATCCAAACAGAAGATCAATAAGGAAACATTGGCCTTAAATGATACACTAGAACATAGCAGTGTTCTACTATGTTATACTAGGACCTAGTAGATATATAGAGAGCATTCCATCCAAAAACTGAAGAATACACGTTCTTTTCAAATGCACATGGAACATTCTCCAGGATTGATCACATATTAGGCCACAAAACAAGTCTCCATAAATTTAAGAAGATTGAAATAATACCAAGCATCTTTTCTGACCACAACGGTATGAAACTAGAAAGCAACTATAGGAAGAAAATCAGAAAAGCCACAAATACGTGGAGATTAAACAAAATGCTACTGAACAATGACTGGGTCAACGAAGAAATCAAAGAAGAAATCAAAAAATACCTGGAGACAAATGAAAATGAAAATACGACATGCCAGAATTTATGGGATACAGCAAAAGCGATTCTAAGAGGGAAGTTTATAGCAATACAGGCCTATCTCAACAAACAAGAAAAATCTCAAATAAACAATCTAACAATGCACCTAAAGGAACTGGAAAAAGAAGAACAAACCAAGCCCAAAATCAGCAGAAGAAGGGAAATAATAAAAATCAGAGCAGAAATAAATGAAATAGAGACCAAAAAAACAATAGAAAAAATTAATAAAACCAAGAGCTGGTTCTTTGAAAAGATCAACAAAATTGACAAACCTTTAGCTAGACTCACCAAGAAAAAAAGAGAGAAGGCACAAATAAGTAAAATCAGAAATGAAAGAGGAGAAATTACAGCAGACACCTCAGAAATACAAAAGATTATAAGAGAATACTATGAAAAGCTATATGCCAACCAATTCGACAATCTGGAAGAAATGGATAAATTCTTAGACTCATACAACCTTCCAAAACTGGATCAAGAAGTAGAGAATTTGAATAGACCAATCACCAGTAAGGAGATCGAAACAGTAATCACAAACCTCCCCAAAAATAAAAGTCCAGGACCAGACGGCTTCCCTGGTGAATCCTACCAAACATTCAAAGAAGACTTAATACCTATCCTTCTCAAACTCTTCCAAAAAATTGAGGAGGGGGGGAAGCTCCCTAACTCATTCTATGAAGCCGACATTACCCTGATACCAAAACCAGACAAGGACAACATAAAAAAAGAAAATTACAGGCCAATATCACTGATGAACATCGATGCAAAAATCCTCAACAAAATACTAGCAAATCACATACAACAATACATTAAAAAGATTATACACCATGATCAAGTGGGATTTATTCCAGGGATGCAGGGATGGTTTAACATTCGCAAATCAATCAACGTGATACACCACATTAATAAAATGAAGAATAAAAATCACATGATCATTTCAATAGATGCAGAGAAAGCATTTGACAAGATACAGCATCCATTTATGATAAAAACTCTGAATAAAATGGGTATAGAAGGAAAGTACCTCAACATAATAAAGACTATATATGAGAAACCCACAGCTAATATCATCCTCAGTGGTGAAAAACTGAAAGCTATCCCTCTAAGAACAGGAACCAGACAAGGATGCCCACTGTCACCACTCCTATTTAACCTAGTACTGGAAGACCTAGCCAGAGCAATCAGGCAAGAGAAAGAAATAAAAGGGATCCAAATCGGAAAGGAAGAAGTGAAACTGTCACTATTTGCAGATGACATGATTTTATATATAGAAAACCCTAAAGAATCCACCAGAAAACTTTTAGAAGTAATAAACGAATATGGTAAAGTTGCAGGATACAAAATCAACATACAAAAATCAGTTGCATTTCTATACACTAACAACAAAGTAGCAGAAAGAGAAATTAAGAATACCATCCCATTTACAATTGCAACAAAAAGAATAAAATACCTAGGAATAAACTTAACCAAAGAGGTGAAAGAGCTGTACACCGAAAACTACAAAACATTGCTGAAAGAAATTGAAGAAGACACAAAGAAATGGAAAGATACTCCGTGCTCTTGGATTGGAAGAATTAACATAGTTAAGATGTCCATACTTCCTAAAGCAATCTATAGATTCAATGCAATCCCTATCAAAGTTACAACAACATTTTTCACAGAAATAGAACAAAGAATCCTAAAATATATTTGGAACAACAAAAGACCCCGAATAAGTACAGGAATCCTGAGAAAAGAGAACAAAACTGGAGGTATCACACTCCCTGATTTCAAAATATACTACAAAGCTATAGTAACCAAAACAGCATGGTACTGGCACAAAAACAGACACACAGATCAATGGAATAGAATCAAAAGCCCAGAAATAAACCCACACATCTATGGACAGCTAATCTTTGACAAAGGAGCCAAGAACATACAATGGAGAAAAGAAAGTCTCTTCAACAAATGGTGTTGGGAAAACTGGACAGCCACATGCAAAAAAATGAAAGTAGACCCTTACCTTACACCATACACAAAAATTAACTCCAAATGGATTAAAGACTTGAATGTAAGACCTGAAACTATGAAACTTCTAGAAGAAAACATAGGCAGTACGCTCTTCGACATCGCTCTTAGCAACATATTTTCAAGCACCATGTCTGACAGGGCAAGAGAAACAATAGAAAAAATAAACAAATGGGACTTCATCAAACTAAAAAGCTTCGGCACAGCAAAGGAAACCATCAACAAAACGAAAAGACAACCTAACAATTGGGAGAAGATATTTGCAAACCATACATCTGATAAGGGCTTAATCTCCAAAATATACAAAGAACTGATGCATCTCAACAACAAAAAAAACTACCAATCCAATTAAAAAATGGGCAAAAGACCTGAACAGACATTTCTCCAAAGAAGATATACAGATGGCCAACAGGCACATGAAAAGATGTTCAAAATCATTAACTATCAGGGAAATGCAAATCAAAACTACAATGAGATATCACCTCACGCCCATCAAAATGGCTATAATTAACAAGACAGGAAACAACATGTGTTGGAGAGGATGTGGAGAGAAGGGAATTCTCATACACTGCTGGTGGGAGTGCAAACTGGTGCAGCCACTATGGAAAACAGTATGGAGATTCCTCAAAAAGTCAAGGATAGAACTACCATATGATCCAGCTATTCCACTGCTGGGTATTTATCCAAAGAACTTGAAAACATCAGTGCATAAAGATACATGCACCCCTGTGTTCATTGCAGCGTTATTCACAATAGCCAAGACTTGGAAGCAACTTAAGTGCCCATCAAGGGACGAATGGATAAAGAAGATGTGGTATATATACACAGTGGAATACTACTCAGCCATAAGAAATGATGAAATCCAGCCATTTGTGACAACATGGAGGGACATTGAGGGTATGATGCAAAGCGAAATAAGTCAGAGGAAGAAGGTCAAATACCGTATGATTTCCTTCATTAAGTAGTAGATAACAACAACAATAAACAAACACATAGAGACAGAGATTGGATTGGTGGTTACCAGAGGGAAAGGAGGGAGGGAGGAGGGCGAAAGGGATAATTCAGCACATGTATGTGGTGATGGGTTGTAATTAGTATATAGGTGGTGAACATGATGTAATCTATGCAGAAATAGAAGTATAATGATGTACACCTGAAATTTATACAATGTTATAAACCAATGTTACTGCAATAAACAAAAAATTAAAAAAAAATAAGATATCTAAAAAATCTCCAATTTTAGAAATTAAACATCATACTTCTGAATAACTCGTGTCAAAGAAGAAATCATAAGGAAAGTTAGAAAAAATATTTTTACCTGAATGATCATAAAAATCCAATTATTAAATTATTATTCTTAAATAATAATAATAATTAAATTATTATTCTCTCTAACACAGTGCTTAGAGAGAAATTGACAGCTTTAAATGCTTATAGTTGAAAACAGGAAAAGGATAAAATCAATTATCTAAGATTTGACCCTAAGAACCTTGAAAAAGAAGAGTAAATTGAACCCAAAGTAAATAAAAGGAAGCAAATAATTAAACTAAAAGAAACTAATGAAATAGAAAATAGTCAGACAATAGAAAATATAACAGTAAATTTTTCTGTACTCTGTGCACAAAACTTAATTTCAGATGAATTCTATATTTAAATATTTATCCAGAACCATAAAGGCTTTAGAAGAAAAAATTAGGAGAGTATATATGGGAATAAAAATCAGAAAGTAGTTGCTTCCAGGGCAGAGTGTGGTGGAGGCAGGGGTGGGATTTGACTGGAAAGGGGCAGGAAAGAACTTTCTGGGGTGAAGTAAATGTTTTATATCTTGTTTTGGATGGTGGTTACATGGGTGCCATAATTGCCAAGGTCCATTGAACTAAACACTTAAGATCTGGACATTTTAGTCCTTGTAAATTACATTTCAATTTTTTTGTGTGTGTGTGTGAGGAAGATCAGCCCTGAGCTAACATCCATGCTAATCCTCCTCTTTTTGCTGAGGAAGACCGGCTCTGAGCTAACATCTATTGCCAGTCCTCCTCCTTTTTTTCCCCAAAGCCCCAGTAGATAGTTGTATGTCATAGCTGCACATCCTTCTAGTTGCTGTATGTGGGACACGGCCTCAGCATGGCTGGAGAAGCGGTGCATCAGTGCGCGCCTAGGATCTGAACCCGGGCCACCAGTAGTGGAGCGCGTGCAGTTAACTGCTAAGCCATGGGGCCGGACCCCCTACACTTCACTTTTTAAAAGTGGAGGAAAGACAGTATCTTGAGGAGCTTATGGTGGTGGTGTTTAGGCACCTCTGGGGCATAGGCTTCAGAAGCATCCACAGCTTCTTCAGCTCAGGAGTCTGCTGAGAGTGGTTTTGCAACTAAAATGTGGGGTGAGCACAAAGGCCCATAACAAGGCTCTTGTGGCCACAACTACAGATCCCTACTCTTGTTACTCAGGCCCTAGAGCTAGGTGGTTATCATTAGATAGCCTCCCTGCAAGGAACCCAGAGTTCTCCAGAGCGAAATTGAAATTGAGGTTCTAGGTATATTGGGTGGGTAAGAAAGTCACTCCCCATAAAACTTAATGACTGGAGCTGCCACCATTGTAAATTTCTAAACTTTACAAGACGGCAGCAACATTTCAAACAACTCTGAGAGGAGACAATGGGCTAAAGTGGATTTTCTCCCCAGATGTATTTACTGCACAAGGCAAAAATTCACATTGCGGTGGGAGATTTCTCCTGGTCTAGTTTAAGTTCACAGACTGTGGATCCCAGACAGCTGGCACCAACTGCCTGGTGTCCTATTGAGGCTCAAACCAAGAGTCTTTAATCACATTGTGACCTTGAAGCTGGCTCTTTTGTCCTGTGCCTTGGAGGAATGAGAGATATAAGCTAAAGGTTACCACTCTTCTGGGAAGAGGAATGTTGGAGGAGGAGCAAGGGTGAAGGTGAGGAGGCTGAGTCAGAAGGACAGCAGCACATAAAGCTCCAGTTCTGCCTTTGGGAGATAAGGAGACCAGAACCCAGGCTCTTTCATCTGGCTTTTAACACTAGCAGGTTAGAGCTTCTACTCTGGGGCTGTGACATGCGATTTTTGCAAAACTGCAGTGAAGGGAACAAAATGGGTTTTTGTGAGCCTGTAACTACTTGACCTCTCTTTTTACTCCCTCCAGGGTCACTCTCTAACCCAACCTGCTCCCCTGTGTTTTCCGGTTCCTGGTGAGCATTTCTTGTTACTCAGCTTTGGCCATGGCTGGATGGAGCTGCCTTGTGACGGGAGCAGGAGGGTTTCTGGGTCAGAGGATCATCCGCTTGTTGGTGGAGGAGAAGGAGGTACAGGAGATCAGAGCACTGGATAAAGTCTTCAGACCAGAATTTCGGGAGGAATTTTCTAGTAAGTGAACTCAAGTCATAGGTGTGTGGCTCCATTCTAAACCCTGCTTAGGTGTGTGTGTGGGTGGGGGAGTTCTTGTCTAGCAAACTAAAGAATGTTGAAGCCAAATCAAAGTTAATCCCAAGTCCAAAGTCATCTGAAAGGAAATCACAGATCGTGGGTATAAAAGACACTGGGGGGGCGGCCCCGTGGCTTAGCGGTTAAGTGCATGCGCTCCACTGCTGGCGGCCCGGGTTCGGATCCCGGGTGTGCACCGACGCGCCGCTTCTCCGGCCATGCTGAGGCTGCGTCCCGTATACAGTGGCTAGAGGGATGTGCAACTATGACCATGCAACTATCTACTGGGGCTTTGGGGGAAAAAAATAAACAAAAATTAAAAAAAAAAAAAAAGACACTGGGTGGGTGTCTGGAGAATGGATTCTGGCCCTGATCCAGAACTAGAGAGGGTGGCCATAGGCCAGCCACTTCAGCCTCTAGGCCTCTTTTGTTCTCATCTAGAAAATCACATACAGGTCAACAACTCCCTTGTCAACAACTCTTTGATGTTCCGAAGATTTTTTTTTTTTGGTGAAGAAGATCAGCCCTGAGCTAACATCCGATGCCAATCCTCCTCTTTTTTTTGCTGAGGAAGATTGGCCCTGGGCTAACATCCGTGCCCATCTTCCTCTACTTTATATGGGACGCCACAACAGCATGGCTTGACAAGCAGTGCGTCGGTGCGCGCCGGGGATCTGAACCTGCGAACCCCGGGCCGCCAAAGCGGAGCGCATGCACTTCACCGCTGCGCCACCGGGCCAGCCCGTTCTGAAGATTTTTGACTTGGCAGTTGCTGTGCAACATTTGCAAAGGACAGCAAGCGCCATTAACCTGGAGACCCCGCCAGCAGGTCCCTGCCGCTCTTGATTGCCCTGGTCTTTTTAATGGCTTCATTTATCCTCTCCAGTGAAGGTGAAATAAAAGGAATTGAAGGTGAAACTGAGCGAATATGTGTATGTGTGTGTGTGTGAGAGAGAGAGAGAGAATTAGAGGGAGAGAGACAGAGAGAATAGGACAGAGAGAGGGGAGAGTGGAGAGAGCACATGAGTGCACAGGGTGAGAGCCAGAGACAGAGAGGCAGCAAGAGCGCAGACTTGCCTCACGTGGAGTCCTCGTACATCTCTTTTTACCATTTGTCTCTGTTCCTCATCAAGGAAGGTGACTGCAGAATTTGCTGTAGTAGCTCAGTGCTCTTTTCCCAGGTTTCTGCCCCTGGTGCAAATGCAAAAGCTGGATTTATGGTGTATTTTCCAATTTGTTTCACTCCCAGATCCTCAAAATAACCCTGCAAGGAAGGTAGGAAAGGTGTCTCACCCATCAGGACACTGAGGAAATCGGGGTCCCCATAGGTAAAGTGACTTGCCAAGGCGCTCTGATTAATGGGTAGCAGAGCTCAGACTAGAGCCCCATCACAGAGGCCCCAATCCCATGGCCCTAGGGCTGACTCTTGGCAAAGTGAAACTTCATTCTCTCCCATTTCTCCCCTGTGTGACCCCAAACCAATTCCCTGTCCCCCTCCCCAGCCCTGGTGGACGAGGGTCTACATGCAAGCCCTGGCTGCCCAGAAGACCCTTCCTCCCCATACAGAGGCCCCTCACCCACTCTCCTGGACTGTGCCCATCACTCTGCTCTTGCTTCCTCTTTTCTGACCTCTTCAAACACCCTATTTCCTCTAACCCCTGCTTCTATAGTGTCTCTGATAAACAAATTCACAAATGATCAGCATCAACTGTTTGCAATCCTTACCTCCCAGCGATATACACAATCTGATTGCTGATGCCCCGAAAGGGCAGTGCTCAACCTACAGGAACAGTTCCCCAATGTGACAAGTCAGGTGGTGTCGTGCATGGGCAGGGCTCTCTATAAGGATCATATAGAGAATCCCAGCAGCGTTCTTTCTGTGCCTAGCACTGTGCTAAGTGTTTATGTGTGTCGACTCATTTGCTCCTCATAACAACCCTACGGGATAGGTGATATTATCCTCCTTTGTTTAAAGATGAAAATAGTCTCAAAGAGGCTGTCTTAGTCCGTTCAGGCTGCTATAACAAAATACCACAGGCTAGGTAGCTGAAAAACATCGGAAATTAATTTTTCACAGTTCTGCGGTTGGAAATCCAGTCAAGGCAGGGTCATGGTCTGGTGAGAGCATTCTTCCTGGTTCATCGCCTGTGCCTTCACACTGTGTCCTCCCATGGTGGAAGGCGCGAGGGATCTACCACAGTAGAAGTTAATTAACTTGCTCAAGGTCCCAGGGCTAGAAAATGGCAAAGCTGGATTTGAACCCAGGCAGTCTAGCTCCAGCATCTGTGCTCTTAACTACTCGTTTGTCTAGAAGCTTCTCTCTGAACCTCCCTCCAACGCACGCCACATAAGCAACTGCATATTCAGCCTAGGGAAGACTCTTGCCAAGTCCACAGAGCCACTGTGGTGGCTCCACTCCCCAGCCATCCACAGTGCCCTCTGCTGGTCTCTCTTGCATCCCTGCAGACAAATGGAGTAAGTCCTCTGCTCTCTTGGCTTTGGACCTCTATCCGCTGGACATATCCATTCCTTTGAGCCAGTCTGTCTGAACTTAGCTGCAAAGGAGAGGCTGGGGTGGGGTTGGGGGGGTGGAGCAGAGGCAGGGACACAATCACAAAATTTTACTCTCAGGCTGATTCCCACCCGCTTCTCCCCTGCCTTTCTCTCACTTCAGAGCCTGCTTGCAGCTGCCTGACAGTGGGAAGGGGCTGGGGGCAGAGCAAACTGGCAGAGGCTTAGGGAGAGCAGATGGTTCTTCCAAGATGTAACCCAGGAAGAAAATTCTCTAGCCCTGAATTTTTCACTCCGAATTTCTCTCTCACTGTTCTCTGGCCTCCACTGCCAATTTCAGTTAAGTTGACTTATCCTTCCTCTGCCTCAGGAAAGAATAGTGCCAGTCCTGTGCCTTGGTGACAGGGGAGTGTGAGCAAGTTTCAAAGGCCGAGGGCAGGCCTGAGCCTTCGGTATAAGTGTGACTGAGACCTGCCTCTTAACCACTCTGAGCCTCAGTTTCCTCACCTGTAAAGTGGAAAGCAGAATACCCATCTCGTGAGAGAGCTGTGACAGGAAATCAGAAATCCGTGAAAGCAGAATACCCATCTCGTGAGAGAGCTGTGACAGGAAATCAGAAATCCGTGAAGTTTGTGTGCAAAGTAGAAAGCACAAAATAAGTGTAGGGTATTTGTCCGAAGTGCATGTAGCTCAGCATTTATTCCATGGGCTCATTTGAGGTGATGAGCTTACTGGCAGTGCCACCTCCTGTGGACTTCAAAGGAGCCAAAGACCCTGACACTGCGTCCGTTGTCCTAGGCTAGATGGCTGGAATGTTAGTCCTGTTAGTCCGTGGGTGGCTGACTCATTATCAGCACTGATAGCTGCTTTTGATGATATCTATTCAGAGCTTTTTCAGTTAAATCCATCATTTGGGCCCGTTCTAAATTCCTTGTTAATGGCTCCACTATCCTCCTGCTCACCCAAGTGGGAAAAACTCGGGCTGACTGTGACTCTTCCACAGCCGCTCAGCCCGTCTCCAGTAAGAACCAGGACCTGTCAAAGTAAGGTCTGAAACGTCAACCCTTGTGTATCTCTCCCCTTCTCTGCTCCCACTGCGGGAACCCTGTTCCGGTCAACCTTGTCTGAACTTTGGGGTACGGACATTCTGATTAATCTCCTGATGGTCTTGCTTTCTCCTATATCCCCCACACAAATCCATCTTATATACTATGGCCAGGGTTAGCTTCCTATCCCACAACTATGTTGACATTTCTTCTCTTATTCCAAACCCATACATGACTCCTCGTTCCCTACAGAATTAAATTCAAATTCTTTCCTCTTATATCCGCTCACCACAATCACCCTACTCTCCTTAATGAATTTTATGAACTTCCCATGAGTCTCTTTAGCAGTTTTGTGTTCCAGGCACACTTGACTCCTAACTGCTCAAATTCTTTTTTTGGAACGAGATGGGGTGGAAACAGATGTTTGCTCTTCCCCAATAAACGCTACACATTCCGATTTCTGTAGCTTTGTTTACTTGTTCCTTTCATGGAATGTGCCCTCCTGCCTAACCTCCCCCCAGGCTGCCTATCCTTAAAGACCTGGGTAAAACGCCACCTTTATCAGGAAACTTTCAGATCCAGAAAGCCTTCCAATGACCTGACTCATGTTTACACAGAGCTCCAGAGCAAGATCAAGCTGACCATGCTGGAAGGAGACATTCTGGATGAGCAGTGCCTGAAGAGAGCCTGCGAGGGCACCTCAGCTGTCATTCACACTGCCGGTATCATTGACATCATGAATGTCATTCACCCGGAGACCATCATGAATGTCAATGTGAAAGGTATAGTATATTGGGGAGGAGATGGAATGAAGTGGGCAAGTGAGAATGGGAACAGGATCAGGAAGGGAGAGAAGCCCGCATCACTGAACACCTGCTGAGCGCTGCACCAAGAGCTTTTGCTTAGCACCGCAAACTAAGAGACTCACGGCTGTCATCCTCAGCTTTTTAAATGAGGAGACTAGGGCTAAGAAAGGCTAAGTAACTTATTCAAGGCCCCATGGGTAGAAGGGAGAGCTAGAATCTAAACCCACACCTGTGGGACTCCAAAGGGCAAGAAAACTCTCTCTACTGCTGCTCCAATCAAGCCTTGACTCAACTCCAACCTCAAATTCCTGATATCCAACCACGTCCTGCCTCTCCTCGGTTGGAGCCAGACCTTACAGGCACCTCTTAGCCATCATTTTAGCCCTTCTGTGTGGCTCTAAGGTGGTGGTCACAAAGTAAGGCCAGGAATGAAGAGCTCTGTGATATGTGGTGCCCCCCAGTCAGTCACGAGCAATGGGTCACAGCTCTGGGATGGCTTCCTCCAGGCAGGACTCCCTACAAGGATCACCAAGGGTAATGAGAACACCTAGAGACTTCCTGCTCATCTGAAAGAAGGATTTCTCTCAAGGGAACTAGGAAAGCTGGTTCATAGTGGTCTGGCAGTACAGAATTACCCAGCACTTTCCTTCTCGTAATATTTTCTTAACAATAATAGTTTCCCATTATCCATAACAACATCTCTTCAGCTCAACACTGGGTCTACTAGTAAAGAGCAGCTCCTAGCTGGGTGCCCAGAGTGGCCCCTCCTTAGATCCTCATCCCATAAATGCCTGGTGGCTCTTTCTGAATTGAGGCTTTGCAATCTACTTTAAATTTAGACACATTTGCTCAAGGGATTAGCTTAAATCCTTTTTAGCTTGCCATGTAATCTCATCACTCTGATCCCTGGAGGCCAGTCTCCCTAGTACCACAGCACCCAACCCCCAAGCCCATCTGTCTTCCATGCCCTGCTCTACAAAGTTAGTCTACTCAGAGACTCCTTTTCTAAAGCAGCTCCTCGCTTTTGGGTTTCCAGCCTAAAATAGCACAATCTCAACAAAAGCCCTTTCTAGTGTCTACTTAGCCACACCCCTAACCAACCCCACACTGCCACGAGCGTGCTAAGATTAACCAGTTTTTAGTTTTTAGTCCCTTTCTCACAATTCTTACTCTCCACAGCTCCCAACAGAAGTGGATTTGAAAACCCTGAGAAGTGTTAGAAGCATCAGTTGACTAAAACCAATATGACTCCCAGCTTTATAAAATACTTCACAAGGATGGTCATTTGCCCCCTCCACAGGCAAATTAACTCCAAATTTTCTCTGCTTCTAGATTTAATTTTAAAAAAACAAAACAAAACAAAAAATGAGGCTGTCTCTCCCGAAAATAAAATTTCACAAAGACCTTAAAAGGAATAAAAAAAATAAAAAATAATAATGATGCTTTGCCCAGGAAACTCCTTCTTTCTTGTAGGCAAAGCACTTTGCATTACCTCCATGAGCTACAAATTTCTAGCCAGCTGAAGTTCTACAAGATCTTCCAATTATAGGTATTACCACCAGAGGGCGCACTCCTCTTTCCAGTTCTCCACTAGGCTCAACATGCAAGGCCAGGGCAGGACTCCAGAATGCTAAGTAAAAGGAAAGTTTATCACCTCTGCTTTTCACATCTGGGTAAACGGAGTCAAAGCGGGAATTAGGAGTGGTTTTTGTAGAGAACACACAATCAGGAGCAGAGCCTGGATCTCCAGCTTCTCCCCAGAACCCACTAATCATTTGCTCAGTAACTCTCAAACAAGGTCCTTGTTACAAAGTGGTTATTGGTCCTCAAAAAAGAGAAAAATACAAACAATTCAACGTATATTTAAGAGTGTATATTACCCATATACAACTGTGTGTGTGAGAGATGTGAGTACTTCAACCACCCTCTTTTACCTAAAGACTACGACTGTCCTTATTTTGAGAGTATGGCTTTCTAATTTTTTTATTTAAAATAATCTGTCTTTAATGAGGTGGTAGGAATGATAAATGATAATTTTTGTGTGTGTGTGTGAGGAAGATCAGCCCTGTGCTAACATCTGCCAATCCTCCTCTTTTTTTGCTGAGGAAGACTGGCCCTGGGCTAACATCCGTGCCCATTTTCCTCTACTTTATATGGGACACCGCCACAGCATGGCTTGCCAAGCGATGTGTTGGTGCGTGCCCGGGATCCGAACCAGCGAATCCCAGGCCACCGCAGTGGAGTGCACACACTTAACTGCTTGCACCACCGGGCCGGCCCCCCAATGATAATTTTTTAATGTCTTCACTTGGCAAGATATAAAGTGGCAATTCTATGTCCTTTTTCCAAAACTAAAAGTACACACGTGGGTCCATGATATCCAAAAACCTAGAAATTATTGCTTTTGAGAACCCAAATGCCAGTCTCTTCCCATTTTTGTGTTTTTCCTATGGCTATAGCATGGTGAGATCTCAGCCAGAGTCATAGAAGAACACACTCCTGATCTGCAATAACCACCACACTTGCTGGGGTTTGGTTGGCCCTTTGGGTTATTTCCTGATACTGACAGTGTGCTATCCTGGGCAGGTACCAAGCTCCTTTTGGAGGCCTGTGCCCAGGCTAGTGTGCCGATCTTCATCCATACCAGCTCTTTAATGGTGGCTGGGCCCAACTCCTACAGGGAGATCATCCAGAATGGCCACGAAGAGGAGCATCTTGAAACAACATGGTCCTCTCCATACCCATACAGCAAAAAGCTTGCTGAGAAGGCGGTGCTGGCAGCCAATGGGTGGACTCTTAAAAATGGTGGCACCTTATACACCTGCGCCTTAAGGCCCATGTTTATCTATGGGGAAGGAAGCCCATTCCTTTATTACCATATGAATAAGGCCCTGAAGAACAATGGCATCCTGGAACACAATAGCAGGTTCTCCACAGCCAACCCAGTCTATGTTGGCAATGTGGCCTGGGCCCACATTATGGCCTTGAGGGCCCTGCGGGACCCCAAGAAGGCCCCAAGCATCCAAGGACAATTCTACTACATCTCAGATGACACACCTCACCAAAGCTATGATGACCTCAATTACACTTTGAGCAAAAAATGGGGCTTCTGCCTTGATTCCAGAATGAGCCTTCCCCTGTTTCTGCAGTACTGGCTTGCCTTCCTGCTGGAAATAGTGAGCTTCCTGCTCAGTCCAATTTACAACTATCACCCTCCCTTCGACCGCCAGCTACTGACACTGTTAAATAGTGAGTTTACCTTCTCCTATAAGAAAGCTCAGCGAGATATGGGGTATGAGCCACTCTTCAGCTGGGAGGAAGCCAAGCAGAGAACCATGGAGTGGGTTGCCTCCGTGATAGAACCACATATGGAGACCTTGAAAACAAAGACTCACTGATCTGCGGGTGACATGGATGTAGATGTGGGTATTGCTGGGAGATGTCTGCCAAGCTCTCCCCTTCTGGCTTCATGCAGAAAGTACCACGAGCATGAGCCCAGGTCCTACTGCCTCCTTTTCACAAGACGGCCATTTTATTGTCTTCCTCCTGCCACCAGAAACCTTCCCAGTCACTGGCCCAACCAGAACCTTCTGCCCTACCCACCTTCCAGAGGACAGAGAAGGTGATTTGCTGTAGCTGCTGATACCAAAGTCTTAGTTGCTGATTCTGAGCTCTTCGGGCCTCTTTTAACTTAGAGTTTTGCCTATTAGTTCCATTTCCTTTATTAAATGCAAAAGCATTTCTCATCTTTTAAAAATTCCTATTCCTTCACACAGCTCAATGAAAAGAATAATAAATGTTTTAATGCCTAATCTGGGGGAAGCTGTGGTTTATGTGAATACATACCTTCCTTCTTTCCCCTCCATTTCCAGGTATCACCATCTCCTATTTAGAAAAGCAGCATGGAACTGGGGTGGGCAGAACTGTCCAGAACGGGGAAACTGAGATTGACTAAGCACCTACTATGTTTCAGGCATGTACTAGATAACCGACATAGATCACTTCATTTAACCCACACCAGAAACCTATGAGGTAGGGACTACTATTCCCCTTTATCAATAAGGAAACTTATTCATGGTCACCCTAACTGGTAAATGACCAGGCAATTTAACCCAGATAGACTGACTTGAAAGCCTTTCTCTTTCCACTGAATTATGCAGCCTGAACTGCCTAAAATTTACAGGAAAAGAAGGTGGGGGCAGGTGGCTGGGTTTGTCAGTGGTGCAGCAGAGCACTGGTGCTGATCCTTGGGAAAGCCCAGCTCCCTTGGGTCACCTGCTTCTTGCCCAGTCCTGTGCAGGAGACTCCCTAGAACCCAGGAGACCCCCTGAGTGGCATCTGGGAGGGTTTGCGCGCACTTGCCAGATGGCCAGGGCAGGGGAGGGAGAAGCAGAGATGCGGCCAGCCTCCACCGCCAATGCCAGTGTCTGTGAAGTCCTCTAGGACACACCTGGATACGTGTGTGTCGGCCACTCTGGCAATTCAGAAGCCTGTATTCCAACTTTTCAAATCACACGATGAAGCCACACCATTGGTTCCTGGGAAAGTAAAGGGAACAGGGGTGAATTCCCCTGAAAATTTATCTCATACTCAGTCCAAAAAGTAGAGTCCACTCCCCCACATTTCCAGACTTAACTCCTTCTCCTCCCTTCCTCCTCTTCCCCATCTCTCCCTTACACTGCATGCTTTCTTCCTTCATCCCCCTCCTCCTGAGCCTCTCCTTTTGCTCCACATTCCCCTCAATCACTGGCCTGCTTATCCTTCTCAGTTCCCCTAAGGAGAGGAGGCCCATCAAGAGACGCTTGGGGATTTAAATGATGACACAGTCATTAACTGAACGGAGGACCAACAATCAAAAGAAACACTGTCAGGGCCCACAAGGACCGTGTGACCTGAAGCAGGTGAGGCTGTGGGGTCTGAGGGTGGGGAGGCCAGAGCTGCCTCCCTCTAGACCCGGTGTCCCCTGTCTTTATGAACCACAGCCGCGACAAAGAGCCACACCCCAACATCAAGATAGCCTCTTTCCTACCCAGGGAACGGATTATGAATTCTGTTGAATTTGATTGCCACAAAGCAGATCATTTAAACATTCACTCTTAAGGAGAAAGGGAAAAAACATTCTGGACCAGATGAACAGGCTTCCATCACCTTCAAACTCCCACGGGTCAGAGGATCAGTACCCAGGCATCAGAGTGGAGTGGCCCTAGGGGTGGGGTAAGGAGAGAAAGGAAACACTCCTTTCCTTCCTTCCTCCACTGCACAGAACACAAGAGGCAGCACCTGCCCAGCTCTTGTCAGGTGCGCACACCTTCATATGTTTATGCCAAGAGCGAAGGATGGAAAAGAGGGTGGTGGAGTCTGGGAGGAGGGCCCTCAGCCGCCTTGTTTGCCTAGTGAAATCCCACACCTATAAACCCACTAGGGCACTTCTCACAGGGAAGGGAAGGGGTATTGTCGCCAAAGGGCAAGGGGGGAACGGTGAGCAGAGAAAGAGGAGAGGGATCTGACCAGCTGGCGGTCTCAACTGAATAAGCATAAAGGCCTCGGAATGTTTCGGCCAACAAAGCCGGCCATCCTTACGCTAGGCACAGAACTGACCGCGCGGGGAGGTCCGAACTGCGCACACAAGCCCAGGGTGCACCGCAAGGGAAGCACCGCACGGGGGCGGCAGAGGCTGGGAGGGAAGAAGGAAGCCGCCCGGCCCGCACCTGCCCTCCGCCGCCCCCGTGACTGCGCAGAGCGCGCGCTCAATGAGCGAATGACAGCACAGGTAAGTGCCCAGCCCCCGGGTTAAGTGCTACGGCTACGGATACAAAAGTCCAGAGAATGGAGCTGAGCTGAAGTGATTGGGAAAAGCCTCATGGAGCCGGTGGGACCTCAGCCAGGCCTTGAAGGATGGATGGGACTTGTGTAGGAGAGTGAGGTGGTCCAGGCAGGGGGGAGTCTGAGCAGTGGTGCTGAGAAGAGGGTGAAGTGTGGAGGTGGGACGGGGGGAGGGGGAGGGGGAGTGAGGAGGCTGGCCTGCCGGGTGAGAAAGATTTCCCCAGGGGAGATTGGGGAGCTTAGGGCACCCGACTTTGCTGTGGACTTGACGAGGCAGGCCTCAGAGGGCCCACACGGAGCTGGCAAGCGGATGAAGGGCCTGGTGAGGGGCCGGCAGAAAAGCCGCAGAGGGCCTGAAGCGGAGCGAGGGCGTGAGGTGGATAGGAAGGCCCGCCAGCTCAGCTGTTGTAGAAACCCGGAGATCCTGTCTTTCCCAACTATAAAATTCCCAATTGCTTCATTACCAAACAGACCAACAACAAGAACAAACGCTGACCTCACAATTTGCCCTCTCATAAGTAAGCCCAAATATCCAAGAAAGAGCCAAAGGCTGGGAAGAGGGGCAGGGCAGCTCCAGAATTGGGACTAGCCTCCTCATCCACGAGGGCCTGACTCTAGGCAGCCCCGACCACCCTGAAATATAGGAAGCTATTCAAGTCTGTGTCACACTTCATGTGAATATCCATGATTTTTTCCGTAGAAATTTCAGTGTGTTTAATCACGAGATGCTGGCCCAGATCCTACAGGGGGTGTTATGTAATATATGATATACTTACTTATTACCTTATTAAAATCCAAAAGAAATCTGAATTCCAAAACACATCTAGCCTCAAGAGTTTTAGATAAAAGAGTGTGGACCTCTAGCAACAAAATTATTTGCCAGGTATTGCTCTAAACACTTTATATAATAATCTTCAAACAGCACTCAAAAGTAGATACTCTTATTATCTTCATTTGACATATGAGGAAGTGGAGGCACAGAGAGGTAAATAACTTGCTCAAGGTTATCCAGCTAGTTAGTGGTTCAGTTCCAATAATAAAAAAGCTTTTTGACTTCAAAGAGTTTACATGAGGATGGCAAACTCACATGCCTGCAGGAGCCACAGACTCATATACAAATGAAGCAGCCTGGGGCTAAGAGACCTTAGGGAGTGGTGGGGAGTGTGGTGTGCTGGAGAGCACATATTCTGCCTCCCGGAGGTAGCAGCTATGGAACCCCTGCTGATTCATGTTGAAATGTATTCCAAGTTACCAAATCTTCTGAATCTTCTAGAAAAGCAAAACCTTCCTGATTTTTATGTGAAACCTCTTAATTTCTAAACATTGGCAACTAATTCTAAATTTTAAAAACAGTGTGAAGACCAGCTCCGGGAATGGGATGTGTGGGTTAGTGCTCAAATTGTATATGTAATATTTTATTTCTTAAAAAGTGGGTGGTGAGGGGGCTGGCCTGGTGGTGTAGCAGTTAAGTTCATGTGCTCTGCTTTGGCAGCCCAGGGTTCACCGGTTCAGATCCTGGGCACAGACCTAGGCACTGCTCATCAAGCCATGCTGTGGCAGTGTCCCACATAGAGGATCTAGAAGGACAAACAACTATGACATGCAACTATCTACTGCAGCTTTGGGGAGAAAAAAAGGAAAAAAAAGGAAGATCGGTAACAGATGTTAGCTCAGGACCAATCTTCCTCAAAAAAAAAAAAGTGGGCGGTGAATTGTTATTCTGTTCATTCTTAGTGATAGGTCCCAAGTATACATTATGTTATATTCTGTACTTTTCTGTATATTTGATATAGATCATATGTGTGCGTGAGGAAGATTACCCTGAGCTAACATCCAATGCCAATCCTCCTCTTTTTGCTGAAGAAGGATTGCATCCATGCCCATCTCCCTGCCACCGAAGCATGACTTGACAAGCGGTGCGTCAGTCCGCGCCCGGGATCCGAACCTGTCAACCCCGGGCCGCTGAAGCGGAGCACGTGAACTTAACCGCTATGCCAGCGGGCGGGCCTCTAGATCATAATTTTTTAAATAAATTAATTTTGATGGAAAAAAAAGAAAGCGCAAACTAACAAAACACGTCTGCAGGGTGGAACCAGGCCTAAGTCTTCCAGGTTTCAATCTCTACTCCTGGTCTAGTGGGGGAGAAAAAATATGAGACGTGGTAGGTACTGTACACAGTAAAATGTGCTAAGTGCCATAAAAATGTGAGTGCTTCTGGAGGATCCAGTCTGGGTAGGGCACTCAACGGAGCCCTTCCATGTGGGCTGGATATTGAGAGATGGGGAGGATTTCAACAGGCAGAAATGTCGGGGGACGTCTTCTAGGCAGAGGAAACAGAGTTTGCAAAGACAGAGGAAAGAAAAGTCATTTTCAGGCAACTATGAGACCAGTGTGGACAGACCAGAGAGCACAGGTGCAGGAGAGAATGGAAGACACACCTGAAAAGACATCATGGGAAAAGACCAGGGTCACCTTAGGTCACCTCTAGGAGATGCTCTGCCTCCTTCCTTCTTTCCCCTCAGAGCAGGAATTCCATTCCCCTTCTAAACACCATTTGACATTTAACTACTTCACATGTAATATGCCTCATCTTCTCTGGAAAATTAGACTCTTTCAGGGAAAAGAGGCTGTCTCCATGTCCCCCCTAGCAACAAATATTAACAGTTAGGCTAAAGAACTTGGAGATTATTCAATATGCAATTGGAAACCGTTGAAGGTCCTTCTTCAGCTGTCCCTGGAAGATGACTTGGACAGCAGTGTGTAGGATGGATTGGAAGAGATTAAGAGGATACTTCAAGAATCTAGGCAAGAAATAAAGGCCTGATTTATGAGCATTAACAAAATGGGATGCAGGGGGCAGCTGAGGCCAGCCTGAGGCAGAATGGACACTACTTTAGGAGATGCTTGAGTGGGGTCACAGCACCCCTATGCACCTACTTTCTCAAGCCAGAAACATGGATGTCATCCCACACACACACTCTCCCTCCAGCCTATCATTCAGTCCTACCAATTTCACCTCCAGATACCTCCTGAATGTGTCTTCTCCCTTCCTGGACACAGCCTTGTTCATCTTCCTCTTCATCATCTCCATCTTCATCATCTGTTGCCTTGCTTCCGTGCCTTGGAGAGTTGCCCATGAAATACATTCTCAGTGGTGTTTCCAGAGTTGTCCATCCAAAATAAAATCTGACTATGTCACTCCCTCCCTTAAAACCATTCAGTGGAGCCTCAGGACTCTTAAGATAACCTGGAGTGCCTTAGGACAACATACAAAGGCCTCTCAAGATCTAGCCCCTGCCTACCTCTCCAGACTGAATTCTCACCAATCCCTGCCCAATCCCCAGATGCTCCAACAATAGGCCAAGACATGGAGCTTCCTGCATGTATCATGCTTTTACATGCTCCTGTGCCAACGCATGGTGTTCCTTCTTCTGAGAGCTCACCCATCTCTCCTGCCAGCACATCCCTCTCAACTCCTTACTCACCACCCAAAGCTTTACGTTTTACCATCTCTGTGCCTTGTGCAGGGTATCTAACTGCAGGGTAATTATTTATATATTCTACCTCCCTTGCTACACTGTCATGTCCTTGAGGGCAGGAACTCACTATTTCATCTCTGTGTCCCCAGTTCCTGACACAAAGTGGAGACACAGATGGACGGATAGATAGACGGATGGATGGATGGATGGATAGCCAGACAGACAAAAATCAAACAAAATGAACTGAATTGCTGAGATGGGGAGGAGAGGGAGTCAGAGAGGCAGAAAGAATGACAAAGGGAGAAAGAATTCAAAGATAACTTCAACCTACCAATGAACCTGAAGAAGTTGGATCATCATTATAAGAATCAGGAAAAAGAAGGAATACTGGGGGTATAGGGTAGAAAAATGAATTCCTTTGCACTATATGAAGAGTGAGTGAGTGAAAGGACTATGAGAGAGAAAAGACTTTTATGAAGGCAAAACCTAGCTGCTAAAATTTTAAGGGGACTGGAAATTAGATATAAAACCTGAAACAATGTAATGCCCAGAGAGTTTTTATACTATACAAATAAGGAAATTCTATTTTTAAAAATGGGATTCAGATGAAAATCTCCCACTCCCTTAAGCAACTCAAAGTGAAGACAACTCAGTCCCTCTGGCCACAGTCAGTGCTTCTTAAAGCACCAGCAACTCAGGGAAGTTTGCAGCAGTTCTCCTTATCACGGCCCCAGATCCCACACAAGGGTCATGAGCAGGGAATGGAGTCAGTGTTTTGAGGCATGAAAGAGGCTCATTATGACAAATGGAGGGGGAAGGGAGGACTCACAAAAAGTGGATTGGCCACTCTGTCCCCAAAGGCAGGGGGCCCTGGGGTCAGTTACAAACTCTGGAACAGTCACTAGTCTGTTCTAGAAACCTGAAGCTTCCTGCACTAATTAAGAGCGCAGTCTTTCCTCAAGAAACAGAAGAACCTGCACCAGCAAACTCAGCCCTGCTTCCAAAATAGGTGCTGGCAACAAGGGTTTGGCACGAGGTGAGCTGCTGGCCCTGCCATCATCTTAGCATGGACCCTGGCCATTAAGGTAAGAAAGTCCTGCTCATGGGGCGGATCTCAATTCCTCCCTGCACCAGCTGGAATCTGTAAAGTCACTGGTATCATGATGAGCAAGGCGGCTTCACGGACATGTGACCCGTGCGGTCCCACTGGGCCCCAGGCTTGGCTTAATGCTCTGTCTCTGGGCCCCATGTTTCATTTTGCACTAAGCCTTGCAAATTATGCAGCCAGTCCTGATTATGAGAATTTCTTCCAGCAGTAGGCAAAACAAGCTCCCTTAATCATAGGGAGACAAGGGAGTTCCCTGTCTCCTCCGGGGGAGATCAAAGTGTTTGTGGAGTTCAAATTTTAGAGTTAAAAAAGGCCCTAGAGACTCCAGCTGTTAACTGTGGGCTCCTTCCCTTCCCCCATTTCATAAACGAGAAAACTGAGGCCCGAGAAGTGACGCGACTTTCCCAAGGTCACCCAACCCATCAGTAGCGGAGCTGGGCTAGAACCCAGATTTCGCCACTCGACAACACACTGGAATCCCCGTGGTGAAGAAAAGAGGAAAGTTTGCAGGAGGGGCCCCGGGGCCCTGAGACACAGATTTTGAGGAGAAACACAGCGCATACGGGGGGGATAATTGCATTATAGCTCTGGCCACATCTCTTGCCATCACCTGAATCCATTCCAGCCACATCAAGCTTCCACCATGGCCGCTCCTGCCTGCAACACTCCTGTTCCCTTGGCATCCTTCCCTCTGCCAACTCCTCATGCTTCAGGCTGCACCCCCGGCAGGAAGTCTCCAGTCTTCCAGGGAGGGGTGAAGTGTCCCTCCACTGTCACGGTCCAGGGTGGTTGCTTATTAACTTGTCTGTCTCCCCAGCTAGACTGTCAACTCTGGGAGAGCACTACGGGGACCCCATACTGACAACCTGTGCGCAGCTGTCTGGCCCAGAGTGAACACTCCATCAATACTTATGGAATGAAGGAAGGAAGAAAGACAATGTTCTTAAAGGAAGGGACTCTGGGCCAGAATAAATAGGATTTTAGGGAGTGGAGGGAAGGTTGTCCAACGAAGTTGGACTCCACAGCCACCTGTAATGGTGACCTAACATTTGCTCCCCTGAGCTTGGCCTGAGAGTGCAGTGCTGAGAAGTGGGTAGGGGAAGGCACAGCCTCCTGGAGGCTGAGAAGGCACAGAGCCAGGAGGCTGCTCTACCAGCATATTTGTGAATGAAAAAAAAGGGATAAGAGAGAACATTCGGAAAGAGGGCACACGGCAGGCTTACCCAGCACACCAGCTGCTAGAGCATTCTGTGGCTATACAGCCATACAGCCCCGACCCTCCCACTCAGCTGTGGAATGCGGGTCCTGCATGAATAGAGACAGGCAGGCGCTTCACGGAACAGGAACAAAATGGGGGGTGGTGGTGCTGAGAAAGAGGAATGGGGAGGGCAAAAGGAAAGAATATTCTCTCATTTTAGAAGAAGAACATTTCCACAAATAAGAGTGAAAACTCTGGGTTCTCTTTGAATTTTTCCCTCAAAGTTAGGCAAATCCCTTTATTTCCTGGATCTATTTTCTCACCTGCAAAATGAAGGTTGTGGCCCATCTCTAAGATTCAGTGATTGTGGCAGCTGTAAACTGGTGCATATCCTCTGGCACCTCCATACTTTTGCAGCTAGCCTTCATGTAATACAGTCCTCCCCTTGAGGATTTGTTTGTGCGAAGCCAAAGCTGAGAACGTGGTTTCCTAGCCCTTCCCCAGCTCTCTTGGCACCTGGCACCTCATCTGTAAAGGGCCATAATACCCCTCTAGTCGTGGAGCACCAAGGCCAGAGACCAAGCAGGAGCCCACCAGATATCAGTCCCCTTCCTCTTCTGAAATCTCATGAGAGCTGAGCTGCAGAACCTAATGTAGACTTAGACAAGTTCTTGTGTCATTCTTGCATTAAGCTGTGGGTGTTTCCCAAGTAGGCTTTAAGCTCTTTGACAATCACTAGACATTAGAGTGGAGAGAGTGAATAGAGATAGTGCCTCCTGAAGAGGAAACAGAGACCCAGAAAAGTCCGAGCCTTGCGTAAGATGGCAGCCAGTGAATGCCAAAGCTCTGTCCTGCATTCTCCCCAGCACAGCACACCCTCAGAGAGACGGCAGGACTGGCTCCTCCCTTCTTCCTCTGTGCCCAGGAAAGGGAAGGCCGTGGCCTCCCATCCCCTCATCCCCCTGCCCCAGGAGCTGGAAATCTGAGGATGCAGTCCACATGCAAGCAACTGCCTCTCTCCTTCTAGGCTCCTAGGACCTATGATACAACATAACTACCCTGAGACCGCCTTCCTTCCTAACACTTGCACAGCCCCTAAACCTTCCAGGAATCACATTTGTTATTTTGTTTGATCTTCTCCCCACACCTCACACTTGCCTCTCTCCACTGGACAGATGAGGCCAAGATCAAGTCTACCCGTAGTGCCCAGCCTAGGCTGCTGCAGCGTTGGACAGTGGCTCCCTCAGTCCAGCAGCCTCTGGCTGTGAAGTCATGTCCATGGCCCCTACCATGTCCATTAAGTTCAACCCAGAGAGCAGCAGAGCTACTTCAGCCAAAGTCTTGAGATGGTCCTTGTCTACCTAAGTTCCGGTTTTACTCAGACACTTCCTAACAGTAGACCTGACAAAAGAATGTCTAGCCAGATCCCTTAGCGGCCCCTGGCTTCATTAGCCTCTCCAAGGTCACATACTGCCCCTTTCCCCTACCCACCAAAGCCAAATAAAGTGGACACTGCCTGATTTGCAGCAGTGATGACCCTGACTTAAAGTCATACACGTCCTCAGCAGAGAATCTGCTTCACCCTGAACCTTCACTGAAGGTACCATCTTGTCCAAGCATAACATTTGAAGCCCTGGTATTAAGAAGTTTCTCCTTTTTCCCTCCCTACCCTCCCCCCACCAGGGGCCAAATCCCAAAAGTCATACTTAAAATTTGCAAAATAATTCACCCCAAGGAAGCTGGGTTTGATGTTAGGCAGGGGACAAAATCAGCCTTCACCTTCACCCTTCTGGAGTGTTAGAATACGTGAGCTTCTCCATCTCTTTCATGCCTGTACCCCCAGCATCAAGCACTACCCTCGCACATGGGCACTCGGCGCGTTTATGGAGTGAACTTCTCGGGGTCTCTGCTCTTAATGAGCCACAGCCTTGGGGCACGGGGCAGGCTGCCCATACACAGGAAACGTGTACAGGATGTTACGGGAACACGTCTGCAGAAGAACCACTCCAGCCCTCGTCGGTCAGGGAAGGCATCTCAGGGGAGTATCTTCTGTGAATACATGACTGCATCGAACTGCTTCCAATGAATCCCAGGTCTCCAGTAACTGCTGAGGTCTGGAACCTGTCAATCCTTTCACTCAGGATGAAACCCCTCCAAATATGTGTTTGGAAATGCCAGCTTCAGCACTGCACATACACGGATACCTTTTTTCAACCTTCCTGAGCACAGGGCAACTTGGTCCATGAAATACCTTGCGTCTCACCTCTTCAGTTTCCAAAGCTGAGCATCTCTGGCTGCTGTGACGAGGCAGATCTCTGGATAAATGCAGACAGGGCTGTGAACAGTGGCCTGGATCCCACTGGGGCAGTTAGAAATTGAAAACCATTGGAGTGTGCTTTGGGTTAGCAGAGGTGACCTTGAAAACACAGGCGGGCACCTGGGAACTGTAATCTGCAGACTTGAGGCTCTGACGGGAAAATAGAACCCCTGAGCCCATCACTAGTCTGTTTAAGCTGGAGACCTGATGGGTCTTTCCCTCCAAGGGCAAAAATTAGGAAACAACTTGACTGCCAAGAGCAGCTGAGAAAAGGAGTAATGCATGGAATTTTGCTTTAAGTGAGCCAAGACAGGGAATGAAGATCAGAAAAAAGGCAAGGAAGGCAGTCTATGATTGGCAGAGAAGGGCCAGCAGCAGCCAGCAATGCCCACCTGGCATTATCTATGAACAGTAAAGACACGCACTTTTCCTGGCCCTTACTTATTAACTCTCTGGGGAAGGCATGTGTGAAAGGCAGGCCTACCAAGAGCAGACAGGCAGCAAAGCCCGCCACATCTGACACATGCCCTCTGTACCCCTTAGCAAAGGAGAAGATTTGAGGCTTAGGGGTTTTACTTACTGTAATCCCAAGAAATAAAGAAGGTGCCTAATTGATCCTACAGACTTCTCAACCCTGGGTGCCCATTAAAATGGCCTGGGAAGCCTTTATAAAATTACAGGTACTTGACTTCACCCCAGACCAATTAATCAATCTCCGCAACATTTTTTTTGGGGTATGGGGGAAGTTTTTTGTCTTTAAAGTTCTCCAGGTAATTCTACTGTACAGTTAAGGTTAAATTAAGAAAATCTCTGTCTTAAACTAATCAAGCCTATTATCAAACTAATCAAGCCAAGAATCAAACTAATCAAGAGAATTCCAAGTTGACCAGATACGACTTCTCTAACAGGCATGTGGACAGAGGCTGCTCTAACAGCAGGTTCAGGCCCTTCCCACTGTGGCCCAGAAGACCAGGTTTACTGCTGCGTCCCCACAGGGCACTGAACAAGTACTTCAAACACTTGGTTTAATATGGTTTTCCCAGGACCAGGAGCCAGACTGGTCTGGCTCCTGACAGAAAAGTCAGGCGTGGGGAGGAACGTTGCAATCACAGAACTGCCTGCCTACTTCCAGGACCAGGACCCAGCATTCGCTGGCCCTCCAAGGCAGGGGAAGGGCTCGTGGACATTCACACAAGGTAGGTGTGATCATTTAAAGAAAATAAGGTGTTTTTCACACTTCCTCTATTTCTTGTGAATCTCTTCCTTACAAACTGCAGTCTCACTGTTTCCTGAGGCTGGGCAGAGACTAGCTAAAAGATATTTTGAGCAAAAGGCCAGTCTAGCTGATAAGTTCTGTTCAGTATTATCAGTAGCAATTACGTTACATTTCTGAGAACTAGGGGAAAGGAAATACTTTACGTGATTTGAGAATACATTTTTTTATAGATTAGAGCTGAGACTTAAGACTGCCTCCGTTCTCCATAACCACCTTCCCCCTGCCCACAGCCCAACTTCCCCACTGATTGGTTCTTACAAGGAAGGAAGACACAGCTCTTTGGAAATTAATACCAATGGTATAACATCAACACATTCCCAACATCCCATAGCCACATTAGTGCCGAAGTGCTGCACTGAATTACTGGTCAACATGGCCAGACTGTTTAGAAATCATCCAATTCCAGGATGATCTAGGATCCACCTGAACGTTCTAACACAGAAGTTAGCAAACTTTTTCTGTAAAGATCCAAACAGTAAATATCTTAGGATGGGCCACACAGCCTCTGTCACTCAACCTTGCCGTTGCAGTGCGAAGGCAGCCATAGACAAAATGTAAGCATGGCTGTATCGGTATGACTGTATTCCAATAAAATTTTATTTACAAAAAAATGCAGTCTGGATTTGGTAGTTTGCTGATCCCTTTCTACCAGAACATAGCTTCCATAGATTGAATTGAGTGACATTTAATGGGTGACAAACAAAGAAGGATGACATGGTAAAAGACTGATATGGATTTAATGACAAATATTCCATATTGGTTGCTGAACACCAGAATGCTGTCCAAGAAGCCATCATTAAATAAAACAACCTGAAAATAAGGCAATTCTCACATATACAAGCACACACTCACACAAAACCTATTACTTTTAGGATCATTAAATTATTCACTATTTTAACAAACAGCTGTAAAATAACATTACAGTGAAGGAAAATGTGCACAAACTTCAGAGACACAGTTCAGATTGTCTATGAACACAGGTTCTTAATTTGTACTTTTTCACATATGTACAGCCTCTTGATCTTGAAGAGACCACATGGCTCAAGGGGTTAACGTCGCATCTTCTCCTTCCTACTCAGAGCTCAAGGTTTAATCTATTTAAACTGCTCCAGGTTTTGCTCGGTAAAGGGCAGCCTGAACTTGACTGAACTCCCCAGGAAACAAATGATACACTTGCCTCCACCATCATTTATGAGCTGGTGGAAGGAGTCTTCAGATTAACATTTTTAAGGGTGAACCACAGTGAACAGGGTTTGCTGAAGGAATACTATTATACTAAAACTAGATACAAGAAACAACCTCCTGAATGCATTTAACCTCACTTAATGCAGATATGTTCCCTGAAGAATTGTAAGAAAAATGGAATCACATTTTAAATGCACCATGCGAGTGGGGTATTGGTGGTTGGACTGGTTTCTTCTGCTAAAAGATTTGCTCAGAGAAGGGATACTTAAGTACTAGCTGACTCTCTTATCCATGGTCATAGAAAGAACAAGAGAGGTCAATGAGATCCAGAGTTCCACTGCCACTAAATTATTGTCCATTAGCTTCAATCTCCTCTCCCCATTGAACTCTTTCTCAAAAGCTGCTGATATGTAACACGTTTGATGCAGACAAGACTGTGCAATAGCATAATGGCAGCAAAAAGCCAAATAACGCATAAAGTGGATAATCAACCCATGAATAATCAAAAGTTGGATGAGATTTCATAGGCACAGACTTGAGAGAACTTAAAACAGCTGGAAGAGGTAGATGCGCATAAAAAAACCACAAAGGAATAAGATTACCTACAAATTGGCTATATTATTTTCAGGTGAGCCTTATACACTTGGTATTCAGACTACAAGAGTCAGAATAAATAATGGACACTTGCTTTGCTCATATTACTCTCGACTAAACAAAAGTACAAAAGAATTAGTGTCTTCCCAAACTATATTTTGAAAATCTATTTGATTTGTGAATAACAATGAACTGATTAAGAGGGCAAGATCAACAGGCATTATATAAGCCCAAAATTCTCAGGATTTTTTTAAAGTGTTTTTATAACAACAAAAACATGCTTTCCTACAGTCTCCAAAGAGGTTCTTTGCTAGAATACAACTAACTGATCAAGTATAAATTACCAGCATCCACAGAAAGTTTGCTAAAACTATAAAAACAAGCTTGTCATTTTTTTTTCCTTCAAGTGTGTCCAACAGTTTGTGAGGATGCTTCCACGGAAAGTACAGGATAACAAATGGTAGAGAAGAAAACAATACTGCTTTCCACAATTCTAACTTCTAAAGGCTAACCTAAGGGAGGGATTTTCAGCATAAGTAACTGAAATCTATACAAGTCATCTAACTACAGCCCCCTACTAGAAATGGAACATATCCGGGACACTCTAATTATATGACAAAGACCAGCTTTGTCAACAA
Source organism: Diceros bicornis minor (assembly GCF_020826845.1). Taxonomy (NCBI): domain Eukaryota; kingdom Metazoa; phylum Chordata; class Mammalia; order Perissodactyla; family Rhinocerotidae; genus Diceros; species Diceros bicornis. The sequence goes on from NC_080743.1 coordinate 51,429,342, forward strand.
GGACATCTTTGGCCCTTCTAGACTAGCCTTAAGTTTTCCATCAAGCATAAAAATTTTCAGTGTCCTTATTTTATCATATAAGTCACGACACATAAGTCTTCCTAGCAGCTGAGCTGGAGAGCACAAAAGGTCAGACCACACCTATCCACACCGTCACCACCTCTCTTCAGAACAGCCTGCTGCAATCCTGTCCCCAGGCCTTCCTAAGACAGGGCTCATAATACTGATCTACCCCACAAAGATGTGAGAAACAACTAATAATCATTAAAAAGCATAAAGCACTTTGCAAATATAAAAGTGCTATTTTGGCATTTATATAATCACCAGAAAACATTCATTGCTTGTGCTATTTGGCAATTTTGCATTTACACCTCTTCCTGCTTATACCTTCCTTGTGTAAGCCTTGAGCTTTCTACTGTGCCTCCCCATGTAGGAAAAAGAAATTATTACTCAGACCAGAGCCCTTATCAATACGGATGGAGGTGGGGGTTCAATTATCTCCCCTATTACTACAGAGGGGGAGGGGTACACAGATGCAAAGTGAAGGCAAATGAGACAAAGGAGCTTTGCACCCCAACATGTGAACATTTGCTTTCCTGGATTTTCACATAAGGCCAGCAAAACACTGAGCTAGCTGACTTTGTAGCAGGTCACTGGGGCAACCTCTGACAGTCTGAGGTTCGCCTGAAACAAGCATCAAGCTGACCTGGGAAAGGGAACGCCACACACAGCTGGGATTGTCCCATTTCCTTGCACTTAAAAGATCACAAGTGAGACCTGAAAGAAATACAGGGCCTGGCACACACCTGACACCAGGGGCAGGGGGCTGGTCATCCACATAGACCACCCTGACCCAGCCTGAAGCTAGAGTGTTTTAAAGAAAGTAGCAAAGAACCAGGAGCAGGACCAGGATTTCCCAGGAGATCTGAGAAGCAGTTATGAATGAACTTCTAAACCTCAGAGGTTTAGAAATGTCCTAGAAATGAGGATGTGTCACTTTTCTGCCCAGTTTCCCCTGGATGCCTCAAAATAGCAGCTAACTGTGGCTCAGAGAAAGGAAAGGATGAGTATACAAAATATCCTCTCCTACAGGATTGACAAGGTGAAGGGACAGGGCAGTGGCTTAACACCTGGCGAGACCAGGATAGAATTATTCATACCGGCCTTTTATTTCACCCTATAACCCTTAACTCCAGCCACACCCTCTCCCGATTCCCACAGGCCATCGCAGCCCAACCTACTCTATTGCCTGACATCCTGTCCCCTGCCCCACCCCCTAACGCCCCTTCCTCAAGGTCCTCAAAGTGCCTGCTCCTCCACGCTCCTCACCCCTCTGGCGTGTATTTAAGAAACTCATCACGCTCAAGCACATCTCCCAAGAGCTCCCAGCACACTCTTCGTTGAGGAGGAGGCAGGCAAAATATAGCACCCTAAAAGAACACCTCTTAGCCACCCCCCCAAGACCCCCTAACACCAAAAGGCTCCCCAGCCACTCTCAGATTGTCCCTCCCGCCCCTTCCCCGTTTCTATAGGGTTTGTCCCCAGACATCTACTCCCCACATGCTCCGCGGACAGAGGGCAGGCCCCCTGGGGCCCAGCCCTAGCACAGGTGCAGCTTCTGGTGCTGCGCGAGGTGCGTTTTGTAGCGGAAGCCCTTGCCACAGCCGGCGCACTTGTGCGGCTTGTTGCCGGTGTGGATGCGGCGGTGGCGGATCAGGTGCGAGCTCTGGATGAAGCTCTTGCCGCACTCGATGCACGTGTAGGGCTTCTCGCCCGTGTGCGTGCGCTGGTGCTGCGTGAGCGTGGAGAAATCGCTGAAGCGCTTCTCGCACTGGCCGCAGCGGAAGGGCTTCTCGCCCGTGTGCACGCGCAGGTGGTTCACGAGGTGCGAGTTGCGCCCGAAGCCCTTGCCGCACTCGCGGCACACGTAGGGCCGCTCGCCCGAGTGCGTGCGCTTGTGCGTGAAGAGGTGCGAGCTGACGCTGAAGGTCTCGCCGCACTCGGAGCACATGTAGGGCTTCTCGCCCGTGTGCACGCGCTGGTGCTTCACCAGGTCCGAGCGCCAGCTGAAGCGCTTGCCGCACTCGCCGCAGCCGTGCGGCTTCTCGCCCGTGTGGATGCGCTGGTGGTTGGCCAGGTGCGAGCGGCGCACGAAGCCCTTGCCGCACTCCCCGCAGGCGAAGGGCCGCAGCGCCGCCGCCCCCCGCGCCGCTGGCCGCCGCGTGCGCGCGCCGGTGGCTCAGCAGGTGGGAGCTGAGGCTGAAGGCCTCGCCGCACTCGGGGCACGGGTAGGGCTTCTCGCCCGTGTGCAGGCGCCGGTGCTTGAGCAGGTCGGCGCGCCAGCTGAAGCTCTTGCCGCAGTCGGCGCACAAGTTGGGCCGCTCGCCCGTGTGCAGGCGCAGGTGATTGGTCAGGTAGGTGTTGCGGCTGAAGCCCTTGCCGCACTCGCCGCAGCGGAAAGGCTTCTCGCGCGGGGGCCGGGCCAGCGCGGGCCCCGCCCCGAAGCCCCCCGCCACGCCCATGCCCATCATGCCCACCACCGCGCCGCACTCGCCCGCGAAGCCGAAGGGCTCCAGGCTGGCCGCGGCGGCCGCCTCCGCCAGGCAGTGAATGCGCTGGTGCTGCAGGAAGGCGGCGCCCGGGCTGAAGCTCTCCCCGCAGTCAGGGCAGATGGTGGGCGCGTCCATGATGCTGGCCATCAGGCTGTCGAGCTCTCCGAGGTCCACGGCCATGGGGTGGTGGAGCCGGCGGAAGCGGCGGTGAGCGGGCTTGTCGCCCCGATGCCGGCCGCCCAGGGAGAGGTGCCGCCTCCAGGGAAGCACGGGAGGGGGCGGCTGCGCTTCTTCCTCCTCTAGGCGGTTCTCGCCAGCACTCTCCTCCTCCTCCTCTTCAGGGGGGCTCCGGGGTATGCTGTCGGACTCTGACAGTCCTGGGAACATTGCCATCTCAGCTACAGCGGGTTGGTCATCCTCTTCCTCGCGGAGAGCTCCCTCTTCCTCACTCAGCAGCCTCTCTGCAACAGAAAAGGCGGCAGTGGAGGTGACTATACTTGGCGCTCAGAAGGTAAACCCAGAGGAAGCCAGTCTCAGTAAGAACGTGGGCCACGGAGCAATCCCTCCTCCCAGGTACTCTCAATCTCTCTCCAAGATCCCCACGATTCCAGCCTCCTCCCCACCTCGTGCTTCCAGGGAAGGCCTGAAGGACAGCATGCTCCGTGCTCCAAAACCTGGAGGAAGCTCACTCACCTGCCCCTTGGCACTCCAGTTCTTCGGGTAGCTGTCTCTGGGCCCAGCCCCACTCGCTGTACCTGAGGCTCCACTCAGCAGAGCCATCCGAAGGCCGTCTGCTTGAGATGGTCAAATTTGGGCCAGGTGGGACTCCGTGGGATCTCCGAAGACGTTTGCTCACTCTAAGAGCTACCAATGCCTTTCAAGGCCCTAGCCTCAAAAGACAAGTCCACTCCAGCCAAACACAAGAAAAGACCACCTGGCCTACCCAGGCCCTGGACTATGATTGGTCAGGCTGGAACTGCTTAAGGTGGAACAACAAACCAAACACACCCCAACTTAAGGGCTTTACTATCTAAGGGGGAGTTGGGGATGGGGGTGTGTAGGGGAAAACGGTAAGCCAGCACAGGGCCTAGCTGGTGAGCCCAGCTTAGAGGCTGATCCAGAACACACACTCACCTGTGTGGCTGTGTATCCCCAAGCAGAGGGCACTCTAGACAGTTACTGAGATAGGAAAGACCGCGTGCTTGTGTGCACTGCAGGAGAGGGCAGCAGGGAGTCCGCCACGTGTCACAGGGGAAGGAATGTTAACCTGACAGTCCTAGCCATAAGGGATTTCAGTTCATTTCTGTCCCCAAGGCATGTATGGAACAGGATAAAGCAACGAATGCCCAAAGAGAACAAAGGTGGTGGATAGAAGCCCAGCATTTACTCTCTCCAGGTCAGGAATAGCAAGAGATTTAGCAGAGGCCTTGGGCACTTTGGGTATTAGCCACACGAAGCTAGGCAGGTCACTTACCGCTGAGTTTACTTATCCTCAGAGGGAGATGACGAGTGTGACGGTAAATATCTGGATACTGTTTGCTCAGCGCTGCGCTAAGTCAGTCTATATGCAGCAACTCATCTAACTCTCCCAACAACCGGATAAGGCAGGTTCTCCTATTACCTGTGCTCCCTCTTGTGTTGTTAGAAGTGTTCATTTATAGCAGTATTCTGTATATTGTAAAGTGCCGTGCCAGTGAGTTACCCTCTTCACCCGCGTTCACCAGCACAGCCCACCTCAGACTGCATTGAAGAAAAGGATGTTCCTCGGGCTTAAGATGGTACAGAATCTGCTTAAAAGTCTCCTCTGTAGAGCTCCTTCACAAAGAATCCTGCCTCTGGTTATACCTCGAGAGGAGCTACAAATAAATGAGTGGGTCAACATCCATGGAAACTCTAGCTTTCTCCTCACCTGTGCAGATGTCAGACACGAGTTCCCTCTCCTCTGAGTCCTCTCTTAGAGCTTCCTCCTGTGGGTGGGAGCCCATCTCCTGCTCTGGGTGGCCTTCTCTCTTGTCTGCGTCCTGTGGATTAGAGCTCATTCCTCTTTCTTCTGGGTCCCCTTCTCTGTCTTCAGAGTTCTCAAAATCGGAGCCCATCCCTTTGTTTGCTGAGTCCTGGGCTTCACACATGCCCTGTTTATCTTCTTGTTCCATCCGGGAAGAACAGGACAAGGGAGGTGACCAGGGATCCCTGCTCCAGACAAAACACAGATAAAGGTCACATCAGTCTGGCCTCATCCCCTCACCATGTCTGGCTTTGATTTCCATGAAAATTAGTGGCAAAGTCCAATAAAATGTATCGAGTTCCAAGCCCCAGATGGCAAATCTCTGCCCCATTGCACATTTTAAGGTAAAATGGACAGAGCAAAGGAGGCTGGTCTGGGTGGTGGAGGAACAGTGGCAATTCATTCTGAGGCCACATGCCAACTCTCACTGGCCTACAATTTGATTTGCTTCTGTGGATTATTCTATTAACGTGGGTTTATAGCTGTAACAGTGGTATTCCCATTTAAGACCCTGCTAGCCTAAGGCTAACTTGTAAGCAGTAAAGAGAGGATAAACCAATTGTGCTGCCTCAAAGTTGCCTGCATTCCTGACTCTTATTAAAACTTGCCCTCCTCTAAATATATACAATTTTTATTTGTCATTTATACCTCAGTAAAGCTGGGGAGTAGGTGTAGGAGGAGAAAGCTTGCTCTCCTCGAGCCCACAGCAATTTTGTGAGGATTTTAGCTAATTATGAGTGGACCTCTAAGGAGCCAGAGGAAAAGTACATTCAAGACACAAGAATAACAGAAGCATCAGTAGACTAACTTCTTATCTAAGACCGTGTCACCATCAGCAGCACCAACCTGGCTTTGTGGTGAGGATCTGCTGCTTTTCTGTGAGCAGTGAGATAATTCAAACTTTCGGAGGTCTGTTGGGCTGAGTGGAGGAGATGCAGGGACCCTCTCTATTAGAAGCCATCTCTACAGCCTTATTACATATTTTGCCTTATTACATACTTGAACTGTAGAAAGTCCTTAATAAGAGCATGCCCCTGGCATAATCAGTAACCCCTCCAACCCTAGCCAACTTGTGAATTGTAGGGAGAAAATGACATCAGAACCTTTTGTAAATATCAAGTTTACATTTCAAATTTAAAGGGCCCCCTGCCAAGACTGACCAGCTGAACCAAAAATAATTTACTTCTGCCATCCATCACTCCTACAGCTGAGCTCAAGGCAGCAAAGCAGTTTATAGGTCAAGAATCTTGGACTGAGACTTTGAAGTGTCCAGCTCTCTTTCTGCCTCCGATGCCCCCAGGAGGACTTGCAAGAATATGCCTGAGCAAGATGCCCCTTCCTTGGCTGGGAACTTTTCCTGCCTCTGTAGAGACGACTTCCTCGAGGCAGCCCTGGCTCTGCAGAGACTTTGGGGTGGAAAGCTGGAGTTACAGGCAGCAGCCATTCTGGCCGGGCCAGCCTTACTCTAGAGCCCAGGGCAAGTCAATTAACCTCTCATTGTTTCAGAGTCCTCATCAGTGCGAGGAGGATAATGCTAGTTAACCTTTCTCACAGGGAAGGTGTCAGAAGGAAACATTGAAAAGCACTTTGGAAAATACTGTGGAGAGGAATTGATACTGAGTATTACAAATGTGGAAGACACATACATATTATTTCTCTCTCTCTCTTTTTTTTTTGTGAGGAAGATCAGCCCTGAGCTAACATCCATGCCAATCCTCCTCTTTTTTTGCTGAGGAAGACTGGCCCTGAGCTAACATCCGTGCCCATCTTCCTCCACTTTATGTGGGATGCCACCACAGCATGGCCCGACAAGCGGTGCGTCGGTGCGCGCCCGGGATCTGAACCCGGGCCGTCAACAGCAGAGCGCACGCACTTAACCGCTACGCCATGGAGCTGGCTCTTATTTCTTTTTTTAATGTGGAATATATACATTATTTCTCTTTTTAAGTCCTGATGCCATTCCAGCACACTTCAGAGACACACTAGCCTCTCTGTAATTTCAGCAGACTCACCACCCTAGAGAGCATGTTAGATCCTTTCCCCAAGATGATGATGTACTCCCTAGAGTAGAGTGAAAAATCAACCCTGTCCCTTAAACGTCATAGGGAAATGGCTGTGTCTGAGGTTGGTTAGTCAACAGTGTCCTGGAATGCAGCTAAATTCCTTTAGACTGTATACTGTTTAAAATGCCAGGTTTCAAACACTCAGGATTAGGATCTAGGAGAAAAATCTCATTAAAGCCATAAACCTTTTAAGAGCTCTATCCCACAAGGGATTAAAGACGTCAAATCACTTCTACCCATCTCTCTTGCCTCCTGGAGCTCAGACGCCTTAGACAAGTACATCCCTTGAGCCTGCACATATAATAGACGCCGAAGGTCGAAGGTGGAAAGGTAAGGGTAGGGTTTTCAAACACATACCTATTGGTTTGCTAGTGGCTAAAAGCAGTGCAGTAGTGGGGGACGTTAAAGGAGACCTAATCAGTGGTTTCTGCCAATCTAAGACCAGCAAGAAGAATTTTATATCAATAAAGTAAAGGAATCAAATGTGTCACCAGAAACTCGTAAAACTGAAATGGCAGGGTATGGTGCCCAGAAGGGTATGGAAGTGACTGCAGCTCTCCACACTGAAGGGTGGGGTTTAGGGGTTCACCCTGGGAAGCAGGGAGCAGGGTTTCACCTCTAAGCCCTTGTAAAGACAAAGCATCTTTTTAGCACCTCAGACATAGCAAAAACAGAACAAGACTTTCTGATTTGTAATTTCTTGGGAACCAGGAGATAATTCATACCAGAGATATCAAACAAGGAAACATGGTTTTTCTAGCTTTCAAGAGGGGAGAGGAGGAAAGAGGCAGAGTCTGAATTCCCCACTTAGGACTGGCATATGGAAGTTTACAGTGCTGCCACACTCAGAATTGAGGTTCTGAGCTCCCAAACGGAGCATGTCCAGATCCTCATTCACACCAGGGGAGGGAGGATTAGATATGTTCTGAAAAGAGTGGGAAGCTCCTGTTACCTAGAGAGACACCATTCATGGCACAGCGTCTACTCAAGTTTGTTTAAAAATGCATTATTTTAGTGCAAAACCGGGAATCTGCATGCCCCACAATATAGACTCAGTTCCATTCGCGCCATCACATCATGGGGTTCTGGGCAGCTACCAAGTAACAGAGAAGGCTATTTTGAAGTAAGGAAAGGCAGTCACGATATATTATTAGAGGAAAACTAGCTGGTTTAAAAATAATCTTATTTTGTTAGTAGATGCACACTAGCATATGTATTTATACATATATACACAGGTTCAGAGAAGAAAAGCAGACGATTACTAAATTGTTAAACATCTCTTGGTCACTTCTAGGGGCTTTGTGTCATTTGATGTTAACAATAACCCAAAGAAGCAGGGTATTATTTTCAACTTCAGAGATGAAGAAATAGGCACAGAGGTGAAGTGACTAGCTCAAGGTCACACAAATCCGAAGTGGCCAAGCGGGGATTAAACCCCTGCAGTTAGCTCCAGTGCCCACATTCTTAACCAGAAGCTGGTGTGTTGTTTGGGAGGACTTTTCCTTTTTGTGCACATCTGTATTTTCTACCATAAAGATGTATTTTTATCAGCAAAAAAGCCAACTTTGTTTTTAATGTGATAAAATACATTAAAGGGAAACCTATGCTTATTCTAGAAGCAAGAAAAAGGAAGACAAGGGCAGGAGTTGTGATTACCTCAATCTGGAAGATAACTTTCAGAAATGTTATCTAGATGCTGTGATATAACTGGAGTGTCAGTCTATAGATATCTAGGCACATTTTGTTCCAACTCCTCTCCCACTCATTTTCAGAATAAAAACTAGCAACATGTTTTCTTAGGCAAGGCCAGGGCTGAATAACAAGTGGGCGGCAGGGGCACTGTGATAGCTTTGTGGCTAGACTGACCTGGGTTCAAATCCTCTGCTCTTTGTCAGCTACTTTCCCTCGTGCAATTTGCTTAACCTTGCTGAACCTCAGATTCCACATCCATAAAAACAAGGACCCTGCCACCTACCATATGAGACTAATGTTTGTAAAAGCAGCTGGCACGTTGTAGAGACACAATAAATGGTAGTTATAATATTATGAAACTTATGCTAACTTCTTAATTTGAAAAATACACACACACCTCCTTCAAATTGGCGGTCACCTCTTCACAGCTATATTCACTGAGAATGGCCTTTGGCAGGTACAAGCAGAGCTTCCTCTGGCCTGGTCTCTAAAGGCTCTATTAATGAATAGCCCACCATGTGGCGACAAGAACCAGGAAGGGGGTAGTGGCTTAGAGGGGCTGGGTTGAGGGGAAAAGGTTCAGTTCCAGATTGGTTTGGAGACGTTGACAACCCACCCTGTACAGAGAAAGTACAAGTCTAAAGCCAAATGAGGTGCATGGTTCAACAAACTCTGACTTACACCATCTGTAAGGGAGCTCTTCTTGCGCCAGTAAGAAGGGATAGAAGTTTAAGGGGAAAAAAACAACAAACAGAGGTAATGGTGGGAACAGTCAGGCAGATAAGATTAATTCTGCATCTAGTTCTAATCACTTAACTAGCAGTAATGGAGGAGAGTCCTGGTTTGTGGCCACCACAGACACTGTGCAATGTGACTTTGAGTAAGTATTTGCCCCCTCTGGGCTTCTGTTCAGTGAGGAGGTTGGGTTTAAATGTGCCTGAGTCCTCTTCTAGCCCATCAAGTGACAAGCAGGAGAGTTAATCCAGGGAGGCACCACTGTCAGTTTCATTAGACATTTTCAGCTCAAGCTTGTTAACTCCCACAGCAAGCTGTTAACTCCCCAAACACCCACCACCACCACTGCTACCACAAAACCTTTCTCTTGGATGCAGATTTCAGGGTGGCATCAGCCAACTTTGCCAAGACTGCTCAAATCCTAGTTTTTAGAACTTGCAATATTTTCATGTCCCTTCTCTCCTACCCATACGCCCCAACTCAAAAAAGAGTTATGTTTAATACCCTATAAAGTCACTAGGAAAATGTTCAAGTGCCTTCTAGACAAACTCAACCTCATTTGAAAGACTAATCACATCAGTTTGAAGATACTGCTACAGAGTGGCAGTAAATGTGATAAAGCATGTTGAAGGAAGGAGGGAGGGAGGGAGGGAGGGAGGGAGGTGAGGGAAGGGGAAGAGAAGGCAGAAGCAGCGCCAGGATCAGAATTTAACCTGAGTTTATTGGCACTTCTCCCAATGGCCTCCTCTGGGGCTGCCTGCAAAACCTATCCCTTTGGAACAGCAAGAGCCACACCACTTTATGGATGCAACCTAATTTCCTGAGAAGGGGTTGTGGCAGAGGAGCACACAGCTCTCCCCCACCTTCCACTGGCTCGCTTTCTCCGGGCGGCATTTTGCACAGGACCCCACACTGTCATGCCACCTTCTGGCCAGGATGGGGGTACAGTGAGGTGGCACAGGCCCCTGCTGGGACGTGGTCTCCCATCGGAACGACCAATGCCACTTACACTGCCCATGAACAGATCCCTCTCATTCGACTCCAGTAATTCCACAAGGTGAACACGGAGGCTCACCCACCCTGTTTTACATGTGAAGAAAACGGAGGCTCAGCAAGTTGAGCTCCAGGTGACATGGCTCCTAGATAGAGTCAGGCCTCAAAACAGCGTCTCTTGGCTCCCTGCCATGGCATCTCCCCCTTGGCCTGGCTCCTCGGGAAGGGGGCACACCAACTGGGGAGAGGAGTGGCCCCCTGGCAGCCCGGGGCAGGCAGGATGGCGAGGCTGAGGGCAGACCTCTCCCCACCCCCTCCCCCGGTGGGGTGGGGGAGTCATGTGCCACGGCCACTGCCAGGTGGCCCAGAGCCAGGCCAGCAGGGCTGTCATGTCAGGGGAAGGAAGCGGCCAGGCGGCCAGCCAGGAGCGGCTCCCACTCGGCCTCCTCCGGGCTGCAGCTCCTTTCCTGTCTCCTTCTCCTCTCGCAGGTCCCTTCCTTACCTCAACGGGGGCGCCGGCTCAGACCCCCGCCTGCCTCCCCGCAGCATCGAAGGCTTCCTGCCTTCACTTCCCACGCCCCCTGCGCACCAGTCTCTCCCAAGGGAGGGTTTCCATGGCTGAGTCCAGGCAGGGACGCCCGACTGGGTAGAATGCTGGAAAAACAATTTAAGTCTGCGGTTCAAAAGGCTGAACTCATGACCATAACTGGGGTCTAATCAGGGATTCCAGGGGGTTAATCATTTGTCAGTCTCCAGCACCAACTGAGTAAACAGTCAACTATCCTCTCAGGGGATCTGGCCATCAGGGTCCTGCCTCCTCACCGGTGAGCCTGTGGTCAGACAGAACCCAAAGGGCAGAGAAATCCACCTCACCGTATATGCAGGGGATGCCTCCAGTGAGCAAGGAGAAGGTGTCCGCCTCCAGAGGGTGCAGCTGACTTCGCCAGTCACACACCCAGACTGTCCAACCCCAAATGCCAGCCTCCCAAGGGGCAGACTGCTGCATGGGCTGAACATTAATTTCAGACAGAGAAAGCCAGAAGCTTACTGCAGTTAAGTATTGACCACTCTCCAGACATGAGAAGCTAAAATAATATGGTTTCCTCCTTGTGGTTACTGCTTTTTTACCTGGAGAGGGAAGCCCAAGTTGAAAAAAGAGAAAAGCTTAAAACCAAGGCAACGGAAAAATCAATTTACAACCCCATCGGCCAGAGTTAGTCTGAGACTCCTTCTAATCTCTATAGTCAAGAATAGCACAAATGTCCTTGGGGTCAGGCATTTCCTGTCTATTGGTTGGGCTGGGGCCCCTCAGTTTGGCCAGAAGGCCTCAGCTTGTCACAGCTGCCAAGACTTCACCACCACCCCACTCCTCCTGCACAAAATAAGAATTATTGCAATGCAGAGACACACTCTAAGTGCCCTCAAAGTTAGACCATCTGCCCTGAGATGAGAAGGCACAAAAGCTAAAGGTTTTCATGCAGGCATTTACTTGTCCATACTTTACATTTAACTGATTAGAATGTTCTACCTGATGCACAGAGAATCCTCAGTTCATGATTTTTTCTCTGCTGTGTCGGGCATTGTACCACCAGCACCACCTGCATACATCCTCAGCTTCTCTTCTTATCTAGCACCTGGGCAGTCCTCAGAAGAATTATCTTCAGATACCTCCTCAGCAGCTGGCTCAAACGCTCATTTGTATTTCATGGAATCATAGACTTGGAAATCCCTTAGCTCAGACTCCTTCTACAGACAGGAAACTGAGGCTCAGAGAGGGAAAGTGACCAGGTCACAGACGGAAAGGCAGTCTGCCACAAGAGTTATGGCCAGAATCTCAATTTTCTGATGGCCTTTCCAATGATCTTTCCCTCTCTTTAATATAAAACACCACTTCAAAACAGCCAGCCAGATAAATCTGGGGCATATACTTAATTGTCTGTTTTTTTTGCACACTATCTGTCAGCGTTCTCCAGAGAAACAGAACCAGTAGGATGTGTGTATAGAAAGAGAGTTATTATAAGGAATTGGCTCATGTGATTATGGGGTCCAGCAAGTCCAAAATCTGCAGGGTGGGCCAGCAGGCTGGAGACTCAGGAGAGCTGATGCTGCAGGTCCAGTCCAAAGGCTGTCTGCTGGAGAATTCCTCCTTGCTCAGGGAAATCAGTCTTTTCGTTCTATCCAGGTATCACCTGATTGGATGAGCCTACTCCCATTATGGAGGGCAATGTGCTTTACTCAAAGTTCACCAATTTAAATGTTAATCTCGTCCAAAAACGCTATCACAGAACACCCGGAATAACATTTGACCAAATATCTGTGTACCTACTGGCCCAGCCAAGCTGATACATAAAATTAACCATCATACACACTGTAGCTAAAAAACATAGTCTGCAATAATTCCATCATATGTCAAAATTTACCATAAAAACATCTTATTTTTCATAAAAACGATTACTATACAGAGATAGCTGAATGGGGTCTCAGGGTGTATGCACTGTAGAGGACAGCAAGGAAGAATCAAAATTAATCTTAAAGATCTACACAGACACGTGTGTGTGTGCAGGCACACACGCCCACAGCAGAAAGAGATGTAATTTAATCTATTTCACTGAAAGACAAAAGAGAAAAGAGACTTTGCACACAGGGCATATGTGGGATATGGGAGTTGTTAAACAGCTTTGATCTGGGAAAGTTGATGCTGGATTCCCGTGTTAAGGTTACCAGATGGGGCCAGGTGATCTCAGGAAGTTTTTTCCAACCCAGATGATTCTGTGATCATATTTCCAATGGAATGAATAGTCCTCAAGAGAATTTTCATCACAGCAAACAGGGAGAGAGGAGTGTTGGGACCAAAAGGTTTGAGGCATACATTCAGTCGCCCCAGTTTCCCACTGTAGATTCAACAGGAAAAACTGCTCTTCCAATTCTCTGCCCAAAATAACTGTTGGGCGTTCTTGATGAAGAATGGTTGGCGTGTCCCAGCCCAGTTCATTTCAGCAGTGAGTAAGTGACACCTCTGTATATAATCTGCCAAGCTGTCTTACAACAAAGAGAAAGCAAGAAGAAAAATGTAGAGACATCATCTGATGCTTCAATTTTCCTGCCTGATTAAATTTTAAACTCCATAGCTAGATTGTTTTCAGCATAAAGTAAAACATTTATATACACTTAAAAACACCTTTTTAAAAATTACGTACTTGTGTTACTCTTATTTCCTTAATATTTCCTTAAAAATAACAGATTATCAGCAAAAGCCAGATCATAGGAAACTGTAAGAGACATTATCCAGTTTCTTCAACAACAACGACAAAAATGGCAAGAAAAAAACAGAAAAGAGGGAAACTTCGAAGTCAAAAAACTTGAGATGTATCAACCAACCTCATGTATAGAGCTTACTTGAATCCCAATTCACATAAACTACAAAAATAAATTACAAGACCATTGGGCAACTGTGAATGCTTACTAGATATTTGATATTAAGGAACTGTTCATTTTTTCTTTTTTTTTTTTTTTTTGCTACAGTCTTTTTGTTTTTTGTTTTTTGCTTTTTTTTTTTGTGAGGAAGATCAGCCCTGAGCTAACATCCATGGCAATCCTCCTCTTTTTGCTGAGGAAGACCGGCCCTGAGCTAACATCCATTGCCAATCCTCCTCCTTTTTTTTTCTCTTTTTCTCCCCAAGGCCCCAGTAGATAGTTGTATGTCATAGTTGCACATCCTTCTAGTTGCTGGATGTGAGATGCCACCCCAGCATGGCCAGACAAGCTGTGCATCAGTGGGCGCCTGGGATCCGAACCCCGCGTCGCCAGCAGCAGAGTGTGCGCACTTAACCGCTAAGCCACGGGGCCGGCCCCATGGGAACTGTTCATTTTTTAAGGTGTTGGTATTGGGATTAAGTTTACAAAGAGTTCTTGTAACTTTAAGAGATACATATTGAAATATTTACAGGTGAAATGGTATGTTTGGAATTTGTTTCATTTGATATGATATGTCTGGAATTCCAGGACAAAGAGGAGTGGGCAGGGATGCAGATGAAACAAGACGGCCACATATTTGATCACTGTTGAAGCTGAGTGGTAGTATATGTGGTTTTATTACACTACTCCGTCTACTTTTGTATTTGCTAGAAAACTTACTAATAAAAAGTTTTAAAATGGAAAAAAATTATTTTTTTTCTGAAATTTAAGGTTGATTATATTCATTTAAATTCTGAGCAGACCGTAATAAAATGTCAGTGACTTCCACAGAAGGATTAGCCTGCTTTTACAAAGTATGCCATATCAGGAGTGATTACTATGCTTAATATTGAATAGAGCCCATGGGAAGTCAGGGGGCGGGAGGAGGCAGTGGGGTAAAGAGACTAAAGAAACTTAAGTTTGATGATTTTGAGTCATTTTTTTCTTTTTATGAGATAGAGAAATAGCTGTTCTATCCAAAATAGAATCAGAATCCTCTTTCCACTTTCATCTACTTTTATATTTCCAAAGAACCCAAAGAAGGCTGCTGCCACAGCCTGTGCTTTATTTCCACCATTAGTGCAATAACTCTACACTCAAGACTAAGGGGAAGTAAACCTGGCTGGGGGTCCTGGTCGTGACAACTCTGCAAGAGGAACACTTTATCCCCAGGAAAGTCAAACTGATGAAATAACGTGAGTGTCCAACAGATTAAGTACATTGATAATTGGTCATCCCCAGAATGATCTTCTAAGGGGAAGTGTGGAAAAATGTAAGTGTGTATGTACATGAAAAGGAAGATAATACACTAGCAATTTATGAAAACATGATCTCCATGAGATGAACCTTAGCAGGAACCAAATTACTTTACTAGGCAAAACTGAGAACTTTTTAATTTAGGTAGTGCGCTTCTCAGGGAAACTCTGAGGAAGCCATCCAAATTTACTCACACCACATTACAACGAGAACAGCTAGAAGATATCATGTTCCCAGTTTATGTTGGAAACCAAAAGCTCGCAGATATTTTCCATTTTAGCCAAGGGTGCACGGTAAGCCTACGGTGCACAGAACCAGTCACAGGACACAGCTTTCATCCAGGAAGTGATACATCTGCCGCAAGAGGGAGGTTGTAGCGTCCACAGCTCATTCTAGCTTGAATGCCACAGTTCCTAAGTCATTCAACAGGCCCAGGCTGTCTGGGTTCCTTACGTCCCTTTTACCTCCAGTTCCTAGCACTTCCTGGAGAGAGCAACAGTACTAGATAAGCTTGTAAATAGAATAATGGTATTTTTCTTGGGCATGTGTTCTCAGCCTGAGGGCCTTTAGAGTCCAAGAACGCCCTGAAACCTTATGTGAATGAGTCTGTGGAAACTTTCTTCTGATGAGAAGGCCCATAAGGGATTCATGGCACAACAACGAAACAAAAAAAACCCTATTATAAACCACTACACAGAGGACTCATGCTACATGCCTTATCATAGCATTTCAGAAATCATCTAGGGTGGTTTTGGGGAAGGGCAATAAGAGCAATTGCACCACTATATGCCATGAGATCTTCTGGTGGGCTGGTGGAGAAGAGAAGATACTGACAGTAAACCTCAAATCAGACAGTAGCACAGACAAAAATATCAGTAAATTTCAAATAGGGGATGGAGCAGAATGAAGGACCTGGCAAATGCCACCGGCCTGATCCTGTTTGCTGATCTCATCTAAGACTCTATTTTACAGATGAGTCAGCCAACAGAGACCCAGAAAGGTTAAGTGAATTACCCATAAACACACCAGTTAAAGGCAGACACAAGCCTAAATCACTGGCATCTCAACTTTTGTTCCCATCTCCTTTCTACTTAACCCAACACAGCCTACGGCACTTGGCTGAAACATTCACACTGGCGACTTGGGCCTCCCAGCATCATTAGTCCACCTGCTTTTCACTTCCTAATCACTTGTGTTATGTGGCAGGTGCACTAAGAGGGAGCTGAGTTGCTCTTCAAGCCTCTAACACACTGCTGCTCTGGGATGTAGCTAATGTATACAACTTTGACCCCGCCTTTATGGCTCCCATCAGCAGCTGCTTTCTTGGGCAGTGAGTCAAAGCACATTAGTCAAGACAACCTACACAGGACACAAAATGTTGTTAGTTAATCCTCTTCTCAAAGGAAAAAGAATTAAAATCTGGCCAAAGTCACCAACTCATTCCTAACAAATCTTCAAAGTGTTAGCAAAGTCATCCTGTCTGCAAATAATAACATGGAAATACCCAGGTGAAGAACGGGATTCTGAGCGTATCATAAAACTCCACAATATTAGGAGCCCCAGTTCACACTTCCCAGCCAGTAAAGAAGTGCACCACCCATGTTCATCTAATATGACCCACTACAACTAATACAGTTTCTCAGATTCACTCTTTTCTATTACATCTTTTTGCTTCTGCTTTAATAGCTCTGCATTCTCTGTGTGGGACGTGGTGCAGAAATGGGCCAGGTCGGAGGGGCAGACCAACTAAGCACGAGCTAAATTGTGCTGAAGAGACTATATCCACAGATAATGAGAGAATCTCACAATTTTTTTGTGGAAAACTTCTTCAAAGGATTCCTCATTTTACAGATAAGGAAAATGAGGACTAGAGAAGATAAGTGCCTTGTGTGAATTCACAAAGGTAGTGAGTTGGTGGCAGAATTGGGACTACCTTTCAGGTTACCCGATTCCTTTAAAATACATTCTCTCCTGCGCCAGACTCTCTTCCCAGCAGCTCGGTCATATTGATGGGTTTAGTGCTCTGGCTTTAGAGATAGCATCTCACTGGCGCTACCTTCTTTCTACTTTTTTTGTTCTCTTCCAGACTCCTCTTATTTTTTTTTCTATTGTGATTTTAATTATTTTTCCTCGAAAAACCTAGAAAATGTTCTTCAAACTTAACTTGATGCGATCCTCAGGAATGGTCTTGATTTAACAGGTTTTGGATTATCTCCTTTTTGTCTCAGAGAAAACAATCTTGTTGGCTAGAAAAAGGCAGTCGTTTGAATTAGCATTGACTTAATGGAGTGTTATGGTAAACAGAGAATAATTCCAAGTCCTTGGTACAGCATTTGGAAGAAAAGTCGTCATAAAAGCGAGACAATTAGAGAAAACAGAAAGCCCATGAAGCATCAACCTGAAGAATTAGTACTGATTATGCCATTTTAAAAGAATCTTTAAGGACATTTTTCCATTCAAACTATGAAAGTCTCTTATTAAAAGGGGAGACTTTTTCTTCTGCAGTATCATTTTTGAAATGCCTAAAACCAACTATCGAACTATCAAAGGTATTACATTTCCTTCTGCAAAACTTCTTGGCCAAAAGAGTCTTACAGGCTACTGGGAAAAGGAGGGATAGGTGTCAATGAGCCCCAGTACCTCCTAACGTCACCACCACACACAGCAGTTTCCCGGTGAACCGAGGGCCCCCAGGTGTGAGCCATGTCAGCGGACAGTATTAACTGCGAACATTTAGTAAGTCAGGCTCACATCAATATCAGCTATAATTTTCAATCTTCCAAATCCAGTGGTCTCTTCTCCTTTGATGTCACCATCAACACTCTAAAGTGCTTGGCATATAATAGATTCAGTAAACAAAATAGAGATTCAGTTCACTCCCCACCCTGTCTCCTCTTCTCAACTCCTAACCTTCGAAGTTCTTGTTTACATTTTCTTCTCCCTCTCTTCTCAACCGTTTTACCCCTTCCCCCAGTTTTAAATAAACACCTCCTCTGTCCAGAGACCTCATGAATTTGAACCTCTTGCCCCAACCCCTGACCTGCATTCCAGGTCTACATTTCTAATGATGCATCAAGCATTACCACTGAAGAGCTTTAATGCTCCTTCTGGTCCTGAAGGGCTGCCCCACATATCACATGAGACAAAGGACAGCAGGCAGCCAAAACAGGGGGAAAGCACAAGTTAAGGCATCAACAGACCTGGTTTCAAGTAGAAGTTTGCCACTCACACGCTGTATGCCCCCGGGACAGTTATTCACCTCTGAGCCATAGTTTTTTCATCTATACAATGCGAAAAGCAAGCTACCTTAAAAGGTTGTCAAAAAGACTAAATGAATTTCCATTTGTATCTGGCCCTAGTCATATTGAAAAACACTAGTTCTCTTCTCAAATCTTTGCCAGAAATCAGCTCCTCCTGACAGTGCCCATTTCTGTTAATGCCTCTCTGTTCTTACTCATCAGGCTCAAAACCCTAGAGTCAACTTTGACCCCTCCTCACCCCTTTCAATCAAATCAGTTGCTAAATCCTTCCTTTTACTTCTCTCCTCTTTTTTCCGTTGCCAGTAGACACTCCTACCAGTTACAGGCACCTACATATTGCTGCTGGATCAATCTTAAAACATAGTTGCCGTTTCATTTATTCTCTTTCTCAGACACCCCTAACTGACTCTGCGACAGTATCCAGGGGAAGCGTAAACTTCAAGTCCTCAACAATGTAGCCCAAGGCTCTCTTACCTCTCCCTGACCTCTGTCTGCTAACCCCGGGCAAAAAGGGTTGCTCTGAATCCCCCAGAAGGCATCCTATGTTTTTCCTCTCTTGCCATAGCTTCCCCCTCAAGAAACAGCATGAGGCCGCCTCTCCTTTCCTGGAGGGAAGCAATACCTATAGTGGTTAAAGAGCCAGACCACCTGTGCATCCAGTCTAGCTGTGTTGCCTTAGGCAGCGTTGCTCAACCTCTTTGAGCCTTGGTTTTTTCATCAATAAAATGGAGAAAACAACTGTATCTGCTCTAGGATTATTGTTAAGTGCTCAGAAAGAATTATTACTATTTCACTTTATATGACTCTTTAAGATACTTTTCCTTATTTTATTCTGCCTCATATTCGTTTTTAAAGTATAATCATAGTTATAATATCTTGGTATCTTACTGTTTCCTCTCTCTCCCTTCCTACCGCCTCCCAACTGTAAGCTCCTGCTGGGAACGTATTGTTTTATTCACTTTGGTGATTCCCACATAATGAGCCCTCAAATATCTCTTGAAATGGATAAAGTTAGGTGTAACTATTTCTCTCCTTCAGTCTCAAAAAGAACTAACAAGACCAGGAAATCTAGTGATCTGGCCAGGATCACATCAGGTAAGGCTAAGCCATGGAAACAACCTAGCTCTCCTAACTGGATCCAATAACTTGTCAGCACCAGGAGCCTAGCATGCTAATTATCCTGCTAAATAAGCAGACATGATGGAAAGTGGTGATTAGCTTCAAAAGTTAGACACACAGAACGTTCTCGAAAAAGAATCCTGCGTCCCTTGGCCAAATGTCAGCACCCCTTGTTTGCCTCAAATAGTCTGAGCTTTTAACACTCACTTCAGCTATGCAAAGAACAGAGGTGGTACAGAGCTGTATTTGTGTTCATGGTGGGAAAAGCTACTAGACTCTCCTAGTCTGACAGGACAACTGCTTCTCTCCCAGCCCTGGAGGAAAGACAGACTAGAACTAACAGAAATTAAATGACGAATGAAGAAAGATCAACATTCAACCTTTACAAGTAATTATGAGACTAAATAAAAAGTTGCTTGGGAGGCAAGGGAGCGGGGGAGGGGCAACAAGGAGCACAACCAAATGCAGGAGAAATTTGTATTTAACATTAAAAGTGTCTATTCAGGGACCGGCCTGGTGGCGTGGTGGTTAAGTTCACCGCTTGGCTTTGGCAGCCCGGTGTTCACGAGTTTGGATCCCGGGCACAGACCTACACACCGCTCGTCAAGCCACGCTGTGGTGGTGTCCCATATACAAAATAGAGGAAGATGGGCACAGATGTTTTAGCTCAGGGCCAATCTTCCTCAGCAAAAAAAGAGGAAGATTGGCAACAGATGTTAGCTCATGGATAATCTTCCTCACAAAAAATTAAATAAATAAAAAGTGTCTATTCAGACCCAAGTTTATTCTCTGGCAGTTTTCAAGGGTATTGTGTTTTGCTTTGTTTTTCTTACTATGACAAGAAGGGCATGCATTTCTTAATTTCTCTTCTCACTTGATACAATCATCAGCCTAGAAACCCCTTTTCCTAAAGGTCCAGAATTAAACTATGAGACAAACATAGGCTCTTAAAGAATTTTGTAAAAGGGGTACAAGCTATATAGGAAGTAGGTGACCAGAAATATTTACTAAACTACTAATTCAGTCAATACACACAAGTACCAATTAGGGAGTGGGGAAACAGAAATAAAGGAGTTCCTATAGTAACTGCCCCCAAGCTAGTTTAGGCTGTGGCCAGTCTGGTTAAATTCAATTGACATTTAACCTTATTAGAAAAAAAGTAGGGGAGTGTTTCTTCAAGTTTATTTCACACTTTGGTTTTTCATTTCTGGGGTAAACTGGTTTTATATTAAAATAGATCTGCCACACATACACTCTCCAAAAAGAAAAAGACAGGAAAAGTTCATATATATAAAAATATATCAAGAGAATGAGAAGACAAGCCACAGGCTGGGAGAAAATATTTGCAAAAGACATATCTGATACAAGTCTGTTATCCAAAATACACAAAGAACTCTTAAAATTTAACAATAAGAAAGTGAACAACCTAATTTAAAAACAGGCGAGAGATCTAAACAGATACCTCACCAAAGATATACAGATGGCAAATAAGCATATGAAAAGATGCTCAACATCATATTAGGGAACTGCAAATTAAAACAAGAATGAGACACCACTATACATATATTAGAACGGCAAAAAATCCAAAACACTGAGAACACCAAATGCTGGTGAAGAGGTAGAGGAACAGGAACTCTCCTTGCTGATAAGAATGCAAAATGATACAGCCACTTGGGAAGACAGTTTGCCAGTTTCTTACAAAACTGAACATACTCATACCATACAATCCAGCAATCTCACTCCGTGGTATTTACGCAAATGAGTTGAAAACTTATGTCCACCACACAAAAACCTGTACATGGAAGTTTATACCAGCTTTATTAATAATTGCCAAAACTTGGAAGCAACCAAGATGTCCTTCAGTAGATGAATGGATAAACTATGGTACATCCAGACAACAGAATATTAATCAGAGCTAATAAGAAATGAGCTATCAAGCCATGAAAAGACATGGAGGAACCGTAAATGTATATTACTAAGTGAAAGAAGCCAATCTGAAAAGGCTACATATTGTATGATTCCAACTATATGACATTCTGGAAAAGGCAAAACTATAGATGGTAAAAAGATCAGTGGTTGCCAGGAGTCAGACGGGAAGAAGAGATGGCTATGTGGAGCACAGACAACTTTTAGGGCAGTGACACTATTCTGCATGATGCTACAATGGTGGATACAGGTCATCACACATTTGTCAAAACTCATAGAATGTACAATAGTGATGCTAGAGTAAACTATGGACTGGGTGATAATGATGTGTCAACAAAGGCACATCAATTGTAACAAACATACCACGCTGGTGCAGGATGTTGATAGTGGGAAAGGCTGTGCATGTGTGGGGCCAGGGGCATGGGAACTTTCTGTACTTTCTGCTCAATATTGCTGTGAACCTAAAACTGTTCTAAAAACTAAAGTCTATTTTTTAAAAAATCATATATTTATATACATATAAAATAATTTTCATAGCTTATGTAACATACAAGCATACACCCTTTGCTACACCTCGCTGTAAAAAATTGGCAGTGCCATCATATTAGGAACAAATCAAAATGGAATGTTTTAAAACATAACACATTCCTTCTTTCAACAAATATTTATTGAACACTTACCATTTGCTACACATTATTCTGAGTTCTGCTTTGGGGAGATTACATTCTAATGAAATAATTTTAAAAATCCATTGCTTTCGAAATCACCTACTGCTACCAGAAATCATTGTGAATACCTGCTTGAGGGATTATTCAAAAACAAAAAGCTAGAAAAAAAAGTGATTCTTTGAAATTCACAAATGTTCCCAAGTGTGAGGGGAAAAAAGTCAACAATTGGAAATGTGTTCTTCCTGTAGTGCCCTGCCTAAGACATCAAGCATCAAAGATGTGCCAACCACGTGAATATGCACAGCACTGAGACAGACCAAAGCAACGTATTTCTTGTTAATAGAACCCAGAAAGAATGGTTCCTGTTTTCGAACTTACGGTAAGATCTTGATAAAGTTTTCAGAAGACAATATATCTAAAATGCCTCTCTGAATAAAAGTAGGCCCTTTTCCCTCATTTTAGCTAATTAGATCTGCATGCACAGCACTCAGACTTGACCCTTTGCAGGAAGGGGAACCCGAAGAATTGCATGTGGCTCTCCCGCATACCTAGCTGGAACACTGTTGCTAGCCTATGGATGCACAGGGCATGACCTGCTGAACAAATGTAGGGCTCCCAAGAACTGTCCTATTTTCCTTTAAAATGACTAATTTGCATATAACAATCCATGGCACACTGCGTTTATATAGAGGCTTCCAAAGTGCTATGTGGCCTTGAGTAAGGGAAAGGGAAGGCTCAGTCAGCCTCAGGAGATGAATTCAATCTTGTGGCGGGTAAAAGCATTTTCCATCCCAAGAGGAGAGGCCACTGATATTTCTGCCATCCCCATTAATACACGATGCAGTGAAGCCCAAATCCATACCCGACACAAACCATGCTACTCCCTGGGGTAAAACGGAAGGAATTATCTTCCTTCCTCACCCAGCCTTTCTTTCTTTCTTTTTTTTTTTTCCGTATCTGCAGAGGCAGGGAAACCCTCTGATTTTCTCACATGTAGAGTAAAGAGGCCTTTCCTAGAGGATATGGCAGAAGGTGGGCATGAGAGCAAGGGGGAAGGATGAAACAATGGCCCCACCCATGCTGCCCAAAGGAATGAACACCATAATCATTTAGCACTGATGTTAGTCGAGCCCGTGGAACTCAGCAATACACAGATCTGCTCTGGCATATTTCCAGGGTACTTCTTCTGGCAGTCACGTGAAAAGGATGAAAATTAACTAAGAAAATGATCCCTCTTATCCCTCTCCTACAAACTGTCAACATGCAAATAATGTTTCATGCCTACATTTCTGCATTTTGAGTCATTACCAATTCATCATTAACTCACAGTTCCTGAAAGCCCACCATATGCTGGGTTGTGTTCTGGACACACAGTTCCTGCCATGTGCAGGAAATATGCAGATATTCCAGCACACTCTGGGGGCTTATTCAAGTTTACTTTCATTGAGAAGACATTAAGTCTTAGGTATTTCAGACAATGCAAAAGATTAGAGGAGAGGCTGAATGTGGCCTGAAGAGTTAAGAAAGGTTACCTAGACGGGGTAAGACTTGGCCTGCAGGGAAGAACAGAAAGAATTCAGAGAGGCTGGGAAGGAAAAACGATTCCAGGCAAACAGTTCTGTGCCCAAAGGTCTTGTTAGGGATTCTGAACCTAGTCTTTCCAACTGATGGCCATAGGAGTTTAAGGGCATAAAAATAAGGAATTTATGAAAAGCCAGTGCCTCTCAGAATGAGATCCACTAGGATGAATTTAGAAACCCAGCAATGTTCCTGGTAGGAAATCTGGAAAGTGGAGGACCTCAGAGGAAGAAGGCATAGAGATCCGGCAGTTTTCTCCCAGAGAAAGCAAAGATACACCCATTCTGAACAGGCTCAGGAGGCAACAGACCTAAAGTCCAGCCTATCGTCAGTTCAGAATCTGGGACTTTAAGCAAGGTTCTTAACTTATCTCTGAGCCCCAGTTTCCTCATTTTTAGAATGGAGATAATATTCCACGGGGCCAGCCCCGTGGCTGAGTGGTTCAAGTTCTGCATGCCCCCGCTTCGGGAGCCCAGGTTCCACGGTTCGGATTCTAGGCACAGACCTATTCCACTCATCAGCCAGGGACCTACTCCACTCATCAGCCATGCTGTGGAGGCACCCCACATACAAAGTAGAGGAAGACTGGCACAGATGTTAGCTCAGGGCTAATCTTCCTCAAGCAAAAAAAGAGGAAAAAGATTGGCAATGGATATCAGCTCAGGGTGGATCTTCCTCAAACACACACAAAAAAAGTAGAATGGAGATAATAATAGGTAAATCATCAGATTGAGGCAATTCATGGAAATTATCTAGTTCAATAGTTGATATATAGATGTTTAATAAACAGTAACTGTTGTCATCATGTAAAAAGGAAGCATGAAAAACTGTTCAGTTAGAGATAAGCGAGGGACTACAAAACTGCAATGTCTTTAGGGGAAAATTTGAGAGTCTGATCTGTCTTATACTTTTATATGCTACATCTTAATCCTGCTAGATTGCTTGGGCTATAAAAATCCCAACAATCTGATGGATGTCAGTGGCTTAGTTACAAATAAGCCACTTTTTCAAGAAAGCACACTTCACCTTCATGATTGAGAGGAAACAATCACCTTCCTCAGTCCAGCAGCAAGGCAAAAGTCATGGATTATCCACTTGTGATTAATCCATTCTATACCCTGCCTATCAAGTTTGAAAACTTAGGCTGGTGAAGAACCTATGCTACAAACTTTTAATGAATGTCTTTCTACTAGACACTGTGATAGGTCCTTTTAGGGTCTCTTAATCCAGAAGCAAAAGGAAAAGCTCCAGTCTAGAAGCTTTAGATTCACAACTGCAATGAATCCTCACAGGTCTATGAGGAAGGCTTCATCCGCTTTTTTATAGAAAAGGAAAGAGATAAATTAAGATGCATGCATTCTTTCACTCATTCCTTCCTTTATGCATGTTTCTCAAATAAACATCCTTTGTGCACTTGCTAGGTATAAAGCATGGGGTAGAGAGAGCCATTGCCCTCATGGGGTTTACAGTTTGAAGGGGAGAAAGATGAACATCTAACTACCACAAGGCACACCAGAGATGTGTGTCATCCAAAGGATGTCACACAAAGTACCACGCGGATGAGATTAATTCTGACTGGGAGGTCTGAGAAGACTTCTACGAGGGTGCTACATCAGCTGGGCTAGGATTTGGAGAAAATAGTCAGGGGCAGTGGAGGGATGCCCAGAAAGCATGGAGTTCAACCTGATGGAGACACACAGGAGGAAGAATGTGTGTTGCATCCAGGAATGGGGAGCTGTTTGCTGCAAGAATGAGTAGGTAATTTGGGATGGCCCCGGTCCAGTGGAGGATAGAGGTAGGTGAGCACTAAATTGTGAAGGGTTCTGAATGCCAAACTAAGGACTTACCTTTGTTGATTACATTAACACTCCATAGTGTGTGGTACTAAGAAACCTGTTAAGGGGTAAAAAAAAAAAAAGAAGAAGTAGGATCTTAGATACAAAGAAAAGCCCAAATAGCACTGGCATGGGCTCAGGCTCCAGAATTCTTAATAGTACTGCAGCTTTTGGGGTTTTTTTTCACTCTACATGATCAGGCAATATCTTTCTTGTCTTAATTTATCATCTTTGTAACCAGCTTTTATCCTTTCTCCTTCCCTTAACTAACTGGACACCAGAAATTAGGCAAACACGTAGATTCTGAGGCAATCCAAAGAGCTTTTCTGGGTGGAGGGAGAGGAAATGTGAGGCAACGCTGTCAGCCTTAGTCACATAACCTTTGGTGAGGTCACCCTCCTCAATGCAACTGAGCCCCATCAGCTGGCTTTCCTCAGTCTATTGTTTCCATTCATGCGCTTCGTCCTCATCATTTTTGAAGGCCATCTATGTTTTCCTTTCTGTAAAATAAAGGGCAGCCTGACTTCCCATTTATGACTTTGGTTCACTCTGCTGCCATCTTATTCTCTTTGGCACCCAGCTGAACTTCTGACATCAAATTTCCCCCAACAGCAATCTCCACCTCCAACATGCATGTGTACCCATGCACGTGCACACACACACACAGCCAATATGTTCCAACTAGGAATCATCTTCCAAATTCAGAGCCTTTTCCCTTTATTTTGCCATCCTCATGCCCTCACCCTGGACAACTGGGTTTCTCCCCACTCCATTCTTATCTCACTTCTGATGCTTCATGTCTCCTAGAGAAGCCAGTGAAAATGTTCTGTTTTCCACTACAAGCCATCTATATAAGGTGCAGGGCCCTGTGTCCTACCGCATCCTTCTTACCATGAATCCTGGGTACTCCTCCCTCACCCCCAAGAGGCATTTTTAAATGTGGCTCTAAGAATGTATTCCACATTAAATAATATCCATATGTTGGCTTGTTAAGACAAGGAAGTCAGCACTTGGGTACAGTATTAAAAAAAAAAAAACAGGGGAGAGGAAAAGGGAGAAATAGAGGCCCCTAAGGCACGTGAGTTCAGTTAGAGCAGTAACACTTGGGCCCCATTCAAAGTTGCCCACTCGTCCATCACAGCCTCTCAAACACTATTAACTTGCTAGCCATTATCCAACCGCCTTTACCACACCCTTGGTCCCTCGGGAGGGGGATAATGCCATAGGGGATGCAGAGTATTCATGTCACCCTAAGGTAAAGGACAAATAGGCCCCCTATAAGGTCAAGGATACATCACCAAATTGAACGCAACCTGGCACGGCGACCCCTCTAGGGCGGCGAGCTGCTGCCGATCTCTCCACCCACCCATCTTTATTGTGCCATTTGCCCAGACTGATGGCAGCCCAAACCGCTGATCTATCGGGCTAGAACAGAGCGGAGAGGAAAAAGAAGGAACACATTTCAGAAGGACCCAAGATGATGCGCGGCCTCTCCTCGGAGTCCCCCACCCTCGCCCCTTCAGCCCCGTGTGGGGCTGGGGGCGCGGACAGACAAGGCGAGAGGAGCGCAATCGGTCCTGGTCCGCAGCTGCACACAAAGCCCTTCACCTTCTCCTTGCCTTCCAAGCTCCTCCCTGGGCTTCGTTTTTCCGAGGGTCTCGGATGCCCCCTTCGGTGGTCGGCGGGACGGTCCGACTCCCTCTCGCAGCGCTGCCTCCTCCCCAGCGTCTCAGCCTCCTCCTCCCCGCCCCTCGCCACAGACCCCGGCGGGAGCTCAGCCCGGGCTTGGGGGCCGCGAGAGCACCCCATGCGCCCGGGGCCCCTGCGCCCCCGGTGAGCGGACAACGGTCCAGTCTACGAGGCACAACTTCGCCCAGCCGTTCCGCGCCCCGCTCTCGGGCGCACACCCCATCCCTGCAGCGGTCCTGTCGGATCCCGGTCAGCCCCATCCCCAGGCGGCGGGTGAACCCAGCCGCAGCCACGCTCCTACCTGCGCGGCGGCGGGCGCCGCGAGGAGCGAGGGCACCGAGCGCCCCGGTCCGAGCCCCGCGCCGCGGCGCGTCTGCCCTTGTGCTGCGGCGGCGGCAGCTGCAGCGACCGCGGCGGGCTGGCTGGCAGACTGGCTGGCTGCCCGGCTGACTCCTCACTGGGGCTTCCTGTAGGGCTGGACAAAGGACATTTCCTGGGAGGAGCAGGGGAATGTTCCCAGCATGCCTTGATTTGTAGTTCCCGGGGACTTCCTGCCACCACAGCAGCGGGCGCCTGGGAGGCAGCTCCGGCCAGACCAGGACCCCGGGACTGGAGGAGCGGCGCTCCTTTCCTCCCTAAGCGCGCCGGGGAAGCGAGCGGCGGGGTGTCGCGCCCTGGGCCCCGCCCCGTGGCGCACGCGGGGCCTGGGGCTTCGGAGGACACTGGTCGCCGCGCCGGAATTCGCGCTCCGCGCACCGGTGGCCGCCCCCTAATTGGAGTCTGCCGCTGAGCTGTCGCAGTGTGCGGGAGGACTTTTTCTTTAGGAAAAAAAGCTGCGGTGGAAGCAAAGAAATGGGGAAGTTTGTGGGTGGGGGGGTGGTTAGCGTTGGTTTGACTTGTATTTGTAATAGATTTTCTTTTTCAAGCCGCCGGAATCCTTCTGGGGGCGGATTAAAGAACTTGACTGCTCACCAGGAATTCAGGTGCCTTAAGATATTGGCGCTTCATCCTTAAAACCATAAGAGCTGATTGTTTCCAGATCCTGACCTAGTGACATTCCTCCCTCCAATGTTGGCCTTGTCCCAGGCATCTTTTCAAGAAAAGCAATTAAATTAAGAGATTGAAAACAAATTACATGGATTAACTATAAGACACGTAAAACCGCATGTGCTGCTGAATTAGGAACGTGCTGGACTTTGTGTTTATCTTTCCCGAGTTCACCCTTAGGATTCAGTTTCCTCTGTCCTACAGAACAAACGTGATGGCCACTGTGTAGTGAGTGGGTGTGTGGGGGTTAGGGAAGGAGGACGTTGGCTACAAGAGAGGAACTCCACTTTCAGCCTATCAGGAGTCTATAACATCCTCCACAAATTCCTATCTAATTCTGGAACTACATACCCAGGACTCTCGTGGGAAAGTCAAGGAAGGGCCACATAGAGACTAAATGACTAAAAGCCTCTGTTCTGTCCTAAAGAGAGTGATCAGAATGTAATGAACAGAGCTAAGAAAGGAGAGGTTCTAGGATGCTCTAAAATGTATTTGAAAAGTAATCATATAAGTCATAATTACCTGTCGTATCCACTAGGCATCTCACATTTCAAATGTACATGAATCAGAACATTTGGGTGAGGGGTTTAGTTTACACTTAAAAAAAGTGTGTCCACTTTTTTTTGCTGTAGTTCTCTTTCCCTGGAGATCCTTAACCACAAGCATAAGATGGGCTGGATTAATTTAAGATGTTGAGTTGATGAGAAGCATGCAAATATAATCACCTACTTCCAAAGAGTGTTGCATATCACTCTGTTGACTGTCCACCTAAATGAACTGTGCTGTGATCCTTGCCTTTTCCTGACCCTACAAATTACTGCTCCTTAACGGTTTGCAGTCTAGAACATTCCAGTGAAACTGCCCTCCCCCAAGAAAAGATAATTGATAATCGTTGTTTGGCAAATCCAGTGACCTCTTCTAGTGTTCAATTTGAAAAGATGATACACTTGCCTGTAGCATTTAACATTGTCCATTACACCTGCACTAAAGCTATTTTCTGCCTTGCTTCTAATACAGTACACTCTCCTCCTCCTCCTGCATGTCTAACCTCAGCTCAAGATACCTAACATTTCTCTCATTGTCTCATCCTGTACCAAACCTGTCCCTTCTCTTTTCTTTCCAACCCAGGTTAATTAATTACTTTGACAAAGATTTATTTAACACTTGCTACATGCTAGTCACTGTGCCTGGAGCAGACATAAGATAACCCTCAACAGCAAGACACTTACGAGCTACGTCTTACCCTCAGGAAGCTCCCATTCCAGCTGACATCACACAATTACTATTACACACTATTTAAGCGCTATAACAAAGCCATATACAGAGGTTTGTGTTCTCCGAAAGTGGTGCTCTTTCCATAAACTCTTGTTCCAGTGAGAGCAGGAGGGGTCGGGAGTGCCCAGAGGAGGGAACGGAGGCGAGGAAGTGCAGATCATACACATGGACACAGTGTGTGAAATTTGGTTGCAAAGGGGTGGTAGCTGGGAAGGAGGTAGAGTCTAAAGAGGGTTTTCTGTTCGTGGGGTTTTTATTTGTTTGGTTTTTAAGATGAGAGCTCCTTGAGGATGTTTAAATGCTGTTGCGAAAGGTCTGGGAGAGAGGCAGAAGACGAAGACAGAGGAGAGAGAAAGGATAAGGGATTAGGCTTTCAACAAATACTTGTAGAATTAACTAATTCCTGCTACGTATCATTACTGAAGATGTTGAGGTTGAAATTAATAAACTGCACATTCCCAGCTAAGATCTGCAGAGTCTGAGACCAGACAGAAGTGACATTCCTTTCTCCCTCGTCATGCGCCCTCCCCGGCGCTTGGTGTCCTCAGGGGAAGGTAATAGACAAGCGGGTGAGAGGAGGGAAACAAGGGCTCCCCCGCTGTTGGAGGATGGATGTCAAGTTTTCCAACTTGACAACAGGTTCCAAAGGCACACAGCTACTTCAGAAAAGTCTAAACTTTAAGCCTGTGGGTTTGCGTTTTATTTTATTTTCAAATTAAGCAAATATTTTCCCCTTGCGTTTTTTTTTTTTTAACTTCACTTTGAGGTAGAACAGATAAGTATTCTCATTCTCACCTTTCAAAAGGGGAATTGAGCCTGGACAGATTTGCCTACATGTATTTGTTACACTTTCAAGTATAATAAGGGGGACATCTGTTGTTTCTCACACCCTAGCAAGCATCCATCTCCCCTTTTTCTGGTAACAGCACCTTTGGGGAAATAATCCCCTTCCCACCCTTAGTCCTTATGGTTTACGGAGGAGCAGAGCCAGTCTCCACTTCCACTTCAGCAGCGGGTATGTCATCAACAATGCCAATGAATCTATTCCATTGGTGTACAAGTGATAAGCTATTAGGGAGGAAGCAGAGCTGGGGCGGGGGGGTGAGTGTGTGTGTGTGAAAAAGAGAGAATACATGCATAAGCAAATCCTTTTGATATTTGATCATGACTGAAGCCAAGATACTCCTAGATTTTTAGTTACATGAGCCAAAACATTCCCTTTTTGGCTTAGGCTATTTTGAGTTAAGTTCTATCTCTTGTAGCCAAAAGAGTTCTATACAGCTGGGCGTGGGGTGTTGCAGTACAGATCCTTAAATGTACAATTGGCTAAGTTGAAGAAGAGTGAGACTAGAAAGGATCCCTCTGTACCAGGCTAGGGAACTGGAAATCCTTGTGATATGGCAGCCAAAAACCTGAATGAGAGGTCTCAGACCCCAGTATTTCAAGGGTGGAGTTTTAGCGGTCTTGATTGACAAATGTCAGGATTTTAGGAGGTTTGGCTACTTATAGTTTTTATAAATGTTCTAAAGAAAGAAACATACTGATGCTGAAACTGGCCTATGTAGAGGCAGGGAGGAAGAAATTACAGCCTGACTGAGAGATACTCTTTCTGCCTCTAGCCAACAAACTCAAATGGTCAAGAGTCAGACCTATTGAGCCATGCCTGGCTGGAAAAATGAAATTCTCTGCCCTTTCCAGAGTGACAGCAAAGGCATGAAGGTAAAAAACTGATCATGGAAAGACTGTCTCCAGGGTCTGCATCAAAATCCTCCTGCTGTGCCAGCCCCGCCTGAGGAAGGGAAGAATTAACCCCATTTTAAGTAGGGTGACCATACATTTATCATCCAAAATGGGACAGTTTGGAGTGTGAGTAGGGGTGCTATTAATAATTACACCTGAATGACAGCTCTAAAGCAGGTCACCCTAATTAAAAGAGCTATCCACTAGGACACAGTCTTGCATCAAGAGGCCAATCGGTTAGTCCTCCTCACCCTCAGTTAATTGATTCAAATTGCCCCTGGCAGAGGTCAAGATGGCAGCCATTAAACTGAAGACTGGAAAGTGACTCAGCTCTAAGTTCTTTCCTTAAAAATCAGAAAGCCCCAGATCAGAGTCTAGAGTGTGGATGAACTCCATACCTCTGAACTACAATAGCAAGTGGGTGGCTAAAGCAATTCAGTCTCGAGAAGGGAAACCCTCCCCAATTCCCATCACAGTTGTGGTTATGGAGGAAAATAATCAATAAGAATCTTTCTCCAGGGTTAAAGTGGAGATAGCTGCATTGGCCAAACAACTCAATTCTCTGTGGGACAGGTAATTCTTGCTATTTCTAATTATCAGAATTGAATGCATCCTATGGGACAGTTTTCCTGCTTATTATTTACCTTTTCCTTTGCTTTCAAGTAGGAGTTACCCTATTTTTCCCTCTGCCGTTTTACGCTGACTGTGTGCGAAGTGATCAAATTTGTAGTTCCGTCATAAGCTGTCAGAAAGAGAGAAAAAAATCATTTAAAGGTCATGGACTAGGAGCCAGACACAAAGTAAGGTTCTCTCTCTTTGGAGTGTGGCTGAATGCATTTTCATGCCTGTGTAGAATAATTGCATGCTATTAAGTGGGAGCATTTTAAAAACCATGTGTATGGAAGAAGGGAAGCCAAGAGACGAACTGCAGTGCATGTGTATGGCTATTGTTTTTTTTCATGGCTCAGCCAGCATTCCCACTTCTTGAGACAACACCCCAGTTTCCCTTCTGAGGAACCACACCCCCTCGACTTTAGTCTTGCCTGGGAGAGGCTGCCACTTTCCTCCACCTTCTGTGTCTTCATCCTCCAGCTCCAGGTCTAGGTCCCTAACCCAGGCCTGCCAGTCAGCGCTCCCTCATCCCACAGTCCAGTGATCGGTTCAGACATGGGCACATGACCCAGAAGCTAAGGTTAAAGAAGCCCTTTTTCTATCTTGGAATTACTCATGGGAAAGACAACATAAATCTGAAAATGCTGGAGGGTGTAGCCTGAATGTGGAGTCAAAGCAGAGAAAAGAAGAGCAGAGAGGAGAAATAGAGAAAGAGAAGTTTGAGGTCTTCAATTCAGCCATTCCTAATCTGTCCCTGTACTTTTTAGTTGCATAAACGATTAAATCCTCCCCACTGTAATGTTGTTTGTTTACTTATCTAATTGAATTGGATTTCTACCTATTTCAACAGAACTAGTTCTGACTAAACTCAGAGATTTTGAATGTTTTTCAGTGTTTCTCGAGGTGAAAATACTCCGGAAAGAGGGAGGGGAGAACAAGACAGGGATCCACTCACCTGGACGACAGCTGTCAGTGAAGTGCTCTTTTTCCTGTTGTTATGGGTGCCCGCTCTCACATTCCACCCTCCAGGCCGGTTCTGATGGTGTGTGTGGTAAACTGATCAGCTTCTAAGATTGAAATGACATGGAACATGCTGATGGGTCAGTGCCTGACTCTGGGAGAGCTCAGCCATGTTTCCATCCTTGTATTGGTTCTTTGGCTTAAAAAAAAAAAGATGTTCAACCTTTACAGTTACTGTTTAGCCTGATTCAATTATTAATAGGTACCCAACAGCTTAGTTTTTTGGTCTCCTGTTTTGTTTTGTTTTCTGGTGGCATTTAGCTTCTTCCTCTTACATCCAAAGCTTGTATTCCCGCCTCAGAGCCTTTCCTCCTCCTGCATCCAGAGTCAACACTGCAACTCCAGTCCCAGGCTTTCTGAGCACAGCTCCTTCCCATCCTAAACCTAAATGTCACCTCCTTATGGAGACCTTCTTTGGCCACCTGCCAAAGGTGGCCTGCCTTTTTCTCTGTTAGGCCTTTGTTTTCTTCATATTTGATGCACTTTATGCTTTCTTCTCCTGTGTTTTGTTTCTCTTCTGCAACTAGCGTGGAAACTCCCTGAGAGTAGGATCTATGTCTGTCTTATTCATAGTTTTGTCCCAAGAGTCTAGCACAGTGGGTCAGTTTTTATGGCAGGAAGTGCAGAAGATACTTATTGAATACATTTAATAAAGAAATATTTTTTAAGCAGTTGAGAGGAGTATCAGTGTTCACTTGTGGGCAACTTCTCTTGGATACACTTTTTTTAAAGTAAATTTTTTATTAAAGTATAATGTGTGAAAATAAATATTTCATTAAAGTATAATGTAATCAGATATTGAAGAATATCTAATTCACTAGAGGAGAATTTGAGGAAGGACAAAATGAGGGTATTTCCCATCTGATCAAAGGAAGCAGAGGGAGGAGAAGGGGATGTTTTCACTGGGATGAGCTCGGCTGAGGGCTGGCTCTAAAATAGTCCGCCTCCTACGATGTCCCCCTAGCATGAGCCTGAGACTCTGTTTCCTTGCTGGGCTCCGTATAGGCTGGAATCTCTTCTCCCTCAAGGATGGGGAGAGGAGAAAAATAAATTGTGAGTCACAGGAAAAATGAGGTAATACAACCCAAGGTATAGATTTCACTCACCACTGTACTCCAAAGACTAGAAACGTATTTAGCTCACTAAGCTTTTAAAATAAATCTGTTTCTGATTTAATGGATAAACTTTAGATGCCCTCTCTCTAAGATTAGAAGCAGGATAAGGATGCTGCTCTTCAACTTGTACTGGAAATCTATGCCAACCCAACAGGAGAAGAAAATCAAAGGTAGAAACATTAAAAATGAAGAAACAAAACTGTTCTTTGCAGATGATATGATCATCTACATGGAATTTCTTGTAAATCAGGAACCATCTATTTATTTAATATTCACACATCATCTCAATTTCACAAATAAGGAAAATGAGGCTCTGAGAGGCTACATTTACCCAACGTTGTTCAGAAGTGGGCCTCAGAGACTGAATTTAAGCCTGTGAGGCAAGAAGAAAGAATACGAACATTCAGAGTGAGAGTGTGAAGGGGAGAGCTGGGAAGTCCCACCCATCCATTCCCTCCTCCATCTGTCCATTCATTCAGTAGCTGGACACTTATTGTGTTAGTGTATGCCTGCTCCCTTCCGTGCACAGTGCTCGGTGCTAGGGGCACCAAAATGAAAGATGCGGGTCCTGATAGCAATCTGATAGAAGAATGATAACCACATGAGGAAATAACTCTGTGACTGAGCTTGCGTAGCAAGCAGTCGGGGCACAGAAGAAATTGGGATTGTCAGAGAGTGCTTTCCCAATGGTGACACCAGAGCTGAGTCTTGAAGAATAGAAGTAGGTTTTCTGAGTGAGGAGCTGGGCACTTCAGGTGAGGGCAAAAACCCCAGAAGCTGAAGGGTAGCGAATGGGGAAGGATGGTTGCTCAGAATGACAATGATGAGGCTAGAGAAGTAGGCAAGGGCCGAGGGCCTGAATGACATCGTGAGCCATGCTAAGGAGTGTGAACAGTGGACACAGCACTGGGGTAATGAGACAGCCTGGAAGGGAAAGTATCTATGCTGGTAGACAGGCTGAAAAGAAAATGGCTCAGTCCTTAGAGGTTGAATAAGGGAGTGGAGTTAAACTGCTTTGTTTTCTTTTACTGTGTCTACACTCAATGGTGTCAATTACCACTTCCATTGGCATGCTAATTTTCCTGTAATTTATCACTAGTCACAGCTTTTTATATGGGGTTACCAAAACTTCATCCTATTCTGACTAAGATTGCTTTAGCGTAGAGCAGACTTGACTAGTACCCCCCACCTACTCATCAACTTTTCTCTTTGAGCATTGTGGCTTCATCACTAGGTTTATCATCTCCAGTCAAGCCAGAGGGTCTCCCAATATGACTTCAGTGAAGCAGAAAAGATAAATCCATTATTCAGCAAATATTTACAGTGCTAGGATACAACAGTGAATAAAGTGTGGTTCCTACTCTTAAGGAGCGTATGGGCTTGAGTTGACCAAACAGATAATAATATTTAACACCAGAATCAGCAAATACTATATGACATAATGTGCCAAGCCTTGTTCTATACACTTCCATATATGAGTCCTTCAATCATTTAATACTCTCGACAACCCTATGAGGCAGGTTGCATGAGTCATCCCTCCAATTCACCCTGCTAGTCAGCTTGGAACCCCAGCAGTATAGCTCCAGTGTCTGTATCTTATCACCTTCACCCTAACGGCCTAATGACAATCTAGTGTGATAAATGACATGATGCAGACAGGTCGCCCTAGAAAAACATCCAGGGTGCTACTGGTGCCTAACCCAATCTTAGGAGTCAGGAAACATTTTCTGGGAAACTTTCAAGCTGAGCCTGGACGGAGGAATAGGAGCTAGTCAGGTGACAGGGGAAGGGAGCAAGGTGATTCTGGGTCAAAGGAATCTTAAGCGCAAAGACGCAGAGCCTAGAAACAGCTTGGCACTGATTGCAGAGCACCCTGGAAGGCCAAAATGAGGCCAGGTTGAGGGGTGGTGGTGAGGGTGGGTGGAGGAGAAGTATAGCTGGATGTCTCAGATCTTAATATTTTAGTGCTGGAAGAAATCACATAGACAAGGCAATGGAACTAATTTCCAGAAAATCCTGAGTTTAAATATTATATCTTTTTCAAGGTATGATGACCTTTTTTCTTCAAAGCAAAATCAGAATCACTTTTTGGATTTGTGGATTCATTTAGATAATAAGTCTTAGAAAAGTATTCCTTATTAATTACATGGAGTTATATATTGAACCATTCATCTTTGTTGAAAGGAATAAAATTGCATTAAAATAAATATAAAATTACCCCACAAATCAGTTACTACTGTGATTGAACTGCCATTCTTATATTCAACATACATTTACTGAGCACCTACTATATATCAGGCCTCGTATATGGCACCAGAGGACACCTCAGTGAAGAAGATGGGTCCTTGAGCTTGCACCATGCATATTTCAGCATAGCCTGAGTACCTTAGAAAGTCTGAAAGCATGGTTTTCATACTTATAGAACACATAAGTTTTTTTGTCCAAACGTCTAATTTTACAGATAAAGAAACTAAAGAGGTTAAGTGATTTACCCAAATTCATACATCTCAATGTAGTACAGTGCTGGGGACTTGACCTAGAGTCACACCTTCCAGGCCCTTGCTCTTTCCAGTAACACCCTACTCCTTTATGTATTCTGACCCATGAGTTCAAGAACAGTGTTCGATAAGAAGTCAAGGGGGGCTGTAAGCTGAGATTCTCATTGGAGTACTTCTTGACCAATCTAACGCTCTCCCTCCTCATAAGATAACAGCCTACATATGGCCAACGTTGTCCAATTTACAAAGATATTTTCACATTCGTTATCTCATCTGAGCTTCAAGTGACACTATGAGGTAGACTCTGTAGATATTAATATTCCCAAATAGATGAGGGAGGTGAGTTTCAGAGTTTTAGAGCAAGGACATGCACAGGTTACAAATAAGAGCCAGAAGGGCAGAGTCAGCTCCCGCAGGCTTCCATGCACAGAGCCGCTAAAAGAGCCCAGGAATTAGTCAGAGATTCAATGCCGTTGAACTCAGCTTTCTACCAACACTCCCAACACAAGTGATGAAATGTGAATTGGTTCTATTCCCACTCAAGAAGGAAGTGTTCTGGGATAAAATATAAAAACAACCCCAGGGCTGCGGATTCATCCTAGTTGACATTTTCTGTGATATATACATGCATGTTTATTGGTGTAGTCAGAGTTCTGTCTCAATCCCAAGAAGACCTCAAACTGGCAGCTGAATTCTGAAACCTAACATAGTACAGGGAATAAGAGATTTTTTTAAACATAAATTGTAATCCCTTTAATTTGCCTCCCATGAAGTCATCTGGTTGGAAATGAAAACAGAAGAGAACAAAAATTATAGAAATGTGGTAAATGTGTTATTGGCATAAAAGCAGATAAATAAATAATAGATAGGAAACTTTAAAAATACATTCGTATTATAGATTATACCAGTGATGTGTGAATACCTTCTTGCTATTAAGGAACTGAATAATAAAATATTTAGATTAAAAAGTAAAAGTCAGGGCTGGCCCCATGGATTAGTGGTTAAGTTCATGCGCTCTGCTTTGGCGGCCTTGGGTTCACAGGTTCAGGTCCCCGGTGCAGACTCATCAAGCCATGCTGTGGCTGCGTCCCGTATACAAAGTAGAGGAAGGTGGGCACAGATGTTAGCTCAGGGCCAATCTTCCTCAGCAGAAAGGGGAAGATTGGCAACAGATGTTAGCTCATGGCCAATCTCCCTCACCAAAAAAAAAAAGCAAAAGTCACTTTTCACATACACTAGTGGTCTTCCTGTAATTTAAGAAAAATATTTTTTTAGAAAACATGTCTTGGACGACCCTGTGTAACATATCCAAGTAAGTTATCTCTGTTTTTGGTGAGTGTCAGTGACTAATGCTCTCCAGTTATGAGTGCTGGGAAAACTGTGAAACGAAAGACAATTCCAAATAAGTAAAACATTCTGCTATAGTTGGTGCATACAACAAATTCCTTATTTGAGCATCAAGAAAGATTTGATTTTTATTAATGGAAATAATCATCAATTTTCCTTACCCCTCTCCGTTAGATAATATTAATTAATTAATTAATGTATTTATTTTTTAAATAACTCTTTTAAGCCTCTTTTTGTTTTTTTGAGGAAGATTGGCCCTGTGCTAACATCTGTTGCCAATCTTCCTCTTTTCCTTCTTTCTCCCCAAAGCCCCAGCACATGGTTGTGTATCATAGTTGTAGAGTTGTAGCTCTTCTATGTGGGAACCCCGCCTCAGCACGGCTTGATGAGCGGTGGGGAGGTCCGCACCCAGGATCAGAACCTGCAAATGCCAGGCTGCCAAAGCAGAGTGCGCAAACTTAACTGCTACACCTTCGGGCCAGCCCCAGAGAATATTAATTTAAAGGGACATCAAATTATCCAGGGTCTGGATCTGCCCCTTGAAGCCTCGATTCATTGGCTAAGGCTCAATTCTTTTACTCCACAGGTTTGGGTTTTTTCCTCTAAATTCTTTGCTCCTTTCACTGTCACATTTTCCCATCCCTGTGAATGCCCAGTGTTCTGATAGACCGTGCCACAAAACACTCGCATTTTATTTTCTACTCTTCCTGTTGGTTCATGAGACGTTTTGTGCAAGTTGTTGGTTCTGTCTCCTCAGCTAGATTCAGAGATTCTTGGGGCAGGAATCTCCCCTGGTGTCCATCCTCCACCGCCTCCCACACCGAGTGCCTCGCTGACTGTGCACAGAGTTGGGTCACAAATCCCTGGAGGAGTGCAGCCCTTGCCTTTCTCTTCTGCAGAACTCAGAGTAACCACTCAGCAACCACACGCTCTCATGACTCAGAGTGGATGCAGCATTCATGTTTTCCCAGCATAGAGGTACGTCTTGGCCAGCCCTTTGTGTCTGGGCTTTGTGGGCTCTCCTCCTCCATAAACTTGCTAAGCCTCTTCCTGGCCCTGCTCCCCAAAGTAGCCTTTCCTCCGTCCTGTAGTTAGTACTCCAGCTGCACTTAGTTCCTGGCTTACCTTCTTCCCATCTACTGCCAGCCAGAAATCCTTCCTGGTCCAGGACTTCAAGGGCAGTCACTCTCTTATTTCACTAACTTTGTTTCCCTTTCCTGCTCCAGGCTTCACTATATGAGCTTCTGTTTCTTCTGGCTGCTTCCAGAGGCACTTCATCCATTACCAATTGACTCTTTAATAGTTGCTTTAATCTTTAACACTTATAGGTATTTACAGAGATTACCCACACCAGCCTGTGAAATGTCTACCTCCATCCAGCCCCATGCAAAGGAAAATTCTGTCCCAGTATGGTTGTGTCTTATGTGCTTAGATTGTACCAGCATGTTCTTCTGCCTAGAACATGGTCTGTCCATCTGTAACTCTGAAGAGAAAATAATGCACATTTCTTTTTCCTGTGAGATTTTATTCATGGTCATTTTGCTTTGGCTGTTGATATAAAGAAACCAGTTTAACAGCTTCAAAAGGTCAGCTGAAAAAGGAACTAGTCAACCTCTGTACTCATTAAAAATAAATGGAAGAGTTATATCTTATGTCAAGACTTATTTTTTGGAGAGGGAGTAGAATGCAGGGCCAGGTGAGAGGTGGACAGTTAACTGGCATTATGCCCTTAGCTACATCTGTCGTGATATTTGGGTTGACTCCATGTGAGGACACTGGAAAAGCAGAACTAGGGTTTGTCCCAGGCTGGGGTCTCTAGAGATAAAGATTATATGAAGGATTTTGAAAGCACAGAGGAATAACCATTTCAAGAGTTCAGATGGCTACGAAGACTACAGTTTTAACCAGAAGCCAGGGATAAAACCTCACACTCACCAGAAAACACCACGTGTTTGCAAGGACCGTATTGAAAAATTGGCTGACCAAGTAGAAAGGGAAAGAGGCAGGAGCTGTAAAGCCAGAATTGAGTGAATTAGGCTGGAGTAAATGCTCATAGTTAATACCAGTAGCTTCTCTATCTGTATATTGCTTACATCAACCCCAATTCCTCATTCTATAATACAGTCAGTTTTTAAATCTGGAAACTCAAGTGTGTCCTGACTGATAGACAGCTGAGAAGGTACAGGGAAGAAAGGAATAGGTGGGTGGGGCTAAACTGCAGCCTGGAGGTAACAATAGAGCAAAACAGAGGTGCCAGATTCTCTTGGAGGTGACAGATGAAGGAACTGATTGTTACCAAGGAGAGTTATCTACCCAAGAGACCCTGAGGCATTGCATTAGCAGACCAGGACATGTGACTGTTTCTCAACTCTGTCTCCAGTTTGGAATCACATGTCTGCGGTAAATGATGTTTGGCGAGAAGCTGGGGAGATGAAATATCTGTCTTTCTGCTTCCCATGTCTCTACTAAAATATAGGTGCTGTGGGCAGCGTATTCATCATCAACTTTCTTGGTGACCCCTCAGATTGCAGCGGGCCACTTAGTAGTGTTGTTGGATGACATTGGCAGGAAGAATGGTTAATGCATAGCGGTGAGTGGGCAGGATCCAGTCAGTCTTAAATGTTTAGATCTGGTGCCCATCTAGGGATAGAGCTTTGGAAAAATAACAGCCAGTAATTATTAGGAGCTTCTTATGTGCCAGAGACTGTGCTAAGATCTTTAAATATATCTCCCCATTAACTCTTCAGAACAATCCAATTAGACATTACTACTTTCTCTATTGTAAATATGAGGACACTGAAGCTCAGAGAGGTTCAGTAATGTGTCCAAGGTCACAGAGCCGGTAAGTAAGAGTCAGGTTTCAAACCCAGGTCTGACTCCAGATCTCATGCTGCCAAGAACTGTGCTGTCTTAGGAAAGGCATGTGAAGGGAAATCTAATACTGCAGTCCTAGAGTTAAAAAATGAGAGTAAGATGCTTATATCATTGCACTCTTTTCCCAGTTTTCTTCATTTTATCACGTTTTACACTCCATATCCAGATGCCAGTATTGTGCTTTCAGTTACACGCTGAGTTGTGTGGAAGAGTGAGCAGGGTTTATTTCTATGGAAGAACGCTTATCAATCAAATGGACCTGCCATTGTTTAGTACCAACATGGATGACACAGTCTACCATACAGTCCTCACTCAGGAAATTTATAACCTCCTTTAGAAGATATGACATAAATAGCCAAAAGATGATCCAAGTCAGCATATGATACGTGCTAACTCAACAGGAAGGAGACCTGCTCTCCGCGTTGGAGGAGGGAGATATCACTTCTGAATGGGTGGCTAAGGCAGGATTCCTGGAGGATAGGGCAAGATCTGCGAAGTGAGGGAGGGTGTTTATTTGGAAGTAGTGGAACCGTGAAACAGAGGCATGGAGCAAGGAAGAGAAAGGAGAGTTTGGGAACAGTGATGGACCCAGGTCGACTCTAGCTAGGCTCACTAGGGGAGGAGTAGGAGTGTGGCAGGAAAGGGAAGCTGAAATTAGACTGTGCAGATCCTTGAAAACTATGCAAAGTAGTTTGAATTCACTATACTCAATGAGATCCATAATGTGAAACACCAGGCCTATGTAGGCACTTGATAAACTGGGGAGGTTGTTGTGCAGGAACAGCAGAAAGAGCAAGGGTTTTGGAAAGAAAGTCAACTTTGAGGCAAAGTCTAGCTCTGCAATTTACTAGTAGTGTGACTTTGGCCAGTTACTTAATTTTTCTGAGTTTCAGTTTATTCATCAGTAAAATGCAAATAAATTCCATTTCACATGGTTATAGAGCAGGAGTCAGCAAACTTTTTCTGTTATGAGCCAGATTGTAAATGTTTTAGACTCTGTGGGCCATACGGTCTCTGCCATTGTAAGGTGAAGGCACGTAGACAATACATAAACAAATGAGCACGGCTGTGTTCCAATAAAATTTTAGTTACAGAAACAATCAGCCATCTGAATTTGACCTTTGGGCCATAGTTTGCTAACCCCTGTTATAGAGGATTAAGTGAAATAATATCTGTAAAACACCTAGAACAAAATAGACTTTAAATAACCATTCCCACTTCTGCCAATTACTTTTGCCCCCCAAAGTGGCTTATACCCCCATTACCATAATCTAATGTAGTTGATGCTTATGCATATATTCTTTATCATTTGTTTTTCTGCAGTGCTGGCCATAATATTGTCCCCTAAAAATGGACTTCAAACCAATAGATGTCTTAGGGTATTATTTGCTAAATGCATAAAGAAAAGGGTCTCTTCCTGGTTATAATCATAAATGAGAACCATGTCCAATTTCTAGGCTGAGAGGACATGAGGCAGTACCCTCCCTTTCCTTGCCACTTAAGGCTGTGTAAAAAGCACTGGAATTCCACCTGCTGAATTTGGAATAGAACTGCACAGGACATTTGGAATGAAAGGGCGCCCCCTAATGGAGATTTACATAACTCAGTTGAATTCTGTTTCACTACTCCAGCTGAATGAATGATGAATGAATGATGAATATATATACGTTATAAGCAGTCTACTCTTTATAAGCCCCCTCACATGTGACCTCATTTGATCAACAACTGTGTTGTGGGTTGATTTTGCTCCTGAGAAAATTGAGAAGAACTGGTTAAGGACTAGGCTAAGGTCGCACTTCATGAGGTGAGACAATGGAGAGAGAGCAGGCTGGGTGCTGGGGGTGGACACAGTGAAGAAGGTTTACCTGAGCAAGTAGTGGGAGAATGCCCACCCCTGCAGCTTTACCTGCTGCCAACGCCATAACAAATTGGACTACAGTAAGAAACCATCAGCCCATCTCACTGCAAAAGACTTCTCCCACTGCAAAAGAGTTCTAATTGAGCTTCACATGCTCTAGGAAAAGCAGCCATCCAGCTGGTAAGCCAAGCTACCCAACAGGGATGACCTAATGGTTCATTATCAAAGTCACCATTTAGAGTCACAGGACACTCATTTGCAACTGGCTCATCGTCCCCTTCCCCCTCGCCAATAAGTCACTTCCTTAGTTGCTGAGTGAGGTTTGTTGACTATGGGACCAAGTCCCTGCATTGCAGAGAGTACATACAGTCACCCTGAAGCCCTCTGGTAGTCACCCAGGAACTAACTGGAAGAACATGGTCAGAAGTAACCAGGACCATGTTAAAGAAGGAGAGACCAGCTTTTGTTCCATACAGTGACATCTCAAAAAATTGAACATCTGATTCATCTTTGAACTAGTTGAATAACAGGATTTGCAAAGTAAATTAAGAGCAAAACCAAGATTGTGGTAGGAAATGTTTAACCTAAGAAAACAGGTCTGAAGCAAGCATAAGCACAAATCCTAATGAGTCTTTCTTGTTCCTTAGAGCAGTGGAAAAAGCATTCCCTTGTTTCCCAGGCTTTAGGAAA
This sequence comes from Diceros bicornis minor, assembly GCF_020826845.1. Taxonomy (NCBI): domain Eukaryota; kingdom Metazoa; phylum Chordata; class Mammalia; order Perissodactyla; family Rhinocerotidae; genus Diceros; species Diceros bicornis. The sequence continues at coordinate 51,472,243 of NC_080743.1, forward strand.
TTTTACATTCTGAATCCAGAGCAAAACTACAATAAAACAAAACCGAAAGGCAGATGTAAGGGTGGCCATGAAGAAATTTTCCTTTCCCTCCTGAGCTGCGAAGACCTCTGCAGTAAGGCTCGATGATTACACCGTTTCCATGAGAGTGCACGTGGTCCCTTCAGATGTCTGGCTGCTGTAGCATGACATACAGACCTTTCATACAGTTTACCCATCCCAGAGCAGAGAAGATTATTGCTGGAGATCTGCAGCCGGTATTAGTGGGAGAACTGCAAGGCTTTTCTTGTAATTGATCTTGAAAGGGAAGACTTTTCTCATTTCTCTAAGGGCAGCTGTGTTAATTTAAATGGAAAGAATCTGTTAGGACCAAATCGCAGACAATGAAACAAATCTGTGGTAGCCTGCGGATTTCATGAATTTCTATTCTACAGAGCAATGTATAAACTGTGCGTGATTGTTTTTCTCTGTTGTCACCTTTGGCCTAGGGAGTTTGAATTCTGCACAACTATTTTTGCCTTTACATTAATCATTGACTTAGCTGTCCCCAAAGCATTAGCACAGTAGGGCTGGTGGATGAGAGCATTGAAAAGATTGGGAGGGAATGGGGCCTAAAAACAATGTTTTTTTTAAATAAACTAAAACCAGATTTATGCATTTGTGCAAAATGGGCTTCATTCCCCCAGTGCGAGTAACAAGCACAGCTAAGAAACCACAAGCAAAAGACACGACCATGTTAACGAGGAAGCACATGAAATGAAACAGGAAAGAGGTGATGTGAAAACTTTAAAGAATCATATTTTATTAGTATTTTCCTCGAAATCACTTAGATATCATAAAGCCTTGTAGGAAACTTTGGGTTTGGCTAGAAGGAGAGAAGTAGGGACGCAGCTCCCCGGTTGTTATCTGAGGGATTGCCTCTTCAGAGCTCTTAATTTCTGTCAACATCCATAGAACTGTTAACAGGTTAACTTGTTGGTTTGCAAATAGAGTGAAATCACAGACCCTTCCCATGTCTGGAGAGACACACCAGGATGGGAAGATTGATGATTGTAAAGATTTTAAACCTCCCAAACTGGGTGATAATTTTAACATAATCCTTATAGAATTTTTTTTTGTACTTAATAAAATTATTCTTAGCTTCAACTGGAAGAATAAACAGCTAAAAATCATGAAAAAATTTTAAAACAAAAAGGGAGTAAAGTGAGAGTACTTGCTTGGCCAGATATTAAATTATTCATAAAGCTATAACAATAAAAACGATAATTGTGGTTCTGGCATAAGAAAAGATAAGCCAATCAATGAAACAGATGGAATAGCTCAGAAATCGTTCTATCACACAGAGGTTAAAATATCATGAGGGAAGCATCATAAATCGATGGTGGAAGATTGAATACTGAATAAATTGTGGCTCCAAAAACCTAGCTGGACATTTAGGGGAAAAACAATTTAGAAATTCATGTGATACAGCAATATACATTTTGATAGATAAGATTTAAATATGGAGAAACATATTAAACCATTAGCAAATAAAAACAAAGCCTGGAAGAAAGTCCAATTTCCGGATAGGAAAGGATATTTTGTAATATCTTTCAGAATTTTGAAATTATCACGTCCTTTGACCTAGCAATTTAACTAAGCAAATGCAAACTTCATCTTTAGGGATCTACGACCATTGACTGTCTTGCTTATTGCTGCATCCATAGAATGGTAGGAATTCAATAAATGTTTATGGGATAAACAAAGAAATGTTGCACAACAACTTAAAGGTGTATGTGCAAGGATGTCGTTGCAGGCCTGGTTGTCTGTGTCAGCTGCCAGCGGTAATTTTATGCCTTGAGATTTAAATGAAGTTGGCTTGAGAATCCTAACCCCGCAGGACGTTCATTGCCTTCTCCATGATTTTTGTGAGTTTGGCCGTTTTATTGTCTCTAGTTACTTCCGTCTTGCTCAGAGTTCTGGTTCCGTCTGAATCTTTGATCCCACTTGTGTCTCACCTCTCACAGCTGGTCTCATCTTTTTTATCTGAACCAACCTACACGTAGAACTCAGTCCCCTTTCCTTCATTTTCCATCTTCTTAAAACAAAACAAGACAAAGCAAAACAACAAAAACACCTCCCAAGGCATTTGGATGTATAGCAACTTTTACAGGTTTGAGATGACAGTTGGGATTTTTACAATCATACAAACTGACTCATTCAAAAATTCATATCAGACATTCTCATACAGAAAAGTCCTTTGGCCACTGTCTCATGAAGAATTTCTCACTGCTACATTTCTCCATGTCCTGATTGTCACTTGACCTCCTCTCTTCACCTCAGGACTTTCCTCACATCTTACAACTTCTGTGTTTCCACGGCTTGCTTCCCCTTGGACTACTTAGGGACAGTCAAAATGCCACCTTTTGCTATGCAGAGCAATTTTGCTTTCTATGCCCTCTCCATCCCAAGCCTATCTTTGCATATCTAGAGCTTCAATAATAGGCTAGACCACGCGAGGGACCAGAATTTGTCCTCAAGCCTTAGCAACACAGAAAATGGGTAGAGATTTTCACATTTCAGACTCTTCCTCTTCTACCCACCAGGATTTATAAATAAAAGGGAAGTAATATGGGTGTTTGTTTTCTCTTTGATATGAAATATGCCTTTCCTCTCCTCTTAAAAAGCAGAAGTGGCTACAGACAGTTTGGGTTTTAAATAATATATTTTCAACTAGCTATGTTAGCAGTACATAGTAAGAAAACTAAAAATGATTATCAATAGAAGATATCAGGTTTAATAAATCATGAGAAATAAATTTAAAAATATGATAGATCCAGATGTTCTGAAATGGAAAGATGACCTTGTTAAGTTGAAAGGAAGGAAGGGAGGGAGGGAGGAAGGAAGGAAGGAAGGGGAAGTGGGGGAGAGAGAGAGAAAGACAGAGAGAGAAGGAAAGAAGGAAAGAAAGGAAGAAAGAAGAGCAAGTTGCAAGAAAGCATGTATAGTATGAAACTGTTCAGCAATGCCTGGATACATTTGTGGTCGTCACAGCTGGGTGGTTGTGGTGGGGTTACTACTGACATCTAGTGGTTAGAGGCCAAAGATGCTGTTAATTATCTTCCAGTGCACAGGGCGGTCTTTCAAACAAAGAATTTTCTGGCCCAAAATATCAGTAGTGCTGAGGTTAAGAAACTCTGTTCTAGACGAATGTACGCCAAACGCTTATCAGTGAGGATCTCCAAGAGTTGAATTATGGAGTCACTAATTTCTCTGTTCGTATTTCTTTTAATGAGCTTATTATAATCTGAAAAAAATGGTTTGAAAAGCTATAAACAGTTGGAAGAGATGGCACATTTAAAAAAAATCAATATATTTAACCAAATTACGCAGCGGATGAGCAGAGAGGCAGAGGGCAAGATCAGGGAAGCTACGAGAAGAGAGGCGTGGCTTGTTTCCAAAGGACACCGCGAGCTGGGCAACGAACTCAGATAAGCATCAGCCCTCCATCCAAAAGGAGGAAAGTCCTGAGAGCACACCTCTCCGTTGGCCAGCTCTTTCCTCGCCTCCCTCTGAAATGCTCCGCCTTCGGATTAGCGTTAGCCAGGCGGGGGCCGGTGTGGGAGCTGATTGGTGTTCCGCCTGTCGAAACGTCACACCCAGAGCCCTGGGGGTTGGGAAATGTAATAGTTAGAGGGGTGATAAAACATCAAAGTACACGTGAAATAGGAGCCATTCTACTATTTGTTCTTCCAAGGGGTGAATTTTGATTTTTTCCTCTCCTGTCGTTGCTTTGTTAAACTGGAATCTCTTGAGCGCCATCTGATGGACAGACTTCTATTACCAAGTCAGATGTGCTCTCCACTTCCCTGCAAACATTTTGGTCACATTAGCCGCTGTCTTCGTGTTAAGTTCGCCTCTCGGCAGGACTAAGTCCTATTTTCAATTCTTCAGCACCTTGTGCAATTGACAGATTATAGGCAACCAGAAATTGTTTGTTGAAAGGGTCAATATTGATCCGTTATAAGCTGGGAGTGGATATTGGAATCAAATTTGAACTTGTGTTGGGAGAATGAGCTGAAAACCGGGAATAAGGTGTCCTGGTTGTGAAGGGTGAGTGCAATACCTGTGACGAAGGAATAAAACCAGCTCCAGGCCACAGGGCACGTGAGGCCCTACACAGACTCATGGGGAGCATGATGGAATGCTCCTGGAGTCTAGGCAACTTCTGACAGAGTGGACCCAGGCCCTCTCCTGTGATGAGCCATGAGGGGCACAGGCTCCCTAATATGTAATTTAACTTGCCCCTGTCATTTTGGCTCTTCCCCTCTCAATTCCCCAATAACACGGTTCCCAGCCTCCAGAGTGGGCCCCAGAGGAACTAGCAAGCACTTCCCCTTCTAATGGGGACAGCCAACGAGTGGGCCCAGTGGGTACTTGAGAACAGTGTTGCCATGTATTCAGACTTTTCAAAAGAAATGGAAATCTTGATTAGCATGTGAAACCCCTTAATTTTCCAGTATTGGCTCAAATTGCTTTTGAAACACTCAGTGGGCTGAAAACACATGTGTTTGTGTCTGGCAGTTAGTGACCCATCAGCCAGAGGATCTCTAAGCTTTTTTCCACTCTTCTGATTCACTGTGGCTCTGACCTCTGCCCACAGCCGTACATGGCTAGTTTGGAAATGAGGTCAATTGATAATCCTAGCTTAGTGTGAACCGCAAGGTCAGGAGTGCTCTTCCTTTGAAGTTTCAGGACAATGAGCTTCTCTTTAGGGAAAAGACCAAAGTGTTTCTCTTTAGGTAAAATATCTTCCAGAGCACCTGCCCCCCCGAACCAACCAAGACCACCCCATCTGAATACAGGTGTCTCCTGTGCTTCTTGCTGCTACAGATCTCTGCAGCATGTTCTATTTTGTACCTCCGAATTAGATCAAACCTCTGCATTCTGGTCTTTTCCCCAGAGTGCGGTCTTTTTCAAACTTTCTGTTTTCATTTACTTAGAAGTCTATGATGCTATCAAACTAATTAGACTAATTTCAATCAAGCATCACATCCTAAAGCTAGTGAATCACTTTACCAGTTGGTCTTGAAAGAGAGCAGGGTTGAATGTAGACCTAATGTATATATACATATATAATTATATATGTATAATATAACTCAGCCTTATATGGGTATAACCCTTAACTCAGCCTTGCTGATCATTGTAGGAAAGTTTCTAGCATTGGCAGTCATAGGTTCATATGAAAATCTGATCTAAGCAACTGAGCCTTCTCTCAAGAAAAACACTCAGAGGCATACTTAACCCAAAGCCTGCATATAGACCACCTAGGAATACATAGACCCGCGGTTAAGAACTCCTGCTATATAAATGAGGGGCAAGGCAACTGCACAGAGCCTGCAGATCTAATTTGATTTGAAGATGGCCTGTTGACCACAAACTGTTCCTCAGATATCACACCTTCCAGCAGAACTGAACGAAGATTCCAAGATACCCTTTTTATGCTCAGGACCCTGTACCATGCAAAGCTTCCCTGTGCCATTATAAGGTCTATTAAAATCATATCTGACCAGTAAGTATTCCCACCTCTAACTTTTTGCTTGGGTCCTGTCTCTTCCATTTATTCTGGTCTCTCTCCCTTCAGCTAGATTAGGGTTGAGTTTCGGGTCAGAACCAGGGTTCTGTTAGCATTGGTGATGGGCTAACCAGAAGAAGGCTAAGATCCTCAAATCTGACCATTCTACCAGGTTGAGATAGGCTTCAGTAGTAGGTAACATGATGATGTCCAGGGAGTTGCAGCAGGTAAATAACCAGGCAGGTGAGCAGTGCAGAGCCTCAGAAAGCCTGGCAGGATACCACGTGGCATCGGGAACCTAGCCAGGAAATTGAGGGTCAGGGCCAGGACTTTAATCTCTAGGATTGGGAGGAGGAAGACAAGAACTAGAGGTCTAAGCCAACAGTTGAGGTAGGAAATTAGACACGGGGGGGGAAAAAAGGCACCCAGTCACCAATGTTGCAGTAGAAAGTGGGGTGTTTGAAATAAGAACATACTCCACAAACAAAAGTACAAGGTCCTAGCAGGACTAGCAGGAGATTGACTTGATTCTAAGTCAAGGAGCTTTGGTTCTGTGGTTCCTAACACTCTTCCTAGGTATCAGTCCCTCTCTGAGTCGGGGATGGAGCTGAACCTGCAAGTGGGAACCAAATGGGTTTACTAGGGGATCTTGGAGGTCTTGAGAGAATAGACAGCCAGGCAGGAACCAACAGGAATGTCACCGGTGTGCCCATCCTTGGTGGTATTTTGTGTAACCATCAGAGTGGGAAGTCAGCACTGAACATATCGTAAGCCAGAGGCAGGTAGTCTAGGGATATTTTCTTGGTTTCATTTATTTATTTGTTTCCACAAAGCAAGTAGAAAGACAGCCGTGTTGTGGTTATAAGTATAAACTTTGGAGCTAGACTCTCTGAGTTCAAATCTCAACTCTGCAATGAGGTTAGCTGCATGACATTGGCATGTTTTAAAATCTCTGTATTCCTCATATAGAGGTTAATATAATCTCTAGTGTATTATGGAAGAGATTAGAGGGGTTGTTCTGAGTAATGAATGAATGAATGTATATAAAAGTGCTTATAACAATGCCTGGCGCATAATAAACACTATATGTGTTGAAATAGAAATAAAGCAACTGAAAACACTTTATGACGTAGGCCACCTCAGTGTGAATCCTGAGTCTCAAGTGAAATCTTTTGGACAAGTAGGTGCTCAAGAAATGGTCCACAATGATGACAGTACTGGGGTGGCATGAGGTGCTGACCACAGGACTCCAGGGACCTATTGATATTTGGCCCTAATATATTTGGATCTTTGTTTCTGGAATCCAAAGTGTTTGCCTATGAATGAAGCATAAGAGTCAATACATCAGGGCCAGCCCAGTGGCACAGTGGTTAAGTTTGCATGCTCCACTTCGGTGGCCCAGGGTTCGTGGGTTCAGATCCTGGACGTGGACCTATACCATTCGTCAAGCCATGCTGTGGCAGTGACCCACATACAAAATAGAGGAAGATTGGCACTGATGTTAGCTCAGGGACAATCTTCCTCAAGCAAAAAGAGGAAGATTGGCAACAGATGTTAGCTCAGAGCCAATCTTCCTCATCAAAAAAAAAAATTGGGAAAAAAAAAAAAGAGTCAAAACATCAACGAGGAAAAGAAACTGTCTGGGAAAATCCATAAGGTAATGGAATTAAACATTATTTGTCCAGACAATACAATCCCCCTGGACTTGTCAAATTTTAAGGAGGTAAAAAAGAAACACTTGGTTTATCCAAATATTATTTAATCCCAATTTATTTGAGTTTCTCAAAGTTGAGGACTGTGTTCAAGTCCTGTTTCTATCCTCTGTACATGGTAGAGGTCTTGTACTGTGTAAAAGTTCAAGAAGCATTTGTTGAATCAAATCTGTAACACTGTAAGCAAAGGTGTTTATTAATTTCTTTGTGTGTGTATAGGTTCTAAGAAGTTTGGGAAGAGTGAGTACTAAACACAGGTAGAGTAGGGATTGCCTCAGAAAAAGAGGGACACATCATAAGATGAGAGTGGGGAAAGAAAGAAGAAATAAGGAAAGGGGAAAAGGAGGTCAATCAAGAAGGAAAGGATTCTGACTCAATGATTCTGTGTTAAACAGCATGTTGTTAAACAGAGTAGCATTGGGTTCTGTATTAGTCAGGGTTCCCCAGAGAAACAGAACCAATGGGATGTGTATATATATATATATATACATATAGAAAGAGATTTATTATGAGGAATTGGCTCATGCAATTATGGAGGCTGACAAGTCCAAACTCTGCAGAGTGGGCCAGCAGGCTGGAGACCCAGGAGAGCCAGCGGTGAAGATAAAATCTGTGGGCTGTCTGCTGGAGAATTCAATTTGGCTCAGGGAGACCGGTATTTTGTTCTATTCTTTCAACTGATTTGATGAGGCTCACCCACATTATGGTGGGCAATCTGCTTAGTCAAAATTCAGCAATTTAAATGCTAATCTCATCCTAAATTGCCCTCTAAGTTGACACATAAAATTAACTATCACAAGCTCTAAGCCCCCTTTGAAACCAAAAATAACCTATGGTTCTAACACCCTTATTCTGAAAGAGAATTAACACATTTAATACATTTCTACTGTTCTTTTCTAACACAGACTTTACAAGTATACAAGTACAAGTGTACTTCTATTGGAAAATTTTGGACATTGAGGGAGAATGATAAGTTCTTGCAATAAAAGCAACTTTGATCATGAAAACAAGGAAAGTACCAAAGGAGATGGCGCAGCAACAAGGTGGAAGGAACATGAGCCCCTGAATGACCTGATGGAGTAGAGCTGCCAACCAACTTGGACTGCTCACTATGGGACCATTATGTGTGCGAGACAGCAACTTCCGTTTTTTTTAAGTACTGTATTTTGGGGCCCTTGTCACAGCAGCTTAGTCTTTCCTAATAATGTAAACATTGGAACCTGGAAATGGATGCTGCCATAAAAAGATCTTAAATATACAGCATCAGCTTAGCAGTCAGGGGTCAGCAGTGAGGACAGATATCGTGGTCCAGGAAGCTGATGAGCCTTGTGCCAGGCAGACACTCTGCCTTCTTTTCTTCGAGGGAAAAGTTAACATCTCTCTTGGCTATGTTCTACAAAACACGTCACTGCTAGGAAATACTTTTGATACTTGATTGTTTCTATGTGTCTGTTTTCTCAGGAATATTTGCTTTGTGTGGAGTTGTTTATAACCAGCATATAATATAATGCCAGGCCTGGAAATATAAATTGGATGAATAAGTACATAAATGCTCAATGAATTAATGAACGAATGAAGAGGGAATTATTTTCTGAGACTAAATGGGACTGGTAAGTATGTTAAATCTCCAGGTGTCGGGAGAGCCTTTCATTCATTCTTAGCTGTGAGACTCACGTTATCATCCATCAAGGTAGTCACTGGTAGAGCTTCAGGACAAACTGGAAATGCCGAGTGATAAATGCTAAGCTTTGCTGACTCACATTGTCACTGCAGGCCCAGGGAAAGTTCCCTTTGCTGTCTCAGATTTCTTTCTGTACAAAAGGCCGTGATCAAACTGCAAGAGAATGGTAAACTTGCCGTGAGATGATAGCAGAAAGCAAAAAATTAAAATTAAAAAAAAAATTAACTCCGATATATCCTTTGTGATAGCTTTATGTTTATTTTAGAATACGCACTGGTCAGAGGAGATCTTGATGTCTTATTCTTTCTGTTCTTCTAATGTCTACGCTATGAGGACAAGAAGGAATAAATTATCTAGAAATTATAGGACAAATAACTGGAGGATTGAATTGTGTATCATATTATGTTCTATAAAAACAATAATAGGGGCCGGCCTAGTGGCGTAGTGGTTAAACTCGCGTGCTCCGCTTCGGCGGCCCAGGGTTTGCGGGTTCGGATCCTGGTTGGGGACATACATACCACTCACCAAGCTACGCTGTGGAGGCATCCCACAAACGAAATAGAGGAAGATTGGCACAGATGTTAGCTCAGGGACAATCTTCCTCACCAAAAAAAAAAAAAAAAATTAATAAAAATTTAAAAAACAATCCAAAGGGGCCAGCCCAGTGGCATAGCGGTTAAGTGCGCATGCTCTGCTGCAGTGGCCCGGGGTTCAGATCTGGGGCGCACACCGACGCACCGCTTGTCAAGCCATGCTGCAGCGGCATCCCATATAAAGTGGAGGAAGATGGGCATTGTTGTTAGCCCAGGGCCAATCTTCCTCAGCAAAAAGAGGAGGATTGGTGACAAATGTTAGCTCAGGGCTAATCTTCCTCACACACACACACACACACAAAATAAAGTGAACAGAATCAAAACAAAAGAAAAAATTATCTATGATCCTACCATTTTACTATGTTTAATTTGTGTGTTCTGTTTCACACTTCATTCATATGTTTGCCCGTTTTTTTTTACAAAAGTATAGTGAAAAACACACATGAACACAAACATAAATACACAGAGACAAATCTTACGCCTACAGGCTAGACCAGCCTGGGGGTGAACATCAGGTCATGCTAACAATAATCAGATAATATTTTTCTGATTATCCCCCCCCCCATTCCGCAGAAATTCCAGTCCTCAAATCTCTCCTAACGAGTTCATGAGTCCTCGAGAACTAATCCTCCAGCTATCATATGCTGTCTCCAATTTTCCTCTCCTTTGTAGCATCTCCTTTTGGAAATGTCTCCTGTTGCCAGTGCTGCCACAGAAACCTCAGAAGCTGCCCCAGCTCCTCTCTCCTCCTTCTTCTTCCATCAGCCAATAAGGGCCGGTTCAGCTCCTTGGTCAGCTTTCTCTACTTCATCAACAAACCTGCTCTGTTAGAATCAGGGACACAGGCCAGAAAGCAGTGCAAATGTGGAGATTTTAGTGAAACTGTACTCGTAGTTTTTACAAGCTTTACCTTGCAGTCCCTTCTTCCTTGAGCATCTGTAAGTCCATAGTTGTGGGGGGGTGGGGTGCGCAAACCAGATGGCAGACAGTCTTCTTATCATTGCCTTTTCTTTTTTGCTGACTGTTCCTGGGCTGAGCTTACATAACTTGATTCTCTTCTCCTTAAGAGGAAGTTTTACTCAATAGGTTCCTCAGTCCCACATGCAAACCTATGCCAGGTAGGTCTCTCAGAGAGGCCTAAATATGTTTAAAGACTTGGACAAACACAAGTTAAGGTATCTGGGTCTCCTGACACAATAGCATAGATCCAATTCTGGGCTTTGCCTTTTTCATTTCACATTTTGAGTGCGGAACCAGGTTACTACATAATTATTGGGTAAGTAGTTATTATAAAAAATATTATTTATGATGAATATATTATAATTTACCTACTTGTTCCCTTATTTTGGACATTTAGGTTATCACTGATTTTTCTGTGGTTTAAATAGTGTGACTTGTGCAAGAACAATTTAAGCAGTCTTGACTGTGTGTTTTACTTTGGGGATATATTAGTAAAGGAAATTGTAGCTTCTGTAACTCCCCAGATTTCAGAGGCATAACACTGTAACCGTTTATTTCTCACTCATATAACTGTCCAGTGTGGGGTTCTTGGTCAGCAGTGTGGGGGAGGGTTCTGCCCCACACATTCACTAAGGGACCCAGGTGATAGGGCTCTACCATTGTCAACACACGGCTTCCAAGGCCTCTCTGGGCGCCACCATCAGCCAGCAGATGAGTAAGAGAGAGAGGTTCATGAGAGAGTTTTGTAAAATAAAATTCATCCACTTTTATGGTACAGTTTGATGAACTTTTGGTAATTGTGTACAGTTGTATAACCACGGTGACAATCAAAATATAGCCATCTCCAACACCCTAAAAAGTTCTTGGTGCCCCTTTACATCTGAACCACTCTCCCCATCCTTAGCCCCAGGCAGCTTTCTGTCAATATAGATAAATTTTGCCTGTTCTTGAATTCCATATAATTGGAATACAATATGTATTATTTTGTGGCATGTTTCCTTTGCTCAGCATAATCCATATTGATGATTGTATTAGTAGTTCATTTCTTTCTATTGCTGAGTAGTATTTTGTTGGACAGATACACCATGATTTGTTAATCCATTCACCAGTTGATGGACATTTGGGTGAGTTCTAGTTTTTAGTTATTAAGAATAATGCTGCTATGATTTGCATAGATGGCTTTGTGTGTACGTATATTTTCATTTCTCTTGTGTAAATACCTAGAAGTGGGATTACTGTGTCATAGGGTAAGTGTACACTTAACTTTAGAAGATATTGCCATACTGTTTACTAAAAAGGCTGTACCATCTTGTATTCTCAACAGTAATGTCTGAGAGCTCTAGTCCTCATCAATACTAGGAATTGCCTGTGTTTTTAATTTTAGCCATTCTAGTGGATATATAATAGAATCTTGGTTTTCATTTGCATGGTCCTAATAACTAGTGATGCTGTGCATCTTTTCCTATGCTTGTTGTCTATTTATATAAAGATCTTCCTCAACTTAATATGGGGTTACATTCCGATAAACCCGTTGTAAGTTGAAAATATCGTAAGTCGAAAATACATTTAATACACCTAACCTATCAAACATCATAGCTTAACTTAGCCTACCTTAAGTGTGCTCAGAACACTTACGTTAGCCTACAGCTGGGCAAAATCATCTAATACGAAGCCTATTTTATAATAAAGTATTGTAATTTATTGAATACTCTACTGAAAGTGGAAAACAGAATGGTCGTGTGTGTACAGGATGGTTGTAAGTGTATCGTTGTTCAGCCTTGTGACCACGTGGCTGACTGGGAGCTGAGGACTCGCTGCTGCTGCCCAGCATCATGAGAGAGCATCGTACTACGTATCGCTAGTCCAGGAAAAGATCAAAACTCAAAATTTGAAGTATGGTTTCTACTGAATGCCTATCATTTTCACACCATTGTAAAGTTGAAAAATCATAAGTCAAACCATCGTAAGTCAGGGACCATCTGCATTTTATTTTGTGAAGTATCTGTTCAAGGCTTTTGCTCATTTTTAAAAATTGGATTTCTTCTTATCATTGCATTGTAAGAGTTCTTTATATATTCTCAATATGAGCAAAGAGTATACTATTCACTATTCAGTACTTTCCAATACCTTTAGATAGCTGCTTTTTGCATTATGTTCAGACTTGATAGTTGTTTTCTGTGGGATGGGTTGGTTCTGTAGCATCTTACTCTCTCATTACATGAAGTAAGATTATTACAGGAAGTGGAGATTATGAAGGAGGCTTTAAGGGATGGAATTTAGCTCTCATCAATTCTGCTTACATCCTGTTGCTAGAATTCAGTCATGTGACAACACCTAACTCCAAGAAGGCTGGGAAATGTAGTCTACCTGTGAGCCCACAGGGTAAGTGTTCCCTGGAGAAGAACAAGATTGATGATCGGCCAGCAGTATCTGCTGTGGTGGACTTGGAAGGAACATGTAATGGCAGAAATTCTGGTCCAGCAACATGGTAAGTCTATTTCTAGATCCCTTCCACAATAAGTAATCATTCAGAACCTGCTGTATGCTAGACACTGGGCTATAATAACTGAGGCTAACATTTACTGAGCACTCACTGTGTGCCGGGCATGTATAGACTCCCTGTAAATGTGTCTTGACTGTTGAATGGACCTAATTTCCTGGGGTACCCTGTGGAGGACTACCCACACTTTCATTGCTACTGCTGTTCCACGGTATGTTGAATGATGCCTCCCAATCTTGCTAGCCACAGCAAGAGCAAGGTTGTGACTAATGAGGCTGCTTGCCAAGCACTCCCATTTCCCCTGAGGGAAAGGCTCACTGACGAAACAGAGCATTATTAATAGTCCCCAAACTTCAACATGCCAGTTTTTCCACTCTCTGGATAATTATTTGTGGGCTTCTGTTGACCTTCAGGGGTTTGGGTAAAAATCCAATTTACAAGCTGTCCTGTTGCTCTCTGCTATGTCTCTACACCAAACTCATCACTATGCACAGCATTCCATTCTAGAGCAGTTCACAAACCTATGTTTCTGATCTTTCAGTGAATTTCCTGCCTCCCTACATGGTTTTGCCAGATTTACTTGTAATAGCCCTTTGGTTATCTACATGGATTGGAAATGCTGCCTATGTTATCATCTCTCTATCCAAAGCATCTAGACACAAAATATATGTTATAATACTAATAGCTAGCACTTGATGGGCACTGTTGCTCACAAACTGCTTCCGTATACATTATTCTATTTGGTCCACCCCCATCACGTAAGTCATTTGGATGACCAATGGTAGAACTACTGTACTTGTTCAAAGGCTTAGTAGAGTAAAATGTTCAAATTTTAGTTTATGTTTTTCCTCATTCTACTCTCTTATTACAAAAGTTACAGCCATTGAAATGGTCCAAAGACATTCAGTAGGATGGCCAGTGAGAGAACTAAAACAACTAGACGATACAAATACGGTCAAAGGCTCCACAGTATTTTATAAATGACTGTTGTCAACATATCCACACCTAGAATCTCTCTTTTATATATATACTCCAGATAAAACCCCACCACCTGATCATCTTCTCTATCCCTTCAATGCTTCCTGATCTGTTTTTTTTTATAACATGCACAGTCCTTTTATTGCATGGCTCTTCCTGACCTGGCCGGTGTCCATTCTCCTGTGTCAGGACTCATCACTATTCCCTCACAGCCTACATTCTGATATTGCTGATCTACTTGCAGTTTCCGGAATATACCATGGTTTCTCATGCATTGGTACTTTTAGGCATCTCATTCCCTCTGCACAAGGTGTGATTTATTTACTAGATTGCTCCGGAGGTCTTTCAATATTCAGCTCAATATTCCCGGCATTGGGACCTTCCTCAGCCTAGCCCAGAATCTCAGCCAGCCAATCTAATGTCTAGTAGAGTATCTGAGAACACCCTCATCAGAGTACTTTTCACACTGTTTTGTAATAGTGCCACTGACTTGCATGACTGCGTGGCTCACACACTATGTGTTTCTTAAGAGTATAGATTCTTTCTTATTTGCATAGTTCCTGACATATTTTAATTGAGCCATAAATATGAATAAACAAATACATAAATGAATAAATAAATATTCACACCATATGCTTCAACTCTTGTTCATTCCACTTGTATTTGAGGTACTTTTTATAATCTTGTACAGATGGGCAGAGCAAGAAGGGACTCCGGAGAAAAGGAAAGATCAATAAATAAAATGGCTACAAGAAAAACACGTTCAATGAAAATGGTTATAGAATAAGAGAAAATAAATGGTCATCTTTAAACACACTTGCCTTTTTTTTATCAAGTATATACTCTTCAAACATATCCAGAACAATAGTGGCTTTTATTTCTCATCACTGTACAGTAATAACAAGTAACAGTTGTTTAGGATGTGTGTTTTCAAAGCATTTTCACATCCATTTTCTTCAGGACATGTTCTCAATAACTCTGTTTTTCAGATGAGGATGTGGGAGATCAAAATTGACCACCCTGAAATATATCTCTTTACCTTGATTATTTTCTCTGATGGACATTTGACCTCCCCCAAACTGCCTAAAGAATTTAACATAGAAGACTTGTTCAAGGAAGGAGTTACTATCATATGATGGCTGTAATATACTGCAAAATAGATGTTATAATAGGAAAGGCACCAACAAGCCCCTCTTATCAAAAATTCTCTCTCTCCCAGGCCACATTCTCTAGGTGGCCCTGCAAGGAGTTGCCAGACAAACGTTTACATTTATAAGGGAAATCTCTGTTTGTAAAGGTGTCTCCCTCTGTGTGCTGGGAAGAGGTGGGGATGGCCTTGTTTCTGGAAACTTCTCAGTATGGAAGGAAAGGACTTAAATCTACATACTCTTGATTACTGTGATTCCTGTCTCTCCAGCCACATTCTCTATAGGTGGCCCTGTAAAGAATTGTCTGACAGGGGCCGGCCCCGTGGCTTAGCGGTTAAGTGCGCGCGCTCCGCTACTGGCGGCCCGGGTTCAGATCCCGGGCGCGCACCGACTCACCGCTTCTCCGGCCACGCTGAGGCTGCGTCCCACATACAGCAACTAGAAGGATGTGCAGCTATGACATGCAACTATCTGCTGGGGGTTTGGGGAAAAAGAGGAGGAGGATTGGCAATAGATGTTAGATCAGAGCCGGTCCTCCTCAGCAAAAAGAGGAGGATTAGCACAGATGTTAGCTCAGGGCTGATCTTCCTCACCAAAAAAAGATAAATAAATAAATAAGAATTGTCTGACAAACATTTACATTTCTCTCTCTATGTAAATTGTCTTCTTCCCCTCTGAAATCCCAAACCACTGCCACTCCCAACATCCTCCTTTGTCTTTAGCTGAAGATAGTATCTAAGATGAGAATTGCCACTCTTGTGTTAAGAAACTCAGTTTCCCTGGTTTCTCACATGTATACATGTTATTAAACTTGGTATTGTTTTCTCCTGCTAACCTGTCTTTTTAATTATTTGCCAGCCATAAGAACCTTAAGAGAAAGGGTGGAGGGGGATTGTCCTTCTTCCCCAACAAGTACAATGAGCTGCATAGAGAAGAAGTGATTTATCAAAGTTCCCATCACCACTATATGGCCAAACTGAATGTCTGTCAGCTCAGGTCTTTACATGATACAGGGTCATTGTGACAGCTTCTGATTATTGGATTGCCAATTACTACTTTATCTGCCTATCTAACGTCTTAAGAGTCTCTGTTTGCCTTCTGGGGAACACAGAAACATACCGCTTATCTGCATGTACTACACATTGTCTAATAACTGGTTATATAGATAGTGGGACCAAGTTGCTAATGAAGACAAAATCATGGGCTTAATTCTAGAATTTACCAGTTAGGTTGTCTTTTTTTCCCTCTGTTGACAGCCTGACTCCTGTGTCAATCTCTTAATTAAAAACCTCTCCATGACATAAAAGGTTTTTCTATAACCTACTTTTCCAAACTAATTTCCTTTTTTTCCACCAATGAGAAGTTTCTGCTATAGCCAGGCCAGGATCTTTCCCCTTCACTTCCACCAATGTCCAATGCACATTGCTGCTTCCACACCTGTGCTTAGAACCTTCTGGAAAGACTCACGCTTTTTCATTGCTTATCCTATCCCTTCTTAAAGGTCCAGCCCAACCATTTCACAAGGCCTTCCAGAAATGCTAGCCCCCAATGAGCTAGCCTTCCTCTGAGCTAACCACTAAACATATGGTTCATTTTATTTTCTTGGTCCGTAACAATACTGATAATAATAACATAGTGCCTTATTACAATTTTTGTATCCTCAACATTTACTCAGCTCATAAGAAAGCCCTCAATAAATGCTTATCAAATGAAAGAATAGGGGTTATGCTTTCACTTAAATCTTCTAATTCCAGACTCAGTTTGAACTATCAAGAAGAACTGTTTTAGGACCATCACACTTCCTGGACCCTGAGCCTATAATGCCTAATGGATGAAGTGGCCTTGCTCTTATTAAAAATGGACCCATGATACCAGTGCTCTAATCTGTAATTTTGATGGTGGAGCTCTGTTCTCAGGTTATACTCAGAACTTCCCCTGCCCTTCCCTAAACTTAGCCCTTTCCTTTCTATGTCTTATTTTCCAAATAAAATGTAAACTCTTTTGGGAGCAGAGCACATATTTTATTTACTCTTTGATTCCCCACATTGCCAATCTTGCATAGCCCTTTGTACAGAATAGGTGTGTAATCAGTGTTTGTTAATTAAATAAATGGCATAGTGTTATGCATTGCTGCATGGTGTAATGGTTAAAGGTTGATATTGGTGTCAAAAGACCTGCACTCAAGTCCCTGGTCTGCCACTCTCTGACTTTGGGAAGGTTATGTAACATCACTGTATTTACTTACATAATTAGCATTTCCAGGGCTCTTCATTCTTTCGTGTAGATCCAGATGGTATCATTTTCCTTCTACCTGAAGGACTTCCTTTAATATTTCTTATAGTGAAAGTTTGCTGATGATTCATTCTTTCAGCTTTTGTATGTCAAAAAAGTTGTTTTCATTTTTGAAAGATGTTTTTGCTGACTACAGAATTCTAGGTGGATAGATTTTTTTTCCTTTCAGTACTTTAAAGATGTTATTCCACTTTCTTCTGGCTCGCATGGAGGGGAAATCCGCCACCATTCTTATCTTGGTTCCTCTGTATGTAACATCATGTCTTTTTTTCCCTCTGGCTGCTTTTAAGATTTTTCCTTTTTTTCCCCCAACTTAATTGTGTGATAGTTGGTGTAATTTTCTTCATATGTCTTGTGTTTGGGGTTCATTGAGCTTCTGGATCTGTTATTTAAAGTTTTCATCACACTTGGAAAAATTTTCGGCCAATGTTACTTCAAATGTTTTTTCTCTCCCTTTGTCCCCTCCTCTCTTTTGGGGACTCCAATTGCATTTATATTAGGCCACTTGAAGTTTTCCAACAACTCACTGATGTTCTGTTCATTTCTTTTCAGTCATATTATTCTAAATATTTCATTTTGGATAGTTTATATTCACATGTCTTTGAATTCACCATAATGTCTAATCTGCTGTTACTCCCATCCTGTGACTTTCCATCTCAGACATTGTAGTTTCTATCTCTAGAAATCTGATTTGGGTCTTTTTTTATATCTTCCATGCCTAATTAACATGTTTAATCTTTCCTTTAGTCTTTTGAATATATGGAATACAGTTATCATAATTGTTTTTATGTCCTTGCCTATTAATTCTATCACCTGTGTCAAGTTCTGGGTTGGTTTCTGTTGACTGATTTTTCTCCTCATTATGGGTCACATGTTCCTGCTTCTTTGCATGCCTGGTAATTTGTTATTGAATTCTACACATGCAAATTTTACCTTGTTGCATGCTGGCTGTTATTATATTTCTATACATATTCCCAAGTTGTTCTGGGATGTGGTTAACTTAACTGGGTACAATTTGATTCTTTCAGGTACTTCTTTTAAGCTTTGTTAGGCAAGACCAAAGCAGTGCTTAGTCTAGGGCTAATTTTTCCCTGCTACTAAGGCAAGAGAGAGTATCCTGTGAATCATGAGGGTTTCCAGTCTGCCTGGTAAAAATAGAAACTATTCCTGGCCTATATGGGCTCTGGAGATTGTCCCCTCTAATTCTTTCAGATTATTTCCCTGGCCTCTGGTAGTTCCCTTACATGCATACCATGGTCAGACTCAGCGGAAAACTCAAAGGACCTCCTCTTACCGAGCTCCAGAATTATCTCTGTTTTCGGCCCTCTCCTCTCCATCACTCTCCATCACACAGCTCCATGTCCTTAATTCAGGGAGACCACTGAGCTTCGCTTGGTGTCCCTACCTCTGCCCTGTGGCCTGGAAACTCTCTCCAGACAGTAAGCTGGAGCAATCATAAGACTAACCTTGTTTGTTTCTTGTCTCTCAGAGATCACAGTCTTTTGTTTCGACATCCAGTGTCTTGAAAACCATGTTTCATGTATTTTGTCCATTGTTTTAGTTGTTTCAGGTTGGAGGGTAAACCTGGATGCTGTTACTCTATCTTGGCCAGAAACAGGAGTCTTACGCAGTTTCTTTGAGCCTCAATTTTCTCATCTTTGAAATGGTTTTGATAATGTCAGTCTGTTCTACCTTTCTGGGTCATTGCTATTTTATGAACTATGCAATTTCTACGTAAGATCTTATTTGAATAGACAGAATGTGCATGCAGATAACTGTGAGAGAAGTTATATTGAGATTATATCAGTCATTTGCACATTACTGAGAATGTGTTAATCAGAGCTTTTACTAAAACAGATTCAGCGCTGACAGTAAAATTGCAGGTAGCAACCCATTTTTCCCCAGGCCTTCTAACTTTCCATGATACAAGATAGAGATTAGGGGTCCCATGTGGAGGAATGAACCCAGATGAGAGTAAAGTAGTCAAGGAATTATTCCAGATTGCCCTAAAATACAACACTAAGTGTTTCTATCAGAAGTTAAAGAACTGGGCCTAGAGCCTGGTAGAAAAAGACATTGCCTCTTTGAGGACATGAGGGCTTAGATAGAGGGCAACCCTGGCCTGAAAGTGTGAGAAGGTGACCTAAGAAGAGAGAAGAGTAATTCCGAGGTCAGGATTAGGAATGGGGAGTTTGCTGTCTGGAAGAGCAATAAAATTAGAAGAATTTGGAAAAAAGAAAGATACGGTACAGCACAGTCTAGTCTAGTCCAGTGCAGCCTACAGTATAGTCAGTGCAAACTGAATAAATGGAGACTTTGAATTTGCAACTTGTCTCAGCCGTGTATATATTTGTATTCTGAAATCCCCTGTGCCCTGAGCTATGAAAGTATAAACTCTTGAGCTTGATACATGTTGAAGAAGCCTGACCTTGGGGCCTGAGTTTTGGAGGGGAAATGATAATGTTTTGGAGCGAGCTAGGGACTGAATGTTTGTGTACCCCCTCAAATTCATATGTGGAAGCCCTAATCCCCAAAGTGATGGTATTTGGAGATGAGACCTTTGGAAGGTAATTAGGTTTTAACAAGGTCTGGGGAATGGAGCCCAAGTGATGGGATTAGTGTCCTTATAAGGGGATGAAGGGACCAGAGCTCTCTCTCTGCCGTTTGAGGACCAGTGAGAAAGTGGCCATTTGTAAACTAGTTCACCAAGAACTCAGCCATGCTGGCACTTGATCTTGGATTTATAGCTTCTAGAACTGTGAGAAATAAATGTTTATTGTTTAAACCACACAGTCTATGGTATTTTATTATGGCAGCTCAAGCTGACCAAGGCTTTTGCAGGAAAGTACCCCTGTCCTCCTCAGGTCTCTCTGATTCATTTTGGTAATGACAGAAGATGAAATGTGATGAAACTTTGGTGTCTACTTAAAGATGTCTATTTTGTCTTGAATTCCACTTCCTATGTACGTGGCAATCATTAAAGGAGTGGCAGAGCCAGGGTCCAACCCAATCCTGCCTAAGACCCTAGTGGCATGGAGAGATCAAACTGCACCTTCTCTGTTTCCTTTCTTTCTTTTTTTTTTTTGGTGAGGAAGATCAGCCCTGAGCTAACATCCCTGCTAATCCTCCTCTTTTTGCTGAGGAAGACCGGCTCTGAGCTAACATCTATTGCCAATCCTCCTCCTTTTTTTTCCCCAAAGCCCCAGTAGATAGTTGTATGTCATAGCTGCACATCCTTCTAGTTGCTGTATGTGGGATGCGGCCTCAGCATGGCCGGAGAAGCAGTGCGTCAGTGCGCGCCCAGGACCTGAACCCGGGCCGCCAGTAGCGGAGCATGCGCACTTAACCGCTAAGCCACGGGCCAGCCCCCAAACTGCACCTTCTCTAGGCATCCATCACAGTGGTTGAATCTTCAAGATGCGTCAGAGGACTGCACCTCAAGCCACAGAAGATCCTTTTACTTAGATGTACCTTCCATCTTCTTACTCTACATCAACGCTGCAAGGCTGAATTCCCTGCTTCTTGCCCCACTTGCCTACATGGCTGCGTGCATTTGCCTCACTTCTGCTACTTTGCTCATGCTCTCTGTAAGGATACCACAATCTCTGCCAATGATGCAGCCAAAGATCCTGGAGGTACTAGAATGACGCTCCACGCATGCTCTGCTCTCTGGACTGGGGACACACTGGCTTTCTTTCAGTTTCATGAAGATGCCATGCTCTCTCCTCATCTCCCAACCCCTCTACAGATCTGCTTTCATGCTATCTCCTCTGCCTGGAGCATTCTTTCCCCTTTTCATTCTGTCTCTCTCCCCCTGAAAGGTTCAAATGGCCTAGTTAACATCTACTCTTTCTTCAGACGCCATCTGGAGCTTCACTCCCACAAAGAAAACTCCCCTCCCCCCCCATACATCTTAAGTTCTTTCCTCAAAGACTCTCAAAGAACCAATTCTGTATAACATTTGTCCTAGGTTGTAATTAAACCCTCATTTGTGTGATTATTTGATTAACCCTTGTCATCTCCGCTAGAAGAATGAAAGCATGAAAGCTGGTGGTGGTCCATGAAAGCAAGGACCCCAGCACCACCCAGTATGTCAGAGTTACTCACTGATACAGTGTTTGTGGAAAGAATGAATGAAGAGTGAGGATAGTGCACCCCCTCCCCTCTCCCCACCTGCCACTTGAGCAGCATTCCCCTGTGACGCCGGGTCATCTCCCTTAAATAGCTCTTTCAGATTTTGCGTATAGTGTGTCACACTCCAGTGGCTCAAAATCTAGCTCTTTGAACTGGTTGGGGGATGGGCAGCATATTGTCCTTTATTTCCTGTCTCTTTCATCTCTGGCCGCAGTATCCTTAATCAGCTAATCACTCCAGGAAGTAGATGCTTGAGGAGCGGGGAGGGGAGGGTGGGGAGAGTTCTCTGGTCCCATCCATCCAGTCTCACTTTAGGCCTAGCTGGGACGACACAGGGTTTCTGTTTGTTTGTTTATTTGTTTTAATGTAAATTCCCTGGTTAATTAGAGGGAGAAGAATTAATGGGGGACAAGGAGACCATTAATGTCCCTTCTACTTTTCCTATCTTCTAAAATTTCTTTTTGTCTCTCTTCTACTTAATCTCTCTGTCCTGGATGAAATTTTGTTCTTCTCATTTTGCATGGTTTCCAAGTATATTAGTTTTCTATTGCTGCTGTAACAAATTATTACAAATATGGTGGCTTAGAACAACACACATTTATTCTCTTAGAGTTCTAGAGTTCACAAATCTGAAATGAGTTTCACTGGCTAAAGTTAAGGTGTCAACAGGGCTGGTTCCTTCCAGAGGATCTAGAGGAGAATCCATTTCCTTGTCTTTTCCGGTTTCTAGAGGCCACCTGTATTCCTGGCTTGTGGCCCCTTCCCCCATTTTCAGAGCACATCATTCCAGTCTCTGCTTCCATCATCACATGGCCTTCTCTCTCACTCTGACTCCTCCTGTGTTCCTCTCATGAACACCGTTGTGATTACATCCTCCCCACCCAGATAATCCAGGATCATCTCAGCATCTCAAACCCCTTAACATAATCACATCTACAAAGTTTATTTTGCCATATAACGTAACATATTCACAGGTTCTGGGCATTAGGACGCGGACACCGTTGGGGAGCCATTATTCTGCCTAGGACGCCAAGACTCACATTTCTCAGTTAATACCAATATGTTGGACAACGTCTCAGGCAACATAGATTCCCTGATTTCTGCCTGTTGTCGATAGTTATAACATTCAAGCTTTTGTGCTGTTGTTTCTAAATTGAATATAATATTTTAGAGATGGAAGGACCTTCCATCTCATTTTGAAAGATTCAGGAACAACACAATTAGGAGTTTAACTAGAGATTTAAAGAAATACTATAATCCCAATTTTATGTCTTATTGCCCTGTAACATTTGGTAAGTCATTTTATTTCTATAAATTGTAAAGTTGGGGTAACTATGATAATGTGTCTCAGATTCATCATTTGTAAAATGAGAATAATAGTGGTGTCTAGTCCATAGAGTTGTTGTGAGGATTTACTGAACTGTACTTATCTAACACCTAAAAATGATCAATAAATATTAGTACTATTATTATGGCTATTTTGCATTTTGTTATCATGCCTAATCCATGGAAAATATGGGGTTCTAACAAGAGGTTTATGGGATCCCAGGTGGCTTGTGAATAGGCGTCAGGAGGTGCATGAGTCTTCGAAACTGTATACACAATTCAGATGGTGAGAGGCTTTGTAGTTTCATCAGATTCTTATAGAGTTCAGTGACCTAAACAGGTTTTGAGACACTGTAGTTGAAGGTAAGGCGAGGAGAGCTTGAGATCTCAGAGGGAAGCTCTCTGATTACTAGACTTCCGAAGTGGTAGCTCAGAGTCCATTCTCAGGTCAATAAGTTTAAAAATGTGATTTCACCAGAGCCCTGAGTGTTGATCCGAGTTTCCGAGAATACCACTAGCTCCCGTGTTCATGAACAGGGGGACTGCCCGCTTAGTGACTGCGATACCAGATCCTTGTCCCCTGTCACTCGACAGCATTCCCCTGTTGACAGGAGCCCTTCAAAAAACAGAATTTTAGCTTCTGCCTGTTTCTCTTTTTGCCACAGGACTTAAAGACAATGGGATCTGGTGAGAAACAGATCCACCCCGAGGCCATTTACTGGCATCAGGGTATCTGGAAAATAAAATAATTACTCAGAAGAATGGTAAAGGAAAGGAGTTACACCATCAGAGGGATATTTTTATACAGACTATGATAAAATCTAATGAATTCTCCCTGTACCACATCAAAGTACACCTCGCTAATGACACGGCTCTCCTGTCTGTCACATGTGCTGCCTTCCTTTTTCTCCTGGAACAGGGCTGGGTAGAAGCCAAGACACACGTTGCCTCATCTTTTTGAACATGCAGACCAGCCTTTCTATTAAAACATTCTTCTTGCAGAAAAATTACAATACAATCGATTATATTAAGAAGTTTTTTTCTTTTTAACTTTCAATTGTATTTGGATAAAATAGTATTCTTCTTCCCTTAATTTGATCTAGTGGTTCCCAAAACTCCTTTTTCAGGCATTTGCCTTCTCTCAGGATGAGTTACTTTCTCAGGTGGTTAACTTCATCCATTATTCATTGATTCTTGTTAGTTTCACTGTCAGAGAGTTGCCTTTTCAAGTTCTGAGTGTACCTTACTGACTGGCTTCACGTGCCACACAAAGGATCTACTCCTCTGCTAATCATTATTATCATCATATTCATTGTCATCATCATCATAACAAGAATAAAAACAACAATGTAAAAAGGAGCTTTTTTTTGGTGTGTTAATATAGAGTGATCATTTTAAAACTTAGACAATACCTGCCCCTCCTTATAGCTAACCCTTGAATGGTTTCTCATCCTACTTAGAAGAAAATCTAAACTCCTTACCATGGTGGGGTGGTCAAGGATCGGTGTTGCCAGCTTGTTCAATCCGCACTCCCCTTCTCTTGGTTCAGCACCTTGACTTTTCCTTTGGGGACCAACTTTTCTCATACTCTTAGTGTACTCTTCGGATAGAACTAATCCTTTCCTCAGATAGAAGTGGGTGTTTTCCTCAGGACTGACCGGTCAGCACAGCCCTTCCCCTGGCCACAGTGATTAGTTGCTCAGGGACAGATACATGACCCAAGACGGCCCAGTGAGGATCAGGTCGGGAAATTTTGTGGTAATTATTGGAAAATTAGTGCAATCTTCTAGGATGCTCAACTGCTAGAATATATAGCTGAATCTTATATTCTTCACTAACTGGTGACATTCTTGCCACATCTTGCCTTTCTGGAAATGAAGCAAACCCAAAGGAAAACAGAGACAGGAGAGAGACACAGATGGCCAGTGACACTGTTTGAGCTCATTTCTGTCCACACTTGATCTTTTCAGACACCTAAGTGTTCCCTTTTTTCCCTGAGCCAGTTTAAATTGAGTTTCTGTTATTAGCATCCACAAAAGTCCAGACTATTCACATGGCCTGAATGGTGTGGCCCTTGCCGGCCTCTCCACCTCGTCTTGTGCCACGTTACCCCTTGTTCTCTATGTGACAGGTGCTCTGAACTTCTGTCAGTTCCTAAAAAAGCCATGTTCTTTTCTACCCAAGGGACTTTGTTCTTATTGTTTTCTTTCCCTTAAATGTTCTCCACTGGCTCTTCCTCCACTTTCAGATCTCAGCTTAAGTGCTGCCTGTCAGAGACTTTCCTGACTCTCCAATACACTCTGCACACACAGCACATACAGTCACACACCAAACTGTGAGCCCACTGAGGGCAGGGACCTCATGTTGAAGCTGGGTACCTGAGGGTTACTGTAGATATTCAGTAAGTTTTCTTGTTTAACCTGAGGGGTGACTCAGAGGTTGAGAGCATTTGTGAGCTTGTGTTACGGAAGAAAGAGAATGCCTTCAGGGAGGTAACCATCACCAGATGACCAGTAGCCAGCTGCCGTTGATGTCCAGAAGTCAGATTGCCCAAGGGCTTCTCTGGAGTGAAAGATTACCCCTTTGTTTCTCTGAAACTCCTCCTGCCAAGCCCCTTACCTCTATAAAACACCCCTCTTCCTTCTCTTGTTAAGATGGATTTGAGAGAACTCATCCTCTCACCTTCTTGTTTTGCCCAATTCAAATAAAACCTTTCTCCATCTCCAAGCACTGATGTCTCAGTGATTGGTTTACTGTGCATCAGGCACACGAACTTGAGATTAAGAGGTTCGGTATCAATGTGACTAGTTCAGTACCATTATCCCAGTGCCTGCCATTGTGCCTGGCGGACAGTAAGTGCTACAGAAATATTTGTGGGCAGGTTTCTTGAATGTGCCAGACTTGTTCTGCTTTTTAATCTGCCTAGAATTTCCTTTCCTTAGTTCTTTGCATAGTCAACTTCTTATTTCAGTCTCAACCGAAATATCATCTTCTTGGAAAGGACTTCCCTGATCATAAAATCTGAAATAGATGTCCCCTCATCCTGTCCTCTCTATCATGTCACTCAGTTTTATATTCTTCATCATATTTATCACACCTTGACATTATCTTGTTCAATTTTTCATTTACTTATTTATTTTCTGTCCCTAACCAGAACAAAAGCTCCACGAGAGCAGAGACTGTGTTTGTTTTGTTCAAAGCTTCCTTCCCAGTGCCCTCAGCAGTGCCTGGCACATTATAGGCTCTTAATAAATATGTGTTGATTGACTGACTGACCGACTGAATGAATGAATGAAAGGCAAGCACTACAGGTTGCTCTTATTTGTTTGCTTTCCCTTAGTTAGTCCTCACAAGAACCTTATGAAGTCAACACTATCCTACTATTAGTCCCATATTACAGAGAAGAAAATTAAGTCTTAGAGAGGCAATATAATTTGCCCAAGGTCACATTATCAGTAATGTGAGAAGCTGCAATTCAAATCCAGATGTACCTGTTTTGCAGCTGACGATTCATCATCTACCTCTCCAAATATCTGTTTTATTACTCAGAATGTGAGTTTGGAGATCACAGCTGGGCTCCAAGTAGAAAAATGGGATTCCTACTTCTCCTGCTTCCCCCTCCCCCATTAACCTTATCCTCTAGAGGCAGAGCAGCTGGACAGCTGTAGCTCTGGCACCCTCAGGTGCTTGTGGTGGGGCCTTCCCTGGTGGGTTCACCACACACAAGGAAGCAGGAGAGTGCACATTATTCGTGGACTTCCAGCTCCAAAGGGGAGAGCCAACAAAGGGTTGGCATGGGCTCACACTAGGATCAGAACTGGCCACTGCAAAATGTGTCTCTTTGCCTTGGCTTGATTATTTTTAAGAAGAAAAGACTCTGAAAGAAACTTTGGCCTTCCCCCTAACTGCCTAAAAGAATTTGAGATAAAAGGCCTGTCCCCAGGACGGGCCATCATCATAGATCACTCTGGGTATTAGTAGACTGTGAGGGTCCTTGCTAAGCCCATTCTTATCAAAGTTCTGTTTACCAAACATTTGCTTTTCCATTTCCATGTGAATTGCCTTCCTTCCCTTTGAAGTCCCAAACCACTACCTCCAACATCCTCCTTTGTCTTTAGCTGAAGATGCTATTTAAGATGACATCCTTGGCCAGATGGCTGAGTTACCCAGTTTTTCCTGGGTCTCTCCCATGTATACATGTTATAAAGCTTTGTTTGATTTTCTCCTGTTATTCTCTCTCATGTGAATTTAGTCCATAGCCCAGCCAGAAGGACCTAGAGTGTATAGAGGATTTGTCTTCCTCCCCTACAGACTTTTCCCCCAAACTCATGAATCAGAACAGGCTCTCTTCCCAAGGGGCTGGGGCCAGGGGAAGGGAGAGAGTGAGGGGTCTGGAAAGAAGGGCAGAATTATTTTCTTAATACTTTCAAGAGGGCCAAAGTTCCTCTTTTATGAATGGAGGCAATAACACAGGGAGAGGAAGAACATTTTCCTGCTCCTATCCTTGATTATAAAAGAAAAACTCTCCACTTGCAATTGATGTTGGAGATGGGGTGAGGGGTTGGGGGTGGGATGGGGAGGGATATTATCTACATTAGCAGTATATAGGGCTCAGCTCAGCCAGCTAATTTAATCTTGTCACTTCTAACAAATGACTCAGCACCTCTGTACTACCTTTACAGTCAAGTTTAAACTCCTTCTTAGGACAAGGCCCTTCCTGAGCAGCCCCTAGGCCCTCTGCAGTTTCATCTCCTGCTCCCCCCGCCATCTCCCGCGGCAGTTCTTCACATTGCTGGGTCCTTGTAAATGTCATTTCTTCTCTACCTGGCTACTTCCTATTCAGCTATCAAGATGAGGCAATTGAGCAAGAGCACCTTGAAGGCAGATTGTGTTTTACTTATCTCTGCATCCTCAGGCCTCTCAGGGTGGTTGCCTTCAATGAGCATCAAAGGGTCAGCCTTGCTAGAAGCCTTCCTGGTGCCCCTAGGCTGTGCTGGGGGGGTTCTCCTTCTCCCTCCCAAAGCACTTAAGCACATCTCTATTTATACTTTAGAGCTATACTTTAGATGTTGTTTTTCTTTCTGTCTGAGGAAAGATGTGTGTCTTAGGTATCACCACAACCCCAGAGGTAAGCCATAGTACCTGGCACATAGTAGGTGCTCAAAAATTAATTTTTGAATGAAACTTCTACAATGTGGAAAGCACTGTGCTAGGCACTGTTAGAGGAACATAAAGTCATGATGTCTCTGATCTTAATGAGAGTTGGGGGGTACAAGACATGAAATGTTCACATATGAGGCATTGTGAGATAATTTGAAGACAATACCGTAGAAATTTAAAGAGGAATGTTTCTGGCTTGTTCATGGTAAAAATTATTACACATCCTCCTTTCCACCTGGAAATGGACTCTTATCTGTTAACTATTTTCTTAATGGGTTTAGAAGTGTCTTACGTTGTGTAGCTTGGATCCATTTTGAAAGTAGGTGGGGCACAAATAATAAATAAAGAAAATACTGCCTAGGTGACAGATGTGGAAGGGCCTCTGGGTTGTGAGTTCAGACAGTAATCAAGATGTTTGACTTGGGGTAAAGGGGTGGGGTTATACTTTAGAGATAAAGGGTTTAGATTCTACACTGAACCACTGAACGAAAGTAGAGGGTGAGTCCTGGGAGGAGTTGAATGACAGTGGTAACAAAAATGGGTGCTTCCCAAGCCCCTTCATTAGCCTCCAGGGCTAGATCTACGGTCTGTTCCCAGGACCTCCCGGGGCTGCTGGGTACCTCCTGAGAGGAATAGAAATGGAATACTCATGAGTGCTGGAAGGTGGGAACAAGAAATCATGCAAACCAGTGAACAGGATAGACAAATGATCTTTCCGATTGGGAGCATTTGGTCTAAAACCTGATTTGTGCCTACACACTATCAGTCCAAAATTTTTATTTTATAGTATTGATATTGCACAGTTCTGTAGGATACTTGAGTTTTGTGAATGGTCCAGGACAACAGCATACACTGCTAACTGGGCTGGATGTCTATAAAACTGAATTCTAATTCATCTATGAGCATCCCTGATTCTGCCTCAGATCCTAGGTGGCCCTAAATAATCCAAAACAGAATTTTCCAATATTTCTATCAAGTGCGACTTGGAAGAGCATGTTTGTTGTGGGGTTTAAACATAAGGACTTAAGAGCTGGGAAACGCCTCCTTGGTCAGTATATAAATTAGGCCAGACTGACATCTCATTTTCCTTTTCTTCTTTTTCATAGTCTGGAGAGGAAGTGGAGGAAGAGGAGAATACTGAACTTGAACCCACATTCTGGCTGGTCTAAATGCACTAGGTCCTTGGTCTCTTTTAAACTCATAATTCATACTGCATCATTCATTTGGAACTAATCACTGCTTTGTGAGGTCTCGGAAACAGTTTCCTATCGCCTTTTTGTGTGTGTGTGTGAGGAAGATGAGCCCTGAGCTAACATCTGTTGCCAATCCTCCTCTTTTTGCTGAGGAAGATCGGCCCTGAGGTAACATCTGTGCCCATCTTCCTCTACTTTATATGTGGGACATCTGCCACAGCATGGCTTGATGAGCCGTGTGTAGGTCCACGCCCAGAACCGAACCTGTGAACCCAGGGCCCCCGAAGCAGAGCACGAACCAGGAGACCGGCCCCTCCTACTGTTTTTTATTATTTAACTTGCAGTGTCTATGTCTTTGGTACCCTCGGATATTAGGCCACCATAGGAAAGGGGCTATGTCTTTAGGATGTTCCCGCCCCTTCAGCATCCAGCACGGTGCCTTGCACTTAAGATGTGCGTTCAATAAATGCTTGTTAAGGAATTAAAGAATGAGTCCTTAGGAGGAAAGACGATGAAACATTTCTCTCAGGTTGAGAACAAATATTTCTCAGTTTATTTCAGATATGAATCAGCTAGTCAGCGTAAATTGTGTTTCTATCTGCTCACCAGGTGTGGGGAAGGGCTTTGGCTGAGATTGAGAAGTTCATTGCCCGAGAATAAAAAAGTGGGCGGGAATCTGAAGGCTCAGAACCTTGAGGAGGAGGCGGAGTCACCGAGAGTTGGAGCACTTCTGTCCAATCAAAAAGAGAGAGTAGAAGCAGGAGGGGGAGATAAAGGGGGAGCGGGAGATCGCGAATCCTGCCTAGTTACACAAGCTCGCCAGCCGGAACAGCAGCTTCTCGCCTGAGGTGCTTCTGCCCGGCGAGAGGGGCCGATTCCGAAGCCGACTCCAGCAATGGCCTTTGCAAATCTACGGAAAGTGCTCATCAGCGATAGCTTGGACCCTTGCTGCCGGAAGATCCTGCAAGATGGAGGGCTGCAGGTGGTGGAGAAGCAGAACCTGAGCAAGGAGGAGCTGATAGCCGAGCTGCAGGTAAGGCGAGCGGAGAAAGACGAGCGCTCCGTGGAATTCTGAGCCGAAACAGGCTGGCTGTGCGCGGGCCAGCACGCCCCACCCCCACCCCCGCTCCTTGGTATCAGTCAGTCCTGTGGCCTCTTGAAATTGGGGGTTGGGGAGAGGGGGGAGAAGGAGGGAGGAACGAACGGTGGCGAGCTGCAGGATGCAAACTTTCCGCTCAGTTTGCTCCCGGTGTTTCACATCGGCTTGCTTCCCGCGAGCTTTGCAAAGTGCAGGCTGCTCCAACTGGTCCTGCAGGCTGCCGGCGGGATGCCAGCGCGGCTCCCCAGCGCCTTCGCGCGCAGTGGCCCTGGCAGCCGGGCGCCGCTTCTTCCCCCCGCTCAGGGGCACTGGGGGAGGGGGATCAAAGTGGCTTCCCTGTGGGGAGCCCAGAACCAGGGACCCGTGATCCTTCCGCGATCAAGCCCTGGCTCCCCCGGCTGCGTCCTGCCTTCCCTGGGAGGCGCTGGCGGAGTTCCAGCCTGTCTCGTGGCTGCTGGAGAAGCTGCAGGGAAGGCGGCCCGGCTGGAGCAGCAACCGCCGTGCCCGCCTTTCGTCTGATGCAAGACTGCTGCGAGTTTTCTCCGCCCCTCGGCCTCCTGGGAGCGCTCGCAGGAAAGAGGGTGGGCGGGGGGCGCCCGAGATCCCCGGGGCCGCCCACGCGGCCGCAGCTGCCACGGTGCGGGCTTAGTCTCCGCCCACGGCCACAGCGGATGTCCTCGTCGCTGGTCTGGAATGACCAGACTGGAGTAGAATCCGATCCCAAGCTCCCCCCCAAAATATGTATTTCTCAGCAAATCTTTCTCAAGAACGTATCTCGGTTTGTTACGATACACAATTAGCGTCATCGACTTCAAATCTCTCTGCCTTGTTTGTAAGGGTCCTGCGAGGTTTGGTGGCTTCGTCCAGTCTTATGACATTTATTTTGTGAACTCAACACCCCATTCCTGCACTTCTTAGCTCCATGCTGCACCCAGCACCCTGGTATTTTTCACCCCACCGGTCCGAGGTATCCTCTCCCACCCCCCAACTCCCACAGCAGCAGTGTAGCCTCCTATTAACCAACCTCAGCGCAGATCCACTCCCTCCACGATTCCCTCCTCCGGGGGCCCCTTAAATCAAACCACAGTGGCGGCTGCTGTTGCTTTAACCTCATGGTCGTCAAAACTGCCTGTGCCTCCTTGTCTACCCTTGTATCTGCTGCTGTATTTCTCCACGGACCCTCCCGCATTTCTCCCCTTCCTCCCCCTGGTGCTGTATCCAGGTATCCAGCCCTGTTTCTGACCGGTCCTTGCCTTCAGGAATCTTGTAGGCTGGCTAGTTAGGGAGCCTGGCCAACACACGCGAGATGATTGACCAGATGACCCAGTACTTAGTGCTAAATGAGACTATCCGGCAGCCTAGACTCGGCGCTGCTGGAAGAGTGGAGAGAAGGGAGTGACAGCTTGGAAGGGGTGGGGTCAAGGGCTCAGGACTTGATCCTTGGAGCGTGGTAGGACTGGATGGGAGGCAGGCGCATCACACTTGTCACCTCTTCTTTTATGTGGATGGTATCAATGGCCTTGGCTCTGGGCAATGGGCAGAAGGCAGTGGAGTGCCTCTAGACAAGCTTCTGATCCTCACCTCCAGCAGACCAACAGGTTGAGAATTTGCTGTGATTTGGTGCTTTGTGGCTTTCTTATGGAAATTAGAAATCTTATACCCTGGGGATGGGGTAGGGACAAGGAGGGGTTAGTGCAGAGTTGAGAAGAATGGCAGGCCATACAAGTAATGAAAGGGGATTTCCATGAAGTCGGAATGTCAGCTGGTTGGGTGCTGGGAGTCTGGAGCTAAAACTTGGAGGATGTTTTAAAGGCACTGAGAACTCCTGGCAGGAGCTACTGACCGCTGGGCATTGTTGGGCTGCTTGGGAGCGCCCAGTCTTCGCGGCTGTCTTTGTAAAACATTAGGTTCAGAATGCTGGTTAGGCTCCTCGGGCAGCCTTGGAACCCTGGAGGAGGGTCCTCATAACTGCACTATGTCTTTTTATTCTGCGTGCAGAGGTGTCTGGGTTAGTGTCACTGCCCTCCCCCATTTAAGTCTCTTTAATACTGAAGGAAGCTTGAGGACATTGCCTGAGCAGGCCTGGCCTCTGTGCCCACTCCTTGGTATTCTGGGCAGGCACAGTTTGCTCTCTCAGTCCGTGGTCAGAAGTACAATCATCTCCCAGGACGGTGCTTTTCAGGCTTGAAGCAGTTCATTAGTGGGTGGTAATGAAGTTGTTTTAACGGGTCAGGATTAGCATTTGAAAAAACAAAATAAGGAATATCAGAAAGCAGGGCAGATGGTAAGGCTAAGTATTGTGTCGTGAAATTTGTTTCAATTATGTGTGTAGTTGTGTGTGTGTGGTATGTGAGTATAAAATCACAGTTTAAACATGTGTTTCTTACTGTAGGTCTTGAAAAAGTTTGGAAAACACTGGCTTGGAATAATAAAGCATCTGGTTTGGAACTCGCGAAACTGTTACTTAGACTGTGTACCCCTCTTCTATCAGCAGGTGTCACATCTTAAATAAAGCTAATATGCAGGAACATTTAAATAATCTTAGACCACGAATCAGTGGCTTTTAAACTTTGACCATGACCCACAATAAGAAATTCATTCATTCATTCATTCCTCATACCTCAGTATACACATACATCAGTGTACACACATGTATATACACACACTCAAGTTTCATGAAATAATGTCCTTACTATATGTGATGCATTCTGATATTTATTCTGCTTCATTAAATAGCAGTGCTGGTCAGAATCTACTCAACTGCATGCTGGTAATGCGTCTAACTTACTGAAGCACATTTATATCTTTATCTCAGAATTTCAAGAAAGATAAAGACGGGAATAAATTTCCATGCAAGAGTCCATCTTTTGAAAGGCTCTTTTAAAATAACAAGTTCTCAGCCTTTACACTAGGATTTAGTTTGCAAAAGTTGAATAGTCATCTACTTTATCAGTGCCACACATTGTGCCAGACACTGCCTACCTGCATTCTCTATAGCTGGGGAACATGGCCTGGAGAGTTTCTTTGACTTCTCCAATGGTTTAAGTCAGAGGCTCGAGCAAGGCTAGACTCACCCTCAAGGCCAAGCCTGTCCTCCCAGGAAAGGAAGCATGTGTGAACTTGAGGAATGTGAATGGGTTTCCACTGCTGAGTTAGCATAGTTTGTTGGGAGCAGCCATAAATCCAGCAGAACAGTGGCGTGCTGTTTTCCAGCTCTAAGGCAGATGAGGGATGGGGAGCTGAGAGGACAGCGATGTGTAGGGAGTGCCTTTTCCAGTTGGCGCTCATTCACAGACATCGCACACAGAGAGCAGTAGACAGCAGAGCGGTTGCATTGTTGGGAGAGGTGCATTCCTGCCCAAGGAGTGCCAGTGAGGACCTCGGAATGCTGGAGAAGAAAGTTATAATCACAGCAAACTGCAGGGAGGATGCGGATGGATTTGCAAAGGGCTGTGGTTTGCATAAGTAGAAGAGAGGAGCTCAGCCAGCAGGCAGCATGGAGCCAAATCTTGGAGGGATGACATGGGACCTGAGAAGGGGACCTGGGAGTGCAGGGGTTATGAGTGGTCAGTGGAAGATAGATTGACACATAGACTCTCAATAAACGTATAGTGGTTGAATGAGTCAATTGATGATGCAATTGAACGAAGAATTGAGTGAAGCGGAGGTAGTTGAGGGTGTAAGAGACCTTGAAAGCTAGTGAGCTCTGGTCACGTGGGATGCCCGCTTCAGTGTGGGACCAGGGTCTGCTGAATGGGAGTCTCCACAGGCTGAATCCCTGTTTGGGACAGGTGAGCTCTGAATGCACATCTGGTCTGACTGGAGACTCTTCAGACTTCCTGGCTTCAAAGAAAGCTGCTTTGAGGAATACCACCCTTGAGGGAAAAGTAGAGAGAGACTACAGAGTAACTCTCCATTAGGGAGTTCTTTCCATAGAGAGAGGCTGTGCTTGTTAAAGGAAAATAGTGCTGTTTCAGTGCTTGTCCTGAGGGCCTGCAAGAATGGGGTGGACTGCTGAGGAGTGTACATCCTCCCCTACAGCCAGTCTGTCCTGTGAGAACCAGATTCTCAAGGTTTGGGGAGGGTGGTGGCACCTTTGAAGAGAACATTCAAGGAGGCCAGACTTTTGGGGCCCAAGGGAATGATCGAGTAGAGCATCTGGAACAGGACTGGGCCTGAGATGTTGGATGTTGGCCCAGGAACTTGACACTAGAGAGGTACGGTGATAAGATTATGACTCTTTGGATGGTCCTTGCTCCGTGCCTGCTTCTTGTCGATTGAACTTTGACCCTTGGTCCTGGGCTGACCACTTCAAAGGAGGTTTTATTTCCTCTGTGTTACCTGAGGTGCCATTGCTGGTGGTAAGGGAATGTACACTGAAAATGTGCTTGCACGCTGCCACACTGCCCTCCAAAAAGGTTGTACAGTTTATGCTATTTCCCTACACTCTCACCAACACTGAATATTACCAGTTTTCTTTTTGCCAATATGATGCCTGAAAATACCACATTTTATAATTTCCATTTCCTTGATAGCTAGAGTTTAAGAGTCTTTTTATAAATTACTAACCACTTTGCAGTTCTTCTGTGAACTCCTCATACTTTGCCTAGTTTTTTACTGGATTCTATCATTAAAAAAAATTGATTTGTAGGAAGTCTTGGTCATTTTGGATGATGAATCCTTGCTCTGTAATATATGTTGCAAGGAGTTTTCTCTCCATGTCAAGCTTGTCACTTGCCTTTGACTTTGTTTATGGGATCTTTTCCATACAGAAGTTTAAATTTCAAATGTAATCTAATTTGTCACTGTTTTCTTTTATGGTTTCTGGGATGTGTGCCTTGCTTGTAAAACCGTTACTGGAGCAAACGTAGAAGCAGGTTAGGGTCTGTGTCTGGTAACAAAACTTTCCCATCCCAAGATCATAAAAGTATCCCCTGACATTTTCTTCTAATGCTTATATTTTAAAAATTATTTAATTCATCTGGATTTTTAATAATCCATAGTGATTTAGGAATTAAATTTTTTTCCTACATTTTTCTAATTCCGTTTATTGTGTAGATCTTTCTTTCTCCATCAATTTGAATTTTACCTTTATTATTTTCTAAATTCCCAAACATACACGGGTCTGTTTGTCTAGTGCTTATTTGGTTCTGTTGACCAATTGTCAATTTCTGAACATCTTTCTCCTGGCTCCCTCGCAGCTTGCTCTCCCTTTTCGGAAAATTCTTGAGCACTGTCATATGTAGCTCTTATGCCTTCTTATCACGATCAAGAGAAGGGATTTCTGAGGGTGGATTTGCAATCATGTGACATGTTTAAATTACAGCCATGCACTGCATAATGATGTTTTGGTCAATGACAGACTGCATATACACCGGTGGTCCCATAAGATTAGTACCATATATACCAGGTGTGTAGTAGGCTATACCATCTAGGTTTGTGTAAGTACTGTGGGGGAAGAAGAACTTTTCCTCTACTCTTCTAAGTTCTTCTGGCTGGTCTAAGAATTAAATTGACATGAGACATATTAACAGGAGAAAAACAAACAAAAGTTTAATAACATGTGTACATGAGAGAAACCCAGGAAAACCAAGTGACTCACCAAAATGGCCAAAGCCTTCACCTTAAATACAAACCTTGGCTAAAGACAAAAAAGATATTGGGGGTGGAAAGGGTCAGGGACTTCAAAGGAAGGAAGGCCATTCAAGGGTGGGTGAAAAGGAGCAAATGTTTGGAAAACAAGTGTTTGGCCACACAGAAACAGAAGAACACAGAGGGGAGCCTGACAAACAGGCTTTCTAGGTTCCTCCTTGTCTACCACCTAGTTCATGTTATGCTAAGGTGATAGCTCGCATCCTGAGACAGGTTTTTTTTATCTTAATTCTTTAAGGCAGTTAAGGGGAAGGTACCAAGAAAAACTTTCTGAGTCTTTTGTTTCTTAAAAATAATCAGCCTAAAAGAATCCTCACGTTAAAGAGACACATTTTGGGGTGGCAAATTTTGTTCCCCTTCAGTACACTCTGATATTTGCACAATGATGAGCTCAGCTAACAATGCATTTCTCAGAGAGAATCCCTGTCACTGAGCAACACGTGACTGTACAGGCATACCTCGTTTTATTGTGCTTCACAGATATTGTGTTTTTTACAAATTGAAGGCTTCTGGCAGCCCTGTGTTGAGCAAGTCTCTTGGCGCCATTTTTCCAACAGCACTTGCACACTTCATGTCTGTGTGTCACATTTTGGTAATTCTTGCAATATTTCAAACTTTTTCATTGTTGTATTTGTTATGGAGATCTCTGATCAGTGATCTTTGATGTTACTATTGTAATTGTTTTGGGGCACCATGAACTGCACCCACATAATATGATGAACTTAATCAATAAATGTTGTCTGTGTTTTCTGACTGCATCACCCACTGGCCATTCCCCAATCTCTTTCCCTCTGCTTGGGCCTCCCTATTCCCTGAGACATAACAATATTGAAATTAGGCAATTAATAATCCTACAGTGACCTCTAAGTGTTTAAGTTAAAGGAGGAGTCACACGTCTCTCACTTCAAATCAAAAGCTAGAAATGATTAAGCTTAGTGAGGAAGGCGTGTTGAAAGCTGAGATAGGCTGAAAGCTAGGCCTCTTATGCCGGTTAGCCAAGTTGTGAATGCAATGGAAAAGTTCTTGAAAGAAATCAAAAGTGCTACTCCAGTGAACACACGAATGATAAGAAAGCGAAACAGCCTTATTGCTGATACGGAGAAAGTTTTAGTGGTCCAGATAGAAGATCAAACCAGCCACAACATTCCCTTAAGCTAAAGGCTAATCCAGAGCAAGGATTCTAACTCGCTTCAGTTCTATGAAGGCTGAGAGAGATGAGGAAGCTGCAGAAGAAAAGTTTGAGGCTAGCAGAGGTTGGTTCATGAGGCTTAAGAAAAGAAGCCATCTCCATAACATAAAGGTGCAAGATGAAGCAGCAAGTGCTGATATAGAAGCTGCAGCAAGTTATCCAGAGATCTAGCTAAGATAGTCAATGAAGGGCGGCTACACTAAACAATAGATTTTTAATGTGGACGAAACAGCTTTATACTGGAAAAAGATGCCATCTAGGACATTTATAGCTAGAGAGAAGAGTTCAATGCCTGGTTTCAAAGCTTCCAAGGACAGACTGATTCTCTTGTTAGGGCCTAATGCAGCTGGTGACCTTAAGTTGAAGCCAATACTCATTGACCATTCCAAAAATCCTAAGGCCCTTAAAAATTATGCTAAATCTACTCTTCCTGGGCTCTGTAAATGAAACAACAAAGCCTGGATGACAGCACATCTGTTTATAGCTTAGTGTACTGAATATTTTAAGCCCACTGTTGAGACCTACTGCTCAGAAAAAAGATTCCTTTCAAAATATTATTGCTCATTGACAATGTACCTGGTCACTCAAGAACTCTGATGGAGATGTACAGTGAGATTAATATTGTGTTTATGCCTGCTAACACAACATCCATTCTGCAGCCCATAGATCAAGGAGTAATTTCGACTTTCAAGTCTTATTATTTAAGAAATACATTTCGTAAGGCTATAGCTGCCATAGGTAGTGATTCCTCTAATGGATCTGAGAAAAATAAACTGAAAAATTTCTGGAAAGGATTCACCATTCTAGATGGAATTAGGAACATTCGTGATTCATGGGAAGAGGTCACAATATCAACATTAATCGGAGTTTGGAAGAAGTTGATTCCAACCCTCATGGATGACTTTGAGGGGTTCAAGACTTCAGTGGAGGAAGTAAATAACTGCAGATGTGGTAGAAATAGCAAGAGAACTAGAATTAGAAGTGGCTCCTAAAGATGTGACTGAATTGCTGCAATCTCATGATAAAACTTTAATGGATGATGAGTTGCTTCTTATTGATGAGCAAAGAGAGTGGTTTCTTGAGATGGAATCTACTCCCGGTGAAGATGCTGTGAAGATTGTTGAAATGACAAAAGATCTAGAATATTACATAAAACTAGTTGATAAAGCAGCAGCGGGGTTTGAGAGGACTGATATCAATTCTGAAAGCAATTCTACTGGGGGTAAAATGCTGTCAAACGACATCGCATGCTACAGAGAAATCACTCATGAAAGGAAGAATCAGTCCATGCGGCAAACTTCATTTTTGTCTTATTTTAAGAAATTGCTACAGTCACCCCAACCTGCAGCACCCACCACCCTGATCAGTCAGCAGCCATCAACACGGAGGCAAGACCCTCTGCCAGCAAAAAGATTATGACTTGCTGAGGGCTCAGATGATGGTTAGCATTTTTTAGCAATAAAGTGTTTTTTAATTAAAATATGTACATTGTTTTTTTAGACATAGTGCTAGGGCACTTAATATTCTACAGTATAGTGTAAACATAACTTTTTTGTGTGTGTGAGGAAGATTAGCCCTGAGCTAACATCTGTTGCCAATCCTCCTCTTTTTGCTGAGGAAGATTGGCCCTGGGCTAACATCCATGCCCACCTTCCTCTACTTTATATGGGATGCTACCGCAGCATGGGTTGACAAGTGGTGCATTGGTGCACACCCGGGATCTGAACCTGTTAACCCTTGGGCTGCCGTAGCAGAGCACGTGCACTTAAACGCTGCGCCACCAGGCTGGCCCCTGAATCTCACATTTTGGGGTTCTATTTCAGAACCACAGACATAAAGGGCTTGGAGTGCCCATGAGGGGTCCTGCATCTAGCTCTCTGCAGTCAGGCATAGCCCCCAACCAGTGACGATGCATGCAGCAGCAACACCTCCAGAGAAATAACGCTGCAACCTCTCTTGAACAGTCATTCCAGTGTTTGGAAGCCCTCCAGGTCTAAGTACTCTGCTGCAGCATAAGCTTCATTCCTCTTTTCCCCTCAGTTGAGAAAAATACCTCTCTGCTCACTCTCCACGTAACTTGTCCAGACTTGTTCTTGGGCTCTCGTGCACAATAAATACAGTGTGGGCCCTCGCCCTAGGAGCCAGGAGCCCATTGGCCTTTCTCTGTCTCCAGAATCCCTGTGGTAGGGAGGGAAGAGAGAAGATTCACATGGGATCCAGCTGGGGAAAATTCAGTGAGATTTACACTCAGGGGTGTAAGATCAGACGTGGGAGGGACCTGAGGGGCCATCTGTCCCAACCCTCTTATTTTATTCTGATAGAGACCAGGGCTGGGGATGACATGACTTGGCGTTGGCAGACCTGGGACTAGAACTCCAGCTTCCTGATTCCCAGCTTGCTGCTTGTGCACCGACACTTGCTGCTTCTTTACCTGGGACAGCCAGTTTGGGGCAGAGCGTGCACTTATTCACCTGCTCCATTTCTTGGGATTTCTTATTGGGTATCTGGGCAACAATATCCTTCCTCTGAGAAGATACCCCAGGATTCTGGATGAGCCTAAGGAAGACTGTCTTGGAGTCTAGCTTGGCCCAAGTAAAGTGGCTATGATGAATCCAGCAAGTCTTATTTTTCACATATGTATATTTTTAGTCTAATATTGCCTGGGTTTCTGAGCAACTGTAGACCGGTTTAATTGTTCTCCTCTCTTCCCCTTACTTTGAGATCTATTTTAGGAAATGTTTTTCTTTCAACAATTTTGTCTTTTGTTCAGTTCATTTATTCATTCAGCCAACCAACATTTATTGAGTGCCTTCCATGTCCCAGGCAGAGGGGCTTACAAAGTAGAATTCGATCCCAACTCACCCGTTTGGTAGCTCAGTGTCGGTAGAGGGAGTGATGTCCACTGAGCAGGGCCAGATATGATGCCAGGTGCTGTCCCTGTCCTGTCTCATTTCCTCCTCACATACTTGAGGCCGAAGCTCAGATTCATAGCTCGTAAGGGATGGAGCTTGGATTTGAACCCAGGACTGACTGATGGTAGAGCCTTTCAGATGTGTAAACAAAATACAAATGCCATTGCCTTCCCTTCCTTGAATATATCTGAAGTCGGCCAGCATGTAGGAACTCCCACTTTGGGCAAAGATGCTCTAGGAGGTCTTCTACACCAATTCTGTGGACCCAGATGTTTCTTCTTCTGCCTTAGGACTGTGAAGGCCTTATCGTCCGCTCGGCCACCAAGGTGACCGCTGACGTCATCAATGCGGCAGAGAAGCTCCAGGTGGTGGGCAGGGCTGGCACGGGCGTTGACAACGTGGATCTGGAGGCCGCAACGAGGAAGGGCATCCTGGTCATGAAGTAAGTCGAGGAGGCCGGGTAGGGGGTGAGTGGGGAGACTGACCACGAGGAGGAAGGAAAAAACTTTAGAGAAAGCCCAGTCAGCGTTAGAAGGGCTTCCAGGAGGATGCCTGGTCTAGGCCAAGCCCAGACAGGTGGGCAATGCTCACAGCTGAAGGTTTTTGACATTGAAGCTCTTTGTAATCTCAAAATGCTTCGCAAACCCGCCCCACAGGTGTTTGCATGTCTGCAGCCTGGTTCTGGAATCAGAAGAATGTTAGTGAATTTATCTGCATTCTCTGCTCTGACTCTGCCCCTCCCCCCATTGTTCTGTCTGGAGCCTGGTTTTGTTAGCTCTGCTTTTCTCTGTCTCCCTGTGCAGATGCTAGTAGGGTGACTCTACATTCTTTCTCTTCCTCACTTCCCTGCACCCTTCTGGAGTCAGGGCCCCAGTTTCTCTTTCACACTCCAGGGCCAAGAGGAAAAGGACTCCTATTAGAGCTATTTTTCCAGAAACCTAGGGCAAATGTCATGTCAGCACACTAGCATGAGGTGACACTCGTTTCTGGCTCCTGTTTTGGCACTTAGACGGTGAGGCAAAATTATCCTCCATCCACTTCTCTGTCCTTAAGTCTTTTCTCTTCGCTTGGGAACCTTATCGTTCTCAAGTCCTTTCCCTCCACTTCCCCCTACAGGGCAGAGGTTAACTCACTGATCATCTGACTGAGGTCAAGATCCAACAGTAGAAATGTTAACCGGTAACCCATCCTCACTCTTGCCCTGGACCCAGAGGCAGCAGCCTTCAGTCCCTGTACCTCTTCCAGCGTCCTCCCACAGTCTGTTCGCTGGGGGAGCTGGGAAGCAGGTGGTCTTGTGGGCAGACAGACTCTGAGAATCCTTTTATCTTGACTTTTTTTTAAATAGGATCTCTTGACTTTTTCTCCTTGTAACCTTCATTTCCCGACATGAAAAGACCCTGTAGGGGAAGAAGGAGAATGAAATGTGTGTTAATAAATTCTTTCAAAAACAAAAACAAACCTTTAAGAAAAATAATTTTGTGGGTTACCATCTCTATTTTCTTTTCTGTAAAATGAGCAGAGTTAGCATTGTCTTGTGTATTCAGCTGTGAGGAAGCTTTCTCAGTTCAGAATTTGTTGAGAGATAGGAGGAGAAGTCAGACAGGTGGAGATAAAACTATTAGCTTTGTTACTAATAAAAGCCAGGTTGGGCAATTTGATGAAGGTCTGTGGGCAGTGGGCTGACCTCTGCATTCGGTAGACTTGCTCACTTGTCATAGGCACAGCCTTAGTAAGATTGATGGCAGGGAGCAGCAGGGATCTGTGATCTCTATAGGCAGGTAGATCCTGAGATGAGAGAGAAAAGGGCTGAGCCACATACATCTCCTAATCAAGTGAGGCACTTCTCCTCTGCCTTGGGATAAGTAAGTTTGGATAGAGAGGCCGGTTGTGTTTCTCTAATGGAGGTCCCTCCACATGAAAACATAAAGCCAGGGCAACGGGGTTTCCTTCCAGCCCTGGGATTAGGGCAGGAGAACATTGGAGAACCTAGGATGGAGGCATGGGGTTTGTATAAGAGCCGGTAAGCTCATGAAACAGGAGAGAGCACAGCATGTGCTTGAGGCTTTCAATTGGGACAGGAGTGGGAATACCAGGTCTGGGCCCACTGATGTCCTCTCTTTTCTTTGGTTTTCAGCACTCCCAATGGGAACAGCCTCAGTGCTGCGGAGCTCACCTGTGGGATGATCATGTGTCTGGCCAGGTAAGTCCCTGACTTCTCAGCAGAGCCAGTCTCTCTGGTATATCAGTTATTATGACTCCCCAAGCAAAGTGACCCCAAGAAACTTAGAAACACTCAGCTTGGCGATGTGCAGACTACTAAGAACCTTCAAGACCATCAGTCCTCACTGAACATCCATGACACTGTTCTGCACACCAAGGTCAAGTGGCTTCTCAGGTTCTGGTGCTTGCAAATGGGAAGAGGGCGGTTACAGGGTTGCTGCTCCTTACCTCAGAGCAGACTCATTGAGAAGATAATTGTGTGTATGATCTTGCTTTTCTCCTCAGTCGTTTTCCACTCGCCACACCCATCCTCTGTGCCAGGTATTGAAGTAGGTTTCCACATATGCTGTGCCTTCTCTAACCTCTAAGCCTTGCAAATGCCATTTCTGCTGCCTGGAGCAGCTTTCCCCATCGTCTTTGTCTAGGTAACTCGTCTTATTCTGCAGGATTAAGCTCGAGTGTTAATTCATCCAAGAAGCTCTCTGGATTTCCCAGCTGGGCTATGTCCCTCGCTGATTCCTGTGGCCCCCAGATCTTACCTCTGTCACTTTCCTTACAGATCTGTTTTGTAAGAGAATGGGAAAAAAAGCTGCCCTGGTATCCCTGTGTTTACCTGTGGATTCATAACATAAGGAAACTCAAATGGCCAAATCTCTTGCTCTTCCAGCAGAAATTCTAGAAGTGGTGGCCTCTTGAGTAGCAGGGACAGCCTAGGGAGCAATGGATATGGCACATAATGTGTGTGAGTCTTATTGTGTTGGATAGAAGGACTGTATTGAGCAGTGCTGTCGAACAGGCAATTCAAGCATTTCTGTGGTCAGTGGGAAGGGCAAGGAGCAATGGACAGGGCAGGAAGCTGGTCCGGGTCCTTTTGCAGATCCTTGGATCCTTAAACCAGAGGACCCAGCCAGGCGAGACTCCTCATTTCTCCATTCAGTCCTGAAGTCTTCTGGGGCTCAGAAATTACTCTTTTCCCCTCTCAAGACTTGTTCTCTCTCCTGCTGGGAGAGGACTTGGAGGAGTTCATCTTTGTTCTAACTCTTCCCCGAGATTTCTACCTGAGATCTTAGGTATTATTCTCTGATATTCACTGACAAGTGAAGAAGAGAGGAGGTTGGAGAAAGGGAGGAACAGGATAACTTGCACAGCAGAGGGACCCAGTCTGGAAGGGGTCCCTGAGCTGGCTGGCTGGGTCTCCCAGAACGTCTGGGCTGGATGCGTTTCCCCTGGAGAAATGTTGAGGCCTGATGCCCCGGTTTCAATTGCACTATTAAATTTGGTGGTATTTTTTGTGTGTGTCTTTGTTTTTGAGTGAAAGAGGGATCTCAGTGCAGCTTTCTATCTAATTAATTCTCTCACTTTTTTTCTGGAGGTAGAAGGAGAGGCTTGGGAGGCAGGAATAATTTTCCCCTTATTCCAGGAACAACTTAGTTTACAGGAATAGGCAAAGTGGAATGATTTAAAGGAAGTGCCCCATTCCCAACTACTCATCCACGACCTCGCTTGTCAAAGATGCATCCAAACTAAGAAATAAGCTCCCTAGTAAGAAGGAATTCCCAGTCTCTCATATCCTGTTGTGTGTTCGTTTAATCCGACTACTTTCCCATCAGGGCAGTGATAGAAGGGAATGAATGGGACCTGTAGATGGTGAAGTTGAGAGCACTGGGCAATGTGGGTGGAGAGCAAGCAGCATGGGCCTCACAGTGGGGGACATTGAACAGATGGCAGGAGTTCCTCAGGTACAGGAGAAGAAGTGACACAGAAAGAAGGAGAGGAGAATACGATACAGATTCCACCATTTTGCCTGCTTTACCTTCTCTTCCCCTTATAAGTCAGTCCAGCTACCATTTAATTCTCAGGAGCCCCCTTGCCCACATCGTGGTTCTCTGCAGACTGGCCTGGTGAGGACACCAAAGTGTCCTTTTGGTTATA
This sequence comes from Diceros bicornis minor, assembly GCF_020826845.1. NCBI lineage: Eukaryota > Metazoa > Chordata > Mammalia > Perissodactyla > Rhinocerotidae > Diceros > Diceros bicornis. The sequence goes on from NC_080743.1 coordinate 51,516,475, forward strand.
GCAGCTGACGGAGTGTTTGGGGATTTCTTGCGCTCTGTGGTTCAGCATGCACGTCCCTTAGACAACACCATGGAGTCAAGTGGGCAGCGATGAGAATGTGGGAACTGAGAGGAGGCAGGTGGGGGCTCTGTCTCACTAGATTGGAGACATTTATCACGGTAGCTTTGCTGAGAAGGGAGCACTTCCTCAAGGAAAGTCATTGTCCTTATGATATTCCTGAAATGACGACCCTCTGCTGAGGCCTGATGGCCCAGAGCAGTGAGCTGGAGCTTCTTCCCCAGCAAGCTTGTTACTTATACCCGGGAGTTCATGGGGCTCTGATCACAGGAGCACAGATTCTACCCTCCACCCTACCCTCAGATGGAAGTCTGTGTCCTGGTTATGTGAGGACATGAAAGAGTGTTTTTTCTAAGAAGTCAGTGAAGTGGAAATATAGGAACAGTGTCTTGGAATCTCTTTTTTTACACACACACACTCAGAATGCACACATCACTGAATTTTGTGGCTGGCAGGAAAGCCTGCATTTAAATACTTAGGAGGCTAACTGGTGAGGATGTCTTCCTTGGCTTTGAATCCATTTAGCTGCTTCTAGTTGGGTGACGCTGGGCGAGGTGTTTAACCTCTAGTGCCTCCTCCGTGCAGTTGTTATGAGCATAAAATGAGCTAATGTGGTCTAAACATTTCCTATAGAGTGTGTAAAATAGACAAGGTTCTCCTTAAACATTCTAAACATTGTTTCTTGTCTCTTCCTTTTTCACCTCCAGAGAAGTCTGGATGACCATGTTCCACATGACATATCTTGCCCTCAGACCTCTAAGTTTGTCCTGACTTCCTTTGCCTCCTCCAGCAAACACACCCAGACCTCCATGTTAACCAATAGGGGGAGATAGGCTGTGGAGTGTTTGTGTGTGCGCGCACGCGCGTGTGTTTGGTGGTGGGACCTGAGGTGCCGTGGATGTTAGAAGTGTCTGGATTGCGGAACCCACCCAAATCAGTCTAGCCTGAGTCGGTTGGGGCTTAAGAAACTCTCAAGGAAGAATAAGTAATCAATTGTCCCCTGATACAGTAGAAGGTTGTAGCCCTGGATGGAATAGGAAAATGAAACTCCTTGAATTCCTGGAGCACTTGATGTCATCCAAGTCCCTCAATACCCCATTTTGTTATCCCTACAAACTCTGGAGGATTGGCCTTTACTTTTTACTCACCGTGAGGCACTTGGATGGCTGAGGTAGAATCAGAACCTCCTCCCAGACTCCTACCTGGAGACAGAAATCCCAAGGTTCCCAAGTCAGGTCTTGCTAAGGGTTTCCCTCTGTGACACTCCTCTGACCCTCCTTGCTGTTGCTGAACCTGAGCCCCCAGACCCAGACTGAGCTTGGTTCCGTGGGGGAATAACCGTCCTAGGCTTTGGCTGTGCAGACCTCATGTTGCGCTTCCTTCCTGGGCTGGCAGGGCCCGCTAAACCTGTGTCTGTCCTTGCAGGCAGATTCCCCAGGCGACGGCTTCGATGAAGGATGGCAAATGGGACAGGAAGAAGGTGAGCAGCCAGCCTTGGCTCACCCCCCTGGGCCTGGTACCAGGGTCCACTCTGGGTGCTGACTTCAGCTTCTGTGCTTTTTTCCTGTTTGGTTGCAGTTCATGGGAACAGAGCTAAATGGAAAGATTCTGGGAATTCTTGGCCTGGGCAGGATTGGGAGAGAGGTGGCCACCCGGATGCAGTCCTTTGGGATGAAGGTAAGAGGTCACTAGACCCCTTTGACATGGGGCTTCCTATAACAATTTTGGAAGAGGCAGCTTTGCTTGAGAGAAGCTAAAGGCTTTGTCCTAGGAGGGTCTGCCCCTCCCTTAGAGCCCCTGACTAAATAAGTGGTAAAGCCAGGGAGGGAGGGAATGCTGGCCTGCTGATCTGGACACTTGAACTCGAAATCTGGGAATACTTGGTTTAGGTCCTTCAGTTCTGAGTCCCAGTGGAGCAGAGAGGGGTCTTGTATCCTCCTACCCGTCCTTTCCTCCTCTGCTATGAGGGTCTCCTTGCTTTGTTCCTTATCTGTCTCCCGTGATAATTCAGAAAACAGGAGCAAATTTATAGCCTTATGACAGAGCAATTGTCCATCCATCTTCTAGCTCCCCTCCACAGTCCAGAAGAGATTGAAAGGTGCCTGTCTATACACGTAGAGCTCATGGTGGCAGGAAGATCTCACACATTTCTCAGAAATATTCCTGCCTCCCCCCAGGGCTCTGCCTTGTCCTATTCTGGGAGCTCAGTAGGCTTCTGTTTGAGGGAAGGTTGTCATCAATAGCAGTGCTACCCCACTCAGCCAAGAGAGGGGACCTGCGGACCAGAGAGTCAAGGCAGTTGGCAGTGCATGTTTACCATGGCTGTTGAGGGAGAGATTGTGGGTTCAAACTGCAGCCAGGAAGGCTTTAGTTAAACATTAAGGAAAATAGTTTTGAAAATCAGATCATTTCAGGTCCACGAAAATTTTACATAGAGTGCTATGGAATTTTCCCTTTCTCTCTTGCTGCCTCCCTTTCAGTCTGTCCCTCCCACATTCACAGAGCTAGAAGGGACCTTATCAATTAAGATTAACCTTTAATTTTATTTTGACCTCTGGACTTTGTAAATTTTTGCTAAGGGCTCACAGCAAATGGATGGTAGACAAGAACTCAGGTGGGCATCCCCTTATACCACATTAAACATCTCCCACCTTCCTCCCCTCCCACCATATTTAAGTCAGCCAGACATCCTAAGCCTCAGCACTGGGAAGGGCAGGTACATTTTTCTAGATCTCTGAGAGAGGTGGGTGTGGCCTAGCAGGATCCATTGATCATGAAAACCAACCAAAGCCGTGCCCTTCTGTGCAGGGGTGGCGAGGGGCCATAAGCCACAAAGAGCACTTTCTCCTCCTCTTTTGTGAGAGATCAAGGTAAAGGTTTAGCTCATGGAGAATTCTGATCATGTAAAAGAAGGTCGGGGTTAAGTAAAACTCACAGTGCACGTAGCCAAACAGGTGAGCGTTTCATTGACGATACAGCGGCTTTGGGATAGGTTGCCAGGCCCAGCGGCTATTCCATTCTGTTCAGTCCCCACCCCATGGCACCACAGCACATCAGACTGTTCTAGCTCAGGAACATTCATTGTCAAGGACTTGAGACTTTGGCAATGACTTAACCCGGACAAAAAGCCCCACCTCATTTCCTGAATGATTGAAGCGATTGGAAAGCTTCTCTGTTCATCTGGAACCACTCAGCTACTCCCCTGCCGGGTCTGCTTCCGAGAGGCACAGAGAGATGCAGGACCTTGAGCGTCAGCACTGGAAGTGACTGACACCTCTCAGATGTGTGTTTGATTCAAAGAGATGTCTAGGGCCTGCTCTTGATCATTAATCTGTGTCTCTGGGCGTACCTCGCACGATGTGCCCAGATGTTTTATTCCTAGCATGGCTTTGAGGGTGCGGGTGCTTTTATGTTACAGCATGTAGCTGCTTTGCTTGGGGGATCTTCTGTCCAGATGTCTCTGGAGGGTCGCTCTGGGCTGTCTTGCTTCCAGGACATGCTCTTTGTAAACCCCTGAAACATGCCGTGGAATGTCCCTCCTCTTCCCTCCATCAGCCCAAGGGTTGGCTGGCTCTGGTCATTCTGGATTGGCCCAAGTGGCTTCTCTTCATGCTCAGCTGCTCACTTTGACCAAGCTCCCTGACACATTTCTGGGTCCAGATGAATTTTGTCTCAGGGCAGAGAGATTACTGGCCTGTATCATCCAAACCTCAGTCGATGTTCAAGCAGTTGTGGAAAGCAAGATTTTCTAAAGGGCAAGGAAGGAAGATTCTTGAACTAATTGTGAAAGGGACAGTTTATCATCATCCAGACAGGAAACAATGATCAGTGTTTACTAAACCATAAGTTGTCTTTTTTTTTTGTTGATTTTTTGTTTGTTTGTTTGTTTTTTTGTGAGGAAGATCAGCTCTGAGCTAACATCCATGCCAATCCTCCTCTTTTTGATGAGGAAGACTGGCCCTGGTCTAACATCCATGCCCATCTTTCTTTACTTTATATGGGACGCTGCCACAGCATGGCCTGACAAGCAGTGTGTTGGTGTGTGTCCAGGATCCGAACCCGGGCCACCAGCAGTGGAGCGCACACACTTAACCACTGCGCCGTGGGGCCGGCCCCGATAAGTTGTCTTAAACTGGTCTTGTTTTCGCTTTGGAAACTGATATTAAACTAGTAGATTATGAAAATCCCTAGATGTCATATACCTGGACTATTTAAAATTATATTTTAATCATGTAGTAAGTGAATGCATTCTCATAACAATTGAAATGTAGATAAGGGTCTCCTTGATTACCATCCCAATCCTAGTCTCCTCAGAGGTATCATGAGTTTGGTGTGTGTCATCTCAGACTTTTTTCTGTGCATTTACATGGAACACATATAGTTCTTTGCCTATAGGGGGGTTCTATGCCTATAGAAAATAGAATATTGTACATGTTGTTAAGATGAAAACGTGTGTCTTGGAATAAATACATTTACTCTTTTTGAACTGCGTGGAATTCTGTTGTATGGATAAATTGCTTTTTATTTGGCCATTCTCTCAATGATGGACATTTAGCTTGTCGGCAAATGAAGACTTTTAGCAAGACATTGGTGAAGTCTTTCATGATACCCTTGGGGTTAAGATGGAGACCGTGAGCTTGGTGCTAGGGGTTTAGTCACTGGCTGAAGGACGGCTCCGTCTCAGTCTGGAGGGAGATGTCCCGGGTGGTGCAGGGCTCTTCTTGTCCACCATTCTCATCAACAGCCTGAATGATGTGTCATTTGTGGATGACAGGAAGCAGGGAGAACTGGTTAATACCTAAGAGTACAGAATCAGGTCCTAAAAGACATAGGAAAGCTAGAATGGTTGGGCACCCTCACAGGAAATTTAGTTAGAACACCAGTCAGCACCCTACACATGGGTCCCCAAAGCAACTAGACAAGTGTTGGACGTAGAGGTGTTTATAAAAAGCTTTCTAAGGGAGGAGACCTTTGGTTGACAAAACCGCGGTTTGGTTAGCAGTGGCATGGCTGATAAAAAAGGTAATGTGACTCTGGTAGCATTAAAGAAGTATGGCTAGCTGAGTCTTGCACTTTCTTATCAGGGTTTTCTGTGAGGAGCAGACCAGCATCTCTTAACAGTTTCTTTGTGGGCAGCGTTGTGGTGAATCTGACGTTAGCCCACAGGGATGGACATTGAACCCAAAATACCAGTTGTCACAGATTCTTTCAGGTCCAGCTGAGGTCTGCGGTGCCAAATATTGTGCTCACAATGACCCTGTAAGGTCAATATTATTGTCCCAGTTTTACAGATAGGAAATTAAGCTCAAGATAATAGGACTCATAGGTGGTGGAGTCCAGTTCAGACTCTGGGTCTTCTGGCTTCCAGTCTGGTGCCCTTTGCCCTGCACCACAGCCGCTGTCGTCGTTCCTGACTTGCGTTAGTTCCATAGTCCCTGTGCTGTGTCACTGTGCCTTTCTTGGGACAAAAGCTCTCCAGGACAGGCAGCGCCTATCTCAGCCAGGTACCTGGAATTCCTACTGCCCGAGAGCAGTGCTTTCCAAGTTCTTCCCAGAACCTCAAGTTCTAGAAAGGTGCCTTAGGGACATGGGGAGGGGGCCCAGGGAGACAGCGGGTGGGGCTCTGGGCCTTCACCTCTGCAGCTTTGATCAGTTTTTATTTTGAGTTTCATGTCAGATTTCCTTGTGTGGGGAGGAGAGAATTCCAGTGCTAAGCTAAAGAATTTGGCTTTGAGGTAGAGAGAGGGTGTGACCATTAGGCTCCTTTGTTGGAGCCCCTTTACCCTGAAGACCTCCTTGTGCTCCTCCATCTACTACTCTCATCTACTTGTGCTCCTCCCTCCATTACTAAGCCAACAGGGCCCTGGAGCAAGACAGTCAGCATCTCAAGGCTGCCTTCTGTGACACCAGCGGAGGTCGCCCTGGAATACCACTTGAAAAGCTAGGGTCCCTCTGGTGCCCCTGCATCAGGAGTCTCTTTTGGGGCTGGGATTGGGGTGGGAATCCCTTTGTGTGTCTCCCTAAGGCTTCTCTCTAGGAATAGTCTTTGGATGGTGTGGACCCGGAATTGCTCCAACTTCTGTGCATTAAGACATCTGACCCTTTCCAGGACATGTCAGGACCCTACTCAGGGATGTGTCCCCTGGGCCTGTGTCACCCTTTCTACTTCCCCCAACAAGGTCTCCCGGTATAAGAACACCAACCCCTCTCTGAGTTCAGCTTCTGTCTGCCCTGGGTAGTATCCCGAGTGAAAAATGAGAAAAGGGGTTTTCTCAGCCCAGTTTTTTCCCTGAGTTGTCTACAGATGAATGAGATACTGTCTCTGGAAGAAGCTGAGTCAGGACCTGTTGACCACTGTGGAAGACACTTGTCTCCCCCTCTCCTCATCTGCTCCCCTTTGGCCCAGGCATCTGCAGCAGGGGCGCTGGGCCAGGCCCCACCCGTGGGACCCTTCTTCCCGGCAGCTCCATGCTGTTTCTTGGCTCCTGAGAGTCCAGAGGCGATAGAGTTGTGCAAACTCACTCGATCAGGCTCGGCTTTGTGACCTCCCTTGGTGTTCCTGTCCTCTCCCCACTCCACACGAAAAAAGTACATCTGGATTAGAGATGAACGGGACCATTGTTCTAGCCAGCCTCAGAGCCAGCGGACAAAAGACGACTTGTGAGAACGAGGGCAAGGATTCTCTCTCCTCCCCTAGACATTTCATTCTCCTCCCGAGAGACCAGTAGGTTGTATCTGAGGGGAATGTCCATGTGGGCCTGTGGTGGTCGCTCATAATCCTGTAGGGCATGGGGGAGGCAGCCTCTTTCCCCAAAACCTCCACTGATGTTTGGGGTGGAGCCCACTTGTCTTTCCTTGTTCCACAAGGCTGATGATGAAAAATGTGATGGAAAAGCTATACCTCATTCATAACCATTTTCATTTTCTTCCCTGGAAGGGCTGAATTTGATAGAGAAATCCTCTTTGCCATTATTTTCTGAAATAACTTTTATATTTTCCTAATTTCAAAAGAAATTCATAATCAGTGGGGAAAAGTTAAAAAGCATAGGAAAGCATAAAGGAGAAAAGAAATTAATTCCTCTACCCAGAGATAACCACTGTTGCAGTATTATGCTTTATGTTCTGTCTGTTTGTTTTGTTTAATCCTGGGCCAACTCTGAACATTCTCCTCTCAGGGTTAAGGGAACTTTCATTTCAAGGAATATTGAATTATCAAATGTTGCAGCAGGGGATGACTTTGAAATCATCCACCGAGCTCCTTTATTTAGGGTTGAGGACCCAGGTGCACAGGGCACTGACTTGCACCTTGATACACAGTTGACGTTGACAGTGATTGAGGCAGGACTCGGGTCCAGTCTCCTGGTTCAGTGTCCACACCTTGGGTCCTGCAGGCCCGTCCGGCTCAGTTGGCTGCCATCCCTTCTTGAGGACATTGATGCTTTAAGAGTCTCATGGCTCCTATATCTCCTCCCCCAATTGGTGTTGCTGACATGGGCCGAGCTTGTGGAGAGAGCCCTGGGAAGTCCTCCTGGATAGACCAGGCAGAAAGTGGTTAAGTCTTTGCTGTTGCAAGAGACAAATACTTCATACCTGGTTGCAGACTCTTCCCAGCTGCTCGTGCTGGCTCGGTAACATTGAAAGCATTGCCCTTGCTGAGAGAGGCGTGACTGGCACCCAAGACTCTTTCTGATGTAGGAAGGGAGATATTTTCATCTCACTCCACCCCTGATTAGAGAGAGTAGATACTAGGGGTGCAGGCTCTGGAATCAGAACACTGGTTTGTGTCCCAGCTCTGCCAGTTGCTAGCTGTGTGACCTTGGCTAAATCATTTAACCTCTCTGCCTTAGTTTCCTCATCTGTAAATGGGGAAATAATAGTCCCTAAGCCATCAGGTATGAGGTAAATGAAAGCACCTGACATGCAGTAAGTGCTGAATAAATGTTCGCCACGATTAGCGGTGACCACATGTCCTTTCTTCCTTCCTTCTTCTGAGCTTTGTCTTCTTCAACTTTCCTCCTCCCGTCGTCTGATGACCTTTGGCCAGTTTCATGAGGTCAATGAAGTTTATACCCTGCTGCTTCCTGCCTTCTCCTGCCCCCCAGGAGTCAACTTTCCTTCCTTCTCAGCAGCCTCACGGAGGTCTCTCTGCTTTGGGGGCCGTGTCCCCGCTGGCCGGCCCAGACCAAGGTTCCTCCTGGGTCCTTCCCCATCTACGGTGTCTTCATGTCTCACTTTGCTACTCTTGGTGTCCTCAGTCCCCACCCCAGTCAAACCTGCCTTGTGGAAAGGATCTGCCATTACCATTTATACCTCCGCGTGTTTAGTCACCAAGTTATGCCTTCCAGGACTGGATGCATTCTAAGCCTTATTAAAAGAAACCTCAGGAGAGGGGACCACAATTTCCCACTGGCGTGTCAGCACTGGTGTTTCACCCCCTTCCCCGGTGGCCAGGCTTAGTCTCACTCCTACCCTGCTCTGCACCACCCTCACTTCTTCCTCACCCCGTCGAAGTGGTCAGTGCACCTGCCTGTTGTCTGGCCCTGTGGGTCCTCCAGCTGTATCCAGACTCTCTCCTTCCTTTTCTGATTGTATCCCACGACCGTGTCACTGCTCCCCACATGATCATCCTCCCTCACGTGGGCTCCCGGCTTTCTAAGCTGCTCATGCATCTCTATGTGGTTAAGAGCTTGGAGGCAGACAAACCTCCCTTTGACCTCTGGCTCTTCCCCCTCCTCGTGCGGAAGCCATACTTCCTTCCGCTCTGAAGTAGAAAGAAGAAGAGTACCAACCCTGTTGTATTGTGGTGAGAAGTAACCTGGTATTTAGAAAGGCATGGCAATAGTGCTTGGTATATGGTAAATGCTCAATAAATAGTTGCCATTATTAATAATACCAATACTAATAATTTTTTTTTTTTAATTTTTTTTTCTGGGGAAAATTCACCCTAAGCTAACATCTGTTGCTGATCTTTCTCCTTTTTTTTCTTCATCCCCCCCCCTCCAAAGCTCTGGTGCAGAGTTGTGTATAGTTCTAAGTTCTTCTGGTTCTTCTGTGTGAGCCGCCGCCACAGCATGGCTACCGACAGATGAGTGGTGTGGTTCCATGCCTGAGAACCAAACCTGGGCTGCCGAAGCGGAGCGCCCAGAACTTGAACTGCTAGGCCATCAGGGCTGGCTCCCAATACTAATAATTAATAATGACACTTACTCCCCCTCTCTTTTGCTTCTGACCAGACTATAGGATACGACCCCATCATTTCCCCAGAGGCCTCGGCCTCCTTCGGAGTTCAGCAGCTGCCCCTGGAGGAGATCTGGCCTCTCTGCGATTTCATCACTGTGCACACACCTCTCCTGCCCTCCACCACAGGTAGGTGTGTCCCTACCTTGTGACTGGCCATAGACAGGATAAGAGTGGGCCCTCAGTCTGAGCTTTCTGCAGACGCTGGTGACTAGCTGTGGGGAGGGCCCCACCCAGGTCCTGTAAGCATGGGGCATTGTGATGCTGTGTTAGGTGGCCCTGCATCAGACAGGAGGAGTGAGCTAGCTGGAAACGCACGGGGTGTCTGGGTGAGCTGGGTCAACATGTTCGACCAGTGACCCTGTGGATACTTTCTGGGCCACCGCAGACCTTTACGGGACCTACACGAAGCACTAAAATCTCAGGGTCTTCTAGGATGTTTTTAAACTGAATCTGGTCCAAATCCAGAACAAGGATTCCTGCCCCAGAGCATCTGAGAAGGGAGAGGTGAGACCAGAGAGGCCGTTGTCCCGCAGGAAGGAGGCCTGTGTGGAAAGAGCTGGTGCAGGGGAAGGGGGGGGCCTCTGGAGCCCATTCTGAGGGTGCGGGATCCCAGGCACCGTCGCCTCAGGAAAGCTCTTCCCTCCCTTCCAGGCTTGCTGAATGACAGCACTTTCGCCCAGTGCAAGAAGGGGGTGCGCGTGGTGAACTGTGCCCGGGGAGGGATTGTGGACGAAGGCGCCCTGCTCCGGGCCCTGCAGTCGGGTCGGTGCGCGGGAGCCGCACTGGACGTGTTCACAGAAGTAAGTGCCTGGCAGCTGGCGGATGGGGGAGGAGGGCAGAGGTAAGGGGTAGAGGGGCTCAGGGTAGGGAAAGCCCAGCAAGGACAAAGGTCTTCGGCTTACTAGTGTCTGTGGTAAATGGGAGAAATTGTGTTGCCGAAAACAACACTTTTGATTGAAGAAGCCCTTGCAGAGCTTGGTACAGAGGCAGCTGTGTTGTCTTCTGCAGAACTCAGATTTTGGCTAGGACCCAGTTCCTGATCTCAGGCTCTTCGACTGCTGCCATGTTGATAACTTCAGGGAAGGCAGAGTAGCAAATTAGTTCTGAGGTCAAGGATTTGGGGCAGGAGAGAGAGGTTTAATGTATTCATACAGTTCTCTGATGAAATGATTCCCATTGCCAAGAAGACATTCCACCCAGTGTCCATAGGCTTTCCTTTCCTCTCTTCCCGGGGAGGGAAGGAAGCCCGAGGATAATGGTTAGAAGCATTTCCTGGGTCCCCAGGTTGGGCCGCTCTCCCTAGGTGTCTCTGCAGGAGGAGGGAACTCAAGCTCTGCTCACCCACTCCCCCCACCCCCTTGCTCTCACACCAGATGGAAAGATGAAGAGTGCATTTGCACTTGAATCCCATCAGCCTCTCTTAAAAATCCTGGCCCCAGCATCAGAGATCCAGGCGAAAGAGCATGGACTCTGTATTGGGCAGTGGAGGTTTGCTAGTTATGAGCTGAGTGTCCTTGGCAAGTCCGTAGCACTCACTGTCTAGTCCCTTCCCAGGGCAGTAGTGCCATTCCCTGCCCAGGGTTTGTACTCCTGGTCTTCTTTCCCAACTAGGCGTAAGCTCCTGGAAGGCAGGCATGCCTGGCCCTTCCTGTATCTCTGTCTCCCTAACAGCACCTCCCTCGCTCTCCAGCCTCCTCGTGGCACCTACTGCTATGTGGCTGGCACCCACAGGCCTACGCTGCCCAAATCCAGTGGGAGCCAACAGAGCCCTGGGGACATGATCAGAAGAGAAGAGGCCTAAATAACATTTCCAAGGGCAATACAGTGTGCCCAGTGAGCAGAAGGGGTGGAAGGGAACCTGGAGGAGGGTAGAGGTGTCGAGCTGGGCCACCTTCCTTGGTGAGAGCCACCATATGGAGTGCCTGTGAAGAGCATGACGCTGTGCTAAGACCTAAGAGGAAGTGCGGCACGGATGCAGAGCAGGGAGTTTCGGGGAAAAACCTGTAACAGCAACAATAGCTGCCACTGGTCGAGAACCTCCTGTGTTACGAGTGTATCATCTCCACAAAATGTTATGAGGTAGGTAGTATGAACCCATTTTATGGATACTGAAACTGAGGCTCAGAGAGATGGACATTTGCCCAAAGGCGCTTAGGTAGTAAGTGGTGGAGCTGAGATTTGAATCCGGCCCACAGCTCTGTCCACTCTGCTGTGGCGGAACATTCATGAGGAAGCCGTTATGGAATCCAGTGACCACCTTGACCAAGCAGAAGCAGAAGGCAGCATCACTCCTGCCTTTCTCCCCTCCACTTCCTCATACCCTGGGGCAGTCCATAGCGGCCAACCGAGAGGTATCTCTTTCTGGGCAGGAGCCACCGCGGGACCGAGCCTTGGTGGACCACGAGAACGTCATCAGCTGCCCCCACCTGGGCGCCAGCACCAAGGAGGCCCAGAGCCGCTGCGGGGAGGAAATCGCTGTCCAGTTCGTGGACATGGTGAAGGGAAAGTCTGTAGCGGGGGTTGTAAGTGTCACCACGTGGGGCTGGGGCCCGGAGGTCAGAGGGAAGAGCGGAAGGAGGGGGTCTTGTTGATGGGAATGGTGACAGCGGGGGTTAGCAGTGGTGTGGTGACCAGATTCTGCCCTGGAAGCAGAAGATAAAGGTCTCCACTTGAGCCAGCCCTCTGGGTGGGGTGGCAGGAGCGTCCCTGTCTCTAGCCTTGATAGCCGAGGCCTGGCACAGGGAGCGAGCTTAGCCTGTTATATTGTAGCCTTGCTGCAGAGGCTGTGGCTCTTCCCAGGGCCCAGCCTCTGGAGAAAGGCTCCTTTGTTCTCCACGTTCCTTGGGAATGAAGGAGTGTGGCCAGGGTGACGGTTGGATGCTGGGGGTAGGGGCATGGCCTGTGGAGAAAACCCTGTTAGGGAGCGCTCACCTCGTAGTCTCCCCCCGAGCACTCCTTTCATCGTGTCTGCCCTGCCCTGACAACCTGCACCCCTACCCCCATGATGAACCCTCCACACCAGCTGGCCCCATTGCTTTCCCCAAATCAGGGCTTACTGTCCCCACCTCTTATCTTTGCTCACACTGGGCCCTTCCTGGGACGTGTTTCTCCTCCAAGCCTAACCTGACTTAGACTTAAGTCCTGTCTCATTCATCCAGTCTTCAGACGTTCCTTGAGCTCCAGTGGGCACCAGACACTGTCATAGTCCTTGGGGGACACAGAGATGAATAAGGAGGGCACAGGTCTCCTGCAAGGGGCTCGCCACCCTTTCATGAAGACTTGCTTGGCCTTTCCAGCTCCATCTCAATCTTTTTGCAACAAACCACATTCTCTCTTGTTATTAAGGTTTCCTGAGTTTATATCTTTCTCCTTAACTTAATTCTAATTTCTCTGAAGGCAAAAAGCCAGAATGTAAGCTTCCTGCATAGCTCACGTGGCTCTACCTAGAGCATTTAATCAATACTCTGGTGCTGATTGAATGAGAGTGGCGCGGGGCTGGGTGGTGGTCCCTGACCTTCCTGGCTGACCCTCAGCACAAGGGTGCTCACTGCTGAGGACAAAGAATGGAAGGAGAGACACAGGATGGTTTGTCCAGCCCTGCCAGCCTGGTTTGAGAGCCCAGCTCTCCAGGCCACCCTGCCCTCTACACCCTGAGACAGTAAGAGACCAGCTACTGCCCTGTAGGAGGACCCTGCACGGGTGTGACGAGCAGGCCTGGAGAGCCTGGTGGTGGCCACAGGATGGAGGTCAACAAAGACACTTGTTCTGTCTGTGTCTGTGCGCGTCTCTCCTCTCTTGACTGTCTGTTGGCTCCTCGGGACAGGGCATGCCTTCTCACTCCTTGTGTGTCGTAGGCTTCTGAGCCGGGTTCCTTCCTCCCCAGTAACGCTGGTTGGGACCTAGGCTGAGGTTTGGGCTGCGACCGTTGCCAGCCAATCCGGGCTTGGCTTTTCCCTTCTCAGCCCTTTCTCAAGGCAGGTTTCTGCCCTCACTTGTGAGTTATTCACATTGTCATTAGGTAGCAGTGGCATTTCAGGCGTTTTCGCGAAGGGGACTCCCTATCATCAGCTCCATCAAATGGAACCGCAAAATGTCCCTGTCTTACTTAAGAGGTAAAATCTCTTCGTCAAAATAAACTCAGGCAAATTTAAGTCTTCACTCAAAACAGCTGATGGTGTAGAGTAGGCATTTGGAAAGAAAGACATTTTTGTCTCCTAGGAAATCTCTCTCCCTAATTCTTTTCTGCGTCCTCCCCTGTTCGATTCTGTTCTAACCTTTGACACAGAGTCACATTAGGGTCAGGTTGTTGCCCAAAGGCACCCGGCTTTTCTTGGAGCTCTCCCCCTCATCTTCTAGAGAAGACTGAGGACCCTCCTTTTGTTCTGCAGACCTGCAATGAGTACCTCCCCGGGGTTGGGCTGTGCCCCGCACAGAGGACAGAAACAAGGCCTGGTGCCTGCCTTCGAGGACTTCTTGGTTGCGCACTTTTCCTCCACCTGCCGCAGGCTCTCGCCCAGCCGGCTGTTGGTGGCACTTCAGCTCTGCTCCCAGCAGCTGGCCTTCCCTTGTCCACTCCCAACTGCTCTTCCTTTCTGACCCCCTTGGAGAGGGAGGGAGCCCTCAGGCCAGGCCACTGCCCACACAGAGGCTCTAGAGGGAAGCCCTGCCTCCTTGCTCGTTTCCAACATCCTGACTCTCTTCTTGAATTCTCCGCCAGTTATGTCTTTATGAAAACAGGAATGGAAGCACCATCTTTTCTTTTCATTGAATCTTGTAGCTGCTTGTTTGATTTGCAACAAACCCTAGGTTTCTAATGAAATCTTTCTTAGATGGTTCCCTTTACAAATTGCCTCATAAAAGTAGCCAATACTTAACTCAGAGCTGGAGCATCTTGAACCACAAAATGGAATAGAAATTTTGACCCAGGAGAAGCTGGCTTTGTTATCAAGCCCCTGGTGGGGTCCAGCCAGCTGGACCCTAGACTTGCAACTTTAGAAAGATATGTGGCTTCCACCTCCTTCAACCTCCTGGCACGCCTGTGGTGGACTTCACAGGGGTCAACGTTTGAAGTGTGATAGGATCATCAAAAGTATATGAATCCAGCTTTATAAATTGTGATGTTGGGTCAAAGTGTTTAGTGACAATGAAACATTCACATTACTTTTTTGTCAAAGTAGAAAATAAAAATGACGACAAATTAGGAATGCCATCCCAGAGAGACCTACCACTCTACGTCCAAGTGATCTGTGACTCCCCATTCGCCTTACGTCAAAGACCCACCTCCCTATTGTGCTGTCCAGAGCCTCCCCCAGCATGGAGGGGTGGGGCTGGCACAGTTCAGGGAAGGGAGAAATGCCTTTTGTCCTCCTTTCTTGCGATTTGGAGGGGTCTTAGCCTTTTCCGCCATTTTCCGGCTCTGCAGCTCTCCTCAGCTCTAGGAACAAGCTGTTGTCTTGTTGGTGGCTGATGGAGGTTGTCATCCCCCAGACACGCAAAGCAGGGATGGCCCCATGCCTTCTGCTCTCCACGTGGAGCTGAGTTTCGGCAGCCGAGTCAGGTGGGTATGCCCTGCCCCGCCTCTTCCTGACCTCCGCTCTGCTCCCCCTTTCTCTGCAGGTAAACGCCCAGGCCCTGACTAGTGCCTTCTCTCCACATATCAAGCCCTGGATTGGTCTGGCAGAAGCTCTGGGGGTGCTGTTGCGAGCTTGGGCGGGGTCCCCCAAAGGGACCATCCAGGTGGTAACACAGGGTGAGCCGGGGACACTGCAGAGGGAGGGGGAAGAGGGGCATGGACTCTGCACTCTTCTGGGTGTGTCTGCTGCATGTCACAGACAGTCAGGGATTCAGGTGACCCTGGTCTTGTGCCTCCATGTCACATGTTCTGTCTGAGGATGGCTCACTTGCTACCAAGTGGGGACAAAAGGGAGAGGGCTACAGAAAGTCATTGGGAAATATACTTAATTTTCACAAAGCATGTTTGTGCAGTGTTTTTAAGACGTACATGTTTTGGGTACAAGAGAGACCTCCACAAGAGACGGAGCTTCATGTGAGAGGCAGGGGATAAGTGGAGGGAGTCCTGAATTAAGTGACAGATCTCTGATTCTAGTTTTGACCCTGTCGCTTACCTGCTGTGTGACTTTGCCTTCCCTGAGCTGTGGGTTCTTCACATGTGAAGTGAGAGTTGGGGCGGGAGTGCCGGATGAGGGGGTGGGGACATTGTGTGCTCTGTGACATGCTAAGCCCTCAGACAAGCTGACAGTCCTTGGGGGCGTTTGCTCAGCTGGGGTGTGGGAATGAGGGCAGTGCCCTCTGATGCCCTTGGCCACCAAGCAGGCTCTGCCATCTTTGCTGCGGGTCCAGCCTGTTATAGATGTGGTTGAGAGACCAGGGAGGCTCCGGTCCCTTAAACTGAGAGACTTGTCCTCCCTATTGGCTGTTGGAAATCTACTCACCGGGGGAGAGATTGGGGGTGGGGACGGGTGGACCCTGAGCATCACCAGTACCACTGAGGGTAGAGCCAGGGGATCCCCGCTGGCCTGGCTGCCCAGGCCCCAGAGGAAACAAGGCAGGGAGTGGGCAGCAGTTGCTTCCGTTGTCCCTTTTTGCTTCCATTTCCTGAGGCCAGCAAGGGCATGAGTGCCAGGTAGGGTGGGAATAGGGCGTTTTTCAAGTGTCCCCTTGGGGAACGGCAGGCAGCCAGGCTGGCCAGGCCAGGGGCAGGTGTGCGGGGGCAGGGGAGTGGGGCTGAGTTCTGGAGAGAGGTTTCCTAGCCTGGTGTAGTGTGTCCTGGGTGTCCTGGTCTGGACCCCCATTGTGCCTCGGCTGGCTCTCTATGCTCCAGAGGAAGCAGAACTGCCTGGGCAGGCTGGGGTTGGGCCCCAGGGCAGTGAGGAGCCTGTAGCCCAGAGCTGGGTGCCAGTGGTCTCCTGCCAGCTCCTGCGCTGCTCCATGGCGCCCTTACGGTCTCTTCTCTCGGTGCCCAGGAACATCCCTGGAGGACGCTGGGAGCTGCCTAAGCCCCGCAGTCATCATCGGCCTCCTGAAAGAAGCTTCCAATCAGGTGGATGTCAACTTGGTGAACGCCAGGCTGCTGATGAAAGAGGCTGGCCTCAATGTGCGTACCCCGCCTGCCTCCCCTCCCGGCCCCCATCCCCAGCGCCATCCTCCCCCTGCGTTGTCTCCCGCTGCAGCTCAGCGCCCTGCTCATGGCGTGGGAGCCCTGGGTCCTGCCATGGATGCTGTCTCCCGGTGAGAGGTAGCTGCAGTTTCTTCACCTGCAAGTGGAGATAGCGCCTGCCTCCGAGCATCGCCATGAGTGAACTGATACTCATGGAAGTGCTTTGTGTATAAGTGCTCTGTGAATGGGAGGCGGTAGCAGCACCCCCATCTCACAGCCCAGGAAACTGAGGAGCCAGGCTGCGGCTGGCCGGAAGCTGGGCGATAGCTCAGCGCTCTCAGGCTGTGACTCTCCGTCCAGCGCTCCTTTTACCATAGCGCCCGGTTTCCTGATTAGCTTGCAGACTGCGGGAGCAAGCAACACATCCTTTTAGCCTCTGCTGCCCCTCATGGCTCCCCTTTGGTGTCTTCCCCTCTGGTTCCCTTTTTAGATCAAAGTCTGTGTCTCTCACAGACCTGGCAGAAGCAGTGGGCAGTAGAGCTCCCACATCCCCACCCTTCTCCTCCCACCACTTCCACATCCCACTCAGGCCACTGATGCTGTGCAGGAAGCAGGGAATCGGAGCAGGAGGGGCCAGGCTGGGTCAGCCTCCATGGAAGGCCTGCTAATCTGGGCCCTTCTCACAGCCCTGCCTCCCTCCCGCCCTCCTCCTCAGTTCCCACCCCTCTCCGCCTTTACCGGTACCTGAGAGATCTCTCCTTGTCCTCCCTTTAGGGAGTCATTGACTGTCCCAGGAATCTAATGCTCAGGGGCACAAGGCTTAGCCCATTTTCCCTCTTCTCCAGCCCTGAATTACAGAGCGTGTTGGCCAGGCTGAAGCCCTACAAATTGGCCGTTAGGCCGAGGGAGGGACTGGGCGTAACTGTGCCTCCTTGCCTTCTTTCTGCAGGTAACCATCTCCCACAACTCTGCTGCACCAGGGGAGCAGGCCTGCGGGGAATGCCTCCTGACCGTGGCCCTGGCAGGTGCCCCCTACCAGGCTGTGGGCTTGGTCCAGGGCACCACACCTGTGCTGCAGGCCCTCAACGGAGCTGTCTTCAGACCAGAAGTGCCTCTCTGCAGGGGCCTGCCCCTGCTCATGTTCCGAGCTAGGCCCTCCAACCCTGGGATGCTGCCTACCATAATTGGTGAGGAAGGCCTGTAGGGCTGGCTGGTGCCCTTGAGGCAGGGGTGGGCATGTTGGGGAGGGTTCTGTCCTAGGAGTGGGCTCCATGGACCTTTACCTCCTTCAGGCCTTCTCCATGCCTCAGGGCATCTTTGGATCTGCAGCATACAGAGGGTCTGTCTTGCCAGTTTCTGGAACATTTGGAGGGTGGTGAGGGAATTCAGAGGGAAAGTGCCTTATCGAAGGTCGCAGAACAGTGTGGCAGGGGTAGGATCCCAGACCCCCTGTTATTAGCCGGGCTGCTCACCCTGTTAAGCACACGGTTTAGATCTGCCTGTGGAGCCATATCATACCTGGCAGCTCAGAGCCAGAGTGCAGGCTTAGTTCTCCTGACCACAGGCCCCAGTAGACCGCAGGCGCCAGTAGACCGCCTGATGGCAACAAAGCCTGTCAGGGCATCACCTCCAGCAGTCGTGGACATCTTGGACCTACCTCAGTCCCCTGGTGCCCGGGCCAGTGGAGGTTTTGGAGTACTTGCACTTTGGCAGAGAGTGTCCAGACGTCAGAGGGCCCAATTTCACCATCCCTGCCAGCTGCCCAGAGGAACTTGCCTCTGCTTTCCTCTCTTGCTGTTGGTCTGGATAAAACTGGAGAGTTTTTTTTTTCCCAGTCATTTTATTGAGGTCATAATGGTTTATAGCATTGGGTAATTTCAGATGTACATTATTATTTATCAGTTTCTGTATAGGCTCCATCGTGCTCACCACCAATAGTGTAATTTTTATCTGTCATCATACATATGTGCTCTAGCTCTTTGTGGCTGGATCTTCCCTCCCTGCCTTGCCTGATGGTCAGGGTGTTCTGAAAGAGTCTCTGGAATAACAAGGGAAGGTGGGCAGGGGCCCTGTTTTTCCCTCTTTCAGCTCTTTGATTCTGAGACCGTCACCTGCCGTTGCATCTTTGATCCCAGTAGTCCAAGACTTCTGACCCCACTCCCAGCCTCTCGCTTCTCCTTCCCCCATGCCCTGTGCCAACCAGAGGTTTCTTCTACTTGCCAGGCCTCCTGGCAGAGGCAGGAGTGCAGCTGCTGTCCTACCAGACCTCGGTGGTGTCCGATGGGGAGACCTGGCATGTCATGGGCATCTCCTCCCTGCTGCCCAGCCTGGAGGCCTGGAAGCAGCACGTCACTGAGGCTTTCCAGTTGCAGTTCTAACCTTGGGGCTCACCAGTCCATCTCGAGGGCTGTTCTGAAGAAACCTGCCCACTGTGATCAACAGGGAGAGGAGATCCACCTTCCTGGGGCTGACACTGTGCTGCAGACCCCTCCTGACCCCTGTAGTACAGCAATAACCACCTAATAAAGAGCCTACCCCAAATTGCCCTGCGTCTTTGCATTGTCATCACCCTGAAGAGCCACCAGAGGGCGTCCACAGGCATCCACGGGGCTTGGTTTTGGCTGCAGAAGGGTAGCGGGTATGGAGGCTGATCCGGAGGGGTGAACTGCATGCCTGGGTCTCTGTGCTTTCAAGAGGATCCCTCTCCTGTCTCTCTCAAGTTATTCAGAGGCATTTTTATAGAAACAAAGCTTAAGGTATTTCACATTCCTGTGGTATTTCAGATCCCATTCATCTGGAAATATACGTGTACCTTAATAAATGTAATTCAACAAACATGCACAGTGTTATGTGCTAGGCACTGGACTCAGTGATTTGCCTGAGAGGACGATTAAAACCCAGACTGCTCCCATAGAAGTCTCCATCTGGTAGGAGGGACAGCATGCAGAGGTCACTGGAAGCAGTGAGGAAAATGCTACAGGTGTATATGAATTCTCTTGAGTCCAGGAGCAGAAGTCTTGGGCTGAGGATGTTGTCTCCAAGGAGATGTTTAGAGAGATTTCATAAGGGGAAGGAAGTGTGAGGAAAGGTGGGGCGTGAGGATAGTTGGGGGCTTCACAAAACAAGCTCAGTACGGGTTGGGCGGTCTATTACTTGATTTTTTTTTTAAGATAATTATAACCAAAGGGCACTCCCTCACCTTTTTTGGTTTCACCATTTGAGAGTTTTCTCCCCCATCAGTAGGGGATGCCCTCTCCCTACCTTGTGCCCAATAGCATCTGTTTTTGAGACTCCTACCCGGACTAAGAAGGCCCGGCACAGGGCAGCTGATGGGTGCTGACAGCGAACCCACCACTTTGGCCTCCTTGGTGCTCTGGTTGAACTAAAGGTCAATAGGAACTCCACTAGTTATCGCCAGGCTAGCCTCTGCAGGGCGCCCAGAACGTGTTTGGTGTGGCCTTGCTATAGCAGACCTGGGAGGGGATAGGCCTGGACATGCAAGGCTGGCTGTGAACAGCTCTGACCTTGAGTAGTGTTTAATTCCCCTAAGCCTTTGTTCCCTCATCAGTGAGAGGGATAATGATGCCTCTCATAGAGCCACAGTGAGGATTAAATGGATTAAACAGTGTTTATGGGAAGTGTGCTAGGCACTTGGTGAACACTGGTTTCTTCATCCCCATGGCTTTCTTTGCTGGTAGATGAGCAGGTCTCACTGAGTCTCTTACAAAGAACCATGCACCAAAGAGCCCTCTCCTTGACCTTGTAATGTTCAGCCAGATCTGGACACGGTGTGCACTGATGTCAGCCAGCTCCTTCCTTCCCATTGGAACGAGATCTGCATCACGTGGCATCTGGTGAGGGAGTCCCTTGAGCCTGCTGATCACTAGAAAAACAGGCTGAGATTGATGAGGTTAAAAATTGAGCTCAATTTTCAGCCGCTCAGCCTCTTTCCTCAAAAGTCCCTCGACAAACCGCATTCTGTGCTCTAAGATGATCAGAACAATTCTAGAAACCCAAATTCCTTGAGTATCCCAAAATATCTTCCTAGACATGGGTGGCGTGAGAAGGCATGAGACAATTTCATTGAACCAGGCTGTCCCGTGGCTGTCCACATAAATGCTCCCAAATTTAAAAAGACAAGATTAATTTTAAAATCCTGCTGGTGCTACACAGAGGGTGCTGTTTACTCCTTTATGTAACTGTGGTTTGTGGCATCTCTGCACCACCTAATTTTATT
Organism: Diceros bicornis minor; assembly: GCF_020826845.1. NCBI lineage: Eukaryota > Metazoa > Chordata > Mammalia > Perissodactyla > Rhinocerotidae > Diceros > Diceros bicornis. The sequence continues at coordinate 51,537,126 of NC_080743.1, forward strand.
TTATTTTTCTTGTTTATTGCAGTAACATTGGTTTACAACATTGTATAAATTTCAGGTGTATATCATTATACTTCTATTTCTGCATGGATTATATCATGTTCACCATCCAGATACTAGTTACGATCCATCACCACACACATGTGCCTAATTATCCCTTTTGCCCTCCTCCCTCCCCTGTTCCCCTTTGGTAACCACCAATCCAATCTCTGTTTCTATGTGTTTGTTGTTATTATCTACTACTTAATGAGTGAGATCATATGGTATTTGACCTTCTCCCTCTGACTTATTTCGCTTTGCATAATACCCTCAATGTCCATCCATGTTGTCACAAATGGCTGGATTTCATCGTTTTTTATGGCTGAGTAGTATTCCATTGTGTATATATACCACATCTTCTTTATCCATTCGTCCCTTGATGGGCACTTAGGTTGCTTCCAAGTCTTGGCTATTGTGAATAACGCTGCAATTAACACAGGGGTGTGTGTATCTTTACACATTGGTGTTTTCATGTTCTTTGGATAAATACCCAGCAGTGGAATAGCTGGATCGTATGGTAGTTCTATCCTTAATTTTTTGAGGAATCTCCATATTGTTTTCCATAGTGCACCACCTAATTTTAGAGTGGATTTCATTCCCGTGTATCTTGGCTGGGAAGTAGAAGGCTCGCTATAAGCTCAGTGATGGAGGCAGGGCAGGTGCTGGGATGGGGGGAACTGGCCTCGGAATGCTGACTCCTGGAACTCAGAGGTTTAGAAGCATGCGAGTGCGTGCGTGTGTGCGTGTGTGTGTCTCCCCTGGAGACCTGAAGTTGCCTCGTGGTTGGTGGCTGGACCATTCTCACATCTGTTTTAGAACATGTTGAGCATTCTTGCTTGAGGTGAGTATAACATGGCTCTGCCGTTATCTAGTAATCGCTCCATCCTCTCGCCTGCTCTAGATCACTCGAGGCGATTTTTTGCTCACACAGGGAAGTTCTTCATCTGCATGACAGTAGCAGGCCTTAGGGTAGAAATGGTAACATGAAGATTGGAAAATCTTTCCCTCACGTGCTGACCTTCACAGGGGGAGAGGGCTTTGTTGAGAGCTGGCAGGAGTGAGTTTTAATGAAGTGGACCCCAGAGGAAGGCCCAGGGCCCAGTAACAAAGCTGGTGAAGACGGGGAGTTGAAGGGGCCGGGAACCTCTGTCTGTGCCATGGTGGCAATGACCAAAGCCATCCTGGGTTCCCTGCAGTTGAACTCAGGGTGGCTATTCAGCGGGCACGCAAGGGTATGGGCGGCATCCATCCAATTGGTCAGCACTGTGATATCCTCGTTGTTAAATATTTTTAATGTCACTCCCGTGTTGTGTCCAAATGACTCCCAAGTGGAGGCAGGCCTGGCCCAGCATTGGGTGATGTGGAAGGTCCTGGTTGCTAAGGCCAATGGAGGCAGTTTCAGTGAACTGTGTGGATAGAAGTCAAGGCCTCAAGTGTCTTAGCTCCAGAACTCAGGTGAATGTGGGCTGTTCTCCCATGACTACAGACACGACCCCAGAGATCTTAGGAAAGGCACATCTTGTCCTGCCAGGATGCCAACTAGACTGAGGTTCCCAAAGAGCTGACTGAGGAGGAGCAGGCAACAGGGCCAGCAAAGGGGCTGCTAAGGGGCAGCCACAGCTGGTGTTTTAAGAGTTCAGCCAGCACCCTGAGAGGGCGAGGAAGGAAGTCAGCTGATGCTGGATTAGTGCTCAAACTGGGGCTTACCTCGGATTTTCTGGTGTCTGTTGTGACACGAACAGCCTTGGGCAAACAGTGAAGTGGACGGGCCCAGCATCTCATTCCTATGTGACCAGTGCCCCATTATCCCTAGGGCCACCCCCCCCCCAAGCCAGCCCTGCCCCCCACCAGTGGAAACCATCATCTCTCCTCCAAAGTGCCTCTTTCTCCTTGGGGTGACTGAGGAAACTTTCTAAAGGAAATGAATGACAATAACTTGATGTCTCCCACTCCTCCCCCCCTCCCTCCTCCCTCCGCAGCTCAATTCCCACCTCCTTAAACGATTGCTTTTTTTTTTTAATTTTTTTTATTTTTGGTGAGGAAGATTAGCCCTGAGCTAACACCTATTGCCAATCTTCCTCTTTTTACTGAGGAAGATTGGCCCTGAGCTAACATGTGTGCCCATCTTCCTCTCTTTTATATGTGAGACGCCTGCCACAGCATGGCTTGACAAGCGGTGCACAGGTCCACCCCACAAACCACTGGCTGCTGAAGCAGAACACATGAACTTAACCACTATGCAACCGGGCCGGCCCCACGAATGCTACTTTATAAGAGGATTCTGGAAAAAACAATGCTCTAACCAAAGGAGTACAAACAATCCTGTAATGGAAAAATTTCCTGCCAGGTATCAAAACTTTTTTTTTTTCTTTTGGCTGCAGAAGCCCAAAACTTTACCTATTAACCTCTGCCCTGTGTTTATTTGTCCAGATAATACTGGCAAGGCATGACACGGGAGCTTTGACCTACAGCTCCCACAATCATTTCTGGCTCCTGTCTGCTGGCTGTCTGTACTGTGTGTTTAGATCAGAGAAGGAAGCTGGGGGTGCAAGCTGTGTTTCCCCACCTTTGTTTCTCCTGTACTTCTCAGAGGATGGAACTGGAGTAGGGGATGGAGAGTGTGAGGTGAGTGCTCAGCGATTTTACTGCTGTGGCAGTAAGTGTGGGGTCTGGAGAGCGGGGACCTCAGAGCCAGGAGGTCTGGCAGGCTTCTCTGCATGTCTACTGCTGTATTTTTTTGTGTTCTGGTTTCCAGGAAATACAAGAATCATTTCCTCCTTCTCTATTTTCAAAATTGTATTATATTAGCTCAGTACAAGATATAAATTTTAGAAATTCACAGAAAACCTTAAGAAATAAAGATATAACAGCACAGAGATTTAATAATAATAATAGTAAGAAAGCTGTAACAAATGATAGGCAAATCATCTGGATCTTGAAGGAGACAACTGACCTGTCACATTTCTGGAGGTCAGCCTTCTCTCCATTCCTCCATCTCCTTCTTTCACGAAGGGCCCCTCCAGCACCCCCAGCCAGTGGCTGTGGCTGCAGCAGGGAAAGGCATGAAGGACCTGCTCACTCTACAGGGCCAGGGCTTATGGGGTCTTCTGTGTCCAATCCAATCTATTTGCCAGCTAAGAGTAGGATTTTTAATAGGATTGAGGGCAGAGACTTTTCCCAGGAACCGCTCCACGGATCTGTAGAATTTAAAAAACCAAAAGGACATTCAATCATGAGTCTTATTCTGGGCACCCCCCTACCCCCAGGACCTGCTCCTTGCTTGAGGCAAGGCTGTGCAGAGGGGTTCTCCTAACTGCATCCCCAGGTCCGAGGCACTCTACTGTCCACCCAGCCACATGCCTGGATGCCTGAGCCACCTGTGCCCAATGCCACAGGAGCCAAGGCTGGGAGGTGGGGAGGGTCCACATTCCAAGTTCTGCCTGTGATAGGAGAGCAGGCTGGGCTGGCCGGGCCTTGCAGAGACAGCTCCGCAGAGCGCTGCACTGACATGAATGCTTCATTTCTGCAAAAATCTCGCTGGTGTAGGCTCATTGCTCATGTGAGTGATCGGCATGAGACAAGTACACAAGCCCAGCTTTTCTCTTCTTAGGTACAATGCTGCCTAAGCACTGTGAGAAGCTTGTGGACCATGAGAGGGAGGGAGCCTGATTTGGAAAGTGGCCCTTGAAAATCCCAAATTTCTCTTTCCCTTTGTCTCTTCTCTTCTGTTTCCCCTCCCCTCCCCTCTCCTCCCTCTCCTCCCCCCGCCTCCCCTCTCCTCCCTCCTCTCCCCTCCTCTTTCGTCTCCTTCCCTCTCCCCCCACTACATCTCATTCTCTGCTTCTGATGACTGAACTAGCTTGACACATTTAAGAGCCCCCTCTTGGCCACTGACTTGCCCTTAGGAGCCATAATTCCAGCAAACAGACAGCTCCCTGGTCATGGCAAAGTCTGGTGAACTTGCTTACTGAGCTTGCTGTTCTCAACCACACCCCGCAGCCCCTTGTCCATGTCGCCTGGCCCCTAGCATCCCAGCGACAGCACTTCCACAGCCTAACTGAGGAGGCCCAGCAGTGGAGAAGTTTGACAGCGGTTAGCAGTGAACTGAGGGCACCCTCATCCTCTGGCTTGCCTGCCCTATCTGGGTGTCTCCTTTATCCGTGGACTTCTTCTTCCTCTTCCCCTGCTCCACATCCTGCCCTTGGCAAACCTTTTTATTCTTCCCCTTTAGTCTACCAAAGAAGGGCAACAATCAAAAAATGGAAAAATATAGAGGAAGTATTTGGGCATGGGGACTGTATTTATTGGGATTTATGGATTGTAAAAAAATTGCTTCTCACTCTTCCATTCTGCTTTTCTTACCAATTTCAAAGATAAACTGAAGGTAGATATCTGGGTCCATGAACTACAAGATTCTAATTCTGAATATTTCATTTTCCTTTAAAAAGTACCATAATGATGATCCAGCTATTCCACTTCTGGATATTTATCCAAAGAACATGAAACATTAATTTGAAATGATATGTGCACCCCTATGTTCATTGCAGCATTATTCACAACAGCCAAGAAGTGGAAACAACCTAAGTGCCCATCGATAGATGAATGGATAAAGATGTAGTATATAAACACAATGGAATACTACTCAGCCATAAAAAAATGAAATCTTGCCTTTGTAACATGGATGGACCCTGAGGGTATTATGCTAAGTGAAAGAAATCAAACAGAGAAAGGCAAATACCGTATGGCTTTGCTCATATGTGGAAGATAAAAAAGAAAAACAATAACAAACAAACACAGAGATATAGAGAACAGATTGGTCATTACCAGAGGGAAAGGGGGTGGGGGGACAATGAAAGGGGTTAATGGGGACATTTATTTGTACGGTGATGGATGGAAACTAGACTGTTGGTGGTGAACACAGTGTAGTGTATACAGAAGTCGAAATATAATGATTTACACCTAAAATTTATATAATGTTATAAACCAATGTTACATAAAAAAAGAATTCTCCCATTTCACTTCTCACCCCAATCCTCTTCCATTACACCCCTCCCCACTTATTTCCCAATCCTCACTGCTTCTCCCCAGAAGGACTCAGTGACATGAAGATTGCTACTCCGCGCCTAAGCCCAAGGCTCTCTCCAGCTGAGGCTTCTGGCTCTAACAGAACCCCAACATCCTATATCCATATGAATTTGTCTCCAGTACACTGGTGGGTACCTTTTCTGAAGCTGTTCATCTTTGTCACTGATCTCATCCCTTTGCAGTAGTGAGTTCTACAGGTTCAGGTTCACAACCTGCTTCCCCTTATGGGTGCTAATTTAGTTTCTAGCAAACTTCTAGGAGAGCTTCCTATCATGAACAGATCAGGTAAACAAGTTGACTTTTTTTTTCACATTCATGATTTAAGAGCGTGCCCATCTCCCAGCTTTTGCCTTTCCAGGACAAAGAGCTCCAAGAGTTTTACTTGGTCCTCATGGTACAAATTCCCCAACTCTGATCATTTTGGGAGCTCTAGACCCTCTCTGGCCTGGTTGTGGTATCAGAACTGCATCTGTTACCCATAGGAAAGACTTTTGAGCTTTATGCCACCAACCTTGCAAACTCTCATTCACTACCTTTAGACTGGACGCCGGGCATACTTTCTGCGGTGTAGCTCATCCACTCGCTCCAGGTACCAAGTGCCTGGGAAAAGGCTGTTTGTGTCACCAGGTGGTGAGAAATTCACTGTGGGATGAGGAGAAGAGGCAATACTCAGAGCTCTATGGGGTTGGGGAAGAGAAAATGATAATAGAGATGCCTATGCTTCACACAAAGCTCTCCTGGCTGTATTGCAAGGGGCTCTGAGGTCATCTATAATACAGCCAATAGAGCACTGGACCAGCAGAAGAACCAGAAGGCACCATCTTGGATCTAGTACTTAAGGCTTGGCTATTAGAAATTTTGTTATAGAAGTGTGACATTTTCCTAGAGCAAATATGCCCTTCCTCCATTGAAATCTTCATTATGTCCTTTTGCCAATAGTACTCAGCTTAAGGCATACCTCAGAGCTTCCTGTTTTCTAATAGATACTTCCTTCCTAGCCCTGAGTTCTCTGACTCTGATTCATTGTAGTATTTCAGCATTTTGACCATTAATGTTCATCCCAGAGGTCCTATTTTTATTTTATTTATTTTTCTTCTTTGCTCTAACATGTCCCCTGTTCCAGATAAGATCAATGACTACTAGGTCTAGGTTTTCTGGAACATTCACAATTCCATATGTTCTGTCTCCTTTTCAAACCATCCTGCAAACGTTGTGTCCCAAGTTTTGCTTGAGAAAATATATTAACCATGGTTTTAAACCACCATTTGGTCTCTCCAGTCCTAACTTTAGCTTTTGTTTACTTTTCCTTTGTTGCTTTTTTAGGCAATATTTTATTTTTATGTTTGGTAGGGAAAGGGCGAAGTTGGGCAGAGATAGTAATATTTGTTAATAATTTATTCATGTACATTAATTTATTTAACCTGTTTGTCAATATTGGAAAGTTAATATGATTTTAGAAATGAGACAATTGAGGAAAGTTCAATAATTTTCCCAAAGATAAAGAGCTAGTGAGTGTCATAGGTCAGTTTAGAATTAGATATCTAGCTCCAAAGTCTAGGCTCTTTCAACTGTTACATAGATAGCATTTTCAAAAACCATACATCTGGCTTCCATGGGACTATATTGTCCAGTATCCTGTCTTGGGTGGTTAGCTACAGTCTATACTGGGAAGCCACATACTGCCTCCTGCCTCTTCTCAACTCTGCCTTCTGCTTCCCCACCCAGTTCTTGCCCCTTTGGACCTAACAGATTTTCTCCCAATTGTGTCTCATGGACGTCTTCACCCTGGTTCAGACTATATTCTAGACTTCTTATGAATCCCTGGCTCTCAGGTACTGGCATGGAATCTGAGAAAAATTGCCTTCTCCTCTTCTATTCCTTCTCTTTTTCTTACCCTTGTGGTAGAAGTGTTCTCTTTCGTCCATTATTTCTGTGAACTTCTCAGGAGACATACGCTTCCGAGAGGCGAGGCGTTTTGGCAGGTCTGATACACTGGATACCAGCTTCTCCAAGGGGGAACCTGGGAAGCAAAAGTGAGATTGATAAACCTGCTTCATGGTCATTATCACCACTACCAACCATGAGTCCAATGGCCAGCCAGGCTCTGTGGGAGCTCGGACCCTGGGGGAAAGTGCTCTGTGTGTGGTTTAGAACATCAAGAAATGATAAAGGTCAGCAAATGTGATGTTGCAAAACATACTGACAAACACAATCATTTAGTCATGGTATATCCCACAGAGTGCTTAGATGCCTGCCCTTGATTATAGTCTTCATAAAATAATCAACAAATATTACTGGATATTTCAAATCCATCAACTTCTCTTTAAGTCACAACCAACCACTCTTACCTCTTGCCTGGACTATTTGCTGGAACAACCTGACTGGTTTCTACCTTTGTTCCTCTTCAATCTAATCTCTAAGTAGTAGCTGGGGAAGTGCTTCAAATACCTAAATTAGACAAACTTACTCCGTCGCTTAAATCTCTTCAGGGATTTCCTTTGCTCTTAATCACAATTCTATTAAGATGGGAGGTACTGGTGAGGCAGAATTTCTTTTACCAGATGAATCCTGCCAGAAGTTTCTGATAGAAAGACAAGACTCACCTGGAGAAGCATCCTGGGATGCTCGAAATGAAAAAAAACTTGCTGCCAAGCCAGAGCCATAAGAGAAGGCACCAATCCTGGAGCCAGCCAAGTCTTGGGCAGAGTGCCTGTAGGGAAAGAAACCAAAACCCAAAAAACACATCAGCATTATATTCTGTGCTTCAAATAAACCACCAACCTATCAGCCCAATTTCGTCAACCTCTTGCAACTAGAAAGGGGCTCTGGGCACTCTACACAGGGAGAGACTTTTGGGAGCCACTGGGGCTAGGCCCAGAGGAGGAAAACTTGCCAAGAGGAGAGCAGCTAAAATCCAAGTTACAGAAGACACAGCGAGCACAACAGAATTTCTGGGTGTAAAAGGAACTTCTCTCCACCCGTGAGGACAAGATGAATTCAGTGAACTCTGAAGGCATCTCCAAGAGGAGGTCAGACCACTGGACTTAACTTCAAGGCTCTCATGTTGACTGGTAATGCTTCAGCAGTGGTAACTTTTATCACAGCCTCATTAGTAATAACTTGAGCAAGTTCGCTCATATATATATATATATATATATATACACATATATATTTTCCTATGTTATATACTCGTACTATAGTACAAGTATTTCCCTATAAAGCACACAAAATAGAATATCAATAGAAATAATAACCAACATTTGAGCTCCTGCTGAATATTACTGTTTTAATTGCTTTAGACATTTAACACTCATCAAAACCCTAGAAAGCAGGTATTGTTATTGTACATATTTTATAGATGGAGAAAGTGAGGCACATAGAGATTAAGTATTTTTCCAAGGTCAAAGCTAATAAGTGGTAAAGAGATTTGAACCCAGGTTATGGGCTCTAAAGCTAGACTCTCTTAACCACCATGCTTTACTAAGCACAGCGATTTTACATGGATGAGATAAAAATATGCATAAACGTTCTACTATTTTCTTGCTGCATCCAAATAGATCTGTATATCCCCTAACATCAATACATGCACTTCACTTTAGAGACTACTGTTCAATACTGATGGTAAATCTGCCTATACAGGCACCTTTGAAACAGTTTATTTCATTTTCTTCCCTTCCTCCCTTCCTTCCTTCCTCCCTTCCTCCCTTCCTTCCTTCCTTCCTGTTTCCTTCCTTCCTTCCTTCCTTTCTGCCTGCCTTCCTTCCTTCCTTCCTTCCTTCTTTAAAAAATTCTGAACCAGAAGAGGAACCACACTTGGTTGACCCCTCAGACGATGGGACAGGGGGTAGGAGGTGGTGCCAGACGCAGTACTCACTGGGACAGAAGTGAGGCCAGGCACCCATACAGAGATGAGGTGTACGTATTCCCATTGTGCGTGGAGAGGTAAAGCGAGGCCTTGGTTTTCTTGTTGAACATGTCCAGGGAGGCCTTTTGAAGTGCTTTATCCATGTCCTTGTTGGTATAGGTGTCTTCCAGCTTTAGCCCCCTGTGAGGCAGCCAGAGGAATAGGCAGGTGAGAGGCCACAGGAGAAGAGGGAGGCAGCAAGGGGAAAAGTAACTGCTTCAAAGAGAAGACTTTGGGGCACAGGTTTTTACTATAGAATATTTGGAAATACAGAAAAGCACAAAGAAAAAATGTCACTAACAGTCCTACCATTCAGAGAGAGCACTTAGGTCATACTTTTCTTGTGGAATCCACCCCTACCTTCACGCCATTTACTGGAAAATAAAAGCATGCTGTACATTCTGTCTAGTATGCTTCCTTAACTAATTTTTCTCTATGACATTAAGTCATCTTCTATATCATTTTTAAAGGCTGCAGAGTGGGCCACGATAAGATATACCCTACTTTAACCAATCTCCCCATTCCTGTCTTCATTACTACAGTGAATAGCTACATGTTCTTTTAAACATGTGCAATTACTGAGTCAAAAGGTATGCACATGTTTAAGGCTTCTGCTTCATGTTTTCCTATTAGTCCCCAAAACCCTTGTTTCAATTTACACATCCATTGTTGCCCATTTTCAGATAGCCTCGTTGATTCTGTGTATTCAGATTTTAGAAAGGCTATATAAAGAAAATGGTAACTTATTTAAATTTGTTACTAACAAGCATGCATATTTAAAAATATGATGATGTGCATTTCTACTTTGAGGAAATTTCTTGTCCATATCCTTTGTTCAGTTTTCTACTTAGAATGTTTATCTTATTATTGATGAGACTTTCATCTATTAAAGACATTAAGCTATTATCTCTGGTATGTGTTATAATTTTTGTTTTCATGGGGCAAATCTTATAAGCAGTGTTTGTGCTAATTTTGATGTTTTAGTTAGTGGCAGGGTTAGTAGTAGTAGTAGTTAGTAATAGGAGCAGGTGTTGGTAGAATACTCCAAAACTTGAAATGAACAGATACCAAGAGGAAAGAGCAAGATTCCTCTCCCAGTGGAAACTCTTTGTATTGAAGATTCTTTTCTAAATGTCTTGGAGTCGTGCATCAATAAACAGCATTCATTCTGCTTTATGGACATCTAAGGGGGTGAGCTGACTATCTCCATTTCACAGATGGGGGAAATTGAGGCAACAAGCAAGACGTCAATTAAGCCAATGGCAAGTGAGAATGAGAGTGGACACTGCCCAAGTTGCCGTCCTGTACTGTGACTACTTGCTTCTAGGTGTTTCTGTCTAGGTGTTTCTGTTTCAGTATAGACTGTGAGATCCTCTAGGCAGGGGTCATGGAGTCACATTCATTTTTGTGTCCCTAGAGTTTAGTATGACATCTGACACATAGCTTATGTTCATAAAATGTTTATTGACTGAATGATTTCGCCACACTCTCTTTCCCCTTTTTCTCATTCTCTGAAGCTTCTTATAGTCACTTGATCTAGAGGTGCTGGCAAACTTTCTGTGCTCCCTGAGACAAAAGGCAGAGGGCCCTGTGTAGACAATAATCCATTAGCCCATGTAAGGACTTGATGTCATTTCTGCTGCGTTGGAGGAGTGTCCTTTTTTCCCCACAGGAGTGGCTGGTGGTCCAGACTCAAGGCATGAGGAAGCCTCTAGACTCCCCATGAAGAGGACTCACCTGAAGGCCTCCAGCCCCTTATAGAGGCTGGTCTGTGTGTCGCTGCTGGCTGACAGGAAGTCATTGAACATCAGGCGAGCCAGGGATTTCTGGGCCATCTTGCAGAAGGGTGTGTGAAAGATCATAAACTGTAAATCATCAAGGGTGAAAGGTCGATCGATGCCAGCTGGAAGGGGAAGTGTGAAAGCAAAGATATGGCATGATGGATGAGCCACTTAGACCTATTGTCCAAGATCTAACTGTGCAGAGGGACTCTTGGCCTCCCAGAGAACTAGCACCTACCTCCAGCAAACACACATAAGGTTTGTTCATTAATTTTATAAGCACTTACTAAGCACTCTACTTATAAAGAAAGGAAAGAAAGAAACATTTTCTTCCTATCTACTATTGCCAACCTCTGTGACAGATACTTGCTCCAAGTCAACTTTGTGTTATATTATTTTCTCTATGTTCCAGAGGAGGAAACAGAGTCTCCCAAATATGAAGCTAAGTCCAAGGTCACCCAGCTTGAAAATGGCTGGTTCTGGATTTAGGTTCTGATGTCTCTGACTCTATGCTCCAGACTGTCTCTCTCACTCCAAAGAGGATGGCAATGCACTTTCTGCCCTTAGAGAGTTTACAATTTAGTGTTGTGACCCAAAGCAGCATCCATCAAATTCCGTGTGAAAATAAGGAGTAAAATTAGAATGCCACAAGAATTCAGAGGAGGGGAGAGTAATTAGCCAATAGCAGTTTGACAGTGGACAGGCAGAGGCAGAGAGGTCCAAGTTGCCTCCCTACCCATAGGAGCAGCCGTGGCAGCCAGCATCCTACCCAATGCATGGAAAGGGGCAAGAAGCGGCTTCTTATGCCACCTTTAATGTATCCGTGCTCTGACACTTCAGCACATGCCTTTTCCTATATTGAAACCTGCCTTTTGCAGATGCCCATCTGAGCACGGTTAAGCAGGTAAGAACCCTTTTTATTTTTTTAAAGTAGATTTATACGTATTTTTTAAATAGCATTTACTTGTTTCTTTTCTGATTATGAAAGCAGTACATATTTTTTTAGCATAAAAATTCAAAAACTAAAGGTGAAAGTAAAATCATCTTGTAATACTACCATCCAGAGAAAAATCACTGATAATGTGTATTTTATTTAGTGCCTTTGTATCCTGAAAATGTAGGTGAGATTTTTCAAGATCAACCAGATCTTAAAAGGTGGCAGATTACAACGCAAGAGTCAAAATCACTCCTGACTCTGACAGAAACAAATCCCAGCCCCAGTAGGATGTGACTCCTCTGCCTCACCACAGTACCTCCCCAGGTGGATGACACCCACTGGTTTCATACTGGTGGCTTTGGCCCTGAATTGTTTACTTTCTTTCATTTAGCTCAAGTTAGAGGCAATTTCATACTTGAATTTGGATGATTTCCAAATAGACTTTAGCATAGACCCAGGGAAGGGTGTAAGAAGAAGGGGACAGGAAAAAATTCTCTTGAGATCATTTTCAGAGGAGAGAAGAGATTAAGCTTTTAGGACAAACTCTTGGCCCCATGTAAACAGAGCCCCCACTTTCAGCCCTCTGAGCCCCTACCTTGCTTCCACTGGTTCTGGATTTTTTGACGGTATGTTGTGTAACATCTGTCCAAGGCCTGTAAGTAGCACTGAATGGAGAGCTTCCCATCCACAATTGGGTACTCTGAGGTCGCATCTGGTTTGTAGAAGTCATATACATTCTCCATGTGTGTTCCCCTAAGCCCTAGCAAGGCACACAGAGGGATTCAGGGACTGCACGGTGCAGGCTACATCCAGCAAAGAAGATGGGACAGCCATGTACAAACAGCTTTATGTCTCATGCCCAAGCTCAAGCCCACTCAACATCCCTCACATGCTCAAAGGGAATTGAATAGATTGTTGCTCTTGTATAAATGAGATTTATAGTTCCCTTTTCACACTTATATGGGCTTAACAAAACCTGGAATAGGAGCCAAAAGTCTCAAAGGACAGCCTTTCACTTTATACCAAATCATCTTCTTTCATCTTCACTTGCCAGTTTAGCTCCCTAAATGTCCTCGTCAGCAGCATCAACACCATTCATTCCGTGCATCATCATCCTACTGTGTGATGGTGCAGAAGAGAAAACCTCGCTGATCCCTCTCTTGCCTTCCTCCCTGGCCCCTGCTCCCTAGTCCAGCCTTTTGAAGGCAAGTGATATCATCCCCAAATCCATACTTCCGCCTTGAGTAGTGGGTGTGCCAATTTGGGATTAGGAGCTATGCATTTGGCTATGCCATGCACAGTTTCTTGGTACCGTGTATCCATAGTTTACTACAAACCTCTCTCCAGGGCTAGAGGGGCCTCGGGCCCAACCAGCATTGCCACGGCTCCGGCCCCACCTGTGGGGCGAGCATTACCACTGGGATAGACTGCAATGTCTCCACAAACCACCAATGCGTAACGACCTGTAATGAGAGACGAGAAATAATGATCATCACTACCGAATCTCGAGTAGGCTACATGCCTCCTGTGTGCCAGGCACAATTTTAAGTACTGGAGATAGATCAATGAACAAAAACAAAAGTCCTTGCCCTATGGAGCTCATGTTCTAATAAACTCATTATCACGCATTTGAAATGCAAAGCCAAAACTCAGCGTCCTGTTACTCTAGCTGTAAAATGCTCATTTATTCACAATTTCTTTTCTGAGTTCAATGAAAAATTTATGAATTTGGAGACAATTTGGGTTTGTGCCCATCACCTTATAGCACTCCGTGATCCTAAAATTCCTTCCAATCATAGAAGGCCAAGGGATAGGGAGGAAAAGCAATACTAGCTAGACATTTGAAATACTAGCTAGACACTAGTTATCCTCAAACAATCCTTAAAATAATCCAATGAGGTAAGTAATATCCACATTTACGGATGAAGACCCCGCCTTCCAGAGAGATTAAGTAGATTGTCTAAGGTCACCCATGTAGTGGATAAGGAATTTGATATTCAAACCCAGTTCTTTGCACGACTTGGTACTACTTTCATTGTTAAAAGAGTTACTGTTGAGTAACCACATTTAATGTAGATGATCCATAGTAACTACCTCTATAATAGTCAGACTACCATTCATTGTGTGATTGTTGTCTTGACTATTATTTTTTCCACCTTCATCTGTTAGTACTGCCCCTAAAGCTTGAGTTTGTGGGCGAGATATGGTAGTAATTTTAGTATTCTACCTGTGAGGAAACCCCAGGATTTATCTCAGCACTGTGTTGGGAGCCATATTTCTATATAATTTAATCCTCATGATAAGTCTGTATATCAGATACAGTTATCTCCTTTTTATAGACAAAGAAACTGAGGCCCAAAGAACTTAAGTCTCTTGCCCAAAGCCACATAGCTAATAGATGTGGATTCAGAGTCAGGATTCCAACCTAAATTCATTAAAAGCCAAGAAAATTCTTTTAAGAATTATAACAACTCCAACTCAAATCTCAACAAAAAAGTATTGTTTTTTCCCCAATTATATATATATATATATATATATATATATATATATGAAACTATAGAAGCATATTTAGAAGCCATTAAGGAAAAGAATAGTCATGAATAGAGATGAGGAATAATTTGTACCATGTTTGACAATACTGAATAGATAAGTGTATGCTTGCAGGTACGTAAAAAAATTCTGGAAGAATACACAGAAATTGTTAGTGTTAAATTCTGGGAAGCTGTAATGGAGTCTCAAAAGGGAACTTTTTCTTCACTTTACACCCTTTTGTTTATGTGTATACAGATATATTTAACTGTAAGTTTCAATTACTTTTATAAAAAAAAAAAGACAAGAAAAAATGAGGTCTTCCGGGCAATCTGAGGCGGTATCACTCTTTCCTTCCCTGATACCCTGCTGTCTCTCGGGAGTGGTTCAGAACTTCCTGGTGAGTCCCAGAACCACTCCCTCCCATCTGATGGTCCCTAGGTGGATGGTTGGTCAAGTCAGAAGCAGAGATCTCATCTACACTGGCCTTGTCTAGTCTGGACAGTTGCCATCAGGCTTAAGCTTAAATGTTTTATTACAAACTAACAATTCACAACTCAATAGTTTCTTTACAAATTTTTTCCCCACCAAGACATTATATTAAAGAAAGATGCATTTGCAGCCCTTTCCTGTGAAATACCCAGCCACTTAGCAGAATCTACTCATTTGAAATGACATGCTTGAAACTGATGATGTTCCCAAATATAGGCTCTGATTTTTGGTTAAAGGCTGGTAAATGTCCTTTGCCCTTCATTTCTACTCTCCAACTGAGTACTTGATTGGACATGTTGGTAGTGGTGGTAGTTGGGGCTGCTGGATAAATAATAGTGTAAGTGCCAAGCAGGAGAAGCACTGTAAGAACAAATTTGGTGATGTAGAGACTGGAACATTCCAAATCAATGGTGAGGCTATGCAGAGCAGTTGAAAAAACACTGAATGGGCGTCTGGAATTGCACTGTCTTGCTGTGTCAACAGAGATAAACCAGTAAACTCTTCTTGGCAGCCTCTTTTAAAATAAAGAATATTGGATTAGATAATCTCTAAGGTCCCTGCCAACATTAAGACTTCATAATTAATTTTATAATTAATGTTCATTATGGTTTCTAAGGTTTTAAATTCTAATTTCCGACTTAGTAGATATAGAGTGCCTTGACTGTCTGGATATTGTTCTTTCACATCTCCGTGGATGTCTTACTCAATCCTTTCATCAGTCCACAAGGCAGGCAGGCAGGTGAATAAGAACTCTAAGGCTCAAAAAGGTTAAGGGATGGGGCCGGCCCCATGGCTTAGCAGTTAAGTGCGGGCGCTCCGCTACTGGCGGCCTGGGTTCGGATCCCAGGCGTGCACCGATGCACCGCTTGTCCGGCCATGCTGAGGTGGCGTCCCACATACAGCAACTAGAAGGACGTGAAACTATGACATACAACTATCTACTGGGGCCTTGGGGAGAAAAAGGGAAAAAAAGGAGGAGGATTGGCAATAGATGTTAGCTCAGGGCTGATCTTCCTCACACACACACAAAAAAAAAGGTTAAGGGACTTGTCAACAATTATTGACAGAGCTATGTTTCTAACTTTCAACTTTTACTGTTTCCCTTGGACCCTGTCTTGCTATCACAACAGAGGTTCTTCCTCTAATATAGCACTGAGGGAAAATGTATGTAAAATACAGGGTAATGTTAATATGTTAAGCAAAAAGCAATTTCCTAGGAACTAGGCAAGAGAGAAAGAGTAGAAATATTCTATGTAATAGTTTATCCTGTGATCCTCTGGGTATGTTTCTACCAGTGTGTTTTCCCCTTAACACCTAAACTTGTTTAAATCTTTCAACATCACCGATCTCTTTCTCTCAAAGACTTAGGAGAAGCTTAAGAGATATAGGTACAGTGAAATGTGAAATATATTGGATTTGGTTTGGTGTCTTACCCCTGCCACACACTATGTGTAAGATATCAGATCCTGCATTTTCTCATTTATAAATCAGGTATAGTACTCGCTTCCAAGGCTGTTGTAAAGACTAAATGAATGGCTAAGTGAATATGCTACCCAATTAACTGTATAAGGCTATACAAGTCTAAGTGGTTATTATCATTGTGGTTGTTGGATGATAGCAGCTGTATAAATAAGTTGTCCTTCCCTCCCTGGATAAAACCACCTGAGGAACAGAGAAGCAAAACTGAGGATTCAGCCTCCAACCCCAGCTCCTTTCTTACAAAGGGCCTCTGACAGCACATACCATCCCAGGAGCTGGACTCCATCCAGTTGGCAGCATTGAAGAGGGAGGCAGTGCCACCATAGCAGGCATTGGTGGTATCTATGCCCTCAATGTCAGTGTTGCCGGAATCCTGGAAGAGCTCCATGAGCACTGTTTTGACAGCCTTCGACTTGTCGATGATGGTCTCAGTGCCCACTTCCAGCCGGCCCACAGAGTCCCATGAGAGCTGTGTGCGCTCCATCAGCTGCTGCACCACCGTCAGGCACAGGGAGTTGATGTCCTCCTGGACTGAGCAGAAGCCCATATGGGTTTGGCCCAAGCCCACTGTGTACCTCCCTGCTTCCACATTGTTATACTTCTCCAGATCTGTTTGGTCCACATATTGGGCTGGGAAATAGACCTCCAGGGCAAGGATTCCCACATCCTTTGGCCAAGTACCTGTTTTGGCCAGGGGGACAGCAGGGACTGTAGAAAACCTGTAGTGGAGATAACAAGCAAAATCCCACTAATGGTCTCCAGCCAGTTTCCTCAAAAGACAATACAGAAATCATTTTACTCATTTTTTACATATTTTGAAGCTATATTATCAGATGAATACAAATTTAGGATTATTATATCTTTCTGTTGAATTGACCCTTTTCTCCTCATTAAATGTCCCTCTTTATCTTTGTGATAATCTTGCCATAAAGTCGACTTTTCCTGATGGTAGTAATTTTGCCCTAGCTTTTTGATTACTGTTTGCATGGTATATCCTTTTCTGTTCTTTTATACTTTTAACCATTTAGGGTCTTTACATTTAACATATATCTCTTCTAAATAGCATTTAGTTGGATCTTGTTAAAATTTTTAAAAAGTCTTGCAATATTGGTGTTTTAACTGGAGTAATTAGCCCAGTTAAATGTATTAAAATTACTAATATAGTTGGGATTAAGTCTACCTTCTCACTATTTGTTTCTGTTTGCCTCATATATCCTTTGTTTCTTTATTTCTCC
The DNA here is from genome assembly GCF_020826845.1 of Diceros bicornis minor. NCBI lineage: Eukaryota > Metazoa > Chordata > Mammalia > Perissodactyla > Rhinocerotidae > Diceros > Diceros bicornis. Next base: position 51,554,604 of record NC_080743.1, read on the forward strand.
TTACCTGTATTCTTTTGGGTTAAGCAAATATTTATTATTTCATTTTATTTCCTCTTTTTCTTTTAGTAGTGACTCTAGAGATTGCACTATGCATTCTTTGCTTATTGTAATCTAACTTAAATTAATACTTCTACTACTTTTGGAACAATGTAAAAACCTTCCTTTAGTTAACTTCATTTATCCTCTCCATCCGTTTGAGCTATTATGTCAGATAGTTTACTTCTACATATTACAAACCCCGTAGGACATAATTTTTAAAATTTCATTCATTTTTAAAGTGCACCTCTCATTATCCCTCTTTCTCCTTCTTCTTTTTGCTACATGAGAACATACCTACCATTTTTCTACTTTTTAAGGGAATTTTCTGCTTGATTCCATCCTCTCTGCTTTTTCTGATTGGGCCTCCCAATATTTACTGAGTATACTCAACACAGTGCTGGATTCCAGGCACACAGTAGTGAATAAGACACACGCTTTGTGACCACAAAGAGGGCACAGTCTAATGGAGCAGGCTGACATTTTTACCGATAACTACATAGTGCAACAAGCAAAGGCTGTGAGAACAGAGAGGACAGAGAGAGCGATTCTAAACGTGAGCAGAGAGAAAATGGGGAAAGGGTCAGTAGAAGAGGGAAGAGATAATCCGTTTCTTTCGTGGACCCACCCACCTATCTTCAACCCTGACTCCTAATACCCTGGTAAAAATCTGGAGTTTCTCCTTCCAGCTACAAGTACAGAGCTCACCAAGTCCACCTCCCATCTGTTCACACATGAAAGTATCTGAAATCTCGTTACTTTAGTGATATTCTTCATTTTGAAGAATGAAAAGGTGAAATCAAGGCACACATTGATGAAGTGATATGTTTAGACTACCTTTATAGTTTGTCACATGTTAGAAGAATTCTGTGTTTTTGCTATCTGGGATGCCACTGTTACGCATTGGACTTACACTCATGAGTGCCACCAGGTTCCTTTGACTTGTATCTGGCTACAGATTCCCCATCATGGAAGAGTGACAGGATGTCCCCACAGGCTTATAAATTTAGCTCTGTGCCACAGGAATAATAACTCAGATTGAACATGTCTATCAGTCATCCTCAGGATTCTGGGCTTCTGGTAACCCTAGTTTTCCCATCAGGAAGGTCACTTTGAAGGACTACTGTGAGGCAAAAATGGATCATATGATCACAAGATAGTGAGGCAAAGTGACAAATGTTCATCCATATCTGATGAAAGAGGTTTGGAATTTAGTTATCTGCCCTATTTATTTGGTGTCTCCCCACCCCCCAAATAATTGGAGTTTATACTCTCAAATATTTGTGGAGGAGCTTCCCCAGGACCTAGGAGCTAATAGTCATCCAATGCTTGGTCCTGTGCTTGGCTGGGCTATCCCTCAGCCTCATTCTCACTCTGCCTTCTCTGAGCTCACTCCCTCCCTCTCTTCCCAGTTAGAAATCTAAGGTTGCAGGGAGAGGTTCCAAGATTCAGCCACTTGGTAACTTTTGTAACCGTCTTTGTAGGGAGCTATTTCTGGAAATGGATTCCAGAGCCTTGAGGAAAAGTTAACATGTGGAGGCTTCCAGAAACATCAAGCCACTGGAGTTAAGAGTATCCTTCTAATCTTGTACTTTCTCTAAAGAATAATCACTTTATTTAATGTAAAATTGGTTTTGTTCTGGTGTTGCTTGGTTCAAGGACCAGCAACAAACTTTTATTTCTTTACTCCACCTCGACTCCTTCCCTTGTGTTTCAAAATTAGTTATTACACGCAGGCACTGTGCTAGCGAGAGGCTGAGGGGGTGAAGAGGGTGAGCAAAGAAAAGAGGAGGTCAAGATTCTTGAGGACCTCCTCAAACAGTGGGAAGAATGAGATAAGCACGTATATACACACATACACAACCCAACTGAGAGTCAGAATGTGATAAGGGCTACAAGAGGGATTTGGGCACAATCCCACAGGAGTTCAAAGGAAGCAGAGATTGGCTGTGGGTGGGAGGCTCAGGAAAGACTTCATGGGAGAGGCTACATTTGAGATCAATCTTGATGGATGAATGGAGCTTCTGCTGATGAAGAATTGGAGGGCATTTGAGGGGCAGCGGCCGTGGCAGGGAGTGATTGAACAGGTAAGGATACCTGGAGCGGAGAGTGAAGGAGAGCAGAGAGACAACACATGAGAAAAGCAGGTGGGGACCATGAAGTGGAGGACACGATTTTTCCTTAATTTTAAAGGTGGTAAAGAGGATGCTGAGATGGGAGCAGTTCTTAGGTTGGATTTAGAGCTGATGCAGTTTGGATTAGAGGGGAAAGACACATGGACAAAAGCAGACCCATAAAGAGGATTCTTAATACTCATTCAGGCCACAGAAAATGGGATTCGCTGTGAGTACACCTGAAAGGGAAATATGAAATATGATTCCAAGTGCTCGAACTTGGAGGAGAGGCAGCTTGGTGAGGACTGAGGTTTGTCTCTTGGCGGGCAGCCAATTATTGCTTATTGACACAAGCAAACCCACATCAATCCTTTCCTCACAAATACAAAAACAGGTTAAATTCTGAGCTGGGACATTTGACTAGTACACGGGGGGTGGGGGAGTATGTGGACAGTGGTGGAGAGTCATGAAGAAAATAAGAAGGCTAAGGAACACTACTTCCTACCCCACACATCCATACAGCCAGGTTCCTTGGGTACCAGGCAAGGGAAGACACTAGATCAAAGTCATTGTTGTAAGTATTCATGGAATGCAGTGTAGAAATGAGAGGAAAGAAAGGGCTAGTTCTAAGGTGCTGTGGATGGTTTAGGGATCCTGAGGTGCTAGCTGTGGCTGTGTTACCATCAATGCTGGGAGACGGCAAGCGCTTGGGCCAGACTGGAGGAGTGTTTACAAAGAAAAAGAGTGCAAGTGTGCTTCTGTGCAAAAGCACATTGCGCACACACACAAACACACCACACACACACACTCTTATCTTTACCTCTCATTTCCCCTTTCATGAAATCAGAGGGCTGAGAAACATGCTTTTTATCCTCAGTCCATCTTGAACTTCGCTGCAGTGACTTGAAGCAGCTGGTTATACTAACACTGCAGTTGGCACAGAATCCTGAAAGTATTGGCTGGGGCTGGGGGTAAAGATAGGAACAGTGGTGGAGAGGAGAACTCCGTGGGCCCTGGTGCTGATATTTCTACTGCTTTGTGCAGCTGGAGGAGTGAGAGATGTCGTTTACAAATAGCAGGTGTGAGAGGTTTGGCATCCTGGAATTCTGCAGCTGAGAGGGGCTGTCTGTTTAAGAGATGAGATAATCGAGACTCTGAGGCCCTCGCCTATCTTTTACCGGTTCCATGACGCTTCTCAAAGACTGACCCGTACAGTTGCTGAGAGCAGTGTAACTTACCTTTGGTGGGCTGCTGGGAGAAGGCGAGCAGGCATGAGGGAAGCTTCCTGCGTCACTCTTTTCGCTTGCAAGACCCGCTTCACTGGAGTCAACAGCCGTTGCATTTTCAGAGGAGCAAGCAGAAATCCAGAAATTCACAGTCTTTGGGAGAGATGCCCAGTGGTGCCCAGTCGGGCTTTATAGAGCCCTGAGACTCCTGCCTCGGAAGCCCCACCCCTGCTTATCAAGGCTCAGTTGGCTTCTAAAACTGGTCCAAAGGTCTCGTTCAGAACATGAGCGAGTCAAAGAAAAACATCATGTCTCCAACGTGTACATAGCTGCCCTGCTCCTGCGGATGTGTGGGAATCGATGGTTCTGACTCCTCCTTTCTCTGGCTCTTGTGGCAGCCTTATTTATGCCCAGCCACCTCAGGAGGCTGTGACGTTGCTTGTTGTAACACACCCTGAGGTAACCCCACCTGGCTTGTCTGGGATCCCGGCTCCTCATCTGAGTTATTCTCCTTGGTGGTCCAGGAGTTCGTTGGTGGATTTCGTTGCTGTTATTTTAATATATTAGCAAAATAAGAAAAATCTTTCAAAACCAAAAGGAATGAATCTTTTATTAGTAGCCCTTTAGTGGTTGGGAATGGGTATTGGCAAGAGGGCAGAGGGCTGGGTATTAGAGAGGACATGGAGCCTGTTATATTTCTCCTGTCTCTGTTGTTACCCTTTATGTGTATAGCTCCACCCAGTTTCCAAGAGGAATATGCAGTATGTGCTACAGTAGAAGTACAGGAGCCCCAAAGCATTGACTGTCATTTGAAGCTCAAACTCTCCTGAGGAGGAAAGGTCTACGTGACAGACGAGGCCAGTGATATGCAGACAGGAGGTAGGACTTTCCTAAAGACCTACAGCTAGTACGTGGCGGGTTGGGGACTCAACCGTATCTGTTGACTCCAGATTCTGGTCTTTCCACTTTGCTCTTCTACTTCTCAATAAAAATGTTCCTGCCTTCTGATTTTCCAATGAATTTCTGCCTCCATCCTTTTCTTCTGGCATCAATCTTCCTTTATCTTTTATGAGAGTCATATATTTATTCATTAGTTCATTCAGTTAACCCTCCTGTCTAATGTGACTCTGGAGGGTGAGAAGAGAAGAACCATAGTGGGTTCTGCTTTAGGGGAGACAGGGGCGACTTAATTTTCCTGAAGACAGAGAACTTCTAGGTGTCCCTAGAAGTCCAAGTCTCTTACATCTTCCATCATCTTTAGATTCTTGCCTCAATACATCTTGATGCTTACTGCTCTAACCCAATCTTCCACCACGCTCTGTCACCCCCTTCCCTTTCACTGAGCCTTTTGCAAAGTTCTGTCAGAAATTTAAATTCTTCACTTCCAATCTCTTCTTTGAAAATGTCCTTTGCTTCTTGCTGTATTTCAAACTGCAGCTCTCAAATGGTGGTTGTGCTCTTTGCCTCCCCTGCGATATGCACCCCCAGCCAACAATACCCAGTGTACTACAGTGCTCAGAATAAGGCAAATGTCCTCTTTGCCCTTGATACTTTATTTTGCATTGATACAAAAATACTTCTGAATTTTTCCTCTCCCTCCTCTTAAAAACCTCACTCTTTTCAAGCACATGACATCAGTCTGGGCCACCCAGTGCCCTTTGTTCTTTCAGTCAACTAACAATCTTGTTCCACTCCCTTCATTCATGAAGATATAAGAACATAGATCATGCTTTCTTCTCCACTGTCAATCATCTCAACATTCTTGGAGATGTCAATCTCCACATAGACAATTCATCCACCTTGGCCTCTCACTTAAATTCTCTTTTCGGTGATCTGGTCCTCCACATGACTTCAGCCTCCCATTCCACATTCATACTCTTGACTTTGTCATTACAGTATCTATACTACCTCTAAAATTTTAATTTCATGAAGCCCATTTTTTAACAATCTCTATCTTTCCAGCTCACTTTTAAAGTACCCTGACTGGGACCGCCATTGACTCCTCTACTTTTTCACCATTATCATACCTCATGACCTCTTTTCTCTCTTTACGCAGCTCAGACTACCCATGGTGCATCACCATAAACAATCCTTTGCACACACTTTGACATACACATTCTCTGTCAGACTGGGCACCAAACCTTCAACTTTGGTTAAACCCACTATCTGTCTACTCTATGCCTGTATCCAAGCAGCTAAACATGGCTGAAGAAAAGCACAACATTGTACTGACTGGTTAGCTTTGCATTTATAACCACACATCTCAAGTGGACCTTCAGCAAGACCTGGCAATTATACTACATTTTCCTAGTCCAGTCCCTCTCCCAGTCCCAAGATAGCTCATCACACCTTCTCTTCTGTCTTCAGGCCCTCTCCTCGGCTCATTCTTAGCTGATTGCTTTGACTTCTATTTCACTGAGAAAACAAAAACAATCAGAAAAGAACTACTACACTTCCATCAGCAAATATAGCAAATTTCTTGTCTCTACACTCCATACTCTGCCTTCCCACTGTTCCTATCTAAAGGAACAGTCCCTGCTCTGGTTTAAGGCCAATGTCACCACTTGTACACTGGTTGTATTGCCTCTGCTCTACGTGAGGCCTGTAGTCCTGCAGTTGCCCCCTTTCTTCCTCCTGATCAATTTCCCTTTCTATGAGGATGTTCTTATCAGTGTACAATCCCACCTTTAAAAACCCTCTCTTAACCCTATATATCTTACCAAGTGTGCCACCAAATCTGTGCTCCCCTCTATAGCATAAGCCATGAAAAATATTATCTGTTTTCAGTGTTTCACATCCCTACCTCTCATTCTGTTTTTAATTGATCCGTTTAGGCTTTTGTCTCCAGCATTCCATTGAAAGTCTTTTTGTTAAGGTCATCAGTGACTTCCTTACTGCCATATCCAATGGTTGGTCCTGAACCTTCAAGCTTACTAGACATCTCAGGAGCACATGGTAAGGGTTTTCACTCCCTCTTTCGTTTTTTTCATTTGGCTTACAGACCAATCGCTTGTTTGCCAGGTCTTGCCTTTTGTGTTTGCCTGGAGTGACATTCAGACCTTTGACTCCAAAGCTTCCAGAGTTTTCTGAGGGAGGAGTACTGAGGCTTGAAAGTATAGATTGCTATCTAATTAGGTGAGAGATTCTGAGGAAAGTAGGGGAAAGGGCATGGAGTGTGATGAGATTTCTCAGAAGAAAAACATTGAGCACAGGTGTTTTGTTGTTTCTCGAGTTTCATCATTTCGAGTGTTACCTCATGTTTGTTACATAATCTAGGGAACAAACCTAGCCAAATGATATATAGTCTCAAGTGGGAGAGATTCAATATTTGCACAAGGAAGACATAGTGTAGTGATGGTACAATTGCCCATGATTCTCAGTGAGCAAATTTGCCATCATTTGTCATCCCTTCTCTGGTGTGTATTGTCAAGCCTTTATCTTCACAAACATTTAAACAGTTAGGAAAAAAATTACGTTGTCGGGGCTGGTCCCGTGGCGTAGAGATGAAGTGCGCGAGCTCTGCTGCCAGCAGCCTGCGTTCTGATCCCAGGCGAGCACGGAGGCACCGCTTGTCAGGCCATGCTGTGGCGGCGTCCCATATAAAGTGGAGGAAGATGAGCACAGATGTTAACCCAGGGCCAGTCTTCCTCAGCAAAAAGAGGAGGATTGGCATGGATGTTAGCTCAGGGCTGATCTTCCTCACACACACACACACACACACAAAAATTACGTTCTCACAGTCATTTTATGCAGATAACAAATAATATGTCACCAAATAACCAATTTGCATTAGTAATTTCCTTTTCTTTTTTTTGAGCTCTCAGAATTTTGTTAATGGACAGTTATCAAGTATTTGTATTAATAAGTATAATTTATATCTGCATAGAATTTAATCATGTCCAAACTTTTTCTACTTGGCAACATGGCAAACTGTCATAGGCTGTTGAATGCTTCTTCCCAAATCAACCTGGAAAGCACTAAAAAAATGAACTAAGCATGAATTTGAAGAACAATTGAAAAAAAATAAAACCGTGAGAAATCCCTGGGGAGTCTGAAGGATGCCCTGGATGGGGACGTGGAGGTGTAGGGAGTGGGGGGTGGGGGCCAAAGCAGGGATGATGTTGAAAGGGGGCTGGAGCCTGGGGTGGAGGATGGCTGGAGGGGCTGTAGAGAGCATACAAAATGGAAGAAGTCATGCTAAGAACTTGGCACGAGAAAACAGTTATGGGCGTAACTGACAATGCCTTAAAGGAACACCCCTGGAACACCCAACACCACAAAAACCAAAGACACACCCAGAGAGAACCAGACAGCACAACTGCAGACCTGGATAAGACATGGAAGCAGCATAGAGGGAAGAGACGACGGAACACTGACGCCAGTGAGCCATTCCTGAGAGAGGACAACACGCTGCTGGTAGCCTTGCGTGTTGATTCCCCGGCCTGATTCCCCGGCCTCTCGCAGTCCTCTTTGGCTGGCTCGATTTCCCATTCCAACTCGTTGGACCGTGCCAAGGACTTTGTGGACTTTGGTTCATAACCCCTTGCATATTGAATGCTGTGTTTGGTGTTAATTAATATGTTCTTATGATACTCTTATGATATCATTAATGTGTGATGTTTGATTGAGTCTCTATAAAGGGACGTGGGGTTGTTACCGCTGTTCCCGGACCACAGTCACTTGTCACAAGATAATAAATTCTGGCATTGTGGAAAGTCAAAAAAGTGAGTGGACAATCCATTATTAACCACTCATAACATAAATTAAAATGCCCCAAGAGGGGCAGTGGGATTGTAGAAGCCCTACTCTGGTGCCCAGTTCATGAAAAGAGTTGCAGATTGACCAATCACACTCTGACAATCACTCTAACAAACCTCCTTTCTCAAACCCCCAAACTGGTGGTTTAGCAATGCATTTTCCCAGTGCCATTATTTAAATGGGAAACCTTGGTCACAGATGTCTCCTGGTGAAGTGGCAGCAAACAGGGATGGTCATCAGTGGTTCTGTGACGTCTGGGCTTGCCGCTGTGGGCTTATCCCCGCCCCTCACCTGAAATATGACTGGAGGAACACAGACTGGGCCAGGCCTTCAGTCCTTCCCCAACACACAGCACCAGAGAGTAGCCATTACCCCCAGGGGACATGAACTCGCACAACGAAATAAGATACTGAGGAATATAAAAGGAAGACAGCACACCGAAAAATACATACCATCTGGAACAGAATTTTTGAAACAGACAGACCAAGAATTTAAAATAATCATCCTGCGTGCTGTTAACCTAAAAATAAAGAGCCAAAATGAGAGGCAGAGAGGCATTTATTTTGGGATCAAAGAATTTCAATTTGGGGAGCACAGATTCAGGTAGAAACCCAAACATTGTCCCCCCTTGGGGGTAAAAATCAGGGGCTTTATTTAAAGGCAAAGAAGGAAGGTTTATATTACAAAGAATGTTAATTGGGGTTGGCAGCAGAAAGCTCATCTTGGCTAAATGTAGTTGATTGCCAAGGCTAGCTAGAGGGAGGCAAAAGTCTGGTCAGTCGCTGTGAGGAGCTGCAAAGTTCATGTTCTGCGCCATGTGGATGTACATGAGACCCGTTTCCTTAATGGCTTCCCGGCTCTATTTTAAAGCCCTTAGACATAAATGACTCTGTTTTGTTTCACATTTTACAGTGCTTAATCAGGGAAAGGAAGGTTTTGTACTATAAGGCGCTAGTAAGAAACTTTTGTTGTTAGCGCCCTCCAGTGGATTCTGACTCCTGGCGATCCTGTGTACAGCAGAGCGGAACCCTGCCAGGTCTTTTTGCACCGTCCTCTCTCCTTCCAAGCATTATATAAGACAATGCTCTGCTGCTATTCATAGGGTTTTCATGGCCAATTTTTCAGAAGTGGGTGACCAGGTCCTTCTTCCTAGTCTGTCTTAGTCTGGAAGCTCCGCTGAAACCTGTCCACCATGGTTGGTATTTTAAATACCTTTCAGCATAGCTTTCAGCATCACAGCTACACGCAGCCATTGCAGTATGACAGCTGACAGACGGTGGTGTGGTTCCCTGACCAGGAAGTGAACCCCGGCCTTGGCAGTGAGAGCGCCGAATCTGAACCACTATACCACCAGGGCTGGCCAGTAAGAAACTGTAGGGAGGGAAAAGTGATTTTCCCTTTACCCCTCTAGGTTCTTGTCTGAGACCCCTCTGCGATAAAAGACAGATTAACAAGAGAGAAACAAACAAGTTTAATAACATGTACACCTCCTGTATACATGGAGGATACCCAGGAAAACTGAGTAAAACTCCCCAGAATGGCCCAAGACACCATTTTAAGTACCATCTTCAGCTACAGACAAAAGAAAAGTCTTTTTGTAGGAAGACTATCTGACAAAATTCACCTTTTATCTTTGATGAAAAGTCAGAAAACTAGAACTAGAAAAGAACTTTTAAAAACTTGTTAAATGTTATATTTCAAAAACCTATATATACTTAAAGGAGAAACATTAATTTAAGATCAGGAATAAGACAAGGCTGACCTCTATTGTTTACCACACTGTACTAGAGATTCTCACTAATGCTATTAAAAAGGAGAAAGAAATAATAGTTGAAAGGATTGAAGAGAAGATATAAAACTATTTGCAAATGATACGTTTAGTTTCCTGGAAAACTCACTAAAAGCAATAAAATATTTGAACTAAAGAAAGGATTCAACAAAGTTGTCAGAGATAACATCAGTTTAAAAAATCAATAGGGTTTCTCTACATTAGCATTGACCAACTAGGAACTATGATGAAAAAAAGCATCTAATTAACAATAGCAACAAAAACTATATGGTATTTAGCAATTAATTTAACCAAGACTATACAAGACCTGTATAGAAAAAATTTAAAACTTGAATAAATAACATAGAAGATGATTTAAAAAAATTAGAGAAACATTCTATGCTCTTGGATGGCACAATTTAATATTATAAAGATATTTATTCTTTCCAAATTAATCTACAAATTCAATGCAACCCAATAAAAATTCCAGCTGGATTTTTCTGAGGAACTTGACATATTTTTCTAAAATAAGAAAAATAAAAATCAAGATTTAACCAAGTTAACCTTGAAAAGTAAGAATAATGAGGGAGACTTCTACCAGTAGTACAAATCCCTAGTAATAAAAAGTGTGGTTTTGGTGCAAGAATAGACCAACCACTGGGTAAAATAGAGTGCTTAGCAGCAGACTCGTGTCTACATGAACATTTTTATGATACATATTGTATCACAAATCAATTGGGAGAGGGAAATCAATTGGGAGAGGATAGATTATGGAATAGATGATGTACTCTGTGGAGAAAAATAAAACTGAACTCAAACAGGGAGTTGGAGGTAATTTGGGTGTCTGTCACTGGAGAGAAATTTATAAAATGTGGTTGGAGGTCCAACATGGAGTGCTATGAAATGGTTAGCAACAGCAGATGAAATGCACACATAGCAACGTGATTACATCTTAAAGGCAATGCTGAAGTAATGCGAAGTAACATTTATGTCAGTTTAAACTGAATACTCACAAAATGACAAAACATATTTTACAAACACAAATACAAAGAGGAATAGTCATCAGGGTGGGATGGGAGAGAGAGCTGGGAGTGGAAGAATAAGAATAAGTAATGACAAAAACACAAATTTCATATCCATAGCTACATGATCTTATAGTCCAGTGGTGTTAACATGGACTTGAGAGTCAGGCAGATTTGGATTTGAATCCTAACGTTGCCCTATCCTACCTGGATGAACTGGAATAATCACTTAAAATTTCTTAGAATCAGTTTTTTCACTAGTTAAGTGTGGAGAATAATAGATCCTGTATCATCCAGTTGTAGTGATGGCTAAGCGGTGCTGAACGCATGCCATGAACACGGTAAGTGTTCAATAAATGAACGCTCTTATTATCCTTCTGTGTTGGGGAGGGGATGAGAAAATGAACCAATATCCACAGGCTGAAGAGGACCTGGCCTGTAGAAAGCCCTGGCCTTCATCTGACGCTTCCTCTCACTGCCTGCTACCATATTTCCTCTTGCTAGAGAAGCTGTGCCTCTCATCTGATACGTGCTGGCTGGACCTTGAGAAATCAAAGGAGAGTCTGCTGTGTGAATTTGCCAATGTTTCGTGAGATAATAAGAGGAATCATTTGGTTGTTTAAGGAAGGAACTTGACAGCCTGTAACTTTGCTGGCTCCAAAATCTAGGACATCAAGCCACCATCACTATGCCTGCAGGTCATCTTTGATTGTAACTTGATGAGATAAAGGATTTTCTCTGTACAGTGTGTTGGGTTAGTCTGGCTTTTGGCTGACCTGCAAGGTCAGGATGAGAAGGCAGAATAAATTTCCTCTTGTTGCCCATTGAAACTTTTTTCCCTTCCTTTTGAAAGCTGTTCATGTTTGGTTATGGGGAGGCAGGATCTAGAGGGAAAGTCAGGTATTAAAGCCATGTGACAGAGTAAACAGGCTCAGAAAAGTGAAATGCTTTGCTCAAGTGGTGATGCCAAAGACTTTGGACTCCTACTCCTGTTAAAACTCTGGTGCCTGCAAATTATTGTTGAATATCTAGAATTCTTAGTAAAAACATCTGGATAACAAATGTAAATTTTTTCCCACACAGTAAGTTTCCTTGATGGTTCTCTTCTTAATATGAAGACAAAACTCAATTCAGAAGAATGCAAATAAACAAACAGAAAACATACCATGATTCCATCACAACCATGGTTAACACAGTCATATGAATCCTTATGGATGGTTTCCGAACAGATATGTTCCAGGGGAAAGAATATTACATCAACAGAGAAAACTCTAAACACCTACAGATAATAGTGGACGAGTGACTTTGCTTCAAATATCCCCAACCCAATACGAGTTTTCTTTTATTCTAATTTAAAAGTCACTCTTTTTCTTTACTTTCTGTGTATACAATACTATGTTGTTCATGGTGTACTCCCCAAAGAAATCTTCTCCTCATATCTCTCATCTATGCAAGGTCACCTATCCTAGCCTGACTCACCCCCACTGGACACTTTCCAGACTATCCACTGCAGCTCAGGCTGGTCTTTCTCATTGACTTCTATAATTGACTATTCTTGACAGAAACATATTCCTTAGTAACCCCTAGTCCCAATTTATGAGTTTTAGACTCTATGTGACAACTCTTCAAACAGTACCATCTCCCTCACGCCTCTTGTCCTTCTGCAGGCACAATATGGACTGGGAGGATGATTAGAAACTCTCTCACTTCTCACCATATCAGAAACTTTCTTCATCATTTATTGAGTCAACAGATACAAATCAAATGCCTGCTATGTAGAAATTACTATACAAAGAGTTATTTCCTTATATGAAGTAAGATTTGCTGATTTCTTTAGGCAATAATTTGTGATGGAAGAAAGAAAGAAAACAAAGAAAAAGGAAAGGAATAAAAGAAATGGGGAAGGAAGGAAAGGAAAAAGGAAGGGAGGATACAAAATCCTGGATTTGAATCCAAGTGTGCTATTTACTTGCCATGAGACCTCAGTCAATTGGTTTAACCTCCCAACCTTTAATTTCCCCATCTGTAAAATTAGAAGAATAATTTTAAATATTTTAAGGCTTGTTGTGAGGATTAAATCAGATAATTTGTAAGCAATTGATACTTGGAAAGTACTCGATAAGTCTTAGTAATTGTGGTGGTTAATTTTATATGTCACTTGACTGGGCCACAGGATGCCCAGATATTTGGCCAAATATTATTCTGGGTGTTTCTGTGAGGGTATTTGTGAATGAGTTTAACATTTAAATTGATAGACTGAGTAAAGCAGATTGGTCTTCCTAATGTGGATAGACCTCATCCAGTTGGTTGAAGGCTTCAATAGAACAAAAGGGCTGACCCTTCCCTGAAGAAGAGGAAATTCCTCTTGCCTGACTATCTTCAAGCCAGGACGTTGTTTTTTCCCTGCCTTCAGACTTGAACATCAGCTCTTCCTGGGTCTTAAGCCTGCCTGCCTTCTGATTGGAACTGCATCATCAGCTCTCCTGGGTGTCCAGTTTGTTGCAACTTGTTGCAACCTGTTGCAGGCTTGGGACTTGTCAGCCTCCGTAATCACATGAGCCAATTCCTTATGATAAATCTCTCTCTCTCTCTCCTATTGGTTCTGTTTCTCTGGAGAACCCTCACTAATATAGTAATTAATATTATCATTTAAAAGTTTTATTTCATACACCTTTCCACAATGTTCAGGGTATCTTTACTCCTCTGTCCAGTCCAGTCCTGTGGAAAATTATGTTATTTGCAAAATGAGGAACTGACGTTAAGTCTGAGAAGAAACTTCCTGACCGTGAGTCCTGGAACCTTCTTTTCTAGAGGAGGTAGTTCCCAAAAAGTAGCTGTCCATGAGGAGATAAATGTTGCAAAACCTGTTTTGTTTCATATTATTTGTTTTGTTTTTTATCACTTTGACATCTGCTGAGGTAACCAGTGACCAGAAAGCTGGGGGAATTGTACAGGCTGTGTGAAGCAGGCAAAAGGTTGTCAAGCTTGGAGATGGAACCTGCAGGACCCCAGAAGGCTGGTACCTAAGAGGAAGGATCTTTTCTAAAAGCTTTTTTGAGATTGGCTAGCAGCACTCTGGCCCTTGGCCCCAGGAGGCCTTTGGCGGTCTCATGGGAGGCTACAGCGACAGCTGTAGGTCCAATGCACCGTTTTACAAAAGAGTTTTCTGCGATTTGCATCCAGACAATTTCAGAACTAGGAGGTACCTTAGAAGTCATCCAACTTGTAGACTCTGGGAGGATAGTAGTGGCAGAGTTTTTGAATCTCTGAATCGTCACATAAAAACAGAGAGAGGAAAACCAAAATCTCATGAAAATTTGCCATAAGACTAAGTGACAGTGTGTCCCTATGACTCTCCAAAAACAAGTAGATGACGGTAAAACAATAGTCATATAACCTGGGGTGGCATCTGTGAGGGAGAAAGCAGAGAGCAGCAATGGCACGTCCGAGGAATCTGAGAATAAGAGAATCCCCAAAGAGTCAATGAGAAACTGCTGGAAAGCAACAGACCAATTTGGAAGCAGTAGCTCAAAACAGGAGTAGTTTTGCCCACCCCAATGCTGGTGAGTGCAGGCTCCAATTTCCAGCTTCCCCATAAGATTTCAAGGGCTGAAGCAGCATAGCCAGTGGTATGCTGGTAACTGTTTAAAACCCCAATTTGTAGTGTTTGTTGATTTCCTGGTACAAATACTCCCATCGTGGCTGACTACAAGCTACCAACATTAATACGAAGCAGGGAAGAGAGGTGTACAATCGACTCTTGCAAGGTGGCAGCCAGCTGTGAATTCTGGGAAGAACAAGGGCTCTTTTCCAGGACCGGTCACACACTGAATAGAAACAACTGGGAGTGGAGTCACAATTGAGTAGGACAAGGACAACAGCAATGAAGGAAAGAGAAGGTTGAGATGAAAATTGGGGAATGGAACAGAGCCAGGAAATCTCAGAGAGCAAGCTGCCCTATTTCAGAACGCTGCATGAAAACAAAGGAAGAGAGAGCTCTGAAAAGTTAGAAATGCCACTCTGAATCACACTATCTTCTAAAAGTTCAGGAAAGCTAATGTCACATAAAAATCAGCAACAGAAAAGTATCAAGGTACAATCCTATATAAAGTTATTATAAGAAGTCATTTAACGTCATGGTTCCCAAACCAGCTGCACAGTAGAATCGCTGAGGGAAATAAAACAGAACGAAACCAGAAAACACTCTTCCTGTGCCATCTGTTCTGGGTAGGAGGCCACACTCCTGACCACCTACAATGAGTTAAACTGACCCAACTGGTGATGTTGACAACAGTTGTCTTCAACGACCTCCTTCCTCTCAGCCAACAACTTCCTACACTCTTGTGTCTTTCTCTTAGTTGCCCAGAGATTGTCACCTGGAGGGGTGTCATGTGCCAGACTGCCTCATTCTAACCAAACATTGTCCATTATATATTCTATTCTTCCATGGCTCTAAACGAGATAAATCTATCACAACTAATGCTTCTGTAATTAATTTTAGTTTAATAGAGAGTCCCTCCCCAATACTACCATACGACAGCTGTAGTATTGCATCTGTTCTCACTATTTGACCCTCAAGGAATCACCAGTATGGGAATTTCAAAAAATTGAGGGAGGCATATAGGGGAGAGATTTTTGGTCAGAGGAGCTTTAAGAGTTCAGGTTTCTTGGTGGCAAAGAAAAGAACCCTAAGCAGACTAGAAAGAAGGGTTCTTTGTGGTCTTGGGAAGGATAGGAATGGGGACCTTTAGGAATTGCAGTAGCACGAATTCATGAATTATCAATTTAGAGTGTCCATTAGATAACTCACTTCAAACCAGTTTTGATTCTCAAGACTTAAAGTCCAGAGAGAGAAACATTAATTGGTCTATATTAGGCCACGTGTCCATTCCCTTGATAAGTGAGTGGAATTTTATCATTGGCAGCTCCAAACAAATATGGAATTTCTGAAGAAGAGAAGCAAAGAAAAGAAAACAACAGATTTCCACTAGAGGCCTTTCTCTAGATCTGCCTGGTTCCAGTCAGCCATACTAGGTGATTTGATGCTCTCTTGTTGAATAAATTCTAAACGAGTAATTCAAGATATTAAAAAAAAAATCAGCTTAATGTGGCTGGTTTGCCTGTGGCTTCTGTTCCACCCCACACTATCCCTGACATTGGACCTGGCATTCACCTGGTGAATCCCCTCATATCACACAACATTGATTAAAGATTTTGTGTTGAGACAGAGAAGAAGGTTATATTATATACCACAAACAAATGAACTAAAATCCTATTAAGAAACTAGTACCCTAACGCCCATCATCAGTAGAATGGACAAATAAAGTGTGGTATATTTGCAGACCGGAATACTACATAGCATGAGAATGAATGATCTACAGCTATGCAACAACATGAGCGACCTCACAGACACAATGTTGAGTGAAGGAAGCCACACAAAATGAGTACAGATTGTATGATTCCATTTAAAGTATAAAACAGGCACAACTAATCCATGCTGTTCCAGGTCAGGCTCATGGTTACCCTGAGGGGAGGAGCCATGACTGGAAGGGCAGCTTCTAGGGCACTGGTCACGCTCTGTTTCTTGATCAGGGTGGTGGTTGCATGGGTGTGTTCTGTCTGTGAAAATTCTTTGAGGTGTGCACTTTTGACATGAACCCATTTTTTTGTGTATATTACATACCTCAATAAAAAGTTAAAGAAATCTTATTAGACATTCCTGCTCTTCCCAAAGCCTTCTTGGCTGCCTGGCCAATGAGGGGTCCTTCCTCTCTCAGCTCTCAGCCACGTCCTTGCTGCACCCCTTGTGTCAGGAATCTTTTCAGCTCCCGCTCCAAACATGTGCCCTTCCCTGTTTTGCACAGCAACCTGGAAGGTGTAGTCATCTGTTCTATCTGCTTCTCTCTCAGAGAATGGCCTTACCTGGCCTTCTGGCCTTCACTAGTTCTTCCACAGTTCTTATAAATAAAAGGTTCTCCGTCCCATTAAGTTTTCACCTGGGAAAAGGATTTGCAAATATTTACAATTTTGGATTCACAAATTCTCTCCCTAAGGGATGGATTAGAAGAAGAGACCTGGTATTCCACTAACTTAATTCAAACATATTTCTTCATCTTCTTTCTCCTCCCTGCTTTCCTTTTCTTAGGTAAGTTAGATGCTAAGTACCAGGGGTGGGAATCTACTGATCATGCTGTAACATTTGGGATTGTAAAGTTGCCCATAGCCTCTCAGGCCTCACCATTTTCAGTGCCTGCTGTTGGTGTATAAATACTTCAACTCCCTTGCCCCTCACTCTGATGGTGATGGTGATGACTCTGAGGCACTTGTAGTAGGCGGGCTTCTAGAGTTCACCAGAGGGATTAAAGCTCAAGTTGCCCACAGTTTGTAAGGTATTAACAGACTCTCCTGCAGGTTTCCCAGGATCATCTCCCAATTCTGTGTGAATCCTGTCTCAGTGTCTGAGTCTGGGGGAACACAGACTAAGGTGGTGATCTACCTTTCCCATAAACATAACACATGCCTATGTGCACGTGTACATATACATACAATGAATTATATTCATGTATGGTGGACACACCGTAAGGTGACCCCCAATGAGTCATACCCTTTGTATAATTCCTTCCCCTTGAGTGGGGATGGAACCTGTGACTTACTTCTAGCCAACAGAATAGGGCAAAAGTTATGGGACAATCACTCCTGTGCTAATATTACATTATAGGGGAGAGAGATTCTCCAGTCAGTTTTGAAGAAGCAGACTACTATGTTTGAGCTGCCTACAGGGATCACCTGGCAAGGAACTGCAGGTGGTTTTTAGGATCTGGGTCTTGCCTCTGGATAACAGCCAACAAGAAAACAGGGGCCTCAGACCTGCAGCCACGAGATGAATTCTACCAACAATCTGAGGGGGTTTGGAAGCATATTCTTCCCATGTTGAGACTCCAGATGAGAATGCAGCCCAGCTGATACCGTGTTTTCAGCCTTGTGAGATCCTGCACAAGAGGACCCAGATAAGCTCTGCACAGGCTCTTGACCTACAGCAATTATGAGATAATAAATGTGTTTTTGTTTTTTTTTTTGTGAGGAAGATCAGCCCTGAGCTAACATCCATGCCAATCCTCCTCTTTTTGCTGAGGAAGACCGGCTCTGAGCTAACATCTATTGCCACTCCTCCTCCTTTTTTTCCCCAAAGCCCCAGTAGATAGTTGCATGTCATAGTTGCAAATGTGTGTTGTTTTAAGCCACTAATTTTGTGGTAAATTGTAAGCAATAGAAAACTACTGCATTCTCTGTGGAACCTTTTGATCTGAGGGGGGGACCGATTTCTGCCCATCCCCTAGGAGCACGCTGGCATGGATCTGACCTCAAGTGCCTCCAGATCCAACTTTGGTCTTTGATTTGTTATCTAAGGACAGCTGATATTGCCACCCCTTGTTGTTCCTCCTGAATAGTTTTCACCAAAAGTAACTATTTGGATGGGCCACTAATTCTCTGGTGAATGCAAGTTTCTTCAATGATGTTTCTCCTTAAATTCCTTTTGGAGGGCTTGATCCAGCAGAGCCTAATCTTGCCAACGTCAGGACCAGGTCAAGGCTCAAATGCTCCTTGTTTCAAAAGTCTGTTGGGTTGTAACTCAATACATAAAGTTCTTTTCTTCTTCCTGTGTATGTCAGCAACTTAACTTATGAATTTGGGTAATCCTCTAAAATGCTGTGAGGCTGAGGCTTTCTCCGCTGCTCTCTGGGAAGTCATGAGAAATTTAACACTATTTGACGTCTCTCTATATTTTCAAACACTATTTTACAGGCTTCCAAGAACTTCCGTATAGGTATGGAGCATCGTCTTGTTCTGGCTTTCTGATAATCTGCTTTATCCAGCATCTCAGTACTGTTTCCAGTTAAGACTTAAATATTTCTTCCCTGGAGATGGGGTACAAGTGAGAATGATGGGGAAAGACTCTTCTTGTATCTCAGCATTTCAATCTGACTGGAATGGAGCGTTCGTTCATGGTTCACGTGTCAGCCCTCAGCTCCATTGGTTGGCCCCAGCTTGGGCAATAGGCATGCTCTTGTAATCCAGGCCTCTACTGTGTTCACTCGTGTCCCAAAAAGAAGATTAGTCTTTTAAGAAATTCAGAGACAAAGGTAGAATCTTAAAAAAATCACTTTAAAGTTATTTCCCTGCTCTATTATCACACTGGAAGTCAGAAAAATTAACCTTCTAATAAAGCTGTATTCACCCTCTCTTCTCCTGTGAATAGTTTTGCAAGCTACTTTATATTTGCTCTCATTAAAAGAAAATCTCCAAGTAGGATCCTTTCAAACTCATCACAGTCCACTGCTATTCTAAAAATCAGTGGTGGTTCTGAGCATCCAGGCCACCCACGTGCCTGGATCCTTCTCAGAGGCAGACTGCTCCCTCAAATACTGGTCTGCTGCTGCCACTCTCAGTGTCGCTGTTGTTTTGATTATCACAGAGTGGTCAGACACATTCAGTTGATGCATGTCTCCACTGCCACAGGAAAGGCACTTTTGGTCTGGCGGTTGACCCAAGCTTGGGCTCTAACCTCACCACTGCCTCAGGCCCCCCTCTCATGCTCAGCCATTGTTTCCTGAAGAACAACCACTGTGTTTGTAACGGAACTCAATGGGTTCATCTCTTGGTGAGTGTGGAGCTGAAAAGCACAACCAAGGCTGAAGTGGATGAAGAAAAGGTTTATTGCTTACACAAGCAATGGAGAACATCAGGGATAGCTCACAAAGCAGTGTCCCCCTCGGCTTAGTGTGGTGCAGACTTTATACACCAGAGTGCAGAGGATATGCTATGACTGTGTAACAACTGGGCCCAGTCAGGGCGCATGTGCAGGCCATTACATAATGAGTTCAAGGTACCATTACATAACAGGTTCAACACAGCATGTCATTACATAATGAGTCCATGGTAACTTTTGGACACTTATTGCTGGAGCATACTGCAGAGGTCTTTCTTCAACTGTGGAAGTTTCACTGTAGGATGGCAACATCTGCAAAAACGGGGACATCAACATCTAGAAAATAGCACATTTAGTTTTCTCCTTGTCTGGAAAACATTTGACAAACCATGTCAGTTATGGATCAGATTCTCAGTAACCCTTTCGTTGCCTGGTCCCTGGTCATACGTTGGGAGAGCTGCTTCCAGGAGTTTGCAGAATCAGCCACAGGCTAGCCTGATGCCTACCCTCTTCTTCTCCAGAGTGCAGTATGTTAACCCTGTTCTGGAACTGCTTATGCAGATGATCCCTCTCTTTCCCTGCAACAACTTTGCTTACTGTGAATCTCAGGAACTTTAATCAAGTCTCAAAACTTTCTGTTTAATCCTTACCCCACGACACTAACGGCCTAAGGCTATATGCGGTTGCAATATATTGAGAGTAGCCATTCAAGTGTGCAATTTCTTGAACTAGAAGATTTGCTACAGGGGTCTATGGACACACATCACTGTGTTCCCAATTTAGCACCTTCCTTGACAAGTAATTTCATTAAATCTTCTCAGTGATCCTAAAAAAAAATTGTATTTTTTTCCCCATTGTATAGATGAAAAAACAGCCTCAGAGAGGTTGAGTGAGCTGTCCAAGGTAACATAGCTATTAATTGACTTAACTGGAATTAGAACCCAAGTGTGTTTGACAGCAAAATTCATGCTTTTTCATTGTCTTCTGACATGAAGAAAGAGAACTGCTGGACTGATGGGGGAATATAAAGACTTGCCTTATGAACCTAAATACTGAAAGGTGTTTCTCAAACTAGAGCCATGTACCCCTGGTGCTCTATAGGAATAATTTAAGGAATTTGCTGGTTCTCTGAAACAACGTCTATAAGCCTATTTTCATTTTACTGGTAATGTGGGTAAAAAAGATAATTTTCTGTGTAGTATGTTTAATTACTTTCTGAGTAATGCCTTGAGACTTTCACACTGCATTTGTGTTTATGATAAAATTCACTAGCACCAAGTTGTACTACTTTAAGTGTGAGTTGATGCAAAAGAACACAGGCTGACTTGCTAGGTCACATGGTGTGGAGTAGAGGCCAAGAGTTGCTGCAGGGCTCTGAAAGAATAAAGGCCTTCTTTAGTTTAGATGGAGAAAAGCAAAGTGATGTCTGAGCCACAAAGTAACTGTTGACCTCCAAAAGAATCTGAACTGTAGCAAAACAGACCAAGCTCCTTTTGTAAGCCTAGTTCAGTTGCAGCAAACCAACATTCTCCGTTAAATCAAATTAATGTGAGTTTGAAGTTTGTTAAATACATAGTTTCATTTCTATTTGATGTCATTTTTCTTGGTTTTATAAGAGCTACAAGCATAAAGGATATATACCTATTTTGTTTGTATGTTTTACTATAAGAAGTTTATTATTATTATTTTTTTCCTGGGAAAGATTCGCCCTGAGCTAACATCTGTTGTCAATCCTTCTAGTTCTTCTATGTGAGCTGCCACCAAAGCATGGCTACTGACAGACAAGTGGTGCGGTTCTGTGGCCGGGAACCTGAACCTGGGCAGCCAAAGCGGAGCATTCCAATCTTTAATCACTAGGCCATCAGGGCTGGCTCAAGATCACCTTCTTATACCCTGGGGACCCACGAGTATTTTTCCCTATTAAAAAATCTGAACATTACTCAAATTTGAAAACAATATTTTTTTATTAAAGGATAATAGCTTTATTGTTTTTGTGCATATTCTTTAGCTATTTTCTTTGTGATTACCATGGGGATTACATTTGACATCCTAATACTCTTATTTTTACTGCCTTAACTTCAATTACATGCACAAATTTTCCTCCTTTAACAGCTCCATCCCTACCCCTTTCAGTTGTTGATGTCACGAATTACATCTCTATGTATTGTGTGTCCAAAACCATAAAGTAATGATTTTTTAATGGATTAGTCTCTTAAATTATGTAGAAAACAAAATGTGGAGTTACAAACCATTGTTACAATAATACTAGCTTCTAGACTAATCAATGTGTTTTTTTAAATGTATTAGTCTCTTAAATCATATAGGAAACAAAAAGTGGAGTTGTAAACCATTGTTGAAATAATACTGGTTTTTATAATTGCCCATATATCTACCTTTACTGAGATCTTTATTTCTTTATATGGCTTCAAGTTACTGTCTAGTGTCCTTTCATTTCAACCTGCAGGACTTCTCTTAGCATTTCTTACGGGCAAATCTAGTGGCAACAGATTGACTTAGCTTTTGTTTATCTGGGAATATTTTAATTTCTCCCCTACTTTTGAAGGACAGTTTTTCTGGATATAGGACTCTTGGCTAACAGTATTTTTCTTTTAGCACTTTGAATACATCTGCCGACTGCCTTCTGGCCTCCAAAGTTTCAGATGAAAAATCTGCTGATAATGTCATTGAGGATCTCCTGATGAGTTGCTCTCCTTGATGAGTTGCTTCTCTCTTGCTGCTTTCAAAATTCTCTCTTTATCTTTGTCATTTGACAGTTTGATTAGCATGTGTCTTGGTGTGAGTCCTTTGAGTTCATCCTACTTGGAGATCATTGAGCTTCCTGGATGTTAATATTCATGTCTTTAATTAAGTTTGGGAAGTTTTTGGCCATTAGTTCCTCAAATATTATCTCTGCCTCTTTCTCTCTCTCTTTCTTCTCCTTCTGGGACTTCCAAATGTGTATGTTGGTCTTCTTTATGGTGTCTCACAGTTGCCTTAGGCTCTATTCACTTTTCTGCAATCTTTTTTCTTCCTGTTCCTCAGTCGCAATAATTTCCATTGTTCTATCTTCAAGTTCACTGATACTTTCTTTTGCCTGCTCAAATCTGTGGTTGACTTCCTCTAGCGAATTTTTCACTTCAGTTATTGTAATGTTCAGCTCCAGAATTTATTTTTGGGTTCTTTCTAGATTTTCTATCTCTTTATTGATATTTCCACTTCATTTATACAGTGTTTTCTTGGCTCTCTCCATGTCTTCCTTTAGTTCTTTGACCATCTTTAAGACATGTTTTAAAGTCTTTGTCTAGTAGAGCTGACATCAAGTCCTTTTCAGGACCAGTTTCTACTGGTTTATTTCTTTTCCTTTTAATGGGACATATTTTCCTGTTTATTTATATGCCTTGTGATTTTGTTGTTGTTGTTGAAACTGAATATTTGAATCTAATAATGTGGTAGCTCTGGAAATCAGATTCTTTCCCTTCCCCTGGGTTTGCTTTTGCTTTTTTTTTAAATTTTTGTATGCTATCTCTGTGCTGAAGATCAACCTGAGTTGTAAACTTAAGGTCTTCTCGGGTCTTTTCTGAAACTGCACCTTTCCCTGGGCATACACAGTCACTTTCTAATTTACCCCCAAAATGTTGTTGCTTTTGAATGTCCTGGTCTTCTATGTTTGACTCCCAAAAGAGGAAAAAGAGAAAAATGATGGGAGGGTAAGTCACTGGCTCTTTAAATCTCCTGGAAGTCACTTCAGCTGTAAGAGGAGGGGTTGCAACAGTGGAGGGAGGTGCAACAAAAATGGGAATGGCATCTGTGTCTGCACCTTTGTAATTGGAAGCAGCAATTGACAATCAGAGCACAGATCCCCAATATTTGGAGGATGGAGTAAATTATTCCTCTTTGGGAATTTGGATTTATCGTCTGATCATTTGATGATCTCTGTAAATAGATTGATGGTTTATAGAGATTTTGTCTCTGTTGGGTAAGAGAGCACAAGTAATTTCTTCACAGTGAATCTGGCTTATTGGTTTTTCCAATCAGGAGCTTGGTTTTATGGTCTAATCATTTGATGATATCTATAAATGGATTAATAGCTCATAGAGATCTTATCTTACTGGGTGAGGGATAACAGAAAATCTGGTTTGTTAGTCTTTTTTTTTTTTTTTTTTTTTTTGGTCTATTTGTCTCTTCTGAGCTCAAAGCAATTAAGAATGTGTACCTATTTGGAAGAAAATAGTTCCTTGATATAGACTAGTGAGTTTTCTAATTCTGTGTTTACTCTTCACTCATGGCTGAAATTCTAGAATTGAAGTTACAAGCTCCCTCTATTTGAGTCTGGAAGTCTATATATCTAATTCAAAAAGGCCTTTACGTCTCATTGTGTGAGGAGGTAATATTTTCCTACTTGCAGTTGATATTAGCAAATTGCATTGTAAGTTATCTTAAACGAAAGGATCTCTATTCTGATTAGCTTATAGAGATAAATAAGGGCTTATATAAATTGAATATTTCTAAATTCCAAGGAAATAAAGAAATTGAACTTCTAAAGCTTTCAATGTATTAGATTTAAAAAGTATTCTTGTAGAAACTAACTCAAAAGTGATTTAAGAATTCAAGTTCACATAATTTATGTAAATATTTGGCAAATGAGGCTATTTAAATAATTTTAGTTTAGTAAAAACAGCTAAATCTTCACTGATTTATCAATGTTGAGTGTAAGTGCAGATTTTTATTCTATGTGGGTATATTCTTTCCAAATTTATTCATATTTACTGACCAAATAAGCTAGCATTACTTCTACTTTAAAGTTATGAAAAATGTAAATTTTTGTTTTACCAAATTGATTTGTTATTCTGAAAAAATTTTATTTCAACAAAAATTATGTTTTGTATTATGTCAACTTGAAGATAATTTACAAAATGTTTAGGTAACTTAAAACCTTAGACTGATATTAAGTAGAATTTTAGTTCATGGCTATTCATTGGAGACCTACATAATTTCTAAGTAAGATAGAACACTGAAACATTAATTACTAAGCATAATTTTAACTTTCTGTGTTTTTGCTTCTTCTTATATGCTACAGACAGACTATATATCTTTGTCTGTTAATAGGTCTATTAATGAATATGCTCATTTTTGCCATTTTGAGAAGTTGAATGAAGCATGGCTATAGAAAGTTTTGTGATATGCATGAGCTCTGCAGTACTGCAAAGATGCTAGTGTGTAACCCCAGTTATCTACCCCTCAGTTTTCTCTGTGAAATAGAAGTTATTTTGGTTAAGAGTTATGATTAATATATGTGAATGAGACTCTATTTAGAAGCAATAATTTCAGAGAAATACAACTGTATACATGTTTCTATTTGTCAAGGAAGAGATTAGTTTTGTCCTAAAGGACTGTTTGGTTGGTCGCCAAATCCCTTTGCACTCTTAAAGCTTATTGAGGACCCCAAGGAAATTTATTTATGGATTACAACTATTAATATTTACCATATTGAAAATTGAAACAGAAATTTAAAAATGCTTATTGATTCATTTGAAGATAGTGACAATGAATATATGGCAACAATAATATCTTAGTAATGTTATAAACTTAGTTTTAACCTCATGAACCCTCTGAGATGGTCCTAAAGTAAAGTATCAGTTTGTTGGTCCTAAAGTAAAGTATCAGCCTGACCTGAGAGTAGGCTGGCCTCATGTCTTGACATGAGTACAGCCATGTTTGGCCGCTCCATTGACCTACAGCCACCAGCACAAACAGAAATACAAAGCTGCTTTCTATGTGGTGGGAACTGGCCTTTTTCTGGGAACTGGCCTTTCTCCCACGGAGAGAGTTGCAAGTTGTAACATTTCAAGGCTCTTGGAGCGTCGTAGCCCGGAATGGACTGGCCATCTGTGCCGGGCTGAGACGATAACCAAAGAGAACAATGCATGTACACAACTACTGGGCTGGGACATTAGCCAGGGGGCTCAGTGCATGTACGCCACTGATAACCATTTGTGCATGGAAACACTAAATGCTTGCTCTGCAAACTCTGTAATTGCTTACTCTGAAAATTACTGATGGTATAAAAACTGCTGGAAACTGAGCCCTAGTGAGAGTTCCACCTGTGGAAGGGACACCTTGCCCAGGACGTGTGATCCTTGCCCAGCAGCGTCGATTGACAGGGCTCTCCCGGCAGTGGGGCGTGGATGTTGTGAGTAACTGATTTGATGTGAAGTAATTGATTTGATATGAAGTAATTGATCTGATGTGTTCTCTTTTCGGTCAACCTGGTGTTTCTCTTTCCGGTTGATTTGTGTCATTTCCCTTCAGTCGATCTGGTGTTTCCTTTTCCGATCGATCTGATGTTTTTCCCTCTTATTATATGACCTATTCGGATCTGTTTGCAGACTATCGCCTTTACTATTCTCTATATAATAAAATATACCTTCAGTCCATTTGTTTGGAGTGGAAAGTTTCTTTTATGTCTCCGATCGAATCCCCGAACCTCTCATAACACCTCAGGATAACACATTCCCTGATCTGCTGTCCACTCAACCACCCTTTCATCTTACTTCTTCACACTTGGCTCTTCTCCCCTTGCTTACCTTTCCCTATAAAAGAAAGCTCTTTTGTCTGACCCTTGAGATACTTGTAGATCTTACAGTCAAGGCTAGACTATTTTGCATATACCTTGTTTGGTTAGATTTGAGTTGCAAACCATATCCATTTTTAAGTAATTATAAAACTAAATGAAATCTTAAAAATTCCACCTCCAGACATTGAAAACACAATGTTAACAAATGAACCTAACTGTGTATCCTTGTTGTAGAACAACCCTGTGGATAAGAACTATTCCAAGAGACTTTAAAACAATAATTTATCTATATCTCAAGACAGTAACAAAACCAAAAACTGCTTTTCTCAATTGTGTTGTTAGTCGTGTTGTTGCTATGATCTTTTTATTATTTTGTTCATATAACGTAGAGAAAAGCAAATGGGACGACATTGTGGTATATTCTAATCCTATTACTCCTGTGTCCTTAAAAATAAAAATGCTTGGTGTTAGAGAAAGGAGATTCAGATGAAAGAAAGATGTTCAATAAAAACCCTGTAGCTCCGAATTTGAATTGGCAATGTTTGTGAATATATGTGAATACATGACTACATATGAATATGAGTATGCATTTCCTAGCTCTGCCCCCTGAAAGTAAACCAATTGCAATGAATACCTCAAGTATATACATTTTGATCTGGGAATACCGTTTTGCACAAAAAGAAACCAAAGATTCTCAGAGAAATGGCTGAGTCCAGGTTAGGGGTGGTAAATATTCAAGATGAGACAGAAACACTTTGTCATAGTGATATCAGGAAAGGTCTTAGAGATTATTAGTGTCTTATCAAAGGGATTAAGGAGCCAACTTGAACTCACGTTCATTGTTGAAAGAGAAGATAATTGGAGCATCAGTAAGGACCATATTGCAAAGGATCAAACGACTTCCATGTGTCTGAATCCTGGAGTTCACATTAACAGAGGGGAAAAAAAAGAAAAGGAAAAGAAACTAATTGCCAAACACAGGAGGATGCCAGGGGACTATCTCATTTAGCGGCATTTTTCTTTACAGACTGCACCACTAACTAACTAAATAGTGTTTAGGAGAAGTTTCTCTTTCTACAAGTGTTCCAAGTAATAATACATGATGATGGAATATCACCAATTTGTTCCACATAATCAATTAATGGATCTGGGACTTGAGCATAAAGGGCTGCTAACATCATTAGAAGAGACACAATAGGACATGATGTGTCTCCTGTGGGAAGAGCACATGCCTCTTTTGAGGAAATCTTGCCAACGTATCAAACATGAATCTGATCAGTCTCTACATCTGCCAGGTCCAATACAGTAGCCACTAGAAACATGTGGCGATGGAATATTTGGAATGTGGCTAGTGGTACAGAGGAAGTGAATTTTAATTTTATTTAATTTATAATTCATTTAAATGTAAACTTAAAAACTAAACATATGTATGAAATCAACAATCCAAAGAGATTTATGCATCCCTATGTTCACTGCAGCATTATTCACAATAGTCAAGGCGTGGAAGCAACCCAAGTGCCCTTCTATAGGTGAATGGCTAAAGAAGATGTGGTGTATATATATATACAATGGAATACTACTCAGCCATAAAAAAAGACAAAATCGTCCCATTTGCAGCAACATGAATGGTCCTTAAGGGTATGATGTTAAGCGAAATAAGCCAGACAGAGAAAGACAAATACTGCATGATTTCACTCATATGTGGAAGACAGACATGTGCATAAAGAGAACAGATTAGTGGTTACCAGAGGGGAGGGAGGCTGAGGGGTGGGCAAAAGGGGTAAAGGGGCACATATGTAAGGTGACGGATGAAAATTAAACTACTGCTGGTAAGCACGATGCAGTCTACACAGAAATTGATAATTAATAATGTACTCCTGAAATTACAAAATGTTATAAACCACTATGATCTCAATAAAATAACTGGAAAAAAACCCTAAAGACAAGTAAAATTTTTTTTATTAAACACAGCTATAACTTTGGTAGAACAATTTCCATTAATGGTAGTAATGTATAAAATGAGTATCTTCTATTGTTGTGTGCTCATAATTTTCAGTTTCCAATGTGGCTGCTAAAATTTTTAAATTACACATGTGGCTTGCATTTTCCTTCCATTAGATGGCACTGCTCTAGATTCTACCACCCACTGAGAGGAAGTATGGAGGACAGAGGAAGGTGTTACAGTATACCCAGGTACAAAATCAGCCAAATTCAGGCTGTGGTAATGCTACAGAACAAAGAACTCCTGACAAATAGTTCACAAAAGAGGAGAGAACAAGAGCAAGAAAGAGAGAGAGAGTGAAAGACTGAGGAAGAATCTATATATGCAAGAGACTTAAAGAAATATCCAATTGATCACAGTTTGTAAATTTTATTTGGATCCTGATTCGAAGAAACCAACTTAAAAACAACAATGGAAAATTTGAACACTGTATATTTCATGATACTAAAGATTTTTAATTAATTGATGCGTAATTGTTATTATGATAATACTTTTGAAAAGAGTCATCATTTAGGGAAATATACTGTTATAATTACAGAGGAAACATGATGTCTGAGATTTGCTTTAAATAATATAAGAAATGGTAAATAGGTGGGATTATGATAAAGCAAGTTCAGCTATAAGTTAATAACTGTTGAAGCTGGTCAGTGAAGATGGGGATGCTCTGTTACATAATTCTGTTGACATTCTGCATGTGAAAAAGAATGATAGAGAGTACAGGCCCACCTAGGAAAATGGCAGCTGAATTTCTCAACATATATTTTAAAGGGCTAGGGATTAACATAGAGAGTTGTACAAGCCAAAACCCAGTTCTCTCCTCCTGTACCTTCTTTCTTTCCTGTGTGTCTCCTTTATTCCTTGTACAAAACACTTCTGACACTTCTGATCATCAAATGTGTGGGTTTTTTTCCACCCACAGAGCAATTCTCCATGACACCAGCTATATGTCCTACAATTTAACTCAATTCTGATACTATCCACCTGGAGATAGTGTCTGATCCCACAGGTTAAGGGCTCAGTCCCAAGAATGTTCCCACCCCACTTCAGATGCCAGTTGCAAGTAGTAGGTTTCCAAGTTACCTGCAACTCCTGTTTGACTTGGCTATAAATAAGAAGTTCCCACAACCCCCTCCTCAGGTTTGATTAACCAATGAACAGCCAGATGAAGACATACATAGGGTGAGGTCTGGAAGGGTCCCAAGTGCAGGAGCTTCTGTCCTCGTGGAGTTGGGAAGAACCACACTCCCAGTGTGGATATGTTCACCAACCTGGAAGCTCTCCAAACCCCCTACCACTGGAATTTCATAGAGGCTTCTTCATGTAGGCAGGATCAATTAACAACTCTGTTTCCAGACCCTCTCCCCTCTCTGGAGGGTGGGGCTTGGGGGCTGAAAATTCCAAGCTTCTAATCATGGCCTGGTCTTTCTGGTGAGCACCTCCATCCAGGAGCCATCAAGGCACCCACCTAGAGTCACCTCATAGAACAAAAGATGCTCCCAGTCTTCTCATCACTTAGGAATTTATAATGGTTTTAGGAGCCTTGTGTCAGAGATTGGGTCAAAGACCAAATATTAGAAGAAGAGATGCTCCTAGTGTTCTTATCACTTAGGAAATTACAAGGGTTTCAGGAGCTCTGTGCCAGAAACCAGGGGCAGATCATATTTTCTGTTATCTCACATGAGTAAAAAACACCACTTGTACCTTGCCCTCAAACCACCATGGGCCAGAGAACACTGTGGACTCCAATTGGATTGTATTGAGCCAGGTCTGGGAGCCACACAGCAATAGAGGGATCTGCAAAGGCCACGCACATAGAGGAGAGGACAGGAGGGAGGGCCTGTCAGGAGGCAACACAGGAAATTCACAGAGTCTGATGAACTCAGAGCAGGCCTGAGACCTGGGTGACGACAGCTCTGTCTACTGGAGAATTGCAAGGAAGGGGTTCCACAGTGCGGAGGACGAGTGGTGACAATCTTGGGGAGGCACAATTGTCAGGGGCAGGAAGGGGAGACCTGGATGAAAGTAGCATCTTCGGAGGCTTGTGGTGAAGAAAGAATGAAGCAACTGGTAGAAATTGAAGGACCTACTGGAAGAAAGTAGATTCCCAGAATCAGAAAACACATCACATTTATCCCCAAACCTTACATTTATTCGAGTCACTGCACCAAAGAGAGAGATCCAGACCTAAGAAATCAACTAAGCCAATCAAACACATAGAACTTGTGTTTCTCGTTCAGGTAAACCTACATATATTAACATGAAAATCACATAGCAGACATGTATTCCAAGGTGACAGAAGAGAAAAGCAGAAACAGAGAGTTAAAAGTTTCAGCTTATGAATAAATTCCCCTCAAAATCAATCATAAAACATAGGAAAACTGTAAAATGGTATTACTATCTGAATTAAATGTTCCCAACAAAGCATTTGTGGATACAAAAAAGAAAAAACTTCACATAAGAAATATGCAACTCAAAAGAGAAGTGGACAAGAAACAGGAAATGAGAAGTTAGAATTGGAAGAACTTAGGGAAAAAATGAAGAAAAAGAAAATTCTCTGAAAAAGAGGGCAAATGACAAGGTTCATAAGGGCAACATATTTGTCTAAAATTATAGGATACGTTGATCCAGAAGTGAAGGCATCAAACAAAACAAATGAATAAAAGATAATTGGAGAGGATCAGGGAAGGATAGAACTGGAATGGTCAACTCGAAGACCTATCCTCTTAGAACTAATAGATTTTAAAGAAAAGAAAAAAAATTCTAGGGGCCGGCCCCGTGGCTTAGCGGTTAAGTGCGTGCGCTTCGCTACTGGCGGCCCGGGTTTGGATCCCGGGCGCGCACCGACACACCGCTTCTCCGGCCATGCTGAGGCCGCGTCCCACATACAGCAACTAGAAGGATGTGGAACTATGACATACAACTATCTACTGGGGCTTTGGGGAAAAAAAAAGGAGGAGGATTGGCAATAGATGTTAGCTCAGAGCTGGTCTTCCTCAGCAAAAAGAGGAGGATTAGCACAGATGTTAGCTCAGGGCTGATCTTCCTCACACACACACACACAAAAAATTCCTTGGAAGCTCCAGACCTGCCCCCACCCCACAAAATGCCAATTCACCTACAAAGGAGAGAAAATCAATTTACATTCTACGTCTCAACAGAACATACAAGCAAGACAATATTTTTTCAAAATTCAATAAAAGTCATTGTGGGCAAGTTCCTTATATTTAGCCAAGCCATCCAGGTATCCAGGCAGCAGAACAAGAGTATTAAATATGCACCACTCAGGGAGTCCTGATTCCATCGTGAGGAGTCATTTAAGGATGAACTCCACCCACCAAGAGATGACTGAGGAAATTATATTTACATGAGAATTTTTAGCACATAAATATGAACAGGAGAAACAAGAATATATGTATTAATTTGTATCCATATCCCCCAAAACCAATCATGAGTATACTGGATTATAGCATTGAATATAAAAAATTCACAAGTCCACAGTGATAGTCAACACAGAAATTTTAATGACATGGTAGGGGGAGGGAACGTTCCTTTCCACAGCACAATTCCAGCAACTACAAGTATATAAGAATGATAAAATTAGAAAATTCCCAATGTACAGACATGAATATGATCATTAACACACAGCACGGATCATGAATGGATGGTAAAAGAAAATCGTTAAAGGATATTCATACACTCTCAAAGTCCACTCACCAAATTAGTAATTGTACAAAGAAAAAAATATGTTTTTACATGAACAGATCTTGTAGGCCCCTCCACAACAAAGTGACCAATTTTCTTCTCACAGTAATGGTGTTGGGTAAACTGGACATTCTAGGTCTCCAGGTGGGCTGCACTAGGAAGTACACAGCATTAACTGTATAGTGTTCTTGGCAAAAGGATGAGCCTGAATTTAATCGTGAGGAAGTGATCAGACAACTTCAGAATGTAGACCATTGAGCCAGATGACTGACCTGTCCTCTCCAAACAAGGCAACGTCACCACCACCACAGACAACCACAGAAAGGTCAGGAGATGGTTTTGTTCATAAGGACTAAAGAAATACAGTAACATAATCTTTTTAGTCCTTTGGAACCCAAACTATCTCTTCTGCTTTTTGTTGTCTTATTTGTGGTGACATTGACTGTTTGAAGAAAGATAGGCCAGTTGTCTTGTTCAATGGTCTAAATTCCGCAGTTGTCTGATAAAGAACTCATGATGAAATTCAGGCTAAATATTCTCAACCAGAACACAGCAGAGTTAGTGCTGTCTGCTCCTGGCACAGTACTACAGTTGGCAAAGAACGTCTGGTTTGACATGTTATCTTTACCTGGTAGCTCCTGATTGTGGTGATGTATAGGATGGGAACTGAGATGAGCAAGGGTTAAGGTCTTTAGAGATTGTGTGGATCTAGGCATTGGTCTCCTTAGAGATTTATCGCTATAGGAGGCTGAAGGGCTGGGATTTCTCCCATCAAATCACGCTTTTGGAGTAAAAATCCTGGAGAGTGGTTTGTAGTTGAGATGGTGATTCTTTGCAAAGGATCCTCCAGTGTTCTGTTTGGGCATTAACTTGGTTTGCTGTTTTAGATGTTTTCATCAAGTGGAAAAGCTACTTTTTATGAGGTGGTTTCTTTCAAATCAACAATATTTTTTCTTCAAGAAGTACTTGGTATCTGAGAGAGAGAGAAAAAAAATGCAATGTGAGACTTTGTCAGGTGCTGCCTATAGCTGAGCCTGGAGGGATGGCTATGTGGTGACAGAGGCCAGGAGCAAGCTGAGCTCCTATTGAGAGGAGGAGCTGAAGCGGGGAGCCTCAGGCTGGCTGAAGGGGAAAGTGAGACCTACAAGCTAGAAGAAAAACCTCCCTCAACTTATATCCAGTCTGTGGTGCCAGATCTAGGGACCCCTGTCCTCAACCCATCAGGAACCCGGTGATAGCCCAGCTCAAAGTTGCTGCAGAGACATAGCCAGATCCCCACCACCATTTCCTCAGCAGTCATTTCACTCCCGAATCCCCTTCATCTGGAGCAAAGTTATGGCTTTCTCACACCTCCCAGGGAGGGATGTTCTTAGCATCCACTGACACATTCCAAAACACACTGCTGTCCAAAGGAGAGGACCCTTGGCAGAGAAACACACCCTCTTTAACAGTATGTCCCAGTCCTCTGAGGATGAGAGGCAGGCTACGAGAAGAGTCCTAGAATGTGAGAGCTACAGGGACCTCAGAACAGATCCAAATTCAGTTGCACCTTTTACAGGTGAGGAGCTGCGGTCCCAAGGGGCTGAGGACTAACTCGAGACCTGTTATTGACAACCCTGGAACTAGAACCCAGGCCATTTGTGTACATTTGGGGAAAGGAAGAGGAGAGGCTCCCATCTGGAGGTGTCAACAGGCAATAGAGGCTGTTGGGTCACCTTGGCTGGACAGGAATAATGCTTTACACAGAAATCCTGCTCCAAAGGGGCTGAAGAAAGACCCACAAAGGAAGAAACTCAAAATGGAATTAGCAAAAAGAGAGCAGGGAGTGTAACCATGGCCCCACTTATTTTCATCCCATGGACACTAACATTCTCTGAAGGTGATTTCAGGCCAGGATACACCTCAGGGCATTTCCAGGAATAGTCTCAACAGGTGACCCCCAAACTCGCAAGTGAAAGTGGGAAACCATTAGTTTTAGTCATACTAGATTCTCCTCACTTTTTTCCCAAACATCTCCCTAAGGAAAGGGTCTCTCTTCATATTGTACGCTAGGGTAAAGAAGGGCATGAAAAAGGACAAACATAGGAGAACGAGACCTAAGATTCTTTATTGGGAATTTGCATAAGGACAAAATTTGATAAAAAATAATTTTTCAATCTGCATTCTGAACCAACTAGTGGGCTGTGAAATCTATGTAGTAAAGAGTGAACTGCAAGTTTCATTTTAAAGTAGAAGAGAAAGAGCACACTGCCATTACTTGTAATAACAGGAGGTATTATTTTTTGTACACTGGGTTTCTATAAAATATTTGTATCTTAATGGTATCTTGTCCTATAAAAGTGGTGAGAAACTTGGATCCAAATAGAGAGAGCATATGTCTAACCCACCCACCTATCTTTTTTTCTCTTCTATTTTCTCCAGACTATACAACGAGTTCCATTGAGAGGAATGCTAACTCCATCCACGGCTGATATTCAGCTTTTCTATGAAGTAACCACACACATGGGACACTTTATACTGGTGACTGAGATCCTACTAGATTCATAGTCTTTCTAATTTCTAGCTGCATCTTAGTGGAGCTTTTTAAAAATACTGACACCCAGGGACTGGCCCCGTGGCTTAGCGGTTAAGTGCAAGTGCTCCGCTACTGGCGGCCCGGGTTCGGATCCCGGGCGCGCACTGATGCACTGCTTATCCGGCCATACTGAGGTGGCGTCCCACATACAGCAACTAGAAGGATGTGCAGCTATGACATGAGACTATCTACTGGGGCTTTGGGGAAAAAAAGGAGGAGGATTGGCAATAGATGTTAGCTCAGAGCCGGTCTTCCTCAGCAAAAACAGGAGGATTGGCATGGATGTTAGCTCAGGGCTGATCTTCCTCACAAAAAAATAAATAAATAAAAAGATTTATAATAATAAAAAAAATACTGATACCCAAACCCCACCCTAGAACGTTTACATCAGAATTTCCAGGTATTGGGTCAAGGCATTCCTGTCAGTTCAGAGCTCACTCCGTGTTTATTTAATGAGAGCATGATTAAAACTACTCACTAGACCTCCTCTATTTCACACCATTCTTTTTGCTTCTTCTTGTCTCTTCCACCGTGAGCTTCTTTCCCACTGGCCCTAAAGATTGTGGTCTTCCTTCTGACAATCTGAGATAAATCACTGTCCTTCTCAATTGGACTTGTATTCTTGTGTATCTCCCTGGATCTTCACAACGTTGGCCTCAAGTTATTTTGCTATAATGCTCTGCTAGATGCTCTGACCTCGGATTCAACTCAGTTCATTTCTCCAGATTCTTCACTGAACACGTAGAAGTGGTAATGGAGCGAAAAGGGGAGAGGTCTGAATACCAAAGCACCTCATCTGCTTTGCATTTTGGAAACCTGGCCTCTGCATCTACTTTTGGCCAATGTCACTTCAGCGTGCCTTCTGCTGTCCTCCATGTAAAGCCAGCTCCAATGAGTCCCTGAGGTGGGGACACTGAGTCCCTGGAAGCCCCATGCAGATGACCAGAGGCCTGCACATCTGAGGCTGAGGAGAATCCTGACTCCAGGCCAGTCCAGCACTCCCACCTGTGACCTAGGTTCTCATTTAGTTTTTGTAATCTGGGCTCTTTCTCCTCAGTGTTAACACTTCTTATCTTCTCACATGGAGAAATCCAAGGTTAAGTCTTGTCCTAGGTACGGTTCCCTAAAAGACCCAGGAGGAGGACCCATGTGCAACTGATTCATTAGGAAAATGCACCTGGTAGAAAGAGGCAGTGGAGTTGGGAAAGCTGGGAAGGGAAGGCAAAGCCAAGAAAGTGTGTGATTTCAGGCAAAGTGCCATGTGTTCAGTGGCTTAAATGATGCTCTGGTGAAGACGAGGACCGTGGGACCAGGCTTCCCTGTGGCTAAGAGGAAAGGCGAGAGGGAATATCAGGACAGCAGCAGCAGGAACACAGCGGAGTTCAGAGTGCAAACAGGAGATGAACATGGAACAGACCAGCAGGGTGGCAGCCCTTCATGGAAAACAGAGGTAAGACCAGACAGAGGTAGCATCAGCTGTTGAAGTGAACAAATGAGGAAGAGAAAAATGAGTGGGAGACTGAGCTCTAATCTTAGATAGAGAGTAAGCAGGAATAAGTGCATCTAAGAGCCACAGATGTGATTACCTCTGGACCCTAAGCTTGAAGGCCAGGGAATCTGGACGCTAGTCTCCACTTGCTGAGCGGTACTTTTCTTCTGAGAATCCTCCATTTCAGGGCACTCAAGTCATTAATGGGGTTGGTGACTTGATACTCCTGCTTGCTGGCCGCTGAGTCCTCCAGAACATCACCCTCCATCTTGGGAGGGTTCTTCCTTCCTATGGATGCTTCCAAACACAGCTCTGAAAATAAAACCACAGCCAACAGGATGCACTGTTATTCATGATTTTACTGTGACTTACTTCCTGTTGTCTGTAACATTTGACTGCCCCTCCACAAACCCACCCATATATATACTATTGCCATTTGGGGTGGGCGGGGAGTGACTAGCAGCTGTAGATAATAATAATAATGATAGTAATTAGTAGAGGTCCAAGTCTATTCTTGGAAACTTAGGGGCCAGAAGCGCTACAGAACCACACTTCGTGGCTCTTTAGGGAGGAAATACAGTGCACAATCCTTATATTACACAGCAGTTTGGGGTCTGGGTCGTACTCCCTAAGCAAACATGTTTATATGTCTACTGTGAGATGAAAATATATTCTGGGCAAGTGCGCTAACCAAAGACTTCCGATAGCGTCATGCCAGTCCGGGTCGCGCTCAGGCAGGGTCGTGGCCCTCAGGGCCTGCTCCATACTGCTGTGGGCTCCCCTCTCTCCTCCCCTCTACACATCCTCATTCTCACCAAGCTTTATTTAACTGTTTCTTAAAAATGTCTTTCACGTTTCTGTTACCAATTAGTCTTCCAGATCGCATAATATATCTGACTCTTGTCATTGATTTATCCAAGCTCCTTCTAACTGCTGTCTCTGGTTCTGTCCTCTCTGCACTATCAAATGTCCCACCCTCCATATTACCCCAAATCCTGTTTCAAAACATGCCTACTCTGCCGTGAGAACTTCCTCTCCCCTCTCACTTCACACACTCCCCACTCCTCACCTGCCTTTCCAGGCCTTCT
Source organism: Diceros bicornis minor (assembly GCF_020826845.1). Classification (NCBI taxonomy): domain Eukaryota; kingdom Metazoa; phylum Chordata; class Mammalia; order Perissodactyla; family Rhinocerotidae; genus Diceros; species Diceros bicornis. Next base: position 51,591,665 of record NC_080743.1, read on the forward strand.
GTCCTCCCGCCCCTCTTTCGTCTCCACCATCACTCTCCACAGCCCCGTTATACAGATCCTCCAGAGTCAGGCTGCCCCTCCCTGACCCCAGCCCCACACCAGGTGCCCTTCTAGCTTCCAGGTCTTTTCCACAAGCTCTTCTCTTGGGCTGGTGTGTGCCATATTTCCTTGAGGCACAGTTTATTATTCACTGATCCTCATAATTTAGAACACATAATAAGATTTGGTGATAATTCATATTGGGCCAAAGTGTAAACCTCTTAAATTAACAAATCTGGTTGGCAAAAGAATTGTCAAAACCCAGTCGCCCCATTCTCAAATGTTATTTTGAATCAAGGTCTTCGAATCAAGTTTTTAAACATCACTGCTTAATTTCATCGTGTTGTTAGATCTATTTTTTCCCAACTACTGGGCTTTATTAAAACTGTGCTTTGAATATTCTTTGCGTTTACAGGAGAAAGGGGAAAACATTTTATCAAACTTCTGAAGTGTCATCTGATGTTATTAGCCTGGCAGGTGGGGAGAAGCCCTCTATAAAAGATCAAATTATGATTTGGTTGTGTTTGCACCGTTTCTACAGGGGTTTTCCCTATACAGAGAGGATGGGGTGGAGCAGACAGTCTCTGGCCCTGCTCACTGGTCCTGCACACACTGTTCACATCCTGTCGTCTGCAAACCCATGCACAGGATGGTTCCATTATAATTTAGACATTCTGCCCCTTCATCTCAGCACATCTGTGTGGGGAAATTTGGCCTCCAGTGGCCCATTTTGAATGATGGCCTAGGAAGGCCAGGCCATATCACTCACATCTTATTTCTGAGACATGTGTCTGAGCATTTCTCATCCTCCTCATGGGAACCTAGACCTGGCCGTCGGTGTCTTTGAGACAGAGCTATACAGCTTTACAAGGACAACCCTGAGTGAGAGAAGGAAACCCCTGGGGGCAGGGGGTGGTGGAGACGCAGACCTCCAGCCCCTGAATGATTTTCCACGGGGAGAGAGCCTCATGGAGTTGTGGCTCCACCTGGAGGGGCGGGGTGAGCCAAGGTTCTGCTCACACAACAAAGTGCCCTGAGAGATTAGAGTCGGCAGATCTGTGTGAGGGGCCACAGGAGTTCTCTGGACCAGTCTTATGACTTTTTTGTTTATGTTTAAAATTGTCTCAAATAATTTGGTACAAAGCAAAGAAGAAAGAAAGGGTGAGCACCATCCCCGCTGAGTCCATGACACTCCAAGTATGGAGAGCAGTGGACAGAGCTTGAGCCGATGAGGCAGGCCGACGAGGGCCCATGTCCCACTGTGCACTGGCCAGGTGTCCTGGGCAAGTGAAGTGACCTTGCTGAGCCTCAGCACCCTCGGCTCTAACTGAGAAGCACACCTACTTGCGAGGTCCCTGTGAGGACTGAACAGGGTATAGCATACACGGAGCTCACTCGGTACAGGAATGGCAGACAACAGACGCAAAAGAGCTGAGCTTCATTTCTGTTTTGTGAATTGCTGGGATCCTGAGGAAGCCTCTGTTTCTTTGTACCCTGGTGACGAATGGGAAACAGGAAGGAGGATGGTCCCACCATGAAAAGGCATTTACTGACCAAAAAAGGTTGAGGGACAAAATTGTTCATGGCCAATTTCACTATAAACTAGTCAGCTATAAGAAGGTACATCATAGAGTTTCTTGATCTTCCTACAAGATGATTAGATGAGAAAAGTCTCCTAACAATTCAACTGCTTCTCCCACAAGAGAAGTCCAAAGACTAGCCTGAGTGAGAAGAAGTGAAAATTGGGTTTTAATCTGCACTCCTATGAAACTGCTGCCCCAAGGGGCTCTCACTCACCAGAAACGACTTTTCTGGATTTATGGAGAGGGCAACTGCTGTGTTTGCTCATCAATTAGGATAGCACCCCCAACAGGTGCACAGGCTGTTGATAGTTTACATGAGATGACACCAGTGAGACTAGACACATGGTTGAAACTATAACCCACACGTGGAAGAAATCACTGGTGCTGCACAGAGGATGAAAACTGGAGCCATTTGTGGAGGATGGGAAACCAGAGCCAGAGCTTTGGCTTCATTGAAACCACGGACACAGGCGGGATTCGGAGCTCAGGATATGATCTCTAAATGCTTCAGAGGAGGGTGGGCACTCAGAGGAAAATCTTTGAGCTTGGGACCAGCATAACAGATGTTGCAAATATGGAGCAGACTGCAAACTGGTGAGGAAAACCAGAGGGTTTGTAAGAAACTACTCAAGAAATACAAATGACAACATTATTTCATCAGTATGAGAAGTCTTATCTTGATGAAAAGAGGCCTGTTACACAGGCCTGTTGTTCAGGTGAGATAGCAATGGCTGAGATGTTGCCATTATCCCTCCATTTCCCCTCTCTAGCCTGACCTGATAACAGCAGCCTACACTTGTAACAGGGACCCAGTGACAGGAGGGTAGCCTGGGACAAGAAGAAAGCTGTCTGACCCACATGATGCCTTTTTAAAATTAAATCCAAGAGCGCCATTCACACCAAGATGAGTCTACAGGGCCTGTTTGCATCTTTCAGTCTATACAGGTTGTTGGAGACAAGGAACATAGAGGCCACCTTGGACCCACTAGGAGCTCTATGCCCTTACAAGGAGAGCACTCACTGTGTATATCCAGAGCTGAGAAGATTTCCTGTTCATCAGTTAATAATGAGGCACTTCTGTACAGCCTACAGGAGGCTGACAGGTCCTGGCCAATTGAACGAGCCAAATAACATTCATCCAGTGAGTCCTGTGGGACTTCACTCTCTTCTACCACTGTAAGCTCTCTGCCGAGCCTGACGGGGTTCAGGAGGACTGATGATTAAACAAGAGGGATTAGTAAACACAGAGTCCTAAAGCTGGTTTTGATGGGAGGGATAAGGGTCCGGTCACAGAAAACAAGTGGGAAGTCCCCATCAAGGGAGATAAAAGAATCCTCCTCTATCTGGGGCAAGAGTGTGGTTGCAATGAGAAGAGGAGAGAGAGAGAGAGAGTAAGAGAAAAAGAGAGAGAGGGAGAGAGAGAGAGCTGGAGGTGCTCAGAGCTCTGACCAGAAAATGATCTCCTGAGGAAGAAGACTGAACACCCCCATACAGAACAGTCAGGACACACATTGCACTCATAAAACCATAAAGGTGGCTTCAACACTTTTGCATAAATTTTGTGAAATACGCATGTAGCAGCCAAGTGGACACAGGCTCTGGCAGTATTGTAGACCTCTAGAAACTGTATTTTCAAGGCCTAATTCTCCAAAAACTGAGACATAATAGGAATTTATTTTTCTAGTCACTTTCCTTGCCATGAAATACCTGCCAACATGGTAATGCGAAACAGGCAGAGGCAGATATGTGTCATATGCGGTTGTAACAGAAAGGAGAGAAATCTTGTGAGTGATTCGTTCACCTGCATCAACTACAGGTTACTACATGGGAGAGGGATCAATAAAGGGGCTTGTACACGTATCACAGTGAAAACAGACATCATTGTTGAAGGGACATTTTGTGGCTGTCTGAGTGCGTTAAATAGGTATATTCAGCCTTTTCTTTTTTTCTTTTTTCTGTGAGGAAGATCAGCCCTGAGCTAACATCCATGCTAATCCTCCTTTTTTTGCTGAGGAAGACCGGCTCTGAGCTAACATCTATTGCCAATCCTCCTCCTTTTTTTCCCCAAAGCCCCAGTAGATAGTTGTATGTCATAGTTGCACATCCTTCTAGTTGCTGTATGTGGGACACGGCCTCAGCATGGCTGGAGAAGCGGTGCGTTGATGTGCACCCGGGATCCAAACCCGGGCCGCCAGTAGCAGAGCATGCGCACTTAACCACTAAACCACTGGGCCAGCCCCAGCCTTTTCTGATTTCCCTAGATCTGAGATCACCAGATGTCACCTTTAAATGAAGACCCACGATTCTTCAGTTACCTGGAACATATGCGGACTTGGTCTTTCTCCTCCTTGTGAGCAGTATGTTTTACTATAAACAAATCCAGACAGGGCTAGTCACATTGAGCAGATCCCGCTTTGTACAATAATAACCCAGGGTCCAACCCTGGCACAGGGACACACATATCCTCAGTGTGAGAATAGGTTTAGTGAGAAGAATATTTCAGGAGGCCTCAGATATGATATTGTGATGACTGGCTTGGTTTTCTGTCCTGAGCTATTGGGCAAAATTTACCTTATCTAGGAGATCATCATCATAATATCCTCTGTCTTGAGTCTGCTCAAACATTTAAATATATCATTCTCTTACAGATTGTGGGGAACCAGCGTACCTGCATTCTAAAAGAATTAAAACAATATCCAACCTTTTCTCATCAGATACCTTGGTTGTTGATGATTTAGAGGAATGTATACACTGAGGCTGAACAGATGGAATGCACCTACAAACCCTCAAATGAAAATGAATCTTTGCTGCTACACAGAAACCTCGGCCATTCATGAGGTGTGAGAAGGCCAAGGCACAGCTTGGCTTCAGGGAAACATGCAAGGAAGGTAATGATAGATGTGTTTATGGTTGGTTTTCAGGTGACTGCTTAGGAAGACAAGCCAACCCAAAGGAGGTAGAGAATGGGGGTAAGAATAGTGAAGCCTGGGTTACATCTTTGATGAATATGCAGACAAGGATGCCAATTGCCTGGCAGGCATAGAATCTTAAGGGACATGATTCAGGCATGAAACTTAGAGCATCAAAGGTGAGAAGAGACATTTCATCCAAATTAGGAGGTCTGACAGACACCTTCTATGCTCGTGCTGCAGACGTGAGTTGAGGTTGTCACGCCTCCCTTGGGTCCAATAACCTGAGAGTGGGGCCAAGGTGACATGGGCATGTCCTGGGACTAGGAAGTCAGCAAAGCTTCCTGACCCACCTATTGTCTGTGTTGAAAACTCAATCCCAGAGCCTGAGTCACCTCACTATGTCTCTATAGGGCTTGCACACAGGGATGACAGCTCTCAGCACAGCCAGAGGTATGGATTACAAATATATGGGGTCTACCTCGGAGTCCAGTTGGCATGACCACATTGCCAATAGAGTACTCACTAGTTCTATCTAGAGCAGAATAGACTGCCAATTCCTCAAATGAGAATGTCGTGGCACTCCTATAAGGACAGTAAGAGTTGGACAGGCCTGGAAGATATGAAGAATTCAAATAATATTCATCCAGTGGGTCCCGTGGTAGGTCATCTTCTACCTCCTGGGGAAGCTCCCTGCAGAGCCTGGTGGCGTAGGGAGGACCAATGATTAACCCAAAAGGGATCAGATATCATAGAGTCTTATTTGGTTTTGGCATGGAAGGCATAGGGAGTGCTCAAGAAAGCAAAGAGGCTGACCCATTAGAGAGGGAAAAACTCTCGTCTCCTTTGTTGTGGGACACAGTGTGTTTGTCACAAGGGCAGGATAAAGAAAGGACCTTAGGTGTTCAGTACACCGGCCAAATAACAAGCTGATGAGGATAGAGACTGCATTATCTCTGTACGGTTCAGTCATGACTCACAACATACAGAGTCACGTAACTGTGTCTTTCACTCTTTCATTTAAATTGCATTGAATTTTAGATGTAGTGGCCAAGTGCATACAGCTTTGGGGGCACAACAGTATCCCAGAAATCTCATGCCAGCAAGGCCTCTCTCTCCATATTGTGGCATGATATAATAATATTTTTGTCCACTTACATCCCTTGCTATGATGTACATGCAATATGCTATCCCATCTCACTCTGTAAACCACACAGGAGAGAACACATGAGTGCAGAAAATCCCTGTGCCGACTTAGCTCACCTGGGTCAACTGACTGTGGGTTACTAAACTTGAGAAGTTAGTCAGAAATGGCAACAATACAAGTACCACGGTGAACCAGAAAACATTATGAAAAAGGGTAATTGATGGTTGGCAGAATGGATAGTACAGTTATGTTCAGCACTTTCTGCTTTTGCCTGGACCCGAGGTCTGCAGCTATCACCATTGGATGAACAGCCCACAATTATTCAGAATTACCTGGGGGCAATTGGCTCTTGTCCTTTCACCTCCTCATGATCATTTTGGTTTTCTGCCAATAAATTAAGAGAAGGACGGTTACATTAAGCAGACCCTGCTTCACAAATGCCCAATCCTATGTCCAATCCTAGCACAGGGACATAAATATATGCAATGTAATAACAGGCTATTGTGAGAGAAATATTCCAGGAAGTATTAGGTAGGGCCTTGTAAGAAGTCACCAGTTGGCTCTCTTGAGCCATTGGACAAATCTCCCTGATATGATAGGTCATCATCATAGTACTCTATGTCCTGAGTCTGTGCAAACACTTCAACATATCCTTTTATTCAGAGATCCTAGGGAACTACCTAGCTGCTTCCTAGAGGGTCGTTGCAATAGTCATGCTTTTTTTATCTGAAAAGCTGTAATGGTTGAAAGGAATTATACATTGAGATCAGACTGATGAGTGGAATCTACACACTATCAAATCAAAAGAAGCTTCAATGCTGTAGAGAAAGAGTGGCTATTCATGGAGTAGGGAAGTTCCAGGGCCCTGCCTTGGTCAGGGAAACCTAGGAAGTGTGACAGTGGTGCTTATGTTCTGCTACTCAGATGATTCCTGAGATGAGATAAGATAAGACAAATCCAAGGCGATAGACTCCGTGTTGAGAGAAATGAACCAGAGTAGTGAAGACTCCAAAGATAGAGCTAAGGCTGCCAACAGCCTTAGTCAGGCATAGAAACTCAAGGGACATTGCTCAGGAAAAAAATTAGAGGCTTGCATGCAACATAAAAGATTTATTGAAAATTAGGAGGTCTGAAAGTCAACTTCTATGCTGAAGCTGCACAGGTACATGTGTCTGACAGGACCACTTTGGGTCCAATGATTGGCCAGTGGGACAAACATGATAGAAGCGTGGTCTAGACTAGGATTTGAGTGAATTTCACTGATTCTTGGACTGTCTTATTTCAAACTCAATCCGAGAGCCTTTCAAACCAATATGTACATATAGGATCTGCTTATGGGGATTAAATCTCACAGTCTAGACAGCTTGTGGGGAGCAAAGACTATGGAGGCGACCTGGGAGACGAGTTGGAATTTCATCACCATTAGAATGGAAGTGTTCACTGCCTACATCCAGAGCAGAGCCACCTTCCTGTTCATCCAATGTCAATTTGCCCTCACTGTAAGGCTGGTCACAGTCAGGCTCTTCTTGGCAAATGGAAGAGGGCAAAGCACATTCATCCTGTGAGTCCTGCAGGATTTCTTTCTTTTCAAATTTCTGCAGCTCCACGCTGTGCCAGGAGGAAGAGGATGACAGAAGATTAAACTAAGAGGATCAGACACCATGGCATCCTACCTGATTTTGATGGCAGGTGAAGAAAGTGGTCACAGAAGCAAAGCGGCAGACGCCTTGAGAGGAAAAGTCTGTCCTCCTATATGAGGAGCAAAGTGTGGCTGCCATAGTTTAACAGAGAGAGAGAGAGAGGTAGGGGGTGGGGGAGACAGAGAACAGCAGATGCTCAGTTACTGGCCACATAACCAACTAATGATGGAGGCTGCACTCTCCCTGTGTGCTACAGTCATGACTCCCAGCACACACAAAGGACTCAAACAGTGGCTTCAACTCTTTTGCATACATTGCATTGGATTTCATGTGGGGTGTGGAAGTGAATACAGCCCTTGAGGTGTCAGAGACTCTCAGATACTCTGCTTTCACGATCAATTTTCTCAATATTTTGATATAATATGAATTTGTTTTCAGTTTATTCTCATATATTCAAATGTTGGCAACATGGTGACGCCAAACAGGGACAAAGCAGATATGCATATCTCCCTGGTTTTAACCACACAAGAGAACAACTGATTGCAGGAACCCCTGAGTTGGTTAGTTCACTACCATCCATTTCACCGGAATTAAGAAATGGAAACCTACAACTATCTCAGTGAACATGGACAACACTGTTAGAAGAGATATTTTACTGTTGGCTGAATGGCTGAAATAGTTATCTTCAGCAATTTCTGTTTTTCCCTGGATGCGAGTCTCCAGAAGTCAACCTATAAATTCACAGCCCACAAATCTTCATAGTTACCTGGGGGATATTGGCTCTTGTCGATCCTCTTCCTTGTGATCATTTTGATTTTCTGTAAATAAATTCAGAGGAGGAGGTCACACTAAGAAAATCACACTTCACACATGACGAACTCAGACCACAAGGACATTAATATTCTTACTGCAAGACAGAATATTCTGGCAGGTATATTCCAGAACACTTAAGGTTAAGTCTTGTGAGAAGTAGACAGGACTGCTTCCACACCCACTGGGGAAATTCTGTCCCTGATCTGATACAACTTTCTCCCAACATCTGTGTTCTGAGTCTGTGCAAACAGTTAATAATAAATTTTCCCAGGAGATCCTGGGGAATTAGACTAGCTATTTTCTAGAAACGTTGCTGCAATATTCCTTTTCCCATGGGATTTTGTGGTTGTTGATAGTTTACAGAAATTTATACTTGACAGGAGCTGATGGGTGCATTATGCCAACTGTCATATCACAAAGAATCTTTGTGTTACACAGAAACAGTGGCTATTCACGGATCATGGGTCTTTCAGATGCCCAGCCTTGCTTCATGGAAACATACAAGCAAGGTAATGGTAGAGTTGCTTATGTCCTGGTTTCACAAGACTGCTTAGCTAACATAAGCCAACATAGAGAAGACGGAGACAGGGGCTGAGAGCAGTGAAACCAGGAAAACCACCTCTCCTGAAATAGAGGCAGCCTGCCAATGTCTTTGGACAGTCATAGAAACTCCAGGGACATTCTACAAAAACAAAAATTAGATCATTAAAGATGAGAAGAGACATGTGACCCATAATAGGAGGTCTGACAGACACCTCCTATAGATGTCCTGCCGTGGTGGGTGTCAGTTTGTCACATCTGACTTGGGTCCAATGGCCTGACACTGAGCCAGGGTGATGGAGGGTATGACCTGGGTCTAGGAAGGGATGAAGCCTCCCTGACCCACCTGATGTCTGTGTTTCATAATGCACACTTTTCCCTTATTCACACCAATATGTGTCTAGGGTCTGTATTCAGAAATGACCTTCCTCAGCCTAGAAAGAAGTTGGGGTACAGGAGTATTGAGGCTACCTGGGATAATATTTGAAATTTCATCCCCTTCAGAATGGGAACATTCACAGGCTACATCCAGAGGTGAGCTGACTTCCTGTCTGTCAAATGTGAATTTGCCATGACTATAAGGCTGGTCACAATCAGAACCTTCTTGGCAAATTGAAGGAATCAAAACACATTGATCCTGCGGCTCCTGTTGGACTTGCTTCTTTTCAACCTCCTGCTCCACGCTGTGCCAGTTGGGATAAAGATGACAGATGATTAAACCAGGAGGATCAGACACCATGGCATCCGAGCTGGTTTTCATGGGAGGCATAGGGAAGGATCACAAAAGCAAATGGGCATTCCCTTTAAAAAGAGAAATAACTACCCTTGTGTATGAGGAGGAGAGTGTGGCTGCCAGGGGTTGGGAGAGAGAGAGCAGCAGATGCTTAGTGCACTGGCGACATAGCCACCTGATGGAGGAGGAGACTGAACTCTCCCTGTGTCCTTCAGTCACAGCTTCCAGCACAAACAGATGACTAAAACACTGGCTTCAACCTTTTTGCATACATTGCATTGGAATTTATATGCAGTGTTCAAGTAAATACAGTCATTGAGGCACTATAGACTCTCAGGTAGTCTGCCTTCAAGAACGATTTTCTCAATATTTTGATATAATATGAATTTTTTTCCAATTTACTCTCATATATACAAATATTACCAACATGCTGATGGCAAACAGGCATGAAGCAGATATGCATCTCCCCTAGCTATAACCACACAGGAGAGAATAGCTGATTGCAGGAAACCCTGAGTTTGGTTAGTTCACCTCCATCAACTGACTCCAGCTTACTAAACTCACACAACTACCACAATGAAAATAGACAACATTGTTAAAAGGAGTATGTTGCTGTTGGTTGAATGGCTGAAATAGTTATATTCAGCATTTTCTGTTTTCCTCTGGATCTGAGGTCTCCAGATGTCACCACTGAAATTCACAGCCCAGAAATCTTCCGAGTTACCTGGGGGACACTGGCTGTTGTCCATCCTCTTCCTCATGATTATTTTGATTTTCTGCAAATCAATTCAAAGACAGTAGGTCACACTAAGCAAATCACACTTCATATATGACCATCTCAGTGACCACTCAGACCACAGGACATTAATATTCTCAGGGCAAGAATAGAATATTGTGGCAGGCATATTTCAGGATGCCTAAGGTTAAGTAATGTGAGAAGTAGACAGGACTGCTTCCACACCTAAAGGGAAATTCTGTCCCTGATCTAACAGAACTTTCTCTCAATATCCTGTGTTCTGTGTTTGTGGAAACAGTTGATGATACATTTTCTCCAGAGAACCTGGGGAATTAGCCTACCTATTTTCTAGAAGGGTTGCTGCAATATTGGGCTGTCGCATCAGATATTGTGGTTGCAGATTGTGTAGAGAAATTTATACTTGAAACTAGACTGATGGATGAATTATATGAACCCTCAAGTCAAAAAGAATCTTTGATGCTACAGAGAAAGAAAGGCTATTCATGGTTTGAGGTTTGCCAGAGCCCAGCCTTGCTTCATGGAAACACACAAGCGAGGCAATGACAGAGTTGTTGATGTCCTGGTTTTCAGATGACTGCTTAGCTAAGATAAGCCAATATAGAGAAGACAGAGATTTGGGCTGAGAACACTGATACCAGGGAAACCACCTCTTCTAATATATACGCAAGTCTTTGGACAGGCACAAAATTCCAGGAACATTTTACAGAAAGAAAAATTAGATGATTGCAGTTGACAAGAGACATTTGATCCACTCTTGGAGGTCTGACAGACACCTCCTATAGATGTCCTGCTGAGGTAGGTGTGAGTTTGTCACACCTGACCTGGGGCCAATGGCCTGACACCGAGACCAAGGTGACCGAGGTGTTGCCTGGGTCTAGGAAGGGATGAAGCCTTCCTGACCCACCAGATGTCTGTGTTTCATAATCCACCCTTGTCGCTTATTTACACCAATATGTGTCTATAGGGCCTGTCTTCAGAGATGACCTTCCTTAGTCTAGACAGGTTGTGGAGAACAAAGAATCAGGAAGCTAACTGGGAGGTCAGTTGGAGTTTCATCCCTTTTAGAATGGGAACATTCACAGGCTACATCCAGAGCAGAGCTGACTGCCTGTTCAGCCAATGCGAATTTGCCATCATTGTCAGGCTGGTCATAGTCAGAACCTTCTTGGCAAATTGAAGAAGGCAAAACACGTTGATCCTGTGAGTCTTGCTGGACTTCCTTCTTTTCAACCTCCTGCAGCTCCATGATGTGCAAGGTGGGACAAAGATGAAAGAAGATTAAACCAGGAGGATCAGACACCGTGGTGCCCTTGCTAGTTTTGATGGGAAGCACACGGAGGGGTTACAGAAGCAAGAGGGAAGTCCCCTTAAAGAGAAGTAACTATCCTCATATCTGAGGAGAAGAGTGTGGCTGCCGTGGGGTGGGAGAGAGACAGAGCAGCAGGTGCTCAGTGCGCTGGCCATGTAACCACTGATGAGGAATGAGATTCAACTATCCCAGTATCACACAGTCACGGCACAAAGCACAAATGGAGAATCATACCAAGTGCTAGCACCATGTACCTGAGTCCTGTTGAATTTAACATACAGCTCTTGAGGCATTGTAGACTCCCAGAGATGCTGTGCCTTCTAGACCTCTTTCTCATACTTGTCACATGACAAGGAATTTTTTCTTTTTTTGTCTAGGTCCTTTTCTTAGTGATTGATTTTGCTAGTTACTTCTTTATTAATTCCTTTGCTAGTTACCTTCAAAACAAGGAACTAAGATAACTGTGTAGGAAGTAGATATGCATCTCATCCTGGTGTTCAGTTACAGGAGAGTATAGGTAATTTCTGTGTGTGCAGGAAATCCTAAGGCCTAAGGCTTAATGACCTAAGGGGTCATACTTATAACCCCACAGAGACAACAGACACCCAAGTTAACAGGGCCATTTCATTGTTGGTGAGAGAATTCAATCCACATGATCAGCAGTTGTGCTTATCCTTGCATCTGGCATCTCTGATGCTCTTGACCCCACTTACTGTTCTTTCTGAGACCCTCTCCATATTTTACCCACCCTTTACTGCTCCTGATGATTCACAGTTACCTGAGGGTGAATGTTTCTTATGCTTGTTCATCCCCCTCATCTTCAGGATTTTCTGCAAACCAATTCAGAAATGTCTAGTCAGCTATTTCCCACTTCACTGTGGGAAGCTAACACAGTGGCTTCAATGGCCATAGACACATAAAGATCTGTGTATGAGTTAGTATTGTGCCGAACTTCTAAATCATTGTCTTTAAAGATCTGCCCTAGCATGGATTTCTGATGCATCAAGCAGTGTGTCTCTGATCTGGTAGATCAACATCATGGCATGCTGTGCCTGAAATTGTGCAAAATTTTAAATTGTCTTTTGTTCTCCATATCACTGGATACTTGTCCAATGTCCATCTCGACTTCTACAACTGTATCCTCCACCCTGCCACAAATCCTGCCATAGGCACAGGCTCTATGTCCCTTCACTCTCACATCGAACCTCCTCCTTGCTGTAAGAAGAGGAGAACAACCCTGTCCCATGTGCCTCTAACTGAGGAGTTCATAGGCCCTCCACGTTGGCTTCTGTATGTTATTGAGCGAAATTCTCTCTATGGAAAGTTTGCGGTCTAAACAGCTTTTCCACCACCGAGTTCTACTAAATCAAGTATCCTATCCAACCCCAGACAGTGAGGGGCTCTCTTTTTTCTCAAGTGCATTGGTAAATATTACAAATTACAGATACCATCAACAGATTATTGGATCCATTTACAGATGAGGAGAAAAATATCAAGGAATAAAAATCAACTGCTCGCCCACTGTTAAGAAGACAGCTCTCAGGCTGGAGCCTGGAACCTTCCACATTTAGTCCAGGGTTCTTTGCAGTCTAACAAGCTGCCTCCTGTCATGTCCTCCTTTCTGTGCTCTAACACTGGGTGAATGCTGCCTCCTGCCCCAAAGACCATGGTCCATCAGGGAGGAAGCAGACATGTGGAACACTATGACCTCCACCCTGTGCATTTCTCCTCTCTGTTCCCACCCAGCCAGTCCTCGTCCTGGCATGGCCCCAAGTGTGATGTGGAAACCAGGACAGCTGGTAAAAACATTACGAGTGGAGCTGTGGAGTCTCTTGTGAGCCGGGGACCTTGGAGGAGCTCAGGGCAATCAGGGCCTGTGGCCACCTTACCTGGGCTGAGCTTGCGGACAATGCTCTCTGCCAGCCTGTGTCCTTCAGCCAATTGTTCTCGGAAGCCCTGCCCCTGGCAGTTGTCAACGTCATTGTGTATGAGGAGGTCCTTGAGGTGCTGACTGAGTAGGATGGAGATGTCTCTCCCTTCCTGTAATCTCTGTCATAACCAGGTTAGCTGTTGTTCCTGATCTTGAATTAGGACACTAATATTCCCTAAGGTGGGATAGTAGAGAAAATTTAAGAGTGAGAAGGGATGACTGATAGATTCTAAAGATTTTCAAAAACATTTCTCAGAGAATTTCCCCAAAGAGCCCTTGAAGCAGAATTCTGGCACAAGTGTGGTGACCTGCCTGTGGCAAAGAGAAAGAAGAAGGTAAAACAAAGACTTCTTCTCTATGAGAGAGTGATCCTGTAGGACCCTTTGACATCCCATTCATTGTTTTCTTCTGTAAACAAAACCAAATGTCTTCCTAAACCTGCTTCAAAAAGATGTCCCTTCAGTTCCTCACTCCAGCCATGTCCATTTCCACGTGAAAACATACATAGAGCCTCATGCAGTGAATAGACACAAAGCCAGACACAGAAATGTGGACAGGTACAGCTGGTGTTAATTGGACAGACATGAGAATGACAGGATCAAGAAGACAGCATTCTTTTGAATGAAAGGATAACAAGCCGTAGTCACTCAGGAGGTGACTGTGATTAAAGGGAAATGAGGTAGTGATTGCATGACATCGTGAGTGTACTAAATGCAACTGAATTGTTCACTTGAATTTGGTGAATTTCATGTTATATGAATTTCAGCTCCATAAGTATTTTCTAAAAAAGTGAATGAGGGTCTGAATAATTAGAGTCCATAAGTTACCAATTATTGTTCTTTAATTGTTTTATAAGTATTTGTTCACATGTGCCTGCCATAAAAATTTCTGCCCTTCTCCTGGCCCAGATTTCTTCTTTGCCCCACTTCTGAGATTCCTACTCCTTCCCACCAGCCGCCCTACACAGAGCTCTCCTTACCTGAGCTTCTGAGCTAAGGTTGACTTCTCTGCCAGATTCCCCTCATTAGAATGCAGTTCCTTCTTCAACACGGATTCAACGATGCCTTTGCACTCTCCACACTCTGAGAAAAGACAGAGAGGCCTGCCTCAGTGGAAAGCTGGCTGTGCTGCTGTGGTCACCGCCTTCAAGGGAGGAGGCAGGGTCCATCTCTCTCTCTGTCTCTCTCTCTCTCGGAGAGAGATGTAACCCCAGCACCAGGCTCTCCGCTGGGATTTCCACATCTTATTCCTCAGCCTCCCAACTACATGGTATTTGGTTACGCCCTGTTTTAGAGCTGAGCAAAAAGAAGCCCCAAGTCATAGGGAGTAACTCGACAGATGAACTGGCCAGAATTCGCATCCCCTGAGGGTGACCCTGAAGCACAGGCCACTTGACCAACACTTGCAGCCTCTTGAGTAAAACACTAAGCAGGGGCTGGAAGTAGCGATTCCGGTGTGCTTGAGAAAGCCCCTGGATTACTAACTGTTGGTTCCCCTGAGCTCAGAATTTTAAGCATAAGTATCTCAAAGATAAAAAAATTGATGTGAATTCTGTAAAATATTAGGCATAAGACCAAAAATCTTGATGGAAACATGTACAGACATTAATAAAGTTTGAGTTCAATTAAAAATAGTAGAAGGAAAAACTAATAAACTGTTTACTCTGTGCAGAGAACTGTTTTAGGAGCTTTACAGAAATAACTTGTGTAATTCATTGCAACAACTCAAAGAAGTAGGACCTATTACAGTATTATTTTAAGAGAAGAGGAAACTGAAGCACAGAAAGATCTGCAGCTTGGATTTGAGCCCAGGAAGACTGGCCCAGAGTCCATGCTCTGGACCACTGTACCTTGTTACCTCGACACCAGGGTCTTGGGTGACATCTTTCTTCTTTATTCTCTTCAAAATTTGTTTCCTACAGTTATGTTATGATTATAAGGAAAGATGTAAATAGAACTTAGTTTGTCCTTTCCCAAAAGCTCATGTCTTCACTTTCTTCAATAGCAGGCTTCAATGTTTACTTTTCTCTGTGTCAGTTATTTTTAATTATCCCCTCGATGGTTTATTGGAAAATGACACCAATTCAGGCTCAGAGTTGTCAAGATTCCTTCTAATCACTCTGTCGCGCACGGGCCCCTGTTCTCGCGATTCCTTTCATCACTACAGCCCCGTCTTACTGAACAGGAGATCGAGCTTCCAATTGTGAGTCTGACTAGGGGAAGGAACGATCTGCCCCACACACTGGCTTGAGTTTTTCCTGGGGCTGGTGGCCTCCCCCACTTACCCTCATTCCCACTTTGGCCACAAGTCTCATGTCCCAGACCCTCAAGGTCACCTGGACCTGCTGGCCGTGCTGCATCATTGAAGGTTCACAAGCTCAGAGAGAGACAGAGGGGGTGGTACGGATTCTCTGATTTCCCCAGAAACACCCTCAACCTCACCACAAGTGGTAAAATGGCTTCCTTGGACTCAGAAAGCAGACCCTGTGCTCAGGAACCTCGGCTTCCCTCTCAGCTGTGTAGTCTCTGTCTTGATGGCATCACTCATAGATACCACAGTTTCAGTGAGAAGCAGACTCATCTTCAAGCCCCTTTAAAGCAGGTACCATCACCTGCTTCCTCCAGTGTGTACCATCACCCCATCTCCCCAGTGTAACCAGCACAGCGCTTTGCCAATGGGACCTCGGGGAAGCTTGAACTGACAGAGTTCATTAGTCTCAGACATTTAGGCCACCAGTGACGCAGGATCTCACTCAGTACAGAGAGGATCCTGAGAGAAGCAGTTAATCCTGTTTCTGAGAGAAACAGGCAGTTCTGCGCCTGCACTAGGGATCAATAACTGGGATTTTAACCTAATTCCACTTGGTACCTCACTGCAAACCTGAGAAAGTCCCTAAATTCTTTGTGCCTCAGTTTTCCCATGCTCAGCACACTGAGGCCAAGATATCCACTTGTACTTTTCCTGGATCCTGGTCAGAATGAAAGTTATTTTAACAAAGGGAATACAAGATAAGGTCTGGAGAGTTTTTAGTTTCTTAGAGGGAAGACAGTGATCATTCACCACTTTGGTGACCATGACCCTGTCGGACTTACTGTATTTCTGCAGCTGGTTGGCCAGGATGTAGGCAGTCACTTGGGATATAAGGAACTTCTCTCTAAGGTCTCTGAAGTCCTGCTTGCTTTTTGCCAGCTGGGATTGAAGCTCCTCTTTGATGTCCAGGGTGGTCATGTCTGCCCTCAGATTAGACAGAGGGCTAAGACATGGCCATGGTGACGTGCAGCAGCAGAGGTCAAACCAGGGACTGGGGAGAAGAAACCCAAACACAGAACAGGTTAAAAACAAGTGAAATCAAATAGGTTCAATCATGACTGAGGAGTGATGATACAGGAATTCTTAACTTACTGTTGGGAACCACTTGATCAACACCCCACAACGCTTGACCGTCCATAACTGACAAAACAAGGTTCAAAATGCCAGAGCTCAGAGCCGAAGGCACTGTCCGTAGCTCACACTGCAAAAGGAGTGAGGGAGGGAGAACCCAGCGTGCCAGGCAATGGTCTGGAGTTGGCATAACACAATTGGAAGGTGGGGGGTGTTATGGAATCTTAGGCGCCCCTGCCTTCCACTTGCATAGGCCATGCTGATGCACAAGGCCGTCTAGTCTCTTCTGAAGGTCACCACCAATTGTGACCACCCCTCTGCAGCTACTCTCAAGAGTTGTCTACCCTTGTGCTGATACCACTGACCTATCTCTTCCCAGAAAATATCTAAGCATATTTCTCATTGTTCATTCCTGTGTGTTTACAGAAACATCAAGGCAGAAAGAGTTCCCAACAAATTTTATTTTCTTAAGGGCTGTCAATGAAGTCACCCCATCTTCTCCTTCAATTAAAACAGATCTTAAGGCTTTTACACATGTGAAAAATGTCAACCTTTTAGTCTCTCATGATGTTTGTCTCTGAATCTTACCCATTTTTTCTATATCCATTAAGAAATGTAGGGCAAAAACAGAGTATCATAAGAAGTGAATGAATAATTAATTCAAAAAAATGTTTTCTGTCCTGACTCTCTGTGTTGCTGCATCCCTGTGTTCTGTCAGCGTCTTTTCCCTTTGAATGTACATTTGTTTTCAGGTCTCTCGATTATATACTCAGGAGCGCAATTGTTGGGTCATGCGTTAACTCTGTGTTTCACTTTTTCAGGAACTGCCAAGCTATTTTCCAAAGCAAAGCAACTACACCATTTCACATACCCACTAGCAATGTAGAAGAATTCCCATTTCTCCACATCCTCCCCAACACATTATTGTCTTTTATTTGTTTAAGTCATACTTGCTGGTGTGAAGAGAGATTTCACTGTGGTTTCAAGCTGCATTTTCCTAATGACTAACGATATTGAGCATCTTTTCATGTTTCATTGTTTCCTTTGTATAGATTCTTTAGAGAAATGTCTATTTAAACTCTTTTCTCCATTTTTAAATTGGGTTTTCTTTTTCTTGCTCAGTTATAAGAATTCTTTATGTATTCTGGATACTAGACCTTCATCAGATATACAATTGGCAAATATTTCTCCCATTCTGTGGATTGTCTTTTCACGTCCTTGATAGGGTTAATTGAAACACAACAATTTTTAATTTTGATGAATCCAGTTGGTCTATTTATTCTTGGGTTGCTTGTGCATATTTAAGAAACCAGTATCTAATCCATGTCAGGAAGATTTACACCTATGTACTCCTCAAAACACTGCTTTTTGAATGAGAATTTTTCTGGGTTTCAGTTAGGAAGGAAGATGGGCATTATTTAATTCTGTCTCCTGTCCATTGATTCATATTTCTCTCAATTGATGTTCATTGCCTGTTGCCCCTCCTATGGAGCATCTAATGGCCTATTACAGAAATTTGGGAAAGGGTGTCTATTAATATTCTGGCTTTGATTCCGGTGAGAGTCCGTGTCACGTAACTGAGCTGGTCTTAACCCCACCCAGTTGCACAAATTGCTCAGGGCCTTTCAAGTTGAGCAACTGACTATCTTTCTGAGGAACACTTGTCCAGGAGTTCAGGTTGTCCTAAGGCTGGAGTGAACTTCTTCAGTCCACCTCAGACAGAGAAGACTGCAGGAGCTGGACCTGGTCAAGACTTTCATCTCTGGTCTTAGATGGAAACTAGACCTGCTTCATGGTTTCAGGAAGGTTCTTCAACATGAATTGGTTCTTCTCCAGTTCCTTTCACTATATGCATGATTTCTTGCTGGAAATGGTAGAGGGATATTTATTTTAGAACATCTCATCTGTTCTTTGCTAACTGTTGTCTGTCTGTGATTTTAAAATGGGTAAAGGAGAACTCAAAGTCAAATATATTCTCAATGACTATTACAGTTCATGTGTACTGTTAGGTGATCATACTTAATCCTATGAACTATCTTATTGCTCAGATAGTATCCTTTTCCTGATGAGAAAAAAAAAACTCAGAAAGACTACAAATTTCAAAAGGTCACAAATGTAGAGAAGAGGGGAGTTGGGGATTAGAATTCGGTTCTGTTTGGCCTTCAAATCCAACCTCGTACCATTCTATCGAACTGAATGATAGTACTTTTGCTGGAATAAGTCTCAGAATTTGTTGTTCTAAGATGATTTTCCCAAGGCTGCAGTGTGTCATTTTAATATTTTTTGAGCTTTTAAATTTAACTTTTTTCCTTAAATTATACTTTTTAGTGTTTGTTCTGTCCTGTTGCTTTGTGATTCTTCTCAAGGGAGTCCTATTAATGTATGCTGAACATATGTTACCTGTCTTCTGTCATTTGTCACTTCTTTTAGTTTTGTCATCTCTCTCTCTATTTTTTTTTTATGTCAGCAGTTCTTTATGGAGGTATAATTTCCATAGAGCAAAACTTTAGGGAATAGCTCAATGAATTTCATATATGTATGCAATGTGTAATCACCATCCAGATCCAGATATAGAACATTTCCCATCATCCCCAAAAGTTCTCTTGTGCTCCTTGCCAGTCAATACCCATCCTCCAAATAATGACTGTATTCTGAATTCTCTCACTGTAGATTAATTTTGCTTATTCTTGTGCTTCATAAAAATAGTATCATATTGTATGTTCTCTTTTCTTTTGATTTCTTTACTCAACATCTGGTTTTGAGTTTCAATGCCAAGCGGTTGTACGTGCTAGACATTTGTTTGTTTAGTTGGTTGGGGTTTTTTTTGTTTGTTTGTTTGTTTTGCCAAGTAATATTCTATTGTATGATTAGAGCACAAATTGACGATCTGTTTTTCTGATGATGGACAGGTTTATTTTTTGCCTATTATGTATAAATTAACTATAAATATTCTCGAACAATTCTTTTCATGGAGATATGCACTCCTTTCTCCTGGGTATATATAGCTAAGGGTGGAATCACATGGTGAAAGGGTAGAAAGTGTCCAGAGTTTTGCCAAGTAGTTGTCATTTTCCATTTCCATAGTCCATTTCCATTTATTCCACATTCTCATACACTTAGTATTTTCAATCGTTTTAATTTTAGCCATTCTGCTAGCTGTGTAGTGATATCACATTTTAATTTTAATATGCTTATTGGTCATTTGTATATCTTCTTTTCAGAAGGACCTTTTCAAATCTTTCTGCTGGGTGTTTTTCATTTTCTTTGTGATTTATAGGAGTTCTTTATATATTTTGGATGAGTGCATTGTCAGATATATGTATTGCAAATAATTATACCTGGTCTATAGATGGCCTTCTCAGTTTTTAAACAATACTTAGGTGAACAGAAGCTTTTGTTTTTTATGAAGCACAATTTAATTGATTTCTTATTATGCTGAGTGCTATTGTGTCCTGTCTTAGAAATATTTGCTTATGCCAAGTTCGTGAAAATATTTCTTATTTTTCTTTACTAGCTTTACAATTTTAACTTTCACATCTGCAATTAATCTCAATGTGTGGTGGGAAGTGGTTGTTAATATTACCTTTTTTGGAAAAATAAATATTTTTTTTCTCTAGCACCTTTTACTGAAAAATCTTTCATTTCCCCAGTGAAGAATATTGGTGTATTAATATTTTTTAAAGTCAAATAACTATACAAATGTGGGTATATTTTTGAATCTTTGTTCTTTCATTTTGATATATTTATGTTTACTTACACCAGTACTATAGTTTTTTTAATTACTGTAGCTTTAAAGTTAATTTTGAAATCAAGTAGAGTAAGTCCTCCATCTGAATGCTTCCTCAAGAGTATCTTGCCTTTTCTAAGTTGATTGATTTCCATATATATTTTAAAATTAACTTGTCAATTTCACCAAAAATGCAGATGCAATATTAATCAAAATAATGTTGATTTGACATCCTAACAAAACTGAGTCTGACAATCAATGAAATTGAGATACACTATATTTCTCTATTTACTTAGTCTTAATTTCTCTCAACAATAGTTTTTAGGGGTCTTGTATCTGCCTCATTATACATATATATTCCCCGCATTTAATGACTTGAGTTGTTAATCTCTATTGTGTCTTATCGAATTTCTTTTTCCAACTACTATTTACTAGTACGGATGAACACAATGGATTAGGAAATCAACTTTATTGAGATATAATTTAGGTCCAGCAGACTGCATCCCTTTAATGTGTACAGTTAAATGCATTTTGTCAGATGTATACACTAATAAAACTACTGCTACAATCAAGATGCAGGGCATTTCCATTACCTCAAAATTTTCTGTGCATCTTTTAAGTCCATCACTCCCTCCACCCTCAACCCCAGGCAACCACTGTCACTATAGATCACTGCATTTTGAACAATTTTACATAAGTGGAAACATACATGGACCTTTTGCGTCTGCCTTCTTTCATACAGCACAATGATTTCAAAATTCATCCACATACTACATGCATCAACAGTTCATGCCTTTTTATTGCTGAGTAGGATTCCAAGTATATGCCATGTTTGTTTATACATTTCTCTCTTACCAGACTCTTGTGTCATTTTTGGCTATTATGAATAAATCTATCATGAACATTCACATATATGGATATGCAATGATGTCTCACAGTAGTATTGATTTACTTCCCTGATGGCTAATGAGTTAAGCTAATTAACCATTTGTATATCTTGTTTTGTGAAGTGTCTATTCAAGTCTTTTGACCCATTGTTTTATTGTGTTGATTATCTTATCAGACTACATGATATATATATTCTAGAGGAAAATCCTTTGTTAGAGATAAATATAATATTATCTCCTATACTGTACTTTTTCTTGAGGTTCTCCTAATGGTATATGTGTTTGGAAATAAAGATACAGAAAGATAAAGATAGGTTTGTTTTCATGTCCTAAGAAATCATTCGCTGCCTACTTTAAGCATGCAAAAACATTTTCCTGGGAAGTTTTATAGTTCTAGCTTTTACATATATGGCTATGATCCATTTTTAGTTAAAATTTGTATGATGTGCAAAAAGGTTTGATATTTTCTAATATGGATATCTAGTTTTCTATTACCTTTTGCTGAGAAGAATGAATTTTGTCCACTGAATTGCCTTGGAAACTTGGTTGAAAATCAATTGACCATATGTGTAAGGGTCTATTTCTGGTCTTTCTCTTCTCTTCCATTGATTGATGTTTCTTCCTTTTTAACAACACCCCACGATGTTGATTTTTGTAACTCTATAGTAATTCTGGAAATAGGTAGTGTCACGCATTCACCTTTATTCTTTTCTTGTAACACTGCTTTTCCTATTCTTGATCACTTACATTTCCAGATAAATTGAAGAAGCAGTTTGTGAACTTCCACCAAAACGTCTGCTGGAAATTTGATTGGGATTCCATTGGATCTGTTGACAAATTTGAGGAAAACTGACATCTTAACCATACTGATTCTTCCAATCCACGACGTTTATCTCACCACTACTTTAGTTCTTTTTTAATTTCTCAAAGCACTGTTTTTATTGTACTGGTCTTACACATATTGTGTTGTATTTATCCCTAAGCATATCAAGATTTTAGATGCTATTTTAAATGAAATTGTATTTTGTATTTCATTTTTGAAATAGTCATTGCTAATGTATAGAAATATAACAGGTTATTTTTATTGATCTTATATTCTGCAACATTGGCAAACTCATTTATTAGTTTTAGTGGGTTTTTTGTAGATTCCTAAGGGTTGTTTACATACACAATCATGTCAGCTATAATAAAGATAGTTTCTATTCTTTCTTTCCAATCTGTATGCTTTATTTTTCTCACTTTATGCACTGGTTAAGATCTCTGGTTTATTGTTGAATTGAAGAAGCGACAGCAGGCTTTCTTGCCTTTTCTCTGTCTTAACAGAAAAGCATTCAATCTTTTACCATTCAGAATAACGTTACCAGTGGTTTTTTCAAATCTGCCTTTAGTTAGGTTGAAACTGCTGCCTTCTATTTTTAGCATGTTGGAGTTTTGTGTGTTTTTTAATCATGAAAAACGTTTTCAGTTCTGTCAAATGCTTTTTCTGCATATGCCAAGATAATCATACGGTTTTTCTCTTTTGTCCTGACAATATGGTTGACATTTTTGAAAATATGAAAAGTATTTATTGAATTTAAGGCTATGAAAGTTATTTTCTAATATTTTGCTATATTGAGATATAATTTACATGCACTAAAGTGCATGTAATTCAGATGTACAATTTAATAAGTTTGTTCATGTATACACATCCATAATCAAGACAGTGAATGTATCTATCACCCCCAGAAGTTTCCTTGTGCTCCTAATAATTCCTTCCTTGCAGTCCCACCCCAGGAAACCAACCCTTGGCTTTCTGTCACAAAAGATCAATTTGCATTTTCTAAGTTGTGATATAAATGGAATCATATACTATATGCATTATGTTGTTTTGACGTTTTTTACTCAGAATAATTATTTTGAGATTGACCCATGTTGTTCTGTGTATCAAGAAGTCATTCTGCTAAACTGAGTAGTATTCCATGAGATGGATACACCACAATTAGTTTTCTTCATTCACCTGTTGATGGATTTGGATGGTATTCTGGCATTAAAAATAAAGCTTCTACGGGCCGGCCCGGTGGCGCAAGCGGTTAAGCGCGCGCTCCGCTGTGGCGGCCCGTGGTTCACCGCTTTGGATCCTGGCGCGCACCAACGCAGCGCTTGTGGAGCCATGCTGTCGCAGCGTCCCATATAAAGGGGAGGAAGATGGGCGTGGTGTTAGCTCAGGGTCAGTCTTCCTCAGCAAAAGGAGGAGGATTGGCAGATGTTAGCTCAGGGCTGAACTTCCTCACAATAAATAAATAAATAAATAAATAAATAAATAAATAAATAAATAAATAAAGCTTCTATCAACAAATTTGTGTGGATATATCCTTTCTTTTCTCTTGGGTGGAATGCTGGTGTCCTTTGGTAGCTATAGTTTTCATATTTTTAAAACTTTCAAAATGTTTTCTAAATTAGTTGTACAATTTCACATTCCCATCAGCAGTACATGAGAGTTCTAGTTCCTACACATCCTTGCCAATACGTGGAATGGGGATTCTTTTTGTTGTAGCCATTGTAATTGGTATGCAGTAATTGAAATTTGCATTCTCCTAAAGATTAATGATTTAGAGCATCTTCTCATGTACTTGTATGCCTTCCATATATATTCTTTGCTGAAGTATCTTTACAAATTGTTTATCTATTGTAAAAATGAGTTGTTGGTCTTCTGATTATTGAGTTTTGACAGTTCTTTATTGTTCTAGATAAAAGTCCTTTATCAGATATATAATTTACAAATATTTTCTCCCTCAGTGTGACTTGCTGTTTCATTCTCTTACCAATGTCTTAAGAGGAGCAAAATTTTTAATTTTGATGAAGTCCAAATTATCAATTTGTTCTTTCATTAATTATGGTTTTGGTGTCACATCTAAGAGATTGTTGTCTAATTCAAGGTTATAATGATGTTTCTACTATGTTTTCTTCTAGAAGTTTTAAAGATTTAAGGTTTACATTAAGGCCTATAATCCATTTTAGGTTAATTTTTGTATATTGTGGACAGTATGGATCCAAGTTTATGTATTTATTTTCACAGCATATGGATATGTCATCTCCATATTCATTTGTTGAAAAGATTATCCTTCATCACTTATGCAAAGATGATAATTTTTACAACACTTTGCTTTTCACATTTGTCAAAAATCTGTTCTCTATATAGGTTTTAGTTTATTTTTGGACTCTATGTTCTGTTTCATTGATCTATTTACCTGTCAGATGCCAATAGCCATCTGTTTTGATTACCATCACTTTACAATAGATCTTCAATTCAGGTAGAGTTAGCCCTCAAACTTTGTTCTTCATTCTACAAGTGTGTTGGCTACGCTAGGTCATTTGCATTTTCATATTCATTTTAGAATCAACTGGTCACTTTCTACCAAAGATACTTGCTGGGATTTTGAGAGTGATTGCACTGAATCTTTAGATCAAATTGGGAGCAACTGACATCTGAACAATATTGAGTCTCCTGACTTTTGAACAAAACAGTTCGGTCCGTTTTCTAGGTCTTCATTAATTTCTCTGTGAAATGTTTTGTAATTTTCAGTCAGATTTACCCCTAAATATTTCATATGTTTGATGCTATTGTAATCATATTGCTTTTTACATTTTAATTAGGCATTGCAATCACACAAAACACAATTGATTTTTGTATATTGATCTTGTATCCTGCCACAAATGCTTTTCAGATTCAAGCTAGATATGGTAGTGATCATATCTTCAGGGACTTATGTCTTTGCCTATTTGAGAAGAATCTTATTCCATTCACTGGGAGCTTTATCATCAGCCCATGGAAGAGGAATAACTCAGCCATATCAAGTCCTATGTCTGGCAGAGGTTGTACAAGGGCTCCTGTGGACCAATGCTTGTGAAATATTGTGTGTGTTCTTTAATAAGCTTTCCTTAAGAGTAACCATTCAGTTGGTGAGGCTGCCAATTGATCCTTGTATTGAGCTGCAATAGTTGTAAGATTTGCAACAGTTGTAAGATTTAGGAGCCAATGTTCTCCCTTATTTGTAAATTTAATCTTCAACAGTCTATTCCAGCATTATGTACTGCCAGAAGCTTTCCAATGCTATGCAATGATATATCCATGGAATATTATGAGTTTGTGCCCAGTTCTGACTAATCTTATTTCTGATGTGATCTATTATAAAATGATACCAAGAGTATTAACATAATTAATAGTGGCAGGCTCAGGGGGTTTGGTTGTGTGACACTTGTAGCTTTGGAGACAATGGCTCCTACTCTATATCGGAAGTAGATATCCACTCTGATCAGTATGTAAGCATTGGGGCCCTGATTCTGCAACAGATTCTGCAGTCCCTTGTGTCAGCTTCACTCCCCCAAGGGAGGATGAATGGTCTTCGGTTTAAATTATGTCATGGTTGGTGTGTTTAGCACATTTAAGTCACCTCTTTAGTCACTGACTTTTACATCCAATCTTGTAAAGCTTGCTCACTTGGATGACTCATAAGGTCACATTCCCAGTGGGTCAGGTGATGTTCCTCAAAGAAACCAAAGGGTCTGTTTGTCATTATGTGTCTCTGCTAAAGTTCACCCTTGATGGGCTAAAACAAGGCTCACAAACAGCTTTAAATGTGTTTTATTTATGTCTGTCTAATGGTTTTTTAAAGTCCAATTACTCAAATGAGTTGACTTTATAGTCCTGCGATCTGTTTCCCAATGCTCTGCCTATTTGACAGGACACAAGAGTCAATATAAACAGATTTATTCCAATTAGTTTATAACCAAGCAATCAATCACTATCTACATTACACATAATCTATCATTGGGTTGATTATCTCCTTCCTTCTCTTACCTGTTTCCTGTTGGATGTTGAGATGATCTAACATTACTTGCCACTTCCATTGACATCTTGAATTACAATTCTAATATCTGTTAAAAAAAAAAAAAAGCTGTTTTACCTTGTTATTCCTCAACGTCACCATAGGATGTGTTTAAATCTGCATATTTGTGAGCATCATTAATAGTTAACATTTATGGTACTCAACTATTTGCTTAGGTCAGAGACTAAAATTTGAAAATAAGAAGTTCATTCTTTATTGTTTTTTCTCTTGTCTTGAATATATCATTTCCATTTCAGGGGTGTGTGTGCTGTTGTGCTGATCCCTGATCTCTCTTCAAAAAGTCATTGTTGGCCAAAGCCAGCTGTAGATAATCTGTGACACAATGATTGCAGATCATGGGCTAAATATTTAGTGTCCATTGAGTCTGAAATTTTGCTAAGTATTTTTTTTCCAGAATGGTGTAATGTTACTGTGAGGCAGCTCATCTGCAACTTCAAAAGCCCCAAACCTTTTTCTCCACCACTTTGTGGACCTTGTCATAAACTCAGTTCATCCTCTTCTTGGGCCACCTACCATAGGATCTGTTTCATTGCATGGCCCTAGATGCAGAGCCACTTTCCAGCTTGTTTAAGTGCATTAAGGGACTCCTGTTTCTGTAAGATCAATGGAAGTAAGCAGTTGTCTGTTATTTGGCATTTGGGCCACATTAGGGTCAGGTTGGGAATTTGTTTTCTCCAGAAATCATTAGGTGCTGTTAAATGCAACCACTTTTCTCTCGCTACACTACACTTGATCCCACCCATGCATTATATTCCCTAATACTTCATTTTCTGTGCTGGCCCTTGACCATTTTCCTATTCATGGCCCACCCAGAGAGCATTATTAAGTCTTTTCAAGTCCATCTCTGTGCTCCTTCTGTTGATTTTCCTATGATCAAAATATAATGTGTGAAATGAAACACAAGCAGGGGTCCCATGCCAAGGATTTCTGACTTCAATGATGACAGCTGGGACACTCCCTGAAGGACATGCTTCAGATGCTTTTTGACCTGACACTTAGGGAAGGAGAAAGCACAGTGCCATCATCCAGCTGCCATTCATCCTCTTCCTCCTTTCACCAGGATGAGCTCACTGGTGTCTGTTATTGATGTTCTCATCTACAGACAACCCAGGCTAAGCTGAGAAGAGTCACCTTTCAGCTCACTTCAGTAAGGATTTGTATATCCTCCCTCAGTATCCCCCAGTATAATTAGCACAATGCTTTACCCACAGGGGCTCAGTAAATATGCTCATTGGCTTAACTAACTTAGAATCCAGGTTGTCTAGATAAGCTGATTTGTTCTAGTTTAGAGAATTAGATAGGTTAACAGTGGGGCAAAAGAGGGGTGCTATTTACTCTGTTTCTAAGAGTACAAAGTCATTGTGTTCATCAACCACATGAGAATCAGAAAGCTGGGATGTTAGCCCCAGAGCCCCTACATTCTCACCATAAACTTGGAAGTTTCTTTTCTCCCTTTGTACTTCAGGTATTTGATCTGAAAATTGAGGATAAATAAGTTCTAAAATTCTAGAAATATGGTCAATATTGAAATTATTTTTGATGTGGAGAGACACTCCTGAAGTCTGGAAAGCATTTAACTTATCAGAGAGAAGACAGATCATCTGATCATTATAGCATGGATGAACCTGCAAGACCTGTTAAACTTGCCTCTGTGTTTATCCAGCTGGCCAGGAAATAGCAGCTACTGATATGAGCAGTTTCCTCTGGAGACCTTGGTAGTGTTGACTGCTTTGAGCCAACATGAAGCCCAGGTGTTGGCTGTAGCCAGAGAGGCTGAAAACTGGCTGAGGTCCAGGGTTGTTGGGCCAGGACAGGTCATCCAGCTGTTGGGAAAAACCAGAAGGGGTCGAGGACAACCACTGAGGTCATCCCTAGACAGCATTGGCCACTCCCTCCAATGACCCACCACCACTACATTTCTCATGTCTTCCTGGTTACTAGACTCAGATCCCTGTGAAAGTTGGAATATTTTATTCATCTCCGTATTCGTGGCTCCTAGCACTGACCCAAGCACTGAGGAAGCCCTCAGCGACGTTCCTTCACTGACCAGATAAAAGCCATCGCAAATCTCTAATTATCTTACTACATTCCTGTCCCAAATGTCCTGTGAGGGATGCTCTCCCCTCTCTCATGATGTAGCATATCCCCTTCCTTAAAGAGGAGGCTGCCCTACCCACTCCATGCCCTATGACACTCACCTGTGGTCAGCTCTGATGAAGACAGGACTATCCTCAGGGATTCCTCTCAGTGGTTCACCCTGTCATTAGGAAGAGATGTCCTCGGCCTACCCTGCCATCTTCTGGGCTGCCACAACAACACAGTTTAGCAGAGCTACCAGACTGTGTTGAAACTATCTGTTTGTATTCTTCCTCTCACTGCTTTGATTTCCTCAGGGAAATTTTATTGATAATCTGAACGCCAAGTACTTAACACAGCATAAGGAAAATTACGCACTCAGTAAATATTTAAGAGATCTTGTTTATAAAGGCTTTACCAACTGTAAATGCAGAAGAATATTAGTATCACTGCTTCAGATGCAAGTGTTCCCTTACCCTGGCCCCTCCTGACCTTCGGGCAGGACTGTTTAAGGTAAGAATGGTCATCTCCAACCCTTCTCCAAACATCATTTATCTCTCTAAGCCCACACTTACTGGAAGGGCATCCATTGTGAGGGCAGTTCCAAGGTCGAGGCTGGGGGAGTCTGGGAAAAGCCTCAAGGTCACATCCTCCTCCTCTTGGAATTGGTGCTTCCCAGCAGTAGAAACAAATCCTGATCCATTCTGTGGATTTCTCTAGCAGGTGCACAGGTTCACTGTCGAGTAAGTTACTATCCCAGTCCTCACTGCTCAGCTCAGGCTGCTCCTTGAGGAGCCGCACGATGCTGTACACATTCCTCAGTTTCCCTTGACTTTTCTGAACTCAACTTGTGCTTATTCTCACCTCCTTTGGCAAATCCAGCTCCATATTACCTGGCCCTTCTTTGGGTTGTTCTCGCCCTCTAAACCTGCCAATTTTCTTTCTTCCATCTGCTCCCTCTGTTCTGTGATTTCAGTGTGTGGGCTCAGCTCCCGATCCTGCAGGAGACACACAGAGAAGGGACCAAGGCCAGGTCTCAGCTGCAGTTCCCAGAGCACATTTAACATGCATCTCAGTCCATTATGCACTCAGAGAAAACTGAGCAGGAAGGGTCTTTGGAGAATCTGAATAAGAGCCTTATCTTCCTGATAAGGAAACTGAGGCCCAGACAGATTAGATTTTCCCAAGCTCCCTCACCACTTGATGGCAGCAGAGCTCCCCACACAGCCTTGGCTGCAGCGTCCCTATCCAAAGCACCTACCACACCTTCCATGAACTTAAAGAAATAAATTTCAGAGAACTTTGGATCAGACATAGGTATTTCCACTGTTAAAACAAAAATATCAGAAGGGCCTTTCTTGGGACAAATCTTTTCCCACAGTTATGTACTTCTTATTTGTGTTCAGTTTTTAATCACTGGCTGATATATGGGGATCAGAGGACACAAAAGTATTTAATAATACTTATCATAATCAGAAATAAAATGGACTCATGTGATCATGTGTGAAACGTCTGGCTCACGTGCCAGAACGTCTTCTTCCTGAGACCAGACACTCTGTCGGCCCTGTTTACCCTGTCTCCCCAAGACCTCCACATGAGCCCGCCAGATAAAACACTCAGTAAATATCTGTCAAGTGGATGAAAACAGGCACTTGGAATACTTAATGTTTACCAAAGTACTCTTTTCCCAACTGGCTTTTCAGCCAAATGCTAATTTGAGTCAGTGCTCATTGCCTTAGAAAGGTAGTCTGAGATTCGAATACAGCACCACCATGTACCACGTGTGCCTTACAGTGTGATTCCATTACCCTCTTCAAGCATACCCTTCTCAAGTATAAAAGACAAGAAAATATGACATATAATCTATAATAGAGAAGAAAGTACAACGTAAAATAGAGAAGGCAGCATTGACCATGATTGTTGAGTGATTAAATGGGACATCATGCAGCAGACAGGGCTCCAATCCCTGGGCACCAGCTGCAGAGCTAAAGAACACCTACATCAGAGTCAACATGGTGCCTGTTAAAACCCTCTGGAGAGAAGACCCAAGAAACTGCATTTCAGACAAAAATTGCAAGGAGATTTTCATGGGAGGAAAAAGCCCGACCATTAAACAAACATCCTAGGGGCTGGCCTGGTAGCGTAGCGGTTAAGTGCCCACGCTTCGCTGCTGGTGGCCCGGGTTCGGATTCCGGGCGTGCACCGACGCACCGCTTGTCAGGCTATGCTGTGGCGGCGTCCCACATAAAGTGGAGGACGATGGGCACAGATGGTAGCTCAGAGCCAGTCTTCCTCAGCAAAAAAAAAGAAAAAAAGAGGAGGATTGGCATGGATGTTAGCTCAGGGCTGATCTTCCTCACACACACAAAAAAAACAATGACTCAGCTGGAGCAAAGCAAATCCCTTGTCCAACGTGGCCTTTCCATGGGAAATGTCCCCTTTTCCAAGAAGGGTTCCTACTGGATGTGGGACACAAAGAGGACCCCGCTTCCGCAGTCTGGGCTTTTAGCACCTCCACTGTCCTTTCGTTTCTCCTCTGCTCTAATCACTGGATCTCAGCCCTCCCACAGGTCATTTCTTTATGAAGACCTCTGTTGTTTTATTCTCCTCTTGGAGAAAGGGATGGCAGAGATCAGTTCTGGGCTTTCTCCTAAGCCACCTGTGTGAGCTGAAAGAAATCATGACTGATAGAAATCAGGTCAATAAAGAGGATCCCAGAGGAGCATGAGATCTCTCCCTAGTGGGAGAGAGTCAGAACCATGACATGGTCAATATCAGACCTATTCAGGTGGGCAAGACATACTGATCAATTAAGGGGGGGATGCTGCCATGAGGAGGAAGAGGTAGAGCCAGAGGAGTGTGAGAAGAAAGAAACAAATAATAATGAATTAAATGCAGATGCAATCAAATGGGGAGCACAGAGCCCAGAGGCAAAGCCACATGTCACAGTGGATTATTCCCAGGCCTTGAAACCTCATTGTAGAATTCCTGCTGGAGTTTGCTCAGCTGGATTTCCAAATTATTTTGGATCAGTGACTTCTTTATACTTTCCATTTTCCACCTTTTAAACTGGAATCAGAATAACTGTTACCCCATGTCTGTTCAACCATTTCACATTGGACACAGTAAGTTGTTTCTTTAGTTTCACAGGTGGACAGATGGAGGGGCATTCTGCCCAGGAGCTGTGCTTACTGGACACACTCAGGAGCCGCATCCACACCTGATGTAGATGATTTACATGAGATTTTGGACTTTTGGGCTGATGAGATTGACACGATATTTTATTACTTTGAACTGAATTTCGTCCATGGGACGAACCTTGGGAAACCTCAGCAGGGAGGTGAATGTATTTTGCAGTTGGAAGGGACATGGATCCCTGGGAACTAGAGGTTGGACTGTGGTAAGCAGAATTTCTAAAATGGTCTCCTAATATGTCTTACCCAAATCCCTGGACCTTGTTGATGTCGTGAGTCACGGTTCTCTGATGGTGTTGTTCTAGGGCACAGCTGACTTTAAGATGGGGAGATCATGTGGGTGGGCCAGATCTAATCACATGACTCCTTAAAGACCAGAGCTTTCTCTGGCCTGTAGGAGAAGACAAATCAGAGAGAGTCAAGCATGAGAAGGACTCAATGCACCGTTACTGGTTTGACGATGGAGAAGGCCACATGAGAAACAGTACAGGTGGCCTCTAGAAGCAGAGACTGGCTGCTGGCTGACAGCCAGCACAAGAACCAGGGACCTCAGTCCTACAACCACAAGCAAATGAATTCTGCCAATAACTGTGGTGAGCTTGGAAGAGGAATCTGAGCATTTGATGAAAACGCAGCCAGCTCACACCCGAATTTCAGCCTTGTGAGACGCTGAATAGAGAACCCAGCCATGTTGTTGCAGACTTTTTATCTACAGAAATGTGAGATAATAAGTGTGTGTTGTTTTAAACCACTGTTTTTGTAATCCGTTAATATGCAGCAGTAGAAAACTGATTCAGATGCTTATCTCTATCTCCTGGTTTTTTGATTTTCAGAAACATGTATGCTAATCCCTGTAAAGCAAAAAAATCAAAGAACCAGATTAAAAATCTTGTGCTCACCTCCATGTGACTGTTCCCAAGCTCTTGTAACGTAAAGGACACTATGAAGGGCATTTCAGGCATTGGAGGAATGTCTTCTTAATGTTACAAACCAAACCTCTGGAAGAATAAATAGGGTATAATACTTAACTCCATGTGACATTATCTGCGAATCCATCATCCATCCCTATTTCCTATGGCAGATGTATTTCAGCTCCTTGTTCTCCTGAGCTCACCAGGCAAGCTTTTATAGCAAGCCCGTATTACCAGCATAAGCAAACCAATTCAAGGAGAGCAACAGAACAGCCACCATCCGAAGTTCCCACCAAGCCCCTAGAATGTAATCTCTCCTCCAGCTGTCATTAAAGTAAGGAAATGATCCATTATATAAAGTCCCAATCTAATAAAAATTGAAGCTTAATGGTGTCTGTTTTCCAAATTTTTCATCTCCTCAGATCCCGTTACGGTGACCAGGAATGAGGACTGACTGCAAAGAGCCTCAAAGGAATTTGGGGAGGTGAAGAAAATGTTCTAAAACTGGCCTCTGGTGATGGACAACTCTCTAAATCCAACATCACTGACTTTGTACATTCACAGTTAGTGAATTTTATTATGTTGTATTAGTCAGGGTTCTCCAGAGAAACAGAACCAATGGAGATTTATTATGAGGGAGTGACTCACGCAATCATGAAAGCTAAGAAGGCCCATGATTGGCCATGTGCAAGCTGGAGACCCAGGAAAGCCAGGGGTGTAATTGCAGCCTGAGTCCCAAGGCCTGAGAACCAGGGGAGCCAATGGAATAAATCCCAGTCCAAGAACAGGAGAAGACCAACATCCCAGCTGGAGCAGATAGGCAGGAAGAAGAAAGAGATGCACTTTTCCATCTTTGTTCTATTTGGGCCCTCCAAGAACTGGATGATGCACACTCACATGGTGGGAGGCAATCTACTCTACTGAGCTCACTGATTCAAATGCTAATTTCATCCAAAATACCCCCACAGACACACTCAGAAATAATGTTTAATCTGAGCACCCCTTGGTGCAGTCAAGTTGACACATACCATTAACATCACATCTATGTAATTGTTTTAGAAAAAGGAAACTTTAGGTTTCTACTCCAACATGTAAAGGCTTGGAAGTCATGACGTCATTCTCACAACAAAAAAAAGCTGAGCAAACTGAAATTCAACAGCTTTTCTTAGATAAACAAGAGAATGCAGGTCGTAGGGCAAATTGCCCCCTCTAAACTTAGAGAGACAGGCTAATGCACTGAATCACAGCTTATTGGAAACAGAAGCTGCTGGAGCCAGCAGCTGGTAGGAACAGTTAAATGGTAATTAACCCATTGCTGGAAGCTGATGTGGAATAGCTCGAGAATTTAAAACTCCTGGGGGGGGGGGGCCAGACTTGGGGGAGGTCCCCAAACGTTTGTGAGTTTTACCTCCAGGAGCCTGAGCAGGTTCTCATGATGAAGATCAGAAAAATCCCCAAGGGATCGGCACTACCAACTTCAAGACTTGTTATAAAGCTAAGTTACCAAAACAGTGTGGAATTGGTGAAAACTCAGACAATTAGATCAATGGAACAGAATCAGAAATAGATCTACATAAACAGAGTCAACTGATCTTTGACAAAGGAGCAAAAGCAATGTAATGGAGAAAGTATAGTGCTAGTCTTTTCAACAAACGGTACTGGAGCAACTGGATATCTACAAGTGAAAAGAAAAGAATCCAGACAGAGATCTTATACCTTTCACAAAATGGATCATAAACCTAAACGTAAAGTGTAAAACTATAAAACTTCTAGAAGACAACATAGGAGGAAATCTAGGTGACTATGTTTGGGGATGACTTTTTAGGTATAACACCAAAAGCACAATCCATGAAAGAAAAATTGATAAGTTGGACTTCATTAAAATTAAAAACTTCCTCTCTGTGAAAAGACACTGTTAAGCTAATTAAAGACAAGCCACAGGCTGGGAGAAAAGTCTTTGCAAAACACATATGTTATGAAGGACTGGTATCCAAAATATACAAAGAACTCTTAAGACTCAACAATAAGAAAGCAAACAACCCAATTAAAAAATGAGCAAAAGATCTAAACAAACACCTCCCCCAAAAAGATATAGGGATGGTAAATAAGTCCATGAAAGATGCTCAAAATCATTAGTCATTAGGGAATTATAAGTTACAACAACACTGAGATACCACTACATAACTATTAGAATTGATAACACCAAATGTTGGCAAGGTTGTGGATCAATAGGACTCTCATTCATTAGTGATGGGAACACAAGATGCTACAGTTACTTTGATTTCTTACAAAACCAAATCTTCCATTTGATCCAGCAATCACAGTCCTAGGTATTTACCCAAATGAGATGCAAACTTATGTCACAAAAAAATCTGCAGATGAGTGTTTACAGCAGCTTTATGACATTATGTTGAACATTTGTCAAAACCCATACAACTGTATGACACAAAGAATGAACTCTAATGTAAACTAGGGGCCCTGATTAATAATAATGTACTAATATTGGTTTTTCAGTTGTAACAAATGTACCACACTAATGCAAGATACTGACAGTGGGGGAATTGTGTGAGGGAGAACAGTGCTGTATATGAAAACTCTGTACTATCTGCTCAATTTATCTGTAAACCTAAACTGTTGTAAAAAATAACGTCTATTGATCAAAAAGAAAAGGAAGGATGCAACACTCTCCAATCGAAGTGTTGGTGGCCTCCCGGAATCTTGTGGTGAAGACTGGGCATTGAGATACACCAACCTGGAGTCTGACCAGGCGGTGATTGCCATGCTTGTGCCTTCAGCCTCTGACCCTGGCAGTTCCCCTGGAATCCAGATGTCGCAGCAGGTAGGCCAAAGTGGCCATGGCGCTCCAAGTGGTGCAGAGACCAGCGGCATCTGGTAAGGATGCGGAGAAACCAGCGCGCAAGGCAGAACTCGGGGAACCCTCAGGACACTGAGATTGCGCAGCTGCCCCCCCTGCGCCCGCAGAGCGAAGGAGAGCGAGGGCAGGAACTATGCGCTACAGGGTGAGGGCGCTGCCTGA
Organism: Diceros bicornis minor; assembly: GCF_020826845.1. Classification (NCBI taxonomy): domain Eukaryota; kingdom Metazoa; phylum Chordata; class Mammalia; order Perissodactyla; family Rhinocerotidae; genus Diceros; species Diceros bicornis. The sequence goes on from NC_080743.1 coordinate 51,627,164, forward strand.
AAGGTGAAAGCAGCTCCAGAGGCTTGGGTCAATTCTGAGAACCGGAAGTCTGAAAAGGAGATAAGTGAAGACTAGAAGGTCCCGCGGTGGGCTTGAATCGCCACCCTCTCAGTTAACAGCCAGCCGTACTCGCTGACTATACCACCGAGATCAAGGATTATAAAACCTTGTACTGTGGCCATGGGGTGAGAACGTGCTCCCCAACCCCTCCATCCTCTCCTGAAAACACATTCAAAACCTGCGGCGCTGGAGATACAGAGTCTCGATATTGGGCACGTTTGGGCGTTGGCACGAGTGTGTGGGCACTCGACGCCCCAACGCCGGGCGCAGGGCCTTCCCTGCCTGCTCCAGCTCTTGGGCTCTGCGCAGGCATCCGTGTGCCCTTCTTCCCTGCGCTTCGCCCATCGCGCTCACCGTGAGTGAGCGCCCGCCCCCCGCCTCCCCCAGTCCAGGCGGACTCCAAGGCAAGGACAGGAAGCGGCGGTGCTCCCACCGCACCGCCCCCTCTCGGGGCCTCCAGAGGAGGCTCCCCGGGGCAGGACGTGGAGTCAGCTCGCCAAGCAGCCCCTAGCCTGGAGGAGGGCTTGGTGACTAGCAGGCGCCCAATAAATTCTCAGTTAAGGAAGGCATTCGCCCCACGGTACTGGGGGCACCAAGAGCACTATTAGTTTTTAGCACTAGAGGAAGCCGGGAATGGGAGGATGTGAAAGAACCGCAAAAGTGGGCCTTGGTTCAATCTTTTATACCGGCAGCTGAATCATATAAATGTCCCGATCATGGCGACATCTAGAGGGCACCACCTGGAACAATTGTAATTTTATAATGATAATCCTTTCAGAAAGAATCCTCATTTGGGGAAACATACTGATATAATTACAGATAAAATATGATGTCTAGCATTTGCTTTAAATAATATAGGACAAGGTAAATAGGTGGGATTGTATTAAAACAAGTTCAGCCATAAGTTGATAATTGTTGAAGCTATTACATGGAGATGGGATGTTCTGTTATATAATGCTGTCTACTTTGGTGTATTATTGAAATTCTACATTTGAAAAAGAATGGTAAAGAGTAAAGGCCCACCTAGGAAAATGGCAGCTGAATCTCTCAACACATATTTCAAAGGGCTAGGGATTCACACAGAGAGTCAAAAACACCACTCACAACCCTGCCTCCAAACCACCAAGAGAACACTGTGGACTCCAATGGGTTTGCATTGAGCCAGGTCTGGGAGCCACACAGCAGTAAAGGAATCAGTAAAGACCATGCACCTAGAGGAGAGGACAGCAGGGAGGGCCTGCTCAGGAGGGAACACAGGGAAATTCTCCACAGAAAGAGGGTGTGATAAACTCAGAGCAGGCCTGAGACCTGGGTGACCACAGCTCTGGCTACTGGGGAATTGAAAGGGGTTCCACAGTGCAGAGGACCAGAGGTGACAATCTTGCAGAGGCACAATTGCTGGTGCCAGGTTTGGGAGACCTGGATGAAGGTAGTGTCTTGAGAGTATTTTGGTGAAGAAAAGAATGAAGCAACTGGTAGAAATTAGAGGTCCTCCTGGAAGAAAATAGAACCCCCAAATCAGAACACACACCATGCCTATCCCCAAACCTTACATCTATTAGAGGAACTGCAGCAAAGAGAGAGATCTAGACCTAAGAAATCGACTGACCCAGTCAAAGCACTCATCTGTTCCTACACAGAATTTTTGTTTTTTGTTGAGGTAAACCTAGGTATGTTAGCATGAAAATCACATGGCAGACATGTATTCCAAGGTGACAGAAGAAAAAAACAGCTCATGAAACAATATTCCTCAAAATCAATCACAAAACATAGGAAAACTGTAAAATGATATTCCTATCTGAATTAAATGTTCCTAACAAAGAATTTGTACATACGAGAGAAACAAAACTTCACATAAGAAAAACACAACTCAAAAAAGAAATTAGAATTGGCAGACCGTAGGAAAAAATTGAAGCAAATGAGAGTTCTCTGAAAAAGAGGCTAAATGACAAAGTTCATAAGGGCAACATATTTGTCTAAATATATAAGCGACATAGAATAAAGACATGAAAGCAACAAACAGAACAGAAATGATTACAAGGTGATGAGAAAGGATCAGAGACAATCATAGATACCTGACAGAAATAGAACAGGAATGGTCAACTCTAAGACCTATCGTCTTAGCACTAATAGATTTTAAAGAAAAAGAAAAAAAATTCCTTGGAAGCTCCAGACCTGGCCCCATGCCCCAAAATGCCAATTCACCTATAATGGAGAGGAAATCAGTTTATATTCTACACCTCAGCAGAACATAGAAAGCAAGACAATATTTTTTCAAAACTCAGTGAAAGTCATTGTGGGTAAGTACTTTATATTCAGCCAAGCTGTCCATGTATCAAGGCAATAGAACAAGAGTATTAAATATGCACCACTCAGAGTCCTGATTCCATCCTGAGGAGTCTTTTAAGGATGAACTCCACCCAACAAGAGTGTTCTGACTTTTGAACAGCAGGTCATCATTGAATAGATTTAATTGTAGGTCTAAAACAAAAATCTAGGAGTGGAAAAGATGGGAAAAATGAAATGCTATACATTTCACCAGGTTGAAATAATACTATAAGAAGTGGCAGGAAAAGATGGACAAAAACGGAAAAATAGAATAGTGTCAAAAGTTTGAAGTTGAGATATCATTTAAAACTTATAAACCAAACATTAGAAGTTTGATAAGTTAATAAGGGACTAAAGATATTTTTTAAAAAAAGTTTTAGTGCCATGTTAAACACTAGCTATACAATCTTTCCTAAATACCAAAGAAAACACACACATACAGGCACACACAGACAAAGAAAACAAATAACATGCAGAAGCAAATACAGCAAATAAAATCTACTACATAGGGTAAATAGACCCTAAAATATGTGGGAAACTTTAGCATATAAATATGAACAGAAGAAACAAAAATATTTATATTAATTTATACCTAGACCTACCAAAATCAGTCATGATTACCATAGATTATAGTATTGAATGTAAAAAATTCACAAGTCGACAGTGACAGTCAACACAGAAATTTTAACGATATGGAAGGGGGAGGGAATGTTCTTTTCCACAGCACAATGACAGCAACTACAGATATATAGGAGAAGTGAATTAGAAAATGTCCAATGTAGAAACACCAATATGATAATTGACATAGAACAGGGATCATGAATGGAATGTAAAAGTTTTAGAGAAAGATCTTTAGAGAAGAGGATATTCATATACTCTCAAAGTACCACTCACCAAGTTACTAATTATAGAAAAAAACACGTGTCTTTACAATGAACAGATCTTGTGACCAATGCTAGCAAAGTGACCAATGCTAGTCTCAGTAATGGTGGTGGATAAGCTGGGCATTCTTGGTCTCCAGGTGGGCTGCGCTAGGAAGCACACGGCATTAACTGCATAGTGTTCTCAGAAAAAGGATGAGCCTGAATTCAATCATGAGGAAATAGTCAGACAACTTCAGAATATAGACCATTGAGCCAGATGACTGACCTGTCCTCTCCAAACAAGGCAACGTCACCACCACCACAGACAACCACAAAAAGGTAGGAGATGTTTTTGGTTCAAAAGGACCAAAGAAATATAACGACATAATCTTTTTAGTTCTTTGGATCCCAAAATATCTCTTCTCCTTTTTATCATCTTATTTGTGGTGACATTGACTGTTTGAAGAAAAGACAGGCCAGTTGTCTTGTTCAATGGACTAAATTCTACAGTTGTTAGAAAACAACCTCATGATTAAAATCAGGCTAAACATTCTCAACAAGAACACTGCAGAGTTAGTGCTGTCTGACCTGGCACAGTCCTACTGGTGGCAAAGAATGTCTGGTTTGACATGTTGTCCTTATCTGGTAGCTCCTGATTGTGGTGATGTAGAGGATGGGAATTGAGGGGAGCAAGGGTTAAGGTCTCTCAAGTTTGTGTGGATCTAGGCATTAGTCTCCTTAGTGATTTATCACAATTGGAGGATGAAGGGCTGGGATTTCTCCCACCAAACCAGGCTTTTCGAGTCAAAATCGTGGAAAGTGGTTTGTAGTTGAGATGGTGATTCTCTGCAAAGGATCCTCCAGTGTTCTGTTTGGGCTTTAACTTGATTTCTTGTTTCAGATGTTTTCATCAAGTGGAAAAGCTACTTTTTATGAGGCGGTTTCTTTCAAATCAGCAATATCTCTTCTTAGTTCCAGAAGTACTTGGTATGTGAGAGAGAGAGAAAAAAAATCTAATGTGTGAGTTTGAGTTTCTCAGGTCCTGCTGATAGCCAAGACTGGAGGGATAGTTACCTGGTGACAGGCCAGGAGCCAGCTATTGAGAGGAGGAGCTGAAGAGGGGAGCCTCAGGCTGAGTGAAGGGGAAAGTGAGACCCACAAGATAGAAGAAAACCTCCCTAAACTTCAGTCCACTCTGTGGTGCAGGATCCAGGGACCCCTGTCCTCACCCCACCAGGAGGCTGGTGACATCCCAGGTCAGAGCTGCTGCAGAGCCTTAGCCACATCCCCACCACCCTTTCCTCAACAGCCACTTCACTCCTGAATCACCTTCATCTGGAGCAAAGTGATGGCTTTCTCACACCTCCCAGGGAGGAAAGTTCTTAGCATCCATCACACACATTCAGAAAGACACTGCTGTCAGAAAGAGAGAACCCTTGACAGAGAAATACACCCTCTTTAACTCTATGTCTCAGTCCTCTGAAGAGGAGGGGCAGGCTGTGGGAAGAGCCCTAGAATGTGAGAGCCTACAGGGACCTCAGAATAGATCCAAATCCAGTTCCACCTTTTACAGATGAGGAGTTGTGGTGCCCAGGGGCTAAGGACTAACTAAAGCCACATGACCTGTTATTGACAACCCTAGGACTAGAACCCAGGCCTCAGGCCCTTTCCAGACATTTGGAGGAAGGGAGAGGAAAGGCTCCAATCTGGAGGTGTCAACAGGCAGTAGAGGCTGTTGGGTCACCTTGGCTGGACAGGAATAATGCTTTACATAATAATGCTCCAAAGGGGCTGAAGAAAGACCCACAAAGGGAGGAACTCAAAATGGCTTTGCAAAAAGAGAGCAGGGATTTGTAGCATGGCCCCACTCATTTTCCTTTGTTCCCTGTTGTTGATTCCTCACCAGGATACACCTTAGGGCATCTCTAGGAGTAGTATTAAAATCTAGACCAAAAAAAAAGAAAACAACTCTGAAGGGGAAGCATAAAGCAACTGGTTTGACTAGATTCTCTCCCACCTGCCCTTGGAATCCCCCAAGCACTCCCTAGGGAAAGATTCTTTTTCAGTATTTTATGCCAGTGGAAAGGATAGCATAAAGAAGCATGAACCAACAATCTTTTCCCTAACTTTCAATTTTTATTTACTGTTATGTTCTTTTTAGGGGAATGAACATAAGTGTTTCTCTTAGAAATTTTACTTAATGACAAAGATTGATCAATACTAACATTTTCCAACTGTAGTTGGAACCCATTGGGCTTGAAATCAATTTGATGGAATGTGAACCTCACATTTTATATTAATAATATTAAAGAAAATACTAAATTCTATTGTACATAATAAGGAGGTATTGTTTTCTGTACACTGGGTTTCAATGTAATGCTTATTTCTTATTTTACCTTGTATTCAAAAAAGTTTGAGAAACTCTCCTCCAAGTAGAGGTTATAAGTCTAATCCATTCATCTACCTCTTTTTCTTTTCACTTTTTTTCCATGTTACACAAATGTACTGTTGAGAGAGGAATACAAATCCCGTCAATGTCTGATGGGCAGTGGAGTTGGGGAAGCTGGGAAGGAAAGGCAGCGAAGCCAAGAAAGTGTGTGATTTCAGGCAAAGTGCCATGTGTTCAGCAGCTTAAATATTGTTCTTGTGATGAGGAGGACCATGGGACCGGGCTTCCCCGTGGCTTAGAGGAAAGGTGAGAGGGAATATTAGGACAGCAGCAGTGGGAACAAAGAAGAGTTCACAGGGCAAACAGGAGATCGAGATGGAAGGGACCGGCAGGGTGGCAGCCCCCTGGAAAACAGTGGTGAGACCAGACAGGTAGTATTTAGCTGTTGGAGTAAACAAACAAGGAAAAGAAAAATGAGTGAGAGATCGAGCTATACTCTTAGATAGAGAGCAATGAGGAATAAGTGCATCTAAGAGCCACAGATGTGAGTACCTCTGGACCCTAAGTTTGAAGGCCAGGGAATCTGCATGTTAGTCTCTACTTGCTCAATCGCAGTTTTCTTTCCAGAATCCTCTGTTTCAGGGCACTTAGGGCATTAATGTGGTCAGTGACTTGACACCCATGCTTCCTGACAGCTGAGCCCTCAAGAGCATCATCCTCCAGTTTGGGAAACTTCTTCATTCCGAGGGAAGCATCCAAACCCAGCTCTGAAAATAAAACCACAACCAACAGGGTCCACCATTATTCATGATCTTACTTTGACTTACTCCTCCACCCAAGAGGGACATCCAATAAGGAAAGGGGCCAGAACAAGAAAGGCGCTCTGAAAGTCCATGAGTGAGGTGAAGCCAATGGAGACACTTTGATAGTTTCTTTTTGTTGATCTTTCTTATGCTAGCCGGTAATGATAAGATTGCCAGGAGGCAAAAGAAAATTCAAGAAAAATAGAATTGATAAAAACAAATATTGCCCCGGTAGAGAAGACAAAGGCAAGGAAGTCACGTTGTCCTCTGGGGAGGGAAGAGATTGTAGAGATCACAGGAAACCAGAGTTGATGGAAAAACTTATGAGAGAAAAGAACTGGGGAAGAGGAAAGGGGGGGAATTTACAAAACTTTCATAAATATATATTTCATATATGTACACTATACATACTGTACATACCAAATATACACAATGTATATGACATGATATAAATACGTATATCTATATGTATTTATTCATCTAATTGAACAAATGATTAAATAGGAATTTTGGAGACCTTGAATATAATATTCTAATCACTGTTCTGGTCATTTGAATTTGGAAAAACACTAGAAATATGAGAAGGAGAAAAGCTGTGGTGAGAAACAGATGACCTGTGAAACACCAGGGAAGAATTACAGGAGGAGGAGAGTGAGAATACAACAAAGAGCATAAACAGTACCTGCCAGAGAATGATAGTTTGTGTTCCCCCAAATTCATATGTGGAAACCTAATCCCCAACGTGATGGTGTTTGGAGTTGGGGCCTTTGGGAGGAAGATCCCTCATGAACGGGATTAGAGCCCTTATAAAAGAGACCCCACAGAGCTCCCTTGCCTCTTCCACCATGAGATTAAGAAGACAGTCATCTGTGAACCAGGAAGGGGGCTCTCACCAGGGTGGCAGCGCCTTGATTTTGTACTTCTCAGCCTCCATAACTGTGAGAAGTAAATTTCTGTTGTGTATAATTCACCCAGTGTATGGTATTTTTTTATAGCAGCTCAAACGGACTAAGAAACTATCCTTGGCCAAAAAATCTGGCATGGAGCCTGGTTTCATGTTCAGGCTTCTGTGGACAGTGAGCAGAAGAGAGAACAACCGAGCCAGTGAGGCTGAGTCTTGGCTGGGATTGCGGGAAGCCAAGAAGAAGTAAAAGAGAGAAAGAGGGAGGGGAAGACAACAAAATACCACAAGTGCCACAAGGCACTTGTCAGGGCTATGCCTCCCTGCCACTCGCTGAGCACTTTCTGTGAGACCTCTCCATGTGGGACAGGGATGCTTCTTGTCATCTCACCTCCACTTAAGAACATGAGTCTCTCCTCAGCCTCAGATGATGTCATCAACTGACGAAGGAGTACGAGGCAGCCCCAGGCTCCAGGAGGAGATAGTGAGAGTGGTGGAGGGTGAGGAAGAACAGGACTCAGATGAAATGGATGTCAGGGTTTGAAAGTTCAGTTTTAAGAAAACGTGAGCAGATGTGGATCCTGATGAGAAGAAAACTGAGGACATGTCCATGGAGTTGAATGGAGATGATGTATTAAGTGGAGTATCATAAAAGAGACTGACTCGTGCACTTCATGTATGAAGGTGGCCTTTTATTTTAAAAAGAGGGGAAAAAACTGAAGAATAAGCAGGAGACTGAGTTGTGTGGCCAGTCTTTCCATTCTGACTGAAGGTGCCTAACACATTGTTACTGAGGGCACCTAATAGGGGAAAAGTGGCTTGATGATAGATCCTGAAAGGAGAGGGAAAATGATGGTAAATGTGCCATTCTGAGAAATCAAGGGAAGATGGGGTCCAGAGGAAGTGACGACCATAAAAACGGCTTTACATCAGATGAAACGATGCACGTGACATCATTTTGTAAGTGTGAAAACACCAGAAAGATATAAGGGTTAGCTATTATATATTCATAGTTGTTATGAAGCTGTTTTTATTGAATCAGGCACTCTGGAAATTATGTTCTTAATATTCCCAACAAATGTGGAACGTAGATATAAAATTTCCAGGGGTTTCAGATGAAGGAATTGAGATGTAAATACCTAAGAAGATAAATAACTTGGCAAAAGTAAACAACAAGTAAGCTGCAAACCTGGGACCTTGGGCAGAACTGATCCTAAATCCCAGTCACCCACCTCACTCTATTAGCCATCCTGGATTTCAACCTGACCCGAAGAGAGCACGGGAGAGACCCTATTACTGCCTCCACCCACAACCCTGTGATGACCAACACATGGACTAGAGCTTTGTATTACCCTTTTCTTTCTTACCTTCCAAGACTGGCCGTTGGTTTCCAGGATCACTGTTTGCTGCAAACCTCCAGATGGTGGAGGAAAGGCCGAGCCTGGCTTGGCCATCACCACAATGGAACTGGTCCAGCTATAGTCACAGATAATTGGTCACCCGGGTGCTTGGCTTCAACTGTGCTTGTGAAACTCGCATCTCTGACCTTTGGAAACTCATGTTTCTACTCAAAGGTCCTTGCTGGCAGGTCTCCCAAACAGGAGCTGAAACAAGAAGAGGTTTCAGCAGGATCAATCCAAGTTTTTCTTTGCTAGGCCCTCCCAGACTGCCCATTTCAGATGTCCCTGCCTGTCAGGGAAACCACCCAGTGACCCAGGAAACAAAAGCAGACAGCATGTATATGAAGAAGATTTCAACTTTATGTGTGTGCCTGGGGACACTGAGATGGCAGGTGCCCAGACTACAGTGTCCCGGAAGTGAAATATCACCCACTTGAGTCCAGAGAGCTTTGGATGGGCACAAAAGGTCACACCTGCTATTCTGTTATTATTAACCTTAGTTCAGTAGCCTACAGAGAAGGTTCTAGAGAGGCCTCAGGAGACAAGGGAGAAAGAGTTATTGATGTGTACCCACAAGACATAAGAAGAGCAGAAGAAGTATGGCCTCAAGGCTTCAGGTTCCAGTAGAAATGGGAGTAGGGAACTGTAGACCAAGGACCGAGTTATGGAATTTTTGCAAAGTTCTGGAGCCTTTTGACCTTCCTTGTCTGTAACATTTTACTGCCCCTCTACCACCCACACATATATATTCATATTGCCACATGGGGTAGGGGGACGAGCAGCTGTAAACAATGTAGTAGAGGACTGAGTCCCTTATTGGAAACTTAGGGGCCAGAAGTGCTACAGAATCAGACCTTGTGGCTCTTCAGGGAGGTAATACAGTGCACAATCCTTATATTACACACCCCTCAGTGGGGTCTGGGCAGTACTCCCTAATCAAACATGTTTATATTTCTACTGTGAAATGAAAACGTATTGTCAGAAAGTAGGCTAACCAGACTTCCAATAGCCTCACGCCAGTCCCTGTCAGGCTCAGGTGGGGTCGTGGTCCACAGGGCCTGCTCCACACTGCTGTGGGCTCCCCCCTCTCCTCCCGTCTACACATCCTCATTCTCATCAAGGTTTCTTTAACTCTTTCTTAAATATGTGTTTTGGGTACATGGTTCCATTTACACTCCTGACAGCATACTATATGAGACTCTCATCATTGATGCCAGGATTCATCAATCTCCTTCCACTTCTTTAATTCTGTCATCCCCACAAATGTCTCAACAGTCTTATCACCCAGTAGTCCTGTTCTCATCATGCTCCAACTCTACTTGAGCAAACTCCTCCACCTGCCTTTGTAGTCTTTCCTTCTTCTGACCCCATGTTCTGCTTTACTCATAAATTAGGCCAGAGCCCCATCAGGCATGCTTATTGTCGATGGTTTACATGAGATTAGAACACTGACACTAGACACATGATTGGAATTATAACCCACACACTGAAGAAGTCACTGGGGCTGCAAAAGGATGGAAACCATGGCCATTTGTGGAGGATGGGAAACCAGAGCCAGAACTTTGGCTTCATGGAAACCAATGGGCACAAGCAGAATTTAATGTTCAGGATCTCATTTCTAAATGCTTCAGAGGGAGGCAGGCACGCAAGAGGAAGTAGAGAATCAGCTTTGAACCCAAAATCATGATAATGGACCTCCAAAATAGGTGAGCCAAACTGCTAGCGTGTGTGGATGGCCAGAGAAGACTGGAAGACACTGCTCAGGAAATGCAATTAGCAAGAACACTGCAGGAGAGATGAGATGCCCCATCTTATAGAAAGAGGTCTGACAAATACCTGCTGTGCACTTGCTGTAATGGTGGCTGTGAGGTGGTCATGATCCCTTCTTTCTCCCACCTAGGGAACAATGTCCTGTACATGCCAGTAGGGGCCAGAATGAGAGAGACTGGCTAGGCACTAGGATGGCAGCAAAGCTCCCAGGCCCTCCTGTCATCTGTACTCAAAACTCTGCCCTGGAGACTGCAGAAATGATCTCTTTCTACCTGGCCAGCAGTGGTGAGCACAAACAATATGAAGGCTAACTGGGAGACCACTTGGATTTCTCTGCTTTATAATGGGAGTACTCACTGGCTGCATCCAGAGCCAAGCTGACTTTAGGCTTATCAAACAGAAAGACAGTGCTTGTGAGGGGTTCCCCGGAGGCAGACGGATCATGAGGACTGGAAGGAGTCAAATACTGTTCACCCAATGGATCTTGCAGGACTTCATTTACTTTCTCCTCCTGTGGCTCCCTGTCTAGACTAGTGAGATAGGGAAGACAAAAGATTAGATCAAGAGGGATTAGACACCACAGTATCCCAGCTGGTCCTGATTAGAGGCCTAAGAGTAGGGTCCTATGTCATGAGGCCATCCCTTCAAAAAGGAGGAAGGAAACTATCCTCCTCTGACTGAGCCAAAGCTTGACTGCCCTGGAACAGGAGAGAAAGAGAAAGTGAACAGAAGGTGTTCAGTATACTGGCCAGACAATGAGATGATGATGGAGACTCCATTCTCTCTGTAAGGTATAGTCATCACATACAGCACACACAGAGAACCAAAACAATGGCTTCACCCTTGTGAATAAATTGTGTTGAAATTACATATGGCAGCCCAGTGAATACAGGCTTCTGAGGCACTGTGGACTCCAAGAGAAAGTGTGCCTCCTAGCCCAGTTTCTATCGATATGGTGACATATTATGATAATTTTTTTTTGTCTAGTTTCTTTTCTTGCTATGCTATACCTATCATGGACCTAAGGCCAACAGTTGGGAAAGCAGATATGCATCTCATCCTGGTTTTAGCCTTCCAAGAGAGAACAAGGGAATTCTTTAAGGGCAAGAAATCCCTGAGACTGGTTAGGTCCCCTTGTCAGACTGACTCTACAAGCACCACAAAGACAATAGACAACCTTGTTCAAAGGGCTGTGCCATCGCTGCTTCAGTGAATGAAGTCAGCAACATCAGCAGTGTTGGTTCACACAGGCATGTGAAATCCGGGGCTATTTGGACCTTGTGGTCTCTTCTTTCAGGTTTTCTCCCCATATTTTACCCTTGCTTATTAGCCCCTGATCATTCATTGTTACATGGGGGTCAGTGATTCTTGTTTTTTTCCACCTTAATCATCTTCATGGTTTTCTGCAAACAATTTCAGAAATGTCCAGACAGAAATGAAATAGTGCCACTTCACCCATGACCAACAGAAAGGCCTGCCTGGGCATGGAGACATCAATTATCTATGTACAAGGTCAGGATACACTGAGAGAATTGTACTGAAATTACCATGTTTTGACTTGAAAGAAATGGATGGTATGCTGATCCATCAGGCAAAATGTCCTTGATCTGGTGGATCGCCATCATGGCATGCTCTAAGTTTAACTGGGAAGATCAAATATCTTTTGTTCTCCACATCAATGGGTACTTGTCCAGTTTCCCCCTGGAATTCTCTGTATTCTCACTTGTTCCACAAAGCTGGTTCCCAAACTCAGTGGCTCTGTGTCCTCTCACAGTTCTCACATAGACCCTGCTCTGTTCCCTAAAAGGAGGATAAAAACCCTATGCCACACCCCTCTATACATCCCGGGACCTCCAAGTTGGCTTTTACAGTGTAATAGGGGAAAATTCTCTTTATGGAAAGTGTTCTCGTATAAATCAACACATCTACCACCAGATTCTACTATTTTAACTAAATCAACCCCAGAAGTTAGGAGTTTTATCCTTTATGAAGTACATTCATGAGCATTCCCTCCTTTCATAGTTACAACTACCATGCAACACTTTTTTTGACCCATTTTACAGAGGAGGAAGCAGAAATCCAGGAAGGATAAATCAATCACTCACCTATAGTTATAAAAGCCAGTGCTCAGGCAAGAGCCTGAGGAACTCATGCTCAGTCCAGGACTCTTTTCACTCTGACGAGCTGCCCCCGTCACGTCCTCCTTTCTGTCCTCTAACACCGAGTGGATGCTGCCTCCTGCCCCAAAGGCCACGGTCCATCAGGGAGGAAGCAGAAATTTGGAACACAGTGACCTCCCCCTGTGCATTTCTCCTCTCTGCTCCTGCCCAGCCAGTCGTGGTCCTGTCATGGCCCCAAGGGCAACGTGGAAACTAGGACCAGGAAATCTGGTAAAAACATTAAAAGTGGAGGTGTGGAGTCTCTTGTGAGCTGGGAAACTTGGAGGGCTCAATGCAATCAGGGCCTGTGGCCGCCTTACCTGGGCTTAGCTTTCGGGCAAGGTGCTCTGCCAGCCTGCGTCCCTCAGCCAGTTGCTCTTGGAAGCGCTGCCCCTGGTAGTTGCCAAGGTCACTGTGGGTGAGGAGGTCCTTGAGGTGCTGCTTGAGTAGGACAGAGATGTCTGTCTCTTCCCATAACATCTGGCGTATCTGGGTCAGCTTCCATGCGTGATCGTGAATTAGGAAATGGTATTTCCTAAGGTGGGAGAGAAGAGAAATCTTCAGAGTGGAAATAGGCTAATGATAGATGATAAAGAGTCTGAGAGAGATTTCTGTGGGAATATCCCCCAAAAGCCTTCCAAGTGTAATTTTGCCTCAGTTTTTTGAACCACATTTTTTTTTCCATTTTAAATGGAGTGACCCAGTGAAAACATGCTCGTGAGGCAATGTAGACTCCAAGAGATCTTGCAACTTCTAGGTTTCCTTCTACAGAAATGTGGAGACAGAATATGAATTTTATCTTGTCTGGTTACTTTCCTTGTTATGAAATACCTGCCAACAACAAGCTAAGGCCAACATGCAGAAAGCAGATATGTATCTTACTCTGGGTTTTGACCATACAGAAGAGAAGAAGTCATCTCTGAAAGGGCAGGAAATCTCTAGGCCTGGTTACTTCAATGTGAGTGAGACAGACTACACATACTACAAAGAATATGGACAATCCAGACAGGTGGAGTCAATGAGACCAGTACAGTCAGCAATTTTTGTTCCCCCTTGCATCAAGGAAATAGCTGCAAGGCAGGCCTGGTGGCGCAAGCGGTTAAGTGCGTGCACTCCGCTGCGGCGGCCCAGGGTTCACCGGTTCGGATCCTGGGTGCTCACCAACGTACTGCTTGTCAAGCCATGCTGTGGCGGCGTCCCATATAAAGTGGAGGAAGATGGGCATGGATGTTAGCCCAGGGCCAGTCTCCCTCAGCAAAAAGAGGAGGATTGGCAGATGTTAGCTTAGGGCCAATCTTCCTCACAAAAAAAAAAAAAAAGAAAAGAAAATAGCTGCCTTTGACCTCTGAGTATGTTCTTTCCAGAACCCTCTTCATATTTTATTTGTACATTTCCCTCCTCTGATCATTCATTGTTACCTGGGAGTCAGTGATTCTAGTTGTTCTTCATCCTCATCGTCATGGTTTTCTGCAAACAAATTCAGAAAGTCCATTTAGACATGAAGTAGTTCCACTTCACCCATTACAAACATAGTGGCCTATTTGGGCATGGAGACATAAATTATCTACACAGGAGTTCAGAAAGGTCTCATGTTTTGTCTTGAAAGAAATGGCCTACCATGGTATTCTGTTCGATCAGGCAAAGTGGCCTTGATCTGATGGATCACCAGAATGGCATGCTCTGTGTTGAATTGGGAAAAGAGTTGAAAATTTGTTTGTTACCCAGATCAAGAGATACTTCTCCAGCTATGCCCAGGGCTTCTCCCGCTGTGTCCCCCCTCTTGCCACAAAGCTGGCTCCCAAGTTCAGTGGCTCTATGTCTCACCATGGCTTTCACATGGAACCTCTTCCTTTCTCTAAGGAGACGAAAAACAATTCTGTCCCATGAGTCGTGTAACTTGGTACTTCATGGGGACTGCCACGTCTGCTTCTACTGTTTAGAAGGGAAAATTTCCTCCCTGTTAAGTACTAAGTATTCTAGTATATCCCAACATCCCACCACCAGATTCTACTATCTCAAGTACTTCAATCAACCCCAGTGAGTGACTTTGTCCTTTTGAAAGTACACTCATAAATATTCCCTATTTCAATGCTATAGCTATCATGCAACAATGTTTTTAATCATTTTGGAGATGAAGAAACTGAAATCTAGGAAAGATAAAGCCATCACTTGCCCACTTTTAACAAAGACAACACTCAGGCTGGAGTGTGGGCACTTCAACGCTTAGTTCAGGGCTCTTGTCACTCTAACATGCTGGCTCCTGTCACATCCTCCTTTCTGTGCTCTAACCCTGGGTGGATGCCGCCTCCTTCTCCAAAGGCCACAGTCCATGAGGGAGGAAGCAGACACTTGGAACAGTAGTGTTGTGCCCTCTACATTTCTCTTCTCTGCTCCCACCCAGCCAGGCCTGGTCCTGTCATGGCCCCAAGGGCAATGTGGAAACCAGGACATCTTGTAAAAACCTTGCAAGTAAAGGTTGAAGTCTCTTGTGAGCTGGGTACCTTGGGGGACTCAGTGCAATCAAGGCCTATCTGGGCTGAACTTGTGTGCAAGGTACTTTGCCAGCCCGTGCCCCTCAGCCAGTTGCTCTTGGAAGCACTGCCCCTAGGAGTTGTCAAGGTCATTGTGGGTGAGGAGGTCCTTGAGGTGTTGATTGAGTAGGACAGAGATATCTCTCCCTTCCCATAACTTCTGGCATAAGTGAGACAACCCTTGTGCCTGAACTTGAATTAGCAAATCGAATTCCCTAAGGTGGGATAGAAGGGAAAATTTATAATTGGAAATAAGTGATAGGATATTAGGACCTCTACAGAGCTTCCTATGAGAATATCCCCCAATAGCCTTCCAAACAGAATTTTGATACATGTTTGACAACTGCATAAATGTTTTTGAATGTTACATCAGCAGCCCATGAACACTAGTTCCTGAGGCATTATAGACTCCCAGAGTTCTTGTACATTCTAGGCCTTCTTCTCTCAATATTTTGACATAATATGGTTTTTGGTTTTTGTTTTTTGGTCTAGTTACCTCCCTTGCTGTGAAATACCTGCTAACGACCTACAATGAACTCTGCAGAAAGATATGAATCTCACCCTGCCTTTTAACCAACCATCCATGGGAGGAAATGGCCTGGCTTGGTTCTATGATGCATCAGACAAAATGTCTTTGATCTGGGGAATCACTATCACAGCATGCTCTCCCTAAAATTGGGCAAAAGTTAAAAATGTCTTTCGTTTCTAGATCACCATATACTTGTTCAGTTTCCCTCTGGACTTCTCCATGTGTATCCTCCTCCTTGCCACAAAGGTAATTTGTAGGCTCAGTAACTCTGTGTCGCATCACAGGTCTCATATAGAATCTCCTTCTTTTTCTAAGAAGAGTACAAACAACATTGTCCCAAGTCCCTCCATGAATCTAAAGACTTCATGTGGACCTCCGTGATGGCTTCTGCTGTGTTATCAGGGGGAAATTCTCTGTATGGAAAGTGTTTTAGTATAAACCAACTTTTCCACCACTGAGTTATACTATATCAGGTACCTTATCCAACCCCACACAGCGAAGGACTTTCTTTTTTCTGAAGTGCACTTCTAAATATTCCCACATTTGATCACTACAGCTACCATCAACAGATTATTGGATCGATTTTACAGATAAAGAGAGAAATATGGAGAAAGCAAAAATCACCCACTGGTAGTAAAGACAGCACTCAGGCTAGAGCCTGGGAACTTCCGCACTGAGTCCAGGGCTTTTTTCACTCTAACAAGCTGCCTCCCATCACGTCCTCCTTTCTGTGCTCTAACACTGGGTGGATGCTGCCTCCTGCCTCAAAGGCCACGGTGCATCAAGGAGGAAGCAGACATTTGGAACACTATGACCTCCCCCCTGTGCATTTCTCCTGTGTCCTTTAACTCAGGCCGTCCTGGTCCTATAAAGGCCCCAAATGTGACATGGAAACCAGGACAGCTGGTAAAAACAGTACAAGTGGTTGTGTGGAGTCTCTTGAGAGCTGGGGATGTTGGAAGGGCTCAGTGCAATCAGGGCCTGTGTCCGCCTTACCTTGGCTGAGGTTGTGGGTAAGGACCTCTGCCAGCCTGCATCCTTCAGCCAGTTGTCCTTGGAAGCTCTGTGCCTGGTAGTTGTCAAGGTCATTGTGGGCGAGGAGGTCCTGATGTCTATACTTAAAACTGAGTCCTAGATTCTTTTTTTTTAAACAGTGGCTTGTTATGTTTTTGAGGATGATTGTTCCTGAGCTAACATCTGTTGTCAATCTTCCTCTTTTTCTTTTTTCTCCTCCAAAGCCCCAGTACATAGTTGTATATCCTAGCTGTAGGTCCTTCTAGTTCTTCTATGTGGGATGCCACCACAGCATGGCTTGATGAGCAGTGAGTAGGTCTGCGGCCAGAATCTGAACTGGCGAACCTCAGGCTGCCAAAGCAGAACGCGTGAACTTAACTGCTACACCACCAGGCCGGCCCCTGAGTACTAGATTCTGATTCAAACCAAGATGGGTCTCTAGCACATCTCTCTACCTGAACAGAGGAGTGAGCACAAAGAATGTGGAGGCTACCTGGGAGAGCATTTGAAGCTTTATTCTTTTTACAATGGAGTACTCACTGGCTATACCTAGAGCAGAGCAGACTTCATGCTCATCAGATGGGATGATAGTACTGTTGGGAGGGTGGTGGGGGTCAGACAAATCATGGTGACTGGAAGGAGTCAAACACTGTTCATCCAATGAGTGCTTACATACATCATTCATTTCCTCCTTCTCTTGCAGCCCCCTGCTGAGCCCAGATGCACAAGGAGAACAGAATATGATAAAAGGAAGGATTGGACACCACAACTTCTCAGCTGGTCCTGATTGGAAGTCTAAGTGAGAAGTCACAGAAGGCAGAGGGGCTATCCCTTGAAAGAAGAGGAAGAAACCAATCCTCCTCTGACTAGGCCAGAGTGTGGCTGCCATGAGGCCCATGGGCAGGGAGAGCAGCAGGTGCTCAGTGCACTGGCCAGATAACATGCTGATGAGGAAGGAGACTCAACTCTCCCTGTATGAAGGAGTCATGACACGCAACACACAATAACAACCATAACAATGGCTCAGTCTTGTGCATAATTTTGTTCAATTTCACATGCAGCGTCCCAATGAGTACAGGTTCCTGAGACATTGTAGACTCTCAAATATTTTGCTCCTTGTAGACCTTTTTCTTTCACTATTGTGCCAAGATATAAATCTCTTTTTTGTCTAGTTACATTTCTTGCTATGAAATCCCTGATAATAAGCTAAGGCCGACCTAGCAGAAAGCAGATATGCATCCCCTCCTGATTTTCCTCATACATGAGAGAACAGGTAGTCTCCCTGAGTGCAGGAATCTGTGAGATCAGTTCACTTTTGGCCAGACTGACCTTAGGTTAGTAAACTTGAGAGACTAGTGGGAAGTGGAAACCAATGTAAGAAATGCCAAAAAACAGACAACATTCTTAAAAGGGATACCCATTTTTTGCTGAGTGAATGAAAGAGGAAAATTCAGCACTTTCTGTTTTTCCTGGATCTGTCATCTCCAGATGTCATCGCTGCATTGACAGCCCATGATATGAGTTACCTGAAGGCTACTGGCTCATGTCCTTCCTCCTGGTCATGATTGTTTTGATTTCTTGCAAAGAAATTTAGACAGGGCCAGTCATATTATACAGTTCCCACTTCACACATTACACTTAAGCCTCTACAAACACAGGGCTATAAATATTCTCTGGAAAACCAGGGTGTTCAGAGAGGAACACTACAGGGGGCCTCAAGTGGGGCCTTGTGAGAAGTGGCTGGGCTTGCCTCCCTGAGCCATCAAGCAAACTGACCCAGACCTGGTAGATCATCGTCACCATGTCCTGTGCCCTGAGTCGAGCAAACAGTACACATGTCTTTTCCCCCAGAGATCACAGGGAACATGTCAGCAGCCTGCAATAGGTATTGCTGACAGATTCAGATTTGCCCCAACAGCTGCCGTAGTTCTTGTTGAGATAGTTGAGATTATACACTGAGACTAGACTGATGGATGGGATCTATACACCCCCAAGTAGGAAAGAATATTTGGTGCTTTGGAGATGCCAGGATCCTCAATGATTCCTAGAGATAGGGATACTAGGGCCCATGCCTTGCTTTCAGAGAAAACTCCAAACATGGAAAGAGAGAGGTGTCTTTGTTTTGGTACTCAAAGACTGCTTAGCAAGGACAAGACATCTTGAAGGTGAGAGAATCTGGAGTTCAGAGCTGAGGAACCACGGTAACCACATCTCCAAAGACATAGGCAAGACTGCCACCCTACTTGGACAGTCGTTAATTCTCAGTTCAGGAACACAGTAAGAAATCTGCAGGAGAGATCAAAGGTCCCGTCTTAAGAGAAGGAGCTTATGCTGACCCCTGCTGTGTGTATGCATCGGTGGTGTCTGAGAGTGTTATGATCTCTTCAATCTCCCCACGCTGGTTTCCTTGCAGTTCACCACCCTGTATTGTGCACTGGGGCACAGGGTCACAGTGATTTGGCCTGAGACTAGGAAGAGTGTAAAGCTACGTGACTCACCTGATGTCTCTGCTTACAACTGAGTCCTAGATTCTTATTCAAACAAAGATGGGTCTCCAGGGCATGCTGGCAAAGAGACATCCCTTTACCTGGACAGAGGAGTGAACACAAAGAATACGGAAGCTACCTGGGAGATCATTTGGAGCTTTATCCTCTTCGCAATGGAGTAGTCTCTGGTCGCTTTTGGAGCAGAGCAGACTTCATGCTCATCAGATGGGATGGTAGTACTGTTGAGAGGGTGGCAGGAGTTAGACAAGTCTCAGTGAGTGGAAAGAGTCAAACACTGTTCATCCCATGAGTGCTGACACACATCATTCATTACCTCCTTCTCCTGCAGCTCCCTGCTGAGCCCAGAGGTGCAAGGAGGACAGAATATTAAACAAGGAAGGATTGGACACTACAGCTTCCCAACTGGTTCTGATTGGAAGACTAAGGGAGAGGTCACAAAAGATAAAGAAGTCATCCCTTGAAATAGGAAGAAGATAAGAATCCTTCTATGACTCGTATTAGGTGAGGCTGCCGCAGTGGTGGGAAAGAGAGTAGCAGATGCTCACTGCACTGTCCAGACAACAAGTTGATGAGGAAGGAGACTCAACTCTCCCTCTATGGTACAGTCATGACACACAGCACACAATGAGAACCATAGCAGTTCCTACAACACCAAACCATAAGCTGTGTTCCACTTTTCTTACAGAGGCCCAGTGAGTAAAGGCTCCTGGGGCACTGTTGACTCCCAGCAATCTTGTGCCTTCTAGGTCTCTTTCACTCAAAATTGTAACACCATATTCATGTTTTTTTGTCTAGTTATATTTCATGCTATGAAATCTTTGCCAACAAACAGGTCAAATGTGAAGAAAGACAATATACATCTTACACTGGTTTTCCCAGAACAGTAGAGAACAGCTGGTCTCCGTGATTGCAGGAAATCCCTGAGATTGGTTAGCTCACCTCGTGTCAAACTGATTCAAGGTTACTAAGCTTGAGAAATTAATAGAAAGTGGTAACCCATATAAGAACTCCTAAGAAAACACAGCATTCTTAAAAGGGAGAATTTTTGTTTGGCCGATTCAGTGAAAAAGTTATATTTAGCATTTTCTATTATCCCTGGATTTAAGATCTTCAGATGTCACCCTTGCATTCAAAGCCATGATTATCAGAGTTACCTGGGGGCCTTTGGCAGTCCTCTTTCCTCCTCTTTCTGGTCATTTTGAGTTTCTTCAAATCAATTCAGACAGAGCCATCACAATAAAAAGTTGTCTCTTAACACATTACAAACCCAGGGGTCTATTTAAACAGAGGGACATAAGTATTCTCAGTGTGAGAACAGGATAGTCTGAGAATATTCAGGAGGCCTCATGTTGTGTCTTCTGAAAAGTGACCAGGCCTCCTTTCTTGAGTCATTGGGCAGACTGTCCCTGACCTGGTAGATCAGTATCACGATGTCCTCTGCCCTGGGATCTGGGCAAACATTCAACATATCTTTTCTCCCTGGGGTCATCAGGACCTTGTCTAGGTGCTTTCTGGAAATGTTGCTGCAAGATTTAGCTCTTACTCCATCGGATATCCTGGTTGTTGTTGGTTTCGATGAAATTGTACACCGAGGCTAGACTGATGGATGCAATTTATTCACCCACAAATAGGAAAGAATCTTTGTGCTACCTAGAGAACAGGATTCTTGCCATTTGAAGAGGTCGAGGGTGCCAGGGTCCATGCCATACCTTCAGGGAAAATGCCAGACACATTCAAGAGGTGTTTATCTTTTGGTACTTAGATGTCTCCTTATTGAAGACAAGCCAACTTAGAGTAGAAGGAGACTGTTGCTTGGAGTTGAGGAACCATGGTAACAGGGTGACAGAGATTTGGCCTGGGACTAGGAAGAGTGCAAAGCTACCTGACCCACCTGATGTCTCTGCTTAAAATTGGGTCCTAATTCTGATTGAAAACAAGATGAGTCTCCAGGATCTGCTGGCAGAGATGATAGCTCTCTACTTAGACAGAGGTGTGGGGCACAAAGACTGTGGAGGCTACATGGGATACCAGTTGGACCTTTATTCTCTTTATAATGGGCGTACTCACTGGGTACATCCAGAGCAGAGCAGTCTTCATTCTTATCAGACAAGAAGACAGTGGTGCTGGGAGGCTGGTGGGAATCAGACAGGTCATGGTGACTGGAAGAAGTCATAAGGCATTCATCCAATGAGTCCTTCAGGACTTCATTCAATTTCTCCTTCTTCGGTACCTCTCTGCTCAGGCTAGCGGGATAAAGAATATGATGAAACCAAGAACTGGATGCCAGATGCCCAGGTGGTCCTGATTGGGGGCATATAGATTGGTCACAGAAGGCAAGGGACAGTCTCCTCAAAGAGAAAGAAAACAATCCTATGATAAGGGCAGCATGTAGCTGCCTTGGAGGGCAGGAGAGAGAGGAATAGGTGCTCAGTGAACTGGCTAGATAACATTCGATGCGGAAGGAGACTCAACTCTACTGGTATGGTACAGTCATGACGTGTGGTAGACAGAGAACCATAACAGCCGCCAACTTGTGCAGAAATTGTGTTGAATTTTACACGCAGCAGCCCAGGGAATACAGGTTCCTGAGACTTTGTAGATTCCCAGACATCGTGTGCCTTCTAGACTTCTTTCTACCAATATTGTGACATGACTTGATTTTTTTTTTTCAGTTACATTTCTTGCCATGAAATTCCTGCCAAAAACCTCAGGACAATCATGCAGAAAGCGAGTACGCATCTCATCCTGAGTTTAGTCATAGAGGAGAGGACAGATGGATTCTGTGAGTACAAAACATTCCCTGAAACTGGATGATTTTCCTTAGGTAAGACTGACAAATACCGCAAAGACAATGGACAACCTTTTTAGGAGGCTAATTCTTTAATGGTTGAGTGAATATAATCATACAGACAGCAGTTTTGTTTACTTTTGCATTTGAAATCTGTGGCTACTTTTTACCTCTTGGTCTGTTCGTTTGGGGACCCTCCTCATATTTTACCCATCCTCTTCCAGGCCCTGATCCTTCATTGTTACCTGGGGTCTAGTGATGCTTTTCCTTCTTCATCCTCCTCATCTTCATGATTTTCTGCAAACAAATTCAGAAATGTCCAGTCAGGCATTAAGCAGTACCACATCACTCATTACAAACACAGTGGCCTATCTGGGCATGAAGATATAAATACCTATGTATGATTTCAGCATATGCTGAGAGAATTGTACTGAAAGGTCTCTTATTTTGTATTTAAATAAATGGCCTAGCTCGTGTTTATGATACACCAGATATAGTTTCCCTGATCTGGTATATCACCACGATGGCATGCTCTACCTGAAACTGGAAAAAATGTTGAAATGTCTTTTGTTCTCAAGATCACCATATACTTGTCCAGCTTCCCTCTGGTCTTTGACGAGTATATCATACATCTCGACATAAAGTTTTTTTCCAGGCACCATGGGAACTTTCTCTAAGGAGGCAATAAACAATCCTGTTGCTCTCCCCTTAAGACGTCTGGGGAGACTTCCAGTTTCTGGTCCAGCATGTAAGGATCTTGAAAGTCATTACTCCTGTCCTCACAACAAGAAAAAAGCTGAACAAACTGAAAATCAACCACTCTTCTTAGATCCGTCAGAGAATGAAGGTCAGAGGGCAAACCACTGCTCCTAAAAGTGGAGATACAGACAGGCAAGGTGACTACAGAGAATTACAACTTATTGGAGCAGAAACCTAGGGGTAAGAACCTGTACCAGGGAAGGAAAACTTAAGGTATAATTGACTAATTGCTGGAGGCTCAGTGTGGAGACATTTGAGTTAAAAACAGAAGGGAGGCACAGTCTTAGGAGGAGAGTCTCACAGTCTCTGGAAAGTTTTACTTCCAGGAGCACTATCATTTTCTCACAGTAAAGACTAAAAAAAAATTTCCTCATGCTTCATTCAGAGGGAGAGTAGCCATTTTGAAATCCATCCAGAGCATTCTGTTTTTCTTGACAAGGTCTTCCCTCAAAGGAACTATTTTACCACAGCCTACCAACTGGGATTTAACCAAATCCTAACTGACCTGGGGGAAGGGAAATACCTAATTCCAGCCCCCTCTAGACTTCCTTTTCCACCTAAGGGGGCTGGAGGGAGAACCCTGAGAAGCACTTGTGAAGGTCTGAGCCCAGGGACACAGGCTGCCTAAAAGACTGAGACCTAATCACAGGACCATAAAATGTTTCCACACACACTCACACACCTTACCACCACATCAATAGGGCTCTTATATGATAACAGAGGAATACAATTGAAAGAACTGCAAGTCTCTAACATCATTTAAGCAGAAATCTCTAGGAAAACTCAGGACAACAAAAGAGACAAAGACAAGAACGCCAGAGGAGATTTAAGCCTATGACTACTACAGCTAGAGTAAACAGTTAACCCTGCCTAAGCCCTAGCCAGATAAAGACAAAACCTCACACTAAAGACTATTTACTTCAATGCCTTTTACTCAGTACATCATGTTTGGCTTTCAACCAAAAATTAAAAGACATACTATGAGACAATAAACACAGTTTGAAGAAACAGAGCAAACATCGGAACCAGACTCTGATAGGCAGACATGTTGGAATTATCAGAGCAGGAATTAAAACAACCATGATTTGTATGCTAAGGGCTTTAATGGTAAAAGTGGAGAGCATGCAAATATATGGGTAATGTAAGTAGAGAGATGGAAACTCAGAAAGAATTTAATAGAAATGCTATAAATAAAAAACACTGCAATAGAAATGAAGAATGCTTTTGATGGACTCAACAATAGACTGGACATGGCTGAGGAAAGAGTCAGTGAGCTTGAAGAAATATCAATAGAAACTTCTAAAACTGAAATGCAAAGGGGAAAAAGAATGAAAAAGAACAGAATATCCAAGAACTGTGGGACAACTAAAAAAGGTGTAACATATGTGTAATGGGAATATCATAAGAACAAGAGATGAAAAACAGAAGAACTATTTGAAGCAATAATGACTGAGAATTTCCCCAAATTAATTAAAGACACCAAACCACAGATACAGAGAATGCCAAGCAGGGAAATACCAAAAAATATATACCTAGGAAGGAATATCATATTTAAAATGCAGAAAATAAAAGACAAAAAACTTAAAAATAAACCAGAGGATGAAACACTTTACCTATAGAAGCGTAAGGATAAGAATTATATCAGACTTCTCTTCAGAAACCATGCAGGCAAGAAAATAGTGGAGTGTAAAGAAAAGACCCACCAACCCAGAATGCTGTATCTAGCAATTTATCCTTCAAAAGTGAAGGAAAAAATACAGACTTTCCTAGACAAACAAAAATTGAGGGAATTTGTCACCAGTAGACCTGCCTTGCAAGAAATGTCCAAAAAATTCCTCAGAGCAAAGGAAAATGATAAAGATCAGAAACTTGGATCTTCACAGAGAAACAAAGAGTGTTAGAGAAGGAATAAATTAAAATAAAATTGTTTACATCTCTTATTGTTGATTGATCTAACTTATAACAGTACAAAATAATAGTAGCAATAATGTACTCAGTGATTACAGCTTATGGATAAGTTAAATGAATGACAGCAATGCTATGGTGGATGGGAGGAATGAATTGGGAAAACTCGGTTGTAAGACACTCGCATTACCCATGAAGTGATATAGTGTTATTTGAAAGAGAGCTTGAACTCGATGTAAATGTATATTGCAAACTCCAGGGCAACCATTACAAAAGATGAAAAAAAAAAGTAAAAAAAATAGAAGTATAATTGATATGACAAGAGAGGAGAAAAATTGGAATCACACAAAATTCTTATTTAAAACCAGAAAAGGCAGAAAAAGAGTGGAAAACAAAAAAAGAAACCAAGATAAAGAGCAATTAATATAAAGCAGTAAGAAATATGGTAGCTATTAATCCAAGTATACTAACAAACACTTCAATGTCAGTGGTCTAAATACACCAATTAAAAGACAGACTGTCAGAGTGGATGAAAAAATAAGAATTAAATGTTGTATAGAAGAAATCCACTTTAAAGAAAAGGGCACAAATACAATGAAAGTAAACGGATGGAGAAAGATATACCATGCTAACACTAATCAAAAGAAGGCTGGAGTAGCTCTATTAATTTCCGACGAAACAGACTTCAGAGCAATGAAAATGATCAGAGAAAAGTGGAGTATTACATAAAAAAAAAGGAGTCAGTTCTCCAAGGAGATAGAACAATTCTTAATGTGTATGTACCTAGCAAAGGGCACCAAAATACATGAGGCAGAAACTGAGAACTGCAAGAAGACATAGATGAATCCACTATGATGGTTGTAGATTTCAACACCCCTCTATCAGAAACAGACAGATCCAGCAGGCAGAAAATCAGGAAGGACATAGTTGAACTAAACAGCACCATCAATCAACTGGATAGAATTGACACGTATAGAATGCTTCATCAAACAACACCAGAACACACATTCTTCTCAAGCATACATGGAACATTCACTAAGATAAGCTCCATTCTGGGCCATTAAAACACACATTAACAAATTTAAAATAGGAAATATACAAACTATGCTCTCAAACCACAATAGAATTAAACTAGAAATCAATAATGAAAAGATAGCTGCAACATTCCAAAATACTGTAGGGTAAACAATATACTTCTAAGTAACACATTGGTCAAAGGCGAAGACTCAAGAGAAATTTTAAAATATTTTGAACTAAATGAAAATGAAAATACAATCAAACTTTGTGGGATGCAGCAAAAGCAGTGCTTAGAGGGAAATTTACAGCATTGTATTGCATACATTACCAAAGAAGAAATATCTGAAATCAATAATCTAAGCTTCCATTAAAGGATAGTAGAAAAAAAGAAGAAATTATATGCAATGTAAGTAGAAGAAAAAGGTAATAAAAATTAGAGCAGAAATCAATGAAATTGATAAAAGTAAATCAATAGAGAAAATAAACAAAACCAGAAGCAGATTCTTAGAAATGCTGAATAGAATTGATAAGCCTCTAGCCAGGTTAACGAAGAAAAAAAAGAGAGAAGATACAAATTACTGATTTGAGAAATGAAAGAGGGACCGTCACTACAGATCTGATGGACATCAAATGGATAATAAAGGAATATTTCTCTGCCCTAAAATTTGAAATTGATCCGTTACTTGAAAGACACAATCTACCAAAACTCACACAGGAGAAACAGATCATCTGAATAGGCTTATATCTACTACAGAAATTGCAACAATAATTAAGAATCTTCCAAAAGAGAAAGCACCAGGCCGAGATAAATTCACTGGTTTATTCTATCAAATATTTAAGGAAGAAATTATGCCAATCCTCTACAATTTCTTGCAGAAAATAGAAGCAGATGGAATACATCCTAACACATTCTATGAGGTCAGCATTATCCTACTACCAAAACCTGACAAAGACATTATGAAAAGGAAAACTACAGGCCAATGTCTCTCATGAACATAGGTACAAAAATAATTGACCAAATTTCACAAATTGAATCCAACAAACTAGAAAAAGAATTATACACCACAACCAAATGAGATTCATTCCAGGTATGCACGGGTGGTTGAACATACAAAAATCAATTAATATAATTCATCATCCATCAGGGAGGAAGCAGACAGTTGTTAACACTACAACCTCTACCCAGTGCATTTTTCCTCTCTGTTCCCACCCCACCAGTCCTGGCCCTGTTATGGCCCCAAATGTGACATGGAAACCAAAATATCTGGTTAAAAAAAAAAAAGTCCCAGGAGCTAGCCCTGTGGCCTATGGTTAAGTTTGGTGTTCTCCACATCTGCGGCCCAGGTTCGGTTCCCAGGCACAGACCCGCACCACTCGTCGGCGGCCATGCTGTGACGGAACCCATAGACAAAACAGAGGAAGACTGGCACAGATGTTAGCTCAGAGCGCATCTTCCTCAAACAAAAAGAGGAGGATTGGAAACGGATATTAGCTCAGGGTGAATCTTCCTCTGCAAAAAAAACCCTTGTGAGTGGAGTCTCTTGGAGCAGCTGAGTGCAATCAGGGCCTGTGGCCACCTTACCTTTTGGGTAAGGCTCTCCACCAGGCTATGTCCTTTAGCCAGTTGCTCTTGGAAGCCCTGCTCCTGGTGGTTGGCAGGGTCATTGTCAGTGAGGAGGTCCTTGAGGTGCTGATTGAGTAGGACAGTGATATCTCTCCCTCCTTGTGACTTTTGCTGTAACTGGGTCAGTCAGCTCTTGAGCCAGATCTTGAATTGGGATATCACATTTCCTAAGGTGGGACACACGAGAACATTGAAAAATGCTAAGAGTTGAACCATAGATTAGAAGGGCTTTAATGGAGATTTCTTTGAGAATTTCCCCAAGGAGCCCTCAAAGCAGAATTCGGGCATATGTGTGGTGACCTGCCTGTGGCAAAGAGAAAGAAGAAGGTAAAACAAAGGCTTCCTCTGTATTAGAGAGTGCTACTGTGAGACCCTTTGACATCCCTTCATCTTTTTCTTCTGTAAACAAAAGCAAATGTCTCCCTAAACCTGCTTCATAAAGATGTCCCTTCAGTTCCTCACTGAATGGTAATGTCCATTTCCCTGAAAAAATACACACAGTGCCTCATGTAGTGAGCGAATGGACATAGAACCAGACACAGATGCGTGGACAGGCACAGCTGCTGTTAACTGGAAAGAACAAGAGAACTATAGAGTCAAGAAGACAGCATTGTAAAAACAAATTTTTTTAAGTATAATTGACATCAAATATCCTATTAGTTTCAGGTGTACATCATAGTGATTTGATATTCATATACATTATGAAATGATCACCATGATAAGTCTAGTTACCATCTGTCACCATACAGAGTTATTACAATAGTATGGACTATATTCTCTATGCTCTACATTCCATCCCCATGACAATTATTTTATAACTGGAAGTTTGTATCTCTTAATCCCCTTCACCCACTTCGTCCACCCCCAACACCCCTCACCTCTGGTAAACACTAGTTTGCTTCCTATGTTTTTGAGCCTGTTTTGTTTTGTTTGTTTCTTTGTTTGTTTTGTTTCTCATATTCCCTATATCAGTGGAGTAAAGGGAACCCTCATACACTGTTGGTGGGAATGTAAACTGCTGCAGCCACTATGGAAAACAGTATGGAGGTTTCTCCAAAAATTTAAAAAGACATCATTTTTTGAAGGAAAGGATGACAAGCCGTAGTGAGTCAGGAGGTGATTGTGATTAAAAGAAAATGAGGTGATGATGGCACAACATTCTGAATGTATTAAATGCCACTGAAGGGTTCGCTTGAATTTGTTCAACTTGATGTTATGTGAATTTCAGCTCAACAACTTTTTTAAAAAGTAGCAATTGAGGCTCTGAATAACAATTGGAGTCCATAATTTACCATGCATGTTCTCCAACTGTTTTATAAAATTTGTGCACATGTGCCTGCCCTGAAAATCTCTGCCCTTCTCCTGGCCGAGAGTTGCTCCTTGCCCCACTTCAGAGATTCCACCTTCTTCCCGCCAGCCTCCCCTTCCCGAGCCCTCCTTACCTGAGCTTCTCAGCTAAGGCTGCCTTCTCTGTCAGCTTCCCCTCCTCAAACTGCAGCTTCTCCCCCGGCACAGATTCAATGATGCCTTTGTACTCTCCACACTCTGAGAAAACACAGAGAGGCCTGCCTCAGTGGAGAGCTGGCCATGCTGCTGTGGTCACTGCCTTCAAGGGAGGAGGCAGCGTCTATCCAAGGGACAAACATAACCCCAGCACCAGGCTCTACAGTGGGATTTCCACATCTTATTCCTCAGCCTCCCAACTACATGGCATTTGGCTACTCCCTATTTTGGAGCTGAGGAAAGAGAAGTTCCAAGGCACAGGGAGTAACTAGACAGATTAACTGGTCAGATGCACATCCCCTGAGAGTGACCCTGAGCCATGGGCCACTTTACCAAGCCTTGCAGGCTCTTAAGTAAAACACTAAGCAGGGGCATGAACTAGTGATCTCCTGTATGCTGGGAAGGCCCCTAGGACTATACTGAGTGGTAGTTCCCTTGGGCTGGGAATTTCAAACACAAGTACCTCAAAGATAAAAAATTTATCTGGATACAATTGTGTAAAATATAAAGCCATAAATCCCTGAAGGAAATATGCACAGACATGAATAAAGTTTCTGTTAAATTAAAAGTAACAGAAGGAAGAACTAATAAATAGTGTTTACTCTGTGCCAAGAACTGTTTTAGAAGCTTTACAGAAATAACTCATGTAATTCATTGCAAAAATCAAAGAAGTAGGTACTATTACAGTATTATTTTAAGAGAGGAGGAAACTGAGGCACAGAAAGATCTGCAGCTTGGATTTGAGCCCACAAAGACTGGCCCAGAGTCCATGCTCTTCACTACTGCTCCCTGTTACCTCAACACCCAGGTCTTGGGTGACATCTTTCTTCATTCTCTTCAAAATTTGTTTCCTTCAGTTATTTTATGGTATAGGAAAGATGTAAACAAAATTTAGTTTGTCCTTTCCCAAAAGCTCATTCTTCACTTTCTTCAACAGCAGGCTTCAATTTTTACTTTTCTCTGTGTTAGTCATTTTTAATTAACCCCAATGGTTTATTGGAAAACGACATAAATTCAGGCTCCCCAGGCAGGATTGGCCACTTCCTCCGATGAACCCACCACCACTACACTTCTCATGACTTTCTGGTTACTAGACTGAGAGCTCTGTGAAAGTTGGAATATTTTATTCATCTCTGTATTCATGGCTCCTAGCACCAAGTCAAGCCCTGAGGAGGCTCTCAGTGATGTTTGTTCACTGATCAGATAAAAGTGGTTGCAAACCTCCAATCATCTCACTACATTCCTGTCCCAAATGTCCTGTGAGGGATGCTCTGCTCTCTCTCAGGATGTAGCAGATCCCCTTCCTTAGAGAGGAGCCTGCCCTACACTCTCCATGTCCTATGACACTCACCTGTGGGTGAGCTCTCTTGAACACAGGACTGTCCTCTGGGATTCCTCTCAATGGTTCACCCTGTCATTAGGAAGAGATATCCTCGGTCTACCCTCCCAGCATCTGGGCTGCCAGAGCACCCCAGTATAGGAGAGCTACCAGATTGTATTAAAACTATCTGTTTGTATTCTTCCTCTCACGGCTTTGATTTCCTCAGAGAAATCTTCTTGATACCTTAACTCCAAGTTCTTAATACAGTATAAGGAAAATTAAGCCCTCAACAAATATTTAAGAGATATTGTGTGTAAGCCTTTCTCAACCATAAAAGAAAACAACATTATTAGTATCACTGCTTCAGGTGCAAGGGTCCCATTACCTTGGCCCCTCCTGACCTTCGGGCAGTACAGTTTAAGGTAAGAATGGACATCTCCAACCCTTCTCCAAAAGTCATTTATCCCTCTAAGTCCACACTTACTAGGAGGGAATCCAACGTGAGGGCAACTCCCAAGTTGAGAATGGGGGGTCTGGCTCAAAGCCTCACGGTCACATCTTCCATCTCTTGGAACTGGTGCTTCCCAGAAGTAGAAAACAACCCTGATCCATCCTTGCATCTCCTTGGTAGGTGCACAGGTTCCTTGCGAAGTAAGTTACTCTCCCAGTCCTCACTGCTCATCTCAGCCTGCTCCTTGAGGAACTAGATGATGCTCTAAACATTTCTCAGTTTCCCTTCACTTTTCTGAACTCTACTTTTGTCCTTATTCTCATCTCCTTTGGCAACCACCTGCTCCACCAGTACCTGGCCCTTCTTTGGGTTATTTGCATCCTCCTAACCTGCTGATTTTCTTTCTTCCATCTGCTCCCTCAGTTCTGTGTTTTCAGTGTGTGGGCTCTGCTCAGGCTCCTTCAGGAGATACAGAGAGAAAGGACTAAGGTCAGGTCTCAGCTGCAGTTCCCAGGGCACATTTAACATGCTTTTCAATCCCTCATGAATTCAGAGAAAACTGAGCAGGAAAGGTCTTTGGAGAATCTGAATAATAAGCTTATTTTACTGATGAGGAAACTGGAGCACAAAGGGATTAGGAGATTTTCCCAAGCTCCCTCACCACTTGATGGCAGCAGAACCACCACACAAGCCTTGGCTGCAGCTTCCCTGTCCAAAGCACCTACCACACCTTCCAGGAACCCACATCTGAATTTCAGGGGACCCTGGATCAAATATCAGTATTTCCACTGTAAAACAAACATATTTGAAAGACCTGTCTGTGGAAAATTCTTTTATCACAGTTCCATAGTCCTATGATTTATATTCAAGTCAGTTTTCAAATCTGGCTGACACAATGAGACCAAGGAACACATATATTTTAAATAAAAATTATCACTGCCATAACTGAAATGTATTTATGTGATCATCTGTGAAAGGTCTGGCTCCTGTGTCAGAAGATCATCTTCCTGAGAGCAGGCACTATGTCTGCCTTGTTCACCCCACCTGCTCAGAGCCCCCTCAAGAGCCTGCCAGATAAAACATTCAGTAAATACTTGCCAAACAGATAAATAACAGTTACCACGAATAACTAACTTTTACTGATGTCTTCTCGTCTCAACCATATCTCCAACCAAATCCTATGCTAGGTCCGTGCTGAAACAGTAAAAATGCAGCCTGAGGAAAAACAGTCAAAGGTTCAAAAACCAGCTCCACCATAGACCAAGTTGCTTTCATGGGGGATTTCATTACCTTCTTTGAGCATATTTATCTCACCTATAATAGAGAAGAATGTATAGTGCAAAATAGAGAAGGCAGCATTGACGACTAAAGTGTTGGATGATTAAATATGATATCCTGCAGCAGATGGGTCTCCAATCCCTGGGCACTAGCAGCACAGCTAAAGAACACCTACATCAGAGTCAACAGTGTGCTCATTAAAAGCCTCTGGGGATAAGGTCCAAGAAGCTGCATTTCAGACAAGAATTCCAAGGAGATTCTCATGCAAGGGAAAGGTCCTATCATTAAAAAAAAAAAAAAAGCCTAGGATGGAGACCCTGAAAGCCCCAGTGGTAACAAGAATGACTCACTTTTCAGCAGAGTGAGTCCCTTGTCCAAGGTGGCCCTTCAGTGGGAAATGACCCCTTTTCCAGGAAGGACCCTGCTTCCACACTCTGGGCTTTTAGTCCCTCCATTGTCCTTTAGGTTTTCTCCTCTGCTTTAATCACTGGGGGATCTCAGCCCTCCCGTGGGTCATTTCTTTATGAAGACCTCTGTTATTTCATTCTCCTCTGGGAGAAAGAGATGGCAGAGATCAGTTCTGGGGCTCCACATTCTAGGCTTTCTCCTGAGGCTTTCACCTAGGTGAGCTGAAAGAAATCACGACTGAGAGAAATCAGGTCATAAAGAGGATGCCAGAAGAGCATGAGATCCCGAGGGCAGCTCATCACGGGAGAGTCAGAGCCATGACCTGGTCAATACCAGACCTATTCGTTTGGGGAGGACACACCGACCACTACTGTGAGCAGAGAACCAGCCATGTCATTCTAGAATTCTGATGTACAGAACTGCGAGATAACAAATGTCTGTGGTTTTAAATCATTGTTTTTGTAATCTCTTAATACGTGGCAATAGGGAACTAATTCAGATACTTATCTCTACTCTCCTCACTTTTTTTGGGGGGGTGGGGAAGATCAGCCCTGTGCTAACATCTGCCAATGCTCCTCTTTTTTTGCTGAAGAAGACTGGCCCTGGGCTAACATCCGTGCCCATCTTCCTCCACTTTATATGGGACACCACCACAGCATGGCTTGCCAAGCAGTGCATCAGTGCGCACCAGGATCCAAACAGGCGAACCCCGGGCCGCCCCTGCGGGAGTGCGCACTTAACTGCTTGCGCCTCCGGGCCGGCCCCTCTCCTCACTTTTTAATTTTCAGAAATATGTATGCTAATTCCTCTAACGCAAAAAAAAAATCAAAGAACCACAGTAAAAGTTTTGTGCTCACTTTCATGTGACTGTTCCCAAACCCTTGTAATGTGATGGACACTATGAAGGGCACTTCAGGTGCTGAAGGAATGGCCCTTTAATGTTACCAACCAAACATCTAAAAGAGTAAAGAGGGCACAATACTTAACTCCATGTGACATTTTCTACGAATCCATCATCTATCTTACCTCCTATGGCATATTTTTTTTTTGAGGGGGATTCCAATTATTTTATTGAGGTAATAATCGTTTATAACATTGTATAATTTCAGGTGTACATTATTATTTATCAGTTTCTATATAGACTGCATCATGTGCACCACCAAAAGTCTAATTTTTATCCATCACCATGCATATGTGCCCCTTTATCCCTTTTGTCCACCCCCCTCCCCTCCCCTCTGGGAACCACTAATCTCTTCTCTTTATCCACGTGTTTGTTTATCTTCCACACAGGAGTGAAATCATATGGTATTTGTCTTTCTCTGTCTGGTTATTTCACTTAACATCATACTCTCTAGGTCCATCCATGTTGTTGCAAATAGAACGATTTTGTCTTTTGTTATGGCTGAGTAGTATTGCATTGTGTGTGTGTGTATATATATATCAAATCTTCTTTATGCATTCATCAGTTGATGGGCACTTGGGTTGCTTCCAGATCTTGGCTATTGTGAATAATGCTGCAGTGAACATAGGGGTGCATAAATCTCTTTGAATTGTTTATTTCAAGTTCTTTGGATAAATACCCCACAGTGGGATAGCTGGATCATATGGTATTTCTATTTTTAACTTTTTGAGAAATCTCTATACTGTTTTCCATAGTGGCTGCACCAGTTTGCATTCCCACCAGCAGTGTATGAGGGTTCCCTTTCCTCCACATTCTCTCCAACATTTGTTATTTTTGTCTTGGTGATTATAACCATTCTGACAGGTGTAAGGTGATATTTCATTGCAGTTTTGATTTGCATTCCCTAATAATTAGCGATGTTGGACATCTTTTCACGTGCTTGTTGGCCATCTGTATATCTTCTTGGAAAAATATCTGTTCATATCCTGTGCCCATTTATTGATCAGGTTGTTTATTTTTGTTGTTGTTGAGTTGTTTGAGTTCTTTTCTATGGCATATCTTTTTAGCTCCTTGTTCTCCTGAGCTCAGCAGAGAAAGTTTTGTAGTAAGTACCAGCTACCAGCATAGGCAAACCAATTCAAGGAGAGCAAAAGAACAGCCATTGTTATTAAGTTTCCCAAACACAGTCCATTGAATGCAATCCCTCCTGTTATTTGACTAGAAATTTTTAAAAAGTTGTATTTTTTTAAAGCCCTATTAAATGAAAACTTAAACTTAAATATCTCTCTTTTCCAATCTGTATTCTGCTCAACCTAATCATGGAGATCTCACTCTTCAGGGTGAGTGAGTTTCCAATTCACTACAGCCTGGCTCTCTGTAAATGCAAGTCAGGGGAACCCAACCTCAAATCTCTTCTGAGAACCAGCCCCTCACCCTCAAAATCCAGGACAATCTGCGAACCCAACAGGCAGTAGCATCCAACAAGCAAGAGTGAGACGTTTGCACTGCTCTTGGCCAAGATTATGGGAGAGAACAGAGCAGTCATCAAATACAAGAGAACAGAGAAAAATCTTATTGATTTCAGCTTTCCCAGGATGTCAGTTAAGTTAAGCCAAGGAGTGTAAACTCATCTGAGAAAATCTCTCCATAAGGGGTTAATGGTTGGCAAAAATAAATGGTAGGTATAGATGCTACCAAACGTTGGCAAGAGAGTGAAGAAAAGAGTTATCTCATAAATGATTAAGAATACAAATTGGTAAATCTTCTTTGCAAGGCAATTGGGCAAGAATTAGCAAAATTAGACATGTACAAAAATATTTCTAAACCGAGCAATTCCCTTTACAGGAACAGATACTAGAGAAATACTTTCACAAGCAAAGATGGAAATATATAGATATAGATATATAGATGTTCCCTGTAGTATTGTTTGTAAAAATAAACATTGGAACCAGTTTCATGTCCATCAATTGGAGAATATTTATTTATAGTGCTCCATCCATCCTAAAAAGGTATGCAGTTGTTTAAAAGAACAAGGCAGACAATAAAAATGCAGATAGGGATGGACTGATAAGAGCTAATATGTACTGAGTATTTACTCTGTGCCAGGCACTGGGCTCAATGCTTTACCTGCACATCTCATTTAAAACCTAGGGCAACCCATGTAGGAAGAGCTCCTATTTGACCCATTTTTAAATGAGAAATTTAGCCACAAAAAAATCAAAATGCTTAGTCCAAGTCACACTATTAACCAGTCAAGGTGCACCTACAGCTTGTGAGACCAGGGTGCTCTCTTTTCTGGTTCCCTATTTTAGGGATTTCCAGTGAGAAGGAAAAATACCAGCCTCTGATGCCGTGAACTGATCTGACACTCACAGCCTGACTGTTTTGTTCTCATGTTGGAAATAAACCATCTCAGATACAGAATATCAACCTCAGACAAGATTACTCTGAGACCCCGATAAAATGAGAGCTCATAATTTTGTACAGGCAAAGACAAAAACAAGGTCACTGTGAAACCTACAAAATCCCAAATATCCTCCTCTTTTCATAAGGAAATGACTGTTAGTTCTTTAGTCCAGTCATAGAATTGCCCCTGCTCACTAACGTACAGTCAATATAGAACAAATCCTGCTTCCTTCCATCCTCCCCCAAATCACCCAGCCAAAGCCCCAACTCCATCACAGGTTCTTTCTAACACCATCTTACTTAAATCATGAGATGTGTTCTTTCTGGCTGCAAGCAATAAAAAACCCAACTTATTTAATACAAGGTGTGTTCCCAGTGATTTGGTTTAAAGGAATTGACACCAGCTTTCCAGGAATAAGCAGCTTTAAAAACCCAGCCTCAGGAAGAAAGGTTTTACTGTCTGTGAGATACCTAGGCTCTGGAACTCCAGAACTTGTTTCTATCCTTAGAGGAAAAGAAAAATGATTCTTTCTACCAAACCTCTTTAGTACCAAACATTAAGCTCAGGAGTTCAGGCAGGAGTTTTCCATGATTTAAGGTAGAGAGATTGAGGATAAGGTTAAGAAATGATGTGCAACACAAACATAGCTTAGAAGGACCAGGGATCAGTCAAAACCCAGTATCCCTCGCTGGGCCTGAGCCACCAACCCTTCAGGTAACAGATGAATGGGCTTGCCTATTACCCAAAGAAAGGTACCACTGGTCCTCTATGCGCGGGCTCTCTACCACCAAGCTGCTGCACGCTAGGCTCTTCTGCCTTGCCTAACTCCGCCAGCTCCAGAAGACATGGAGACCAAGAATCCTATGGAGATATCTACAGCTAGCATGATGTGATATGGTTAAGGATGGGAAATTTCTGTTGGCAACAAAGTTAAAGGACTCGCACGTGCCCACATTCAAAAGGAAATGCTGTATTTCTTTAAGAGAGGAGTCGAAATAAAGACGTCATTATCGTAACCAACTTCAACGAATGATTTGGGTCTTGGCGGCCTCGGTCAAACGGCTGGAGGACTTCGCTGACTCCGCGGGGTCTCCTCCCTCAAGAGAGCAGGGCCCTTCCCTCCCTTCCTCTTCCCGCTCAACTGCGGGACGCTGCTCCCGGAGAACTCCTTCTTCCTGGTGAGCATCAGACTCGTAACAGCTCTTTTTCCCCTGGAAATCCTGTTCCTCATGTCTGGACTTACCTGACACGCCTTTTGGGTTTATCTTTCTTCTCCTTTTATTCCCTTAAAATATTTTCTCTGATTTCTAAAATATGTCTTTACGACAATCTTGAAAATGCTTCTTTTGTTGTTGTTCTTATTCCTACCTTACGTTTTCATTTTCAAGAGCTCTTTTTCTAAGTTGGTCTCTGGAATGAAGGCCCATCGACACGGACAAAGCCGATCAGTCCACAGGCGCCTCAACCTGGAGGGTGATGACGTCACTTCCCCCTCCAACTGCTGTCCCGCCATTTGCCTTTGCCTGGAGGGCGGGGTGGGAGGGGAAACGTGCGAGCAGAGGGCGGAGCGAGGGTCTCAAAGAAGGTCAGGCAAGGGACTTGCCTTAGGTGGATGAGGCAGCTGCAGGGGCTGCTGTTCAGGCATCTGTTGCTCACACCCTGTATCACCTCCGGAGCCGCAGGGGCCGAGTCCAGGACTGTTGCCTGAATTCGAGCGCAAGTTCTGTGTAGAGGGGGTGGGGTCTGTGGTAAGGGGTAGGGGAGTGGAAGGTCCTAGAGACGGTGTGTGAACAGTGTAAGGAATCTAAGGCCAAGCGAGGGCTGCAGGGAACAATTTTTCATGCGTGGTGCTGCAGATACCCCCAAAATGGACGTACTTCTTCAGGGTAAGTTTGCTCAGTATACTTCTTCTTTTCTTATCCCTGCTATTTTCCTAACTATGCAGAATTTACTGTGTAATATGTGACAGTGAGTCTTGGTGGATGGGCTTTATCCTGTTCGAGATTTCATGAGAGCTGGCCTAATCCTGGCTACTACCTCTGTTTTCCAGCTTTCGGTCCTCCTAATCTTCCCTTCTTTCCAAATTTACCACTCTAGCTCCTCTGCTGACCTAGTGCTGTGGGCAGTGAGGTTCTCTCCTGCTTATTTCATAAGGCCTGCCACAGACTCTAGAAGAGAAAGAACCTTGGCCAGGTCCAGAGTCTTTACTGTCTGTTGCTTTGCTACTGTTGCGGTCAACTATTGGTTTTTCTTTTGTTGTTGCTCCGTGAATGAGTGTGTGTGTATCTTTTCCCACATGTTTACACTGAGGGTGAGTATTTGGGGACACATGAGAAAGTGGATGCTAGGAACCTCAGGCCATCTTCTGTAGTAGGTCCTGCCTCTTCTCTGGCTGCCTCTTCTCTCCCAGGTTGTTGACCTCTGTTGGAGGTCACTGTTCCGTCACCTCTGCGTTTTGTCATTTCC
The DNA here is from genome assembly GCF_020826845.1 of Diceros bicornis minor. Taxonomy (NCBI): domain Eukaryota; kingdom Metazoa; phylum Chordata; class Mammalia; order Perissodactyla; family Rhinocerotidae; genus Diceros; species Diceros bicornis. The sequence goes on from NC_080743.1 coordinate 51,665,246, forward strand.
TGTCTAAAGGCCTCTGAGATACTTGGAATGTTCTGGCAACCCAGCCTTTAAGGAGCTCTGCCCCATGGGCCTACAAAATACCTGGGGGTAACTGGGAAGTCCACTTCTCTGTCATAGTTATCACACATAGTTCCTACTTTGGAAGGTCCCACGAGTTAGAACGATTCTTGCTCTCCCTGCAGAAGAAAAGCTTGGCACCTCAGTCCATGGCTCTAGAATGCACTGGGTCCCAAGCTCCTCAGAGAAACTGCTGTTGGCCCAGGGACAATAGGTCTGAGCTGTGTTTGCCAGCACCCTCTCTGTCACAAAGGGCCTCCTCCAGTCCCGGTGCCACCGCTCGTCTGGTTTGGACCAGGGGCCACCTCCTATGCTTTCCCTGTGGGTCATATGGATGTAGTAGTGCCCAACACCTCATAGTGCTGTGCATATTCAGATAACTCAGCTGCTCATTTAGCACAGTTTGGCTTCCTGATATGATAGACATTGATAGAATGATATTTTCTCTTTAATTGTGAAACACAATATGGAGAATCGTGTGTAAAACGTAAATGTACAGCTTAATGAATTTCTATAAATTAACATAACCTCCAACTAGATCAACACCTAGAACATATGTAGCTTCCAGAAGCTCCCAACATGCCCCTTCCTGATCACATCTCCCTCCCTGCCCTTAGCAGTAACCACAGTCTTATTTTCATGATGTGCCATTCCTTGTTTACATCCTTTATACTTTTGTTTATTATGCATTCCTCATGGGTCTGGGTTTTACCCTGTAATAATACAGTATATATTCTCTTATGTCTCACTTCTTTCACTAAAAATTATAGGTTTAATAGTCATCAGTGATTCCTCCATTTCCATTGCTAATGAAACATACCACAATTTAGTTATCCATTCTATTGATAATGGACATTTGGCTTGTTTCCAGTTTGTGGTTCTTTCACACAGTGAGGCTATGGGCCTTCTTGTGCAGGTGTCCTGGGCACAGTGGATTACACAACAAGGAGTAGAATTTGGGGTCCTCTATTATGCCTATCCAAGCTTTTCTGATATAAAAAAAAGTTCTATAAAGCACAGCATGCAGATTATACAATTCATATGAACAGAATAAAACCAACTGAATACATGTGATGTATTGGATCCATAGATTCAAGGTTACATGTTAAAGTACTAATCAGTCTGTTTTCTGTGTACATCCTCCCCACTCCATTCAAGTTTGACATCTTCACAAATCCAACTAGAATGACCTGGGACAGCTGGATTCAATTCAGCAGAGGGACCCTATGACTGCGTGAGGAGACCTGGCCTGCACTTCCTTTTCTCTTGGGAGCTTTTAAGCTTTGGACTCTCCAGAACTACAAGACAAGATTTGGCAAATGAAGGCCTGGGGACATGTGGGTTGGGAGGGGACATTCCTGCTCCAGGTACAGGACTTGGGCCTAAGCTTGGGGAGACCCAGTAGAAAAGGAAAGGATGCCCAGAATCAGGGCATGGGAGGAGGAATGAGAGGCTATTCTTGTGGGAAGAAAGGCTGGGGGATGAGAGACCAGGGCAGAGTGTGTGTGTGCAGGATCCGGTAAAGGGGAGTTCCAGAGAGTGGGGCTGCCATTCTGGGGCCAGGGAATAGAACTGCCTTGGTGTTCAGCTCTGCATGCTCCTCCTCCTCCTCCTCCTCCTCCTCCTCCTGCTGCCATACCCTGCCTCTCCATCCTGCTCCCCTTCCTCCTCCATCTAATGAGGGGACACAGCGGGGCATAGGGATCTGCACAGTAGGCAAATGAAAAGGTTTTAATTTATTTTAAAATCACAAGAAAAATACTTTTCTTTTAGGTCAAGTAAAATGTTTTAACATCTAATAATAATACATTTTCTTTCTACTAACAAGGAGGTGAGATATACTTTCAAATATTTTATGAATGAAGGGGCCCGTGAAGGCAAAAGTGCCTAGGGCCCACGAAAGTCATAATGTGAACTGTGTACTTCACGTGCATTTGTCGTGTATTTTACCTGAGAGTTAAAGACCTATACAGCCAACCAAACATGGGAGAAGGACTCAGCAAGTTGTAGTGCAAGTCCTTTGTCCTTGGTAGCCTTTGTCAAGAACTTTCCCTCCTCCAGGGAAGGGGTCTTACCTGGAGGGCCCAGAGTAGATTCCTCCATCTGAGCCTTTAGCTCTTTCAGTCCAGCTTTGATTTATCTCCTTTCCTCTTAGTGCTGGAAGTTCTCAGGGCTCAGAGGAAGAAGGTTTTCTTGAAGACCACGGTTACTGCCTCTTCTGTGGGAAGAGATGAGGAGGACATGCACTAGGCCTCTTATCAATGACCCCATTTTCTCCAAATCCATGTGGATGAGCTGAAGTGAGATAATGGTTTAAAGAGGTCAGGTCACTAAAGAGGTCCCATCGGACCATGGCAGCACAAGGCAGCTGGTAAGTGAAGAGTCGGCCCTACTGTATGGCATCCGGATAACTGCTTCCTCAGTCACCTCCAGGCTCTGGAGATGACTGTGGGTGGGAGACAAGGAGAGATACAGCCATGAGGAGGAAGTGGAGGGTCCTCAAGAGTGAGAAGAGAAGCAAACAAAGAATCAATCTATTGAAAACAAAGGTTTTTAAAAATTATGCTGGAGGTGAGGAGGCTGGGATTCTTATCTTATGGTTGAAATAAAGTCCCCTGAGATACACCTTGTAAGCCAGGAAGCTTCATCAGACCCCACATCACCTTAGAGTTGGTCACCACAAAGAAGAAGGCTTCTATGCCAGAGCTCCAAGGCTGTCAGCTCCTGTCTGAAGGTCTTCAATGAAGGAGACCATCCTTCTCAGCAGCCCCTTTGTCCCTTTCAGCTGTTGGCTTCCCTGTGCTGACCCTTCCAAACACTCTTTCTCAAATCTGAGAATTTCTCCTTGTTCAGTCTCGCATGAGCAAAGAAAAACATCAAGGCAGCAACATCTGTCAGCAGCTTTCTTTTGTTGAGGACTCTATTGTGGTCATTCTTCAATCTGTTTCAGTTTGACTTGTCAGAGAAAAATGTCAAATTTTACACAGCCTTATTTGAGTCTCTACCCATCTTTCATACCTTTTGAGAGTGTGGAGTCAATCTGAGAATAATATTCTACTTAGCTTATGACCGGTTAATTTAGCAATGGCTATTTATCCCAACTTCCTATTAGTATTATTCTTCACATGTCCCATTATAATGTTGACTCAGTTTCCCTCCATGGCAACATATTGTGTTTCATATAACTTGAAATCACTGTTGACATGCCTATCTCCCTACTTCATCATCTGTTGATATGTGTAGTTTGTTTTGACTTTTATTTTCTATAAAAATTAAACTCTGTCTATGTAACTTATGAATTTCATTACAATTTCATAGGATCTCTTTCCTACTTGCCAAAGGCATTTAAAAATTTCACATATATCTCCTTGAATACATGTAGTAAATCTGATGATATTAATTTCCTCTGCCTTCAGACTACCAGTATATTCAAGAGTAGTAGATGCAAGGGCAATTTGTATGGAACACTGTGGCTGGATCTGCCTGGGTTGGCACCTACCAGTGACCTGTGGTTGTGTTTCTCTGATGTATATGGGAAAATATAGGCCATGACCAGGACAGAAAAGATATATTGGCTAGGCTGGTGGTTTCACAAGGGCGACAATGGCCACAACCTCCAAGTGTTCCACTGAGCATTCATGACAAAGTAAAGGAAGGAATGGGCAGATTACTTTTCAAAGTTGGGGTCCCACCTCCATCACATCCCCCATACAAACTGAGGGATGATATTGCTGTGTGAGATAGCTCAAAAGTACACTCTGTGGAAGAAAAAAACAACAAAAACAAGTCTCAATAAATTTAAGAAGCTTGAAATCATATCAAGCATCTTTTCTGACCACAGTGATATGAAACTAGAAATCCAGTACAAGAAAACAGCTGGCAAAGTCACAAATGTGTGGAGACTAAACAACGTGCTACTGAATAACTATTGGATCATTGAAGAAATCAAAGGAAACATCCAAAAATACCTGGAGACAAGTGAAAATGAAATGCAAAAAAAAAGTTGTCCAAATGCTTCTTAACCTGAGGGAATTGAAACCTAATAAAAGTTAAATGACTTGCGTAAGGTCATATTGCAATGATTTATTTGAAGTGCTTTAAAAAATAACCTTAAAGATAACCATACACTGTAGATTGAGCAGTTATGTACAAAGCTTATTACAAACCTCTGAAATCCTAGCCAGAAGGTACTCAGTGGGGAAAACCAGTTTTTCTGTGTGATGATTTGTTTTTGAGTTACTTGTTCAATGGGAAGCATTTTCTTAATAGGACTAAATTCAGGTAGTCTATATTCTGTATAAAAATGTTACCATGAGTAGAAAGATTACCTGTTCTCTAGAAAAAATCTGAGATGACTTACTGAGAATAAATGGTGCTGCTCAACTCCATTGGTCCACAGAGAAACAGGAGTCTCTTCATGCACTTAAACAAGCTGTGCATATGTCTCTGCCTCTAAGATCATGTAACGATACAGAGACCTTCAATTTATAGGCTAAAGGTGACTGCAGTTGATGACAACGACCAGAAGGAAGCAGGGAGATACGGCTTTGGGTTTAGGAGTTCCAGATGGGCACATGCCAAAGAACAATATATGATTTTGGAATACACTTTAGCAACACATTTGGCTGTAAAAGCCACTGAATGTTTAATCTGTGATCTGCCAGTGACATTGCACAGTGAGTTTCCTGGCCTGACTTTGGCCTACAGTGACTATTTTAAGAAAGGTCAGGGAATTGCATCACAGCACATTTTGTTAATGTGGTGTATCACATTGATTGATTTGTGGATGTTGAACCATCCTTGCGTCCCTGGGATAAATCCCACTTGATTGTGATATATGATCCTTTTAATGTATTGTTGTATTCAATCTGCTAATATTTTGATATATGTATTGCTACCCTAGCTTTCTTTTCATTTCCATTTGCCTGGAACATCTTTTTCCATCATCTCACTCTCAGTTTGTGAGTGTCTTTAGGTCTGAAGTGTGTCTCTTGTATGCAGCATTTCTATGGGTCTTGTTTTTGTCCATTCAGCCACCTTATGTCTTTTGATTGGAGCATTTAGTCCGTTGACATTGAAAGTAGCTATTGATAAGTATGCATTCTTTGCCATTTGTTACTTTTTTTCTGGATGTTTTTGTAGTTCTTCTCTGTTCCTTTCTCCTTCACTTGCTCTCTTCCCTTGTGATTTGATGACTTTGTTTAGCGTTATGTTTGGGTTCCTTTCTCTTCCCTTTTTGTGTATTTATTATAGCTTTTTGTTTTGTGGTTACCATGAGGTTCGTATAAATATCCTGTGCATATAGCAATCTATATTAGTTTGATGGTCTCTTCAGTTCGACCTCTTACTAAAACCCTACACTTTTACTCCTCCCACTATGTTTTATGTTTTTGGCATCATATTTTACCCCTTTTGATTTTGTGTATCCCTTCCCCTCTTATTATAGATATAGATATTTTAGTACTTTTGTCTTGTGACCTTCATGCTAGCTTTATAGGTGGTTGATTCACTACCTTTACTATATATTTGCCTTTACCAGTGATATTTTTTTTTGATAATTTTCTTATTTCTATTTGTGGCCTTTTCTCTTCCAGTTAAAGAAGTCCCTTTAACATTTCTTGTAAGACCAGTTTAGTGGTGATGAACTCCTTTAGATTTTGCTTGTCTGGAAAACTCTTTCTCTCTCCTTCCATTCCGAATGATAAACTTGTTGGGTCAAGTATTCTTGGTTGTAGGTTTTTTCCTTTCAGTACTTTGAATATATTGTTCCACTTCCTTCTAGCCTGTAAGGTTTCTGCTGAAAAGTCAGCTGATAGCCTTATGGGGCTTCTCATGTGCATAACGTGTTGCTTTTCTCTTGCAGCTTTTAGGATTCTCTCTTTAATTCGGGACATTTTAATTATAATGTGTCTTGGTGTGGGCCACTTTGGGTTCATCTTGTTTGGTACTCTCTGCACTTCCTGTAACTGGATATCTGTTTCCTTCCTCAGATTAGGGAAGTTTTCAACTATTATTTCTTCAAAGAAGTTCTCTGCCCCTTTGTCTCTCTCTTCTCCTTCTGGGACATCTACAGTGTGAATGTTAGTACACTTGATATTGTCCCAAATGTCCCTTAAACTGTGCTCTTTCTTTAAATTCCTTTTTCTTTTTTTCTGTTCACCTTGTATGATTTCCTCTGCTCTGTCATCCAGATTGCTGATCCATTCTTCTTTGTCATCTTCTCTGCTGTTGATCCCCTCAAGTGAATTTTTCATTTCGATTATTGTATTCTTCAGCTCTGATTGGTTCTTCTTTCTATTTTTCAATTCTTTATTGAAGTTCTCAACTGTGTTCATCTATTCTTCTCCCGAGTTCAGTGAGCATCCTTATGATCATTGGTTTGTACTCTTTATCAGGTAGGTTGTTTATCTCTGTTTTGTTTAGTTCTATTTCTGTGGATTTGTCCTGTTCTTTTATTTGGAACATCTTCCTGCATCTCATTTTGTCTACTTCTCTGTGCTTGTATCTAGGTATTAAGTAGATCAGCTACATCTCCATTCTTTGAAATGTGGTGTTATGTGGGAGATGCCTTGGGGGCCCATCAGCATGCTCCTGTCTCATCGCCCATGAGAAATGCTCCATGGGTATCCTCTCTGTGGGCTATGTGTGCCCTTCTGTTGTGGCAGGGCCTCCATAGCTGCAGGTGTGCCGTTAGGCTGGGCTGGCCCCTGGTACACTGGGTTTTTGGCCTTGTTGTGTGGCTGTTGCTAGCTGGCTTTTAGGTGGGCTGATGTCTCATGCTGGCTGGCTATGTGGCCAGGCAGTGCACAGTTTCCTCAGTGGGCTAGTGGGCAGGGCAGGCCCCTGCACTAGCAAGCTAGATGTAGTATTCTAAATGGCGCCTGCCAGTGTCTCTGTCAGCATGGCTGAACTAGGTCACAAAAATGGCTGCCACCAGTGTTTTAGTCTCTGGGGGGTGGGGGAGCCCAAGCCAATTACTGCCTCTCCAGGATATGCTCCGAGATTGGTAAGTGAGTCTCTTTTACCACTGGACTATGCACTTTTCTAGCTCGTATTTTTGTGCTGGTTTCCGGATTGAGTGAGTCTGTGCATGTGCCTTTAAGAGCAAGTTTTCCATTCCCTGAAGTTCTGTATTTTCCTGGGCATGTTTCCTGTTGGTTTGCAGAGCCAGGTTTTGAGACTTCATCTCTCCTATGCTGGGTCTCAGGGCTGGGGTTCCTAATGTGGAGCTCAATTCCCCTGCTCCTCCAGGAAAAGCTATGTACCTTTGAGATTGCTCCCGACCATGGAGCACCGTGGCTAGAGTGTGCTTTTTTCCTCAGTAGCACTGTGTCTCTGCCTCTTCCACACCCCTCTTGTTGACCATTGTTGTGGAGGTTCTTTTCATCCAGTTTCCAGATCTCTCAGAGGGAATTGTTGCACAGATAGTTGTAGGTTTGTTGTGTCTGTGGGAGGAGGCGACCTCAGGATCCTCCTATGCTGCCATCTTCCAAAGAGACCTGGATTTTTTTCTTCTCATCATCTATTTCTATTTCCTATGTCAAATTTATACCATCTCTTTGTACACTAGAGCTCACCTGACAAGATTTTAAAGCAAGTAGCACTTACGGGCGCATACAAAATTCTTCCATAACAACAGAAACCGCCACTGTTATTAAATATCCCTGAATAAATGAAAGTCTCCTCTTGTTGTCATGAAAAATAAGGAAAGATCCTTTGTTGAGAGTCCCTAACCTAACAAAACTTTAAACTTTAAGGCCCTGTTTTCCGATTTTTATTTTTCTCATGCCCAGTCATGGGGGCCTTACTCCACAGGGTGGGTGGTTCTCAATTCACCAGGCTCTCTCTGCGAGGAAGTGAGGTTGCATATGAAGCCAACAAGCAGTAGCATCTCCAGCAAGAGTGATGAACTTGCAGTGCTGTTGGCTGCCATCTTATCTGAGAGAACAGAGAAGACAGAAATAGAAGAGAATGGAGGGAAGAGACATCCTGTTTCAGCTTTTCCAGCATGCCAGTTAGTTGTGCAAATTGTCCAGATTCCAATTAAATGGTAACACTTTCGGCAAATCTCCTAATGAGGGGTTAATCGTTAGCAAAAATAAATGGCAAGTTCTGGTACTCTGCATGTTGGCAAGAGGTTCGAGAAAAGAATATTCTCATAAATTGTGAGACTGTGACTTGGCACCACTTTGCAGGGAACTGAGGAATGAGTTAGCAAAATGAGAAATGCATGAGTATTTTGAGCAGGCAAATCCATTACCAGGAATCTATGCTACAGAAATGTAGGAGGGATATATATGTAAGGGTGTCTCCTCCAGCATTGCTTGTAACCATAAACATTGAAACCAATTTCATGTCCATCAACAGGGAAATGTTTCAATACATGGTAGTCTGTCCACACCATAAAGGGATATGTAGTCACTGAAAAGAACAAGGGAGATAACAAAAATGGTGAGTTATGGACTGACAAGAGCTCATGTGTTTTGAGTATTTACTGTGTGCACTGGGCACTGGCTCTTGGCTCTGGGCACTGGGCTCTGATAATGTCAAATTTTACCTGAGACTTGTGATTCCTGGAAAATTGGGCAGGTTAAGAAATCCCACCCCTCTTTTCTCCTGGAAAATGCCTGACTGTAAAGAACTACCTACCCTTTCCCATATGACTTAGACAAGACTCATGGACACCTTCCCTGTTTATTTATGAGAAGGCCAGACACTGACCCTCCCATTCCCATTCTTTGCCTCACACATCATTAACTGAACCACTTGAATCCACTGAGCAATTAGAACAAAATGGTTGTTAATCCAACTCTTGTGGTTAAGTTTCTCTCCTTCCTCCTGGCCCTGGAATGTTGACCTGTCCTCAGCCTGACCTGAGAGTAGGCTGGCCTCAGGATAACACATTCCCTAATCTACTGTCCAATCAACCACCCTTTCGTTTTACTTCTCCACACTTGGCTCTTCTTCCCTTGCTTACTCCTCCCTGTAAAAGTTGTTTTGGCCTAACCATTGAGACACTTGCAGATCTTACTGTCAAGGCTAGACTTTTTTGAATATATCTTGTTTGGTTAGATTTAAGTTGCATAACATATTCATTTTTACATAATTATAAAACTGAATGAAATTTTTAAACATTTCACCTGTAGACACTGAAAACACAATGTAACAAAGAAACCTGTGTGTCCCTTTTGTTGAATAACCCTGTGTAAGAACTATTCCAGAGACTTTAAAACACAGTAATTTATCTATAGAGCAAGACAGTAACAAATTAAAAAACCATTTTTCTCAAACGTGTTGTTAGTGGTATTGTTGCTATTATCTTTCATCTTTTGTTCATATAATGTGGGGAAATGCAAATCAGACATTTTGGGATATTGTAATTCTATTACTCCTCATGTTTTTAAAGACAAAAATGCTTGTTGTTAGAGAAAGGAGATTCAGATGAAAGATCACGTTCAACACAAACCCTATACTTCCGAATTTGCATTGGCAGTATTTGTGAATATATGTGAATACATGAATATGTATGAGTGTGGAAAAGCATTTCCTAGCTCTGTCCACTGGAAATAAAGCAATAGCAGTGAGTACCCCTAGGCCACACATTTTGATCTGGGAATATAGTTTTGCACAAAAATAAACCAGAGATTCTTAGAGAAATGGCTGAGTCCAGGTCAGGAGCAGTAAATATTCAAGATGAGACAGAAACACTTTGTCATACTGACGTCAGGAAAGGTCTCAGAGATTATTAGCATCTTATCAAAAGGATCAAGAAGCAAACTTAACTCACCTTCACTGCTGAAAGGGAGGATAATTGGAGCATCAGTAAGGACCACATTGCAATGGATTGAAATGTTACAATGTATTTGAGTCCTTGAGTTCATATTAACGCAGGAAACAAAAAGAAAAAGAAAAAGAGACTAATTGGTGACCAGAGAGGATGCTAGGGGACCAGGTCATTGAGCTGCAGTTTTCTTTACAGACTGTACCACTCAGTAACTCAATAGTATTTAGGGAAAGTTTGTCTTCATACAAATGTCCCAGGTAATAATACATGATGATGGAATATCACCATTTTTTCCCACATATTCAATTAATGGATCTAAACCTTGAACATAAAGCTGTTGCTAACATCATTAAAAGAGAAACAGGACATGATGTGCCTCCTGAGGGAAGAGCACACACCACTTTTGAGGAAGTCTTGCCAATACATCAAACGTGAATGTGATCAGTCTCTACATCTACCAGGTCCAATACAGTAGCCGCTAGAAACATGTGGCTATGGAATATTTGGAATGTGGCTAGTGGTACAGAGGAAGTGGATTTTAATTTTATTTAATTTATAACTCATTTAAATGTAAACTTAAAAACTGAAGAAGTGTAAAATATTTTTCTATTAAACACAACCTTATAACTTTGGTAGAATTAAATTTCCCTTAACAGTAGCAATGTATAAGATTAGTATCTTGCATTGTTGTGTGCTTGTACATTTATTTTCCAATGTGGTTACTACATTTTTTAAATTGCATACGTGGCTTGCATTTTCTTTCCATTAGACGGCACTGCTCTAGATTCTACCACCCGCTGAGAGCAAGTATGGAGGACAGAGGAAGGTGTTACAGTATACCTGGGTACAAAATCAGCCAAATCAGGCTGTGGGAATGCCACAGAACAAACAACTCAGTTTCATTACAGATAATTGACAAAAAAGGAGAGAACAAGAGTGACAGAAAGAGAGCTAGAGAGAGAGAGAGAGAGAAACTGAGAAAGAACCTGTATATCAAGAAACTTAAAGACATATCTGACTGATCATAGTTTGTGGTTTTTATTTGGATCCCGATTAGAAGAAACCAACTAAAAAACAACAATGGGTAACTGTCTATTTCATAATATTAAAGCTTTTAACTTAATGAATAATTGTACTGTTATTATGATAATACTTTCAAGAAGTGTTATCATTTCTGGAAACATACTGTTATAATTACAGATGAAACATGATGTCTGGGATTTGCTTTAATAATATAGGAAAAGTTAAATACATGGGATTGTGTTAAAACAAGTTCAGCCATAAGGTGATAATTGCTGAAGCTGGTCTATGAAGATGAGGATGTCCTGTTATATAATTCTGTTTTTGTGTACTATTGAAATTCTGCATTTGAAAAAGAATGATAGAGAGTACAGGCCCACCTAGGAAAATGGCAGTTGAATTTCTCAACATATATTTCAAAGGGCTAGGAATTAACCTAGAGAGTTGTAAAAGCAAAAACCCAGTTCTTTCCTGCTAGATTTTTCTTTCCTGTGTGTCTCCTTGATTCCTCATACAAAACACTTCACTTCTGACACTTCTGGTCACCAAATATGTGGATGTTTTCCCCACACGAGGCAATTCTCCACGACACTAGCTATGTGTCCCACAATTTAACTCAATTCTGAAACTATCTACCAGGAGATAGTGTCAGATCCCACAGGTTAAGGGCTCAGTCGCACAAGAGTGTTCCCATCCCGCTTCAGATGCCATCGGCAGATAGTAGGTCCCCAGGCTCCCCACACCTTCTGTCTGACTTGGCTACAAATCGGAATTCCCTACAACTCCCTCCATAGGTTCAATTAAGCGATGAATGACTAGATGCAGACATACATAGGGTGAGGTCTGTAAGGGTCCCGAGTGCAGGAGCTTCTGTCTTTGTGGAGTTGGGGTGCGTCACCATCCCAGTGTGGATGTGTACATCAACCTGGAAGCTCTTCAAAGCCCCTGCTACTGGGATTTTATAGAAGCTTCTATTATTAAGTCATGATCAATTATTAAGTCCATTTTCAGCCCTTCTCCCCTCTCTGGAGGGTGGGGTGTGGGGCTGAAAATCCAAGCTTGTAATCATGGCCTGGTCTTTGTGGTGACCAGCCCCCATTCAGGGGAACCATTCAGGGGCCTACCCAGAGTCACCTCAACAGAGCAAAAGCTGCTCTTAGTGCTTTTATCACTTAGGAATTCACAAGAATCTTATGAGCCCTGAGTTAAAGAACAACTATTAGAACAAGAGATGGACGCTCCTACTGTTCTTATCACTTAGGAAATTTCAAGGGTTTCAGGAGCTCTGCGCCAGGAATCGGGGGCAGATCATATTAGAACAGGACTCATAACCCTGCCCCCAAACCACCAGGGGCCAGAGAACACTGTGGACTCCCATTGGTTTCTATTGAGTCAGGTCTAGGAGCCACACAGCAGTAGAGGGATCAGGAAAGACCATGCACACAGAGGAGAGGACAGCAGGGAGGGCCTGCTCAGGAGGGAACACAGGGAAATTCGCCACAATAGAAAATGTGATAAACTCAGAGCAGGCTTGAGACCTGGGCGACCACAGCTCTGGCTGCTTGGGAACCGAAAGGAAGGGGTTCTGCAGTGCAGAGGAGGAGAAGTAACAATCTTGGTGAGGCAAAATTGCAGGGGACAGGGGGAGACCTGGATGAAGGTAGTGTCTTTGGAGGCTTGTGGTGAAGAAAAGAATGAAGCAACTGGTAGAAGTTAAAGATCCTGCTGAAAGAAAATAGAACCCCCGAATCAGAAGACACACCATGGCTATCCCCAAACCTTACATCTACTAGAAGAATTTCACCCATGAGAGAGATCCAGACCTAAGAAATTGACTAAGCCTCTCAAAGCACTCATCCGTTCCTACATAGATCTTGTGTTTCTCCTTCAGGTAAATCTGGGCCTGGTAATGTTAAAATCACATAGCAGATGTGATTTCCAAGATGACAGACAAAAAAAAAAACAAAAAAAAAATGGAAACAGAGTCAAAGATTTCAGCTCATGAAACAATACCCCCTCAAAATCAATCATGAATCATAGGAAAACTGTAAAATGACATTCCTATCTGAATTAAATGTTCCTAACAAAGAATTTGTGGATGCACAAAAACCCAAAACTCCACATTAGAAATGTGCAACTCAAAAGAGAAGTGGACAAGAAACAGGAAATGAGAAGTTAGAATTGGCAGAACTTAGGAAAAAATTGAAGAAAAAGAAAATTGTCTGAAAAAGAGGGTAAATGACAAGGTTCATAAGGGCAACATATTTGTCCAAAATTATAGGAGACATTGATCCAGAAGTGAAGGCATCAAACAGAAAAAATGAATAAAAGATAACTGGAAAGGATCAGGGAGGAATAGAACTGGAATGGTCAACTCTAAGACCTATCCTCTTAGAACTAATAGATTTTAAAGAAAAAGAAAATGAATTCCTTGGAAGCTCCAGACCTGCCCCCGCCCCACAAAATGCCAATTCACCTACAATGGAGAGAAAATCAATTTACATTCTACGTCTCAACAGAACATACAAAGCAAGACAATATTTTTTCAAAACTCAGTGAGAGTCATTGTGGGCAAATACTTTATATTCAGCCAAGCCATCCAGGTATCCAGGCAGCAGAACAAGAGTATTAAATATGCACCACTCAGGGAGTCCTGATTCCATTGTGAGGAGTCATTTAAGGATGAACTCCACCCACCAAGAGATGACTGAGGAAATTTTATTTACATGGGAATTTTTAGCACATAAATATGAACAGGAGAAATAAGAATATATGTATTAATTTGTATCCATATCCCCCAAAACCAATCATGAGTATACTGGATTATAGCATTGAGTATAAAAAATTCACAAGTCCACAGTGATAGTCAACACAGAAATTTTAATGACATGGTAGGGGGAGGGAATGTTCCTTTCCACAGCACAATCCTAGCAACTACAAGTATATAGGAATGATAAAATTAGAAAATTCCCAATGTACAGACACGAATATGATCATTAACGCATGGATCATGAATGGATGGTAAAAGAAAATCATTAAAAGATATTCATACACTCTCAAAGTCCACTCACAAAATTAGTAATTATACAAAGAAAAAAATATGTTTTTACATGAACAGATCTTGTAGGCCCCTCCACAACAAAGCGACCAGTGTTGTTCTTACAGTAATGATGTTGGGTAAACTGGACATTCTAGGTCTCCAGGTGGGCTGCACTAGGAAGTACACAGCATTAACTGTATAGTGTTCTTGGCAAAAGGATGAGCCTGAATTTAATCATGAGGAAGTGATCAGACAACTTCAGAATGTAGACCATTGAGCCAGGTGATTGACCTGTCCTCTCCAAACAAGGCAACGTCACTACCACCACAGACAACCACAGAAAGGTCAGGAGATGGTTTTGGTTCACAAGGACTAAAGAAATACAGTAACATAATTTTTTTAGTCCTTTGGAACCCAAACTATCTCTTCTGCTTTTTGTTGTCTTATTTGTGGTGACATTGACTGTTTGAAGAAAGATAGGCCAGTTGTCTTGTTCAATGGTCTAAATTCTGCCGTTGTCTGATAAAGACCTCATGATGAAATTCAGGCTAAATATTCTCAACCAGAACACAGCAGAGTTAGTGCTGTCTACTCCTGGCACAGTCCTACACCTGGCAAAGAATGTCTGGTTTGACATGTTGTCTTTATCTGGTTCCTCCTGATTGTGGTGATGTATAGGATGGGAACTGAGAGGAGCAAGGGTTAAGGTCTCTAGAGATTGTATGGATCTAGGCACTGGTCTCCTTAGAGATTTATCACAATTGGAGGCTGAAGGGCTGGGATTTCTCCCATAAAACCAGGCTTTTGGAGTTGCTGTCTACTCCTGGCACAGTCCTACACCTGGCAAAGAATGTCTGGTTTGACATGTTGTCTTTATCTGGTTCCTCCTGATTGTGGTGATGTATAGGATGGGAACTGAGAGGAGCAAGGGTTAAGGTTTCTAGAGATTATGTGGATCTAGGCATTGGTCTCCTTAGAGATTTATCACAATTGGAGGCTGAAGGGCTGGGATTTCTCCCATCAAACCAGGCTTTTGGAGTAAAAATCCTGGAGAGTGGTTTGTAGTTGAGATGGTGATTCTCTGCAAAGGATCCTCCAGTGTTATATTTGGGCTTTAACTTGATTTGCTGTTTTAGATGTTTTCATCAAGTGGAAAAGCTACTTTTTATGAGGTGGTTTCTTTCAAATCAACAATATCTTTTCTTACTTCAAGAAGTACTTGGTATGTGAGAGAGAGAGAAAAAAAATGAAATGTGAGACTTTGTCAGGTGCTGCCTATAGCTGAGCCTGGAGGGATGGCTATGTGGTAACAGAGGCCAGAAGCAAGCTGAGCTCCTATTGAGAGGAGGAGCTGAAGGAGGGAGCCTCAGGCTGGCTGAAGGGAAAAGTGAGACCTACGGGGTAGAAGAAAACCTCCCTCAACTTATATCCAGTCTGTGGTGCAGGATCTGGGGACCTCTGCCCTCAATCCATCAGGAACCTGGTGATAGCCCAGCTCAAAGTTGCTGCAGAGACATAGCCGGATCCCCACCACCCTTTCCTCAGCAGCCATTTCACTCCTGAATCCCCTTCATCTGGAGCAGGTGATGGCTTTCTCACACCTCCCAGGGAAGGATGTCCTTAGCATCCATTGACACATTCCAAAACACACTGCTGTCCGAAGGAGAGGACTCTTAGCAGAGAAACACACCCTCCTTAACACTATGTCTCAGTCTTCTGAGGATGAAGGGCAGGCTATGGTATAAGAATCCTAGAATGTGAGAGCTACAGGGACCTCAGAATAGATCCAAATTCAGTTGCACCTTTTACAGGTGAGGAGCTGCGGTCCCAAGGGGCTGAGGACTAACTCGAGACCTGTTATTGACAACCCTGGAACTAGAACCCTGGGGACATTTGGGGAAAGGAAGAGGAGAGGCTCCCATCTGGAGGTGTCAACAGGCAGTAGAGGCTGTTGGGTCACCTTGGCTGGACAGGAATAATGCTTTACACAGAAATCCTGCTCCAAAGGGGCTGAAGAAAGACCCACAAAGGAAGAAACTCAAAATGGAATTAGCAAAAAGAGAGCAGGGAGTGTAACCATGGCCCCACTTATTTTCATCCCATGGACACTAACATTCTCTGAAGGTGATTTCAGGCCAGGATACACCTCAGGGCATTTCCAGGAATAGTCTCAATAGGTGACCCCCAAAATCGCAAGTGAAAGTGGGAAACCATTAGTTTTAGTCATACTAGATTCTCCTCACTTTTTTCCCAAACATCTCCCTAAGGAAAGGGTCTCTCTTCATATTGTACGCTAGGGTAAAGAAGGGCATGAAAAAGGACAAACATAGGAGAATGAGACCTAAGATTCTTTATTGGGAATTTGCATAAGGACGAAATTTGATAAAAAATAATTTTTCAATCTGCATTCTGAACTAACTAGTGGGCTGTGAAATCTATTTAGTAAAGAGTGAACTGCAGGTTTCATTTTAAAGTAGAAGAGAAAGAGCACACTGCCATTACTTGTAATAACAGGAGGTATTATTTTTTGTACACTGGGTTTCTATAAAATATTTGTATCTTAACGGTATGTTGTCCTATAAAAATTGTGAGAAACTTGGATCCAAATAGAGAGAGCATATGTCTAACCCATCCATCTATCTTTTTTTCTCTTCTGTTTTCTCCAGGCCGTACAAAGAGTTTTGTTGAGAGAGGAATGCTAACTCCATCCACGGCTGATATTCAGCTTTTCTATGAAGTAACCACACACATGGGACACTTTATACTGGTGACTGAGATCCTACTAGATTCATAGTCTTTCTAATTTCTAGCTGCATCTTAGTGGGAGCTTTTTAAAAATACTGATACCCAAACCCCACCTCAGAACATTTACATCAGAATTTCCAGGTATTGGGTCAAGGCATTCCTGTCAGTTCAGAACTCACTTGTGTTTATTTAATGAGAGCATGATTTAGAACTACTCACTAGACCTCCTCTATTTCACACCATTCTTTTTGTTTCTCCTCGTTTCTTCCACCATGAACTTCTTTCCCACTGGCCCTAAAGATTTTGATCTTCCTTCTGACAATCTGAGATAAATCACTGTCCTTCTCAATTGGACTTGTATTCTTGTGTATCTCCCTGGGTCTTCACAAAGCTGGCCTCAAGTTATTTTGCTATAATGCTCTGCTAGATGCTCTGACCTCACATTCAACTCAGTTCTTTTCTCCAGATTCTTCACTGAACATGTAGAAGTGGTAATGGAGTGAAAAGGGGAGAGGTCTGAATACCAAAGCACCTCATGCTCTTTGCATTCTGGAAACCTGGCATCTACATCTATTTTTGGCCAATGTCACTTTAGGGTGTCCTCTACTGTCCTCCACGTAAAGCCAGCTCCAATGAGTCCCTGAGGTAGGGACACTGAGTCCCTGGAAGCCCCATGCAGATGACCAGAGGCCTGCACATCTGAGGCTGAGGAGAATCCTGACTCCAGGCCAGTCCAGCACTCCCACCTGTGACCCAGGTTCTCATTTAGTTTTTGTAATCTGGGCTTTTTCCCCTTAGTGTTAAAAGTTCTTATCTTCTCACATGGACAAATCCAGGGTTAAGGGTTGTTCTAGGTCAGATTCCCTAAAAGACCCAGGAGGAGGATCCATGTGCAACTGATTCATTAGAAAATGCACCTGGTAGAAAGAGGCAGTGGAGTTGGGGAAGCTGGGAAGGGAAGGCAAAGCCAAGAAAGTGTGTGATTTCAGGCAAAGTGCCATGTGTTCAGTGGCTTAAATGATGCTCTGGTGAAGAGGAGGACCGTGGGACCAGGCTTCCCTGTGGCTAAGAGGAAAGGCGAGAGGGAATATCAGGACAGCAGCAGCAGGAACACAGCGGAGTTCAGAGTGCAAACAGGAGATGAACATGGAACAGCCCAGCAGGGTGGCAGCCCCTCGTGGAAAACAGAGGTAAGACCAGACAGAGGTAGCATCAGCTGTTGAAGTGAACAAATGAGGAAGAGAAAAATGAGTGGGAGACTGAGCTCTAATCTTAGATAGAGAGTAAGCAGGAATAAGTGCATCTAAGAGCCACAGATGTGATTACCTCTGGACCCTAAGCTTGAAGGCCAGGGAATCTGGACGCTAGTCTCCACTTGCTGAGCTGTACTTTTCATTTGATGCTTCCTATGGATGCTTCCAAACCCGGCTCTGAAAATAAAACCACAGCCAACAGGATGCACTGTTATTCATGATTTTACTGTGACTTACTTCCTGTTGTGTGTAACATCTGACCGGCCCTCCACTCACCCACATATATATATTCTATTGCAACTTGGGGCGGGAGGGGGAGTGACTAGCAACTGTCGATAATAATAATAATAATAATTAGTAGAGGTCCAAGTCTATTATTGGAAACTTAGGGACAGGACTGCTACAGAACCACGCTTTGTGGTTCTTTAGGGAGGAAATGCAGTGCACAATCCTTATATTACACAGTAGTCCGGGGTCTGGGCAGTACTCCCTAATCAAACATGTTTATATTTCTACTGTGAGATGAAAACATCTCATGCGCAAGTGGGCTAACCAAAGACTTCCGATAGCCCAATGCCAGTCCAGGTCGAGCTCAGGCAGAGTCGTGGCCCTCAGGGCCTGCTCCACACTTCTGTGGGCTCCCCTCTACACATCCTCATTCTCACCAAGGTTTGTTTAACTGTTTCTTAAAAATATCTTTCATGTTTCTGTCACCATTTAGTCTTCCAGATAGCATACTGTATCTGACTCTTGTCATTGACTTATCCAAGCTCCTTCTAACTGCTGTCTCTGGTTCTGTCCTCTCTGCACTATCAAATGTCCCACCCTCCATATTACCCTAAATCCTGTTTCAAAACATGCCTACTCTGCCGTCAGAACTTCCTCTCCCCTCTCACTTCACACACTCCCCACTCCTCACCTGCCTTTCCAGGCCTTCTGTCCTCCCGCCCCTCTTTCGTCTCCACCATCACTCCCCACAGCCCCATTATAGAGATCCTCCAGAGTCAGGCTGCCCCTCCCTGACCCCAGCCCCGCACCAGGTGCCCTTCTAGCTTCCAGGTCTTTTCTACATGCTCTTCTCTCGTGCTGGTGTGTTCCATATTTCCTCGATGCACAGTTTATTATTCATTGATCATCATGGTTTAGGACATTTAATAAGATTTTATGATAATTCATGTTGGGCTAAAGTGTAAACCTCTTAAATTAACAAATCTGGTTGGCAAAAGAATTGTCAAAACCCAGTCTCCCCATTCTCAAATGTTATTTTGAATCAAGGTCTTTGGATCAGGTTTTAATTATCACTGCTTAATTTCATCGTGTTGTTATATCCCTTTTTTCCCAAGTACTGGCCTTTATGAAAACTATGCTTTGAATATTCTTTGCATTTGCAGGAGAAAGGGGAAAACATTTTATCAAACTTCTGAAGTGCCACCCCATGTTATTAGCCTGGCAGGTGGGGAAAAGCCCTCAATAAAAGATCAAGTTATGATTTGGTTGTGTTTACACCATTTCTACAGGGTTTTTCCCTGTACAGAGAGGATGGGGGCAGCAGACAGTCTCCGGACCTGCTCACTGGTCTTGTACACACTGTTCACATCTTGTCGTATGCAAACCCACACACAGGACAGTTCCATTATAATTTAGACGTTCCGCACCTTCATACCAGCCCCTCTGTGTGGGGAAATTTGGCCTCCTCTGGCCAATTTTGAATGATGGCCTAGGGATGCCAGGCCATATCACTCACATCTCATTTCTGAGACTTGTGTCTGAGCATTTGCCATCCTCCTCATGGGAATCAATATCTGTCTGTACAGCTTTACAAGGACAACCCTGAGTGAGAGAAGGAAACCCCTGGGGGCAGGGGGTGGTGGAGACGCAGACCTCCAGCCCCTGACTGATTTTTCATTGAGAGAGAGCCTCATGGAGCTGTGGCTACACCTGGAGGGGCAGGGGGAGCCAAGGCTCTGCTCACACAACAAAGTGCCCTGAGAGATTAGAGTCGGCAGATCTGTGCGAGGGGCCACAGGAGTTCTCCAGACCAATCTTATGACTTTTCTGTTTATGTTTAAAATTATTTCAAATAATTTGGTACAAAGCAAAGAGGAAAGAAAGGGTGAGCACCACCCCTGCTGAGTCCATGACACTCCAAGTATGGAGAGCAGTGGACAGAGCTTGAGCCGAGGAGGCAGGCCAACGAGGGCCCTTGTCTCACTGTGCACTGGCCAGGTGTCCTGGGCAAGTGAAGTGACCTTGCTGAGCTTCAGCACCCTTGGCTCTAACTGAGAAGCACACCTACTTGCAAGGTCCCTGTGAGGACTGAACGGGGTATAGCGTACACGGAGCTCACTCGGTACAGGAATGGCAGACAACAGACGCAAAAGAGCTGAGCTTCATTTCTGTTTTGTGAATTGCTGGGATCCTGAGGAAGCCTCTGTTTCTTTGTACCCTGGCGATGAATGAGAAATAGGAAAGAGGATGGTCCCACCATGAAAAGGCATTTACTGACCAAAAAAGGTTGAGGAACAAAATTGTTCATGGCCAATTTCACTATAAAATAGTCAGATATAAGAAGGTACATCATAGAGTTTCTTGATCTTCCTACAAGATGATTAGATGAGTAAAGCCTCCTAACAATCCAACTGCTTCTCCCACAAGAGAAGTCTAAAGACTAACCTGAGTGAGAAGAAGTGAAAATTGGGTTTTAATCTGCACCTCCTATGAAACTGCTGCCTCAAGGGGCTCTCACTCACCAGAAACGACTTTTCTGGATTTATGGAGAGAGCAACCGCTGTGCCTTGCTCATCAATTAGGACAGCACCCCCACCAGGTGCACAGGCTGTTGATAGTTTACATGAGATGACATCAATGAGACTAGACACACGGTTGAAACTATAACCCACACATGGGAGAAATCACTGGTGCTGCACATAGGCGAAAACCGGGGCCATTTGTGGAGGATGGGAAACCAGAGCCAGAGCTTTGGCTTCATTGAAACCACGGACACAGGCGGGATTCGGAGCTCAGGATCTGGTCTCTAAATGCTTCAGAGCGGGGTGGGCACTCAGGGGAAAAACCTTGAGCTCGGGACCAGCATAACAGATGTTGCAAATATGGAGCAGACTGCAAACTGGTGAGGAAAACCAGAGAGTTTATAAGAAACTACTCAAGAAATACAAGTAACAACATTATTTCATGAGCATAAGTCTTATCTTGATGAAAAGAGGCCTGTTACACAGGCCTCTTCTCCAGGTGAGATAGTGATGGCTGAGATGTTGCCAGTATCCCTCCATTTTCCCTCTCTAGCCTGACTTGGTAACAGCAGCCTACACGTGTAACAGGGACGCGGTGACAGGAGAGTAGCCTGGGACAAGAAGAAAGCTGTCTGACCCACATGATGCCTTTTTAAAATTAAATCCTAGAACACAGTTCACACCAAGATGAGTCTTCAGGGCCTGTTTGCATCTTTCAGCCTATATAGGTTGTTGGAGACAAGGAACATAGAGGCCACCTGGGACCCACTAGGAGCTCTATGCCCTTTACAAGGAGAGCACTCACTGTGTATATCCAGAGCTGAGAAGACTTCCTGTTCATCAATTAATAATAAGGCACTTCTGTACAGCCTACAGGAGGCTGACAGGTCCTGGCCAATTGAACGAGCCAAATAACATTCATCCAGTGAGTATGTGAGACTTCATTCTCTTCTACCACTGTAAGCTTCTTGCTAAGCCTGATGGAGTTGGGAGGACTGATGATTAAACAAGAGGGATTAGTAAACACAGAGTCCTAAAGCTGGTTTTGTTGGGAGGGATAAGGGTCTGGTCACAGAAAACAAGTGGGAAGTCCCCATCAAGGGAGATAAAAGAATCCTCCTCTATCTGGGGCCAGAGATGGTTACAATGGGATGAGGGGGGAGAGAGAGAGAGAGCAGGAGATGCTCAGAGCTTTGACCAGAAAATGAGCTCCCGAGGAAGAAGACTGAACTCCCCCATACAGAACAGTCAGGACACACATTGCACTCAGAAAACCACAAAGGTGGCATCAACACTTTTGCATAAATTTTATTGAAATCTACATGTAGCAGCCAAGTGGACACAGGCTCTGGCGGTATTGTAGACCTCTAGAAACTCGGTACTTTCAAGCCCTAATTCTCCAAAAACTGAGACATAATAGAAATTTTTTTTCTAGTCACTTTCCTTGCCATGAAATACCTGCCCACATGGTAATGCGAAACAGGCAGAGACAGGTATGTGTCATTTGCGGTTGTAATAGAAAGGAGAGAACAGGAGAGAAATCTTGTGAGTGATTCCTTCACCTGCAACAACTGCAGGTTACTGCATGGGAGAGGGATCAATAAAGGGGCTTGTACACGTACCACAGTGAAAACAAACACCATTGTTGAAGGGACACTTTGTGGTTGTCTGAGTGCGTTAAATAGGTATATTCAGCCTTTTCTGTTTTCCCTAGATCTGAGATCACCAGATGTCACCTTTGAATGAAGACTCACGATTCTTCAGAGTTCCTGGAACATATGCAGACTTGGTCTTCCTCCTCCTCAAGACCAGTATGTTTTTCTATAAATAAATCCAGACAGGGCTAGTCACATTGAGCAGATCCCGCTTTGTACAATAATAATTCAGGGTCCAACCCAAGCACAAGGACACAAATATCCTCAGTGTTAGAATAGGTTTAGTGAGAAGAATATTTCAGGAGGCCTCAGATATTGTATTGTGATGACTGGCTTGGTTTTCTGTCCTGAGCTATTGGGCAAAATTTACCTTATCTAGGAGATCATCATCACAATATCCTCTGTCTTGAGTCTGCTCAAACACTTAAATATATCATTCTCTTACAGATTCTGGGGAACCAGCCTGCCTGCATTCTAAAAGAATTAAAACA
This sequence comes from Diceros bicornis minor, assembly GCF_020826845.1. Taxonomy (NCBI): domain Eukaryota; kingdom Metazoa; phylum Chordata; class Mammalia; order Perissodactyla; family Rhinocerotidae; genus Diceros; species Diceros bicornis. Next base: position 51,688,041 of record NC_080743.1, read on the forward strand.
ATATCCAGCCTTCACTCATCAGATACCCTGGTTGTTGATGATTTAGAGCAATGTATACACTGAGGCTGAACAGATGGAATGCACCTACAAACCTTCAAATGAAAATGAATCTTTGCTGCTACACAGAAACCTTGGCCATTCATGAGGTGTGGGAAGGCCAAGGCACAGCTTGGCTTCAGGGAAACATGCAAGGAAGGTAATGATAGATGTGTTTATGGTTGGTTTTCAGGTGACTGCTTAGGAAGACAAGCCAACCTAAAGGAGGTAGAGAATGGGGGTAAGAATAGTGAAGCCTGGGTTACATCTTTGATGAATATGCAGACAAGGATGCCAATTGCCTGGCAGGCATAGAATCTTAAGGGACATGATTCAGGCATGAAACTTAGAGCATCAAAGGTGAGAAGAGACATTTCATCCAAATTAGGAGGTCTGACAGACACCTTCTATGCTCGTGCTGCAGACGTGAGTTGAGGTTGTCACGCCTCCCTTGGGTCCAATAACCTGAGAGTGGGGCCAAGGTGACATGGGCATGTCCTGGGACTAGGAAGTCAGCAAAGCTTCCTGACCCACCTATTGTCTGTGTTGAAAACTCAATCCCAGAGCCTGAGTCACCTCACTATGTCTCTATAGGGCTTGCACACAGGGATGACAGCTCTCAGCACAGCCAGAGGTATGGATTACAAATATATGGGATCTACCTCGGAGTCCAGTTGGCATTATCACATTGACAATAGAATACTCACTAGTTCTATCTAGAGCAGAGTAAACTGCCAATTCCTCAAATGAGAATGTCGTGGCACTCCTATAAGGACAGTAAGAGTTGGACAGGCCGGGAAGATCTGAAGAATTCAAATAATATTCATCCAGTGGGTCCTGTGGTAGGTCATCCTCTACCTCCTGTGGCAGCTCTCTGCAGAGCCTGGTGGCATAGGGAGGACCCATGATTAACCCAAGAGGGATCGGATATCATAGAGTCTTATCTGGTTTTGATGGAAGGCATAGGGAGTGCTCAAGAAAGCAAAGAGGCTGACCCATTAAAGAGGGAAAAACTCTCCTCTCCTTTGTTGTGGGACACAGTATGTTTGTCACAAGGGCAGGACACAGAAAGGACAGTAGGTGTTCAGTACACCGGCCAAATAACAAGCTGATGAGGAAGGAGACTGCATTTTCTCTGTACGGTTCAGTCATGACACAACATACAGAGTCACGTAACTGTGGCTTTCACTCTTTCATTTAAATTGCATTGAATTTTAGATGTAGTGGCCAAGTACATACAGCTTTGGGGACACTCTAGTATCCCATAAATCTCATGCCAGCAAGGCCTTTCTCTCCATATTGTGGCATGATATAATAATATTTTTGTCCACTTACATTCCTTGCTATGATGTACATGCAATATGCTATCCCATCTCACTCTGTAAACCACACAGGAGAGAACACATGAGTGCAGAAAATCCCTGTGACTTCTTAGTTCACCTGGGTCAACTGACTGTGTGATACTAAACTTGAGAAGTTAGTCAGAAATGGGAACAACACAAGTACCACAATGAACCAGAAAACATTATGAAAAAGGGTAATTGATGGTCGGCAGAATACATAGTATAGTAATGTTCATCACTTTCTGCTTTTCCCTGGAACTGAGGTCTGCCATTGGATGAACATCTCACAATTATTCAGAAGTACCTGGGGGCAACTGGCTCTTGTCCTTTCACTTCCTCATGATCATTTTGGTTTTCTGCCAATAAATTAGGAGGACGGTTACATTAAGCAGACCCTCCTTCACAAATGCCCAATCCTGTGTCCAGTCCTAGCACAGGGACATAAATATATGCAGTGCAATAACAGGCTATTGTGAGAGAAATATTCCAGGAAGTATTAGGTAGGGCCTTGTAAGAAGTCACTGGTTGGCTTTCTTGAGCCATTGGACAAATCTCCCTGATATGATAGGTCATCATCATAGTACTCTATGTCCTGAGTCTGTGCAAACACTTCAACATATCCTTTTATTCAGAGATCCTAGGGAACTACCTAGCTGCTTCCTAGAGGGTTGCTGCAATAGTCATGCTTTGTCTATCTGAAAAGCTGTTCATGGTTTAGAGGAATTATACACCGAGATGAGACTGATGAGTGGAATCTACATACCATCAAATCAAAAGAAGCTTCAATGCTGTAGAGAAAGAGTGGCCATTCATGGCGTAGGGAAGTTCTAGGGCCCTGTCTTGTTCAGGGAAAGCTAAGAAGTGTCGGTGGTGCTTATGTTCTGCTACTCAGATGACTCCTGAGATGAGATAAGATAAATCAAAGGAGATAGACTCCAGGTTGAGAGAAGTGAACCAGGGTAGTGAAATCTCTGAAGGTAGAGCTAAGGCTGCCAGTAGCCTTAGTCAGGCATCAAAACTCATGGGACACTGCTCAGGAAAAAAATTAGAGTATTACATGCGAGATAAGAGATTTATTCAAAATTAGGAGGTCTGAAAGTCACCTTCTATGCTGTAGAGTTACATGTGTCTGACAGGACCACCTTGGGTCCAGTGATTGGCCAGTGGGACAAACATGATAGAGGTGTGGTCTAGACTAGACTTTGAGCGAATTTCACTGATTCTTGGACTGTCTTATTTCAAACTCAATCCGAGAGCCTTTCAAACCAGTATGTAAATATAGGATCTGCTTATGGGGATTAAATCTCACAGTCTAGAAAGCTTGTGGGGAGCAAAGACTATGGAGGCTACCTGGGAGACGAGTTGGAATTTCATCACCATTAGAATGAAAGTGTTCACTGCCTACATCCAGAGCAGAGCCACCTTCCTGTTCATCCAATGTCAGTTTGCCCTCACTGTAAGGCTGGTCACAGTCAGGCTCTTCTTGGCAAATGGAAGAGGGCAAAGCACATTCATCCTGTGAGTCCTGCAGCATTTCTTTCTTTTCAAATTTCTGCAGCTCCATGCTGTGCCAGGAGGAAGAGGATGACAGAAGATTAAACTAAGAGGATCAGACACCGTGGCATCCTACCTGATTTTGATGGCAGGTGAAGAAAGTGGTCACAGAAGCAAAGCGGCAGACGCCTTGAGAGGAAAAGTCTATCCTCCTATATGAGGAGCAAAGTGTGGCTGCCATAGTTTAACAGAGAGAGAGAGAGAAAGCAGCAGATGCTCAGTTACTGGCTACATAACCAACTAATGACGGAGGCTGCACTCTCCCTGTATACTACAGTCATGACTCCCAGCACACACAGAGGACTCAAACAGTGGCTTCAACCCTTTTGCATACATTGCATTGGATTTTATATGAGGTGTGGAAGTGAACACAGCCCTTGAGGTGTCAGAGACTCTCAGATACTCTACTTTCAAGAACTATTTTCTCAATATTTTGATATAATATGAATTTTTTTTCAGTTTATTCTCATACATTCAAATGTTGGCAACATGGTGACGCCAAACAGGCACAAAGTGGATATGCATCTCCCCCTGGTTTTAACCACACAGGAGAGAACAGCTGATTACAGGAATTCCTGAGTTTGGTTAGTTCACCTCCGTCAACTGACTCTAGGTTACTAACCTTGCCAGGGATTAAGAAATGGAAACCTACACGACTATCTCAATGAAAACAGACAACGTTGTTAGAAGAGATATTTTACTGTTGGCTGAATGGCTGAAATAGTTATCTTCAGCACTTTCTGTTTTTCCCTGGATGTGAGGTCTCCAGAAGTCAACCTATAAATTCACAGACCACAAATCTTCATAGTTACCCGGGGGTCATTGGCTCTTGTTGATCCTCTTCCTCGTGATCATTTTGATTTTCTGTAAATAAATTCAGAGGAGGAGGTCACACTAAGAAAATCACACTTCACACATGACCAACTCAGTGACCACTCAGACCACAAGGAGTGCAAGACATAATACTCTGTCAGGAATATTCTAGGACACTTAAGGTTAAGTCTTGTGAGAAGTAGACAGAACTGCTTCCACACCCACTGGGGAAATTCTGTCCCTGATCTGACACAACTTTCTCCCAACATCTGTGTTCTGAGTCTGTGCAGTTAATAATATATTTTCCCCAGAGACACTGGGTAATTAGCCTAGCTATTTTCTAGAAACATTTCTGCAATATTCCTTTACGCATGAGATTTTGTGGTTGTTGATGGTTTACAGAAATTTATACTTGACAGGAGCTGATGGATGCGTTGTGCCAACTGTCATATCACAAAGAATCTTTGTGTTACACAGAAACAGTGGCTATTCACAGATCAAGGGGCTTTCAGATGCCCAGCCTTGCTTCATGGAAACATACAAGCAAGGTAATGGTAGAGTTGCTTATGTCCTGGTTTCAGATGAATGCTTAGCTAACATAAGCCAACATAGAGAAGACGGAGACAGGGGCTGAGAGCAGTGAAACCAGGAAAACCACCTCTCCTGAAATAGAGGCAAGCCTGCCAATGTCTTTGGACAGTCACAGAAACTCCAGGGACACTCTACAAAAACAAAAATTAGATCATTGAAGATGACAAGAGACATCTGACCCATAATAGGAGGTCTGACAGATACCTCCTGTAGATGTCCTGCCATGGTGGGTGTGAGTTTGTCACACCTGACTTGGGGCCAATGGCCTGACATTGAGCCAGGGTGGCAGAGGGTGTCACCTGGATATAGGAAGGGATGAAGCCTCCTTGACCCACCAGATGTCTGTGTTTCATAATTCACCCTTGTCCCTTATTTACACCAATATGTGTCTATAGGGCCTGTCTTCAGAGATGACCTTCCTCAGCCTAGAGAGAAGCTGGGGTACATGTGTGTTGAGGCTACCTGGAAGAATACTTGAAATTTCATCCCCTTCAGCATGGGAACATTCACAGGCTACATCCAGAGTTGAGCTGACTTCCTGTCTGTCAAATGTGAATTTGCCATGACTATAAGGCTGGTCACAATCAGAATCTTCTTGGCAAATTGAAGGACTCAAAACACATTGATCCTGTGGCTCCTGTTGGACTTCCTTCTTTTCAACCTGCTGCAGCTCCACACTGTGCCAGTTGGGATAAAGGTGACAGATGATTAAACCAGGAAGATCAGACACCATGGTGTCCCAGCTAGTTTTCATGGGAGGCATAGGGAAGGGTCACAGAAGCAAATGGGCATTCCCCTTAAAAAGAGAAATAACTACCCTTGTGTATGAGGAGCAGAGTGTGGCTGCCAGGGGTTGGGAGAGAGAGAGAGCAGCAGATGCTTAGTGCACTGGCGACACAGCCATCTGATGGAGGAGGAGACTGAACTCTCCCTGTGTGCTTCAGTCACGGCTTCCAGCACACACAGACGACTAAAACAGTGGCGTCAACCCTTCTGCATACATTGCATTGGAATTTATATGCAGTGTCCAAGTGAATACAGTCCTTGAGGCATTATAGACTCTCAGATAGTCTGCCTTCAAGAACCATTTTCTCAATATTTTGATATAATATGAATTTTTTTCAGTTTATTCTCATATATCCAAATATTACCAACATGCTGATGGCAAACAGGCATGAAGCAGATATGCATCTCCCTTGGCTATAACCACACAGGAGAGAACAGCTGATTGCAGGAAACCCTGAGTTTGGTTAGTTCATCTCCATCAACTGACTCTAGGTTACTAAACTTGTGCGGGATTAAGAAATGGAAACTCACACAACTACCACAATGAAAATAGACAACATTGTTAGAAGGCGTATGTTGTTGTTGGCTGAATGGCTGAAATAGTTATCTTCGGCACTACCTGCTTTTCCCTGGATCTGAGGTCTCCAGATGTCACCACTGAAATTCACAGCCCCCAAATCTTCAGTTACCTGGGGGACACTGGCTGTTGTCCATCCTCTTCCTCATGATTATTTTGATTTTCTGAAAATCAATTCAAAGACAGTAGGTCACAGTAAGCAAATCACACTTCACACATGACCAACTCAGTGACCACTCAGACCACAAGGACATTAATATTCTCAGGGCAAGAATAGAATATTGTGGCAGGCATATTTCAGGATGCCTAAGGTTAAGTAATGTGAGAAGTGGACAGGACTGCTTCCACACCTGAAAGGAAATTCTGTCCCTGATCTAACAGAACTTTCTCTCAATATCCTGTGTTCTGTGTTTGTGGAAACAGTTGATACATTTTCTCCAGAGAACCTGGGGAATTAGCCTACCCATTTTCTAGAAGGGTTGCTGCAATATTGGGCTGTCCCATCAGATATTGTGGTTGCAGATTGTGTAGAGAAATTTATACTTGAAACTAGACTGATGGATGAATTATATGAACCCTCAAGTCAAAAAGAATCTTTGATGCTACAGAGAAAGAAAGGCTATTCATGGTTTGAGGTTTGCCAGAGCCCAGCCTTGCTTCATGGAAACATACAAGCGAGGCAATGACAGAGTTGTTGATGTCCTGGTTTTCAGATGACTGCTTAGCTAAGATAAGCCAATATAGAGAAGACAGAGATTGGGGCTGAGAGCACTGATACCAGGGAAACCACCTCTCCTAATAATATAGGCAAGTCTGCCAATGTCTTTGGACAGGCACAAAATTCCAGGAACATTTTACAGAAAGAAAAATTAGATGATTGCAGTTGACAAGAGACATTTGATCCACTCTCGGAGGTCTGACGGACACCTTCTATAGATGTCCTGCTGAGGTAGGTGTGAGTTTGTCACACCTGACCTGGGGCCAATGGCCTGGCACTGAGACCAAGGTGACTGAGGTGTGGCCCGGGACTAGGAAGGGGTGAAGCCTTCCTGACCCACCAGATGTCTGTGTTTCATAATCCACCCTTGTCCCTTATTTACACCAATATGTGTCTATGGGGCCTGTCTTCAGAGATGACCTTCCTTAGTCTAGACAGGTTGTGGGGAACAAAGAATCTGGAGGCTACCTGGGAGGTCAGTTGGAGTTTCATCCCTTTTAGAATGGGAACATTCACAGGCTACATCCAGAGCAGAGCAGACTTCCTGTTCAGCCAATGCGAATTTGCCATCACTGTAAGGCTGGTCACAGTCAGAAACTTCTTGGCAAATTGAAGAAGGCAAAACACGTTGATCCTGTGAGTCTTGCTGAACTTCCTTCTTTTCAACCTCCTGCAGCTCCATGCTGTGCAAGGTGGGACAAAAATGAAAGAATATTAAACCAGGAGGATCAGACACCATGGTGCCCTAGCTGGTTTTGATGGGAACCACTTGGAGGGGTTACAGAAGCAAGGGGGAAGTCCCCTTAAAGAGAAGTAACTATCCTCATATCTGAGGAGAAGAGTGTGGCTGCCGTGGGGTGGGAGAGAGACAGAGCAGCAGGTGCTCAGTGCACTGGCCACGTAACCACTGATGACGAATGAGATTCAACTATCCCAATATGGTACAGTCACGGCACAAAACACAAATGGAGAACCATACCAAGTGCTAGCACCATGTACCTGAGTCCTGTTGAATTTAACATACAGCTCTTGAGGCATTGTAGACTCCCAGAGATGCTGTGCCTTCTAGACCTCTTTCTCAAACTTGTCACATGACAAGGAATTTTTCCTTTTTTTGTCTAGGTTCTTTTCTTGGTGTTTTCTTTGCTGGTTACTTCTTTACTAATTCCTTTGCTAGTTACCTTCCTAACAAGGAACTAAGACAACTGTGTAGGAAGTAGATATGCATCTCATCCTGGTGTTCAGTTACAGGAGAGAACAGGTATTTTCTGTGTGTGCAGGAAATCCTAAGGCCAAAGGCTTAAATGACCTAAGGGGTCATACTTACAACCCCACGGAGACAACAGACACCCAAGTTAACAGGGCCATTTCATTGTTGGTAAGAGAATTCAATCCACACGATCAGCAGTTGTGCTTATCCTTGCATCTGGCATCTCTGATGCTCTTGACCTCACTTACTGTTCTTTCTGAGACCCTCTCCATATTTTACCCAGCCTTTACTGCTCCTGATGATTCACCGTTACCTGGGAGTGAGTGTTTCTTGTGCTTGTTCATCCCCCTCATCTTCAGGATTTTCTGCAAACCAATTCAGAAATGTCTAGTCAGCTATTTCCCACTTCACTGTGGGAAGCCAACACAGTGGCATCAATGGCCATAGACACATAAAGTTCTGTGTATGAGTTAGTATTGTGCTGAACTTCTAAATCATTGTCTTTAAAGAACTGCCCTAGCATGGATTTCTGATGCATCAGGCAGTGTGTCTCTGATCTGATGGATCAACATCATGGCATGCTGTGCCTGAAATTGTGCAAAAATTTAAATTGTCTTTTGTTCTCCATATCACTGGATACTTGTCCAGTGTCCATCTCGACTTCTACAACTGTATCCTCCACACTGCCACAAATCCTGCCATAGGCACAGGCTCTATGTCCCTTCACTCTCACATCGAACCTCCTCCTTGCTGTAAGGAGAGGAGAACAACCCTGTCCCACGTGCCTCCAACTGGGGAGTTCATAGGCCCTCCAAGTTGGCTTCTGTATGTTATTGAGTGAAATTCTCTCTATGGAAAGTTTCTGGTCTAAACAGGTTTTCCACCACCGAGTACAACTAAATCAAGTACCCTATCCAACCCCACACAGTGAGGGGCTCTCTTTTTTCTCAAGTGCATTGGTAAATATTACAAATTACAGATACCATCAACAGGTTATTGGATCCATTTACAGATGAGGAGAAAAATATCAAGGAATAAAAATCAACTGCTCACCCACTGTTAGTAAAGACAGCTCTTAGGCTGGAACCTGGAAACTTCCACATTTAGTCCAGGGTTCTTTGCAGTCTAACAAGCTGCCTCCTGTCATGTCCTCCTTTCTGTGCTCTAACACAGGGTGAATGCTGCCTCCTGCCCCAAAGACCATGGTCCATCAGGGAGGAAGCAGACATGTGGAACACTATGACCTCCACCCTGTGCATTTCTCCTCTCTGTTCCCACCCAGCCAGTCCTCGTCCTGTCATGGCCCCAAGTGTTATGTGGAAACCAGGACAGCTGGTAAAAACATTACGAGTGGAGGTGAGGAGACTCTTGTGTGCTGGGGACCCTGGAGGGGCTCAGGGCAATCAGGGCCTGTGGCCACCTTACCTGGGCTGAGTTTGCGGAAAATGCTCTCTGCCAGCCTGTCTCCTTCAGCTAGTCTCTCTCGGAAGCCCTGCCCCTGGCAGTTGTCAACGTCATTGTGTGTGAGGAGGTCCTTGAGGTGCTGACTGAGTAGGATGGAGATGTCTCTCCCTTCCTGTAATCTCTTCCATAACCAGGTCAGCTGTTGTTCCTGATCTTGAATTAGGACACTATATTCCCTAAAGTGGGATAGTAGAGAAAATTTAAGAGTGAGAAGGGATGACTGATAAGATTCTAAAGATTTTCAAAAATATTTCTCAGAGAATTTCCCCAAAGAGCCCTCAAAGCAGAATTCTGGCACCAGTGTGGTGTCCTGCGTGTGGCAAGGACGAAGAAGAAGGTAAAACAAAGGCTTCCTCTCTATGAGAGAGTGATCCTTTAGGACCCCTTGACATCCCATTCATTGTTTTCTTATGTAAACAAAACCATGTCTTGCTATACCTGCCTCATAAAGATATCCCTTCAGTTCCTTACTTCAGCCATGTCCATTTCCATGCAGAAACACATAGTGCCTCATGCAGTGAATGGACACAAAGTCAGACACAGAAATGTGGACAGGTACAACTGGTGTTAATTGGACAGAACATGAGAATGACAGGGTCAAGAAGCGAGCATTCTTTTGAATGAAAGGATAAGAAGACATAATCACTCAGGAGGTGATTGTGATTAAAGGGAAATGAGGTAGTGATTGCACAACATCGTGAATGTAACTGCAACTGAATTGTTCACTTGAATTTGGTGAATTTGATGTTATATGAATTTTAGCTCCATAAGTTTTATTTTCTAAAAAAGTGAATGAGGGTCTGAATAATTAGAGTGCATAAGTTACCAATTATTGTTCTTTAGTTGTTGTATAAGTATTTGTGCATATGTGCCTGCCATGAAAATTTCTGCCCTTCTCCTGGCCCAGATTTCCTCCTTGCCCCACTTCAGAGATTCCTACTCCTTCCCACCAGCCGCTCTACACAGAGCTCTCCTTACCTAAGCGTCTGAGCTAAGGTTGACTTCTCTGCCAGATTCTCCTCATTAAAATGCAGCTCCTTCTTCAACACGGATTCAATGATGTCTTTGCACTCTCCACACTCTGAGAAAAGACAGAGAGGCCTGCCTCAGTGGAAAGTTGGCTGTGCTGCTGTGGTCACTGCCTTCAAGGGAGGAGGCAGGGTCCATCTCTCTCTCTGTCTCTCTCTCTCTCTCGGAGAGAGATGTAACCCCAGCACCAGGCTCTCCGCTGGGATTTCCACATCTTATTCCTCAGCCTCTCAACTACATGGCATTTGGTTACGCCCTGTTTTAGAGCTGAGCAAAAAGAAGCCCCAAGTCATAGGGAGTAACTCGACAGATGAACTGGCCAGAATTCGCATCCCCTGAGACTGACCCTGAAGCACAGGCCACTTGACCAACACTTGCAGCCTCTTGAGTAAAACACTAAGCAGGGGCTGGAAGTAGCGATTCCGGTGTGCTTGAGAAAGCCCCTGGACTACTAACTGTTGGTTCCCCTGAGCTCAGAATTTTAAGCACAAGTATCTCAAAGATAAAAAAATTGATGTGAATAGGATTCTAAAATGTTAAGCATGTGACCAAAAAGCCTTGATGCAAACACACACAGACACTCATAACGTTTGAGTTCAATTAAAAATAGTAGAAAGAAAAACAATGTTTACTCTGTGCAGAGAACTGTTTTAGGAGCTTTACAGAAATAACTCGTGTAATTCATTGCAACAACTCAAAGAAGTAGGAACTATTACAGTATTATTTTAAGAGAGGAGTAAACTGAGGCACAGAAAGATCTGCAGCTTGGATTTGAGCCCAGGAAGACTGGCCCAGAGTCCATGCTCTGGACCACTGTACCTTGTTACCTCAACACCAGGGTCTTGGGTGACATCTTTCTTCTTTATTCTCTTCAAAATTTGTTTCCTTCAGTTGTTATGATTATAAGGAAAGATGTAAATAAAACTTAGTTTGTCCTTTCCCAAAAGCTCATGTCTTCACTTTCTTCAATAGCAGGCTTCAATGTTTACTTTTCTCTGTGTCAGTTATTTTTAATTAACCCCCTCAATGGTTTATTGGAAAATGACACCAATTCAGGCTCAGAGTTGTCAAGATTCCTTCTAATCACTGTGTCGTGCACGGGCCCCCATTCTCACAATTCCTTTCATCACTACAGCCCCCTCTTACTGAACAGGAGATCGAGCTCCCAATTGTGAGTCTGACTGCGGGATGGAACGATCTGCCCCACACACTGGCTTGAGTTTTTCCTGGGGCTGGTGGCCTCCCCCAGTTACCCTCATTCTCACTTTGGCCACAAGTCTCATAGCCCAGACCCTCAAGGTCACCTGGACCTGCTGGCCGTCCTGCATCATTGAAGGTTCCCCAGCTCAGAGAGAGACAGAGGGGGTGGTACAGATTCACTGATATCCCCAGAAACACCCTCCACCTCACCACAGGGTGTCAAATGGCTTCCTCAGGCTCAGGAAGAAGAGCCTTGCTCAGGAAGCTAGGCTTGCCTCTCAGCAGGGTAGTCCCTGTCTTGATGGCATCACTCAGGGATATCAGTTTCAGTGAGGAGCAGACTCATCTTCAAGCTCCTTTAAGGCAGGTACCATCACCTGCTTCCTCCAGTGTGTACCATCACCCCATTTCCCCAGTGTAACTAGCACAGCGCTTTACCAATGGGACCTCGGGGAAGCTTGAACTGACCGAGTTCCTTAGTCCCAGACATTTAGGCCAACAGTGAGGCAGGATCTAATTCAGTACAGAGAGGATCCTGAGAGAAGCAGTTGATCCTGTTTCTGAGAGAAATAGGCAGTTCTGACCCTGCACCAGGAATCAATAACTGAGATTTTAACTCTAATTCCACTCTGTACCTACCTCACTGCAAACCTGAGAAAGTCCCTAAACTCTTTGGGCCTCAGTTTTCCCATGCTCAGCACACTGAGGCTAAGATACCCACTTGTACCTTTCCTGGATCCTGGTCAGAATGAAAGTTATTTTAACAAAGGGAATAGAAGATAAAGTCTGGAGAGTTTTTAGCTTCTTAGAGGGAAGACTGTGATCATTCATCATTTTGGTGACCATGACCCTGTCGGACTTACTGTATTTCTGCAGCTGGTTGGCCAGGATGTAGGCAGTCACTTGGGATATAAGGAACTTCTCTCTAAGGTCTCTGAAGTCCTGCTTGCTTTTTGCCAGCTGGGATTGAAGATCCTCTTTGATGTCATCTTAGGTGCCCCTGCCTTCCACTTGCCTAGGCCATGCTGATACACAAGGCTGTCTGGTCTCTTCTGAAGGTCATCACCAATGGTGACCACCCCTCTGCAGCCACTCTCAAGAGTTTCTACCCTTGTGCTGATACCACTGACCTATCTCTTCCCAGAAAATATCTAAGCATATTTCTCATTGTTCATTCCTGTGTGTTTACAAAAACATCAAGGCAGAAAGAGTTCTCAACAAATTTTATTTTCTTAAGGGCTGTCATGAAGTCACCCCATCTTCTCCTTCAATTAAAACAGATCTTAAGGCTTTTCCACATGTGAAAAATGTCAACCTTTTAGTCTCTCACGATGTTTATCTCTGAATCTTATCCATTTTTTCTATATCCATTAAGAAATGTAGGACAAAAACAGAGTATCATACGAAGTGAACGAATAATTAATTAAAAAAAATGTTTTCTGTCTCCACTCTCTCAGTGTTGCTGCATCCCTGTGTTCTGTCAGCTTCCTTTCCCTTTGAGTGAACATTTGTTTTCAGGTCTCTCAGTTATATACTCGTGAGTGGAATGGTTGAGTCATATGTAACTCTGTGTTTCACTTTTTCCGGACCTGCCAAGCTATTTTCTAAAGCAAAGCAACTATACCATTTCACATACCCACTAGCAATGTATAAGAATTCTCATTTATCCACAACCTCCCCAACACATGTTATTGTCTTTTATTTATTTATGTCATACTTGCTGGTGTGAAGGGAGATCTCACTGTTGCATTTTCCTAACGACTAACGATATTGAGCATCTTTTCAGGGGTTCATTGTTTCATTTGTATAGATTCTTTAGAGAAATGTCTATTTAAACTCTTTTCTCCATTTTTAAATTGGGTTTTCTTTTTCTTGCTCAGTTGTAAGAATTCTTTATGTATCCTGGATACTAGACCTTCATCAGGTATACAATTGGCAAATATTTCTCCCATTCTGTGGATTGTCTTTTCACGTCCTTGATAGGGTTAATTGAAACACAACAATTTTTAATTTCGATGAATCCAGTTGGTCTATTTATTCTTGGGTTGCTTGTGCATATTTAAGAAACCACTATCTAATCCAAAGTCAGGAAGATTTACACCTATGTACTTCTCAAAACATTGCTTTTTGAATGAGAATTTTTCTGGGTTTCAGTTAGGGAGGAAGGTGGGCATTATTTAATTCTGTCTCCTGTCCATTGATTCATATTTCTCTCAATTGATGTTCATTGCCTCTTACCCCCTCCTATGGAGCATCTACTGGCCTATTACAGAAATTTGGGAAAGGGTGTCTATAAATATTCTGGCTTTGATTCTGGTGAGAGTCCTGGTCATGTAATTGAGCTGGTCTTAACCCCACCCAGTTGCACAAATTGCTCAGGGCCTTTCAAGTTGAGCAACTGACTGTCTCTCTGAGGAACACTTGTCCAGCAGTCCAGGTTGTTCTAAGGCTGGAGTGAACTTCCTCAGTCCACCTCAGACAGAGAAGACTGCAGGAGTTGGACCCAGTCAAGACTTTCATCTCTGGTCTTAGATGGAAACCAGACCTGCTTCATGGTTTCAATATGAATTGGTTCTTCTCCAGTTCCTTTCACTATATGCATGATTTCTTGCTGGAAATGGTGGAAGGATATTTATTTTAGAACATCTTGTCTGTTCTTTGCTAACTGTTGTCTGTCTGTGATTTTAAAATGGCTAAAGGAGAACTCAAAGTCAAATATATTCTCAATGACTATTATGGTTCATGCGTACTGTCAGGTGATCACACTTAATCCTCTGAACTATCTTATTGCTCAGATAGTATCCTTGTCCTGATGAGAAAAAAAAAAAAAAACTCAGAAAGATTATAAAATTTCACAAGGTCACAAATGTAGTGAAGAGGGGAATGGGGATTACAATTCGGTTCTGTTTGGCCTTCAAATCCAACCTTGTATCATTCTATCAAACTGAACAACAGTACTTTTGCTGGACTAAGTCTCAGAATTTGTTGTTCTAAGATGATTTTCCCAAGACTGCAGTGTGTCATTTTAATATTTTTTGAGCTTTTAAATTTAACTTTTTTCCTTAAATTATACTTTACAGTGTTCTGTTCTGTTGCTTTGTGTTTCTTCTCAAGGGATTCCTATTAACGCATGTTGGACATATGTTACCTATCTTCTGTCATTTGTCTCTTCTTTTAGTTTTGTCATCTCTCTCTCTCTTTTTTTGCATGCCAGCAGTTCTTTATTAAGGTATAATTTCCATAGAGCAAAACTTTAGGGAATAGCTCAGTGAGTTTCACATATGTATGCAATATATAATCACCATCCAGATCAAGATATAGAACATTTTCCATCATCCCCAAAAGTTCTGTTGTGCTCCTTGCCAGTCAACACTCAGCCCCCAAATAATGACTATATGCTGAATTCTCTCACCATAGATTAATTTTGCTTATTTCTTTGCTTCATAAAAATAGAATCATACTGTATGTTCTCTTTTCTTTTGATTTCTTTTACTCAACATCTGGTTTTGAGATTCAATGCAAGTGGTTGTATGTGCTAGACATTTGTTTCTTTAATGGTTGGGTGTTTTGTTTTTTTTTTGCCAAGTAATATTCTATTGTATGATTAGAGCACAAATTGATGATCTGTTTTTCTGATGATGGACAGGTGTATTTTTTGCCTATTATGTATAAAGTAACTATAAGTATTCTTGAATAATTCTTTTTGTGAAGATAATGGACTCCTTTCTCCTGGGTATATATTGATAAGCATGGAATTGCATGGTGAAATGGAGGAAGTGTGCAGAGTTTTGCTAAGCAGTTGTTGTCATTTTCCATTTCCATAGTCCATTTCCATTTGTTCTACATTCCCATACACTTAGTATTTTCAACTTTTTTAATTTTAGCCATTCTATTAGCTGTGTAGTGATATCCCATTTTTATTTGAATATGCTTATTGGTCATTTGGATATCTTCTTTTCAGAAGGGCCTTTTCAAATCTTTCTCTTGGTTTTTTTTTTTTCATTTTCTTTGTGATTTATAGGAGTTCTTTATATATTTTGAATGAGTGCATTGTCAGATATATGTATTGCAAATAATTATTCCTGGTCTATAGATGGCTGTCTCAGTTTTTACACAATCCTTATGGTGAGCAGCTTTTGTTTTTTATGAAGCACAATTTAATTGATTTCTTATTATGCTGAGTGCTATTGTGTCCTGTCTTAGAAATATTCGCCTATGCCAAGTTCGTGAAAATATTTCCTAATTTTCTTTACAAGCTTTATAATTTTAACTTTCACATCTGCAATTAATCTCAATGTGTGGTGGGAAGTGGTTGTTAGTATTACCTTTTGGAAAAAAAAAATTTTTTCTCTACCACCTTTTATTGAAAACTCTTTCATTTCCCCAGTGAAGAATATTGGTGTATTAATATTTTTTAAATTCAAATAACTGTACAAATGAGGGTATATTTTTGATTCTTTTTTCTTTCATTTTGATATATTTATGTTTACTTACAAAGTGCTATAGTTTTTTTAATTACTGTAGCTTTAAAGAGTTTTGAAACCGAGTAGATTAAGTCCTCCATCTGAATGCTTCCTCAAAAGTATCTTGCCTTTTCTAAGTTGATTTATTTTCATATATATTTTAAAATTAGCTTGTCAATTTCACCAAAAATGCAAATGCATTATTAATCAGAATAACGTTGATTTGACATCCTAACAAAACTGAGTCTGACCATCAATGAACTTGATATACACTATATTTCTCTATTTACTTAGTCTTCAATTTCTCTCAACCATAGTTTTTAGGGGTCTTGCATCTGCTTCATTATATATATATTCCTTGCATTTAATGACCCGAGATGTTAATCTCTATTGTGTCTTATTGAATTTCACTTTCTAACTACTAATTTCTAGTATAGATGAATACAATGAATTAGGAAATCAACTTTATTGAGGTATAATTTAGGTCCAGTAGACTGCATTGCTTTAACGTGTACAATTAAATGCATTTTGACAGATGTGTACACTAATGAAACTACTGCTACAATC
Organism: Diceros bicornis minor; assembly: GCF_020826845.1. Taxonomy (NCBI): domain Eukaryota; kingdom Metazoa; phylum Chordata; class Mammalia; order Perissodactyla; family Rhinocerotidae; genus Diceros; species Diceros bicornis. The sequence goes on from NC_080743.1 coordinate 51,704,392, forward strand.
AGATGCAGGCCATTTCCATTACCCCAAAATTTTCTTGTGAGTCTTTTCAGTCCATCACTCCCTCCACCCTCAACCCCAGGCAACCACTGTCACTATAGATCACTGCTTTGTGAACAATTGTATATAAATGGAAACATACATGGACTCTTTTGTGTCTGCCTTCTTTCATACAGCACAATGATTTCAAAAGTCATCCACATACTACATGCATCAATAGTTGTCTTTTTATTGCTGAGTAGGATTCCAAGTATATGCCATATTTGTTTATACATTTCTCTCTTACTGGACTCTTGTGTCGTTTTTGGCTGTTATGAATAAAGCTATTATGAACATTCACATTTGTGGGTAATGGTGTCTTACCGTAATGTTGATTTATTTCCCGGCTGGCTAACAAGTTAAGCTAATTAACCATTCGTATATCTTGTTTTGTGAAGCGTCTATTCAGGTCTTTTGATCCCTTGTTTTATTGTGTTGATTATCTTATCAGACTACATGATATATATATTCTAGAGGAAAATTCTTTGTTAGAGATAAATATAATATTATCTCCTATACTGTGCTTTCTCTTGAGGTTCTCCTAATGGTATACGTGTTTGGAGATAAAGATATAGAAAGGTAAAGATAGTTTTGTTTTCATGTTCTAGGAAATCATTTGCTGCCTACTTTAAGCTTGTGAAAATATTTTCCTGGGAAGTTTTATAGTTCTAGCTTTTACATAGATGGCTATGATCTGTTTTTAGTTAAATTTTGTATGATGTGCAAAAAGGTTTGATATTTTCTAATATGGATATCTAGTTTTCTATCACCTTTTGCTGAGAAGAATGAATTTTGTCCACTGAATTGCCTTGGAAACTTTGTTGAAAATCAATTGACCATATGTGTAAGGGTCTATTTCTGGTCTCTCTCTTCTCTTCCATTGATTGATGTTTCTTCCTTTTTAACAACACCCCACGATGTTGATTTTTGTCACTGTATGGTAATTCTGGAAATAGGTAGTGTCACGCATTTCCCTTTGTTCTTTTCTTGTAACACTGCTTTTCCTATTCTTGATCACTTACATTTCCAGATAAATTGAAGACTCAGTTTGTGAACTTCCACCAAAACATCTGCCTGAAATCTGATTGGGATTCCATTGGATCTATCGACAAATTTGAGGAGAACTGACATCTTTTTTTTTACTTTTTATTTATTTATTTATTTATTTTTTGTGAGGAAGATCAGCCCTGAGCTAACATCCATGCTAATCCTCCTCTTTTTGCTAAGGAAGACCGGCTCTGAGCTAACATCTATTGCCAATCCTCCTCCTTTTTTTTTTTTCCCAAAGCCCCAGTAGATAGTTGTATGTCATAGTTGCACATCCTTCTAGTTGCTATATGTGGGACGCGGCTTCAGCATGGCCAGAGAAGCGGTGCGTCAGTGTGCGGCCGGGATCCGAACCCGGGCCGCCAGTAGCGGAGCGCAGGCACTTAATCGCTAAGCCACAGGGCCGGCCCGAGAACTGACATCTTAACCATACTGATTCTTCCAATCCACGACAATGTTTAGCTCACCACTAATTTAGTTCTTTTTTAATTTCTCAAAGCACTATTTTTAGTGTACTCGTCTTACACATATTATGTTAAATTTATCCCTAAGCATATCAAGATTTTAGATGCTATTTTAAATGAAATTGTATTTTGTATTTCATTTTTGAAATAGTCATTGCTAATGTATAGAAATATAACAGGTTATTTTTATTGATCTTATATTCTGCAACATTGGCAAACTCATTTATTAGTTTTAGTGGGTTTTTTGTAGATTCCTAAGGGTTGTTTACATACACAATCATGTCAGCTGTAATAAAGATAGTTTCTATTCTTTCTTTCCAATCTGTATGCTTTATTTTTCTCACTTTATTGCACTGGTTAAGCTCTCTAGTATATTGTTGAATTGAAGAAGTGACAGCAGGCTTTCTTGCTTTTTCTCTGTCTTAACAGAAAAGCATTCAGTCTTTTACCATTCAGAATAACGTTACCAGTGGTTTTTTCAAATCTGCTTTTAGTTAGGTTGAACGTGCTGCCTTCTATTTTTAGTATGTTGGAGTTTTATGTGTTTTTTAATCATGAAAAAGGTTTTCAGTTCTGTCAAATGCTGTTTCTGCATATATCAAGATAATTATATGGTTTTTCTATTTTGTCCTGACAATATGGTTGACTTTTTTGAAAATATGAAAAGTATTTATTGAATTTAGGGCTATGAAAGTTATTTTCTAATACTTTAAACCATTCTAACAGCTATATTGAGATATAATTTACATGTACTAACGTCCATGTAATTAAAATGTACAATTTCATAAGTTTGTTCATATATATACATCCATAGTCAAGACAGTGAGTGTATCTATCACCCCCAGAAGTTTCCTTGTGCTCCTAATAATTCCTTCCTCACAGTTCCACCCCAGGAAACCAACCCTTGGCTTTCTGTCACAAAATATTAATTTGCATTTTCTAAGTTTTGATATAAATGAAATCATATACTATGTGCATTATTTTGTTTTGACGTTTTTTACTCAGAATAATTATTTTGAGATTGACCCATGTTGTTCTGTGTATCAAGAGGTCATTCTGCTAGACTGAGTAGCATTCCATGAGATGGATACACCACAACTGGTTTTCTTCATTCACCTGTTGATGGATTTGGATGGTATTCTGGCATTAAAAATAAAGCTTCTATCAACAGATTTGTGTGGATATGTCCTTTCTTTTCTCTTGGGTGGAATGCTGGTGTCATTCGGTAGCTACAGTTTTCATATTGTTAACACTTTCAAAATGTTTTCTAAAGTAGTTGTACAATTTCACATTCCCATCAGCAGTATAGCAGAGTTCTAGTTCCTACACATCCTTGCCAATACTTGGAATGGGGATTCTTTTCATTGTAGCCATTGTAATTGGTCTGCAGTACTTTAAATTTGCATTTTCCTAATGATTAATGATTTAGAGCATCTTCTCACGTACTTATGTGCCTTCCATATATATTCTTTGCTGAAGTATCTTTACAAATTGTTTATCCATTTTTCAAATGAGTTGGTCTTCGATTATTGAGTTTTGACAGTTCTTTATTGTTCTAACTAGAAGTCCTTTATCAGATATATAATTTACAAATATTTTATCCCTCAGTGTGACTTGCCATTTCATTCTCTTACCAATGTCTTATGAAGAGCAAAGGTTTTTAATTTTGATGAAGTTCAAATTACCAATTTGTTCTTTCATTAATTATGGTTTTGGTGTCATATCTACGAGATTGTTGTCTAATTCAAAGTTATAACAACGTATCTACTATGTTTTCTTCTAGAAGTTTTAAAGACTTAAGGTTTACATTAAGGCCTATAATCCACTTTAGGTTAATTTTTGTACATTGTGGACAGTATGGATCCAAGTTTATGTATTTATTTATTTTCATAGCATATGGATATGTCATCTCCATATTCATTTGTTGAAAAGATAATCTTTCACCACTTATGGAGAGATTATAATTCTTACAAAACTTTGCTTTTCACATTTGTCAAAAATCTGTTCTCCATATAGGGTTTAGTTTATTTTTGGACTCTATGTTCTGTTTCATTGATCTATTTGTCTGTCAGATGCCAATACCAATCTGTTTTGATTACCGTCACTTTACAATAGATCTTCAATTCAGGTAGAGCTAGCCCTCAAACTTTGTTCTTCATTTTATAGGTGTGTTGGCTATGCTAGGTCATTTGCATTTTTATATTAATTTTAGAATCAAATGGTCACTTTCTACCAAAGATACTTGCTGCGATTTTGAGAGCAATTGCACTGAATCTTTAGATCAAATTGGGAGAAATGGACATCTGAACAATATTGAGTCTCCTGACCCTTGAACAAAAAAGTTCTCTCCATTTTCTAGGTCTTCATTAATTTCTCTGTGAAATGTTTTATAACTTTCAGTCAGATTTACCCCTAAATATTTCATATGTTTGATGCTCTTGTAATTGTATTGCTTTTTACATTTTAATTAGGCATTGCAATCACACAAAACACAATTGATTTTTGTATATTGATCTTGTATCCTGCTACAAACAAATGCTTTTTAGATTCAAGCCAGATATGGTAGTGATAATATTTTTGGGGACTTATGTCTTTGTCTGTTTGAGAAGAATCTTATTCCACTCACTGGGAGCTTTATCACCAGCCCATGGAAGAGGAATAACTCAGCCCATATCAAGTCCTGTGTCTGGCAGAGATTGTACAAGGGCTCTTCTGGACCAGTGCTTGTGAAATGTTGCGTGTGTTCTTTAATAAGCTTTCCTTAAGACTAACCATTCAGTTGGTGAGGCTGCTAATCCATCCTTGTATTTAGCTGCAATAGTTGTAAGATTTGCAACAGTTGTAAGATTTAGGGGCCAATGTTCTCCCTTATATTTAAATTTAATCTTCAATAATCTATTCCAGCATTATGTACTGCCAGAAGCTTTCAAATGGTATGCAATGATATATCCATCAAATATCATGAGTTTGTGCCCAGTTCTGACTAATCTTATTTCTAATGTGATCTATTATAAAATGATACCAAGAGCATTAACATAATTAATAGTGGCAGGCTCAGGGGGTTTGGTTGTGTGACACTCAGTAGCTTTGGAGACAGTGGCTCCTACTCTATATTGGAAGTAGATATCCACTCTGATCAGTATGTAAGCATTGGCGCCCCGATTCTGCAACAGATTCTGTAGTCCCTTGTGTCAGCTTCATTTCCCCAAGGCAGGATGAACAGCCTTCAGTTTAAATTATGTCACAGTTGGTGTGTGTAGCACATTTAAGTCACCTCTTTAGTCACTGACTTTTACATCCAATCATGTAAAGCTTGCTCACCTGGATGACACATAAGGTCACATTCCCAGTGGGTCAGATGATGTGCCTCAAAGAAACCGAAGCATCTATTTGTCATTATGTGTCTCTGCTAAAGTTCATCCTTGATGGGCTAAAACAAGGCTCACAAACAGCTTTAAATGTGTTTTATGTCTGTCTGTCTAATGGTTTTTTAAAGTCCAATTACTCAAATGAGTTGACTTTATAGTCCTGAGATCTGTTTCCCAATGCTCTGCCTATTTGACAGGACACAAGAGTCAATATAAACAGATTTATTCCAATTAGTTTATGACGAAGCAATCAATCACTATCTACATTACACATAATCTATCATTGGGTTGATTATCTCCTTCCTTCTCTTACCTGTTTCCTGTTGGATGTTGAGATGATCTAACATTACTTGCCACTTCCATTGACATCTTGAATTACAATTCTATCTGTTACCAAAAAAAAGCTGGGGCAAAAGAGGGGTGCTATTTACTCTGTTTCTAAGAGTACAAAGTCATTGTGTTCATCAACCACATGAGAATCAGAAAGCTGGGATGTTAGCCCCAGAGCCCCTACAGTCTCACCATAAACTTGGAAGTTTCTTTTCTCCCTTTGTACTTCAGGTATTTGATCTGAAAATTGAGGATAAATAAATTCTAAAATTCTAGAAATACGGTCAATATTGAAATTATTTTTGATGTGGAGAGACACTCCTGAAGTCTGGAAAGCATTTAACTTATCAGAGACAAGACAGATCATCTGATCATTATAGCATGGATGAACCTGCAAGACTTATTAAACTTGCCTCTGTGTTTATCCAGCTGGCCAGGAAATAGCAGCTACTGATATGAGCAGTTTCCTCTGGATACCTTGGTAGTGTTGACTGCTTTGAGCCAACGTGCAGCCCAGGCATTGGCTGTATCCGGAGAGGCTGAAAACTGGCTGAGGTCCAGGGTTTTTGGGCCAGGCAGGTCATCCAGCTGTTGGGAAAAACCAAAAGGGGTCGAGGACATCCACTGAGGTCATCCCTAGACAGCACTGGCCACTCCCTCCAATGACCCACCCCCACTACACTTCTCATGTCTTCCTGGTTATTACACTCAGATCCCTGTGAAAGTTGGAATATTTTATTCATCTCTGTATTCGTGGCTCCTAGCACTGACCCAAGCACTGAAGAAGCTCTCAGCAATGTTCCTTCACTGACCAGATAAAAGCCATCGCAAATCTCCAATTATCTTACTATATTCCTGTCCCAAATGTCCTGTGAGGGATGCTCTCCCCTCTCTCATGATGTAGCATATCCCCTTCCTTAAAGAGCTGCCTGCCCTACCCACTCCATGCCCTATGACACTCACCTGTGGTCAGCTCTGATGAAGACAGGACTATCCTCAGGGATTCCTCTCAGTGGTTCACCCTGTCATTAGGAAGAGATGTCCTCGACCTACCTTCCCATCTTCTGGGCTGCCACAACACCATAGTTTAGCAGAGCTACCAGACTGTGTTGAAACTATCTGTTTGTATTCTTCCTCTCACTGCTTTGATTTCCTTAGGGAAATCTTATTGATACTCTGAACTCCAAGTTCTTAACATAGCATAAGGAAAATTAAGCACTCAATAAATAATTAAGAGATCTTGTTTATAAAGACTTTATCAACTGTAAATGCAGAAGAATATTATTACTACTCCGGCCCCTCCCGACCTTCGGGCAGTACTGTTTAAGGTAAGAATGGAGATCACCAACCCTTCTCCAAACATCATTTATCTCTCTAAGCCCACACATACCGGGCGGGGGGGGGGAGGACATCCACTGTGAGGCCAGTTCCTAGGTGGAGGCTGGGGGTGGTCTGGGCAGAGCCTCATGGTCACATCCTCCTCCTCTTGGAATTGGTGCTTCCCAGCAGTAGAAACCAATCCTGATCCATTCTGTGGATTGCTCTCGCAGGTGCACAGGTTCACTGTCGAGTAAGTTACTATCCCAGTCCTCACTGCTCAGCTCAGGCTGCTCCTTGAGGAGCCGCACGATGCTGTACACATTCCTCAGTTTCCCTTGACTTTTCTGAATTCAACTTGTGCTTATTCTCACCTCCTTTGGCAAATCCAGCTCCATATTACCTGGCCCTTCTTTGGGTTGTTCTCGCCCTCTAAACCTGCCAATTTTCTTTCTTCCATCTGCTCCCTCTGTTCTGTGTTTTCAGTGTGTGGGCTCAGCTCCCGATCCTGCAGGAGACACACAGAGAAGGGACCAAAGCCAGATCTCAGCTGCAGTTCCCAGAGCACATTTAACATGCATCTCAGTCCATTACGCACTCAGAGAAAACTGAGCAGGGCCTTTGGAGAATCTGAATAAGAACCTTATCTTCTTGATAAGGAAACTGAGGCCCAGAGACATTAGATTTTCCCAGCTCCCTCACCACTTGATGGCAGCAGAGCCCCCACACAGCCTTGGCTGCAGCTTTCCTGTCCAAAGCATCTACCACAACTTCCACGAACTGAAAGAAAGAAATTTCAGAGAACTTGGGATCAAACATAGGTATTTCCACTGTTAAAACAAAAATATCAGAAGGGCCTTTCTTGGGACAAATCTTTTCCCACAGTTATGTACTTCTTATTTATGTTCAGTTTTTAATCACTGGCTGATAGATTGGGATCAGAGGACACAAAAGTATTGAGTAATACTTATCATAATCAGAAATAAAATGGACTCATGTGGTCATCTGTGAAACATCTGGCTCATGTGCCAGAAGGTCTTCTTCCTGAGACCAAACACTCTGTCTGCCCTGTTCACTCTGTCTCCCCAGGACCTCCACAAGAGCCTGCCAGATAAAACACTCAGTAAATGCCTGTCAAGTGGATGAAAACAGGCACTTGGAATACTTAATGTTTACCACCGTTCTCTGTTCCCAACTGGCTTTTCAGCCAAATGCTAATTTGAGTCAGTGCTCCTTGCCTTAGAAAGGTAGTCTGAGATTCGAATACAGCACCACCATGTACCAAGTGTGTTTTAGAGCATGATTCCATTACCCTCTTCAAGCATACCCTTCTCAAGTATAAAAGAAAAGAATATATAACGTATAATCTATAATAGAGAAGAAAGTATAACGTAAAATAGAGAAGGCAGCATTGACCATGATTGATGGGTGATTAAATGCGACATCATGCAGCTGACAGGGCTCCAATCCCTGGGCACTAGCTGCATATCTAAAGAACGCCTACATCAGAGTCAACATGGTGCCTGTTAAAACCCTCTGGAGAGAAGGCCCAAGAAACTGCATTTCAGACAAAAATTCCAAGGAGATTTTCATGGGAGGAAAAAGCCCCACCATTAAACAAACATCTTAGGGGCCGGCCCTGTGGCGTAGCAGTTAAGTGCCTGTGCTTCACTGCTGGTGGCCTGGGTTCGGATCCCGGGCTCGCACCGACACACCGCTTGTCAGGCCATGCTGTGGCGGTGTCCCACATAAAGTGGAGGAAGATGGGCATGGATGGTAGCTCAGGGCCAGTCCTCCTTAGCAAAAAAAAAAAAAAAAGGGGAGGATTGGCATGGATGTTAGCTCAGGGCAGATCTTCCTAAAAAAAAAACCAAACAAACATCCTAGCATGGAGATCTCAGAAGCCCTAGTGCCAACAAGAATGACTCAGCTGGAGCAAAGCAAGTCCCTTGTTCAAGGTGGCCTTTCCATGGGAAATGTCCCCCTTTCCAAGAAGGGTTCCTATTTGATGTGGGAAAACAAGAGGACCCTGCTTCTGCAGTCTGGGCTTTTAGCACCTCCACTGTCCTTTCATTTCTCCTCTGCTCTAATCACTGGATCTCAGCCCTCATACGGGTCATTTCTTTATGAAGACCTCTGTTGTTTTATTCTCCTCCTGGAGAAAGGGATGGCAGAGATTAGTTCTGGGCTTTCTCCTAAGCCACCTAGGTGAGCTGAAAGAAATCATGACTGATAGAAATCAGGTCAACAAAGAGCATCCCAGAGGAGCATGAGATCTCTCCCTAGTGGGAGAGAGTCAGAACCATGACATGGTCAATATCAGACCTATTCAGGTGGGCAGAACATGCTGATCAATTAAGGGGAGGATGCTGCCATGAGGAGGAAGAGGTAGCCAGAGGAATATGAGAAGAAAGAAACAAATATTAATGAATTAAATTAAGATTTAATCAAATGAGGAGCACAGAGCCCAGAGGCAAAGCCATATGTCACAGTGGATTATTCCCAGGCCAGGAAACCTAATTGAAGAATTCCTGCTGGAGTTTGCTCAGCTGGATTTCCAAATTATTTTGGATCAGTGACTTCTTTATACCTTCCATTTTCCACCTTTTTGAACTGGAATTGGAATAGTTGTTACCCTATGTCTGTCCAACCATTTCACCTTGGATGCAGATAAGTTGTTTCTTTAGTTTCACAGGTGGACAGATGGAGGGGCATTCTGCCCAGGAGCTGTGCTTACTGGACACACTCAGGAGCCGCATCCACACCTGATGTAGATGATTTAGATGAGATTTTAGACTTCTGGGCTGATGAGATTGACATGATATTTTTTACTTTGAACTGAATTTCGTCCATGGGACGAACCTTGGGAAACCTCAGCAGGGAGGTGAATGTATTTTGCAGTTGGAAGGGACATGGATCCCTGGGAACTAGAGGTTGGACTGTGGTAAGCAGAATTTCTAAAATGGTCTCCAAATACGTCTTACCCAAATCCCTGGACCTTGCTGATGTGGTGAGTCACGGTTCTCTGATTGTGTTGTTCTAGGGCACAGCTGACTTTAAGATGGGGAGATCATGTGGGTGGGCCAGATCTAATCACATGACTCCTTAAAGACCAGAGCTTTCTCTGGCCTGTAGGAGAAGACAAATCAGAGAGAGTCAAGCATGAGAAGGACTCAATGCACTGTCACTGGTTTGACGATGGAGAAGGCCACATGAGAAACAGTACAGGTGGCCTCTAGAAGCAGAGACTGGCTGCTGGCTGACAGCCAGCACAAGAACCAGGGACCTCAGTCCTACAACCACAAGCAAATGAATTCTGCCAATAATTGTAGTGAGCTTGGAAGAGGAGTCTGAGCATTCGATGAAAATGCAGCCAGCTCATACCCGGATTTCAGCCTTGTGAGACGCTGAGTAGAGAACCCAGCCATGTTGTTGCAGACTTCTTATCTACAGAAATGTGAAGTAACAAATGCGTGTTGTTTTAAACCACTGTTTTTGTAATTTGTTAATATGCAGCAGTAGAAAACTGATTCAGATGCTTATCTCTATCTCCTGGTTTTTTGATTTTCAGAAACATGTATGCTAATCCCTGTAAAGCAAAAAAATCAAAGAACCAGATTAAAAATCTTGTGCTCACCTCCATGTGACTGTTCCCAAGCTCTTGTAACGTAAAGGACACTATGAAGGGCATTTCAGGCATTGGAGGAATGTCTTCTTAATGTTACAAACCAAACCTCTGGAAGAATAAATAGGGTATAATACTTAACTCCATGTGACATTATCTGCGAATCCATCATCCATCCCTATTTCCTATGGCAGATGTATTTCAGCTCCTTGTTCTCCTGAGCTCACCAGGCAAGCTTTTATAGCAAGCCCGTATTACCAGCATAAGCAAACCAATTCAAGGAGAGCAACAGAACAGCCACCATCCGAAGTTCCCACCAAGCCCCTAGAATGCAATCTCTCCTCCAGCTGTCATTAAAGTAAGAAAATGATCCATTATATAAAGTCCCAATCTAATAAAAATTGAAGCTTAATGGTGTCTATTTTCCAAATTTTTCATCTCCTCAGGTCCAGAAGATCAAGAACTGAGGACTGACTGCAAAGAGGCTCGAAGGAATTTGGGGAGGCGAAGAAAATGTTCTAAAACTGGACTCTGGTGATGGACAACTCTATAAATCCAAAATCATTGCTTTATACATTCACAATTAGTGAATTTTATTATGTCGTATTAGTCAGGGTTCTCCAGAGAAACAGAACCAATGGAGATTTATTATGAGGAGTTGACTCACGCAATCATGAAAACTAAGAAGCCCCATGATTGGCCATGTGCAAGCTGGAGACCGACCCAGGAAAGCCAGGGGTGTAATTGCAGCCTGAGTCCCAAGGCCTGACAACCAGGGGAGCCAATGGAATAAATCCCAGTCCAAGGACAGGAGAAGACCAATGTCCCAGCTGGAGCAGATACGCAGGAAGAAGAAAGGGATGCACTTTTCCATCTTTGTTCTGTTCGGGCCCTCCAAGAATTGGATGATGCACACTCACAGTGGGAGGCAATCTACTCTACTGAGTTCACTGATTCAAATGCTAATTTCATCCAAAATACCCCCACAGACACACTCAGAAATAATGTTTAATCTGAGCACCCCTTGGTGCAGTCAAGTTGACACATAACATTAACATCACATCTATGTAATATTTTTGTGTGTGTGTGTGAGGAAGATCAACCCTGTGCTAACCTCTGCCAATGCTCCTCTTTTTTTGTTGAGGAAGACTGGCCTTGGGCTAACATCCATGCCTATCTTCCTCCACTTTATATGGGACGCCGCCACAGCATGGCTTGCCAAGCAGTGCGTTGGTGTGTGCCCGGGATCCAAAGCAGCGAACCCCGGGCCACCGCAGCGGAGCCCGCACTTAACCACTTGCACCACGGGGCGGCTCCTATGTAATATTTTTAAAAAGAGGAAACTTTAGGTTTCTACTCCAACATGTAAAGGCTTGGAAGTCATGACCTCATTCTCACAACAAGAAAAAAACCTGAGCAAACTGAAATTCAATAACTCTTCTTAGATAAACCAGATAATTCAGGTCATAGGGCAAATTGCCCCCTCTAAACTTAGAGAGACAGGCTAATGCACTGAATCACAGCCTAATGGAAACAGAAGCTGCTGGAGCCAGCAACTGGTAGGAACAGTTAAATGGTAATTAACCCATTGCTGGAAGCTGATGTGGAATAGCTTGAGAATTTAAAACTCCTAGGGGGGCCCAGACTTGGGGAAAGTCCCCAAACGTTTGTGAGTTTTACCTCCAGGAGCCTGAGCAGGTTCTCATGATGAAGATCAGAAAAATCCCCAAGGGATCGGCACTACCAACTTCAAGACTTGTTATAAAGCTACAGTTACCAAAACAGTGTGGAATTGGTGAAAACTCAGACAATTAGATCAATGGAACAGAATCAGAAATAGATCTACATAAATAGAGTCAACTGATCTTTGACAAAGGAGCAAAAGCAATGTAATGGAGAAAGTATAGTGCTAGTCTTTTCAACAAACGGTACTGGAGCAACTGGATATCTACAAGTGAAAAGAAAAGAATCCAGACAGAGATTTTATACCTTTCACCAAACGGATCATAAACCTAAATGTAACGTGTAAAACTATAAAACTTCTGGAAGACAACATAGGAGGAAATCTAGGTGACTATGTTTGGGGATGACTTTTTAGATACAACACCAAAAGCACAATCCATGAAAGAAAAAATTAAGTGGACTTCATTAAAATTACAAACTTCCACTCTGTGAAAGACACTGTTAAGCTAATTAAAGACAAGCCACAGGCTGGGAGAAAAATCTTTGCAAAACACATATGTTATGAAGGACTGGTATCCAAAATATACAAAGAACTCTTAAGACTCAACAATAAGAAAGCAAACAACCCGATTAAAAAAATGAGCAAAAGATCTAAACAGACACCTTCCCCAAAAAGATATAGGGATGGTAAATAAGTCTATGAGATGCTCAAAATCATTTCTCATTAGGGAATTACAAATTACAACAACACTGAGATACCACTACATACCTATTAGAATTGATAACACCAAATGTTGGCAAGGTTGTGGATCAAGAGACTCTCATTCATTAGTGATGGGAACACAAGATGCTACAGCCACTTTGATAGATAGTTGGGCAGTTTCTTACAAAACCAAACCTTCCATTTGATCCACCAATCACAGTCCTAGGTATTTACCCAAATGAGATGCAAACTTATGTCACACAAAAACCTGCAGATGAGTGTTTACAGCAGCTTTATGACATTATGTTGAACATTTGTCAAAACCCATACAACTGTATGACACAAGGAATGAACTCTAATGTAAACTAGGGGCCCTGGTTAATAATAATGTACTAATATTGGCTTTTCAAATGTAACAAATGTACCACACTAATACAAGATACTGATAATGGGGGAAAGTGTGTGACGGAGAACAGTGCTGTATGTGAAAACTCTGTACTATCTGCTCAATTTATCTGTAAACCTAAACTGTTGTAAAAAATAATGCCTATTGATTAAAAAGAAAAGGAAGGATGCAACACTCTCCAATCGAAGTGTTGGTGGCCTCCCGGAATCTTGTGGTGAAGACTGGGCATTGAGATACACCAACCTGGAGTCTGACCAGGCGGTGATTGCCATGCTTGTGCCTTCAGCCTCTGACCCTGGCAGTTCCCCTGGAATCCAGATGTCGCAGCAGGTAGGCCAAGGTGGCCATGGCGCCCCAGGTGGTGCAGAGACCAGCGGCATCTGGTAAGGATGCGGAGAAACCAGCGCGCAAGGCAGAACTCGGGGAACCCTCAGGACACTGAGATTGCGCAGCTGCCCCCCCTGCGCCCGCAGAGCAAAGGAGAGCGAGGGCAGGAACTATGCGCTACAGGGTGAGGGCGCTGCCTGAAAGGTGAAAGCAGCTCCAGAGGCTTGGGTCAATTCTGAGAACCGGAAGTCTGAAAAGGAGTTGAAGTGAAGACTAGAAGGTCCCGCGGTGGGCTTGAATCGCCACCCTCTCAGTTAACAGCCAGCCGTACTCGCTGACTATACCACCGAGACCAAGGATTATAAAACCTTGTACTGTGGCCATGGGGTGAGAACGTGCTCCCCAACCCCTCCATCCTCTCCTGAAAACACATTCAAAACCTGCGGCGCTGGAGATACAGAGTCTCGATATTGGGCACGTTTGGGCGTTGGCACGAGTGTGTGGGCACTCGACGCCCCAACGCCGGGCGCAGGGCCTTCCCTGCCTGCTCCAGCTCTTGGGCTCTGCGCAGGCATCCGTGTGCCCTTCTTCCATGCGCTTCGCCCATCGCGCTCACCGTGAGTGAGCGCCCGCCCCCCGCCTCCCCCAGTCCAGGCGGACTCCAAGGCAAGGACAGGAAGCGGCGGTGCTCCCACCGCACCGCCCCCTCTCGGGGCCTCCAGAGGAGGCTCCCCGGGGCAGGACGTGGAGTCAGCTCGCCAAGCAGCCCCTCGCCTGGAGGAGGGCTTGGTGCCTAGCAGGCGCCCAATAAATTCTCAGTTAAGGAAGGCATTCGCCCCAGGGTGCTGGGGGACCAAGAGCTCTATTAGTTTTTAGTCCTAGAGGAAGCCCGGAATGGGAGAATGTGAAAGAACCGCAAAAGTGGGCCTTGGTTCAATCTTTTACACCGGCAGCTGAATCATATAAATGTCCCGATCATGGCGACATCTAGAGGGCACCACCTGGAACCGCACCGAGCTCCCACCCTGGACCGTAGGGTGGCCTCAGTCTGGGGGACCCCAGTGGGCACGGAGTGGGGTGAACCCAGAAAGTTGAAGAGGAGAAAAAAGGTGAGGGTGGAGCAACCTGGTGAGAAGAAAGAGAAAACTAGAAACACAGACACAGAGAGGGAGAGAGAGGGAGACATGCAGATGTAGTCACTAAAGAAAGAGCCAGAAGAAAACGCTGTCACCTGCTTACACCGGACCGCGCCACCGCAGGTCGTGGGTGGCCGGCGGTGCTCACGGTGTGATGTGTAGGCGCCGTGGCAGCTTGGTTCGAATCCGATTGTCCCGGAGAGAAGCCGGCACCTCCTGGGGATTTTACCCCTCGGACTGGGAGCTCTCCCTTGGGCGAGGCGGCGCTCGGCGCACCGCACGAGGAGGATTCTGCGGTCAGAGGGGCTGAGACTCCGCCCGAGGCCCTGGAACCCGGGAGTCGCCAGAGCCCCCAGGGTGGAGGCCAAGAGGGCGCGGCGCTGAGGCCCCCGACACCGCCAGAAGGACGGGCGGGGACAACCTCTAGATGAGCGCCTCTGTCCAAGTGGCCCTCCTCCTGCATCTCAGTGGGGCGCAGGACGGATTTTCTTTGGAGCAGCCCTCGCAGCATCCTAGGTGAGGGGATTCCAGAACGCCGTCCCTGCGGGGGCCGCCAGGAGGCGCTGTGCTCCTTCCACTTGAAGGGCTTGCGAAGGACAAGGTCTCCCGCTGGTTTCCATGTCCCTAGATTCTGCGGGTCAGATGGAGCCTTGCGGAACTCGAGGTTGCCTATTTGGGGTCACCCCGGGCACGGAGTCGCCTTGGATCGGCCCGTCCTGCCCAGGCCTGGAGGACGGGCTGTGGACGCTCAGCCACTCAGCTGGGGCCGCCTCCCTCCGCCTCCCCAGCAAGGACCCCCACAGGGTCCCGACCGGAGAGACGCGTATCCCTCCCGCCCTCTCCACGAAGCCCATTTCTGTGTCAGCCCGGACAGTGTGTGCGCGGTGGGGGAGCGGGGAGGACAGGGAAGAGGAGCGGCGCCGAGGAGGAAGGAGAGGAGGAGATGCGGGGGCTGGGGAAGAGGGGGTGAGGAAGACGGAGAAGAGGGGATGGGAGAGAGAGGGGGTCGGGAGAGAATGCGAGGAGGGGGAGAGGGGAGGAGGAGATGCGGGGGCTGGGGAAGAGGGGGGTGAGGAAGACGGAGAAAAGGGGAGGGGAGAGAGAGGGTTGGGAGAGAATGCGAGGAGGAGCGGGGAAGGAGAGGAGGGGGCGGGGAGGAGGGGCAACCCCAGGAAGTCCTGCGTCCTGTTCCGAGGGTCATCAGAGCTCCAGGGACAGTGGGAAGAGGACGACTGCAAAGGAAAGGAAAGGAACACTTTTTTCCAGGCAAGAATTTTACCTCAGGGCGGGAAACCCTAGTAATCCGGGCAGAGCAGGTGGATGTGGGGGAGGCCTAAAAGCCCCTCGCGGTCGCCGATCCCCAGATGGACCTGATCTCGTCCCCAGGGACGGGCCTAGAGACCGGCAGAGGGAGAGCAGGAGAGACAGGGCGACCCCTCGTCGCGGAGGAACCCCTTCGGGCCGGAGTGACGAGCGGCGGCGGCGGGAGCCCGTCCCGGGGCGGCGGGGCCGAGGGAGGCCGGGCCCACCTCCGGGCGTCCGCGCCGCCCCGCCGGCGGCTCCGCGAGCGATGGGAGCGCCGCGGACTCGGCCTCCGGCCCCCGAGCTCCCGTCTCAGGACTCCTCTTCGGGCCGAGCCACGGCCATCTTCTCTCCCGACAGCCCAAAGGGAGGTTCTCGTCTGGAAAGCAGAGTCGCGCCTCACAGACGGAGTGGACGGGACGTGGTGTCCGCTCCGCGTCCCCTCCGGTCCTGCTGTCGGGAGAGGAAGGTTCCGTCCCGGGAAGGAAGCTCCGCGGGCCCCGCGCTGCTCCGGGTCCCTGCGTCCCTCCGGCTCCTGGCTGGCAGCGGCGTCCCCTGCACTCTGTCGCTTTCTCAGGAGTCACGGGCAAAGCAAGGTGACCGAGCCTGGGGTGTCCCCGAGCAGCTCCACCCGTCGCTGGGCATCGGAGGCCTGGGCCCTGCCACCAAGGGGGCAGTGCCACCCCCTCGTCAGGGTCACCCTCAGGCCTTGGGGGTAAAGGGCAGAGGCTGTGTCCAATCAGTCCTGCACCACGAGGGGTCTTCGCAGGGCACGTCTTGTCCTTGGACCCACTGTCTCGCTGTGATTAGGAGGGAAGGGTGAGGGACTGCGATGGGGCCAGTGCAGCCATTGTGACTGGGTCTTAGTTTTGGGGTCGAAGGTTCCCTAGGCCTAAGTTGGAAGTACTGTATTTTATTAAATGGCCTATTTTGTTCAGATTTTCACTTATTCTATTCTAACTTACTCAGATTTTATTCAGAATTTCTAGCTTCTAATTCTCCCTGAGACACTAAAGCCCCTGTTAGGCTAAGCTTTGAAATTGACTCCAGGGGAAATCTCATCCTTTCCTCCCAAACTCAGCCAGAAAGAGGAATCCTAGCCAGGGAATCCATTCTGTGGAAACCAGGAGTCCCTGATCCACCTGGGCCCAGGCCTTTGAAATGCTTGCAGATCTGAATGTCAAGGAGAGACTGGTTTGCATATACCTTATTTCATCAGATTTGAGTTGCAAACCATATTCATGTTTACAGAATTATAAAACTAAATGAAATTTTAAAAGTTTTGCCTCTAGACATTGAAAACACAATGTAACAGATGAACCTGTGTATCTCTGTTGTAGAACAACCCTATGGATTAGAACCATTCACAGAGACTTGTAAAAACAATAATTTATCTATACGCCAAGATACTAACAAATTAAAAAACCATTTTCCTCAATTGGGTTGTTGGTGGTTTTGCTATTGTCTTTATTCTTTTGTTCATATAATGTGGGACAAAGCAAATGAGACATTTGGGGATATCCTAATGCTATTACTTCCGCTGTCCTTAAAAACAACAATGCTTGGTGTTAGAGAAAAAGGAGATTCAGATGAAAGATAGACATTCAATACAAACCCTTTAGATCTGAATTTGATTTGGCCATGTTTGTGAATATATGTGAATGCATGACTACATATCAATATGCATATGCATTTCCTAGTTCTGTCCACTGGAAAGGCCTAGAAATAAGCCAATTGCAATGAGTACCTCTAGCATACACATTTTGATCTGGGAATACTGTTTCCCAGGAAAAGAAACCAAAGATTCTTAGAGAAATGACTGAGTCCAGGTAAGGGGTAGTAAATATGCAAGATGAGACAGAAACACCTTGTCTTACTGATATCAGGAAAGGTCTCAAAGACCAATCTTATCAAAAGGACTAAGGAGCCAACTTGAAGTCACCACGTTCACTGCTGAAAGAGAGGATAAATTGGAGCATCAGTAAGCACCATATTGCAATGGATTGAACCACTTTAGTGTGTTTGGATCTTTGCATTCATATTAACACAGGAAAAAAAGAAAAAGAAACTAGTTATTGACCACAGAGGTTGCTAGGGCCCAGCTCATTTAGCTGCAGTTTTTTTTATCAACTCTACCACTAAGTAACTAAATAGTGTTTAGGGGAAGTTTCTCTTCCTGCATGTGTTCCAGGTAATAATAAATGATTATGGATTATCACCATTTTGCTCCATAGAATCAATTAATGGATCTGGGCCTTGACCATAAAGGGTTGCTAACATCATTAGAAGAAACACACAAGACATGATGTGCCTCCTGTGGGAAGAGCACACACCACTTTTGAGGAAGTCTTGCCAACATATCAAACATGAATCTGATCAGTCTCTACATCTGCCAAGTCTAATACAGTAGCTGCTAGAAACACATAGCTATTGAATATTTGGAATATGCCTAGTAGGACTGAGGAACTGAATTTTAATTCTAGTTAATTAATAACTCATTTAAATGTAACTTAGAAGAAATGTAAAAACTTTTCTATTAACAAAACTTTATAACTTTGGTAGAATTATATTTCCCTTAATTTGTAGCATTAAGTAGCAATGTGTTAAATTATGTTTGTCTTGTTCTGTGTTGATATGTTTTAGTTTTCAATGTGGCTACTCGAAAATTGTAATGACATCTGTGGCTTGCATTTTCTTTGTATTAAGACAGCACTGCTCTAGATTCTAGCACCCACTGTGAGGAAATATGGAGGACAGAGGAATGTATTTAAGTATATCCGGGTATAAAATTCAGAATGTGGGAATGCTACAGAACAAACGACTCCGTTTCTTCGACAAATGCATTCCAAAAAAGGAGAGAATGAGAGCAAGAGAGAAAAGGGGGGGGGGCAAGAACCAGAGAGAGAGAGAGAGAGAGAGGAAGGAAGGAGTGAGGGAGGGGAGGAAAGAAGAAGGAACCTACATATTAGTAGAACTTAAAGTCATATCCTACTGATGACAGTTTGTGGATTTTATTTGAATCCTGAATAAAAAGAAACCAACTGAAAAACAACAGTGGGAAATTTGAACACGGTCTATTTCATGATATTAAGGATTTAAATTAATTTATGAATAATTATTATGTTATGATGATAATACTTTCAAAAAGAGTCCTCATTTAGGGAAACATACTTTTATAATTACAGATGAAATATGATGTCTAGGATTTGCTTTAATTAATATAGGAAAAGGTAAGTAGGTAGGATTGTATTAAAACAAGTTCAGCTAGAAGTTGATAATTGTTGAAGCTGGTCAATGAAGACATGGATGTTCTGTTATATAATAGTGTCCACTTTGGTGTACTATTGAAATTCTGCGTTTGAAAAAGAATGGTAAAGAGTACAGGCCCACCTAGGAAAATGGCAGCTGAATCTCTCAACACATATTTCAAAGGGCTAGGGATTCACACAGAGAGTCAAAAACACCACTCACAACCCTGCCCTCAACCACCAAGGGCCAGAGAACACTGTCGACTCCAATTGGTTTGTCTTGAGCCAGGTCTGGAAGCCACACAGCAGTAGAGGGATCAGCAAAGACCACGCACATAGAGGAGAGGACAGCAGGGAGGGCCTGCTCAGGAGGGAACACAGGGAAATTCTCCACAGAAAGAGGGTGTGATAAATTCAGAGCAGGCCTGAGACCTGGGCGACCACAGCTCTGGCTACTGGGGAATTGACAGGAAGGGGTTCTGCAGCACGGAGGAGGAGAAGTAACAATCTTGGTGAGACAAAATTGCAGGGGACAGGGGGAGACCCAGATGAAGGTAGTGTCTTTGGAGGCTTGTGGTGAGGAAAAGAATGAAGCAACTGGTAGAAGTTAAATGTCCTCTTGGAAAAAAATAGAACCCCCAAATCAGAAGACACACTATGTCTATCCCCAAACCTTACATCTATTAGAGGAATTACACCGAGAGAGATCCAAACCTAAGAAACTGACCAAGACACTCAAAGCACTCATCCGTTCGTACACAAAATTTTTGTTTCTCGTTCAGGTAAACCTAGGCATGTTAGCATAAAAATGACATGGCAGACATGAATTCCAAGGTGAGATGAAAAAAACAGAAATAGAGAGTCAAGCATTTCAGTTCATGAAACGATATCCCTCAAATCAATCACAAAACATAGGAAAACTATAAAATCACATTCCTATCTCAGTTAAATGTTCCTAACGAAGCATTTATAGATACGAAGAAAACAAAGCTTCCCATTAGAAATACGGAACTCAAAAGAGAAGTGGAAAAGAAAGAGGAAATGAGAAATTAGAATTGGCAGACTGTAGGAAGAAATTGAAGAAAATGAAAATTCTCTGAAAAAGAGGCTAAATGACAAGGTCATAAGGGCAACATATTTGTCTAAAAATATAAGGGTCACAAAAGCAACAAACAGAACAGAAATGATTACAAGGTGATGAGAAAGGATGAGAGAGAAAATCATAGATACCTGGGAGAAATAGAACTGCAATGGTCAACTCTAAGACCTATCCTCTTAGCACTAATAGATTTTAAAGAAAAAGAAAAAAAAAAATTCCTCGGAAGCTCCAGACCTCCCCTACCCCCAAAAAAGCCAATTCACCTACAATGGAGAGAAAATCAATTTACATTCTACATCTCAACAGAATATATAAAGCAAGACGATATGTTTTCAAAACTCAGTGAAAGTCATTATGGGCAAGTACTTTATATCCAGCCAAGTTGTCCAAGTATCAAGGCAGTAGAATAAGAGTATTAAATATGCACCACTTGGAGTCCTGATTCCATCCTGAGGAGTCTTTTAAGGATGAACTCCACCCAACAAGAGTGTTCTGACTTTTGAACAGCAGGTCATCACTGAATAGATTTAATTGTAGGTCTAAAACAAAAATCTAGGAGTGGACAAGATGGGAAAAATAGTATGAAATGCGAGATGTTTGACGAGGTTGAAATAATACTATAAGAAGTAGCAAGTAAAAATGGAAAAAAACAGAAAAATAGAATAATGTCAAAAGTTTGGAGTTGAGAGATATAATTTAAAACTTGTAAACCAAATATTAGAAGTTGACAAGTTAATCAGTTACTAAATATGTAAAAAAAAAAAAATTTTTCAGCATAATGTTAAACACTAGCTATACAATCCTTCCTAAATACCAAAAACACACACACACACACACACATACCGAAAAAGAAAAGAAAGAACACAGAGAAAGAAATAAAGCAAATAAAATCTACTACATAGGATAAATGGACCCTAAAAGATATGGGAACCTTTAGCATATAAATATGAATAGGAGAAACAAAAATATTTATATTAATTTACATCCATACCCACCACAATCAATCATGAGTATAATAGATTATAGTACTGAATATAAAAAATTCATAAGTCCACAGTGATAGTCAAAACAAAAATTTTAGTGATATGGAAGTGGGAGGGAATGTTCTTTTCCACAGCACAATGCCAGCAACAACAGGTATATAGGAATGAGTAAATTAGAAAATCTCCAATGTACAAACACCATGATAACTGACACACAGCAGGGATCGTGAATGGAATGTAAAATTTTTAGAGAAATCTTTATAGAAGAGGATATTCATACACTCTCAAAGCACCACTCACCAAATTACTAATTATAGAAAGAAAAAAATATATATCTTTACAATGATCAAATCTCGTAGGCCCCTCCATAAGAAAGTGACCAATGCTAGTCTCACAGTAACCGTGGTGGATAAACTGGACATTCTTGGTCTCCAGATGGGCTGCGCTAGGAAGCACACAGCACCAACTATATAGTGTTCTCGGCAAAAGGGTGGGCCTGAATTTAATCATGAGGAAATGATCAGACAACTTCAGAATGTAGACCATTGAGCCACACTACTGACCTGTCCTGTCCAAACAAGGCAACGTCACCACCACCACAGACAACCACAAAAAGGTAGGAGATGTTTTTGGCTCAAAAGGACTAAAGAAATATAGTAACATAATCTTTTCAGTCCTTTGGATCCCAAAATACCTATTCTTTTTGTCATCTTATTTGTGGTGACACTGACTGACTGAAGAAAGACAGGCCAGTTGCCTTGTTCAATGGTCTAAATTCTGCAGTTGTCGGAAAACGACCTCACCATTAAATTCAGGGTAAATATTCTCAACAAGAACCCTGCATAGTTAATGCTGTCTGCTCCTGGCACAGCCCAGTTGGTGGCAAAGAATGTCCGGTTTGTCATGTTGTCTTTTTCCAGTTGCTCCCGATTTTGGTGATGTACAGGATGGGAATTGAGAGGAGCAAGAGTTAAGGTCTCTCAGAACTGTGAGTGGATCTAGGCATTGGTCTCTTAGCAGTTCATCACAATTGGAGGCTGAAGAGCTGGGATTTCTCCCATTAAACCAGGCTTTTGGAGTAAAGATCGTGGAGAGTGGTTTGTGGTTGTGATGTTGATTCACAGCAAAGGATCCTCCAGGGTTCTGGTTGGGCTTTCACTTAATTTGTTGTTTTAGATGTTTTCATCAAGTAGAAAAGCTGCTTTTTATGAGGTGGTTTCTTTCAAATTAGCAATATCTTTTCTTAGTTCCAGAAGTACTTGGTATTTGAGAAAGAGAGGAAAAAAAAAAACAAATGAGAGACTTTGTCAGGTCCTGCTGATAGCTGAGCCTGGAGGGATGGCCACCTGGTGACAGAGGCCAGGAGCAAGCTGAGCTCCTATTGAGAGGAGGCGCTGAAGGGGGCAGCCTCAGGCTGGCTGAAGGGGAAAGTGAGATCTACAAGTTAGATGAAAAACCTCCCTAAACTTACATCCAGTCTGTGGTGCAGGATCTAGGGACCCCTGTCCTGACCCCACCATGAGCCTGGTGATAGCCCAGCTCAGAGCTGCTGCAGAGCCTTAGCCAGATCCCCACCACCCTTTCCTCAGCAGCCACTTCAATCCTGAATCCCCTTCGTCTGGAGCAAAGTGATGGCTTTATCACACCTCTCAGGGAGGGATGTCCTTAGCATCCATTGACACATTCTGAAACAGACTGGTGTCTGGAGGAGAGGACCATTGGCAAAAAAACACACCCTCTTTAACACTGTCCCAGTCCTCTGAGGAGGAGGGGCAGGCTATGGGAAGAGCCCTAGAAGGTGAGAGCCAACAGGGACCTCAGAATAGATCCAAATCCAGTTCCACCTTTTACAGATGAGGAGTTGTGGTGCCAAGGGCCTAAGGACTAACTAAAGCCACATGACCTGTTATTGACAACTCTGGAAGGAGAACCCAGGCCTCAGGCCCTTTCCACACTTTTGCAGGAAGGGAGAGGAAAGTCTCCAATCTGGATGTGTCAACAGACAATAGAGGCTGTTGGGTCACCTTGGCTGGATAGGAATATGGCTCTATTCCTCATTAGAAGATATAGGATATGAGAAATCCTGCTCCAAAGGGACTGAGCAAAGATCCAAAAAGGGAGGAACTCAAAATGGGATTAACAAAAAGAGAACAGGGAGTATAAGCATGGACTCATTCATTTTCCTTTGTTCCCTGGTGTTACTTCCACACCAGGATACATCCTAGGGCATTTCTAGGAATAGTATCAACATCTAGACAAAACAATAATAACAACAACAACAACAAGGAAAACACAACTTTGAAGTGGAAGCATAAAGAAACTGGTTTGACTGGATTCTCTCCCACACACCCTTTGATTCCCCCAAAACACTCCCTGGGGAAAGAATCCGTTTTAGTATTTTATGCTAGTGGAAAGAATGGCATAAAGAAGCATAAACCTACAATCTTTTCCCTAACTTTCAGTTTTTATTTACTTTTATATTCTCTTTACGGGAATGAACATAAATGCTTCTCTTTGGGGATTTAACATAGTGACAAAAATTGATCAATACTAAAATTTTCCAACTGTACTGCTGAACCCATTGGGTTGAAATCAGTTTGAGGGAATGTGAACTTCACATTTTATAGTAAGAAATTAAGAAATATACTAAATTCTATTATGTGTAATAAAGGAAGTATTGTTTTCTGTACACTGGGTTTCAATGTAATGCTTCTTTCTTATTTTATCTTGTATTCATAAAAGTTTGAAAAACTCTCCTTCAAGTAGAGGTTATAAATCTAATCCATTCATCCACTTCCTTTTCTTCTTGCTTTCTTTCATGTTATACAAGTAGGACTGTTGAGAGAGGAATACAAATCCATCAATGGCTTATGGATATTCAGCCTTTTCAATGAATTTGGGATGCATCTATGCTGAACCTGAGATCATAGTAGATGAATGGTCCTTCTCATCTCTGGCTCCATATTAGAATCTCCTGGAAGCTTTTTAAACAATCTGAAGCCCAAACCCCACCTCAGACCATTTAAATGAGAACTCGAGGTCTGAGGTCAAGGTCCTAAATAAAATTTCACCAGGTGCTTATTACATGGCAGTAATAATGCCAGCTCCAAAGAGGCCCAGAGGTGGGCACACTGAGTCCCTGGACGCCCCATGCAGATGAGCAGAGGCCTGCACCTCTGGGGCTGATGAGAAACCTGATTCCCAGCCAGTACAGCACTCCCACCTGTGACCCAGGTTTTCATTTAGTTTTTGTAATCTGGGCTCTTTCTCCTCAGTGTTAACACTTCTTACTCTCACAGAGATATCCAGGGTTAAGGCTTGTCCTAGGTAGGGTTCCCTAAAAGATCCAGGAGGAGGATCCATGTGCAACTGATTCATTAGGACAAATGTGCCCAGTAGAAAGAGGCAGTGGAGTTGGGGAAGCTGGGAAGGGAAGGCAAAGAAGCCAAGAAAGTGTGTGATTTGAGGCAAAGTGCCATGTGTTCAGCGGCTTAGATGATGTTCTTGTAATGAAGAGGACCATAGGGCAGGGCTTCCCCATGCCTAAGAGGAAAGGTAAGAGGGAATATCAGGACAGGAGCAGTGGAAACACAGCGAGTTCAGAGTGCAAATAGGAGATGGAGATGGAAGAGCCTAGCAGGGTAGCAGCCCCCCCTGGAAAAGAGAGGTGAGATCAGACAGGTAGCATCAGCTGTTAGAGTGAACAAGCTAGGGAAAAAAAATGAGTGGGAAACGGAGCTATAACATTAGAGAGCAATAAGGAATAAGTGTGTCTAAGAGCCACAGATGTGAGTACCTAAGTTTGAAGGCCAGCGAATCTTCATGCTAGTCTCCACTTGCTGAGCCATAGTTTTCTTTAGATAATCCTCTGTTTCAGGGCACTTAAGGCATTAATGTGGTCACTGACTTGACACCCATGCTACCTGGCAGCTGAGTCCTCAAGAGCACCATCCTCCATCTTGGGAATACTCTTCATTCCGAGGAAAGCATCCAAACCCAGCTTTGAAAATAATACCACAGCCAGCCGGATCCACCGTTATTCATGATTTTATTGTGACTTACTCCTGTACCAAAGAGGACATCCAGTAAGGAAAGTAGCCAGAACAAGAAAGGCCGTCTGAAAGTCCACGAGTGAGGTGAAGCCAATGGAGACACTTTGGTAGTTTCTTTTTTGTTGATCTTTCTTATGCTACCCAGTAATGATAAGGTTGCCAGGAGGCAAACATGCTCCCAACTGACAAAAAAAAAATTCAAGAAAAATAGAAGTGATAAAAACAAATCAGTAGAGAATACAAAGGCAAGAAAGTCACCTGGACAGAGGTTGTCCTATTGGGAGGGAAGAGATTGTAGAGATCACAGGAAACAAAGCTGATGGAAAAACTTATGAAAGAAAAGAACTTGGGGGAAGATGAGCACTGTGGAATGTACAAAACTTGCATAAATATATATTTCATATATGTACACTATACATAACATACACACCAAATATACATTACATATATGACATGTGACATAAATACATATATCTATATGGATTTATTTATCTAATTGAATAAATGATTAAATAGGGATTTAGAGACATTGAATATAACATTCTAGTCACTATTCTGGTCAGTTGAATTTGGAAAAACATTAGAAATACAAGAAGAAGGAGAAAAGCTGTGGTGAGAAACAGATGACCTATGAAACACCAGGGAAGAATTACAAGAGGAGGAAAGTGAGGATACAAAAAAGAGCGTTAACAGTACCTGCCAGAGAATGATGGTTTTGTGTTCCCCCAATTCATACGTGGAAACCTAATCCCCAATATGAAGGTGTTTGGAGGTGCGGCCTTTGGGATGCAGATCTCTCATGAATGGGATTAGTGTCCTTATAAAAGAGACCCCACAGAGCTCCCTTGCCCCTTCCACCATGTGAGGACAGTGCAAGAAGTTGGCCATCTGTGAACCAAGAAGGGGGCCCTCACCAGGCATCGAATGTGGTAGCACCTTAATTTTGGACTTCTCAGCCTCCAGAACTGTGAGAAATAAATTTCTGTTGTGTATAAGTCACCCGGTCTATGGTATTTTTGTCATAGCAGCTCAAATGGACTAAAAAACTATCCTTGGCCAAAAAATCTGGCATGGAGCCTAGTTTCATGCTCAGGCCTCTGTGGAACATGAGTAGGACAGAGAGCAACTGAACCAGTGAGTCTGAGTTTTGGCTGGGATTATGGGAAGCCAAGGAGAAGTAAAAGAGATGCTAGAAGGAGGAGAATACAACTAAATACCCCAAGATCTAATGGCACTTGTCAGGGCTATACCTCCCCTGCCGCTCACTGAGCACTTTCTTTGAGACCTCTCCATGTGGGACAGGGATGTTCCTTGTCATCTCACCTCCACTTGAGAACATGGATCTCTCCTGAAACTTCAGATGACGTCATCACCTGACGAAGGAGTACGAGGCGGCCCCAGGCTCCAGAAGGAGATACTGAGAGTGGTGGAGGGTGAGGAAGAACAGGACTCAGATGAAATGGATGTCAGAGTTTGAAAGCTCAGTTTTAAGAAAACGTGAGCAGATGTGGATCCTGATGAGAAGAAAACTGAGGACATGTCCATGGAGATGAGTGAAGATGATGAATTAAGTGGAGTATCATAAAAGAG
Organism: Diceros bicornis minor; assembly: GCF_020826845.1. Classification (NCBI taxonomy): domain Eukaryota; kingdom Metazoa; phylum Chordata; class Mammalia; order Perissodactyla; family Rhinocerotidae; genus Diceros; species Diceros bicornis. Next base: position 51,731,108 of record NC_080743.1, read on the forward strand.
ACTGATTCATGCACTTTATGCATGAAGGTGGCCTTTTATTTTATAAAGAGGGGAAAAACCTGAAGAATAAACAGGAGACTGAGTTGTGCGGCCAGTCTTTCCACTGTGACTGAATGTACCTCACACATTGTTATTGAGGGCACCTAACAGGGAAAAACTGGCTTGATGATGGATCATGAAAGGAGAGGGGAAATGTTGGTAAATGTGCCATTCTGAGCAATCAAGGGAAGATGGGGTCCAGAGGAAGTGAAGACCATAAAAATGGCTCTACATCAGATGAAACGATGCATGTGACATCATTTTGTAAGTGTTAAAGCACCAGAGGGATACAGGGTTAGATATTATATATTCATAGTTGTTATCAAGTAATTTTTATTGACTCAAGCTCTCTGAAAATTAAGTTTTTAATATCCCAACAAACATGGAATGTAAATATAATTTTCAGAGGTTTCAGATGAGGGAATTGAGATGTAAATAGCTAAGAAGATAAATAACTTGGCCAAGGTAAATAGCCAATAAGCTGCAAACCCGGGACCTCGGGCAGAACTAATCCTAAATTCCAGGCTGTCACCCACCTCACTCTACTAGAGCATCATGGATTTCAACCTGACCTGAAGTGAGCATGGGAGAGGCCCCATTGCTGCCTCCACCCACAATCCTGTGACGACCAACACATGGACTAGAGCTTTGTATTACCCTTTTCTTTCTTACCTTGGAACAACGGCCTTTGGTTTCCAGAATCAGTGTTGGCTGCAAAGCTCCAGATGGTGGAGGAAAGGCTGAGCCTGGCTTTGCCATCACCACAGTTGAAGAGGTCCAGCTGCAGCCATATATAATTGGTCACCCAGGTGCTTGGCTCCAATTGTGCTGGTGAAGCCCGCATCTCTGACTTTGGAAACTCATGTTTCCTCTCAAAGGCCCTTGGTGACAGGCTGCCAGAGTAGGAGATGAGACAAGACGCAGTTTTAGTAGGACCAATCTGAGTTTTTCTTTGATAAGCCCTCCCAGACCATCCATTTCAGATGACCCTGCCTTTCAGTGAAACCACCCTGTGACTCAGGACACAAGGCAGACAGCATGCATATGAAGAAGGTGTCACTCATATGTGTGTGCCTGGGGACACTGAAATGGCAGGTGTCCAGGCTGCAGTGTCCCTGAAGTGAAACATCACTGACTTGAATCCACAGAGCTTTGGATGGGTGGACAAGGTCACACCTATTATTCTGTTGTTATTAACCTCAGTCCAGTAACCTACAGAGAAGGTTCTAGAGAGTCCTCAGGAGATGAGGGAGAAAGAGTTGTTGATGTGTACCCACAAGAATATAAGAAAAGGAGAAGAAGTATGGCCTCAAGGCTTCAGGTTCCAGTAGAAAAAGGAGGTGGGAAACTGTAGACCAAGGACCCAGTTATGGAATTTTTGCAAAGTTCTGGAGCCTCTTGACCTTCCTTGTCTGTAACATTTTACTGCCCCTCTACCACCCACACATACATATTCTATTGCCACATGGGGTGGGGGGACGAGCAGCTGTAAGTAATGTAGTAAAGGACTGAGTCCCTTATTGGAAACTTAGGGGCCAGAAGTGCTACAGAATCAGACTTTGTGGCTCTTCAGGGAGGTAATACAGTGCACAATCCTTATATTACACACCCCTCAGTGGGTTCTAGGCAGTACTCCCTAATCAAACATGTTTATATTGCTACTGTGAAATGAAAACATATTCTCAGAAAGTGGGCTAACCAAAGACTTCCAATAGCCTCACACCAGTCCCCGTCAGGCTCAGGTGGGGTCATGGCCCCCGGCGCCTGCTCCACACTGCTGTGGGCTCCCCTCTCTCCTCCCCTCTACACATCCTCATTCTCACCAAGGTTTGTCTAGGTATTTCTTAAAAATATGTTTTGGGGACATGTTGCCATTTACACTCCTGGACCACATTTTTTTCTTTTTTTTTTTTTCGCATTTTACATACAGTGATCCAGTAAAAACATGCTTCCTGAGACATTGTAAACCCCAAGAGATCTTGTCACTTCTAGGCTTCCTTCTCTAAATGTTGAGACAAAATATGAATTTTTGTTTTGTCTGGTTACTTTCCTTGTAATGAAATACCTGCCAACAAGGTAAGGCCAACGTGCAGAAAGCAGATATGTATCTTACTCTGGGTTTTAACCATACAGAAGAAAAGAAGTCATTGCTGAAAGGGCAGGAAATCTCTAGGCCTGGTTACTTCACTTTGAGTGTGACAGACTACAAATGCTACAAAAAATATGGACAATCCAGACAGGTGGAGTGAATGAGACCAGTACAATCAGCAACTTCTGTTCTCCCTTGCATCAGGAAAGGAGCTACCTTTTCCTCTGGGTCTGTTCATTCCAGAACCTTCTCTATATTTTACTTGTACATTACCTTCCTCTGATCACTCATTGTTACCTGGGGGTCAGTGATTCTAGTTGTTCTTCATCCTTTTCTTCATGGTTTTCTGCAAACAAATTCAGAAATGTCCATTTAGACATTAGTTACTTCCACTTCATCCATTATAAACGCAGGAGCCTATCTGGGCATGGAGGCATAAATTATCTACACGTGAGTTCAGGAAGGTGTCATGTTTTGTCTTTAAAGAAATGGCCTGCCATGGTATTCTGATCGATCAGGCAAAGTGGCCCTGAACTGATGGATCCCAGAAGGGCATGCTCTGTGTTGACTTGGGCAAAGAGTTAAAACTTTATTTTGCTACCCAGATCAAGAGATACTTCTCCAGCTACCCTCTGGGCTTCTCCCGCTGTATCCCCACTCCTGCCACAAAGCTGGTCCCCAAGTCCAGTAACTCTGTGTCTCATCACGGTTTTCATATAGAACCTCCTCCTTTCTCTAAGGAGAAGAAAAACAATTCTGTCCCACGAGTCTCATACAACTCGGTACTTCCTGGGGACTGCCACGTCTGCTTCTACTGTTTACCAGGGAAAATTCTCTCCATGTTAAGTGCTAAGTATTCTAGTGTAAACCAACATCCCTACTACCAGATTCTACTATATCAAGTACTTAAATCAATGCCAGTGGTGACTTTACCCTTTTGAAAGTACACTCCTAAACATTCCCTATTGGAATGCTATAGCTATCATGCAACACATTATGTAACCACACTAGAGATGAAGAAAGTGAAATCCAGGAAGGGTAAATCCATCACTCACCCACTGTTAGTAAAGACAGCACTCAGGCTGCAGCCTGGGAACCTCCACGCTGAGCTCAGGGCTCTTTGCCCTGTAACAAGCTGCCTCCTGCCACCTCCTCCTTTCTGTGCTCTAACACTGGGTGGATGCTGCCTCCTGCCCCAAGGGCCCTGGTCCATCAGGGAGGAAGCAGACACTTAGAACGCTATGACCTCCACCTTGTGCATTTCTCTTCTCTGCTCCCGCCCAGCTAGTCATGGTCCTGTCATGGCCCCAAGTGCGATGTGGAAACCAGGACAGTTGGTAAAAACATTATGAGGGGAGGTGTGGGGTCTCTTGTGAGCTAGGGACCTTGGAGAGGCTCAATGCAATCAAGACCTGTGGCCACCTTATGTGGGCTGAGTTTGCTGACAAGGCCCTCTGACAGCCTGCGTCCCTCAGCCAACTGCTCTTGGAAGCCTTGCCCCTGGGAGTTGTCAAGGTCACTATGGGTGAGGAGGTCCTTGAGGTGCTGATTTAGTAGGATAGAGAAGTCTCTCCCTTCCCCTATCTTTTGGCGTAACTGGCTCAGCTCTCGTGCTTGAACTCGAATTAGAAAACCGAATTCCCTATGGTGGGTTAGAAGGGAAAATTTATCATTGGAATTGAGTGATAGGTTATTAGGACCTCCACAAAGATGTCTATGAGAATATCCCCCAATTGCCTTCAAAACAGAATTTTGGTACCTGTTTGGCAAATGCATAAATGGTTTCGAATGTTATGTCAGCAGCCAGGGAATACTAACACCTGAGGCATTGTAGACTCCAGAGCTCTTGTACCTTCTAGGCCGCCTTCTCTCAATATTTAAAAGTATATGATTTTATCTTGGTCTAGTTACCTTCCTTGCTGTGAAATACCTGCCAACGACCTAAGATGAACTCTGCAGAAAGCAGGTATGACTCTCACCCTGCCTTTTAACCAAACATCCATGAGAGGACAGGTGGTGTCCATGAGTACAGGAAATCCAGGAGAGTAGACAGTTCACCTTGGTTCAGACTAACTCTATAAGTACCAGAAAGAGAATACACAGCCTTGTTTAAAGGGCTATGTCATTGTTGGTTGAGGGAATGAAATGAGTGCAATCAGCAGGTTCTGTTGATCTTCATATCATGAATGTAGCCACCTTTGCCCTCTTTGTTCTTTCTAGGACCCTTTCCATATTTTGCCTGTCCTTTATCCTCCCCTGATCATTCATTTGGGACAGTGGTTCTTTCTCTTCTTCATCCTCCTCGTCTTCATGATTTTCTGCAGTCTCAGGTCAGGAACACAATTAGTAAGAAAATTACAGGAGAGATCAGAGGTCCTGTCTTAAAAGAAGGAGCTCATGGAGACCCCGGTTGTGCACATGTGTCAGTGGTGGCTGGAAGTGTATTATGATCTCTTCAATCTCCCCCTCTGGTTTGCCTTGTGGTCACCACTCTGCCCTTGGCACTGGAGACCAAGGTGACAGAGGTTTGGCCTGGGACGTGGAAGGGTGTACAGCTACTTGACCCACCTGATGTCTGTGCTTACAACTGAATCTTAGATTCTAATTCAAACCAAGATGGGTCTCCAGGGCCTGCTAGCAAAGAGAAATCTCTTTATCTGGACAGAGGTGTGAACACAAAGAATATGGAGGCTAACTGGGAGACCATTTGGAGCTTTATTCTCTTTACAGTGGGAGTACTCACTAGCTACATCCAGAGTAGACCAGTCTTCCTGCTCATCAGACAAGAAGACAGTGGTGCCGGAAGGCTGGTGGGAATCAGACAGGTCACAAGAACTGGAAGAAGTCATATGGCATTCATCCTGTGAGTCCTGAACGACTTCATTCACATTCTCTTTCTCCTGTAGCTCTCTGTTCAGACTAGTGGAATAAAGAATATGACGAAACCAAGAAGGATGCCAGAGTCCCAAGTGGTCCTGATTGGAGGTATAGGGTGTGGTCACAGAAGGTAAAGGACAGTCCCCTCAAAGAGAAAGAAAACAGTCCTCCTATGATGAGGGCAGGGTGTGGCTGCCCTGGAGGGCAGGAGAGAGGGGAGTAAATGCTCAGTGAACTGGCCAGATAACATTCAACGAGGAAGGAGAATCAACTCTACCTGTATGGTACAGTCATGACATGCAGCAGACACAGAGAACCATAACTGTGGCTCAACCGTGTACAGAAATTGTGTTGGATTTTATATACAGCAGCCCAGGGAATACAGATTCCTGACACATCGTAGATGCCCAGAGATCTTGTGCCTTCTAGACCTCTTTCTATCTATATTGTGACATGACATGATTTTTTTTTGTCTAGTTACATTTCTTGCTATGAAATCCCTGCCAACAACCTAAGGCCCACCATGCAGAAAGCAGATATGCATCTCATCCTGAGGTTAGCCACAGAAGAGAGAACAGATGGATTCTGTGAGGACAAAAACTTCCCCAAGACTGGTTAATTTCCCTTAGATAAGATTGACAAGTATCACAAAAACAATGAACAACCTTTTTAGAAGGCTATTTACTTACTGGTTGAGTGAATGTAATCATTCAGTCAGCAGTTTTTGTTACATTTGCATTTGAAATCTGTGGCTACTTTTGACCTCTTGGTCTGTTCATTTGGGGGCCATCCTCATATTTTACCCATCCCCTTCCAGGCCCTGATCATTCCTTGTTACCTGGGGCCCAGGGATGGTTTTTTTCTTCATCCTCCTTATCTTCATGGTTTTCTGCAAAAAAATTCAGAAATGTCCAGTCAGGCATTAAGTAGTTCCATGCCACCCATTATAAACACAGTGGCATGTCTGGGCATGAAGATATAAATACCTATGTATGATTTCAGCATACGCTGAGAGAATTGTGCTGAAAGGTCTCTTATTTGTATTAAATAAATGCCCTGGCTTGTTTTTATGATCCGTCAGACACAGTTTCCCTGATCTGGTGTATCACCATCATGGCACGCTCTATCTGAAATAGGAAACAATGTTAGAAATGTCTTTTGTTCCCAAGATCACGACGTACTTGTCCTGCTTCCCTCTGGACTTCTACAACTATATCATCCATCTTGACATAAAGCTGGTTCCCAGGCACCACGTGAACTTTCTCTAAGGAGAAAATAAACAATCCTTTCGCTCTCCCCTTAAGACGTCTGGGGAGACTTCCGTATTCTGAACCAGCATATAAGGATCTTCGAAGTCATCTCTCCTGTCCTCACAAGAAAAAGGCTGAACAAACTGAAAATCCACCACTCTTCTTAGATCCACTAGAGAATGAAGGTCAGAGGGCAAACCACTGCCCCCAAAGCTGGAAATATAGGCAGGCTAGAGGAATACAGAGAATTACAACTTATTGGAGCAGAAACCTAGGCAGGAGCCAGTACCAGAGTAGGACTAAATGTGCAATTGACTAATTGCTGGAGGCTCAGTGTGGAGAAGTTTGAGTTAAAAACATCAGCAGGGGGCCAGTCTTAGGAGAGCCCCCACACTTCCGGAGAGTTTTATGTCTAAGAGCCCTACCAGTTTCTCACAGGGAAGACTAGAGAAAAATCTCCTCATGCTTCTGGCAGAGTGAGAGGAAAGTAGCCATCTTGAACTACATCCAGAGCATTCTGTTTTTCTTGACAAGGCCTGCTCTCAAAGAAACTATTTTACCAAAGCCTAACCAACCAGGATTTTACCAGATCCTAACTGACCTGGAGGAAGGGAAATACACAATTGCAGCCCCCTCTAGCCTTCCTTTTTCACCTAGGGGGCAGGAGGGAGAACCCTGAGAAGCACTTGTGAAGGTCACAGCCCAGGGACACAGGCTGACTAAAAGACTGAGACCTAATCATAAGACTATAGAATGTTTACACACACACACACACACACACACACACACACACCCCTTACCACCACATCAGTAGGGATCCCATATGATAACAGGGGAATACAACTGAAAGAACTGCAAATCTCAGACCTCATTGAAGCAGAAATCTCTAGGGAAACTCAAGACAACAGAGGAGACAAAAACAAGAATGCCAAAGGAGATTTAAGCCTCTGACACCCACAGCTACAGTAAACAGTAAACCCAGCCTAACCCCTAGCCAGATAAAGACAATACCTCACACTCAAATCCTTTGACCCAGTACATCATGTTTGGCTTTCAACACAACATTAAAAGACACACTATAAGATAAAAAACACAGTTTGAAGCAACAGAACAAGCATCAGAGCCAGACTCAGATATGGCAGACATGGCAGAATTATCAGACCAGGAATTTAAAACAACTGTGGTTAATATGCTAAAGGCTCTAATGGGAGAAGTGGACAGCATGCAAGAACATATGGGTAATGTAAGTAGGAAGATGGAAACTCTAAGAAAGAATTCAAAGGAAATGCTAGAAATGAAAAATACTGGGACAAAAATGAAGAATGCCTTTGAGAGGTTCAACAATAGACTGGACATGGCAGAGGAAGGAACCTGCGACCTTGAAGAAACAGCAACAGAAATGACTAAAACAGAAATGCAAAGGGGAAAAAGAATGAAAAAGAACAGAATATCCACGAACTGTGGGACAATTACAAAAGGTGTAACATACGTGTAATGGGAATATCAGAAGGAGAACAGAGGGAAAACAGAAGTATTTTAAGTAGTAATGACTGAGAATTTTCCAAAACTAATTATAGACACCAAACCACAGATCCAGGAAGCTCAGAGAATACCAAGCAGAGAAATGCCAAAAAATATACACCTAGGAAAGATGCAGAAATCAAATGCAAAATGCAGAAAATCAAAGACAAAAGGAAAATTTTTTAAAAAGCCAGAGGAAAGAGCGCCTCACGTATAGAAGAGTAATGATAAGAATTATATCAGACTTCTCTTCAAAAAACGTTCAAGAAAGAAGAGAATGGAGTGTAAGAAAAAAAACCACCAACCTAGAATTCTGTAGTCAGTAAATTATCCTTCAAAAGCATGGGAAAAATACAGAATTCCCTAGACAAACAAAATTGAGGGAATTTGTCACCAGTAGACCTGCCTTGCAAGAAATGTTAAAAGAAATTGCTCAGAACAAAGGAAAATGATATAAGTCAGAAACTGGTATCTACACAAAGAAAGGAAGAGCATTAGAGAAGGAATAAATTAAAACAAAATAGTTTGTCTTATTCTTGATTGATCTAACTGATAACAGTTGAAAATAATAGTAGCCATAATGTACTCAGCGATTACAGCTTATGCATAAGTGAAATGAATGACAGCAATGCTATAAGGATGGGTGAAATGCATTGGGAATACTCTACAGAACATTACTTTGAGAAATTAAAGAACTAAATGGAGAGATAAAACTTGTTGTGGATTGGAAAACTCAATATGGTTTAGATGTCAATTCTCCCCAAAGTGATCAACAGATCTATTACAATCCCAATCAAAATTCCAGCAGGGATTTTGGGACATTTACAAGCTGATTCTAAAATTTATATGGAAAAGCAAATGATCCTGAATTATCAAAGCAATTTTACAAAAGTAGAAGAAATGTGGATAACTTACATTGCCTATTTCCAGAATTACTATACGAATCTTTTACCCAATTTAAAATGGATTTCTTTGTCGTTTTATTATTTGGTTTTAAGAGTTTCTGCATAATCTGGGTATAAGTCCACTATTAGATATGTAATTTACGAATACTTTCGACTAACTGTGGCTTGACTTTTCATTCTCTTATCAGTTTTTTTTGAAAAGCAAATGTTTTCCATGTCCGATTTATCAATGTTTTCCTTTATTGATTATGTTTTTGGTATCAATCTAAGGAAATCTTTGTCTAACCTAAAGTCACAAAAATTTTCCTCTATGTTTTCTTCTGGAAGCTTTACAGTTTTGAAGTTGACATTTAGATCTATTATGTATTTTGAGTTAATTTTTGTATATGGTGTTAGATATGGATTCTATTTATTTATTTAATTATTTTCATATGGATATAGATATCCACTAGTTGAAAAGATTGAAAAAGATCATTCTTTACCATTTGTTGAAAAGACTATCTTTTCTCCACTGCTTTGCCTTTCTGCAGTTGTCAAAAATCTTTGTATGTATTAGTTTATTTTTGGACTCTTTATTCTGTTCAATTGATCTATCGACTTATCATTACACCAATAGCATACTGCTTTGAATACGATACATTTATAATAGTCCTTGAAATGAGGTAGAGCTAGCTGTCCAACTTTGATTTTATTTTATAGGTGTTTTGACTATGCTACGTCTTTTGCATTTTCATATTCATTTAGAATCAGCTCATTACATTCTACCTAAGATGCTGACTGAGATTTTGCATTGGGTTGCATTGAATCTATAGATTGATTTTTGGGGAAAATTGATCTCTCAAAGATAATGAGTCTTCAGACCCATGAACAGGGAATTTGTCTTCATTTTTTAGGTCTTCATTATTTCTTTCAGCAACATCTTGTACTTTCATTTGTTTGATGCTACTATTTTTCACATTTCAATTGTGCATTGAAATTATATAGACATCAAATAGATTTTTGTATATTGACCTTGTCTCCTGCTAGAAACAAATGCTTCAGAGTCAAGCTAGATATAAAAGTGACCATAGCTTTGGGGACTTGTTATTTGCCAGGTGAGAAGAATCTTCAATTCAATTGGGGCTTCATCCTCAGTCCAAGGAAGATGATCAAAACTCATGTTGAGTGCCATAGCTGGGCAGTGTTTGTAGGAGGGCTTTTGTAGAATAACAGATGTGAAAAGGTTTTGTATGTTCATCAGTAAGAGTTCCTTAAAAGTAACCATTCAGTCAGTGAGGCTGCCAATTTATCCTTGTGTTTAGCTGCAATACCAGTTACAAGATTTAGGGGCCAATCTCCTCCATTATTATTTAATTTAGCTTTCCATAATCTATTCCAACATTATGTACTGCCAGAATCTTTCAGATGGTATGCAAAGATATATCCATCAAATATCTTGAGTTTGTGCCCAGTTCTGACTAGTCTTATGGCTGATGTGTTCTATGATAAAAATGACACCAAGAGCTTTAAAATAATTAATAGCAGCAGCCTGAGGGGGTTTGGTTGTGTGACATTTGGAAGCCTTAGGAGACATTGCCTCCTAGCCAATATCTGAAGTAGGTGTCCACTCCCATCAGTCTATAACCATCAGAGCCCTGAGGCTGCAACAGAATCTGTTGGCCCTTTGTGTCAGCTCCATTCCCCCAAAAGAGGGTGAACGACCTTCAGTTCAAATTATGCACTACTGGTGTATGTAGCATATTTGTTATCTCTTTAGTCACTGATGTTTCCATCCAGTCATGTAAAGCTTGCTCACCTGGATTACTCACAAGGTCTCATTCCCAGTGGGTCAGATAAATTGTCTCAGAAAAACCAAAGCATCCACTTGTCATTATGCTTCTCTCCTAAAGCTTATTCTTGATGGGCTAAAACATGGCTCACAAACAGCTTTGAATGTGTTTTATTTGTATCTGTTTAATGGTTTTCTAAAGGCAGTGACCTAGCTGACTTTCTTTTTACAGTCCAATTTGTTGTTTCCCAATGCTCCGCCAATTTGACAGGACCCAAGGGTCGGTATAAACATAGATTTATCCCTGTTGGTGTGTTACCAACCAACTGATGGTGTGTACATTATGTATAATTCTATACATTGGGCTGACTGTCCCCTCCTTCTTTTACCTGTTTCCTGTTGGGTGTTCAGGTGTTGTAATCTCACTCACTACTTCCATTGAAATCCCTGGATGACAGTGCTGCTATCTGTAAAAACAGTTGTTTTACGTTGCTATTTATCAAAGTTATCATACTGTCTTTAAATCTGCATATTTATGAGCATCATTAATAGTTAATATATATGGTAGTCAATTCTTCAGTTAGGTCAAAAACTAAAATTTGAAAATAAGAAATAACTTCTTGGGGCCAGCCCGGTGGCGTAGTGGTTAATCTTCAGCAGCCCAGGTTCTTGGGTTTGGATCCCAGGCACAGACCTATACCACTCATCCAGCCATGCTGTGGTAGTGACCCACAAACAAAGTAGAGGAAGACTGGCACAGATGTTAGCTCAGGGCCAATCTTCCTCACCAAAAAACAAGAAAGAAAGAACTTCTTTATTATTTTAGCTTTTTTGAAAAAATATGCCATTTCCATTTCAGGCTGATGTGCCGATTCCTGACTTCCTTTAGAAAAGTCACTGTTGCTCCAAGACAACACAGAATAAATTATGTACAGAATGATTGTAGATCATGGGCTAAATATTTAGTTTCCATGGGGTCCAACATTTGCTAAACATGTTTTTCTAAGATGTAATGTTCTTCTGAGCCAACTCATTTGCAGCTCCAAAAGCCTCAAGGCATTTTCTCCGCCCTCTTGTTGCCATTGTCATGAAATCTCCTCTGCCTCTTCTTACGGCACTTACCATGGGATCTCTTTTGTTCCATGGCCCCAGAGGCAGGGCCATGTTTTCCAGCTTATTTAAGAGCATGAAGAACCTCCTGTTTCTGTAAGATCAATGGAAGTGAGTGGCTCTCTCTGTTATTTGGTATGTAGGGCCATCATTTGGGTCACTTGGGGAATGTGTTGTCTTCACAAGTCATCAGGTGCTGCTAAATATAATAAATCTTCTCTCACTACACGACACCACATCCCACCCATCCATTGTATTCTTGAAAATGTCACTTTCTGAGTGGAGTCTTGAAGGTTTTTGAGATTCATTGCCCAACCACACATTATTCAGTCTTTTCGAGTCCCTCTGTCTGTTTTTTTCTCTTGATATGGCTACTATCTAAATAGGATCTGTGAAATGAAACACAGGAAGGAGGCCCATGCCAAGACTTTGGGACACTCAACTATGACAGCTGGCAGCCAGGACACTCTCTGGAGTAGATGCTACAGATGCTTTTTGACTTGACTCCTCAGGAGGTAGAAAGCCAGGTGCTCTCATCACTCCTCCTCATCATCTTCCCTTTCCCCAGGATGAAACTGATGTTGTCACCTACAGAGAACCAAGGCTGAACTGGGGACAGACATCTTTCAGCTCTCTTCAGTAAGGAATGTATCCTCCAGTGTAATCAGCACAATGCTTCACCCACAGGGGTTCAGTAAATGCATTCATGGAGCTCAACTAATTTAGAATCCATGTTATCTAGATGAGTAGAGATGTTATATTTTATAGAACTTGATAGGATAAGTAGAGGAGGGAAACAGGGAGTTTTAGTTTATTCTGTTCCTAAGGGAACAAAAGTCATTGGATTTATCAACCACTTGAACATCAGAGGGCCAGGTTTTAGTCTCCTTCTCACTGCAAACTTGGAAGTTGCTGTACTACATTTTTACTTTAGTTATTTGATCTAAAATTTGAGGATGAACTACCAAGTTCCAAAATTCTAGGAATATGGCTGATATTTAAATTATTTTTGATGTGGGGAGAGAATCATGAAGTCTAGAAAGCATTTAACTTATGATAGAGAAGATATCATCACTTATAATTATGGTTAGGATGAACCAGTAAGACTGGTTACCAGAGGGGAAGAAAGGGAGGGCAAAATGGGTAAAGGTGACAAATGGAAATTAGACTTTTGGTGGTGAACACAATGTAGTGTATACAGAAGTCGAATAATAATGAAGTATATCTGAAATCTATAGAATGTTATAAACCAACATTACCTCAATAAAAGAAAAAATAAATTAAAAAATAACAAAAGAAGACTTTAAACTTGCCTCTTTATTTCTCCAGCTGGTGAGGACATAGTAGCTACTGATATCAGCAGTTTTCTCTGGAGACCTTGGTAGTGTTGACTGCTTTGAGCCAACATGGAGCCCAGGTCAGTTGTATCCTGAGAGACTGAAATCTGGCTGAGGTCCAGGGTCATTGGGCCAGGACAGGTCATCCAGCTGTTGGAAAAAACTGAAGGGGGACCAGGACAACCATTGAGGTTATCCCTAGGCAGCACTGATTACTTCCTCCAATGGGACCCACCACCACTACACTTCTCGTGACTTCCTGGTTACTAGACTGAGAGCTCTGTGAAAGTTGGAATATTTTATTCATCTCCATATTCATGGCTCCTAGCACCAAGTCAAGCCCCGAGGAGGCTCTCACGACGTTGATTCACTGATCCAATCAGAATGGTTGCAAATCTCCATCACCTCACTACGTTCCTGTCCCAAATGTCCTGTCAGACATGCTTGGCTCTCTCTCAGGATGTAGCAGATGCCCATCCTCAGAGAGGGGACTTCCCTGCACTCTCTATACCCAATGACACTACCCTGAAATCAGCTGTCAGGATGACAGGACTGTCCTCAGGGATTCCTCTCAATGGTTTACCCTGTCATTAGGAAGAGATGTCCTTGGCCTCCCCTCCCATCCTCTGGGTTGCCACAACACCCATGATTAGGAGAGCTACCAGATTGTATTGAAATTATCTGTCTGTATTCTTCCTCGCACTGCTCTGATTTCCTCAGAGAAATCTTATTGATATCTGCTCCAAGTTCTTAACACAGCATAAGGAAAATTAAGCCCTCAACAAATATTTAAGACATATTGTACGTAAAGCCTTTCTCAACTGACAATGCAGAAGAATATTATTAGTATGACTGCTTCAGGTGCAAGCGTCCCCCTATGCTGGTCCCTCCTGACCTTAGGGCAGAACTGTTTAAGGTAAGAATGGACATCTCCAAACCTTCTCCAATCATCACTTATCCCTCTAAGCCCACAATTACCAGGAGGGCATCCACTGCAAGGGCAGCCACAGGGTCAAGGCTGGGGGGCTGGGGCAGAGCCTCATGGTCACACCCTCCTCCTCTTGGAATTGGTGCTTCCCAGCATTAGAAACCAACCATCCTTGGATCTTCTTGGAAGGTGCACAGGTTCACTGTGGAGTAAGTTACTCTCCCAGTCCTCACTGCTCAGCTCAGCCTGCTCCTTGAGGAGCTGGGTGATGCTGTAAACATTCTTCAGTTTCCTTTGACTTTTCTGAACTCTACTTTTGTCCTTATTCTCACCTCCTCTGGTAACCACCTGCTCCACTAGCACCTGGACCTTCTTTCAATTATTATCATCCAAACCAGCTGATTTTCTTTCTTCCACCTGCTCCCTCAGTTCTCTGTTTTCAGTCTCCTGCAGGAGACACACTGAGAAAGGACCAAGATTAGGTCTCGGCTGAAGTTCCCAGGGCACATTTAACATGCCTCTCAGTCCCTCATGCACTCAGAGAAAACTGAGCAGGAAGGGAATTTGGAGAATCTGAATAACACCCTTATCTTACTGATGAGGAAACTGAGGCCCAGGGAGAATAGGAGATTTTCCCAGGCTCCCTCACCATGTGATAGCAGCAGAGCCACCGCACAAGCCTTGGCCACAAGCTTCCCTGTCTAAAGCACCTACCACACCCTCCAGAAAACCACATCTAAATTTCAGGAGACACTGGATCAAATATCAGTATTTCCACCGTTAAAACAAAAATATCCGAGGGACTTTTCCTGGGACAATTCTTTTATCACAGTTCTATAGTCTTATTATATACATTCAGTCAGTTTTCAATCCTGGCTGACACAATGGAACCAAGGCACACATAAGTATTAAATAAACTTTATCATAGCCACAATTAAAACATATTTATGTGCTCATCTGTAAAACGTCTGACTCCTGTGTCAGATCATCTTCCTTAGAGCAGGCACTTTGTCTGCCTTGTTCACCCCATCTACCCAGGGCCCCCACAAGAGCCTGCCAGATAAAACATTCACTAAATACTTGCCAAGTGGATAAATAAGAGTTACCAGGAATAACTAACATTTACTCATGTCTTCTAGTCCCAACCACATCTCCAATCAAATCTTATCCTAGGTCTATGCTGAAGCAATAAAAGCACAGCCTTAGGAAAAGCAGTCAAAAGTTCAAAAACCAACTCCATCATGGACCAAGTATGCTTTCCTGGATGATTTCATTATTTTCTCTGAGCATATTTCTCTCATGTATAATAGAGAAGAATGTATAATGTAAAGGAGAGAAGGCAGCATTGACCACTAGGGTGTCGGACGATTAAATGTGATATCATGCAGTAGACAGGGCTCCAGTGCCTGGGCACCAGCTGCAGAGCTAAAGAACGCCCACATCAGAGTCAACATGGTGCTTGTTAAAAACCTCTGGGGATAAGGCCCCAAAAACTGCATTTCAGACAAAAATGCCAAGGAGATTCTCACGCAAGGAAAAGGCCTCACCATTAAACAAACCACCTAGCATGGAGACCCCTAAAGCCCTAGTGGCAGCATGGATGACTAAGCTGGAGCAAAGCAAGTCACTTGTCCAAGGTGGCCTTTCAACAGGAAATGTCCCCTTTTCCAGGAAGGGTTCCTACCTGATGTGGGACACAAAGAGGACCCTGCTTCCGCAGTCTGGGCTTTCAGCACCTCCACTGTCGTTCAGGTTTTCTCTTCTGCTCTAATCACTGGATTTCAGCCCTCACATGGGTCATTTCTTTATGAAGACCTCTGTTATTTCATTCTCCTCTCCGGGAAAGGGATGGCAGAGATCAGTTCTAGGCTTTCTCGTAAGCCTCCTAGAGGAGCTGAAAGAAATCATGACTCATAGAAATTAGGTCAGTAAAGAAGATCCCAGAGGAGCATGAGATCGCAAGGGCAGACCCTCATGGGAGATGGTCAGAACCCCGACAGGGTCAGTATTAGACCTTTTCAGGTAGGGAGAACGTACAGACCAATTCTGTGAGCAGAGAACCCAGCCACGTCATTCCAGACTTCCGATCTACAAAACTGTGAGATAACAAATGTGTGTTGTTTTAAACCACTGTTTTGGTAATCTTTTATCATGCAGTAACAGGGAACTAATTCAGATGCTTATCTCTACACTCCTGATTTTTTAATTTTCAGAAACATGTATGCTAATCCCTATAAAGCAAAAAAAATCAAAGAACCACAGTAAAAATCCTGTACTTACCTTCACGTGACTGTTCCCTAGCCCTTGTATCATGAAGGAGACCATGAAGGGCATTTCAGGCCCTGGAGGAATGTCTCTTTAACGTGACCAACGAAACCTCTGAATAAAGAGGGCACAATACTTAACTCCACATGACAGTATCTATGAATCCATCATCTATCTCTATTTTCTATGGCAGATTTTTTTTAGCTCCTTGTTCTACTGAACTCACTAGACAAAGTTTTATAGCAAGTACCAGTACCCAGCATGGGCGAACCAATTCAAAGAGGGCAATAGAACTGCCACAATATTAAGTTCCCCAAATTCCTCTAATTTCGAGTAGAAATAGGGCTTATTTTAAAGTCCTATTCTAATGGAAATTAAACTTAAATGTCTTTGTTTTCCAATTTGTATTCTGTTCAAGCCCAATCATGGACACCTCACTCCTCAGGGTCAGTGAGTTCCCTTCCCTGCAGCCTGGATTCCCTGTCCATGAATGTCAGGAGAACCCAACCTCATATCTCTCCTATGAACCAGCCCCTCAGCCTCAAAATCTAGGACAATGTGCAAACCCAACAGGCAGTAGCATCCACCAAGCAGGAGTGGTATGTTTGCATGGCTCTTGGCCAAGATTATCTGAGAGAACAGAGCAGTCATAAAACAGAAGAGAACAGAGAAACATCATATTGATTTCAGCTTTTCCAGGATGTCAGTTAAGTTAGACCAAAGAGTGTAAACTCATTTGAGGAAATCTCTCAATAAGGGATTAATTGTTGACAAAATAAATGGTAGGAACAGTTGCTATCCAGTGTTGACAAGAGGGTGGAGAAAAGAATATTCCCTTAAATGATTGGGAATGTGAATTGGTAAAGCTACTTTGCAAGGCAATAGGGCAGGATTTAGCAAAATTACATATCTATAAATATATTTCTAAACTAAGCAATTCCCTTTACAGGGATAGATAGGAGAGAAATACATAAGTGATGAAGAGAGATAGAGGTATAGATATAGATACAGATACAGATGTAGATATAGATATAGATACAGCTATAGGTATATAGGTGTCCCCTGTAGCATTGTTTGTAAAAATAAACACTAGAACCAATTTCATGTCCATCAATTGGAGAACATTTATTTATAGCTGTCCATCCATACCCAGAAAGGGTCTGCAGTCATATAAAAAAACAAAGCAGATAATAAAAATGCAGATGGGGATGGACCAGTAAGAGCCAATATGTACTGAGTATTTACTCTGCGCCAGGCACTGGGCTCAATGCTTTACCTGCACATCTCATTTAAAACCTAGGGCAACCCACGAAGGAAGAACTGCTATTTGACCCATTTTTAAATGAGAAATTCAGCCACAGAAAGTTCAAGAAACTTAAGCAAAGTCCCAATGCAACCCAGTCAGGTTTGCACGTAGAGCTTGTGAGACCATGGTGCTCTCTTTTCTGATTCTCTATTTTAGGGATTTCCATGAGAAAGAAAAATACCGGCCTCTGATGCCCTGAACTGATCTGACACTCACAGCCTGACTGTTTTGTTCTCATGCTGGAAATAAATCTAAGATACAGAATATCAACCTCAGACAAGATTACTCTGAGACCTTGACAAAAGGAAACAAAACAAGGCTACCTCATAATTTTGTCCAGCACAGACAAAAACAAGGTCACTGTGCAACCTCCCAAATCCCAAACATCCTCCTCTTTTCATAAGGAAATGACTGTTATTTCTTTAGTCCGATCATAGGATTGCCCATGCTGACTAACAGTATTCAATAAAGAACAAACCCTGCTTCCTTCCATCCTCCCTCAAATCACCCAGTCAAAGCCCAAATCCTATAACAGGTTCCTTCTAAACACTCTCTTACTTAGACCATGGAGTGTGTTCTTTCTGGCTGCAAGGAATAAAAAACCCAACTTGTCTATCAAAAAGTGTGTTCCTGATGATTTGGCTTAAGGGAATTGACACCAGCTTTCTAGAAATGAGTGGCTGTAAAAACCCAGCCTCAGGAAGAAAGGTTATGTTCTCTGTGATATACCTAGGCTCTGGAACTCCAGAACTTATTTTTACCCTTAAAAAAAAGATTCGTTCTTGCAAACCCTTTTACTAACTAACGTAAACCTTAGCAGTTCGGGCAAGAGTTTTCCACATCTGATTTAAAGTAAGGAGATTGAGGATAAAGTTAAGAGAGAAGCTAGTTAAGAGAGAATGTGCAGCACAAACAGCTTAAAAGGACCTGGGATCAGTTAAAACCCAGTATCCCTCGCTGGGCCTGAACCACCAACCCTTCAGTTAGCAGATCAATGAGCTGACCTATTACCCAAGGAAAGGCAACACTGGTCCTCTATGCGAGGTCTCTCTAGCCCCAAGCTGCCACACCCTGGGCTCTTCTGCCTTGTCTAACTCCGCCAGCTCCAAAAGGCATTGAGCCCAAGAATCGTGTGGAGATACCTACAGCTACCATAGTGTGATATCATAAGATTTAGAAATTTTTGTTGGTGACAAAGTGACAGGACTCTCATATGCCTACATTCAGAAGGAAAAGCTACATTTCTTTCAGAGATTAGTCAAATTAAAGATGTCCTTAACCAGCCCACCCTAAATGTATGATGTTTTGGAATGCATTTCTCTGGATCGTGTAGCATCTCTCTGGTTTTGTTGCCTGGCGGCCTCCACCAAAGCCATGGAGGACTTGGCAGGCTCTGTGGGGTCTCCTCTCACAGAGGTGCAGGGCCCTTCCCTCCCTTCCTCTTCCCAGGAAACTGTGGGACGATGCTCCCAACCCCTTCCCCCTGGTGAGAGATATGGCTGTAACAGCTCTTTTTTCCCTGGAAATACTGTTCCTCATATCTAGACTTACCAGACACACCTTTTGGGTTTATCTTTCTTCTTTTATTCCCTTAATTTTTTTGCTCTGATCTCTAGGATACATCCTTAGCATGATTCTGTAAATGTCTTTTTTGTTGTTCTTAATCCCACTATTATGGTTTTCATTTTCAAGAACTCTTGTTCTAAATTGGTCTCTGGATGAAGGAACATCCTCAGAGACGTGGCCTTGGACTCCACAGGCCATCTAAACCTGGGGGGTGAGGATGTCACATCTCTCTGGGTTTGCTGTCCTACCATTGGCCAGGATGGTGGAGTGGGAGGGGAAAGGTGCTGATAGGGGACAGGGAGTGGGTCAGAAGGAAGGTAACGTCTTATGACACCTGGCAAGGAGCATATCTTATGTAGATGAAGCAGCTCCAGGGGCTGCTGTTCAGGCACCTGTTGCTCACAGGCTGTATGACCTCCAGAGCCACAGGGACCGGGTCCAGGAAGGTTGCCTGAATTTGAGTGAAACACCCCATTTCCCCATGTGGCTCCCCCATCAGTCACTTCAATTAAACAACCAAATCCAGAGAGACAGTACTGACTCCCCACACTCCTCTGAGGTAACTTACTTTGACTGGCTATGTGGATATCTCAAAGCCTCAGTAAAATAAAATGGATACATTTTTCAGTTGTGTAGACAACGAAGCCTTCCACTTGCTTGCACTGTTTCACTTCTGTCAGAGGGCTATCTACACACTGCTCTCTTTCTGGTAAGTCTTGTACAGCAATTCAATTATTCTTTGGGTAAGTTCCTCATCTTCTCATCCTCCTTTGACTTATGTATTTCTGTCTTTCTTCCTGAGAGTGGACTCCTTGAGGGTAGAGGCCGTTTCTTGTTCATTCTTATGTCTTTGTAGCCTATCTAGGGTCTGGGATCTATCAATGCTTACAAAATTGAATGAGTTGAACACATACCCTCCTTTCTCCATTTCACCAGCTAGGTGACTTCTCAGAATGCCAAAGAAGAACCCTTGATTCTGAGTCAAATGAGGCCTGGAGCTCTGGGTGGCCCCTTGCTTTAGAGACACCAGTCCAAGCATGGGCCAGATTTCTTACATCAGCATCAGACAAGTTCCTCAGCTTCCTGAAGTATCCACAGCAATTGGACACGTGGTAAAACCATCCGGTAGTACAGCTGGGTCTCAGGATGATATCAGCACATAAACAAAAGGCAATAACAAGTTATGATGGCAAGAACAATCAATTCCCACACTTGAGCCAGTCTACAGACCTAGAACCCTTTGAACGCAGGGGAGGCTGGATGCCCTTGAGGAAGGATCTCACTATGCGGTCAAAGCTTTATACTGTTAATCTTTCTTCCAGCCTTCTCCAAAGGGAACTATGGCCTTTTACCAGGGTAACTGTGCACTGAGGAAAAGGAAAAGATCAGATCTTTTGAGGATTACTAGACACTGGCTCTGAAGTGACACGAATGCCAGGAGACCCAAAACATCACCGTGGTCTGCCAGTCAGAGTAGGGGCTTATGGAGGTCAGGTGATCAATGGAGTTTTAGCTCAGGACTATTTCACAGTGGGCCCAGTGGATCCCCAAGCCCATCCTGTGGTTATTTCTCCAGTTACAGAATGCATAATTGCAATAGACATACTCTGCAACTGGCAGAATCCCCACATTGGTAGTGAGGTCAAACAGCTATAATTCAAGACATCACAAGAATGGATGAGGAGCATAAATTGGTACTTTTAGGCAAAGGAGGAAGCGGTTTTTTTGGCCAGGGGACACAGGGCAGGTTAGATGGCAACTTGGCTGGGACTTGAGAATAGGTGGGCTGTAAGTCAACAGCAAGGAAAGGGGGACATTTTAGGCAAAAAGAGTGGGCAAGCAGAGGAATGGAGGCAGGAACGTGCAAGATGTGCACAGAACGAGAAAGTACTTAAGTTTGCCTTAAGTATAGTGGATCTGTCAGGCAAGCATGGTAGGAAAGAAAAGGAGAGAGTCAGGGCCTAGAAGCCAAGGAAGCCAGGATTCAGAGAGACACAAGCTCTTCCTGCTAGTCAATTGGTAAGCAGGTCATGTCACTGAATCTGAAGGTTTATGAAGAAAAGGAGATGGCCGGAAATGCCGAAGGCCCAGATGATGAAGGGGATGTCAAGCTAGCCAGTTTGGACATTGTGACAATGTGGTTGCACTTCAATGCCATAGATGGGTGCAGGGGTCTTTCTGCCCCTGGTAGATGTCCGCAGACTGTTGTTGTCACATAGCATTTCCTCTCTCTCCACTCAGATGACACTATTGTCACTTGTTTGTCCCACTCTTCTGTTTTATTTCATCCCTTGCCTATAAATCTCTAGGGGCTTCCTGTTGCTCTCAGATAAGCTCCCATTCAGCCTAGCGTTCAAGAGCTTTTATGACCTGGTCCTATCGCCCTATCCAGCCACATCTTCCTATGCAGCAGTCCCAGCTCCATCTTGGAACACAACATTCATTATTGACATAGATCCTTTGCATATGCTATGCTTTGTACCTCTGAGTGATGGATAGTGACTAACCCAGCTAAAGCACTGCACAAAAGGTTTCAACGGTGCCTCAAATATATTATGAACAAGCAGAAAAGATACTCATGTACTTAAATGCTGCACTTTCTACTACTTTTAGAAATATAAACACCATTTTTTGTGAAATAAAAAGAAAGCTTTTATGCCACTGCTGCTACTTCTGCTACCACTATCACCAGCTTCCATATATACAGTGCTTTCTTGCTGCCAGGCACTATGCTAAACAATTTATCCATACTATATATTTATCATATATATGACATATATATGACACATATACGTGATAAATATGTATTTATCGTAGCATAGGGAGGTGAGGAATCAGCCTAAGGTGGTCACCTGCCCAAGGTCACACAGTAAGGTAGAAAAGCTGCCTTTCAGATTCAGTTCTATGACTTACAAATCCATGTTCCTGCCACCAGTTCTCTCAACTGTGGATTTTATAAATATGGAAAAATAAGAAATTTAGCAACAGAAATCAGAGGGTTGGGTGTCTTGGTTATTTTATCAGAAAGAAAGAAAGCAAAGGAGATCCTTTACTCCTAACGTCAAAACTGATCTTAAGGAGGAGGCCAACCATTGATTACCATTCCAAATGAAATGGCTTAAATTTCAGTAAGGGACAGCCTAGAGAGACGTTAGGAAGCATTCCTTTCAACTTAACACTGGTGAGAAGATCCTGAAAGAGGTGGTAGAGAAGAGCCCAAGTCTCTGACCTTGGCCTGAGGATACAGCCCCCTTGCATCACACCAGATGCTCCTAGTTCAGTTCACTTTGATTTTTCTGTGTGTGTGTGTGTGTGTGTGTGTGAACTCTGAAGTGTCTTTGTTTGGCATTCTGTGGGCAAACCTGTTAGGATAGATCCTCCACCATCATGATGTTTATTTTTCCTGAATCCAGGTAGTGACAGCAGAGTTCCCAGGGACACACGTGGAGGACTTGGAGGGGGCCAGGGCAAAGGAGACTCAAGATCAGTACTCTCGCTCTTCTTTCTCTGTCTCTGTGTCTCTCTCTTTTTGAGTGTCTCTCTCTGTCTCTGCCCATCTCTCTCTGTTTAACTCTCTCTCTCTCTGTGCATCTCTGTATCTCTCTGACTCTTTTTATTTATTTCTCTATTTCTTTCTCGCGCTGTCTTTCTGCTCTCCCTGGGTATGTCTCTGTCTCTTCTTAACTGTCTCTTTCTGTTGGTCTCTGTGCCTTTTTGAGTCTCTCTGTGTCTGTGATGGTCTCTCTCTCTGCCTCTCATTCTTTCCTTCTCCCCTGGCTTCTCTATTTCTCTTTTCCCTCCCCTCTCTGTCCCTCACCCCACAATATTACAGCTATGGCCATGTGCTCCCTGGTGGAGACACATTAGTTCCTAGAAATACAACTATGCTGCTCTGCTGGGGTTGCTGCTCTGCCTTCTATCCCACCACATTTTTATTGAGCGTTTACTATGTACATGGCAGTGTACCAGAAAGTTCACATATATTCTAGTCACCCCCATAATAACCCTGTGAAGTAGATATTGTGATTATCCCCAGGTTCCAGATAAGAAAACAAGAGCAGAGCATTGTCATGTCCTGGGGTCCCATAGCAAATAAGTGATAGAGACAGGATTTGACCTGAGACAGTCTAATTCCAAGTAGAAGCTCTTAGTCATTGGGCTCAATTTATTTGCTTTAAAACCCATACAGGCCAACAAAGTACATTCATTCAGATTGCCTTGTTTAATTACCAGAACCTTCCTGAGAGACAGGGATATATATCCCCTTGTACAGATAAGAAAACCTCCTCAGGGAGGTGAAGTAACCCACTGAAGTCACTCAGATGGGGAGTGAGATGGGACCTGGGAGAGGAGCCAGTGTTCCCCCAGCAGCCCTAGACCCTCCTCTTGTGGTACTAGAGCTCCGCATCACTGTGCATGCGGTGCCATGAGGCTTTGGCTCCTAGCATCTTGCCTGGACTACTAACGTCTTTTTACTCCACCACTTATTAGATGTGTAACCTCGGGAAGATTATTTAACCTCCTTTAGCTTTAGTTTTCTTGTTTGTACAATGGACTAACACTAGATACCTTCTTCATAGGATTGTTGGGAGGATTAAATGGGATAATGCATGTACAGTGATTAGCACAGAGCCAGTACATAGTAATTGTTCAATAAATAGTAGCTACTAAATGAAGTGTAGCTATTAAAATAATCATATTATCATTATAACCATTGTAATATTTTTGAAAATAGTAATTGGATAAATTTTTTTATTGTCCATAAATCATATTGCTCTTTGTCTTCCCACGCATTGAATCAATGTCATGCATTGCTTCAGGTGAAGGGCAGCTATAAGCCAGGACAAAGAAATGACTGTTGAGGCCAAGGGTAATAATCTTGACCACCAGGTCTTGTTGAGAGAGAAAATTAAGTTCTAAGTTCCCCATACTTCCCTTAAGTGCAAGATTAGATTTTCCCATACGCCATTGTGCAAAGAATATATAGGATGTGTCATAAGAGAGGTTCCCTCAAGATAGTAAGAATAAGTAGAAAGCCTTTTCACAGATGGGAGGAGGATCTGTGAAAGAGCAATGGAAGGACCAGTGGTGAGTGTTCAGGCTCTACCTCCTCCAGGGGAGAGAAACTGAGGAGGTTTGATGAAATCCCAGCGTGGCGCAGCTTATTTCTCACTCCCCAGGATAGAGCTTGGGCAAATTTCAAGCCCCCTCAGAGAAGCCAGAACCAGAGCAAGAGGGAACTAACTATCTAGTTAGTTGGTTAGAAATGTCAATGGAAGGTGGCTCCTCAGGAGGGACTTGAGGGCAACGCCTCTTCATCCTTCATACTCTAGCATTGTTCAGAGAAAGTAGCTGAATTCCCCGGGTCCTGAACAGCCATAGGTGATTGAGAGAACTGGTGGCTGGAAATAGGCGTGGAGTTGAGGGCAGAGAGCCTTAGAGCACAAGGACATGTCAAGGGTGGGGCTATGGCAAGAACCACAGACTTCAGCCACAGGCACCAACATGATGCCTGAAGAACCCTGCTTCTCTTCATATTTCCTTCCAATTGGTCCTTCTCTTGGTCAAGGTATTCCCTGGTGGGAGAAGTGCTAGGTTATAGACCACTCTAGACCCCCTCAAGAGGCCCTCTTCTCAACAGAAGTGCTGCTCAGGCATGGTTTCTTCACTCACTCTACCACATACAACACTCGGCAGGGCCACATGGGACTGTGAAACACCCAGAACTAGGAGCCAGAGCATCACATTATATCTTGCTATGTGAGCTTGGGCAAGTCTCTACCCTTCTCTGGTCCTCATTTTTCTCATAAACAGAACAAAGGAGTTATACCAGTTGAGCCTACATTTCATTTCCTTCCATTTCAGATATTCTGTGATACTTATTCTTAGCTCACACATACAGTTTTCTTCCCTGGCTTTCTCCACTGGAAGATCCTAGGGTATTGCTTTCCGCTTTGTTGACATGTTACTCTGTATTTGACACTGGGTCTATACGTGGATAGGACCCATCTTTCCAAGTAGGCTGTAAGTCTCTTGCAAACCAGAATTCCCAATATATTCAAATAAGAAAACAAATCATAAACATTGGGTAGCTCTAATTACAGCTATCACTTACTGACTGCTAGCTGTCAGGTGCTTTAAATACATTATCTCTACCCTTTACAATAAACTTGCAAAATAATTATTATAATCTACATTTAGTTATGATTTAACTATGGCTCACAACCATACAACATTAGAGTTTGTTTGATTCTAAAGTCCTTGCACTTTTTACATCACATTGTCTTTCATTTCTCTCTTTGACATATATTTCCTGCAGTGCCTAACTATTTTTGCAGGCGAATGGACGGCTTTGTCAGTGTGCTGCCTGAACATTGGCTGTGGGCTCAATTCCAGCTGAGTGACTGATACTCACCACCCAGGACTTTGGTGCTGGCCACACAGCTCAGCAGTAGCAGCAGCCACATGCTTTTGGAAGCCATATTCCTCTTCCCCTGGGGACAGAAGTGCTTCAGAAACCTCTACTGCAAGGATCTCCGAGTCCTTGTTAGTTTTCAAGGAAAACCTTGAAGCTCCTTGATTCACCTAGAACTGCGATCTGAATGCGTTTGCACTGGTGAGATGGACTTAGGAATTTAAATGCCAAATCACATATGGAGGGAAAAAATTCTGGCTAAACCCAAATTATACATTAAAGGGAATCTCAAGCTAAATGTAGAGATTAGAAAAATTTAACTTAATGAAGTTTTATTCTCACCTGCAAGGCCCCTGGGCCAGAGCCAGCGACCTAACTATGTTGGGCTGAATGGTTTACAAGTCTGAAGGGAGGTATTTGGTATATTGTGGAGAGCCTGACCCTGCTAGTCTCAGGAAAAGCAGCAGAGGGGTCCAAGACAAGCTTTCTCATAGATGAGACAGTAAGGGGCTTTCTATAGTCAACTTGATCAAATCAAGGCAGTTCCAACAGTGAATTTTTTGTTAGAATTACAAGTGAATGTATGGTCCCATATCTACATTTTACAGAGAAGAAAACTCGAGGGCAATGGATATGAAGTCATTTGCTCATTATCGCCCAGCTACAACCAGATTTCCTGATTTCACTTCAACTTTCTTTCCTTGACACTTAGGTGATACCATATTTTTTAAAACAGAAAATAACTTTGTTATCTTTTCCCATCACTAAACAGTACGTGAATTATTAAAAGATCAATGAAAAACTAGAAAATAGGAAGTAAATCTAATCTCCCAGAGTTAAACAATTTACTAAATAGCTTATAGACATCTTTCTATGCACATCTGTGTGTGTGTGTGTGTAATTTTATATAAATAGATTCATGGTTCTTTAACCTGGTTTTGTTTCTCAGAAACAGATTGTAACGAACCTTCTTCCACTCACATAACTTTTTTGCAGTTTTGATTCTGTCTTTGATTTAAATTCACATACCCAGGATAGTGGCTTCACACAACATGCACATTGTCACATGGTACCTTTGGCTAAAATGCCCTCCGAATGGGCCATACTGTGTGTTCCACTAACAGCACCCAAGAATGCTGGATTCCCCAGACCTCGACGAACACCTAATTTGTCAAATTTTCTTTCTTGCTAATTTTGGTATATTAAAGAAGAATCTCATTGTTTTTGTTAGCATTTTAAAAATAGTAATGAAGTTGAACATCTTTTTATATAATGATTAGCTTTTCAAATTTCTTTTGTGAATTTTTGGTTTACAGCTTTATACATTTTTCTGTTTGATTATCTTTCTTCTGAGGAATTTGCGAGGCCTTTCTTTGTATATTGTCTTTCATATATTACTAAGACTATTTCCCAGTTTGTATTTCCTCCTTTTTATAACGTATTTTTTGCCATCCTGAAAATTTCAAAAATCGATATATTTATCTTCTCCTTTGTAACTTTTGAAATTTATATCAGAAAAACTGGCCATTGCCATCCACATAAGATTAAGATATCCACCCATATTTTCTTCTATTTTCATCCATCTGGCATTTATTCTAGTGCAAGCATGGAATTAGGTCCAAGATTTTTCCCCAGATAATTACTAAGATGAGTAATTCATTGAATTCTCATTTGAGCCTACTTGAACATTTTCACAGAAATACAGGCATAGAAACAAAAAGGAAACATAAAGAGTCTTCTTTTGATTCAGTTTTAACATCATGACAGTGAGCGCTTTTTCTAGCCATGATTTTAAAATTTTGTAAGTTTGACAGTATTTTGTTGTTAGGTTTTTATTTGGTTTTAGTTATGTGCTTTTAATTTGCAGAAGTTAGTAACTGCAGCTCGCCTGTTGCACCAAAGTTCTTGATTTTTGGAGCCCAGATTTAGTCATTTGAACACGCTGCTAAACAAAATCAAACAAAAAAAACGAAAGTATACTTTTGATCTGCAGTAATAGCTCAATCACTTTGTCAAGAAAAGAGCTACTATATTCAGTGATGGTTTATGGAAGAGTGTGGCAATTTTAAATTTATACTGTGTGTGATGTTCAAATAAAGGGATATCTACATTCATGTGATTTATTGGTCAGCGTGACCATCAATTATTGTATAGAAATTGATCAAACTTTGATTTCCTTTTTTA
Source organism: Diceros bicornis minor (assembly GCF_020826845.1). Classification (NCBI taxonomy): domain Eukaryota; kingdom Metazoa; phylum Chordata; class Mammalia; order Perissodactyla; family Rhinocerotidae; genus Diceros; species Diceros bicornis. The sequence continues at coordinate 51,758,668 of NC_080743.1, forward strand.
AAATCATGTTGCATTTGATTCTTGATCAAATTCCCTCAAAATGAACTCTTGATCTTAGATTTTGAATTTTATAGTGAGATTGTAAGGGTGGAGGCAATTGAAACATTGTTCCTTATTTAAAACTGCTTGAAATGAATGCCTAATTTAAGTTTGCACTTTATTACCAAACTTAAAACCAAACACTCACTTCAAAGTAGGTTAAGTGATCGTGGTTCATCTTTATTAACTGTGTGAAATTCTAAAGGACTCAAATAATTCATGATATTTAAAATTCCTGCAGATTGGTTTTTTTATACAGTGATTCTTTCCTATGGATGTTCTCATTCCCTCCCTCTCTCTCCCTCTCTCTCTCTCTCTCTGTGTCACTGACCTCAGCAGCAAACTTAACTTGAATTCACTTAGGATCACAAGAATCAGGGGAAAGTGACTTAAAGGTGGTTTCTCTAGCACATGTTAAGAAAAGGAACCAAAAGTTATTTTACCTTTTACCAAAATATTGCAAATCAAGTTGCTCATTAGGATAATAAGTTAATATTAAATGTGATATATGCCTCATCTTTAATACAGCGTCTGTTTAGAAGTTATTCAAATCACTTCAGTAGGGCTCTACAAATGAAATCAGGTAACCTATTATCATGGATCTAATGTACTGTAACTTTATCAGTGAAAAGTAAAAGCTCAAATAGCAAGTACAAACATTGAGCAATGACCTACAGAGATTTGTAAACGTAAAATTTTTCCGATAGATTTCATTCTTGTCATTTTGTAAGATGACTCTGCAGTCCACCTGTTGGCAACTTTTTAAATAAAATAGAATCTGTAAATCAGGATACATGTTCTAACTCTCAAATAACAGATTGCTTAAGGGGAATGATGGAACATAATATTTGAAATGGAGACTTTCCCAGAAACTCTAAAGATTAGGTCCATATGAACACTGACTGACACAGTGTTAATAGAGGGAAACAAAAGGCTGAAGAGTGTGGGGCTGTGATGACCCCTTTCTTTTATCATTGCTTTAACTCTGCACTCCTCTAATGCACTTCCCTTCCAGAAGTGACAGAAGTATTTTCAAAGTCCTGAAACCCCCTTAAAACACAAATAGTAAGAACTTCTCTGTCAAGTCAATAGTCTGGAGGAAGGGAGGTATAGCATCTTTTTGAATAATCTATAAATGGATCTCAACAAACTGACATTCACTGAATGCTCACATGTCATCTAATTTAATCCTCATAACTAGGCTGCTTTGCAGGTATCATTAACTTATTTTACACAGGAAGACACTGAAGTTCATTGAGATTAAGTAACAACATTCCCAAAGTTTCACAGCTGCTACGTTGCAGAGCCCTGATTTACCCAACATTGACACCAAAGCCAATGCTCTTTATAATAGAAGAAGAAAGAAAATAAGTAATTCAAATCAAACAAAGCATCAACAAAAAGCATGACTAACATCATTAGAGCTATAACTTGTCATTTCTGGCCCAGTTAATAGCTGGCAAAGGAAAACAGATGTTCAAAGAAAGCCCTCTACCCTCAATTGCATGGAGGATTACCTGGCTGGCATTCAAGGCTCTGAGGACCCCTGCCTTCTTCAGCATCCTGAGAGATTCCAGGCAATTTGTGGAGTTCTTATATCTTCTTGCCTCAGAAATTATATGACCTTTGTTTTAATCACAGAGCAATAATGTTGTTTACAAATACTAATCCATCCATAAAAGTCTTATCTAGAGTCGAAGTGAACCATGTGAGAGGTGGCTTGAGAATGTATCTAAGTAGTGTTTTAAATAACCAGAAGGACCTCTCCCTATTTGCAAACAAAATCTTTTCTTTACATCCCATGTTATCAAAACTGACAATATCTTGTAATCTGTTATAAGCCCATCTTCCTCTCCTCTCATTTACTTTTTCTTTTATTTCTCTTTTTATATCTTTGTGTTGTTGATTTCTTTTATTTCTCCTTCCTTTCTATAAAGATGCCCCACTTCTACTCTGGAGAATAATGATGTTTCTATCCTTGCAGAAAGTATTTGCCATCAGGGCAGGACACAGGTTATGTACCCATGTGGAGTCCTTGAGGAGTATGTACAGACTTTCTTCTCTAAAGCACCAACCCCATCCCCCTCAGCATGCACCCGGTTCTTCAAATATCTATTTGAGCTCCTCCTCCTTGTTCCTGAGGAACAAAGCACTAAAATCTTTCCCTAACACAGGACATTTATGTCAAAATAGCTTACATTGATACAATATTTTATAATAAAGTGTTTTCACCTAAGTTATCAAATAAGATCCTAACAGAATCCCTGGGAGCGATGTAGGACATGCACTCCCATTTGATACCCAAGAAACTCGATGTTAAGAGACATTAGGAAGCCTGGCCAGGTTCACAATGCTGGTCAGTGGTGGAGCTGGACATTGACCCCAGGCTTTCTGACTCCAAGTCTAGCTCTCTGTTGAATCACAGTCTTGTTGAAAAATAGCCTATTTGGAAAGGGTAACAAGGTTTCCTTTTCTAGTGTAGAGAACAAAGAATTAACCTATGTTGTAGGTATCAGAGATTATTCAACCTCAACTAGACTCGAACCTCAATAGACTAGAACTTAAAGGCTGGAAAGGCTAGCGGTGATTATCAGGTCTTACTCTTTCGCTCTACTGGTGAGGAACCTGAGGCCCAGAGAAGCATCCTAGAGAAGCTAGCTCAATACACAGCTAGTTAGGAGTGAAGCTGATGTCAGAAGCCAGTCTTCTTACTCTCAGCCTAGTGTTCTTTTCACGATGCTACTCAGCCTTTGTCACTGGCTTTTTTCAGCTGTGGATAAATTCATGGTCAGACAGGAGAAAGCAATGTTTCCATGGTTTACAAAGTATATTTTAGAGAACCTCTGCCATTCTGATGATGCCCTGAGGAGAGAACACCAGGTTTGGCTTCCGATGGATCTTGGTTCAGGTCCTAATTCTGTTACTCACTCGCTGTGTAACATTGGACATGCTCCTGAATCTCTTTGAGCCTCAGTTTCCTAACTGTATGTGGTAGAATATTACCAGACGAATTTTATTTTTTACACTGCCTGTTAAACACAAGCCCCTTCCCCTTTAGGCAACTGTGTGGGAATCATCATTGCTTCATGGCACAACAGAGAACAAAGATATTAACTCCAAGCCTTTTACATTCAAAAGCCCTGGTCCAGATGTAAGAGGGAAAAGTTTTGACAAAATGTGTGTTTAGGTGGATCTCCCTCTCCCCTAACTCTCACTCTGCTATCTCCATGCCACTATATAAAGATTTTAAGTCTTGAGATGAGAAAGGAGATTAAACAAGAGAATTAAATGTTCATAGGACTTTAAAAAGTCTTTCACTGAATCTTCCCATTAGTTAGCTCCAAAGGTGGGCACTGATAGGACCCACATAAAAGTTTGGGTTGTAAGAACATAGAGGACTGGAGAAAAATCTGAATTGAAAAAGTCCACTGAATACTAAGTAGAATTATTTGAAAAATTTCTACACGTAAACTCACCATACTTGAAATTTAGAAAGAGAGAAACCTAAAACCACAAATCAGCAATAATTACCTACAAAACAACAAGAAGCAGAATGGCACCATACTGGAGAAATAAAAACGGAAGTCATGCAACTTTAGATTATCTTTACAGTGTGAAGGGAAACAACTTTCAACCTGGAATTCTATATCCAGCCAACCATTCTTCAAGGGGGAGCGTGAGATAAACACACGTTAAAATTATAAGAGTTTAGGGGCCGGCCCGGTGGCGCAAGCGGTTAAGTGCGCGCGCTCCGCTGCGGCGGCCCGGGGTTCGCTGGTTCGGATCCCGGGCGCGCACCGACGCACTGCTTGGTAAGCCATGCTGTGGCGGCGTCCCATATAAAGTGGAGGAAGATGGGCACCGATGTTAGCCCAGGGCCGTCTTCCTCAGCAAAAAAAAGAGGAGGATTGGCGGATGTTAGCTCAGGGCTGATCTCCTCACAAAAAAAAAAAAAAAAAAAAAAATTGTAAGAGTTTAGAACAGTTCACAGACTTATTGAAATTACTGCTCAAGCATTTCCTTTGGCGAAAAATAAAATGATCCCTGAAGAAAAGAATGTGGAAAAGAAAATAAAAGAACAATAAAGAAATATGTGTTGACTATAAATAATAATTTTAATGAGGTTTAGAACAAGATTAATAGTAAGTTTATTTTATCTTTTTAATACAAACAAGAACTAAAATACCAGACAATAACAACTGGGGTTAGAAAGAGTTCGGAATGAAGTTAAAATGTTCTAATATCTGATGCTGATTAAATTTAGACTTTATTAGACAATTTTAATTTGAGTATATGTATTTCCAGAATACTCTTTGTATAATGCAAACTTGGTGTTATTACAATATAATGAGAAGGTGAGTCTTAAAATTTTTTCCAATTCCAAATCCTAAGCATGAGCATAAACTAATCATTATTTTAAAAAACTATCAAAGAGTTCCTCCTTACTCCGCTAGGGTGCAAATTTTTATAATCTTGGACTTCGCTGTTTCATATTTGACAGAGATATTGACCATGAGCACTGCTGCAAGCAAGCCCTGTAACATTCCATGATACTGGAACAAACCCTATCAGCGAGAGAGAGGAAATGAGTCACTGAGGAGGTGTTTATTAACTTTTACAGCCAATCTGGAGAAATTCATGTCTTGAGGACAGTAGAGTTTATGCCCACTCACTCGGCCCTGATGTGGGGGACAAGTGACTCACAGCAATCTTCCTTTCTCCACATTTCCTGGGCAGTCTATTATCTATATTTGTGGAAAGCTCCACCAGCTAGAAAACATCAGCTGATTTGCTCAAGGGGCACAACGGAAGTTACGCCACAGAGATGTAAATTGAAAAGTCTATACATGACTAGCTCTCTTCTTCATCATTCAGCGCTTCCAACCCAGGCTTCATCTTCTCCATGAACCCTGCCCTACATCAGCCCCTCCTCTGTAATAACATTTCCCTCATAATACGGATATTATTTGTTTATGATCCTGTTGCCCTCGACAGGGTGCTCCTTCTCAAGAACAGGTATGTGACATCTCTATCTGCATGTCTGGGACTTAGGTAGTGCTCAAAATGTGTTTGCTGGACCAAACTCAATATATTGAAATGCCCAGGACAGTTCCCAACACATAGAAGATTCACAATATATGTTAGCTTCCATTTTCTATATTTTCCTCAAAAGATTTTCACTGACTTGATTGGGCTTATTATCTGAATAACTTATACATATTTTACAGATGCATATGTAGAGGTATGAAAAGATTGTTAGAATAGCAGGCACTGTAATTTGATTTTTGGGGGGTTGTCTTCAAAGATGGTATCTTGATAAGCAAATTGGAGTGGAACGTAAGACCCTAAGAATATTGATTAGCAGGATGGAAGCATAAAACATATATCTAAATATTTCTGCTTTTGAGCAATAATATGAAATTTGGTGGAGGGGAGGAGAAAAGAGAGGTGAGGAGAAGGAGTGAGGCGAGAGATAAGGGTAGTGAAGCACAGTGGTGTGCCTAAGGGATTTTTAAAAACAGGTTTGTCTAATATTAAACTAGGGTTTTTTTTTTTTTTTTTACTATTGTGTAAACTCCTCTACATTTCCCCAAGAGCTTTATAAATTCTGTCAGATTCACAGAGACCTCATGAGAGTGGGGGTTTTTGTTTGCTTTTATTTTTATATTAGGATTTCACCATATAATGTTGATTGAAAATTACAATATAATGTGTAGACCACAATCTCATTTTTTGTAAAAGAAATAAGCTACATAGGTATTTATGTGTGTATGTATTTACGTCCCTAGAAAAAGCATGCAAATCGCATTTATCTGTGATTACCCATGGAGAATGAGGTGGGAATGGGAAAAGGGAAGAACTTTCACTTTTTCTATAATTTTGCATTGTTTGAAAATGGTAAATAGCATGTTTTACTTTTGTAATTAGCCAATGTCTTGACATGAGTACAGCCATGTTTGGCCGCTCCATTGACCTACAGCCACCAGCACAAAAAGAAATACAAAGCTGCTTTCTGTGTGGTGGAAACCGGCCTTTTCCCGGGAACTGGCCTTTCTCCCACGGAGAGAGTTGCAAGTTGTAACATTTCAAGGCTCTTGGAGCGTCGTGGCCTGGAATGGACTGGCCATCTGTGCCGGGCTGAGACGATAACCAAAGAGAACAATGCACATACACAACTACTGGGCTGGGACGTTAGCCAGGGGGCTCAGTGCACGGACGCCACTGATAACCATTTTGTGCATGGAAACACTAAATGCTTGCTCTGCAAACTCTGTAATTGCTTACTCTGAAAATTACTGATGGTATAAAAACTGCTGGAAACTGAGCCCTAGTGAGAGTTCCACCTGTGGAAGGGACACCTTGCCCAGGACGTGTGATCCTTGCCCAGCAGCGTCGATTGACAGGGCTCTCCCGGCAGTGGGGCGTGGATGTTGTGAGTAACTGATTTGATGTGAAGTAATTGATTTGATGTGTTCTCTTTTCGGTCAACCTGGTGTTTCTCTTTCCGGTTGATTTGTGTCATTTCTCTTCAGCCGATGTGGGTGTTTTCCCTTTCCAGTCGGGCTGATGTTTTTTCCCTCTTAATATTTGACCTATTTGGATCTGTTTGCAGACTGTCGCCTTTACTATCCTCTATGTAATAAAATATACCTTTGGTCCATTTGTTTGGAGTGGAAAGTGTCTTGTACGTCTCCGATCGAATCCCCGAACCTCTCATAACAGCCAAACAAAAAATAAATGAAATAATCACTTTACTACTCACCTCACCAGGCTGCTGGGAAGACCCAGCAGGATAATCTATGTGAAAGCTGTTTTTAAACTGTAAAGTGCTCTCTAAACTCTGAAGTGCTGTGTGCACATAGCGGATTATTTATGACTTTGAACAAAGTAACTCGGGACTTGGGTTCCTCATTTCCTTATCTTTAAAATGAGGGAGTTGGACTAGATGGCTTCTTAAACTCCTGCCAGGTCCAGATTCTTCGTGGTCTGTAGCTCTTCCCTGGTTTTCAATCACTACGTTCTCAAAATCTCCTCCTCCTCCTCACAGGCTTCTGCCTCACGTCCTCAGCAGCCCACCTGTCACACTGCTTTGGGCTTTCTGAGTAACTGGGCACCATATAGCCTTTGTGCAAGGAGGGCTTCTCGAGCACTAAATGTACAGGATACCTTTTCTGTCTGCTGACCTCACTGGGTTCCATAAGGCTGGATTACATGTCTGCAAACATCTTTAATGACCAGGATTATTTGAGAATTTGCCAGTGCTTGTTCTTTCTTGAGGAAGGCCATTTAACCAGAGGACCACAGATTGTGATTTTTGGTCACTTGCTTTCTCTCATTTCTCTTTTCATTCGAATCACTTGGGATTCTCATGGCTTCAAAATTTCCCTCTCTCCCCTCACCCCTTCCTTCCTTCCTTCCTTCCTTCCTTCCTTCCTTCCTTCCTTCCTTCCTTCCCTCTCTCCCTCCCTCCCTCCCACCTACCTTCCTTCCTTCCTTCCTTCCTTCCTTTCTTCCTCCCTCCCTCCTTCCATCCCTCCCTTCCTCCTTCCTTCCTTCTTTCTATCCTTCCTTCCCGCCTTCCTTCTTTCCTTCCTCTCTCCCTCTTTCCTTTCTTCCTTCTTTTCCCCTTGTTCTTTAAGTTATTTGATGTCCTATACCATCCACTCATTTCTCATGTGTTGGGTCTTGCCATATCACATCCTCAAAATGAGTAGGTGAAAATGTATTTCTCCTTATTGCCCAATTCCTTGCTTAACTTTGTTTTGTTTTGCATTTTTAAAAGATTTTTTTTTATGGTGATTACTTTATTAGGCTTAATTTACATTGAATAAAGTGCACAGATCTTAAACATTAAGCTTGAAGGATTTTGACAAATCTATACACCTGTGTAACAGTAACCCAGATGAAGATAAGGAACATTTACATCACCTCAGAAAATCCTCTCCTGCCCATTCCCAATCAATCCCCCCACCAAGGCAAAAACTATTATCACTTCTATCACCATAGATTAGTTTTGCCTTTTTTTTAAACTTTATATGAATGAAATCATATACTATATACTCTGTTATGTCTGGATTTTTTTCACGTGATATGACGTTTTTGTGATTCTTCCATACTGTTGCAGGTATTAATAATTTGTTCTTTTATGATGCTAAGTAGCTTCCATTGCATGAATATAGCACAGGTTATTTCTTATTATGATTACTCATTCCTGGTTGATGGATATTTTAGCTATTTCCAGCTTCTGATTAAAGCTGCTCTGAACACACTTGGTCTCTTGGTGGACATACGTTTTCACTCCATGACTAGGAGTGGGATTGCTGGGTCATGGGATGGGTGTATAGTTAAGTTTGTTAGAAAGTGACAAACTGTTTTCCAGAGCATTTGAACCATTTTACACTCCCACCAGCAATATATGAGACTTCCAAGTGCTCCACATCCTCAATAACACTTGTTATTGTCAGCTTTTTAATACTTTTGTCTTAATTCAAAAAGTAAGATACTCATTTCCTGTGCTGTAACTTATCACAGAGTAAGGGATCAAGAACTACCCAAAGAAAATGAGCCAGGCCTTAATGGGAAGAAAATTCATATGTGGGAGAATCAGTATTCCTCTCTGGGCCTCATTATTATCCCTAAAATAACGGCACTGAGGTGGATGAGTTCTGAGGCATTTCTAACCCAAATAAAGGATTTGGAGGGAGACAGGCGAGTGTAGTTGCCAGAGCACGGGCTTTGGCATCAGAGACTCAGGTGCTCCCTGGGCTCTGCCACTTATTAGCTGGGGGGCTTTGGGTAGATAGCCTCAAGAATACTTTATTTTCTTACTAATGAAATATGAACTGTACATTACCATAGGAAAGTTTTGAATATTAAATGAAATAATGAATGCAAAGAGTTTTCATAGTGCTTGGTACATAGTAAGAACTTAATAAATATCAGATTTTTTAAAAATAGACACTTTCTAAAGTGTATTCTGGATGAGAAGGTGGTGTTCTAATGAACATGGTCAATGCTTAGTGTGGCTGACATGATGTGGATGGCAGTTTTCCTCCTTGGGAGATCTCCAAAGACTTGAAGTGCTTCATCATTATAAAAATTTTCAAACATAAAACAAAGTTGAAAGACTATTACAAAAGTTGTATACTTTTACCCATATACTCATCGCTTAGATTCTATCATTAGCATTTTACCGTCCTTGCGTTATCACATATTATACACTTACCCATCTCCCAGTTTATCCATCAATCCAGGTTGCAGGGGTTTTTTTGATGCATTTCAAAGTAGATTGCAGACATCAGTATGCTTCCCTCTAAATATTTAAACATACATATCATTTACTAAAGTTTAATATTTATTTAGTTTTTTTTATTTTGAGGTAAAATTTACCTACTACGAAACCCATAAACCTCCAGTATACATTTGCAGAGTTTTGACAAGTGCACACAAACATGTAAACCAAACCCCTATGAAGATATAGAACATTTCCATCACCCTAGAAAGTTCTTCATGCCCTTTTCCAATCAATTCCTACTCTGTCCACAGGCAAGTACTATTCTCATTTTTTTCCATCATAGATTACTTTTAAGTTCCAGAACTTCTCTCAATGGAATTAAAGAGTATACACTCTTTTGTGCATGGCTTCTTTCACTCAATAAAATGTTTTTGAGATTCATCCATGTTGTTGTATGCATCAGTAATCTGTTCCTTTTTATTGTTCCCTTTTAGTATTTCATAGAATGAATATATCACAGTTTATCCATTCTGTTGATAGATATCTGAATGTTTCCAGTATCGGCTACAATAATAAAGCTGCTATGAACATTTTGTGGATATATGTTTTAATGTCTCTTGGATAAATACCTAGGAATTACTGAGTCATAGAATAGGTAGTTGTTTAGTCTTATAAGAATTTGCCAGATTTCTCTTGGATAAATACCTAGGAATTACTGAGGCACAGAATAGGTAGTTTAGTTTTATGAGAATTTGCCAGACTTCTTCCCAAAGTGGATGAACTATTTTACATTTCCACCAATAATGTAGAAAGGGAGAAGGGAGAAAGCTTTTGCTACTTCAAAAGAGGTCTCTCTATCTACATGTGTGAATTTTTCTAACCAGAGACATGGCTGATGACTCCAGGAGCATGAGTATGGGATACGGGGACAACTCCACCACTACCATCACCTTGGACTTCAGGAAGGAGGTCAATTGTGTAAAGAATCCTAGGACCAGCATGAGCTCCGGTCAGACCATACAAGGTACTCAAGGGATTAGGGCATAGGAGGCCCTGGGGTCACTGGTAGGGAAGTGTTCCATGCTGAGTGATTACACCTGTGCCCACAGGGCAAATAAATACATTCTTTGCTCCTTCTTGGTAATCCTTGAAGACAAGGATGGTCAAACAAAATAATATCACCTCTGGAGAAACTCAGGTCTTGGGAAGATTTAAAAGAGAGGAAAGCAGGGGTAATGACAAGAAGCAGCCAGTGGGCATCAAATTTAAGCTTGTGGGTCAAGGTGTGGAGTCAAATCCAGGGAGTTTTTTGGAAGAGGCCACCAGTTGTTTTTCCAGGAAGAGATGGGTTCTTTATTTATTTTTCTCTCTAATATATAGCCCATATGCTTAGCTGAGAAAGCTGCTTCATATCCTGTTTAACAATTCCCTAAACATTGTTTAGATTAGAATTTTTGACCATCCTTCATGGGGATGAAGGCCTTAAAATTAATAAATTTATGGTTTTATTGCAAAGTCTTGCCTTTGTTTCCTTTCTAAGGTGACACAATTTATAATATGCAAGCTTGCTTTCTGTCTCCTCCCTTTAGGTACACAGCAAATGAGCAAACATTTGGCCATGACACAGACGTCATAGAGTTAGTTCAATGTTTGTGAGTACAGCAATCTGAAAGCCTCTTATCTGAAGTAGCCCTACGAATGCCTGGACACAGTAGACATAAGGTATTCAACTGGCTAATGTAGGATGTGTGCTTCCAAAAGCAAAGTGGTTGAAAAGGAACCAGAATTACAGAATGTCAGAGCCAGAGGAGAATTTAGAGGTCATTGGTACCTCCTTCTCACCTTATGAGGGAGATAGTGGAACCGAAGCAGGGATAGGCCTTCTGCATTCACAGTTCATTGGAGATTTTTACTGTTAAGATTTTGTATATAATGAAGGAGAGATACACTCCAGCCAGCTCAATATCAAGTGGGTTTATTGAAAAGATAAAGAAGCGGAAACTAAGCATGGCTGAGCCTTGTGGGCTCTGGCTAGGGAAATGAGAAGCTATTAGTGGTTGATGCAGCCACTGACTCTAGGATCACATGGTCTGTCATTCCCTTTGGGCATCTATTCTACTCTCTTGTTTCTTCCTTTAGCCTGAGATTCTTTGTGTATTCCTCAACACATAATTGAACACGGCTGCCCCAGCCCCAATGTTACCTGATTCTTTAGGTCAAATTTAAAAAGCATGAAATGGCTGGCCTTTTATAACATGTCTGTTGCAATGACAGTTGCAAATCCCAATATCTTGACCCCTGGTTTAGTGATTTATGCTGAACTTTCTTTTCTGAACGTGAGCACAGACAGTGGGAGAGCTTAGCCTCAGTTCCCTCATCACTAAGTCAGGGATAATAATAGCTCTACCCTGCAGAGTTTTTGTGATAATTAAATCCATTTAACACATGTAAAACGCAAAGAACAGTGACTAAAAAGTACGATATTAGTGTTACCTAATGTTATTAGCTGATGTTCTTCTTCTACTCTCCCCTTCTCACCATTTCCACCACTTACCCTCAGATCCACTCCCCACTCATCACTGTCCTGCTTTGTGCCACTGAAGTCTTGTCCCCTTTGGAATGCATGCCCTGGGATCCCTTGCTTGCAGGCTCCCAGTTAAGTTTGGCCAATGGGAGACAGCAGATGGACCCTGGAAGGTGAAAAGAGAGTGAGGTCAGTATTTGTCCCCTCACCCTCCCTGCTCTGGCACTGAGTATCTGACAGTAGCTGTATCCCTCCATTATTTCAGTGGCCCCTCTTCCACAGTCCCAGTTCTCCCGTAGGTCTGCGTAGCAGTATTTCTTTCCTTGTTTCTTTGCCTCCCACCAGGGCAAGTCCAGAAGACCTTCTCTTCACCAAGGTATTAAGAAATGCATGGGTGTTGAGAGCTCGGGCATCCAGAAAAAGGCCCTGCAGTGTGCATCCTCTGTAGGCTGAGCTAATGGTGGGAGACGCTGCCATGGCTTCCTGATGTTGGTGGGAGTAATAGGATTCTGGAGAAGTAGAGGACAGGTGGTGGCACTTAACCATCTAGAGACAAGGTGAGAGTAATTACCTTGAGGGCAAGGATATACAGTGGTGATTAATCATCCTGGGGTCCCTAGGAGTGAAAGAGATGGGAAGCCTACTACAAAATTGTTTGATTTACATAACAATTTTAAAAACTCTAGTTTGGGGTGACAGAGACCTGATTGAGTTACCATAGTGGAAATTTGTGATCTCTCATCTAGTTCTTAGACTTGGAGCTCCTTGACTGAGAGGAGATTGAGTCTCTTTGAGGAAGAATGAACCCTGCAACGCAGCCACAAGTGTATGCTGTAAATCTTCCTTCAGGCCTTCTCCAGGGGCCTGAAGCCATTTCCTGGGGTGGCTGGGGTAGCTGGGGAAAGGGAAATACCCAGACCTTCTGGGGCTTACTGGATTCTCGGTCTGAGTAAAGCTAACATATGGGGACCTGTGGTGGCCATGAAAATATACCACCCATATCTGCAGCTGCAGAAAGCATAACTAATCAACAGCCCCAGCAAATGTGCTCTGAATCCAAGGCTCTGTGACATCTTCCCAGGCTCTGTACTAGCCCATGAAGAAGAAAGCCTCATACCACTTCCTTCCAACAGAATACTCATGATGAATCATGAGGATGTAAACTGTCTTTCTGTCATAACTCAGACTTTTCTTTCTCCACAATCTGTTGTGTTTATGCATATTAATTTATTTATATAAAAAAGAGAATAAATCATTACACTTCCATGAGTCTCTTTATTGAATCCTGCAGTATGATACAGTGATGCTCAATTCTAAATGGTCTTGTCTACTCTATATCGTGCAATCTCTTCTCCCACAGGATCAATATCTGCGTATAGCTGCTCACCTTGATAGATCATAGCCAATTAGATGAGGAAGTAATAGACCCAGTTCAGCCTAGTCAGCATACAGGCATCCCTTTCCCACAGTCTAGTACTTGTCACCACTCCAAGGTCTTTTCCATTTCATATTTCCTTCGTTTCCTATTGCTGCATGACAAATTACCACAAACTTAGAGGCTTAAGACAACACCTATTTATTATCTCGCAGTTTCCCTAGGTCAGAAGTCCAGGCACAGGATAGCTAGGTCCTCTGCTTAGGGTCTCACAGGTTGAAATTAAGGTGTCATCCAGGCATTGTTTCTTTCTGGAGCTTCTGGGAAAGAATTTACTCCCAAGTTCATTCAAGTTGTCAGATGAGTTCAGTTCCTTGCGACTGTAGGACTAAGGTCTCCATTTTCATGCTGACCACCAGCCTGGGGCCTCTCTTAGCTCCTAGAAGCTACCTACATTCCTTGCCACATGCCCCCTCCATCCAGCAAAGAAGGGACAGCTGTGCAGAGGGGTGGCTTCAAAATTCCATGTGAGTGTTTCATGAAATACTTTACCAAGGATTGGGCTGCACCTGCACAGGACAAGACTAACTAAGGTTTAACAGAGAGTGGCTGCTACAGGGTTGAGTATAAATTAGAGATATTTGAGGTCCAGCAGTGTTGGGAAATGGATGATGGAGTTTCTTGCCCATCCAGGATGGGGAGACCTCATTAACACCTTGTTAGTACCCCAGGTGTCCAGCTGAGATACCAGAAAGGCTGTACCTTAGGAATAAGTGCCATGCTTTAGAATAAGACCTATTCTAGACCAGCCCTAGCAAAGTCTAAAATAACATCCTGCTAAAAAATACATGAGTCAAAGAAATCACAAAGGAAACTGAAAAACACTTCAAACAATGAAAATAAAAACACAACATACTAAGATTTGTGGGATGCACGTAAAGTGGTACCTACAGGAAAATATACAGTTTTAAATGTCTATATTAGAGAAAAAGAAAATTTTTAAGTCAATGATCTAAATTTCCATCTTAAGAATCTAGAAAAAAACAAGTGAATTCAACCCAAAGTAAGTAGAACAAAACAAATAATAAAGAGCAAAAATCAATGAAATAGAAAATAGATAAACAACAGAAAATTAACAAAGCCAAAAGTTGGTTTTTGAAAAGGAAGAATAAAACTGATAAACACATAGCAAGACTAATCAAGAAAAAGGAAAGAAAACATAAATCATCATTATCAAGAATTTAAAAAATAATATCCATAGATTCTACAGACATTAAAATGATAATAAAAAAATTATAATGAAAAACTTTATGCCCATAAATGGAATAACAGATAAAATGGACAAATCTCTTGAAAAATACAATTTACCAAAACTGACCAGAAGAAATAGATAACAAGAATATCCCTCCATCTGTGAAAGAAATTGCATTCACAACAACAACAACAAAAAAACCCTGAAACAGAGCAAAATCCAAGCCCAGATGATTTCCTCTTGAATTCTTTCATTTATTTAAAGAAGAAATGACAGAGCGGCCGGCTAGGTGGCGTACTGGTTAAGTTCGTGTGCTCCGCTTCAGCGGCCTGGGATCTGCAGGTTCGGATCCCTGGCGCGGGCCTATGTACCACTTATCAAGCCATGCTGTAGCAGCAGCCCATATAAAGTAGAGGAAGATAGGCATAGATGTTAGCCCAGGGCCAGTCTTCCTCAGCAAAAAGAGGAGGATTGGCAACAGGTGTTAGCTCAGGGCCAATCTTCCTCACAAAAAAAGAAATGATACAAATATTATACAAATTCTTTCATAAAATAGAGGAGGAACAAACTTCCCAACTCATTTTTGAGGCAAGCATAACCCTAATGCCAAAAGCTGACAAAGATTTTATATGACAAAATATTATACAAAACCATTTCTCATAAACATAGACGCAAGAAATCCTCTACAAAATATTAGCAAATCAAATCCAGACATATATAACAGGTATAATACATCTTGTCCAAGTCTTGTTTATCCAGGAGTGCAAAGTTTGTTCATCTGAAAATCAATTAACATAATTCACTCTATTAATAGAATGAAGAAAAAAGTTATACAGATCATCTCCATAAATACAGAAAGAGCACTGGACAAAACTGAAACATCCACGATTTAAAAAAAAAAATCTCTTGGCAAACTAGGAATAGAAGGAACTTTCTTCAACCTGACAAAATGCCTCTATGAAGAACATACAGCTAATATGGTTAATGGTGAAATGCTGAATGCTTTCCACTGAAGATAGAGAACAAGGTAAATATGTCTGCTCTCATCACATCTATTCAATATTACTCTGCAGATCTTAGCCAATGCAATAAGGAAAAGAAAGAGAAAAAAAGTGTGGAAATTAAGAAGTAAAACTGTCTCCATTTGCAAAAAACATGTATTTAGAAAACTCTAAGAAATCTTCTTAAAATTACTACTATTAATTTTGAGTTTAGCAAGGTCACAGGATTCAAAGTCAGTGTACAAAAACCAAAAATTCTCAACAAATGAACAGATATAACATGTCGAAGAATTGGAAGACTTTAATGTTATCAAATATATCGTTTTTTTCTTTACATATCCTGGGTTTCCAGTGATAGTTGAAAAATTTCTCCCCATACCAATATTATACATATATTTCCTTAAATTGTCTTGAAGGTTTTTAATTTTTAAATTAAAAAATTATATTTAAGGGGCTGGCCTGGTGGCATAGTGGTTAAGTTTGTGCACTCTGCTTGGGCGGCCCAGGGTTCGCAGGTTCGGATCCGTGGCACAGACCTGCACACCGCTCGTTAAACCACGCTGTGGCGGCATCCCACGTACAAAATAAAGGAGGATTGGCACGGATGTGAACTCAGGGCCAGTCTTCCTCAAGCAAAAAGAGGCAGATTGGCACAGATGTTACCTCAGGGCCAATCTTCCTCACCAAAAAATATATATATATATATGCATATATATTTAAGGTTTAAATCCATTTAAAAATTACTTTTTTGAGTATGAAGAGGTCCAATGTTATTTCCTTCCAGATGGACAGAATCTAATTGTGCCAGCATCAATTCTTTTTTAAAAATCATCATTTTCCTACTGATTTGATATATCATTATCATATATTATTTTTTATAAACTATGATCCATTTCTGAGTTCTCTATACTCTTCCATTTATCTGTTTATATATTTGTACGCCAATACCATACCATTGTTCTTAATCAACTCCATAACATATAATTTAAGCATAAAAAATACACCTTTTAAGTGTATAGTTTAATGCATTTTGACAAATGTATATGCTGGTGTAACCAGCACCTCAGTCAAGATCTAGACATTTCCACCATTCCTTCATGCCTGTTGGCAGACAGTTCTTCACCTGAGCAAACACTGATCTGGCTTCTGTCCTTACAGATTAGTTTTGTCTGTTCTAGTGTTTCATATAAATGGATTTATATGCTATACATTCTTTGCTGTCTGACCTCTTTTACTCAGCTTAATATTTTTGAAATTCTTCCATGTTGTTACTAGTATCAGTAGTTTATTCCTTTTATTGCTGAATGGTATTCCGTTGTATGAATATACGACAATTTGCTTATCCATTCACTTGTTAATAGACATTTTGATTGCTTCCATTTAGGAGCTACTGCGAGTAAAGCAGCTCTGAACATTCATGTACGTATCCTTTTGTAGATTTGTTTTTATATCTCTCGAGTAGCATTGATGGGTCGCATGATAAGCATATGCCTACCTTTATAAGAAACTGCCAAACTGTTTTCCAAAGTGGTGGTAACATTTCACACTCTCATCAACAATGAAGGGAGCTCCAGCTGCCCTACAGCCTCTGTAACACTTGGCATTGTCAGTTGTTTTAATTTTAGCCATTCTAGTTGATGTGAAGTGATATCTCACTGTGGTTTTCATTTTCATTTTCCTGATGACTGATGGTTTTCAGCTTCTTTTCATGTGCTCATTATGTTTATGTATCTTCTTCAATATATCTGTTGAAATATTTGACCCATCTTTAACGAGTTGTTTGCCTTATTATTGCTGAGTTATTAGAAGATTTTACATGATTATGATACAAATCCTTTTTCAGGTATATGTACTGTGAATATTATCTATGGCCTGCCTTTTCAATTTCTTGATGGAATCTTTCAAACTTCAGAAATTTTACATTCTGATGATGCCCAATTTATTAATTTTTTTTACCTTAATGTTTTGTCATTTTTGTTTCCAGTATAAGAAATCACTGCTTAATTCAATGTCATAAAGATTTTCTCACTAGTTTGCCTTTAGAAGGTTATAGTTTTAGCTTTTATATTTAATGAAGGAAGGAGAAGGTCATATAAAAATTAGTCTAATTACTATCCTCAGAGAGATCTGAGAAGCAATTACACCAATCCAACAAGAACAGGCTGGACAAGAATAAGAACTCAGATACTAAATGTGATTGTTAAAATAAAAAGCTCAACAGAAGCATAGAACAGTCATAGTACTAATAACCAAAACATTTATTGAGGCTTACTATGTTCTGTTTTCAGCACCTGACATGTGTAAATTTATTTAAGCTTCACAACAACCTTTTGAGAAAGGTACTATTACCTTTATTTCACAGATGACAAAATGAGGCATGGAATGCTAAATAGCTTCCCTATGTCATACAGCTGGCAAGTAGCAAGAACTGAATGGCAAAATGGACACAACTGAGCAATAAATTAATGAGCTGAGAGATCAAGCTGAGATCTTTGTCTAAACAGAGTACACATAACAGCTCCTATAAAGAAGATAAAAGAAAAAGAGGTGTAGAAGGAAGGCCCGGGAATTAAATGAGAACTAATATGAGTTCTAGAAGGAAGGAATGAAGACATTGGAGGAACACTGACAACGTAAGAAAATTTCCCTGGCTTGTCTTCACATACAAAGGATCTATCAAAACCTTATAGGAAAACTTAAAATACACACACACACACACATACACACATACACACACACACACAGCCCTAGGCACATCCTGATGAAAAGTCAGAATCTTAAAATGTCCCATTAAGAAGAAAAAAGGAGTTATTCTACTCAGGGAAAATAAAATATGAATCCACAAGAGTGGTACATATGAGGGATAAAGAAAAGCAATGAGTAAGATCCTATACCATTTTAAAACTAATTGTCAATGATATAATTGTGAATTTGATTACAATTGTTTTCAAGTAAGAGATTTATAAAGTAGAAGAGGCGTGAAGTAAAGTATGTTACTAATAATCCCTTATAAAAGTTCCAGATGATGTCACCAAAAACTGGAAGATGGTCAGGGAAATGTAAACAAAGAGATTATTACGTAGGAAGGTTGTGCTATCTGAACCCAATTTTCACAGTCCAAAAAGCATTTCAAAGCCGTGTTAAAGGGAAATCTGAACTAGCCAAATTTAGAGTTTCAGGGATCTACTGTTCTTTTCAGCAGTATTAATAAATGAGAAATTACCAACTGGTACACTTGATCGTTACACTTTATTTACGTTACTATTTTCCTATTACTGCCTAGACTGAATACGTGCATGTACTTAATTCCAAAAGCACATAAAGACCTGGACTGGAGCAGTCTTCAGACAAGTTGCTTTTGCACCACAGGCTGATCCCGGATTAGGTGGCAAAAGGGAGCCAGACGGGGGGCAGACCAGCTGATGAGGCTCTCACAGGCAACCACCAGGAAAAGAAGGCTCATCAGCTTGCTCATACAGAGACACCCTGACCTGACTTGACATGGGTCTGTTATTCTCAAAAGAATGTTCATGACTTGTGTCGAACACACCGTTTTCCATAGGTTGGTAAAAGGCAATCGGATAATACTGCCATGCTCGCCAATGATTAGTTTATCCAACCAGAGCGCTTCTGAAGAATGTACCAATAAGCGCAGCTTTCACCAAGCCCGTTAAGAAGTGAAAACATCTAAAATCCTAACTCTAGATAAAAATCCTAATTCTGATTTTTAAAAATAACACCAAAGCAGTGTCTAGCGATGCAGAGGGCAGGCACCAGAAAAGATGTTACTGGTTTTTAGAAACTCTGTAGGCTCCCAATTGCCCCTCTTCCTCATTCCAGACGCTCCTGCCTTTTCTTCCCCTCCACGCGCCCCCGCGCTCTTTTCTCCCCGCGCCCTTCAGCTCCGCCCCGCTCCTCCAAAGCTCACCGCACAAGCCCACCGGGACGGGCCTCCTCGACCCTGGGCTGGGCTGGGCGCAGCGGAAAGCTGGACCCGGACGAGTCGTGGCAGCCCAGCCACCCCAGGGGCCCAGCTCGCCCTTCGCGGGTCCCTCTGGCGCCTCTAGAGGTGGCCACTGTGGTTGACGCCAGGCCTTGGGCCCAGGCTCAGGCTGGAGGGCAATGGGGACCTACTAGTACCCGGACAGCGCCACCCTGCTACTAATCTTGCGGGCAATCTGTGCAGGCTCAGGCTGCCTCGGGCAGGATTTTAATTTCCACCCAGAGCGGGGCTTTGACTCCCACGAATCATCATCTCCAGGAAGCTGACCCCAGAATGGAAAAACAGACTGTGCCAGGGCAGGTGTCGTACCTCCTGATCCTGAAGGGCAGGAATCATGTCCTTTCCCTCAGGCCCAATAGGCTCCTGCTGCCCCACGCCTGAGAGTGTTTTACATGGAGGAGGGACACCTTCTGGAGGGTCATCCTTATTTACCTGTCACACTCCCTGTGATGACGACTTACTGACAGAGAATATGTCAAAATCACAACCCTAAAGTACGACTGTTGGCCTGAGAAGTGCAACTACTGAGACCTTGGCAATAATAGAAAAACCTGCCAATGTTTGTATGGCTGGGCCACTCCTTTCTGTGAGGAGGAGAAGTTTGGAGGAAGCATTGACAGTGGGCCTCCAGGAGAGATCAAAGAACACCTGTCCAAGAAAGCACACACACTGTTTCTGTTGATTCACCTCTTTCTCCTAATAATGTCTGTGATTCTTGTGTTGTCCAGGATAATTATAGCAAAACATCTTCAACCTATAAAGATAAGAGAATTGATAAAGACAACCCAAGCCAAAAGTAAAACCAAATGAAAGAGATGTAACAAATAAACATTATTCATGTGCACTCAATAACGCCAGATTCTTTTTTGAATAGCTTAACCTGAAGATAATCTATTTTGCTCCTCTGTAGTTTTTTAATAATCTCAATGATTGCCATTTTCTTCAGGTGAAGGATAGTGAAATATATTTAGAAAATTTAAAAGAGAAACATCCTAAATATACCAACCAACACAGTCGTTATTTATCAAGAATATCATCCTACAGTGACTCAACTAAAAGCAATTATGCTCAAAGTAACTTATTTTAAATGACAATCCTATAGCTTAGTAGTCAATCAAAGGTACTGATTGAGTGGCTGTCATTCTAATTTACTTTGGCATTTCAATTCTTTTTAATATGATTTTCCCTTGGGTTTTCATCAGCAAATAACTTTTTCTTTTCCCCAGAATCTTACATTGTTTGTCTGACCATTGATCTTCAGAATGGCATATGCTATTAAGAAATTACAGTAACTCTCCAAATAGAACTGTCTGTCCCAGAGCCTTAACGTATAAGGAGAATATTTTGTTGTTGTTAGTGTCGTCAAGTTGATTTTGACTCTTGGCGACCCTCTGTAAAGCAGAGCTGAACTCCGCCCAGTCTTTTTGTACCATCCTTGTTCCTTTCGGTGCTATATCAGACAGTGCTCTGCTGCTATTCATAGGGTTTTCATGGCCAATTTTCTCAGAAGTGGGTGGCCAGGTCCTCCTTCCTAGTCTGTCTTACTCTGGAAGCTCTGCCAAAACCTGTCCATCATTGGTGACCCTGCTGGTATTTGAAATACTGGTGGCATAGCTTTCAGCCTCACAGCAACATACCGCTATGACAACGACAGACGGGTGGTGTGGTTCTCTGTTCAGGAAAGGCACCTGGGTTGTGGTGGTGAAAGCGCCAAATGTTAACCACTAGACCACCAGGGCTGGCTAGGGAGAATATAGAAGGTCCTTAATTTCCACAGCTGTATAAATATCTCATTTGATCAACGAAACTTTTCAGTTCTAGTCCCAGAAAATGAAAGTTGGCTACATTCCTTTGAGGAGGAAATTACAAGAGGAAGCACAGAGCTGAATATCTCACAACTACATCATGATGACTCCAGGGGACTTCAGAGAAAACTGTGAAACTAGGCTGAAGTGGCTAATATGATGCATCTGATCTTCCCTTGTAGCTCTGTCTATAGTAAGGCACCTCTGACAAAGCTTTTGGAATTTTGAATTAGGCAGGATCTTGATATTTATATGTCACTTGTGAGGCTGGTTGTAATGACTGATCACTCCCTTCTCCAACAACGAGGAGAATTAGGCAGGGCCTCATTCCCTTCTCTTTTGGTCTCCAAATCTTCTTTCCCTTTGCCTGTGCTAGAGGATGGAAGGGAGGGTAAGTAGCGCAGCTCAATTTAAATGTTCATTGCCCTACTTTCCATACAGGCGAGACATGTGTGTATCTTCCATTGTTTTGTGATCCAGGGGTTGCATTCCAAAAGTGTTTTTCCTTCCATATAGAGCCATTTGCTCTCCCTTAGGCGTGGAGCTGCTCCTCTCCTGTCCTAGAGAAACATGCGCCTCTTCCTATCCCTCACTATGAAACAACTCTTGGCTTTTCACTCTCCCCTGTCTATCGAAAATTGGGGAAACTCTTTTTGTTATATGTCTTATGTTAAATGTCAAGCCCACATTAGACTCTATTTTAGGGGAACATTTCTATAAGTTATAGTACAAAGGAAAGCTCCCTAGAACAATCCTTAAGTTGTCATGGTCATATGTTTAAATTTAATCTCAGATTTTCCATTTTCCAAATTCTAAGTCCAAGGAAGACTGAGCAGGTCAAATAAGGAATACAAATGTTGAGAGTATAGGTAGTTTACTGACTTTTATTTTGTCTTGGAGAAGTGACCATTGTACGAAATGTGTATCTGATACAAATTATTTGTTGCCATTTGAAAATGCAAAATAAAATGGATATTTCATGATATATGAATGGATGTATTTGTCCATAATTTTATAGTATCATATATCCAATTTAACATTTATGAGATGGCTTTCTCCTTTTAGGTTGTTTATCTGCAGTGAAAGACTTCTGTCACCAGAGTGATGTTTTTTTATTCAGATCATTTAACTTCAAACTGCATCTGTATCTGCTTTGCCTGAAATCTAGACCCACTCAGTCTGTTGATTTTTTAATATTTTAGTCCATATGAAGATTATATTTAATTATCATTGCTTTAAAATGTTTTATTAAAACTGAGTGAGTTGATATACACAGAGATACTTATAATATTTTTGTCCATAAATGCTAAATAAATGTTAGCTATTATTATTTTAATTATTTTGTAAACAATATATGGTGGGCTAGGCACGCTCATACTTTTTCAGATATTTCAGAGCTATTGTATATTTATTTTTACTATGTGAATTTTTAAAATTAGCTTGTCTTGTTTTAAATTTAAAGGAAATCTTGTTGATATATCTATTGAAAATATAATAACTTTATATGGATCTGTTAGGCAGAATTGAGAGTTTGGTGATATTGAGCCTTTCTAAGAACCGGGTATGCCTTTCTACGTATTCAAGTCTCTTTGTGTGTAAATTAGCATTTTAAATTATTCTTCCAATAGGTCTTGCACAGTTTTTATTGTGTTTTTCTCTAAGCATTTGTTTTGCTGTTGCTATTATAAGTGGATTCTGTAGGGGAGGAAAAAAATGTTTTCCCTTTGCTCCTCTTAGACTAATTGCCTGGGGCCCTGTAAGTTACACTGATAAAAGACAGACCTCAGCATCATGGCAGCATTAGATGCTCCCTTTGTCTCTCCCCTTCAATCTGTAACTGGTAAAACATCCATGACTCAACAAAGGTTCCTCTGCCTAACACACCAGTATGCTGGAGAGATCCACACATCTGCACATCTGAAGGTGGGTGGATTAGAACACAAAGAAGAGACACAACGTGGAGAACAGTGGAGTCAGTGCCTGTGATCCTGGCCCCCAGCCATGGTGGCTGAGCCCACAGCCCCAGGGAACCCAGTAGCAGCAGTGGAGGGGGTGCACATGTCTCTGGCTTCCTGGCGGCAGTGCAGGAGCCACAGGAAACTCAACAGCAGTGGCAGGAAGTCCTGTGGCCCTGATTACTCCAGTTGCAGCAGCACCTGTGATTCCAGCCCATCTGCCTGCAGTAGTGGTGCTTGCAAACTCAACAATCCAGATATGGTGGAAGTGTCCACAATCCTGGCTTCCCACTCCCTCCACTGCAGTGACAGTGCCCACGACCTAGGCGACCCTGAACATGATGGAGGCACCTGCCATCCTGCTGCCCCCAG
The DNA here is from genome assembly GCF_020826845.1 of Diceros bicornis minor. Lineage (NCBI taxonomy): Eukaryota > Metazoa > Chordata > Mammalia > Perissodactyla > Rhinocerotidae > Diceros > Diceros bicornis. The sequence goes on from NC_080743.1 coordinate 51,782,229, forward strand.
CAGTCATGCCAGCAACTGTGGTGATATCAGCAGCAGCAAAGCACCAGCAACTCCAGAGGCACAAGCAGGAATGAGGAGGGCATGGGCAACACCTCTGGCAGAGGTGGTGGAGACTGAAAAGTGCTGATTCTCAAATATAGCCAGAGGTTTCTCAGGTAAGAGAAACCAAAAATCTGTGCTATAGTGCCACCTATAACACTAAAAACATAAGAAAGTCCTCTAATTACTAATTGGTTTAATGGTTAGAATCAAAGTAAACAAAGCTTTACCTAAATAAGAAAAGTGTTTGCTACTTTGCCTCAAATGTGCCAGCAGAGAAAAATTCAGCAAGCACCATGAAAAACCACGGTAACATGGTATCACAAAAAGAAAATGACAGTTCTTCAGAAACCAAACTTAAAGTCGCAGAAAATTGTGATCTAACAGATAGAGAATTCAAAATAGCTGTTATGAAGAAACTCAGTGAGCTACAAGAAAACTCAGAGGGCCAGCCCCGTGGCTTAGCAGTTAAATGTGCACGCTCCGCTACTGGAGGCCCAGGTTCGGATCCTGGGCACGCACCAACCGCTTCTCCGGCCATGCTGAGACTGCATCCCACATACAGCAACTAGAAGGATGTGCAACTATAACATACAACTATCTACTGGGGCGTTGGGGAAAAAAAGGAGGATTGGCAATAGATGTTAGCTCAGAGCCAGTCTTCCTCAGCAAAAAGAGGAGGAGTAGCATGGATGTTAGCTCAGGACTGATCTTCCTCACCAAAACAACAAAAAAAAGAAAACTCAGAAAGGTAGTTCAGTGAGCTCAGGAATAAAATAAATTAACAGAAGGAATACTTTACCAAAGACATTAAAACTCTAAAAAAGAACCAAACAGAATTTCTGGAGCTGAAGGACTCAATAAATGAGATGAAGAATGCATTAGAAAGCATTGGAAATAGAGCAGACCATATAGGAGGGAAAATTAGCAAACTTGAAGATAGAAATCTGGAAATGATTCAGGAAGAAGAGGAGAGAGAATTAAGATGTTTTAAAAATGCAGAAACTCTACGAGAAATATCCAGCTCCATTAGAAAAGGCAAAATAAGGATAATGGGTGTCCCAGAAGGAAAAGAGAGGGAGAAAGGAGCAGAGAGCTTTTTAAAAGAAATAATAGCTGAGAACTTCCCAAACCTGGGGAAGGAACTGGATATACAAGTGCACAAAGCTAACAGAACACCTATCTCAATGCAAAAAGATCTTTTCCAAGAAACATTATATTAAAACTACCAAAAGGCAATGATAGGGAAAGAATTTTAAAGGTGGCCATGGGAAAAAATACAGTAACCTACAAAGGAACCCCCATTAGACTATCAGCAGATTTCTCAACAGAAACTCTAGAGGCCAGGAGAGAGTGGAATGACATATACAAAATACTGAAAGATAAAATCTGTCAGCCAAGAATATTCTACCAACAAAGTCACCCTTCAGATATGAAGGAAAAATAAAGCCTTTCCCGGACAAACAAAAGCTAAGGGAGTTCATCACCACTAGACCTGCCTGACAAGAAAGGTTGAAAGGAGCTCTCCTACCTGAAACAAAAAGGAAAAGTACACAAAATTTTGAGTAAGGTGATAAATAAACAGACAGAATCAGAAAATTGCAACTCTATATCAGAATAGGTTGTTAAACACTTAATTATAGCAAAAAGGTTAAAGGGGGGAAGCATTAAAAATAACTATAGCTACTTGAATTTAGTAACAAACTCACAGCATCAAAAAGGATAATTTGTGACAATAAAAATATAGAAGGAAAAGAGGAAAAGTATGGAACCTGTATAGGCAAATGAAGATAAGATGCTATCGGCAGCAAAAGGACAATTATATCTACAAGACATTTTATACAAATCTCGTGGTAACCACAAAACAAAAACTCAGAGCAGAGACACAAAACCAAAAAAAAAAAAAAAGGAGGAAACTGAAGAAAGCATCATAGAAAACCACCAAACTAAAATGGCAGACAGAAACACAAGGAAAAAGAAACAATGGAGATATAGAGCAACCAGAAAACAGAGGATAAAACGTCAGTCCTAATTCCTCATATATCAATAACCACCCTAAATCTAAATGGATTGAAATCGCCAATCAAAAGACACAGAGTGGATGGATGGTTTAAAAAACAAGACCCAAGTACATGCTGCCTCCGAGAGACTCATCTCAGCTTTAAAGACAAACATAGGCTCAAATTGAAGGGATGGAAGATGATAGTACAACCAAATGGCAGCCAAAAGAAAGCAGATATATCCATACTTAGACAAAATAGACTTCAAGCCAAAAAAGGTAAGAAGAAACAAAGACAGACATTATATAATGATAAAGGGGATAATCCATCAAGAAGACATAATATTTATTAATATATATGTACCTAATGTAGGACATTAAAATATATAAAGCAATTATTAACAGACCTAAGGGGAGTTATTGACAAGACCACAGTAACAGTAGGGGGCTTTAATACCCCACATTGAGGGACATTGAGGGACAGATCATCCAGACAGAAGATCAATAAGGAAATGTTGGCCTTAAATGAGACATTAGACAAGATGGACCTAATAGATACACACAAAACATTCCATCCAAAAACCGCAGAATACACATTCTTTTTGAATGTACGTAGAACATTCTGTAGGATAGATCACATATTAGGCCACGAAACAAGTCTCAATAAATTTAAGAAGATTGAAATAATATCAAGAAACGTTTCCAAGAGCAATGGTATGAAACTTGAAATCAATTACAAAAAGAAAACTGGAAAAGTCATAAATATGTGAAGACCAAACAACATGCTACAGAACAACAATTGGGCCAATAAAGAAATCAAAGAAGAAATCAAAAAATACCTGAAGACAAATGAAAATGAAAATACGACATACCAAAATCTATGGGATGCAGCAAAAGCAGTACTAAGAGGGAAGTTTATAGTAATGCAGGCCTACCTCAAGGAACAAGAAAAATCTCAAATAAACCATCTAATCTTACACCCAAAGGAACTAGAAAAAGAACAACTAAAGCCCAAAGTCAATAGAAAGAAAGAAATAATAAAAGTTGGAGTGGAAATCAATGAAATAGAGACTAAAAAGATAATAGAAAAGATTAATGAAACTAAGATGATTCTTTGAAAAGATAAACTAAATTGACAAAACTTTAGCTAGACTCATTGAGAAAAAAACAAAGAAGGATCAAATAAATAAAATTGAAACAAAAAAGAAGTTACAACAGATACCACAGAAATACAAAGGATTATAAGAGACTACTGTGAGCAGTTTATGCTAACAAATTGGACAACCTAGAAGAAATGAATAAATTCTTAAAATCATACAACTTTCCAAGACTGAATCATGAAGAAATAGAAAATCTGAATAGATCATTCTCCAGTAAAGAGATTGAAACAGTAATCAAAAACCTCCCAAAAAACAAAAGTCCAGAACCAGACAGCTGCATTGGTATATTCTACCAAACATTCAAAGATTCAATGCCTATCCTTCTCAAACTCTTCCAAAAAATTGAAGAGGAGGGAGTGCTTTCTAACTAATTTTACAAGGCCAACATTACCCTGATACCAAAACCAGACAAGGACAACACAATAAAAGGAAAATTACAGGCCAATATCTCTGATGAACATTGGTGCAAAAATCCTCAACAAATTATTAGCAAATCCAATACAGCAATACTTTAAAAGGATCATACACCATGATCAAGTGGGAATTATTCCAGGAATGCTGAGATGGTTCAACATCTGCAAATCAATCAATGTGATGCACTACATTAAGAAAATGGAGGAAAAAATTTATATAATCATCTCAACAGATGCAGAAAAAGCATTTGACAAGATTCAACATCCATTTATGATAAAACTTCTCAATGAAATGGATATAAAAGGAAATTACCTCAACAAAATAAAGGCCATATATAACAAATCCATAATTAACATCATACTCAATGGTGAAAAACTGAAAGCTATCCTTCTAAGATCAGGAACCAAGACAAGGATGCCCACTCTCACCACGCTTCTTCAACATAGTATTAGAAGTCCTAGCTAGAGCAATTAGGCAAGGAAAAGCAATAAAAGGCATTCAAATTGGAAAGGAAGAGGTAAAACTGTCACTATGTGCAGATGACATGATTTTATATATAGAAAACACTAAACACTCAACCAAAAAACTATTGCATTTCTATACACTAACAACAAACTAGAAGAAAGAGAAATTAGAAAACAATTTCATTTGCAATGGCAGTAAAAAGAATAAAATATCTAGGAATAAATTTAACCAAGGAAGTGAAACACCTGTATACTGCAAACTGTAAGACATTGTTGAAAGGGATAATTAGGCACATGTGTGTGGTGATGGATTGTAATTAATATTTGGGTGGTGAGGGGCTGGCCCCACGGCTTAGCGGTTGAGTGCACGCACTCCGCTGCTGGTGGCCAGGGTTCAGATCCCGGGCGCACACCGATGCACCGCTTCTCCGGCCATGCTGGGGCAGCATCCCACATACAGCAACTAGAAGGATGTGCAACTATGACACACAACTATCTATTGGGGCTTTGGGGGAAAAAATAAATAAAATTATAAGAGTTGTTTTCCTTTAAAAAATAAATATTTGGGTGGTGAACATGAGAACATGATGTGATCCATGCAGAAATAGAAGTATAATGATGTACACCTGAAATTTATACAATGTTATAAACCAATGTGACCGCAACAAACACACACACAAAAAAAGAAATTGAAGAAGACACAAAGAAATGGAAAGATACTCCATGCTCATGGATTGGAAGAATTAGTGTTGTTAAAATGTCCATATTACCTAAAGCAATCCACAGATTCAATGCAATCCCCATCAAAATCCCAATGACATTTTTCACAGAAATAGAACAAAAAATCAACATTTGTATTGAACCAAAAAAAATCCCGAATAGCAAAATCAATCGTGAGCAAAGCTGGAAAAATCACACTTTCTGATTTCAAATTATACTACAAGCTATAGTAATCAAAACCGCATGGAATTGGCAGAAAAACAGACACAGAGATCAGTGGAAGAGAATTGCGAGCCCCGAAATAAACCGGCACATATATGGACAACTAACATACAACAAAGAAGCCAAGAAGACACAATGCAGAAAGGAAAGTCCCTTCAATAATGATGTTGGGAGAACTAGATAGCCATATGCAAAAAAATTAAACTAGACCCCTATCCTACACAATACACAAAAATTAACTCAAAATACATTAAAGACTTAAATGTAAGACTTGAAACATAAAAATCCTAGAAGTAAATCCTGGTTAGCAAAGTCTGTGATATAGATTCCTTTGGTGCTGATTAAGTGTCTCAAGCTGTTTCTACTGATTAACTTCTTTCTTAGCAGAGAGGGGAAGAGGGACGCCTTTACAAATTTATGTCCTGCTTTTCCAGAAGTAGAGGAAGAACACAGAGCTTTTCTTGTATCCACTTCTTCTCAATTGCCTGCAGCTCAAAATAATTCTTATGCCGAAGTGGCATATTTTGGGGTAGCAGATTCTGCTTCTGTTCAAGTCTTTCTTTTTCCACATCTTGTAAGTGGTTCTTGTATGTGTATCATAATAGTAATAGTAATAATAATAATAATAATAATAATAGCAAATATATACTGAGAATTTACTATGTGCAAGACAGTAGAATCCACTCTAGCTACATTAATGATAAAAGCATTTATTCAAGGGATTTCCATAATTTATAAAATCTTCAGGAGGGCCAGAAATCTCATTTGGATGATACACAGACAGAAAAAACAGGAGCCAGGAGACAGACCCAAATACATTACAAAGGTATTCCAGTGGAAACCACACTGACTCTGCTTCAGGCCATTCAGCACAAGTCTCTAGAACCTCTGTGAGGACACCTCTTCTGTTTCCAAGAAATGCTGATTTCCTACCTGCTTCTTCTGTCTTTCATTGCCCATTTCCACATATGGATTCATCTCAAGCCAGTTAATCTCTTCGCAGAATCTAGGCCAATCTGGAACCCTCACTAAAAGGGAGTCTGGGAAATATCACTTATAACTTTTAAGTCCCTGCCATATTGGAAGGCATGATAACAGGAGGAAAAGATATCTGCCACAGCAGATATTAAAAGTATTAGTATTAGTATTAGTATCCACTTTTTATAGAAATTTACATTTTTCTTTCAATCTATTGATTTTTGAAGTGTATTAATAGATCTTCTAATATTTACCCATCCTACGTTCCTAGAACAAACATTACTTGTTTATGGTGATTCTTTTTTATAACATATTGCTCAATTTGGCTTAGAGATACATTACTTAAGATAATGCCTTAATAACTAAAATAATATTGATCTATTAAAGTTTGTTTTTTGTTTGTTTTTACAATTCATGAACCAATATTGATACATTAATATTGACTAAAGTCCATAGTTTACATTAGGTCTCACTCTATGTGTTGTATAGTTCTATGGATTTTGATACATGTATAATGTCATGTATCCACCATTACAGTATCATACAGAACAGTTTCATTGCCTTAAAAATGTCCTATGCTCCACCTATTCATCCCTCCCTCCCTACCCCTGAACCTCTGGCAGTGATTGCTGGTTCATATGGTAAGAGTATGTTTAGTTTTGTAAGAAACTGCCAATCTGTCTTCCAAAGTGGCTGTACCATTTTGCATTCCCACTCGCAATGAATGAGAGTTCCTCATAGTAGACTGTGCTGATTATCAATCTATTGCTTCTTGGTTCTAAAATCACTCTTTCTGTCTTTTCTGTGAAAATGCATCTGGGCCCTTTAAATATTTTTGGTTGGCTGGCACTATGTTAAGCTTTATCAGTGGAGGGTGCTGGAGAGATATTTTAGGAATAAGAGGTTTTTCTTCCTGGTTCCAGTGACTCCCTAGACAGGCTCCTCCTGCACTATAAGTAGCTTCTCAAGTGCCAGGCTCCTGAAGGGCAGGCAGCTCTTCCAGTGCCCAGCGTCTGCTGTGTACGGCAGCCAGAGGCACCCAGCAGCCAATAGCAGCCCCAGGCACCCACTTTTTCCCAGGTGGTTTTGTAGTAGAGTGTATCAGATGCCCTGGGGAGATACCTTCCTGTGAACAACTTTCTCCAGTGCCCTAGATGCCTCAGGGAGACATCTTCCTGTGAACAGCCTTCCCCAGTACCTTAGAGGCTGGATTTCTGGCAAGATCCACCAGGGTGGTACTTCAGTGAATTCTCTGCCATTCAGTGACCAAGGCTGTGCCCTCCAATAAAATCTGGATCTCAGCCCTAGAAGGATAGCTCTTCCTCGGTTGCTCTATATCAGCCCTAGGAGTGGTAGCTATATCATATCATATTACATCATATCATATATCATATCATATTGTATCTGCTATATTATGTATTATATCCAATACTCCAATATTCTTTAGAGTTCTTTTTACAATTTAATAGCCAATCTCTAGTTATTCCAATCTCCCCTTATAGTTAATATTTGCCCTGTTCAATCACTGTATGGTTTCTCTCTCCTGATTGAATCCAGACTGATAGACACAGAGGGCAACTTTTATAGAGAAATAAATGTTGCTCTGTGTTGTGCTTAGTTTTATTCTAATATCAATAAGTCAGAGGCATTTTAGAATCTATAATTCCCTTTCATTAATTCATTTGCAAAAGGGACATAATAAATTATGACCATCTCAAAAAATTGAAGCTATTTTTTTCAACTTTTAGCAGAAAAAAATATAGGAAGGGACAAAATACATTGGTGATATAAATTTTTACAATATAAGTAAAAAATACTAGCCATATTTAATCTACTAGCACTATCCCTTCAACAATATCTTTATGTTTCCAAGCTAATCTGTCAATCTAAACATTAATGATTCCAAAGCATATTTAATTGTCTCATCTCAGAAAATAGAGCAAGAAAATTGTATTATTAAAATATTTTCATTGTGAAATATAACATACACAGAAATCAGCATAAAAATTTTAGGAATGATTTAACAAATATGTACAGCAAACCCTAGTGTTCAAGAAATATATTGCCAACATCCCAGCACCCTAGAAGCTACACCAACCATACCCTGCCCCTCCCCCATCCATTCCTGATTATAGCCCCTTCCCTTCACTCTAGAAGTAACAACTCTCCTGACAGTTCTGGTAATCATTTCCTTGATTTATTTTTTTACCAACTATGCATGTATCCCTAAAAATAAAGTTAAATTTTGCCTGACTTTGACCTTTATATTCATTTGTGTTTTGCTTTTCCTTGTTTGTAATATTCATCCATGTTGTTGCATATAACTGATTCATTATCTCCATTGCCACAGTCACTGTTGATGGAAATTAGGACTGTTTCCAGTTTGGAGAATATTACTACATCCATGTATCCTAGTGTACATATGTACACATTTCTGTAGGGTAAATACCTAGGAATGAAATTTTTCTGCATCATAGAGCATATTTTCAACTATATGAGATAATGCTGAACAGGTTTCTAAAGTGGTTTTACTGATTTACATTGCCACTGCAGTGTATGAGGGTCCTTATCATTCTACATCCTCACCAAAACTTCATATTATCAGTCTCTTGAACTGTTGCTAACCTGACGGCAATGTGTAGCATCAGATAGCAGCTTTAATTTGCAGTATCCTGTTTGGTAATATAGTTGAGAACTTCTCCATTTGTTTATTGGCTACCTGAATTTTCTCTTTTGTGATGTGCCTGTAGAAGTCTTTTGCTCATTTTTCTATTATATTATCTGTCTTTTTCTCATTGATTTGTCAGAACAATTTATAGTGCCATTTGTCAGTTATAGAATTACTCAATATTTGATCCAATAATAAGACAGAATCATACCACACCTAGGAGATGGAATTGTATTCTATACAAAGAAAATCAGAGATGTACTAAAAGGAATTTGTTAAAGCACGTATTAGGCAGACATTTTTACAATCATAGGTTGAGGGAGGACAGAAGAATGACATGAAATCTAGAAGTTACAAGGGCTTAAAATGTTCTGTATGGTGAAAGACACTATAAAAGTTAAGTTGCAAATAAAAGATTGGCAGAATTGATTTGAAATACATAAATAGCTCAAACAAATCAATAAAAGCAGAGCAAACTATGTAATAGAAGTATGGGCAAAGGATATTAACAGGCAAATTTAGGAATTATTTAATAATGTATATTTGAAAGTTGCTAAGAGAGTAAACTTTAAAAGTTCTCATCACACACAAAAAAATCATAATCAAAACATGATAGATGTTAACTAGACATATTGTGGTGATCATTTCACAATATATACATATACCAAATCATGTTGTGCACCTGAAATTAATATAATGTTATACGTCAATTATATCTTAATTTAAAAAATAATTTAAAAAGTAGATTGGCATTAAGCTACTATAATATGCTCAACCTTGCTAATAATCAGAGGATGCAATTTAAAATAATGAGCTATATTCTTTTTCTAATGTAAGTCTAGATTAAAGAGTTGGATATTAAACACTGCTGGAAAGGTTGTAGGAATATGGGCCTTTTATAGCTGAGCTGTCTAATATGGCAGCTAGTAGCCACATTTGGCTATTTAAATTTAAATTAACTAAAATTAAATAAAGTTTGAAATTGAGTTGCTTAGTCACAATAGCCACACTTCAAGTGTTCAATAACCACAGGTGGTTAGTAGCTACAGTATTGGACTGTATTATCGTTTCTACCATTGCAAAAAGTTCCACTGAACAGACTAAAGATATCAGCCAGAGAGTGGAATAGGGAGCCCTAGACACTCTTTCTCCCACAACAAACCAACAAAATACCTCTGTGAGAAATCCAGAAACCAGTTAAAGGGTTCCTGCACCCCAGGTGAGCATGAAGCCAGCTACATGGAAGCTGGGTACAGAATTTGCAATACTCTCCACTTGCTCTCATCAGAGGTTCTTCCCCCCGCCCCCCCACAAACATGATGCAGCATGTTTGAGAGGAAACCTTCAACTCTGATCTTCTCCTTGGGGAGTGAAAGGAGTAGAACGTAAGTCCAACTTACTTTCAGGTGGTTGTCTGAGGGACCAGTGTCTATTTTTCTGAATTTAGTACTAACAGGAATGAGGGTGCCAGGTTGAGGCATTTCTGAGAACAAAGACATAAACCATGCACCAAGGTGGGTAGCACCACTGACAGACACTAGGTGGAGCCTCAGGAGGATGATTTTCTACACCACCAGAGAGGCTGCAATATTGCAGACAGACACCAGTGGGAGCTCCTGAGTAGTAGCTGGAAAATCTCTTCCAACATATTATACACACAAACCCAGAAAGGAAACATTTATGTTACACATTATACATACACACCCAGAAAAGACTTGAGAGGTCTTCTGATTCTCTAGCCTGGCTGTGTGGAGAAAGTCCACTCTGTATGAAACTAGACAGCAGTCTGGGAGAGTTGTCTGATTCTTTAGATGCCAAAATCCCAAATACAACAACAACACAAACAAGATGTACAAAAAAACAGGCAACCATGACATGTTTAAGGGAACCAATTACATCTCTAGAAACTGAACCTAAAGAAATGGAGATATATGAATTGCCAAACAATTCAAAATTACTACTATAAGGATGCACAATGAATTAAAAGAAAGCAGGGATAGACAACTAAACAAAATCAGGAAAATGATGCATGAACCAATGAGAATATCAACAAAGGAGACAGAAACTATGAAGAAAAACCAAACAGAAATTCTGGAAATGAAGAATACAATATCTGAATTGAAAAAGTCACTGAAGGTATTCAACAGCAGACTTGACCAGGGAAAAGAAGAATCAGTGAACTCAAAGACAGAACTTTCATAATTAGTGAAACAGAGGAAGAAAAAGAAAAAAGAATGAAGAAAAATGAAGAGAGCCTAAGGGACTTATGGGATACCATCAAATAAAACAACATACACATTATAGGAGTCCCAGAAGAAGAAGGGAGAGAGAAAGGGGCAGAGAACCTATTTGAAGAAACAATGGCCAAAAATATCTCAAATCTGAGGAAAGAAATTCAAGAAGCTCAAAAAACTCTAATTAGGATAAATCTAAAGAAAGCTACACTGAGATGCATCATAATCACACTGTCAAAAGTCACAAATAAAGAGAGAATCTTGAAAACAGTGAGAGAAAAGTGACTGTTACATACAAAGGAGCTCCTATTAGACTATCAGCAGATTTCTCAGCAGAAACTTTGCAGGCTAGAAGAGAGTGGGATAATATATTCAAATTACTGAAAGAAAAACTGCCAACCAAGAATACTACATCTGGCGAAACTATCCTTCAAAAAACAAAGGAGAAATTAAGACTTTCCCAGATAAGCAAAAGCTGAGGGAATTCATCACTACCAGACCTATCCTACAAGAAATGCTGAAAGGCGTTCTACAAGTTGAAGTGAAAGCATGAAAAATAGCAACACAAAACCATACAACAATACATAATTCCCTGGTAAAGGTAAATGAAATAGACAAATAAAGAATCCCATACTATTGTAATGTAGGTAAATTAATAACATAAATCTGGTATAGAATTTTTTAAAGAATAAAAATTAATTATGAATCTGTGTTAATAGATAAGCAATATAAAAAGAGATACTTTGTGTTGTCAATAACATAAAGTGGGAGGCGGATAGAGATGTAAAAGAGTAGAGTTTTTATATGTGATTGAAGTTACGTTGTTATCAGTTTAAAATAGATTATTATAACATTGAGATGTTTTATGTAATTGCAATCATAACCACAAAGAAAATATCTATAGAATATACACAAGGGGAAATTAGAAAGGAAGCAAAACATGTCACTACAAAAAGAAAAACAGCAAGAGATGGAAAAAGGGGTCAAAACAGGTATAAGTACAAAAAACAATTTAAAAAATGGCGGTAATAAGTTCTTCCCTGTCAGTAATTACTTTAAGTGTAAATAGATTAAACACACCAATTAAAAGACATAGACTGGCTAAATGGATGAAAAAACAAGATCGTACTACATGCTGTCTACAAGAGACTCACTTTAGATTTAAGGGCTCACATAGGCTAAAAATGAAAGGATGGAAAAAGATATTCCATGCAAATGGAAACCTAAAGAGAGAGGAGTGACTATAGTTAGATCAGATAAAATAGACTTTAAGACAAAAACTGTCACAAGAGACAAGGAAGGACATTATATAACAATAAGAGTCAATTCACCAGGAAGATATAACAATTATAAATATTTATGCATCTAACATTAGAGCACCCAAATATATGAAGCAAACACTGACAGACCTGAAGGGAAAAATAGACAGAAACACAACAAAAGTAGGAGACTTCAGTACCACAATTTCAGTTATGGACAGATAAACCAAACAGAAGATCAATAAAGAAACAGAGGAGTTGAACAACAGTATAGACCAATTGGACATAACAGACATATCCAGAACACTCTACCCAATGACAGTAGAATACACATTCTTCTCAAGCATATGTGCAACATTCTCTAAGATAGACCACATATTAGGTCACAAAATAAGTCTTCACAAATTTAAGAAGATTGAACCTATACAAAGCATCTTATCCAACCACCATGGAATGAAACTAGAAATCAATAGCAGGAGGAAAACAGAAAAACCACAAATTTGTGGAAATGAAACAATGCACTCTGAAACAACCAATGATTGAAAGACTAAATCATAAGAGAATTTAGAAAATATCTGGAGACAAATGAAAATGAACACACAACATACCAAAACTTATGGGATGTAGCAAAAGTAGTACTAAGAGGGAAATTTATAGCAGTAAATGCTTACATTAAAAAAAAGCAAGATCTCATATACACAACTTCACCTTACACCTCAAAGAACTAGAAAAAGAAAAAAAAACTAAACTCAAAGTCAGCAGAAGGAAGGAAATAATAGTGATTAGAACAGAAACAAATGAAATAGAGACTAGAAAAGCAATAGAAAAATTCAATAAAACCAAGAGTTGTTTTTTAAAAGATCAACAAAATTGACAAAACTTCAGCCAGACTCATGCAGAAAAAAAGACTCAAATATCTAAAATTAGAAATGAAAGAGGAAACATTACAATTAGTCACATAAAATAAAAAGAATTAAAAGAGACTACTATAAACAATTATATGCTAACAAATTGGATAACCTAAGGAATGGATAAATTCCTTGAAACATACAACCTATCAAGGATGAATCATGAAAAAATAAAAGATCTAAATAGTTCACGGGCCAGCCCCGTGGCTTAGCGGTTAAGTGCGCACACTCCGCTGCTGGCGGCCTGGGTTCGGATCCCAGGCGCGCACCGATGCACCGCTTCTCTGGCCATCCTGAGGCCGTGTCCCATATACAGCAACTAGAAGGATGTGCAGCTATGACGTACAACTATCTACTGGGGCTTTGGGGGGAAAATAAATAAATAAATCTTAAAAAAAAAATAGTCCTGTAACTAGTGAGGAGAAAAAAGCTATGATTAAAAACCTGCCAACAAAGGACCCAGGACCAGGTGGTTTCACTGGTGAATTCTAACAAACATTTAAAGAATAATTAACACCAATCTTTCTCAAACTCTTCCAAAGAACTGAAAAGGAAGGGACACTCTCAAACTCATTCTATGTGGCCAGCATTACCCTGATACAAAAACCAGATAAAAGACGACAAGGAAAGAAAACTACAGACCAATATCCCTGATGAATGTTCATACAAAAATCCTAAACAAAATGAATTCAACAGCACAATAAAGGAATCATATTTCATGATCAGGTGGGATTTATACTTGGATGCAAGCATGGTTCAACATATGACAATCAATCAAGGTAATACATCTCATTAACAAAATGAAGGACAAAAACCATATGATTATCAGGGCCAGCCCAGTGGTGTAGTGGTTAAGTGCGCGTGCTCCACTTTGGCAGCCTTGTCTATGTCGGTATATGTAAAAAGGCAACCTACAGAATGGGAGAAAATAATTGCAAATCATACATCTGATAAAAAGGTTAATATCCAGAATAATTAAGAACCCAGGGTTCGCAGGTTCACATCCCGGGCACGCACCGATGCACCGCTTGTCACGCCATGCTGTGGCGGCGTCCCATATAAAGTAGAGGAAGATGGGCACAGATGTTATCCCAGGGCCAATCTTCCTCAGCAAAAAGAGGAGGATTGGCATAGGATGTTAGCTCAGGGCTAATCTTCCTCACCAAAAAAAACATCATATGATTACCTCAATTGATGCAGAAAAATCATTTGACAAAATTCAAAACACTTTCATGATAAAAACACTCAACAGACTAGGGATGGAAGAAAATCACCTCAACATAATAAAAGCCATATATGAAAAGTTCAAAATTAGCATCATACTAAACAGGAAAGGTTTTCCTTTAAGATCAGGAACAAGTGGGCAAGGATGTTCACTCTTGGCACTACTATTCAACATTGTACTGGCAGTTCTAGCCAGAGCAATCAGACACGAAAAAGCAATATAAGGCATAAAAATTGGACAAGAATAATTAAAATAATCTTTGTTTGCAGATGATATGGTCTTATATATAGAAAACCCTAAAGATTCCACCAAAAAACTGTTAGCACTAATAAATGAATTCAGCAAAGTTGCAAGATACAAAAATCAACACTCAAAAATCAGATGCATTCCAATACACTAAGAATGAAAAATCTGAAATGGAAATTAAGAAAACAATCTCATTTATTATAGCATCAAAAAAGATAAAATACTTAGGGATAAACTTAACCAAGGAGGTCAAAGATTTGTATGTTGACAACTACAAAATATTGCTAAAATAAATCAAAGAATCTTCAAATAAATGGAAACACATCCCATGCTCATGGATTGGAAGACTTAATATTGTTAAAATGTCCATACTACCCAAAGCAATCTACAGATCCAACACAATCCCTATCAAAATCCTAATGGCATTTTTTGCAGAAATAGAACAATCAATCCTAAAATTAGTATGGAATTTCAAGGGACCCCAAATAGCAAAACAATTTTGAAAAAGAAGAACTAAGTTGGAGGCCTCACATTCCTGATTTCAAAATATACTACAAAGTAATAGTAATTAAGATTGTTTAGTACTGGCATAATGATAAATATATAGAGCAAGGGAATAGAATTGAGAACCCAGATAAACCTTATGGCCAAATGATGTTCAACAAGAGGGCCAAGACTACACAAAGGAGAAAAGACAGTCTCTTAAACAAATAGTGTTGGGAAAACTGGATATCCACATGCAAAAGAATGAAGCTAGACCCTTACCTTACACCATTTACAAAAATTAACTCAAAATTGATTAAAGACCTACATGTAAGAACAAAAACTATTAAACTCCTAGAATAAAACATAGTGGAAAGCTTCAGGACACTAGATTTGGCAGTGATTTCTTGGATATGACCCCCAAAGCACAGGCAACAAAATAAAAAATAGACAAATGGGACTACACCAAACTTTAAAACTTCTGCACACCAAAAGAAACAATCAACAAAGTAAAAAGACAACCTACAGAATGGGAGAAAATAATTGCAAATCATATATCTGATAAAAAGGTTAATATCCAGATATATATAAAAACTTCTTCAACTCAACAACAGAAACCAAATAATCCAGTTTAAAAATTGGCAAAGGACTTGAGCAAACATTTCTCCAAAGAAGATATACAAATGGCCAATAAGCACATGAAAAGATGCTCAATATAATCATTAGAGACATTCAAATCAAAACCACAATGAGATATCACCTCACACCCGTCAGGATGGCCACTATCAAAAGAACAGAGAATAATGAGTGTTGACAAGGATGCAGAGAGGTTGGAATCCTGTGAACTGTTAGTGGGAATGTAAAATGGTGTTGCCATTATGAAAAACAAAATGGAGCTTTCTTAGAAAATTAAAAATAGTATTACCACATAATCCAGCAATTCCACTTCTGGGTATATATCCTAAAGAACTTAAAGCACGATCTTGAAGAGATATTTGAACATCCATTTTCATCGCAGCATTATTCACAATAGTCAAGAGGTGGAAGCAACCCAAATGTCCATCAACAGATGAATGACTAAAGAAAGTGTGGTACATACATACAGGGAACACTATGCATCCTTAAAAAGAAGGAAATTCTGTCACATGTTACAACATGAATGAACCTTGAGAACATTACACTAAGTGAATGAGCCAGTCATGAAAGGACAAATACTCTACGATTCTACTCATATAAAATACATTAAGTAGTCAAAATCATAGAAACAGAAAGTAGAAAGATGGTTAGCCAGAGCAGGAGGAGGAGGGGTAAAATCAGTGTTAATGGGTATAGAGATTGAGTGTTGTAAGATGAAAAAGTTCTAGAGATCTGTTGAACAAAAATGTGAATATACTTAGCCCTATGGAAATATACATCTAAAAATAGTTAAGATGGTAAATTTAATATTATGTTTTTATCATAATTTTTAAAAAGTTCTGTTGAACAGTGCTGCTTCATAGATAGTTTGTAAATGAATACAGGATTTTTAGAGGTCCATTGGATTTTTAGAGAGCTCAATCACTTTGAGCACTTGCTTTCTCTGATCTAACAATTTCAATTCCAGGAATCCATCACAAGGGGCAAAAAATGCGTGTGTATATATGTGTATGTGTGTACGTATTTACAAATAAATATGCAATATAAATTCTTTTAAATATATACATATATTTATATTTGTTGCCATAATATACAATATTTATAAACAAGATAAATGTAAAAATTCAAAACAATGCAACTATATCATCCATACATAAAGGAAATGGTTAAATAGTTATGTGAATACGATAGAATATTATTGCATTGCATGGGGCAATGATCTAAAACTGTATAAATGACTTAGAAAATTATTTATAATATATTGTTTACTGAAAAATAGCAGCTCAAAAATATGTGAATGGTATGTACTTTTTTAAGGTGTGGCATAACTTCTATATTTGATGGCATAACAAAAGATGAAGAAATAATCATACCTAATAGTCCTGTCTAAGGATGGGACTGTATTGGAAAAGCATGAAGGTTGGAGATTAAAGGAGCCTTTCATATCCTACTCTAAATAATTCAGGTTTTTTCCACCTTTTATAATATATATGCATAATTTTTGTAAATAAGGAGTAATATGTCAAAGCAGCCTATTTCCACAAGGCTATGTTGACAGATACTACAGAGTTTAGCCCACAGACTATACCGTAAAAGCAGAAAGTGATGAATTCATGTCTTTCCTCAAGAAATTCTTCAATGGCCTAAAGGAAAATGGTAAAGAGATGAAAATGAAGATGAAACAGAATGGATACAGGAGGTAGGTTCCAATTGCCCTTCTTCACTTCGGCTGCTGGGTGTTGCTTGAGAAAATAAATCAGATTTACAGACTGGGGAAACTGTAATTTCTGGTTTCCAACCTGAACTAGGAGCTCAACACACTTGGTGATCCTTTCCTTTTTCCCGTCAACTCTCTCCTGAGTTCTCTTCTTCATCTCCTTTACCTCCACTGCACCCTCACGCTCAGCAGCTAACTTCTCAGGAAAACAGCCTTTGGCCTGGCCCTCCCTTATGGTCTTCTCACAGCTTGGTACACTTATGGTACACTCACAGCTTCTCCTGCCTGCCCACCAGCTCATCTCCACTATACACACACCCTCTCCTGGAGGCTGAGCAGGGCTGTCTGCTGCCGCTTTCTCAGCAACACATGAGAATGGCCAAGACCCTTCCATCTAACAATCCCTCTTTCTACCACAGAGGACCCTAGAGTGACAGTCCCGTCTCTTCTCTCTCTTTCACATCCAATTTCTTGAAGATGTGGTCTAGATTTGTGACCTAATCCCCCATTCACATTACAACTTTCTGACATCTGGCTTTGCTCCTCAGCAGTTCCTTGAACAATTCTCAATAAAGTGACCTCCCTTTTGCTAAATCAGTGTTTCCTGAACTCTGCTCAGTATTTCACCTGTTGACCACCACACCTTTCATGAAATGCTTCTGCGGCCATCCCTCATCCTCACTTTCTCCTTACGTGGATATCTGCTTCTTCTCAGGTCATTGCAAGTTCCTGGTCTTAAACCCGAAGGTTTCAGTCATTCCTATTTCTCTGCTCCTTCCACACAGTCCCTTGAGGCATGTCATCAGCTTTCAGGGCTTCAATCAGCAGCACTGTGCTCATGACTCCAGTTCAGCTCAGGCCAGGCACCTCACCCCAGACGGTGCTGCCCATTTTTCTGACTGCAGATTAGAATCCTTTCTTCGATGCTTTGCTAGCATCTCAAAATCTACAGTTCTCGAGCAGGGCTTTTCATATTTCTTCTGCTCACTTAAGACTACTTGTTCTTATGTTGTCTCCTTCCCTGAGTGAGTGGAACCACAATACACGCACTTGCCTAAGCCAGAAAAGAGAATATTCTTTTTAATTCTTGCCTCTTTCATGCTGAGAGAATCCACTCAATCATTAGGTCTGGCAGAGTCTGCAGCCTTCATATATTTTCAAGCTGTCCACTTGTGTCCTTCCACAGAGAGACAACAGAGGTGACTGGTAAGGAATACAGCTCCGGGGTGGAACTGCCTAGAGGCGTTTAGCGATTGTGTCATCTCATATCACCATCTGAGCTAAGGTACTGTTTCAGTTTCCTCATGTGTAACATATGGATTATAATAATAGGGTTATCATTATCTGCAAAATAGGATTATTGTGAAGAATTAATAAGCTGATTCACGTAAAGAGCCTGGCACGCAGTAAACCTTCCTTAAATATTGTGTTTCTTATGAGTCCCAAGGCCATTATTTCTGGGCCCACAGACAACATTGCTTGTCTGGATGGTTATAAGAGCTTCTTAACTGGTCTCCCTGACTCAAGCCTGGTCTGTTTTTAACCTTTCCCTGTAATGCAGCCAGAATGAATTCCCTGAAAATGTTCCTCTTGTGTCAGAATGTCTCAACAGAACCTTATGGTTTACCCTTTCCCCAGGGACAAGTCCCTCCAGTGTCTGATCTGAAGTCTTCAGTGGACCTTTGCTGTCTCCTGCTCACCCCTCATGCATACTACAAACATAAACAGCTGTTTGCCTTTCTCTGAAACCTCCTGGGTCTTGCTGTTTTCACAGGTACTTTTTCTCTGCCTAGATTTTCCCACCACTGCACATACACCCCCAAATCACGCTGATCCCTGACACCTCAAGGACACACAGCATAAAGAACCACCTGGCAAAATGAGCTCGGAAACTTCCTCTTGCCTGAAGTCAGGCGCCGCCCGGGGCGGGGGTGGGATGGAGAGTCCACACCGGTGTTCTCAGCTCCGCTGCTCCCCTTGCCGGCTCCGCGGTGTTCCTTCTCTTTGCCGCAAGCGAGCCCAGGAGAAAACTGGGAATGGTAGAGTGGTATGGTGGGCACAGTGGGCCATAAAACATCCGATTCCAACCGATGGAAAACTTCAGGTGTGTACTAGGGCCAACAGAAACAGACTAAATGGCAGAGGCATAGTGAGCCTTCAACAGGTTCTCTTTTGTTCCTCCTGTTCTCTATGCCTTCTTTTCCCAGGCTGCTCTCTGCCTTTCTCCATCCCTCGTGCCAATAGCCCCTCTTTTCTCTTTTATTCACGCGCACCTTTCCCTCATTTCTTCGACGTGCGCCCAACGGCGCTGCCCGGAAAACGAACTAGGTATGGTTCTGGGAATGTCAGCTAGACGGAGCCCAGGAGGCCGGGACTCCCGCTCGCCCTGCTCAGGGAGCTCCGCACTTTGCGCTCCGGCGCCTCTAGCGGCGGTCCCTGGAAGTCTGACTCGCAAGGCCTCAGTGGACTCCCTAGAGGAGACAGCTTGTCATGAGGTCAGTTAGAACCGTACTCTCCAAAGGCCGTCCGCTCTCGATCCTAGTCCTGGCGCTGCTCCTGCTTGATTCTCTTGGCGAGGATTTAATTTTTCACCCTGAGTGGGGGTTTGACTCGTATGAAATCACCATCCCCAAGAAGCTGAGCTTCCTGGGAGGGGAGCAGGCTGTGGCCAAATACGTGTCCTACCGCCTGCAGGTAAAAGGCGAGAAGCATGTCCTCCACCTGTGGCCTAAGAGGTTTCTATTGCCCAGAAATCTGCAGGTTTTCTCCTTCACAGAAGAGGGGGATCTGCTGGAGGATCACCCTTATATACCCGGGGACTGCAACTATATGGGCTTCGTTGAAGAAACTCAGGATTCTGAAGCTACCTTAAGTACATGCATGGGGGGTCTCCGAGGCATATTGAAAATTGATGCCAAACACTACCAAATCGAGCCCCTCAAGGACTCTTCCGGTTTTGAACATGTCGTATATCTTCTGAAGAAAGAAGAGGAATTTCGCAGTCAGTCCTGTGGCTCAGCTGATGATGAACTAGAATGGCCGATGACCCAGCATGAGAATATGGCTCGGCTTAGGGACGTTTCTGAAGCCCATAAGCAAAAAAAGTACCTTGAATTAAGCCTGGTCTTTGAGCATCGTAGATATTTGTACTCCAATTCCAATCTTACTCGAGTCATAAATGATGCCGTTCTTATGACTGGGATTATGGACACTTACTTTCAAGAATTCCATATGAGAATACTACTGAAAGGTCTTGAAGTATGGACAAATGAAAACAAAATGGTGGTTACTTTTCCAATGATACAGCAGGTTTTAGGCCAATTTCTGATATACAGAAATAAACTCAGTGCCCGGCTTCCATCAGATTGGGCACATCTATACCTTAAAGGAGAATATGTCGATTATCTTGCACAGTCCTGGGGAAGAGTGTGTAGTAAGGCATATAGTGGATCCGTAAGTGTCTTTCCAGATATAAATGTCCTTGGACCTGCCACCTGGAGTGCTCATTGCCTGGGCCATAGTGTGGGAATGCGCCATGATGATGAATACTGTCAATGTAAGGGCAAGCGTAGTTGTATCATGGGCACGGGACGAACTGGGTTTAGTAATTGTAGTTATGCAAGTTATTTTGGTCACATACAGTCAGCAGCAACGTGTCTAAATGATATCCCAGGACTAGGTTATGTGGTTAAGAGATATGGAAACAAAATTGTGGAAGAGAATGTGGAATGTGATTGTGGTTCAAGAGAGGACTGTAAAAAAGACCAGTGTTGTCAACCAGATTGTAAATTGAAACATGGTGTCAATTGTAGCTTTGGACTTTGCTGTCATAACTGTCACTTTTGTCCATCTGGGTACGTGTGTCGGAAGGAAGAAAATGAATGTGACCTGGCAGAGTACTGCGATGGGACATCAGGTCTCTGCCCAAATGACACTTACAAGCAGGATGGAACAAAGCCCGTTGTTTAGAAAGGAGTGCCAATCCAGATATATGCAGTGCCAAAGGATTTTTGGACCTGATGCCAGGGAGGCTCCCAGTCAGTGCTATGATGCAGTTAATGTAATAGGTGATCAATATGGGAACTGTGGTATTATAGGAGTTGGTGAGTATGAACAGTGTACTACGGAAAATGCAATATGTGGCAGGCTGCAGTGTATCAATGTCAAAACCATCCCTGAAATGCCAGAGCATACTACTATCATTTCTACTCATTTGCAAGAGGAAAATCTCAGGTGCTGGGGTCTAGGCTATCATCTAGCCAAGGTCCCCTTTGGGCTACCTGACATGGGTGTGATAAATGATGGTACCTCCTGTGGTCATAATCGGATATGTGTTAATAAAACCTGTGTGAATAGCTCATTCCTGGAGTTTGACTGTTTGCCTGAGAAGTGCAACCACCGAGGTGTTTGCAACAATAACAGAAACTGCCACTGCATGTATGGCTGGGCCCCTCCATTGTGTGAGGAGGTAGGGTATGGAGGAAGCATTGACAGTGGGCCACCGGGACCGCTAAAAGTACAGGTGCCCACAACAGTTCAGGCTCTGTTCATTATGTTAATACGCCTTGTTCTCTTTGCCATCTCAGTGATTCTTGTGTTTTTCAAGCGATTGATAGGAAATTGTTTAAAACCCAAACAGGAACAAACACCACTAATTAACACTGGAGTTAGAAAATCCAAGGCAAAGAAAGTCAAGAAACCAAAAGAGTAATCAGGCAATCCACAGTCACTCAATAACACAGGGTCATATATTGAACAAGCTTATTTACCCACAAGTCTCTTGGTTATTCTTCCAATTCTTTTTTACTTAATTTTCCTTCAAGTTTTGATCAGCAAATAAATGATATTCTTGTTTTGGAAACAAATCAGTGTATTTTGTTTTTCTAGTCCTCACTCATCCCTTCGTTTGTGATCAAGTTTTGGATGTCCTGAAAAGAATGCCCTGTTGGCTTTTCTGAACAGTGCAGCTCCCAGTGTTGTGGGTTTCAAAGAATTGCAGTGATTTTCTGAGTAGAGTCCTGTCTCAGAATCCCAGCAAACAAAGCGCTTGTCTGCCTTTCCCTCTGTCTCCCTCAGCGTGATCAATGAGAATGTCTGTGCCAGTGCCCCACACTGAATGATAAGTGGTGACTACCACATTTTATAAATAGAGGGTGATACTTTACAAGGGGTGTCCGGCAGATGAGTTTTTTACCTGTTATGGTCACTGTGTGATCACTCCAGCTCTGTAGATGTGTGGTCTCTGACTCAGTGTTTGGGGTGACCTCAGTGGGTTAAGGACAGCAATCCATTGTAACTCCTGCATTGCACTGCGGTCTATAAATGATGGCAAGCCCTGGCAGTGTTCTGGATACCAGGCTCTTAAAAAAAATCTGTTCTTTGGGTTTCTGCTTTCAGGGGCGGGCCTTTGTGAATGTGTCCTGAGGTACACTTGGCCCTAGGTTTGCCACATCTCTAAGTAGAGCTGAGGAGAGGGAGGAACGCCTTCCACGCCCAAGTCTTCCCATGTCTGCCTCCAAATATTATCTCCTCTTTGCCCAGTGCTTTGGGATCACCAAGTGTGTTGAGCTCTTAGTTCAGTTGGAAGCCAGAAATTACAGTTGCTCCAGTCTGTAAATCTGACTGATTTTTGCAAGCAACACCCAGCAGCCTAAATTAAGGAGGGCAGTGGGAATCTATCTCCTGTATACATTCTGTTTTATCATCATTTTCATCTCTTTACCATTTTCCTTTAGGGCGTTGGAGAATTTCTTGAGGAAAGACATGAATTCATCACTTTCTGTTTTTACAATATAGTCTGTGGGCTAAGCTCTGTAGCACGTTTGTTAACACAGAGCCTTGTGCAAATAGGCTGCTTTGACATACTTCTCTTTATTTTATTTGTTTATTACTTTGTTTACAAAAATTATGCATATATATTATAAAAGGTGGAAATAGCCCTGAATTATTTAGAGTAGAAATTGAAACCGTCCTTTATCCTCTAACCTGCGTACTTCTCCAATACACTCCCATCCCCACACAGGACTATTAAGTATGATTATTCCTCCATCTTTTGTTATGCCATTAAAAGTTTAGAAATTATATTGTGTTTTAAAATAATACATAATATTCATATTACTTTTACACTTGCTTTTTTTCACTAAACAGTATATTGAGAATAATTTTCTAGGTCCTTTATGTAAATTTAGATCATTGCCTCTAATAAATGCATAGTATTCTGTAGAATGCAAGTAATAACTTATTTAACCAGTTCCCTTATGTATGGATGATACAGTTGTGTTGTTTAAACGTTTTACCTTTATGCTGTTTAGAAATTTTTAAATATATGGCATTAAACATAACACATATATGTTTTTACAAAGATGTATATGTCTATATTTATATATAAACACTCACACATATATATGTAAACGTTTCTGCCCCATGAAAGTGTTTGTGGTGATAGATTCCTAGAATTGAAATTGTTACCTCAAAGAAAATTCAAATGTTCGCACTGATTGATACTGCCAAATGGTCCTTTAAAATCTTCTGCTAATTTATAAGCTATCTACCCAGTAGTACTGTCCAACAGAACTTTTTGCAATGATGGAAATGTTAATACAGTCCAGTACTGTAGCCGCTAGCTACCTGTGGCTGTTGAACACTTGAAATGCAGCTAGTGTGACTAAGCAACTAGATTTTAAACTTTATTTAATTTTAGCTAATGTAAATTTAAATACCACCTGTGTCTAGTGGCTGCCATATTAAACAGTGCAGCTATAGAAGGCCCATATTCCTACAACCTTTTGCAGCAGTGTGTAATATACAACTCTTTAATCTAGACTCACATTAGAAAAACAGGGTAGCTCGTTATTTTAATTTGCACTCTGATTATTAGTAAGATTGAGCCTATTTTAGTAGCTTAATGCCAGTCTACTTTTCTTTTTTCCTGCTGAGGAAGACTCACCCTGAGCTAACATCCATTGCCAATCTATCTTCCCCCCCCCCTTTTTTTTTGTTGCTTGAGGAAGATTAGCCCTGAGCTAACATCTGTGCCAGCCATCCTCTACTTTGTACGTGGGTTGCCGTGACAGCACGGCTTGAAGAGTGATGTAGGTCTGCCCCTGGGATCTGAACCTGTGAACTCGGGCCACCGAAGCGGAGTGCATAGAACTTTAACCACTCAGCCACAGGGCTGGCCCCACCAGTCTACTTTTTTAACTCTCAAATTTGCCTGTTCATATTCTTTGGCATTCTTCTATTACATAGTTTGCTCTGCTTGGTTGGTTTGTTGGAGCTATTTATCTATTGAGAATTGCAAATCAATTCTGCTAATCTCTTGTCACTTAACTTTTATAGTCTTCCACCATACAAAACATTTTAAGCCCTTCTGACTTTTGGGTTTCTGTCTTTCTTCTGTTCTCCCTCATCCTATGATTGTAAAAATGTCTGCCTAATATGTGCTTTAACAAATGTTTTTTTAGTACATTTCTGATTTTCTTTGTATGGAACAAAATTGTGCCTACTCTCTGAGGCATGATTCTTTTTATTGGATCAAGGTATTGAATAATCCTATAACTGACAAAGGGCAAAATCTTAAATGATTCTGACAAATCAATGAGAAAAAGACAAGCTAATAGAAAAAGTAGCAAAAGACTTCTACAGGCATTTCATGAAAGAAAATTTCAGGTAGCCAATAAACAAATGGAAAAGTTCTCAACTATATTACCAAACAGAAGACTGCAAATTAAAGCTGCTATCTAATGCTGCACGGGCCGTATCATAAGGTTGGCAATGATTCAAGAAAAATTGCTAATTTGAAGTTCTGATGAGGACGTAGGAACTCTCATACACTTCTGGAAGTAATGTAAATAGGCAAAACCACTTTAGAAACCTGTTTAGCATTATCTCATGTAGTTGAAAATATGCAGACCCTATGATCCAGCAATTCCACTCCTAGGCATATACCCTACAGAAATGTCTACATTGTGCAGCAAGATACATGGATGTAGCAATATTTCCCAAACTGGAAACAACAGTAATTTCCATCCACAGTGACTGTGGCAATGGAGATGATGAATCAGAGTTATATGCAACAATATGGATGAATATTACAAACGTGGAAAAATAAAACGCAAATAAATATAAAGGTCAAAATCAGAACTGAACTTTACTTTTAGGTATACGTATAGTTGGTAAAATAAATCGAAGAAATAATTACCAGAACTGTCAGGAGAGTTGTTACTTTTAGGGTGAAGGGAAGGGGCTATAATCAGGAAAGAATGGAGGAGGGGTAGGCTATGGTTCAGTAACTTCTAGGGTGCTGGGATGTTGGCAATATACGTCCTGACCACCAGGGTTTGCCGTACATATTTATTTAAACATTCCTAAAACTTTTATGGTCATTTCTGTGTATATGTCACATTAAAAAAAATCTTAGTCACGTAAACATTTTTGGTCTATTTTCTGAGATGAGACAATTAAATATGCTTTGTAATTATTAATCTTTAGGTTGACAGGTTAGCTTGGAACCATAAACAATGTTGAAGGGATAGTGTTAGTAGATTAAATATGGCTAGCATTTTTTAATTACATTATAAAAATTTATATCACAGATGTATTTTTGTCCCTTCCTGTCTTTTTTTCTTTTTTAAAGAATAACTCCAAGTTTTTGAGATGGTCATCATGACTCATTATGTCCCTCTTGGAAAGGAATTAATAAAAGAAAATCATATAGATTTGAAGATATCTAGATATTAGGATAAAACTAAGCACAACACAGAGCAATGTTTATTTCCCTACAAAAGTCACCTTCTGTATCTATCAGTCTGTGTTCAGTCAGGAGGGAGAATCTATATAGTAATTGAAGAGGGAAAATGTAATATAAAGAATTATTAATTATAACAGGGAATTGGAGTCATAAGAGATTTACTACTAAAATGTAAAGAGAACTCTAAAGAATATTGGAATAGCAGATATAATACGTAATATAGCATATTTGAAATGATAAGATAAGGTATAATATAATATAGATAATATAGTATATAGTGTAGTATACCTACTACCTCTCGGGCTGAAATAGGGCATCCAAGGAAGAGCTATCCTCCTAGGGCTGAGATCCAGATTTTGTTGGAGGGCACAGCCTTGGTCACTGAATGGCAGAGAATTCACTGAAGTACCACCCTGGTGGATCTTGCCAGAAATCCAGCCTCTAAGGTACTGGGGAAGGCTGTTCACAGGAAGGTGTCTCCCTGAGGCATCTAGGGCACTGGAGAAAGTTGTTCACAGGAAGGTATCTCCCCAGGGCATCTGATACACTCTACTACAAAACCACCTGGGAAAAAGTGGGTGCCTGGGGCTGCTATTGGCTGCTGGGTGCCTCTGGCTGCCGTACACAGCAGACGCTGGGCACTGAAGAAGCTGCCTGCCCTTCAGGAGCCTGGCACTTGAGAAGCTACTTATAGTGCAGGAGGAGCCTGTCTAGGGAGTCACTGGAACCAGGAAGAAAAACCTCTTACTCCCAAAATATCTCTCCAGCACCCTCTACTGATAAAGCTTAACATAGAGCCAGCTAATAAAGCAAAAATATTTAAAGGGCCTAGATCCATTTTCACAGAGCAGGCAGAAAGGGTGATTTTAGAACTGAGAGTCAATAAATGGATAACGAACACAGTCTGCTAGGAGGAATTAGCTTTGCTAGTCAGGAGAGGCAATATTACAGAATTCTAGTTAGTGCTCTCTTTACTCTCACCCAGATGCCTGAGGCTGCGACAAGGAATGAGGACTGCATGCTTCCACGATGATTCTTCCTGAGGCACGGATGGAAATGCTGAACCCATTTTTTTCCTCCAGTGTTCTCCATTAGGTTAACAGAGGTCTATAAATCTATACCCCTCAACAACACAGTTTTTCTCACCTGACATGGGTAGATAGACTCCTGTACCCCACAGGCAGCATGCATGTAATTTCCTTCACCATTTGGTTGGATTCAACTAATTACTAATAGGAAAGATTCTGGTTTTTTAAAAAAATTCTCATTCTCTTTCACGGCAACAGTTCTAATAGTTTACATTTTCTCTTGGATTTTTTATGTGTATAATCAGATGGTCCATAAGCAATGACTGTTTTTCTTTTTTCTTTCCTGGCTAGAACTAAGACTTCCAGACCAAGTCAAATAGAACATATGAGAGCTGGCATCTGCATTATACCTAACTGTAAAGGAAACAAATTTGTAAGTTCATCATTAAGTATGATGTTTGCTGTAGATTGTGGTAGATACTCTGTATTAGTTTTAGGAAGTTCCTGTTTCTAATTTGCTGTTGTATTTCAAGATTTTTATCATAAAGATTTATTTGTTGTTTTGTTTTTTGTGTGTGTGAGGAAGATCAGCCCTGAGCTAACATCCATGCTAATCCTCTTTTTTTTTGCTGAGGAAGACTGGCTCTGAGCTAACATCTATTGCCAATCCTCCCCCTTTTTTTCCCCAAAGCCCCAGTAGATAGTTGTATGTCATAGTTGCACATCCTTCTAGTTGCTGTATGTGGGACGCGGCCTCAGCATGGCTGGAGAAGCGGTGCGTGGGTGCGCGCCTGAGATCCAAACCTGGGCCGCCAGTAGCAGAGCACGCACACTTAACCACTAAGCCACAGGGCTGGCCCAATCATGAAGATTTAATTTCACCAAATACTTTGTTGAGTCTATTGATTTTATGACTCTTCTCCTTAATGTGGTGGTATCTATTAATTGGTTTACTAGTCTTAACCATCCTTTCTTTCCTGTGGGAACGAATTCTTGGTCATGATGGATTTATATAATATCCATTGCTAGTTTCAGTTTGGTAATAATTGATTTATACTTTTTGTATCTATGTTTATAGGTAAGATAGATCTGTAATTTTTTTTACTTGTACTGTCCTTGTAGGGTTTTGCTATCAAAGTTATATTAGATTCATAAAATGAGTTGAGAAGTATTTTCCTTATTTTTAATTCTCTGGAAGGTTTATGATAGGGACTATCTGTTCTTTTAAAGTGCTGTAGAAATTACCTATTATAGCATTTAGGTCTGATTTTTTTTCCAACTTTATTAAATAAATTTGTTTATATTCATGATTTTTAATCTACAGTATCTGCCAAAAAATCCTACTTTTATTTTCCTAAAACTTGTTAGTTCTGCCTTCTTTATAATTTTATTGTTGATTCTTGCCAGAGAATATTCTATTTTATAAGTTTTCAAAGAACTAGCTTAGTTAATTATCTCTATTACTTTTTTTTCAGTTAGTTCATTAATTTCTGCTTATCTTGATAATTTCCTACCTTCTATTTCTTTGGATTTGGTCTGTGGTTATTTGTCTAATTTATTTAATAAAATGCTTAGGTTATTGATTTAGTCTTTCTGCTGTGAGGTAAGCATTTAGGCTAAAGTTTCTCTATTTAAAACTTTAGCTGCTTTCCATAAGTTTAATAACTAGTATTTCAAGAATAGTGGTACTATTGAATAAGTATTTTTGTGCCGTTTCTAAATATCTTCTAACATATTTGTGTTAATAATTGACTTATAAGTTTTTAAAATTTTCATATATACAGGGGTGTTGGTTACATATTTATTTTTGTTTCTAATTTGATAGTGCTGTGTTCAGAGATAACTGTCTGTATTATACTGATTCTTTGAAACTCTCTCTGAGATTTTATCATGGTTTCACATGTGTTCAATTTTTGTGAATGTTCCAGGTCTTCTTGAAATAATTCATAAACTCTCACCATTACAGTCAATGCTTTGTATATAACAGGATGTTAAAACAGGATTTTTTTCTGTCTTGGAGTTTCAGCACGGGGCTCTGTTGATGTCTGTCAGTCAGAAACCACTGGGACCACCCATGTGAATCAAACAAAGATGGATTTATTGATGCTCTTTGCTGCAGGAAAACTGCACACCAGGGGAAAATGTGGGTATCTCAGTAAGTGAGTGTCAGGAAGGGCTTATTATAGGATTTGGACATGTGTTAGGTGATATTGAGATGGATTCAAAGAACTGAGTATCTTAATGAATTTTATCTAAGTTGCGGGCATGGTCAGATATATTTATGATTTTTATCTAGCAGGTGGGAGAATAGAGCAAAGCTAAAGCTGTAATTGATAAAGAACCAGCAGTCACTCAAGTTTTCAGGAGTAGGGGACATTTGGTAATATTTGCAGTTAGTGATTTTTTTTAAAGGTTATTGCTGTGTGTATGTTGAGGGAAAATGTGTGTGTGTGTGTGTGTGTGTGTGTGTGTGTGTGTGTTTGGTATTTTAAATGAGGTCTTCTCTTCAATTACATCCCCCAACTGGCTTTCGTTTATGACAAAGGTTTTTCTATGAATTAGTTTTACGTCTTCATATTTACTGAATTCCTAATGGTTTAGGGTAGTTTTTCAGTAAGTTTTCTTAGGTTGCCCAGGTATATATAGTCTTGTGAACCTCAGATGCAGATAGCTTCTCTTTCTTACCAATTCTTACATGTAAAACCCTGCAATAACCACAGTACACAGATTCTAAGTTAACATAGTTAGTGGTCAGTGTCCTTCGTCTGCCGGGTCCATGTTCTTAAACCTTTTCCAGGAGTCAAGGGAAAGGGGTCATGGAGGAGAGAGAGAGAAACATGAGACAATTCCATTAGAGAGAGGCAGGAGCTGGGTCCCTACATCCTGGTATTTGCCTGGCCTAAATTGTCTGCAATGGGCATATGAAGCAGGTGATGATTTACAATGAGGTTCTTGCAAATCTCAGCCAGGTGACAGAACCCAGAATCAACCCAAACATATTTATGCTGAGGCAGACAAGGGCCACCAGGGAGTGCCAAATAGCAGCCAGGACCCAGACAGATATGGATTATCCAGCCGGACTCCAGAATTCGTACCCAGCTAGCCAACAGCTGGCTCACCTCACTCACTTAATTAACTTTGCAATTATGCAGTCCCATATTTTATATAACTGAATTTGAAAATATATTTTCTTCATGGATCAACTATTGTAAATCACAATATTTTTAAGAATAAAATAATCCCTACAAACCAAATTTATAAAAACAAGGAACTGGGAAATGAGGGAGGAAGAGAGGAAGGATGGAGAAATAAAATATTATAAATTTTATAAATTTATAATATTAAGTGTTTATACATTTCTGTTGGTTATTGTAGATACATTTTATGGCAGTGTAACTTACATAAGTAAAATCCACAAATCTTAAGAAGTAAATTTTACATATGTATATATTCATGTAATTACCACCCAGGTCAAGATATTTTCAGACTCCACAAAGATTTTTCTTGCCCTTTTCTCAGTCAAGACCCCTCTCTCAAAAAAGTACCCACTATTCAGATCTCTATTTACCATTGGATTTTTTTCCTGAACTTATATAATGGAATCATATAGCTTGTATTCTTTTGTGTCCAGCTTATTTTGCTCAACATTATGTCAATGACAATTCTTCATATTGTTGCATGTTGTTCTTTTTCATTTCTGTGTAATATTCCACTGAATGAAAGTACCATAATTTATCCATCCTACTGCTGATGATTGTCTTCACTTGGGTGCTCAAAGCCAAAGTGATGAAGAAACACACTAGTAGATCAGGAAAAGAAGTTAAGTCAGGATTATAAATACATAATTCTTTTTGCTTTGTGTTTCCTGCCTCGACACACCAATGGCAGGCTGTCAGTAGAAGTTTCTTAGAAATGTCATAGTTGGAGGGAGAACGTCTTGGATAATGATGTGTTTGTAGGTTCAGACCCACCCTCTTCCTTTCTCCACCATGCTCTTTGCCCCAAGGAGCTGACCTGTATCAATGGATCAAATCCAATGGGCTCCTGTATTTTCAGACTTCCACTTGGATTCAACAAATATAAAGTACAGGGTGGAAGTGGGGTAGAGAATGAGATGAGGGTGTTCATTCCCTGGCTTCCTTGTTGTGAGGGGACTTGGGGCTGTGTTCCCTGACAGAAGTCACAGCTCTTCTTGAGGTTCTCTTCTTGAGGACTCTCTCCTTCTAGGTTCCAGTAACCTCTCCCAGCCTTCATCCCTTTGAATCTAGGGGTGGTATTCTCTCTGCTGGTGCTAGCCAGGACTTTCTGCACTGCCCCTTAGGATTCCCCTACACCTCACACACACACTTCATAATTAGTTCTTTTGTAAATAAGCTCTTCTTGAATTATCCTAATTTGAGTTTGCCTACACTTTGCAGTTGGGAATTGACTGGTACAAATGTTTTAAATGTGTTTTGCTAAGCTCTAAGTCAAAAGAAGGAAAAGTTATATTCTCTCTCTGTTTCACACACATTCACACACCTACACCTACACACACACACTTCACATATACCCTCTCTCTCTTCAGGGCTCTTGCAAGCACTTGATTCTTATTTCATTTTAAAAATGCTGTCAGGCAAATGAGGTGAATGACCTGACCACTCACACAGCTGGCCTGGAGCAGTGTTAATTGGGAGCACTTACAGAGGCAGAGGAAGTAACAGGCAGAGGAAGTAACAAGCTCGCAGTTCCCCCACTGCCCATCACATCCTGGACTGTTTGCGAGCATTAAGGGTGGTTGTTCTATTCATCACGTTCTGAAAGAGCAACTCAGCCCCTCTCCTTGGGCCATGATGCTTTTTAGCTGCATGACTGAGGTAAGCACCAGTCCCTCCCCTGGCAGGACCATGGCCTGGTGTCCAAGTCTACTGTTCCAGCTGGGTGATGTGGCAACCCCTGGCCCCCAGCCCTGATCTCCCTCCTTGGATTTCATGGCTGGGAGAGCCATGGATCCTCCCTGCACAGTCAAGGGCTAGGTTTCTACGCTTGCAATTGCAGGGGTAGGATGTGGCAAGCGGACCAGTGGCCTGCAGCCCAGATCCACCAAAGCAGGTTTCCATGGAGCAAGTTTTTATTCCCAAATAGCCTGAAGAGGCAACTCCGGCTCTGAGAGGCCAGCCTACAGAGAACCAGACCTAGTAAGTCATTCCTTAGCTCTCAAATTCACTCTTTTTACAGCACTACAAAACCCAACATGAGGACTCAAATATGTTTTATATAAAATTATAACACTCTCAGGATATATGCTACCAGTTGTATTAGAACATGTTTGTGCAGATCTTGAATAAGCCTCCTTGATCTGCTTAACTGAAGCATATCCCAAGATTTTAAGTCAAGTCATTTAAAAAAATACTGTTACCATTTAGAATTGTGCATGTGTGATGCAGAAGTTTCTGCAAAGCTAATAGAATATGGAAATGAACTCGATGTCTAGCTTGATATAAGACTGCTAATGCCATACTTATCACCAAAGTCAAATACTTGGGTTCAAATGTCTCACGATTGACTTTACAATGTATGAATGAACTTGGTAACAGATTGATGGGCAAAATACTATTTTATAATTGCATATATTAAGTTCTATACAAAATTTAATTTGAGGAATAATATTGCAAACTAATGGTTTAATAACAGCACCATCAATATTATTAGTTACATCCCAATTCTTAGTTCTGGCTTTAGCAAACACTCCCCATTTCCAGTGGAAGGCACTTTGTCCTGAGCAATTGTCCATCTGTCACCAGCTGGTGCACAGAAAAGCAACTCAGTCTTATGATGCTTTCTATTTGACAGAAGCTTTTTCCTCAAAAGCATTTATTTATGATCTGCCTGGAGAAGGGAAAAAAGAAGCCTAGTGCTAGGCTTTGTGGGTTTCAGAATGAAAATGATTTCTCTCTCAGCAAATTATGACACTGTGAGGTAAATCATTGCAAGACCAGGGATGCAGGAACAGAAAAAACTGCAATGCCACTGAGCTTGACATGTAACATTTTTTATTTTGTGATAAAAATGTTTTCATATAAATTTCATCTTAACTACTTTTAGAATGAAACTTTGAAAAGTAAAAACAAAGTGTGCATTTTCCTTACTATGTGCAGTTAGGAATATGCAGTCATTTTATTGGTTATTGGGTTTCTCATACAAACAGATATAATATCACTTTTAAGGGAAATGTACACAAGGAAGGAACCATAGTACCAGACAGTTACAAATGGGAGCCTCAGGGCATATCAACATGTCCTCTCAGTCATCATACATTCAATGTACTGGTTAAGGCCAAAATCTCCAAACCACCTGCCAACAAAACGTCAGACCTTTGGTTCTGTTCTATGCGAGAATTATGAACTAGCAAATTTAATAATAAGATGACATAATGGACTCGAGCATCTTAGCTGATTGCTTACATTAAAATCTTTAACTCTCAGTCTCTCTTTCCCTCAAACCTCTCCCTCCCTCACCATCATGTAAGTCAGAAAATGATGCTTAACAAAAAACAAAAGAAACAAATAATTAAACAAAAAATCTATCCCCAAAGACAGACAGAAGATGAGTCAAAGGAAAAACTTAAAATAAAAATAAACCAAAAATGGGGGCAGGGGTGACCTATACGTGGCATAAAAGATGTGTTCCATAAAAACCTAGTCTCCAATTCTGAACCCAAAGAGAAAGTGATTGCCCCATCTTACCTTCTCTTTTATTAGATTCTATACAACTCAAGGGTTCTTAAAATCTAGGAGATTCATAAATGCTTGAAAGGCAGTGTCTTCCTTCTCATCACTGAAGCCTGTTGTCTGTAATGGCAGCTTTCACATTCCCTTCCCCAAAACCCAAAGGATCCCAAGAAGGAGAAACAAGCAACTTAGGCCTACATTGAGCTTGGGGAGGGAGGAGGCTATAAAAGATCCACGCTGCTGGATCAGAGGCGGATACTTTGAGGAAATGAGGCTGGAACAGGACAACAGAGAGGGGCAGATGTGGTGGGGTCCATGCAGATAGCTTCTCCCCATCTGTGAATTAATAAATGGGTCCAAGGATAGAGTCACCATTTAGAATGATAAAATGTTACACACTATGAAAGGGCATACTAGAGCTGCCACGTGAGAGAATAAAATACAGAATGAACAATCTGCTTATGTCAGGGCAGAACTAATTATTTTTACCGGTTAAATGAACTTGGGCAGGACTGAAAAAACCATTTGTAGACTGCCATGCTACCAGACACAAAGGCTTTCCATACAGGGCCACAGACAGATAATCAGGTAACTGGGAAGCACTGATAAACACTCCCAGCCAAGGCAGGAATGAAGGCTATTATGCAAACCGAAAAAGAGTAGGCAATTTACCTATTAATATCCACAAAAGGCCCTGGCGGAACTAATTTTCCAGGTGTCATGACATCATAGTACCAGGAGAGGTGACAGTGTGGCCACAGGACCAATTATTAGCTGAGTCAGGGAGAAGAGGAAGAAAGCTATTTTCCTCCTATTTCTAGTGATGCCTAGAACGCTTCTGCCCTTGACAGAGGGTCAAGGCAGTTGCCAAGACCACAAATACAGAGAGCAGACCCAGGTGAGATGCAATCACAATCCAAACATGAGGATGAGAAAGACAGTAAGTCTGTAATTGTCCATTATCATCTAGAAGGTGACGCTAGGAAAGGAAAGTGTCGCTGATAAGTGTCTGTGCTAGTTGCCTAAAAGGGAATGTCACGATTGCTGTAAAGGAAAAGAAATAGTAGCAAAAAATAGCAAAGGCTGCCTCATAGCTCTTCCCTTTCCAATCTTGTTATAGGGCTGGCTTAGACCCTAGAAAATGAGGCCAACTTTCTATTTCTTGTACTTGAACATAGAAAATCGATGTGTTCGGTGAGAACCTACTGGGTGCACCAGTAACTCAGACCATACAATGTCAAGAGAAGATTGGTGAACAGGCTTGTGATCAGAAAGAGAATCAGGAAGAAGAGACTGATCACCTGACAAAAAGAAGATGACTGTCACCGGGTCCTTTGAGCTGAGGAAAGTTCAGTTCTAAATGGCAAGGGAATGTCGTCTAAGACATTTTCTTCTGTGGAGACATATGAAAGGAAAGGCTCAACAGCTAAGACTAGCTTCATCTGCTGGATGAGTGAGTGAAGCAGGCCGAGGGTTCTAAGATATGAGAACAAATGTGTTTCACACTGACAGTCAATGGAATGCTTGGCAGGAAGGGAAGGGAGGGACCTGTCAGTGGGTAACCACTTCTTGCATGAGTTAGCTTATCTCTTGGTCATTCCAACATTCCAAACCATTGTCTGTTTGTTTGTTTGTTTAAGGGGGTCAAAGTAGCTATGCTGCCAAGGATAGAACTTCACACTGACGAGGCCCACAAATGGAAAAACAACAGATTTTTATCCTTCTTCCTGGTAAGGTTTATACAAAGCCCTACATGCTGGCAAGAGAACTAAGGTGCAGCCTCTTGAAGAGATCTCCTGTTCCCAAAATGGGTTCAAAGAAATATATTTTGCTCTCCTTCTTCTTCTAGGAATCATATTCTGTAGGAGAGTGTAATATGTCCATTTTCTAAAGAAACACACCTGAAAGGTTTATGCTGAGAACCATAACCAAAGTAAACCCTGTGAGACTCCTAGGGACACTGGGAAAGTAGGAGGAGAAAAGGAGGCTGAAGTTGTTTTCCAGAGCAGGAATGATTAAAAGCACAAATGTCTTGCCCTAGAACATGCTGGTGGGGCTATAACCACAGAAAGGTGCAAAAATTAAAGCACCAAATGAAGTCCAAAGAATTTCCAACGATGAGAAGATGAGATAGGTCAACTCAGGCAGAATTCCAGGGCACAATTCTCAAGAGGACTCTACTGTAGAATCTTCTCATGGATATGGCAGAAGCCCCCAGGGCTTAAAATGCAGTCCAAGCTGCACGACTGTCTTGACTACAACAGGCATCCATCCTATTCTCCAAATAGAAGAGAGTAAACATGGTCCCAAGTCTTGTATTCATCTTGCATTTCCATGAACTTGATTTGATGGGCAAGAGATTAGAAGGAGACATGTCCTTCCCCCAAAAAACTCTGTGGATACCCAGTGAAGCTGATAAAATTGCTTCCCTTGCATTATCTAAAAGATAAGAGCGTCTCCTCTCTCCTGCCTCCAGAGGCTGGTTCCAGAGATTTCTTCATTTCTCTTCCGGATGACCTTCATTTGTTCCTCAGCAGCATTTACAATAGGCAGTTCT
The DNA here is from genome assembly GCF_020826845.1 of Diceros bicornis minor. NCBI lineage: Eukaryota > Metazoa > Chordata > Mammalia > Perissodactyla > Rhinocerotidae > Diceros > Diceros bicornis. The sequence continues at coordinate 51,818,645 of NC_080743.1, forward strand.
GTCCCTACACTGGAGGCAGACTCTTTCATGCGTAAACCTGCATGTTGCTGCGTGGTGGCTCAGACATATGTGTCCCTGGTCCCCGCTGACCTCCTCCAGCACCTCCAGGAGTAGGGCTGGTGGTCACATCTGACCAGTCAGAAGCAGAGTGGGGTGATGAACTTGACCACTGGTCAGGAGACTCTGGGGATGGTGTCAGGTAGGGATGCTCACCCTGGAGGTGACCACTGTGACTGGGTGTTCGCTCAGCAGCATTTGAGGAAGCATAACTATGCTGTGAAGGGGGTGTGGGATACTTGCCCACAGAGGCTGGAAAAGGATGATAGGCTGGGAGAATGGTCTGAGCAACCTGCCCATCCTGCTGGGGCATCATGGCAGTGGGGAAAGCAACATTGGGCAAACGAGCCATATCTGGAATCTGGTACATGGTGGGCAGGGGGCCTGCAACAGCTGGAGGGCAGTTGGACTGAGGCTGGGGAGTCCCAGCTGGCTGGGCAATACTGCCTTTGGGGATTAGCTGGAAAGTCACGATGGGGGGCAAGGGCTCCCGAGGGGTGGTTATATGCTTCCCTTCAGGCGGCCTGCTCGAGGGAGCTATGCCAGGGTGGGTGCCCTCAGCTGGAGCCAGGACCATACCAAACATCTCATTGTACTGGGTCTCATTCATCTCCACGCGGTTCATCCAATCTGCTGGGACAGTGACTGGATGTAGCCTACCCAAGCTCCCCGCACTGCCATTGCCTGGGGGAACAATGTGGTGATGGGACAGCAGCTGGCTCACTGAAGGAAGCACAGTGCTGGCCCCATGAGCTAAAGGCTGCATCTCATGAAGGTTAGAGAAAGACAGTGCATGCTGTGCATGGACTGGGGCAGGGGGGCCAGCAGTGGCCAACATAGGGTTAGGTGAGGCCTGTAAGATTCTAGGGGATGTAATCATTGGTGAGGATGTGGTGTCAGAAACATATGTGTGAGGAGACTCAAGGGAATCAACGGGGGATAAAGTCACTGAGCTCTCAGACAGCTGGCCCTTGTCACTCAGAGACTTCTTCCTCCTACTACCCTTGGTATCCTTGGCCTCCTTGGCAAGGTTAGGGAGGCTAGTGGGCATGGCATTCTTGGCATTGGGCCGTCTAGGCTTCTTGCCCATTGGGGTGTGCTTCAGACTGAGGAAAGATCTGTTGGGCCCACAGATGACAGGTGAGAGAGCAGAAGTTAGCACAGTGCCTGGAGGGCTTGGTGTCACATTATACTCATCTAGGAGGCGCACAATGTCATGGTGCATGCGGTCCCGAGCCACATCCCGGGGAAGACGATCCATGTGGTCTGTGATGTCCCGATTGGCAAAATGGTCTAACAAGATCTTGGCTGCTTCATAGCTCCCCTCCCGGGCAGCAAGAAACAGAGGTGTCTCTTCCTGCAGAAAAGGCCCACACAGAGCACATTTTAATAACGCTCTTGAGCATATAGCAGTTTCTCAATCTTTTTGTTATTATTACCCCCTTAGACATTTTTTTCCTAACTGCCACCCTACATGAAATTTTAATACCATAGATAAGCTATATATCTACCTATGTACTGAAGGGACATCTGTACTTTCTATACAAAACAGTAAGATTATTTTGCCTCTCTCCAAGAACAAATTTTGCCCCACTGAGGGCATTATCATGTTAGTTGGGAATGTGTGAAATTAAGCATGCCCCTGAGCCAGAGAGTCACTTAAAAGAGCACTGAGCTCATCAAAATAGGGTTTAAAGAGGAAGAAGAGTTAGAAATAAGACAAGTAGGAATAAGACAGGTAGGAGGGGAAGAACCTAAAGCATGTACAGAACTGGGAAAAATAAGGGAAAGTAAAAGGAAGAAGAGACAAAACATGTTCAAGAAAGAACTAAAATAAAGGAACAGAGGAATAAATGAGAGGAGATAAGATGAGTGAAAGAGCGGAAGCCTGACATAAAACTCAGGAAGAAAAGCAAACAGGAAAACATCATGGTGTCAATGGCAGAGAAAAGGGCAGAGGGAAAAAATGAAAACACACAAGGGAAAAGAAAGTGAGCATGGACAGAACTGAGAGCAGGAGGAGGGAAATGTCAGAGAAGAGAGGCAGAGAAGGCTACATGAGTTATTTACAGCACAGCCTGGGTCAGACTGAGCGCTGAGTAGACAGAGGGCTCAATCCTGACACTGCCCTGGATAAGCCCAATACCCTTCCTCCTCAAGCTTTCTGGAACCAGTTCCTGTCCAACTTGCTTCCCTCTTTGTCTATACTCATCACAAGAGGAGCTACAGGAGAAAAAGGAAGGCCTTATAATCTGAGGTGCTGCTATGCCTGTCCTCCAGCTCAGAGCCCAGACTGTACCTTATTGTCCTGCATGTCTCGGTTGGCCCCATTTTTCAACAGCAAAAGGGTTGCCTCCACATTATTGACAGCAGCTGCCCAGTGAAGAGCAGATTTTCCTGCAGGGAAGAACATTTTCATAAGCAGACAGAGTAGAAGGACATGTCCTACTCCTAGTATAAGGAAACATCATGATTATACAAGGAAACCTTCAAATTCCCAGAGAGCAACAAAAAGCCAGTTCTCTGTGGGGGCCCACAGGAAAAACCTAAGTATTATCTTCTTGTTCCTCTGTTCTAGAAATACTTCAGTAGAGGCTGCCTAGCCTTCAGAAGAGCTCTACATAAAAGGATCCTTTGTCTATGGTACCCACGTCCTCCACATGGCAGAATCTACCATTGGAGGATCTACCAATCACACACTAAAGACAACAACCTATTTATTTATTACATGTCAGAATGTCTATTTAGGATAACTCATAACACCCCTAGTGAAGTTAGCTCTTATAAGCTCTCATATCAAGAGTGGTATCCCCGGGAATCTACACAATCTACCTTTCCTAGACCTGCTTTGAGGTCCAAACATCCCTTCCCATCTTCTTCTATGGACCTCCCACTGGCTCAGTTCTCTGAACTCAGTATGTTAAAAAGGAAGAATGAGTGAATGAATGAATGAATGAATCTTCAGTGGATTCAGATCTGAGACAGTTCTTTAAGGATCATGTGACAATTTTCCTCCTTAGAGACATGCTTTGCAGGGAAGAATCTGAATCCCTGCCTCTCATCCCTACCATGGTCATCCACTGCATTCACATCTGCTTGGCAGTTGATCAGTTCTGCCACCATTCCCTCCACAGCCAGGCGGGCAGCCAGGATCAGGGGTGTGGTCCCGTCATTCATCCGGGCATCCAGATCAGTTACACGGTTGCGGATCAGAATCTAGAAGGGGAGAAAGTATAGAAAACAGAGTCACCTGGATTAAAGAAAATAATGAAGCTAAGAGAAGAAACAAAAGCATCAGAGCTGAAGCTACACTGTAAGTGCCTGAAGGGGAGGGAATGTCTTGTTATCTTTATGCCCAAGATTCTACCATGGTCAATCAATAAATATTTGTTGAACGAATGAATGAATGAATGTACAAACAAATGGGTGCTCAAGAGACAACAGCTCATGTAAAGTGATATACTTCTACTTTCTAAAGAAAGAAGAAGGATGTGGGAAAATATAACTTCAATTATGGTATATAGTTTAAGATGATTCAGAATGCTTTCAGTTTCCTCATAAGGGTAAAATAAAAGGGCATCAAGGAGTACACTGTGAACTCATGTCAAGAAAACCACCAAAGAGCAGCTGAAAGCCCATATGGTCAGATAAATTTACAGGGAGAAGCTGACACTAGTGAAAGGCTTCATAACAGGTATCACTCCTATCTGATCTATGCCTTTGGGAGGCATTTTGCACATCAAAAATAACAGTGATTAAGAATCAGAAGACTGGTGTTATCTGCTGTTGGCTCTATCACTATCTGGCTGTATAAAGCTAGGTTGGTTTGCCTGCCTCCCTTTTCCTGATTTCTGTCTAGCAAGCATGACTCTACCAATTGCCTTATTCTCGCAAAGAATTATTGAATAAATATAATGGGATATTAAGTGTTTTAACAAAGATAAAACTTCATAGATCCATAAGGAACCAACTCTTCTCATGTTCTTTACCTGGAAGACACCTTGGGCATCAGCTGCCACTGCAGCATGGAGAGGGCAACGGCCCATGTTGTCCTGGGCATTGGCATCGGCACCTGCGTCCAGGAGACGCTTGGCAGCATCAGCTCTCGAGTAGCGGGCTGCAAGGTGCAGGGCCATCTCACCGGTACGGTCTGTCTGGGCTTGGAGGCTCGCACCCTGGTAGACCAAGTCTGTGATGATGTTGGCAGAAGAGTCCTCTGCATCTTCATCTTCATCACTCATATCTGAGCTGCCTCCTCGGAGAGAAGCCAGCATCAGTGGCGTGCACCCATCTACAGGAAAGGAAAATTCCAAAAAGTATTCAAGGAGGAGAAGGACATTAATGTTCAATTAACTCTATTGTTGGAATAGTTCAATTTGAGTAAAGTTATTCTTATAGGAAAAAAAAAAAGCCCTGTGCTTCCTAATTGGCAATTAGTTTTACATTTGCCACCTACTTTTCCTTTAATAATCTCCTTTCTGTAAAGAGTAATGGGAAAGAGTCTTTTTAAGCTGGGGGCTCTTCTCTAAGTTGAACAAGCTTTACTGTTCAAGTTTCTAAGTGCTATGTTTCTTTAAATTGGACGTTTTAAAATATCCAATATTAATAGAACTATATGTGTTAAGGTGTCAACTAAACTAATTCTCTAGCCCTCTGATTTGGGATACCATCTTTCTATCCTACTGAAATCTATCCCATAGAGTCAGCCTGTTTGTTCTCAAGCACGCTGTATGTGAAGCAATGTGAAATCCTTCCCTTTCTTCTCATCTAAGTTCATAATTTCTGCATGCCTGTATTCTTTAAGCCTTCATTTCCTCAAGCTGATTTAGAGTCTGTGCAATTGGCAGAGGGCATATCGTTAAGTGGGGTCAACATGAGGACAGCACTGCAGAACCCAGGGCAGGCATGGCCTAGTGAAAAGGGGAAGGCCTGCAGGTACTGACCTGGGCCACGGACATTCACGTCCAGCACGTCCACCTCCTGCTCTGCCTGTGGAGGAGTGAGAGCCAACGATGGTGTCCTACGGATGTCTGCGGCTTCAAGGTGCTGCTGTGTCCATGGACGTCGATCAATGGGGTCATCTTCTTCTGAGAGTAAAGCCTCATCTTCAGCCTGAAAGGGGAAGACAACTCTCCCTATCAATCTGGCCCACCACCAGGAACTGTGGCCAAGGAGCTAGTCCAGAGCCTCCCAGCACTTCTCCTAATCTCCCCTCGAGCTCTTTCTCTCCTCCTACTCTAACCCTCCAGATTTTTATCTACATCTGCTTCCCACTGCTCTCGTGATATGGTTCCTATTTACCTCTCCTGCATTATCTGTACATCTCTCCCAGCCACCCATCCCAAACTCTAGGCTGCAGCCTTAATATGTCACCTATATTACCTACCTAATATGCTACTATAGAATCCCAAAGCACCATTTTCTTGCTTCTGGGCTTTTGCCTATGTTGTTCCTCTGCCTGCCACGGTCTCTTCCAAGTCTTTGTTTGACTAACTCCTACTTACCCTTCAAATAGAAATTAGAATTTAATTCCTCTTGTTGGTCCTAAAAAACACACTCTGCTTATTTCTACTTAACCAACCATGTGTTAAGTGCTACCAAAACACTACATGGCAGTCGCTACCTCTAGACTGCAAAGTTCGTGAGAACACGGAACAAGCTTTGTTCAAGGTTGCCCAGCATATAGCAAGCACTAAGGAGATATTTGTTGAACAATAATTATTATTATAATTTTAAAAGCAACTACCCTTTATTGAATATTTAATATGTGACAGAAAATAGGTAAGGCACTTTACATGTATCACTGTATTTAATCCTCACAACTCAGAAGGGAAAGAATTATTATCATCTCTATTTTATAGATAAGGATAACTAAGTAAAAAGAGGTTAAGTATTTGCTAGCTACTAAGTAGCTGTGTTTTAGACTTGAGACCAGTTCTGATTATAACTAAAGCAATGTCTTAACCCTCATGCTGTACTACATGCCTGCATTCCTCAAGCATTCATTTCCTTAGCTGATTTAGAATATCCATGGGATATATGCATATCCCTGCCATGTATAGGTATGGATGGATGGTCTCCTTTTTCACATCAGTCTGAGCCCAACTTAGGTCTTATTTCTATATGGCTTTAGTTTCCTGGGCTCAAGATATGGACCCTCCAAACTCAACGGTCACTGGCTTTCTTCCACTGTTTAATTCCACCTTCCCTTCCAAAAGGAAAAGTGCCCAGAAAGGATAAGAGAGAGATCTAGCCATGAAGAAATTGCTATTTACACACAACAGACCTATTCAACTACCATCAGCATGACACTTGAGGAAGGAAGCATGTTTGTTTTATTATTTTTAAAGAGTTCTTATTGAAAAACATATGTAGGTAACCCAAGGCCATCAATGACCTAAAGATTCTTCCTTTTCATGACAACCTGGGATAGCCATTGCCTGGGCAACATACAAAGACTATCACCCTTTTCTCCTTTTTGGGACACTCTAGATACTAAAGGACAGAAATGTGAAATGTGATCAGTTAATGGCTGCCAATGGTGGTTCTACCATGGCCAGCTTACCTTGGCTTTCTTTGGCTGGGGCCCTTCATCATCGACCCAATGTTCACTTGTTCCAGAACCAATTAGGTTAGCTTCTGAGACTTGCACTGAGAGATTCCTGATATGACAGGATTATGAAGGGGAAAAATAAAAGTAGAGATTATGTCACAAACTAATAGAGTGGTTTTCAACTTTTCCACCATGACACACTCTCATGGCTATATTCAGACTTTCTGGGGCCTTGGCCCAGAAAGGATGGGCAGTATCTTACATCCCATTGCCTGAGTAAATATCCTTTCCTTTCCCACTGGTCAAGAGCTTACAACAAAAGTGTGCCTCAACACAGAAGCTGAACATCACTGCAATAATACGTACAGAATAGAAGCATCCAGACTCTATTATTTCATAGTCACTCAGTAGGCATTCGGAATCATGGTCAAGTCTGATAATGTGGCAGGGCCAGAGCTCGGAATTTAAAATCATGAGTCAACATGATCTGCTTTTCGATTTATCCCTGCTTATTACTACTGTGAATAGTAGCTTGTTGGCAAATCCTCTTACTTCAGCCCCACGGCATCCTGTCCCACTGGCTCCCGACGCTTGTGATTGCTGGAGTCTCGGCGAAGAGTGAAACCTTCAGGCAGCCAGAGGGAGCCATGCTTACGCTTTCGTTTCGCCATGATAACCCCCAGCAGGATGATAAACAGGATGATGACAACAGCAACAGCAAGTAGATAGAGAAGCTGAGTGCGTTTTGGAGTCAGGGATTCACCTGAAAGGGCAAAGAGACACGGAAAGTGCTGAACAAAACATCAACCTCTCAATGTTAGCATTGAATTCACTGAAAGAGCAGCTTTGACCTCACCAGCCCTGAAAAACAGAGAACTGCACATTGAAAAGTGTGATCTTTTCTCTGTGCCCCCAAGTGACGCCTTTCGCCCCCATACTTTCCCCTTAACACCAGTGCCACTCACTGACGACAGATACAAGAGGGTATGACAGGGTTCCCTGGATGGCATGGGAAGCCAGAAGAGCTGCTGCTGCATCCGTGTTCTTGAAGCACTGGTCTGAATCTTGAACACACTGGCGGTTGTCAATTTCCAGAAATACCTTAGAGCTGTGAGATGCCAAGGGAAAGAGGAAAAAGGGAAATGCTAAGTAAAATAGAAGGTGCCAGTTGAGCAAGCTGAGTTAGAAAAGGTTACATGAGCCTTCCTTCCTCTTCTTCAGCATTGGGCTCTCCACCTCTGTGATGCTGCCTCCAGAAAGATCTCACAAATTAAGATATTGTCCCTTCAGATCCTAAACATTAATTGCCACTCAGGGGATGTCTCATCTTCTTTGGTCTGGCTGAGTCTAAGTCTTCTGACTCAGGCAATGCAGGACAAAGTGAGAAAACCAGGTAGAGCTTGTCTTCGGTGCTCTCCTGGTTGGGTGGTCTTCTTTCACCCCTTCCTATGTACTCAGTGGCACACAGTGCTACTCTAAAAACACATCCCTCCATATTTTTGGTCCTTATTCTCCTTTGTTTCTGCATCCATATCTCAGCTAACTATAGAGTTGAAAGTTGTGGGATATACCAACAAATAGTGGGGTATGAATGACAGATCAATTGAAGATTACAACCCTTGTCAAAGAGACTTATATTATAAATGAACGGCCTTGAAAAGAGGGCAATAATTAACACAAAAGAAGAGTCACTGCTAAAGGGAGTTGAGGCAACCCTGGCAAAAGGATAGAGATCTTAGCATTTGAGGAGGCTTTCCGGACATTCTACCTCCTGCTTGCCCTAGCCCACCCTTCAGGATCCCAAGAACAATGCAAAGCTTTACCCTTAAACATAAGTACTGGGATAATGGGTTTGTTTTACTTGATGGACTGTTCAATTTATCTGAACTTTGCATTTCTATAGGTTCAGTTATGACTTCTTCTGTGCATCAAAGTGCTCAGCTTTATAAAATTAAGCTTTAAGAAGTTCAGAAACTGAAAACCTACCCAGCCACCTCCTGTTCTTCATCACTGGGAAGGGACCTGCGCGTCATCCTCTGCTTCTTCACAGCAGCTGACTTCTCACCATAATAGGGGTAGACCATGAGGGCCCCCTGGGAGTCCCGTTTAATGCGCAGGTTGGTGTGGAGCAGGGTGCCCAGTGCCCGCAAGAAGCTGCGAGCATCCTGGCGTAGTTGTTCAGGTGGCATCAGCACTACAATTACCAGGGTACCCTCTGCCAGGTTCTCCGGCCGGTCAGCAGCACAGTCCAGCCCATCCCAGCCACATTCCTCACTGTTGCATCCCTGGTCACAATGGTTGTCTTTGAAGTGGTCTGCACAGTATTTGTCATACCTAGGTTGGGGGGTGGGGAGAACAAGGAAGGGGGCTCAGACTTGACTGGAGCTCTATTTGGTTTTCTATTTGGAACTACTGTGGATTTTCCTACCCATCTTCTGTGGCCCAGATCAGGTCCCAAATGCCCCATGAAGCCTTCCTTGAATCTCCTATCCCTGACATCTTAAAGTACATACAGTCTATGCCACTTAACATCAGTGAGTGCTCCCTGAATGAGAAATGACACTGTGCTCAGTACGCTACATGGACTTATAGGCCCCCAGGCAGCTCATAATCTTGTTAAGTCAGATATGTAAACAAAGCTGCATACCTGAAACAACAATCAACCCGGTTCATGCTTCCTCTATTTTTGTATCCATGGCCCCTGGTGAGGTAACGATGGGCTTTCCAGAGTATAAGATGCCTCTAGAAGGTGCCTCCAGAAACTGGATACATAGCCCTGAACCATCAAGAGTTGCTACATAGAGGACCATGTTGATATGGCCCATTTCTTTCCCAATCAATATTGAATCCCAACTATGGAAGGGAGGCAGGGAGGGGTGTGTCCCATACAGGATACCAGATCTAACTTGTACAGTCTCTTTCAAATACTGAGCAAAGGAAATTGAGTCCCAAAACCTAAATGATGCAAAAACCATTTCATCTACACTCTCCTCTCCTCCCCCACCCTGATGGTGACACCATTTGGTACAACTTGCCACGCTAGCTCACTGAAGAGATTAGGAGTCAGGAATAGCTCATGTGATTTGGCAAGTTCTTTAACCTCCCAGGTCTCAGTTCCCTCACCTGTGTAAGACCATTAACAATACATATGCCTCGGGCCGGCCCCGTGGCTTAGTGGTTAAGTACGGGCGCGCCGCTACTGGCGGCCCGGGTTCGGATCCCGGATGCGCACCGACGCACCGCTTCTCCGGTCATGCTGAGGCCGTGCCCCACATACAGCAAGTAGAAGGATGTGCAGCTGTGACATACAACTATCTACTGGGCCTTTGGGGGGAAAAAAAGGAGGAGGATTGGCAGTGGACGTTAGCTCAGAGCCGGTCTTCCTCAGCAAAAAAAAAAAAAAAAAACAATACATATGCCTCACAAGGTTGTTGAGAATTAAACGGGATTAAATTCAATGGGATGGCTAAAAGGAAAGTTCCTACATAAACCATAAAACACCCTATAACTGCAACAATGAAGACCAGCAGGGTTTAGTGGCCTAATTTAGTGTACGCTTTCTGATAAATCCAGATGGGGAAACCCAGTCCTAGGGAAAGGATGGGGTGAACAGAGAGAGGTACAGACCTTTCCATCCATCCTGCAGGCAGGTTATGTGAGAGGCTGCCTGCGAGTGGGTAACACGACTTCCAAAAGTTATTTTCCCTGGGAGGTGGCGAGAGCAGCAGGTGAGAAGGCAGAGATAGGCAGAGAGGGGGTGGTTGTGCAATGAGCATTCCTGGACCTCTGTCAGCAAGGGATAGCACAGGGTAGCGTGTGATGGGACAAGGCTGACACCAGGAAGAAGAGGACCTCAGGGCACCAGTCTGAAAAGCAGAGGCAGCTTGGGCTGAAGCACTGGAGTGGTTAGGAGCAAGAACAAGAAATTGAGGTATGTTAGTGACAGTCTCCCTCAGCTTCTGGGGACCTTGGACCCTTACTTGCATGTCTTGCTGTTCCCCTGGCATTCAAAATTGTCAAACAGGCACTCGGCCGTGTTGCACAGCTCATCACATTGGTTGTTGATGTAATCCCAGCAGGGAAGTGGGGAGGAGCAGTTGGCCCAGGGGTTCTCCATGGTGAGGGAACAGTCACCCCCATCCCACTGGCAGGCGTGGCTGTTGCAGGCCTCATCGCAGACGCCATCACGAGCTTTGTCGGCGCAATACTGGCTCAGACAGGTGGCAGGCGGGGTACTGGTGGGGGCTGTGTAGAGTTCACAGCGGCTGCCCCAGAACGGTAGAGAGCACTGGCATGAGTAGTAAGGTGGCTGGCGTTGAGGGTAGCAGCTGCCCCCATGCTGGCAGGGGCTACTGGCACAGCCAGATTCGCAGTCCTGGGGGTTGGGGCAGAAGCAGCGGGGTCCTGAGGCCGTGTGCACACATTGCTCCCCTCTCCTACACTTGACTTGTCCACAGCTGCTCTGGCATCTTGCCCCAGAGAATCCCTGTGGAAATCAGTGAACAAATGAGGATGGCGGACCGACTCTTGAGGGCATGCCCCGTTTTCCTTCCTAATCCCTTCTCGGTCACACCCCTGGGGAGATAAAGACAAGACACTTGGCTAAGATCCTCTGTGTAGCCTCCTGGACCAAGCTCTAGGAAGAGACTTCTTCAAGGCAACCAATAGGTCAAGACTGAAGATTCCGTGGGATGAATGTAGAATTCTCTCCCTGTAGGAGCTCACTTCTAGAAATTAAGTCCATAGGTCATAGTGGAGTAAGAGTCAGGTGACATTGTATCTATAAGCACCTTCTCTAACTGTCATTAAATCCCTCATACAATGGCTTTACAGGGGGGAAAATATCATTTCAGGAGGTTTGGGTATCTTAAAAACTTTCCTATGTCATTTCATTCTTATACTTCCTGCTCAGGCCAGGCCAAGGTCACTTTTGTATCTCCCCACACATAGTGATCTCTGTTTTAGGGAGGTTTTAGTCTCTGGCATTGGCTAAAGAGTTTGCTCAGCAAGTGGCTAAAATTAGGCTTCCTTCTACTTTAAGAAGCATCTTGCTCCCAAATAGTTCCTGCTAAGGAATGTAAGCAACTCTGCCCCAATCTGGACAGCAAGACTATCCGCCAGCATAGGACTCAGAAGCAAGAGACACTACTCCTGTTGTCAAGGGAACATTCCACCACGTCTTGTGGTTTTCCTTTGGTGCTTCTGAAGATTGACAGTCATAGATTAGGGAGCTCACTGTTTCTGGGAGTATCTTAACAGCTTTAAATGGAAAACTCAAGCACTTTCTTCTGAAGGGGGTAAAATTAAAAAATCTCCCCACCAAGAAAGTTCCCTACAGAGCTTGAAAAAACCAGGTTTAATTTCAGCTTTGTCACAGACTGTATGAAAGAGCGCATGCTCCTTAAACACACAACACAGCACTTACCGGGGGACAACGACAAATGAAACCATCAGGCATGTTGCTGGCCACAGCACAAGTCCCTCCATTCAGGCAAGGCATCTGAGGACACACGTCAACGAAAGTTTCACAGTGACGACCTCAAAGCAGAAAATGGAAAGGAGTGTTAAAAGGCAGAAGTAGTAAGTGCAAGTCACTGAACAGAACAGTGCTGGGATGTGAGCTAGCCAAAAGATTAGAGATGGAGCAAGAGGTATGAGGGTTCAGTTCTATGCCTAAGGCAGCATGAGAAGATGAAGGAAACACACCAGATCTCCACATGACTGACCCACCACTGGCTCAGCCCAGTTCCCGCCTCTGTCTCACCTATGCAATAAGGACACATGGCTTACATCCCCAAACAGACTCACCAAACAGGACAGATACGAAAACGACTCTAATCTCACCAAAAAAAAAAAAAAGAAATTGACAGCTCAGGTTTTTTTAAGGCACATTAACTTTCATAAGTTAAAAAGTATTTGGCAGGGCCGGCCTGGTGGTGTAGTGGTTGGGTTTGCACACTCTGCTGCAGTGGCCTGGGGTTCACAGGTTCAGATCCTGGGGGCGGACCTATGCACCACTCATCAAGCCATGCTGTGGTGGCGTCCCATATACAAAGTAAAGGAAGACTAGCACAGATGTTGGCTCAACGACAATCTTCCTCGAGCAAAAAGACAAAGACTGGCAGTAGATGTTAGCTCAGGGCCAATCTTCCTCACAAAAAAAAAAAAAAACAACATTTAGCAAAACTGTTCACTCTATTTTGTTAACATTGTCTACTTCATTGGAGAGGCTACTGCAGGGCAATACATCTAAATGGTGATTTCCAGTTTATAGAAAATTTTTGTCTGTAACATGTCTTTTCAATCATTTTCTAGCCTTTCTGTAACCTCATTGACACTGCTTTAAAATATAGCTTAATTTTCCCAGAGTTAATTTTCTCTAGAAACAGTTCTAAAACAGAAGGCATCTAGAGACCACTGCTCCAACACAAAGTAAATTACGCAACTGAAATCATGAGGGAGACATGGAGGCACACCTGCGGCCTCTTGGCAAATAGTAGGAGATGGGCCTCATCTGGCCTGCAGTCACTTAGAAGGAAAGAGGTGGCTTGAAAAAGGAAATTAAAATAGTAATAATTTGGCCAACCAGAATTAATAGGCAAGATGTCTGTCTCTTCAAATCACAGCAGCTGCCACTAACCAAAAGCAGGCATCACATGGACACAGGGCTCAGAGACCAACAGTCCCTCGATGTTCATCTCAGGAACAGCATTCAACGATAATTACAATCAATGAGCTCAAGGGATTTCTTTTCTTTTTTTTTTTTGCTGAGGAAGATTCACCCTGACCTAACATCCATTACCAATCTTCCTCTTTTTGCTGGAGGAAGATTCGCCCTGAGCTAACATCTGTGCCAGTCTTCTAATTTGCACGTGGGTCACTGCCACAGCACGGCCGCCGAAGAGTGGTGCAGGTCCGCACCTGGAAGTGAACCTGGGCTGCCGAAGTAGAGTGCGTTGAACTTAACCACTAGGCCATGGGGCCAGCCTCCAAGGGATTTTTTCATTAAAAAGCATGGGAAATGCACACACACTACTTCCTGGCTGTGGAATCCTACTTCAAGGTGGTCTCCATTCCTTCCTTCACGTGTTCCCCCTTTCTTGCTAAGTGCTTGTCAGTGTTGCCAGATAAAGGAAGCCTCAGAGGCAATGAAAGGACCAGAAGCCAGCTTTATTTCCCTGGCTTCCCAAACACATCATGGCTAATATGAGGCTGTAGACAGATTGTTCATACTCTTTCTGTCCAGCACTGCCTCAATAGGTATGATGTTCATAATGGATTGTTTCTCTTTTGATATTGCAGCCAGACATCTTCCATATTGCAAAATCCCTCCCACTCTTTAGAAATCTCAAAGTTCTTAAAGGTAACATATCTTTAAAATTGGAAGGAAGGAATTCTAGAGATGGGTTCAGAATATAGCAGAGTCCAACTTGGCAAATTATTAGCAGACTACTGCAGCCTGTTATCTTACTCCCAAGGAAAACTACTATAGTATAAGATTTGGAATGAGCCCAGAAATTCAAGACAGATTTCTAATTTGAGTCTCAGATGATACTGTCACATTTAGATACAAACAACTATTTTAGTCTCAAAAAGTCACCAACCTGCCCTTCTCCAGAAGTAACTAGTAAGTGCCTATGATAAAGCCCCTATTCTGAAGCAGGACTTGGTCATCTTTATGGTCTGTGATGAAAAAAAAAAAGAAGCTTGAGAAAAGACTGAGGGAGCATGGCCAAGTCTTAGCTGTGCAGGTCATACTTGTGACCACTGTAGCCTTTCCGTCCATACCCTCATCAACTGATTTTTGGTTACACACATCCTAATTTGGACCTATTCCTGTTAAGTGTGCTAGAAGATCCTAAGACTCTCTGGGTCCCAGAGGTGGAAAGAAGGTCACAGTGGTAGGGGCTACCCAGTAACTCAAGTCATTACATGCCAGGGAGGCAGAGTTAGATATAAGGTTCCTAAAAACAAGATGTTATTTTGCTCAGATGAAAAGAGTTCTGTGGACAGAATTCTCGGTGACAGTAGCACAACACTGTGAATGTACTTAATACCACTGAACCATACACTTAAAAATAGTGAAGATGGTAAACTTTATGTTATGTGTGTTTTACCACGTTATTGTGGTAAAACATGTTATTGTGTATAAAACATGTTGTTTTGCTCAACTACTCCCAACATTCTATTTCTTTTCTCTATATTTTTGCTCCAGTATGATATAATCAATGTATAACAAAAGAAAGCGTCTCTCAGGAAAAAGAAAAGATAGAGATTGATTATAATATCCATGGAGCACAGATCCAAGAAAAGCTTGGGCCCTTGAATAAGGGTGGTCTAGTTTTTCACAAATAAGAAAAGCTTCACTTCGGTCTGGGACGTGTATACAGGGCCCATCTCCTCACTAAAAGCCCCCTCGGAGGCAGAGTGGCCCAGGGGCTGGAGAGGCTCACCGGTGAAGGCACTGCGGCAGACACAGAGGTAGTCATTGGTGAGCTGTATGCAGTCCAGGCTGCCCTCAGAGCTGCAGGGGCTGGAAAGGCACTCGTTGATGTCCCCCTCACACCGCTCTCCAGCAAAGCCAGGCAAGCAGCGACAACTGTAGCCTCCAATCCTATCCACACACTGACCACCATGAAGGCAGTGGGGACCCCCAGCACAGTCATCAATGTTCTCTTCACAAAGCAGGCCTGGAGGAAAACGAGGAAAGAGAGAGAATTATGACAACCCTTGGAACACTGCTTTCCAGCAGGGAGAGCCATCCTTGTTGGCACTTTCACAATTAATCAAGTTATACTCCTCAGTCTGTAGTGGGACCTTTTGGGTCGGGCAGGGCAAAGCACACTCTTGATCCATAACAGTTGCCATCTTCTTGGCGACCAGTAAGGCAAAGGAAAGGGTATGCTTAGGGCTTCACATGGACTCACCCAAACAACCAATGAAGCCTTCTCCTATGGATTAGCTAGTATTGTTTGTCCCACCCGAGAGACAAAACACTGGACCTCAAGAGAGACTCAGCAATTTTTCATTAATTTATCCATTTGAATTCAAAATATAAAAACAGTTCAAAAGACAATATAGCAAGAAATCACAGATTACAAATATGTAAAAATATTGATAAGAATTGGAATTAAATTTGACTGATGTATTTTTCTAAGTTTTATACCCACTGATTTTTTTCTGTAAAATAGTGTAAGTGCACTAGTTTCTTTTCTTTCTTTTTTTTGGATGAGGAAGATTCGCCTTGAGCTAACATCTATTGCCAATCTTCCTCTATTTTGTATGTGAGCTGCCATCACAGCATGGCCACTGATAGATGAGTGGTGTAGGTCCGCGCCCAGGAACCAAACCTGGGCCACCGAAGCGGAGTGCACCAAACCTAACCAATAAGCCACTGTGGCTGGCCCACTAGTTTCTTATTTTAAAAAAAAAAGAGGGAAAATATCCTGCTGAGAGCTCAAAGATTATTCCATTTAAAACAGAACTCATTTAATGTACTAGTATGAATATCTGTAAACAGTTTTGAGAAAGAAACTAAAGAAATCAATGACTATTCTAGAAATGATTCTATGATTAATTCAAAAAATTACAAAAGAAAGGAAAACGGTTCTGTAGTCCTACCACTTGCATTTGTAACATACACTAATATAAGCAAGACTATTAAAAAAGAAAAAGAAAAATGTAAGAAAAGGCCTCATTTTCAATAGCAATAGCAAAAGATAAAATAGGAATAATCTTAACAAGAAATGTACTACACCTATATGAAAACTTTAAAAGAGTCCTGAAAGGCACAAAAGGAGACTTGAATAAATGAAAAGACACTATGATTTGGTTAGGAAGACTCCTCATCAGAAAGATGTCAGTTTTCTCTACACAAATTTATCAATTTAATGTGACCCCAACAAAAAAATGCCAACAGGATGTTTTTAACAGACAATCCAATTCTAAAATTGTATGGAAAAATAAACTATAATCATAGCCTGGAAAACCCTGAAAAAAGAAGATCCATAATAATTAAAACAGAGTGGGCCGGCCCGGTGGCTTAGCGATTAAGTGCGCGTGCTCCGCTACTGGCGGCCCAGGTTCGGATCCCGGGCGCGCACCGACGCACCGCTTCTCTGGCCATGCTGAGGCCGCGTCCCACATACAGCAACTAGAAGGATGTGCAACTATGACATACAACTATCTACTGGGGCTTTGGGGAAAAAAACGAGGAGGATTGGCAATAGATGTTAGCTCAGAGCTGGTCTTCCTCAGCAAAAAGAGGAGGATTAGCATGGATGTTAGCTCAGGGCTGATCTTCCTCACACACACACACAAAAAAATTAAAACAGAGTGGTAATGATAAATTAATAGAACAAAAAAGAAAGTCCAGAAAAACACCCAAATACACATGGGAATTTAGAATTTGATAAAAGGGCCATTTCGAATTATTGTATCAAAGATCAAATATTCAGTAAATTGTGTTGGGACAAATCAGTAGCCATCTGGAAAAAGTGCTCCAGTATTCTAATACTTGAAGAAAATATGGGACATTTCCCTTATAATCTTAGAGTGTAGAAGGAGTGGCTGACTAGGATTCAAAATCCAGAAGCCATTAAAAAGACTGATAAATTCAACCTGATTAAAAATAAAAAGCTCTGCATTTAAAAAATCACCATAAAGAAAAGCAAAAAGCAAAAAAATATATATTGGGAATATATTTACATTTTGTATTATAGACAGCTAATCTGTGTAAAATATTAAGAACAATGTAATGAAAAGAAAGGATACAGAGATAAAGAGAGAAACCGCAGAAAAAGGAAAACCAAATGACTCTTAAATGAAAATATGTTCATTCACATTGAGAAGCCAGTATGCTAATACATTGCAATTCAGAAATATCAGTCAAAATTACAAATGCATATATTCTCTAATCCAGCAATTCCATTTCTGAAAATTTATTCTACAAATACACTTATATACATGCAAGACTACCTAAATTTCTATCACCAGGGCATTGGTTAAATAAAATATGGTAGGCTCATAAAAGGGAATTCTGCAGGGTAAAAAAAATTAAGGAAGTTCTATATTTTGATATGAAAATGTCTCCAATTAAGTAAAAAAAAAATCAAGTGCAAAAGACCGTGTCTAATATTCTATCTTCACAGTAAGAATTGGAGTAAATAAAATAATCTCTGTATTTGGCTTCTATACACATAAAGAAATTCTGAAGGATACATTTAAAAAAAACTCTAGAAACATACACAAAAAAACAAAAAAAAGTGGTGGTTACTTGCTCTGGGAGAGAGAACTAGGTATGGGAGAAGGGGGATGGGAAGGAGACTTTTCACTGTATGCTTTTTCTCTGTGTGTGTGTGTAAAATTCTGGACCACATGCATATATTACCTATTTACAAACTAAATAAAAAACAAGAAACTAAAAATAAACAAAACCAGTATGTGCTCCCACTCTCATAGAATATTTGGTATTTAGAGACTGCTAGTAAAATGAACATAGATGCCTATCCTCCCATCAATATGGAATCAGCAGTAATAGACAGATCTATCAAGTGAGAATGAGCTCAATCTCAGCCTGAAGCAAAGTAGGAGGGAAGGCAGAGCTGTTACAGTTAGCCCTTGACCTGGGAACTGGAGGCGTCTCCAGACCAAGATCCAAAGCTCAGGAGTATAGGAATAAAAACATATCATTGTGGTAACTCTCACCTTGAGGTTACAGGACTTGAGAGTCTCCTGGAATGTTCACCAATGGCCAGAGAAGTCAAGCCAGGAGAAATAAATAGCACTCTACATACCTAACCAAGCATACATAGTATAACAACTCAATGAATCCTAAGTATGATAAACTCAAAGAGATCCACACCTACACATATCATAAACAAACTGTCAAAAGACAAAGAGAGAATTTTGAAAATACCAAGAGAGAAGCAACTTATCACGTGCAAGGGATCGTCAATTAGGTTAACAGCTGATTTCTCATTTAAAAAAAAACATGGAGGGGGCTGGCCCAGGGGCGAAGTGGATAAGTGCACATGCTCCACTTTGACGGCCCAGGGTTTGCAGGTTCGGACCCCAGGCGTGCACCGATGCGCTGTTTGTCAAGGCATGCTGTGGCGGCGTCCCATATACAGTAGAGGAAGATGGGCACAGATGTTAGCCCAGGGCCAATCTTCCTCAGCAAAAAAAGGAGGATTGGCATTGGATGTTAGCTCAGGGCTAATCTTCCTCACAAAAACAAAAAAAAACATGGAGGTCAAAAAGCATATTCAAAGTGCTAAAAGAAAAAGATTGTCAATAATAATAGCAAAACTATTGTTTAAACCATCTTTAACATGTGGTTAGAAGAGAGTAATTTTGTTGCCTTATGAAATGGTCCATTCTAGGATTGACATCTCTAATCAATAAAAAGTTTATGGGATGGCAGAGATTTTAGTGTTCAATGAATATCCATGTGCTCTCCCACATTTCCCAGTTGCCCTTGGAGTCAGGTTGAGACCATTTTACTAATTCTGGCCAACATACTATGAGCAATAGTGATGGGTGTCACTTCTAGACAGAGGAAGTGAAAGGTGCTGCATGAGCCTACAAGTCTGTCTCTCTTCCCCTGCTGTGGAGGCCTTGGAGGCCAAGTGCTTCAAACCACATTTCTAAAACAGAGAGAAAGGTAGTCCAACACACTCAGACTTTGGGTAACAACAACAAAAAAACGTTGTGTCAAGCCACTGAGATTTGAGGTTTAATTTGCTACCTCAGAATTGTAGCTTGTCCTAAACAGTACAATTATTCAAAGGAACAAACTAATAATGAATTGAAATTGACTTCTAGTTCTCTTTCAACTATTGATTTCTAGAGCAGAGAACAACTCTCCTTTTCACGGGACTAATCTTGAAATATTTAAAGACTGTTTCTCTTCAGTTTTCTCTTCCCCTTTAACCTCATTGCTCAATAACTAGCCTACCAGTGGGGTACTCTTCTATTTTACTTTAGCCAAACTCTGAACTCAAGTAAGGTAAATTCTCAAAATTCACTTACACAAAGGTCTAAGACAGTATAACTACTTCCATGACATTCTACTCTCTTTGACACTGAGAATGAATTTTCCACCACTGTAGATGGCCTCTTACATTTTTTTCACAGGCTGCTCAGAGCAGGTACCAATATGACTACATCTCTTCTAAGAAACAATACTCCAAGCTCTTTCCAGGAGATTGTTTGGAGGCAGGAACAATGCCCATAGCAGAACGATGGCTCTACCATTCGCAGTCTCAGGTTGCATCTCACTCAGCCTTACTGCAATTCTTAGTTACAGCCTTAGGCCCTTAGTCTCCTCCCCTGGGCTTATGAAAATAGGCAAATGTTTTCATTTCATTCATTCCCCCACCTATGGAGGCAAGACTTGGCAAGTTAAAAAAATATATATAAGCTGGTAAATGTGAATTATTTATTCAAGAGGCCACTGAGTGGTTTTCGCTTGAAGCACCAAGAAATCTTGCTGACCAGGCAAATTTTGTTGCAACATTTTATCATTTCCACATTCTGTGTTTCATGGAACATAATATGTCAACAACAACCAGACAGAACTGAGAACGTGAGTCAGAACATCAGAGTTAGGCAAGAGATGAGAGAATAAAATGGCTTGAATTACCAGGATTCAGAACTAAATGCTTGATTTTTTAAAACCCCCTCAACACTAAAAATGGATTTATAACTTAGAGAATGCCCCGGAGGGAGGACAGCTGAGGCTGATCTCATACCCCGAGTGCCTGGTGGGCAGGAGCACTTGAAATGGTTCACAAGGTCGATACAGGTGCCTCCATTCTGGCATGGCTGATTCTGGCACTCATCCACTTCATACTCACAATTGACACCCTGATATCCTGGGACACACTGTCAGGAGCAAACAAAGAGGACAAGAAATATTGGAGCATTGTTGGAAACAGACCATGAGAACAAATGATATCTGGAATGTTGCTGGGACCCTTCTGCACCCCCACCCAGCTCTTGTGTGCTTCTCTGGCATCACCACACACCCTACTCATCATCTTATGCAGGGGCACCTTGCAGCTCGCTGGCACTTACCTCTTCCAGCTGAAAAAGCCACTTTAAAGGGAAGGCAAGGACTAAACATTCTGAGGACATTTCAGGTGTGACCCCTGGGCAAAATTTCTGTTCCCGTGTGCAAGTTTTCCTATCTTTTAAAATATGCATTCTTTTGTATGTGATGAAGACCCTATGACTCAGTCAAATGGTATGTGTGGATCGTCATAAAGACACTGCATTTACTGATCTCCAGATTCAGGAAACTACATGCATGAGTGAGAAACTGGTTGAGATAAGGGTAAGGGCAGGGGGAGGTAGGCCAGCTGGCTGTGATAGATGTAGGGGTTCGAGGAATTTCAAGGTCGATCAAAGAAGAAGATATTGACCATGAGGCAGCTTTATTTGAGCAATGCTTTGACAGGTTTGCAAGTGGGAGAAGTGTCTCACAACATGAGATCGCCTGGAGTAGGGAAGGAGGGTAAGGAGAGGAAGGCAAGTGAACTCCAAGGGAAGGGAGTAGCAGAGAGGGGGCTTACATGTTTGGTGATGTCACTCAGCAGAGTCTCACCCAGGCCAGAGTCTCTGGGTCAGGGAGCTCTGAAAGGCAGCAGTGGCTTAGGGTCTTTATGTCCTGGGGCTTATCTTATCTATGGCTAGCAGATATTGGGTACAGTTTTGCAGAATATACAAAGCAGGTAGGCTCTAAATGGCTAAAAATCTGCTTATTAGGGCTATGTTTAAAATAATTGGATGTGTAAAAATTTGAGTTTTGTGTCAGTGGCTTCTGAGTTAACAGGTCCTAGCCTGCTGCGAAGAAATAAATAACCTAGGGGCCAAAATACAGAGGCCATCTTTAGCTCATTCATGAGAAGTAGAGAGGCAAAGCTTTTCTCAGTGTTGCTTGGTGACTTGAACTGGTATCAAATTCATGTCTCTTGACATGGTGTTTTGTTAACATCTTGCTCTAACTATTATCAGCCCAGACATTAAGAAGATAGTGATATACCCCTTAAAAGACACACACTTCCCCAAATATACATATGTAACACTTAGTATGATGCTACACGGGACAGACTGAGCAACATTATTGAGAGAACTATTGATCAATGACTGTATACAAAGATGACATGGGTCAAAGGGACACTCCTCAAAGTGGCTTCTCCTATCTCAGCTGCTATTCAGGGAAGTACCAGGGGCCACTGGTCTGGATGGGCCTGTGAAATGCACTCTGGTAGTGAATGTTGAATCCTGGAGGCAACCGTGTGGAAGTGTGATGGTTCCATACCTCTAAAAAATTTATTGTACAGGACTGAAAGAAACAGTGATTAGTAAACACTGTAATGGTGATTGGTAAAAAAAATCTGTAAATTGTAAAAATAAGACATAAGCAGCTAAATTCAATATGCTAGTGTTCACAATAGTTGCAACATCTTCTGGAGGTCTCTGACCTCTGCTCACTCTTACTTACCTCACATCTATATCCGCCAATGAAGTCACTGCAGGTGGCTCCATGCTGGCAGGGATTGGACGAGCACTCATTGAGCTGCTCCTCACAGTAGCTCCCACTGTAGCCCAGGGGGCACTGGCAGTGATGTGAGTTGCCGGCACTGATACAGATACCTGAGTGCTGGCACAAGCGGTCAACGGGCACCCCTGGAAACCCAGTGGAGGAAGAAACATCACAGAACGGCACACAACACATCAGGTTCAGACCAACTAATGCACAAAGTAATCAAAGCCCGTTGACAAATCAAATTTTATTCTTATCTAGTTCATGACTCTCAGCACCAGATTTGTATTGAAAATAAACAAGCTCTGGAAGTAAAATATGCCTTCGTTTCATTTCAAATACATTTCTTTTTGGAATCTCTAAACCTGTCCTCTGCCCTTTCATCTTCTGTCTCAGACCCTTTCTCCAGGGCCTTGTCCATCCACTACTGTCCTCCCTTCCCTCTTACCCCACAACAGCAATTTCTGCCCTCAAATGCCACTGGTCAGTCAGTACTTCAGGGAATGACCCTTCAAGGGGCAGAGCTCACCTCTGCGGTCAGCCGCCACCTCACAGGAGACGTTGGGCACGTCACAGTAAGCACCAGTCCATCCAGACGGACACAGGCACCGGGACTCTGCTTTTTCCTGAATGCAAGTACCTTGGTTTTTACATGGAGACCGATTACAAAGGTTCACCAGGGTCTGAAACAGAGGCATACACATACATCAACATTCAAATCCAGAAACGAAGAAAGCGGATTACACGGCATTCTAAGAAATTAAAGGAAAGCACACTAATTAATCAAAAAAAAAACACCTCTCACCCAAGCCTTAAACTAGATCCAGTGTTCCCAAGTAATCTAATCATTTCATATAGTCTAATTCCTCTTGGCTCTGCTATTTAAAAAGTTCTTACAGAGAGGTGTAAGACTTTAAGGCAGCCCAGTAGGTTAAGTTATTCTCTGTATCATGATTATGTCTAGATATCTGGCCACCCTGAAGGGCTAAAAAATAAGAGTTCAAGCTGTCAGACAGGCCTATAACTCCCATGCTAATCCCGTGTGAGGAATCCACCTGGCTCTTGATCAAATCTGTCTGTGGTGAATATGAGTAAAAGGACTTAAAGCCTGTTAATAAACTTACAAACTATCAAAGAACTTATTTGGAGGGAAGAAAAATCAGGCTTATGAAAAACATGAAGCAGAGAGTGCAAGCAAGACTAGCACTTTCTCCATAACTCATATGTGGTGGCTTGGCCCCTGCAGAGATGAAGGTCACACTTACCATACAGACTGTGAAAGAAGGGGCCAGGGGGAAGGGGAGAGTGCTTGCACTTGCAATCTCACACTGAGAATAAGCAGGAGCCCCATGAAGAATGTCCTCCTGATCCTCAGAATCAGCAACAAGCTGTCTAACATGCAGAGGTGGTCATGTGCATATCCAATACAGCGATAAGCCTTACTGGAGTGCACCCTTAAGGCTGGTTAAATTTGGCCATTTATTCCTAAATTCTTTGGAGTTCTGTTATTCTATATTCTAGCATTGTTTAAGAGGTAAAGTATCATAGAATTAAACACAACGCTGTTTGGTATGTAAACCTTTGTCCCTCTGGGACTCAGTTTCTTCTTCCATGAAATGAAAGGCTAGACTAATTGGCTCAAAGGGGCCCTTCCATCCTAAGAGTCTATGAAAATGTATATTTACATATTTGAATTTAAAAGATATGTGAATAGCTAGGTTTTTAGAATGTTACAACATTGTAAGACATGATAATTATTATCTTCTTAGATGTTGTATCTGAACTTTGAAGATTTTCTCTTGATTGTTCTTTGATTGTTATCCGTATAATCTTGCCAGTGTCACCATTTTGGAACCTACCAGCTATTAAGAAGTTACCCAGACTTATTCAGCGGCATCCCTGAGACCCAGAGTTTTTTCTTTTAGGAGGGGCTTATTCTGCCTACAAAAGGAATAGGTGTAATACTCAGCTACTCTGAGGGAGCTGAGTGAATGGGATGGAATTTAATTACCTGACAGTTTTTCCCAGTGTAGCCCAAGGGGCAGGTACAGCGGTAGGTACCCAGGCCATCAACACATATTCCTTCATTCAGGCAGGGATGAGAGTTGCATTCATTGATCTCATGGAGGCAGAAGGAACCAGTGAAGCCCACAGGGCACAAGCAAGAGAAGGAGTTAATCCCATCGACACATGTGCCACCATTGAAACAAGAGCTAAGAAGCAAACAGGGAGAGCAACATCAGCTATGTAATCTGGTTCCTCTGACCAGCTCCTTAAAAAAGTAGGGTTCTTGGAATTTAAGATGTTACAGAGGCAAATACTCCTGAGCACCCCAAACTCCTACATCCAGTCAATTTTACCTTTTTCCAAACTAGACTGGGTGCCAATTATCCAGAGTCCCAGATTCCTTTCCACAAAAAAAAAGCTTAGAGGAGTAGTTCAAAGGGTGAGCTTATTAGAGATTCCTAAAGAAAGTGAAGGTTTCCAGGTTTTACTCATTCCTTCTATAGTTTTCCATGTATCATATTTCAAAGTCAATTTAATTTATAAGAAATGTGCTAAATAAAAAGCTCTTGACTCTCGATTTCTTTATGAAAGAGAAACAGAAAAAAAAAGAAACAAACCTCTCAGAAATTACTTAAAGAGTGATGACAAATCTGCAAAGAAATAGGAATTTTTAAATTGTCAACTGAAATGAACAAGAGACAAAGAGAAGAAGGGAACAGAATTACAGCTCTTTCTGTTCCGTAAGCAAGAAATAAATGATGATCCATCCCACTAAGCTTTTCAACCTCCAAGCTTTGACCTGCTGACTACATGTCTACAAGGAATCAGGCACGGAGCAACAGGAGATGATTGTGGAATGGGACCCAAGTGGATGCCTTATCCCTGCCCCACAATCCCAGTATTGTGCTCTGTAGTTTCCTCCCCTTTCTCCCTTTTTCCATAAGACACTGGCGCCTGAGTGCATGGGTTGCTTACCTCTCAGTGCACTCGTCGATGTTGTTCTCACAGTGGACTCCATCAAATCCTGCCTGGCACTTGCAAGTGTAACTGTTGACATAGTCGGAACAGGTCCCTCCATTCTTACAGGGTTCACTCAGACACTCATTCATGTCTGTCTGACACTTATCCCCAATGAAGCCGGGAAGGCATAGGCAGGAGAAAGCATTCACTCCATCTACACAGGAACCTCCATTCTGGCAAGGATCTAAGCCATTACACACAAGAATTAGAGCTCTGAAAAGTTGCATCAGTTTAATCTTAGACTCATAAAGGTGAGTGACCAGAACAGAGTCACGCTAAGAATAGCAACAATTCTGACTTTTCTGTACTTGTACTTTTCTTTCTATTTTGCACTGAATCCTCTATTTATGAAAATGAATGGAATAACACTCACCTGAGATTCTTAACCTGTTTGATAATTGAAATGAACTTTACATAAACCACTAACAGTTTTGCAAAATTAAGAGTCATAAAACTTGCATTGGTCCCCTAAACGTTTGCAAGTCAAATATGTGCCCCCAACACACAGAAACTGAAATACCAGTAAAGATTTTCAAAAGGTATATGTGGTGGTAGAGTGGGTGGGGTAGGATAGAATACATATCAGCCCCCTGTGCTGATCCATCTTTCTTTCTTTTCTTTTCCCTCCCTTTCTCGGTTTTTTTGTTTTAGATTTAGGTAGAATTGGGAAACAAAGTTGTTTTTGTTTTTTTTTCATTTTAAATATCACATAGCTCAATCTTAGAAGACTTTACACTTATAGCAACTAATCAACAAATTTTGAGCTACTATTGTGGATGGTCCTCTGCAATACAGATGGCATACAAATCAGAACAAGAAAAACGATGTAGCTCCTGCTCTTAAGGACCTTAAAATATAATTACAAAGACAGGTCATAAACATAAAAAGAAAACGAAACACCAGGTGGGTAATGTATCCTCTAATTTATAAGATAGATATTTAATGTACCTATTCATGTATTAGGCTCATTTCATTCTAAAGCTCATCTGCAATCTCCACTGGACCAATGGTAAAAATCATATTATCCCTTCTTGTACACAGTACCTAGCTACTGTAATTTCCATCTTTCATGAAACTCACCATAATTTACTGAATTATTTTAAACTAATTGTCAATATTGCTAGTCCTACTTCAAATAGGAAAAATTTTAAAATACTGAAAATTTTGACTGATACACTAACTAATGTGGGAAAGGAATCCAAATAGTTTGATCCCACTCCCTTAAATTTCTCCATCAATTGTACCTTGGACATATTTTTTTCCCTATTTGTCACACAATGTTGACATTATTTGTCTACATGTCTTTCTTTCCTAACAGACTATGAGTTTCATGAATGTAATGACTGGGTTTTATTTCTCTTGGCACTGCCAGGACCTAGTTTGGTCCGTTCGGATGATGATGTGAAATTATATATGCTGTGAATTAAGGTGCCATTATTCTTAATGCATTGTGATAACTTCATTTAAAGTTTAATGCTTTAATCACCACACAAGTAACTGAGTACTGGTAAGTACTGAGTACATCACAGGCATATGATGAAACTATGAAGCTGGGGAAAGAACCACCAGAAAGAAGTAGGCAGAACAATCCCTAGAGTTTATGCTAGGCTGAGACTAGCTCATGCTCATGCATGCCAGCCAGAATGAAAAGACCTCCTGACATGTGTGGCACTGAGTAGACCCTCAGAGAGTGCTGTCTCAGTAGTGAGCCATTTTAGCCCTGGACTAAAAGCTATTCTGGACCCACCTAACAAATCTTGAAGAAAAGACTCAAAAGGATCAAACTGTTTCCAAATAATCCCTAAACAAAGCTTAAAAAAACTTCAGGGGCCGGCCTGGAGGCATAGTGGCATGCTCCGCTTCGACGGCCCAGGGTTCGTGGGTTCAGATCCCAGCGGACCTATGCACTGCTCATCAAGCCATGCTGTGGCAGCCTTCCACATAAAAAAAAAAGGAAGAGGGCCGCCCCATGGCATAGCGGTTAAGTGCGCATGCTCCGCTGCTGGTGGTCCGGGGTTGGATCCCGGGCACGCACCAATGCACTGCTTGTCAAGCCACGCTGTGGCGGCATCCCATATAAAGTGGAGGAAGATAGGCACAGATGTTAGCCCAGGGCCAGTCTTCCTCAGCAAAAAGAGGGGGATTGGCATGGATGTTAGCTCAGGGCTGATCTTCCTCACAAAAAAAAAAAGAAGATGGGCACAGATGTTAGCTCAGGGCCAATCTTCCTCACCAAAAAAAAAAAAAAAAAAACACACACACTTCAAAGATTTTTTTTTTTAATCTAGCATCCAATCAAAAATTACCAGGTAGACAAAGAAGCAGAAAATACACGTCATGATGAAGAAAAAAATTATCAATAGAAACAGACCCAGGAATTTCCCACATGGTAAAATTAGTGTGGGGACAATAAAACAACTATGATAAATATACTCCATATATTAAAGAAGGAGAAGAAAGTACGAACATGACAAGGAGAGAGAGATAAAGTTATAAGGAAGACTCAAATCAAACTTCTAGAGATAAAAATACAATATCTGAGAGGAAAAAATGTACTGGATGGGATTAACAACAAACAAAACAATATAGAGGAAATGATTAGTGACCTTGAAAATATAGCAAAATATCTTCAAATAATAAAATAATCTAAAATGAAACACTGACAGAAAAAACTCCAAAAAATAAGTAAAACAGAGCATTGGTGAATAGAGGGACAACTTCAAGCAATATAAAAAATGTATAATGAAAGTTATAAAGGGGGGCAAAAAGGTTTTGAAAAAATAGTGGTTGAATATTTTCCAAATAATGGTTGAATATTTTCCAAATTTGGACCCATATATCTAAAAAGGTCAATGAACCCCAGACAGAAGAAACATGAAGAACACTATATGGGGCATATAACCAAACTGCTAAAAATCAGTGGAAAGAGAATATCTTAAATGTGGCCATAGGAGAGAGAAACAAATACAAGAATTATAGCAGATTCTCTTCAGAAATAATGCAGGGTAGAAAACAATAGAAAGATGATTTTAAAATGCTGGAGAGCACTTTAAAAGTTAACTTAGAATTCTACTCCCTATGAAAATATCTTTGAAAACTAAGGCAAAATAAAAACCTTTTCAGACATATAAAAGCAGAAAGAATTAATCACTAGGAGATAAGCACTACAAGAAATATTAAAGGAATTTCTTCAGACAGAAGGAAAATGATACCTGATGGAAATGTAGACCTACACTAAAAGAACAAAAAACACCAGGAACTATAAATATATAGATAAATATAAAGACTTTTAAATTATTTTTTAAATTTCTTGAAAAATTAATTGACCATTCAAAGCAAAAATAATATTTTGGGAGGTTTATGATACATACATTATGTGACAACAATAGAACAGAAGGCAGGAGGAGTGTAAAGGCAAGCATCCTGTTGTAAGGCTCTTATCTGCTATATAAAGTAGTACAACTGAAGGTCAATTTTAATGAGTTAAAGTTGCATACTGCAAACCCAACAATCACACATACATAAAAGATATAGCTAACATGCCAGTGAAAAAATAAAAGTAATCATAAAAAAACACTCAATTATTCCAAAAGAAGGCTAAAAAAGAGGGAAATGGAAATAGAACAAAGATAAAGTAAATAGCAAGATAGTAAATACTGAACTCTGTCACATCAAAAATCACATTAACTTTAAATGGTAAAAACACCTCACTTAGAAGACAGACATTGTCATATCAGAGAAAAAAAGCAAGACCCAATATATGCTCTCTACAAGAAACCTACTTTAAAGACACAGATGGGCCAAAAGTAAAAGGATGGAAAAAATACATACCCTAACAATAATCAAAAGAAAGCTAGAATAGCTATATTAACATCAGGCAAAGTAGACTTCAGAGCTAGGGATATTACAAGGGGTAAGAAGGTCACTTTATGACAAAGAACTCAATTCTTCAAGAGGACATAACAATCTTAAATGTTTGTGTACTTAATATCAGAGTTTCAAATTACACTAAGCAAAAGCTGATAGAATCGCAAGGAGAAACAAATACGCAATGATAGTGGGAGATTTCAATATCCCTCTGTCAATAATTGACAGAATAAGTAGACAGAAAATCAGGGAGGGTACAGAAGACCTAAAAATACTGTTAACTAATTTGAATTAATAACATTTATAGAACACTCCACCAAAAAACAGCAAAATATACATTTTTTTCAAGTGCACATGGAACATTTACCAAAACAGACCATACACTGGGCCATAAGACGTAACATGCTTTAATAATTTAAAATAATTTAACTCAGGCAAAGTATGTTCTCTGATCACAATGGAATTAAATTAAAATTAAACTAGAAGCTATCTGGAAGGAATCAGCAACAAAACATATTTGGAAACTAAAGAACACACTTCTAAATAATCTATGAGTCAAAGAACAAATCAAAATAGAAAGTATTTTGAGCTGAATGAAAAAACATGACATAAAATTTGTGAAATACAACTAAAGCAGTGTTTTGACGAAAAATATATAGCATTAAATGCTTACGTTAGAAAAGTAGAAAGAAAATTAATGATCTAAGCTTCCATCTTAAGAAACTAGAAAAAGAACAGCAAACTAAACCCAAAGTAAGCAATGAAAAAAATAAAGATTAGAAATCAATGAAATAGAAAACAGTAAAACAATAGAGAAAAACTATGAAACTAAAAATGGGTTTGCTAAAAAAACATAACTAAAATCAATAACCCTCAACCCAGAGCAATCAGAAAAAAAGAAAACACAAATTACCAATATTTGAAATGAGAGAATGGAAATCACCACAGATCTTATAGACATTAGAAGTGCAAGAAGGGAATATTATAAATGACTCTATGCCAATAATTCCGACAACTTAGATAAAGATCATTCCTTGAAACATATAAATCACCAAAGCTCAATAAAAAAGAAATAGATACCCTGAATAACACTATAATCTATTAAAGGAATTAAATTTATAGTTAAAAACCATCCCAGAAAGAAAATTTCAGGCCTAGATGTTTAGTAGAAATAATACCAATTACCAATACCAAATAATACCAATAATAACAATATCCCTCATGAACACAGATACAAAAATTCTTAACAAAATTTTAGGAAATCACATCCAACAATATATAAGAGAAATAATACATCATTACCAAGTAGAATTTATCCCAGGAATTTAAGGTTAGCTTAACATTTGAAAATCAATTAACATAATTCACTTATACAAGACCAAAAAAACTGGTATTACCATCTCAACAGATACAGAAAAATCATTTGAAAAAAAATCAACATTCATTCATTATAAAAAGAAAAAAAAAACTCTCAGCAAACCAGGAGTACATGGTAAATTTCTCAATTTGATAGAAGTCATCTACCAAAAATCCTATAGGTACCATCATACTTAATGGTAAAAGACTACATGCTTCCCCTCTAGAATCAAGAACAAGGCAAGATTGGCTTTCTCTCACCACTTCTATTCTCCATTTACTAAAGGTCTTAGGCAGTGTAATAATGCAAGAAAAATAAATAAAATTCATACAGATTTAAAAAGAAATAAAAGGCGTAGTGGTTTCATTTATTTAGAGACAACATGATTATCTCTGTGAAAAATCCTAGAAATCTAAACTAAACTAGAAGCTAATATAGAATTAATAATAAGTGAGTTTAACCAAAATTACAACACAAAATTACCCTTTAAAACCTTTAAAACTCAGGCTATATGTAAAAATTAATTCAAAATAGTTGTGGACCTAAAGGTCAGTGCTAAAAATATAAAACTTTCAGAAGAAATTAAAGGAGATAAACCTCCATGACCTTGAGTTAGGCAAAAATCTGTTGAATAAGATACAAGAAGCATAAACTATAAAAGAAAATCATAGGTATATTAAATTTCACCCAAATTAAACTCTTCTGGAGCCAGTCGTGATGGCCTAGAGGTTAAAGTTTGGCTCGCTCTGCTTCGGCAGCCTGGGTTCAGATCCTGGGCATGGAACCACACTACTCATCTGTCAGGAGCCATGCTGTGGCAGCCACTCACATAGAAGAACTCGAAGGACTTACAACTAGAATATACAACTATATACTAGGGCTTTGGGGAGGGAAAAAAATAATTAAACTCTTCTGCAAAAGAAAATCAAAACAGAAGCTATAGGTTGGGAGAAAATAGTTGTAAAGCCAATATCTGACAAAGAATTTGTATCTAGACTATAAAGAATTCTTTCAACTCAATAATATGACAAACAATCCAATTTTTGAAATGGGCAGAAGATTTGAATAGACACCACACCAAGTAAGATATACAACTGGCCAATAAGCATGTGAAAAGATGTTCAACATTATTGATAAATAGGGAAATTCAAGTTAAAACCACTGTGAAATACCATATACACCCACTAGAATGCCTAAAATTAAAAATGAGTAATCATACCAAGTGTTCCTAAGGATGCAGTTCAACTGGAACTCTCATACGATGCTTGTGGGAATGAAAATGATACAACCACCTTGGAAAACATTTTGGCAATTTTGTAAAATGTTAAACATATACCTATCCCATAATTCACCTATTCCACTCCTAGATATTTACTCAAGAGAAATGAAATCACATGTCCACACAGACTCATTCACAGCAGCTTTATCTATAATACCCCCAAACTGTAAAAAAGCCAAATGTCCTACTAGTGAATTGTAACATTTCTAAACAATGGAACACTACTTAGCAATAAAACAGAATGAACTATTAATACACACAACATGGAAAATCCTCAAATAACATGCTGAATGAAAGTCATATTCCCTCTCCCTAAAAAAGTTTGCATTATATTATTCCATTTATATAAAATTGTAAAAGTTGTAAACAAATCTATAATGAGAGAGGTAGATCCCTTGTTGCGTGGGACAGGGAAGTGGAAAGGAGGGTTAAATTACAAAAGAGATGAGAATACTTTTAGGTGGATAGATATGCTCATTATCTTGAGTGATGCTTTCAGTTGTCATATGTCAAAACTTACTGAATTGTACATTTAAAATATTGGCAGTGGATTTTATGTTTGAAAAAAAAAAAGAGCTATCATAGCGTTGTCCCCACTTTGTCAGTGTACAAAATCAGTCAGGGAATGCTTAAAAGAGATTCCATTGCCTCAACTCCTAAAGCCACTCGCTTCAAAAAGAAGATTTTTAAAATACTAATATTAAAGACACGTAATAAACTATTGGGATGGCCAGTCTCAGCACTGAGAGGCAGCTGCCTCCACTGAGCTCTTCTCTGCTCCCTGTGTGCTTTCCTCTTCCTCTGGGGGCTGGCATACTTACTGGCAAGGCAGTCATCAATGTCCTCCTCACAGTCCATGCCACTGAAGCCTGGAGGACACTCGCACATGTAGCTGCCCTGGGTGTTATGGCAGAGACCGTGGTTCATGCAGGGCCTGGAGACACACTCATCAATGTCAACTGTACACCGCTGACCTGCAAACATAGGGGCAATGAATGGTCCAGTCTTCGGAAGCTGATTCCCAAAAATTTATGTGGGGCCTGAGCTTCAGCTGGGTGGATGGGGCTACTCCAAGGATATTCTGGTTGGTCTCCTGCTTTGGGAAGCCCCTTAAGCCTTCTCTATCCTGGCAAGTTGCTACCCAGGGGCTAAAATTCCCTATAGAACATCATGGTTTCAGACTGAGGTTGGAGTCTTCCAGCCACTAGGGGGCCCCAAAGACGTGAAAAATGGAAAGGCTTTCTAAGTCATTCCAGTTAGCAGCTCCTGTACAAGGACGGTGTTTTTAACAAAGACAGGCAGGCCTCAGAAGACCAGGGTCTTCCATGTCATCTGATGACCTGACCACTTTGTTTAAAGCTCTTGGTTTCTCCACTCCCACGTTTTTACCTTGCCAGCCAGGAGCACACAGGCAGGTGTAACTCTCAAAATTTGGTGCCTCTTTGCAAACAGCAGCATTCTCACAAGGGTTTGGGGAACAGGGGGCCAATACAGTCTGACAGTTCTTGCCTGTAAAGCAAATGACAAAGTTTATCATGGAGAACTAGCCAAGGGAACTGAAATTTCCCCAAATTCTATACCAAAAGATGCTCTCCGAATTCAAGTCTAAAGTATTGGTTAAGAGCTTTGGAATCTGAGAGACCTATGGTCCTTGGAGAGTCCTGGCTCTAACTTGACTACTGTGTGACCTCAGGCAAGTTAATATTCTTCTCTGAGCCTTCCACAAAAGTAAAATGGGAATTAGGATGATATGTAACTCTTAGAGGCATTTTGAGAATTAATTGAAAAAAATGCTTACAGAGTCCTTATTAGCACAGAGCCTGGCACATAGGGTCAACAACCACTGGGCTGCTGTCATCTTCATGTTATTATCATGAGCTGTTACATGGATTTGGACACTTGCATCAATGATGGGGCGATAGTTTCTGCATCTCCATAGCTAAGATTCAGGGATACTCAGAAGCTCAGCCACATAGATCCTCCTTCATGTGAGCAAGGAAGAAGCAACAATACAGCCTCCTACTCCTCACAACTGCCTGCTCCAGAAGGCGATGGGGTTGATCAGAAAGCCATTAGAGGTGGGAAACAGTGAAGTAATTCTGATTGCCTCCTTATACCAATATCAACAACATGCCGTTGATATCTGCCCACTGATATTTCCTGCCTTAGTATACTGAATATAAGCTTCCAGAAAAAAAAAAAAATTTAAAGAATGCTTTTATTAAAAGGAAGATGAGGTTTTTAAAGTCAAGTTACAACTAACTCAATTTTAAATTTTATCAGAAAACTTTGTATTCGGAAAGAAAAAAAATTACCACAAATTTTCACTGGTATCTCCAACCAGTTTTTAATGTGTCTGGTCAGAACAGTGGCTCACAGGGAAGGCAATGTTGCTTAGTTCCCTTCGTGACAGCCAAACTCAATGACACTTAGAACCCTTAGCCACACTCAGGTTTTTAATCTGCAGAAGCTTTAAGTCTAATATAATTTGTCAAAGTTCACATGTAGTAAATTCTTTTTTGGGGATCCTTATCTGAAGAAAAACCAATAGCTAGCATATAGTCCAAATATTCTTATAGTATCTGAGTAGTATGAAGACAAAATAAGTATTTTCAAGATGAGCTGTACACCTAAGTCATGCTCAGATAAGCCTATGATGTGACCGAGCATGGTGACACCTGCCTATATCTCCCCACAGCCATCAATTCTCAGTCTTCATGGATTTAAGTGAGATGGTCTTCTCACTACCAACAAAAGTGATCAGCACTGTCACTGTGGAATGACATTATTTAGATTGTGCTTGTTTGGGAATGGCTAGGTATCTCCAATAGCTTTGACTATATCAACCAGGCTGGCTAAATGTACATTCCCTACATGAACATTTCTTCTAAAGAGGGACAAAGGTAACAATGTAGTATCAAGTCTTTCAGGTAACAGAGTCATGCTTTTGGCCACTCCGCCACTCTAAACAGCTTAGCATTACTATTAACAGCTGCTATTAATAGCCCAAGATTCCAGGAGAGTAAGAATTCAGCCACGGTCCCACCTGCATGCAAGAAAGAAACATGCAAGGCCATCATCCAGGTTTCTTTTTTGTTCCCCATGGATGAAGAAAATGGATGACAAGGAGGTAAGCGAGCCACACAAATACAATCACTCACAAGATGGCAGTAATGAGGCAGGAGAAAACAAAGAAGAAACATCCAAGCACACACCTAAAATACCACCTGAAACAAATACACCTGATATGAAATGAAGTCACACCCATGTCTTCTTTGTGTGTGATCGCCATCCAAGGGGCAATACCTTTCTGAATGAGACATAGTGGCACTGAATGTGAGGAGAAGAATGGCAGTTAAGAGGACAAGCTTTAGATTCAGAGAGATTTAGGGGCAAATCCCAGATCTACCACTCACCTATGTGACCTTCAGCAAATAACTTTTCTTTGCTTTAGCTTCCATGTATAAAATGCCAATAGGAACTCCTACTTTGTAGAATTATTGTGAGCACTAGATTAAATAACCCAAAGTACATAAAGTGTACAGCACATAGTAAATTACCAATAAGTGGCAGTTGTTGTGTAACTGAAACTAAGACTAAGAGGGCAGGCCAAGGAGACAATGGGTCCATTCAAATGATGGACTAAACCATCAGCTATGCATCTATTCCAGCCTATAATATACAATTAAAAAAAAAAATTTCAAACCCTAAAGTACAAAGAAGGCAAATGAGTTTCCTCACCACTTGCATCTAGGGAGGTCACAGTGTTTTCTCGGAGCTCAAAATCCAGTCAGTGAGGGCAAGAAGGGTGACCAGGGAGTGATTCCTTGAAACAGCATCACTGACACACAGACCCTGTCTCTGAAACTCAGAGGTTTGGCATGACAAGGCAAGACCAAGCATCTCCTCTGGTCCCTGCACCTGCAGGTCTCACCTGTGTATGGCAGCACACAGTGGCAAGTATAGCCACTTATGTCATCAAAGCAGGTTCCTTGGTTCAGACACGGATTTGAAGCACATTCATCAATATTCACCTGACAGTTTAAGCCTGTAGACAGAAGAAAAGCAGAAAAACCAAACACAGTGAACCTCTCTGTTAGCCTCCTCATTACCTCTATTACTAAGCAATCCTCTCAGTGATAAAAATTAAACACCTCAGACATTGCATTAATTTCTTCAGGCCTCTGGAACACCTGTTCATTCATTTCAGTGACAAATCCCTGACATACAATCAGTCGGTCAAAGACCGTGCTTAACCAGTCAAAAAGATGAATGGAAGAACAGTATATTCTAATAGGCTGAAAGTCTAATGCACCTTCAAATACAAGTTATTTCTCAATAATGGACCAAGAAGTTTATTAAGAGTAATAATCTGCTGCTGTATCTAAATATAAGCTCTTTCTGTACAAAGTATATGGGCAGGGCTTCAAAAGGGAGTACAAATTATCAAGGAATAACATTTGTGAATACATTAATCAAAGCCTCTGATTTATGCCCATTCTTTCATATCCACACTCTCGACCACTGATGTGGTAGTACTTCCTGAAGTCACAAAGCTGTTCTGCCCTGATCCAAGACATGAAACCTACTCCCACTATGAAAAAGTGAAAAGCAAAGAAGCATCAATGGGCATAGGATAGTACCCAAATATTACACACCTTTGCACCTTCACTAGGTCCTGGCACAGAGCCCTAAAATAGAAGAACTATAGCACTATAAAAAAGAAAATGATGGTCTGGGAGGACAGAGGTCTGGGTTCAAGTTGTACTCTGCTCCTCAACAGCTGTACAGCTGTGGATTTATGTTTTGATTTTATTTTGTTCATTAATCAGCAAGTCTCAATGATACAAAGAAATAAAAGTGCTTTTAAATCTGCAAGTTCCTTTAATGTAATATAATATATCAAATTGATGAAACGATCTCAGAAAAATTTTAAGTAATCAGATAAAGTGCCTCTGAAACATATTATTGTATCATGGTGGCCTGGCACAATTTTTGAGTAGGAAAATCAATGACTAAGTGGATGGAGGAGTGCAAATATCCATGATTTAACTAGAGATTTCTCTCTCGTGAGTGTCTAAGAGAAAATTGATGACAACTCAAAAAATGATTTTACACAATACCCACTATTCTGCATTTTTCCAGAAGGCCATAGGTGACTATGTATCTAAGAATATCTCAATGTGAAAGAGAATTTGTTGGAAGGGTTTTGAACACATGGATTCTTCCAGGATATTATTGCTATCATAATTACAGTAAAACAATATTTTCATTCTACTACCGATATCCCTTTTGAATTATCATAGAATCAAACCTGCACCTAGAAGCTGACAACTAGAACACCTGTCCAAAGTTGTAGTGGAATCCTACTGGCTCACCTTAAACAGTACTGTTTCAATTGCTCACCTCTATGCTAGGCTGAAAGTAGAATTTATATCTACATTTATGTTTTTATTCCCGAAGTGCCTTAAAAATACTAAGTGCTCAATTGATGTTTGCTGTATGAATGAAGAGGAAAAAGGAAATGGAAAGGAAGAAAGGAGTCGAGCCATGTGCAACAACAGAAAGGCACAGAGGGAGACAGAAACATGCACTTCTGTTTCACCTTTGAAGCCCTTCTTGCAGGTGCACCTGTATCCATTCACCAGATTGTCACAAGTTCCTCCATTTTGGCATGGGTTAGAAACACAT
The DNA here is from genome assembly GCF_020826845.1 of Diceros bicornis minor. Lineage (NCBI taxonomy): Eukaryota > Metazoa > Chordata > Mammalia > Perissodactyla > Rhinocerotidae > Diceros > Diceros bicornis. Next base: position 51,856,026 of record NC_080743.1, read on the forward strand.
TCATTTTTGTCCACTTCACAGTTGATGCCAACCCAGCCTGCATCACAGAGGCACTTGTATCTGAAAGAAAATAGAATTCTTTATTGTGGGGGATGAATATAAAATTGAGTCATATTTAATACAGGACTTGGCCTGGCACAATTTCCTCGAAGAAACGAGGAACAGAGGAGCTCAAGGGTGAGCTCATCTCATTTCTACTCTTTGATGGACCTACACCTGGATCATCGTGCACACAGTGTGAATCACGTGGGCCCATCTGGAATATTCAGTAAACAGACCTTCCTGGTACTTCTCTGGCTCACAAAGATGCTAGAGAAATTAATTAATTATAGTGAGCTTTCATGTATCAACAGTGGTTGGTACAACATATCAGGCCAATCTGAAAGACACATTAACATGGATAAATCCACACAGTTTCTTTTCTTATATATAAAACTAAAGTAAAGCAAACCCTTCAGATCAGTGGTTTCTGGTGCAAAACAGACACCCAGGAAGCAGGTTAGTATCAGAGGCTCCAAGCCACTCTGAGGAGCTCCAGGGATGTCTGACTTCAGAGACATGCTTTGTTCTGACCTGAAACCCTGCCCTAGAAAGCAGCTAGGGTACTGAGCAGGAGAAGGAACAAAAATGAAGGTATTTGAAATACACAGACTTCATTCACAATTTGAACATCATTAGCACTTAAAATGCGGTATCAGCAGCCTCCTTGTCTGGAGATCCTTAGGAAAAGGGTAGATGGGTTGGGATGCTTTGAAGGCTGCCATACTCTGAAACAGGGATACTTGAGTTAATTTACCTTGGAAATAACTTGATTTCCCATTTACCTCTAAATACACTCTTTATTCTTTCACCTGTTGTAAGTACGGCAAATGGCAATGCCCAGAGTCCTGTCCTCTGGCAAGCACACATAGAACTGCCTCATGGGACCTAATGTCACACTCTGTGATTCTAGAAAATTACATATCACACAACTCTCAGGGGCTTGCAAACTGCGAACATTTATTTTACTAGGGCCACATCTAAAGTTAGCTGAGACCAACTTTACTTCAGAGGTACACATTGGTACCATGATAGAACAAAGTTGAGCTTTTTTTAAGCAGAGGGAAAAATCAAATAGAATGTTCCTCAGAACTCAATCTTGCAATAAGTACTAAAAGCACAACTGCCAAAAACTCATAAAATAACGCCAGACTCCTCCATGTGCTGACTACCCACATGAGACAGACATTCCTCCTTATTTTCCACCTACTCAGCATTGGAAGGTAGGGAAGACGTGGCGATGTGGAAAACAATAATGCAGAGTACCAAATCTTCAGCCAAGTCTCAGCTCAAGTTCCTGACTGACTTCTACAGGGTATGGCCAGTACTAAAATCTAAGTGGCTTGGCACAGGTCAATAAGAAATATTGATACATGGCAGCTACTCACCCACTGAGGCCCCCAGTACAGTTTCCATGGATGCAGGGATTACTCAGGCACTCGTTCACCTGTGAGTAGCAGCTGGGGTGATGCGGCCCCTCAGGGCATATACAGCGGAAACCATTCACATCGTTGATGCAGGTCGCACCTTTGCGACAGGGATTGGAGGCACATTCATCAATGTCGATGTTACATCTCTGCCCTGTAGAGAAGGGGGACAGTTTTTGTCAAATCTAAAATACTTAGGGAATAGACACAGAACTACGAGATATTGTGTTGACATCTTCATCTGCTCAGGCCAGAAGATGCCTTGGGCATCAAATGTCAAGATTTAAAGAAAAAGACACCCAACAGCACTCAGTGCCACGTGAGGAAGGAGCAAACAGCTTATCAAAAGATAATAAAGCAAAGTTAACAAAATGCTGGAACAGTGCTGCGTTTTGACACATATTTTTTCTTCACTCCATCTTAAAAACAGGGAAATACCACAAGGATTCAAAAAGAGAACACCGAATGCTACCAAAGTTGCCTGCTCCTCTTGGTGCTGTTCTGAGTACTGTCAAAGAAGCTTTTCTTATCTGCTTAAATTGCTTTCAGCTGGTTTACCACAAATTCATTTCTTCAGTCAGTCAACCTCTTACATTTCTACATATGGTAAATCTCAATTAACTAGAATGCTTAGTGAATGGACTATTAATTTAATGACTAAATTGCTTAAAAGAAAAACCATTTTGCTTTCCTTCTTAGAATTGTATTAACCCATTTTCTGCCTCAGAAAGAAGAACATTCTAAGTATAATTTTATTGTCCTCTGATAATTGAGAAAATAATTCAAGGTCTCTCAATCTAGACCAGTGGTTCTCAAACTTTAACATGCAAAAAGAGTCCCTTAAAGTACTTGTTTTAAAAGGAGATTCTTAGGGCCCATCACCATGGACTGTGATGGGTGGGGTCCAGCAAACCACATTTTAAATAATGCAGGTGGTTCAAATATCACGTTCTGAGAAACTCTGATGTAGACAATTATTAGTTTACCATCATGTAAAAATGCAAATGCTCAGAATATATGAAATTGAGGTGAATATATTCTTCCTCTAAAACATACCCAAGACTGCACTTTGAAAAGATGTCTGCTATAACCTTGATATTTACTGCTTTACGCTAAATGAAATGTGCCAGTTATATAAGAGTTTTGCTTTGTGAAATTTTGAATCATTGGAATTTAACTATATATTCCAAAATAATATAAAATTTTTAAAATAACCCATAATTCTGTAAATGAATGGCAACAAGCAACTGCTATGAAGGAATTTATAAATTTCAAAGAATACAGTATTCTGATTCAGATAAAAACATGCATTTTTATTTAAGAAAGAGTAACCCTGCATTTAGAACAGGAAATTCCAAATGAAATAGATACCCATCCTTTAAAGTATGGGTATTAACATTTTTTCACCCTCCGTTGCTCTCTAAACCATTATTGGCGGTTCTTGTGGTAAAGACCTATAATCTGGTTGTGGTTGCTGTTTTCCCCTTAAGTGTTTTATTAATAACTCATTTTAAAATACCATTTCCTTAGCCTCAACCTCCAATTTTTTCTTTAGATGTTCGCCACTGGCACCAAGATATGAGCCCGAACTCTTCAACTGCAGAGCTGTCCTCAGCCTGCAATCCAGTGGAGAAGGAGAGGAAAAAGCCTTCTTTATGTTCTGTCCTTTTTTGGAAGCATCTTCTCAGAAGCCACTCCTCCTGAATTTTCTTTTAAAACTCTTTCCAGAATCAATTTCAAGACATCTTTAGCCAAGAGGGTTAGGCGCTTTTTTGTGCAGTCTACCATGTGGACTGACAGCTGCTTCCCTAGCAAGGTCCTACCCTTAAGGAGTTTCCACCCAGCATCAGAAATGCCCAGCACAAGACTGTGCACCCTGTTGGACTCAGTAACTACTGAATGAGAAGTCAACCAGTGTTTCTTGTAGGTACTCAACAAATTGGTGTTTAATGAAGAAATGCATGGTATAGTTCAGACTCAAGAGTCTGGGGTTGGATGTCTGAAGTCCCACATTTGAGCTCTAGTCATTCATTCAGCAACATTTACTGAGTGTTTGCTCTGTGCTAGACACTGTTTTAGACACTGACTAAAAAGATGATTTAGGGAGGTCCTTGCCTTCTGGGAACTCACAGTCCTAACTGTGTGACTCACTAGCTGACAACATGGACACATCAAGTTCTATTTCTCATTTGCCTTATTTGTTAAATGGGGAGAATAAAACTTCCCTATCTACATCTTTTGGTTGTTTTTTAAACTTCTTATTGAGATATAATTGACATATAACATTGTGTAAGTTTAAGGTATACAATGTGCTGGCTTGATACATTTATATATTGCAATATGATTACCACTGTAGCTTTAGCTAACACTTCTATCATGTCACATAATTATCACTTCTTTTTTGTGCTGAGAACAATTAAGATCTACTCTCTTAGCAACTTTGAAGTTTATAGTACAGTATTGTTGACTATAATCACTTTGCTAGGCATTGGAACTTATCCGTCTACTAGTTGCAAGTTTGTACCTTTAAACAACATCTCCCAATTTCCCCACCTTCCCTCTCAGCCCCTGGTAACCACCATTCTACTCTCTGTTTTTACAAGTTCAGGTTCTTTATATTCTGCATATAAATGATATCATCCAGTATTTGTCTTTCTCTGACACCTCACTTAGCATAATGCCCTAAAGGTCCATCCATGTTGTCACAAAGGGCAAGATTTCCTTCTTTCTCGTGGCTGAATAATATGCATTATATATATATGCCATATCTTCCTTATCCATTCATCCATTGATGGACACTTAGGTTGTTTCCATATCTTGGTTATTGTGACTAATGCTGCAATAAACATGGGTGTGCAGATATCTCTTTGAGATACTATTTCAATTCCTTCAGATTTCAATTCCTCAGGAGTGAGATTGCTGGATCACATGGCAGTTCCTATTTTTAATTTTTTGAGGAACCAGAATACTGTTTTCTAAAATGACTGTACCATTTTACATTCCCACCAACAGTGCATAGAGTTCCCTTTTCTCCACATCCTTGTCAACATTTGCTATCTCTTGCCTTTTGGTAATAGCCATTCTAATAGGTGTGAGGTGATATTGTGTTGTGGTTTGATTTTCATTACCCTGATGAAGAGTGATGCTCTGCATCTTTTCATATATCTATTGGCCATTTGTATACCTTCTTTGGAAAAATATCTATTCAGGTCCTTTGCCCATTTTTCTTTCCTGATTCTAAACATTTATTTGTTTTCCTTCATCACTTATGTATTTCTTGAATGTATGTACATTGTTTATACTTTCTTCCACAGTCTTTTGTCATTTTCTTATGCAGGCAGTCTGGGTTCCTGATCACACTTTAAACCTTTTTGAAAGCATGAACTCATTTTCTACCACCTTTGCCACAATGCAATGCTCCTCACTTCCCCTTGTTCTTAGCCATATGCCTGTGCAGAATATGCCATTATCTGGTTCACTAAGGGTCAGAGAACCAAAAAGCAATTGCATGTTCAACATTTATAAATGCATAATTTATAAACATTCATAAACTTTACTACTGATTAGAAACTATTGTAAGAGCTTTAAAGAGAGAATAGATTATAAAACTCATACCTATGTTTTCTTGTTGTATTTTGGTGATTTCATATAGTTTTATAAAGACATTGTAACGAGGATTAGCTATGCTAGTAGATTTGTCACTCATGATTAGCCTTTCAAATGCTATTTGAAAATAACTAGGGTTTGGAAGATTGTGAAGCCTTCAAAACTTCACCTACTTCAGATGATATTGGATTTCTAAACACAAATAATGATTTACAGCTTAAAAATACAATCAGTCTGTGGTTAAATCACGTAGCTCTGAGAATGAGAGTGGACACTTCCAGTATCCTCTACCTGGAAATTATTGGGAATTTTCCAATAACATTTTCTAAAATTGGGTTTAGCTACTCCTGCCTAATGTGGCTTTTTTAATTGGGGTATAATTGACATACAACATTATATTAGTTTCAGGTGTACAACATAGTAATTTGATATTTGTATGTATTGCGAAATGATTACCACAGTAAGTCTAGTTAACATCCATCACTACATAGTTACAAATTTTTTTTCTTGTCCTCTGCCTACTTTTTAAAAAGATTATTTGCTTCTTTGCTATTGAGTTGTACAAGTTCTTTATATATTTTGGATATTAACCTCTTATCAGATATACTGTTTGCAAATATTTTCTCCCATTCTGTAGGTTGCCTTTTCAACTTATTGTTTCCTTTGCTGTGCAGAAGCTCTTTAGTTTAATGTATTCCTGCTTGTTTATTTTAGTTTTTGTTCCCTGTGCTTTTGGTTTCTTATCCAATCTATCTACCTTTATGGGCTATTATGAGACATCAGCAAAATAATACATATGAAGGTGAAACTGAAAAAGTAGTTTATAGAAATACTATATGATTTCTTACTTTTCCCATTCAATCAGTAAGTATAATGAGGTTTGAGGAGAACAGAGAATTTAGTCTTAAAAAAAAAACTCTCTTAAATCTGTCAAAGCTGTTATTAAAATGGTAAAAAAAAAAGTAGCAATATTAAAATAAAACAAAGGAAAGAAAACACCTCACATTTATAGTTCACGAGTATATACCACAGTTGTCTCTGATATTTTTAGCAGCTGACTAAAAAAAAAAACAGACCTGGAAAACAGTTCCAAGAACAGGGTACCACCCAGTAACCAAAACATTCCATTTCTTGGTTATGTAGTTTCATGCTACACCTTAAGTTTATCCTAGAATATTTTTAACCATGTCCTCCCTCCTTGACCTTCCTGGTTTGCTGAATGTTAAAAAGAGGGAGAATATGATTCACTGGCATTTCCAAAAAAAATAAGTCCAGTCTAAGGCTTATATCTAAAAAGGAAGCACAAGAGGCACCCACTTGGGCTGCCCAGTGAAGTGGGAATGAGCAGCCTCTAGAGAAGGATTGCCTGGGGTGGAATTCTGGCCGTAGTGCACTGGTAATGCTACTTAACCTCTCTAAGCTCTGGGGTTCTCGTCAATACCATAGGAATGATAATAGCAGTGACAATTAAATGAGATTAGGCACTTAATTTAATTCCTAGCTCAAAATAAGTCCTTAATAAGTGGTAGCTATTCTCTACTTACTACCTATTTAACAAAAATGCATCTATTATCCTAACTAGCAGGAATTTTTGTGTATTCAGTTGGCTGTCACTTAATCTTGGAGTACGAAGTTTCAGGACACAGGAGTACATCTGGCTACCACCAGCAGTGCTTGGCATGAGACATGAGAGCTTTCACCATACCTGTCTTCTGAGTGATCTTCCATTTAACAGGGATTACGGTGACCCAGGTGGGCCACAAACACTCCTCTCTAGCATCCACAATCATACCAAGCAGGAGAAAGGATTGTGAAATACAGAGGAAAGTAAGTTCCCGGTAAGTGAGGGGCAGGCATCCACTTCAATTGGCTCAAATTGCCTTTCGACATCATAGTGTAAAAAGCTCTGAGGAAGTTTCTCACATTGGTTGCAAATGCCCACATGGTATTTATTAAATGGTAACATCATGTTAGTGTCTGCTTGCGTGGCACTGTCTTGAAAGAATAAGATGGGCACAGTATATGCCCTCTGACAGTGCCATTGACAAACAGGAGTGTCAGCAAGGGGCCTCAGGTTTCCTCAGTAGCCTCTAGCACTTTTTGATCAGAGGGCAAAAGATAAAGGTAATCTTATTAACAACAGAAGAGAGAAAATGTGTGTGAGTTTGTGTATGTGCACACGTGTGTGCATGTGTAAATGCCCTCCTGCTTATAACTTAAGAATTATTATAACCAATTTCATTTTAGCCATTTACTTTCTTCCTCCTGGGGAAAAAAAAATATCACTCGTGCTAGCCAAATTAGGTTGGTCCTCCTAAGTTCTGGCCTTATCCAACAATCTCCCACAAGAAGTACTCAGAAAAAAGCATTCAGTGTTTTCAGAGAATTTTACCTAGGATAGGGCTTTACGGAAGTCATTCACTACCAAGTGTAGAAAAATAAAGGTGGCTTTAGAAGCTATATAACTCAAGGACAGCGACAGAAACTCATGGTCTGACTAGAAATTCTTTTCAGGTAGCTATAAACACATGGTCTAAAAACTCTAACTAATGAGTTTCATGTTACCCTTTAGGAAAGGTCTGCAAGTAGAAAATTGGGCCAGAGAAGCACAGAAACAAAACTTTTAACCTTCCAAGAGACAAAAAAATTAGGAAACATTAGAAAAGTCATTTTCCTTTAGATGCCCTTTTCCCAAAGTGATAGGGCTGAAGGTGGGACCTCGCAGCAAAAAGGAGCAGTACCTGTGAATCCTGGTGAGCAGACACAACTGTAACGATTGACACCATCCATACAGACTCCATGGACACAAGGGTTACTTGCACAGTCATCAAAATTGATTTCACAATTAACACCTGAAAAGATAAAAGCAAAGAGAAACCATGCAACATTATCACAGAAATATCAGTGATCTCTGCTTGTGATGCTAAGTGTTAAGAAATCTAAAGGGTATCCAGCCAACCCTGGATGGAGTAAAGCAGTGGTTCTCTAAGTGCAGTCCTCCAGACACTGTCAGGGGGGTCATGAGGTCAAAATGATTTTATTAATCATACACAGCCACTATTTGCCTTTTTCACTGTGTCGGCACTTGCACTGATGGTGCAAAAGCAATGGAGGTAGGGCTGCTGACATCTGAGCCGGAATCAGTGGCACCAAATTGTACCGGTGGTCACTGTATTCTTCCCCTCTGTGCAGTCACAGTTAAAACAGTCAAAATTATTAACTTTATAATTTATTACATCTCGACACTTGAGTATACATCTACTGTTCTGTGTAATGAAGTGAGAAGTACTCAGAAAGCAATTCTGTGGCGTGCCAAAGTACAGAGTTGTCTCCAGGAAAAGCATTTGTGTGACTGTTTGGGTTTTGAACTGAAACAGTTGCTTTTTTCATGGAATCTCATTTTAATTGAAAGAACAACTGATAGACAAACCAGGGCTATTCAGACCTAAGTATTTAGCAAACATTAAGTGAAAGAAGTAAACCTGTCATTTCAAGGAAAACAATTGACAGTATTGGGCTCCAAAGATAAAATTTAAGCTTTCACATGCAAATTAGAATTTTGGAACTTGTATCCACCACTGTAAGTTTGAAACTGACTGTCACTATTATGGGCTAAAGTTCAGGATGAATCTTAAGAGTATAACTTCCTTAACTTCCTCCTGGGTACGCTGTCTTCCTCCTGGTCTATTCCCCAGATGAATGGTAGCATGTGGCTATATTAAGAAAGGTTTAATCATAGATATGGGTAACTAAACAGTAGGAATATACCAATCATTATTGTTGCCATTATTTTGTAAAAATAGTCAGGATATTTCATTATTTATTTAACATGAATTTAGTGATGCTTTTTGGGTATCATAGAAGAATATCTTGATAGTTTAAAAAGTCTAAAAATAAAGCCTGGCAATAAGGATATAAACTAACAAATGAAACTTCCATAACAAAGTGCCATACTTTTGATTCACTCATACTTTGTATTAATATTTATTAATAACAATAATCACATCAAAAATTTATTGATCTATTATTATGTACCAAGTACTCTGCCTCCCTCTTTACATAACTTTTCTCTAATCTTCTCACTCAACCACCAAATCACGTTGCATTACACTCATTTTATCACGGACTTGCACAATTATGGCAGCACAGCTAGGATGCAACCCGGCTCTCTGGATTCCATACTCTTCACCACACCATACTGGTCATTCTATGATTAATGAGGCTACACTGCCTCACTAGCCACAAATGAGGCAAGGGTTTCCATATTCCCTGTATACAAGTGCATACCTTTAGCAGATGTGCCCGCCCTTGGCTGACAACCTCCATTTACCAGCAATTGACCAAGGCAGGCCCCAGGAAGCCATGGTGGTCCAGTGTGACTCTACCCCCATGGCCAAGTTTTGTTCCAGCAGGAACAGACACATAGCCCAAGCTGGGCCAGTGAGATTCTCTCACTGGAATGTTGGAATATAAACTGTATGACCTATGGTCTGCAAATGGCCCTGATTCCTGTAATCTCTGCAAAGCCTTATTGATCAATTCTCATTTGGAATCCATAAGATGTTTCTGTGTGCTTTCATGAAATTGTTTTTGTTTGTTTTGTTGTTGTTTACTTGTTTGTTAATGATTCTTTAAGCTAGTCAAGCTGGTTTCTGTGACTTGAAACCCCCAAAAAACTTACGTAAAACAGCTTCCCATCATAAGATCAGAGGTGAAAGGAAGCATCAGAAGTGATTCTGGGTAGTACATCTCACGTCAAGTACCCAGTGAGTGAGAAAACACAATTGTAACCAGAAAATTGTAAAGTATCCCTTCTGTCTACACACTCATCCAAATGCCAACCTACCAATTTAGACCATATTATGAATGGGTCATGGATTCTTACTCTAGAACTTGAGAGTCTATTCATAATGATTAATTGAATGAATCCTTTCACCCAGGCCCCTAGTACATGCCGGGTCTTTCTCCACCCACTATAGACCAAGATTCTTTATGTTGCCCGCATCTCTTTGCTTAATTCTCCAAGCAGCCAGAGGAATGAATTTGGCAGTTTTCTGAAATTCTGGGCCTTCCTTTTCTATGCTGCCTGCACACCACTCATATTTACTTCTTGTCTTTCTCAGTGACAGCTACTTACACCTTCTCTGCCCTCCCCAGGGAACACACCTGATACATCCTGGCATAACAATACAGTCCCAGAGAAAACAAAGTGCTTGCCAACCCACCACTCACCCAGGTTTCCAGTACGTTGTTATAATGGGAATGATAGCAAAGCCTAAAACAGCCCCACCATTCTAAAGGCATCCATTCAATTCCTTGTAAATCTCTCAAATTTCTTTTCATACTGCAATTTCTCATGTCTGGGGACCGGCCCGGAAGCAAATTGCTTTTGGAAGGTTTCACAAAGATCTATTCAGCCCTTTTAGTGAGTTATCTAAACGTGGGGAGGGGGGAGGCATTTTCAACTGTGAAGGCATGGGATGTTTTTCGTATGCTTGAGCAACTCAAAAAGGACTTTGTTTTCAAACTTGGCATGTAAGAGGTCCTGGATGAAGACCAGGGCCTTTGACAAGTTTGAAGAAATGGATTTGGAAATAACAAAATAAAATGAGGGCAGCGAACCACCTCTCCCACCTTTGCCCCCTACATAGGCTATTTTTCTTAAATCGAGAATGAGTTCTCAATAAATCACTCCCTTGTATTGGCAGGTCCCCTTCTAACAAAGGCACCCACTAGTTAATCTTCCACTAATATATTTTCCTTTGATCTGAGACATAGTGCTTCCCTGTCCATTAACCACAGTTGTGACCACAATTATTCCTCAAATAAGTAAAACAGAATCCAGTGAAACCTGTGAAATGCTGCTGCCTGAGAAAATAATTCAACATTTCCCCAGAAAGAGCAGCATGCCCTCACAACTAACAAGCAGTCATTCAACCGGAGTCAGGAAACCGCAATGAACTTGGGATGGGAAATGGCAGCTCTGCATTCTAATTTACAATGACTGGGACATGCTGCAAAGTCTTTCCTCTCCCTTACAATCCCCTAAATTGCCCAAGACCCACCAGAGACAAATGGCAGAAGAAAAGCGTCACATTAAAGATACTAGAGTCTGAAATATAGAAAAAACTATTGGAAGGGCAGGAGGGAGGAAGGGAGGGAGGGAGAGTGAGACAGAGGAAGGGAGGAGGAAAGGACCAACTTCATTAATCTGAGTGGGGTGGAGGTTAAAGAAAAAAAGACAACCAAATCAAGCCACAAAGACAAGAGGGTTTTCAATTTTAAATAATAATTTCAATTTTTTAAAGTGGTGTGCCTCTTTTTAATGAAAAACACATACACAAAATCATCAGCTTTGTAAAGCTATTGTCTCTAATTTCTCCACTGGCTAGAGCCATCTGCCTCTGAGATGTTTCTGGCTGTGGCTTTGGCTGTGCTTCTCTGAATCAGGACTATGTTTTAGGCACCTAAGTATATGCCGAGAGAGTCTGAGACATCTGTGTAAATTGTTTTTGAGAAACAGTGAAAACACCAAAGGAAACATACACAGAGCAGGCTTACCTGACGTGCCCGGCTGGCAGTTGCACTGGTAGCCATTTACCAGGTCGATGCAGCGACCATCATTCAAGCAAGGGCTGCTGTAACACTCATCTATCTGGTCACTACAGATGGCGCCCATGTACCCGGGATTGCAGATGCAGGTGTAGGAATCAATCCCATCCTGACACTGGCCGTGGTGGCAAGGGTCGGGGTCACAGTTGTCGATGTTTTCCTCACACAACACACCAGTGAAACCTTGGAAGGAATTTGACCAAGGAGGCTTAAAACCTAAGGCCAATACTCCACACCTGAACTTAAGTGTAGTCACATCCACTTACCCTACACATCCCATGTCTTAAACAATTCATACTGCAGGCAATGAGCAGTTGAAACTGACTATTTGCATTGATTTATAAGGCAACTGGAGATTGTGCTTAAAATAAAGGTTTTCAAATCAAATTAAAGAATTCACATACCTTTTTTTCTAAACGATCGATGGTTTCATTACAGAGACGCTTTAACTGCATCTTCATTTCATACTGGGCTTCAGCGGGGAAGAGCTCTCAATATTTTTCCTTTATATGTTTACCTCTATATTCCTTTCCTCTCAAACCCAACATACAGGCACTGTATTAATGGTCTCATGGACCTTATTTTCCCAATTCTGACCTTAGAGGACAGAGAACTTTCCTTTATTCCTCTCAACCCCTCCCAGAGAGCTATGCGCATATAGTAAATTTTTAATAAATACTTTTTGAATAAATGAATGAACAAGTAATGAGCATTTAAGAGAAAAAGGGACAAATAAAAGCTCCTTCATTCAACATTAAATCTCTTTTAAAGACCCCAGTAGGGCTCGCCTCCCTTTTAAACATGAGTCCAAGGTTTTTAATTTCTCTCCAGTGAAGGTTATTCTTCATGAGCATAATCTGGCTAGAGGAGGACAAAACCTGGAACTTCTCCAGCCAGAGACAACAGTTATGAAAAGAAAAAGAAGTTAAGTGATTCATCTGACAGGGCCTATTCTAAGTAGGCCTAATAAGTGGTAATGTTCCAATATGACTGAAATATTAATTCTCTGTGTTTATTTTTGTGACTTTGTTTTTCTGTGATCAGAAAGAAATCATGCACATGATGTTTAAAATCCTTTAAGAATTCATTTTCTAAAATAAGAAAAATGTCTTGAATTATATTCATAACTTCTTTCTCCCTTAAGCAGTCAGATAAAAAAGAAATTGGGAAATCACCTTTTCTAATAATTTCTAGTCTTGCTCCACAATACTGTTCTGTGCAGAAGCAAATGTTCACTCCCAAATGAGAAATGGGGCCATAGATCAGAAACGTACAGATTCTTTTTGACTCTAGTAACAGCAGTCAGGAAAGAGGACCCAAACTTTCCCAGACAGAGCTCTCTCTCCTGTTCAGATACACACCTGACACTCATAGCATGAGTCGTCTTTTAGACAGAAAATTCTGCACTTGCACACAATCGCCCTTAGACTTCTGGGCCTTTGTTCAATCACTTGCCTCAAGAAACACAGAGATAGGCCTCCTGCTGAGAAGCCCCAGTGAAAAATAGCTTTCAACTGGAATTCTTTTATTTCCCAAAAGAGTAAGTCAAGCCAGCTGGAAACTCATTGCTGCCAAAATCTGTCCCAGAAAGACATGGACACCAAATGGTAATGTCCAGGCCAGGCCACTATTGCGGTGGAGAACGAGGCAGGTGTTATAGAAGGAAATAGTGAGAGCAGGAAAAAATATGCCGGAAGAAGCTGTTCACAGAGCAGCCCGTTAGTGGACTGGCCTGGTAGGGCAGCTAGAAGAGGACAGTCTCCTACTTTGCTCAGGTGGACCTACCAGGGGAATAAAAAGTGAGAAAAATCTTACCTGTGGCACACTGGCATTCATAGCCATTCGGGTGATCAATACACTTTGCCCCATTCAGACACGGAGTACTGGAACAGTCATCAATATCAATCTGGCAAACTGGTCCAGTGAAACCTTCAAATGGCACAGTGATGACACAAGTCAAAGGATTATCCTATGTCTTCCTTTACTATGAAAATGGTGCCCATAAAGAGTTGGGTTAAGTTACTAGCAGGGCTTATACCAATGAGTCAGCAAACGTAAAATTATTCTCCCCAACAGGTAACTGGAATAACTGGGTGAAGCTCAGGGCATCAGAGGCACCTGTGTGTGTCTCCACCTGTTTCTTCCCACCAAAGATTTCACTCCTAGTTAAAGTACTGACTGAATGGTTATAGGTAGAGCCCTCAAACAAGTGAGCGTAGCTTCAGAGGAACTGGGACCTTCTCTCTGAAGAAACAACAAAACTGGCCATAGTCTATGGCAGAAAATTTGGCATGTCTTCAACAAGAGCTTTGGGAAGCAAAAGGAGATACAGAGCATTCTCTGGAAAAAATTAACTTGTTTCTGGATCCCTGGGTGAAATGTCTAAAAAGAATCATCACACAGAGGGCTTCAAGAATATGACCCATGGGAAAAAAAATTAAATTCTGAATGGCCTACAGCTAAGGCTTCTGTGAGGTATGAACTTTCTGAAATACATACACAGACAGAGAGGTCATGGGCCATTCAGAATAGACTTGGACTTCTGGCCACAAAGGATCTGGAAGACACACTAGCTGAAACAAATTCTTTATTTCTGTACACACACACTTCTACCCTGAAATGCTCACTTTAATGATTTCCTCATGTACAGCCCACACACATTCTCTCCCTCCTCCCTTCCCTGTGGTCAGTCAGCTTTGTGCTTTCAAAGGAAACAGGGGCAGGTGGTGGGTACTTACCAGGCGGACACAGACACTGGAAGCGATTGACTTTATCCACACACTGCCCATTGTTCACACAAGGGTTGCTCTGACATTCGTTTATCTCCAATTCACAATGCACACCTTTGAAACCTGAACAAAATAGACCACACAAGTGGCTTAGAAAGAAAGAAAGGCATATTCTAGCCAAGAAAGCACAAATTTGCAAAAATGACTACATCCTCCATGAGAATGAACCTTTCTGCAGAGGGCAAAGGGAACTCTGCCATGACGGGAAATAGGCACTGTCAGCATCAGACAGGTAATACTCTGGGATATCCATGTCACTGTGAAGAGGGGGAAGAGGTTACCTCCAAAGACACTGGTAAGACCTAGCATGCCAACAAAGACTGTCCCTCTGACCAGTCCAGGCTTTGCTTTCAGGACCGTGCCAGGCTCACAGGATCTCCTCTCCACATTCCTAAAGACCAACTGAGTTGGAGATGCTGTTGCTCTCAGGGTGCAAGTCAAGGTCAGGAGGGCCTCCCAAGCCTAGAGTGGCTAGCATCCTTAACCAGGCAAAGCAGCCACTGTCAGCTGGCATTTTAAGCTGGATTTAGCTGTGCTCTCTGAGGACTCAAGAAATAGTCTTTGCAACAGGAACCCTCATACACAGCTGGTGGGAATGCAAATTGGTGCAGCCTCTATGGAAAACGGTATGGAGATTCCTCAAAGAATTAAAAATAGAGATGCCCTATGATCCAGCCATCCCACTACTGGGAATCTATCCAACGCACCTGAAATCAACAATCCAAAGAGGCTTATGCACCCCTATGTTCAGTGCAGCATTATTCACCATAGCCAAGAAGTGGAAGCAACCTAAGTGTCCCTCGACTGACGATTGGATTAAGAAAATGTGGTATATATATACAATGGAATACTACTCAGCCATAAAAAAAGACAAAATCGTCCCATTTGCAACAACATGGATGGGCCTGGAGCGTATTATGTTAAGTGAAATAAGCCAGAAAGAGAAAGACAAACACTGTATGATCTCACTCATATGTGGAATATAAACCAACACATGGACAGAGAAAACTGGACTGTGGTTACCCGGGAAGTGGGGGTGGGGGGTGGGCACAAGGGGTGAAGGGAGTCATATATGGGGTGATGGACAAACAAAAATGTACAACCCAAAATTTCACAATGTTAGAAACCATTAAAATATCAATAAAAATCAAAAAAATATATATATATATATTATTTTAATATTTAAATATATGAAAAAAAAAAAAAAAAAAAGAAATAGTCTTTGCAGAAGAGCTCCAGAATACAAAAAAGCATGTGTATATCACTATGAATAAATGGTAAGTTCTTTTATAATTATGGGTAAAATGAATTTCTATAAATGGAATGGAATGGTATTTGTAATATATCAGGGGATTAGGAAAACTTGCTGTTTAAAGGATTCATGTGGTAAATCCTTCATTAAATCAAAGAATACTTGCACAAAAACAATCACTTCTGAATTTTTCTCTTCATGCAACTGATGCTGAGGGCTTCTTTAATTTGGTCTCCATAGCTCTAATATTCTAGTACTGCCTTACTTCTTAAGGGTCCTCTTGGCTGGGAACTCTGTCATTATTGGGAATTAAATGCTAACACAGCTCATGGAATTGACACACTAGACTGAGTGCTCCACCTACGAGAAGTGCAGTGCAGTGCCCCCTATCTAGACCCCACACACTGATGGTTCCACGTACCTGGCATGCACAGACATGTGAAGCCTCCAATCTTATCCAGACAGGTGGCATCATTCTGGCAGGGGTCTGAATGGCACTCGTTGATGTCCATCTCGCAACGAGGCCCTGCATAGCCCTTCAGACACTCACAGTGGAAGGCGCCATCTGTGTTCACACATTTTCCTGCATGCTCACAAGGATTGCTATTGGCTGGAAAACACAAGCAGCAATTACCGAGATCAAAGCACTTGATGGAGTTTCCACAAATGTGGACTGCAGAAGCACATCTGATTGTTACAGCATTAGGGCCAGGCCTTTAATAATCTGGTTCTCAATTTCCATATTCTTCCCTAAAAAAAATAAATAAGAAAGACTAGGGCAATCTCAATTCTTGTGTATCTCTGCTGTTCTTTTGCCCAAATTGTCACTAAAGCAAGGCTTTCTATTAGGAACCAGGGACAGACCTTTCATATATTTCAATTCCCAGAAGAGAACATATAGTTACACTGACAGGTGAGTTGTAAACAGTAGGCATGTGACAGGAGAAACATGCGCCTAGAGTAAAATGTGCTTCAGTTTAAATGCCTGCAGAGCTCGACAGACACCACGAGGAACAGGAAAAGTTCCATGTACTCACCCATGGCACACTCATCCACATCTTCTGTGCAGTCAGCCCCTTTGTAGCCTTGTGGGCAGGTGCAAATATACTGCCCATTCAGAGGGTTGGTATCACACAGTGCCCCCTTGTGGCAAGGATTGCTGATGCATGCATCATCCAGATGACATAGGAGACCTGTCACAGCGTGGGGCAAGAACAAAAACAAAAGTTCCCTTACTTGGGCAAGTTTTCTCTTTAAAGGAGAACGGAAAACCTTGTGATGGGCTCATCAAAATCCAATATGGACATTTAGCGGCAACTTTCCCTTTGCCTGATCCTACCTTAGGGACACACTGCAGCCATCAGCAAAGAAAGGGGCTTCTGCAGACAAGCCTAGTGCTCTGACCCTGAGCCCTCAGCTAGACCTCTCCTCAAGGGCAGAGTCATCTACAGGCCAGAAAGTGAGCTGGTTAGACGACAGAGACAGGAAAATGGAGATATCCTTCCCAAAGAGCTGCCAGATTTAGCAAATAAAAATAGAGGATGCCCAGTTCAATTTGAATTTCAGATAAACAACAAATAATTTTTACTATATGTCTCAAATACTGTATGCATCCTGTATTTTATCTGGAAACCTACTTTCCCAAAATCATGCTACCTGATGACCACAGGGCCACCAACATTTCACTAGTCTCAGAATAAAACAGCAGCTGAACATCATCAGCCTATACTAAGGCAGTTTTTTAATAGGGTCAACATTCCTGGCTAAAGTACCCCCAGGACTCTGAATATATTACTAGGTTCTGTGTTCTGCGTTGTTCACAAGGGAACTAGATTTTCCAGTCTGCAATTAGCTTAAGAACAGGTAACTAAGGCTTCTTCTACAAAGCTGGAGGTGGGGCTTTTGGAAAGACCTAGATATGAGAACAATTTCAAAACTGCTAGGCACAAAGTTCTTTCAGTTAAGCTATCTTCTTCCATCACATTCCTGCCTTCATTGCCCTCTACTAGAACTAGAAGCTGTTAAACTGAGAGGCTAGAGCAATGCTAACTTTGCAGTCGGTAAAAATCCTCCCTTAAAGGAATATTTCCATAGACATTGAGAGCTGGAATGCACTTAAATGCTTCTCTCCTGCCAACTCCTTCTGAGTAAACAGATTATTTCTTCTTAAAATGAAGTCCCTAAATCCATTTATTAGTAATTTTGTCTTAATTTCTGAGGTGCTTTTCAGCCTAAGATCTTAAGGAGGTCAATAGATGCTCCCCAGGCAATAGTTACTAATTTTCATTTTTGGGGGATGAAAAACTCAGGTACATAGAGTTGAAATGAGACACAGAAGTCCTAAGGAAGAAGACTAACTTCATAGCACTTTGGCTAGTGATTACATTTCCAGAAGAACAGCCTTGAGTGACATGTTCCTACAGATGGTAATTAAAAGGACACAGCTATCTGGATAAAGAGAAGAAGGCAGAAATTCTGATTGCTCACCAGCCCCTTCCCTGATCTCCAGATCTGTCCTTCTGCTGGCCTTACCTGCTTTTCCTTCTGGGCACATGCAAGAGAAGGAGGCCACTCGGTCAATGCAGGTGGAGCCCGGAGTGCAAGAGGCGAAGGCACAGTCATCAATGTTCTCACTGCAGTCATCTCCACTCCAGCCATTAACACATACACAGCCATAGCCCCCATTGCGGTTGGTACAGGTGCCCCCATTCTGACAGGCATTGGGTTGCAGCAAGCACTCGTCCACATCCTCTGTGCAGAACTGTCCTTTGGGGGAAAAAGTGCCTTTGATTAGGGCTCTTAAGTCTTAAAGGATTAGTACCACACCAGCCCTCATACATTCTTCACCTTCACGTGACCTGCCTGAAATTAAGGCAAGCAGAACAGCAGACCAGGCCCTCACATGAATTTTAAGGCCAGCTTGAGCCATCCAAATGATATTTATTCCAGGCAAATCATTTAAAGAAGAATGGAAGTTGCTAGCCTTAGAAATTCTGACAACATGAGAATTTAGCCAACCTGTCAAACAGAATTTAAGTCTTATAGGATGCTTGACTCAGTTAAATCCCTGGGACACTGAATATATAAGTGAGAAGAGTGAGGAGAGAAGAGTCTAAGAAACGAGTAAGGAAAAGAATAATTAGAAGGAACCAAAAAGTCAAAATGTTAGGGCAATTTTCTCTATCTTGACTGTGCCAACGTCCATATCCGAGTTACAGTACTGTACAATAGTTTTGCAAGATGATGTTACCATTGGGGGAGACTTGGTAAAGGGTATAGGGCATCTCTCTCTATTAATTCTTATAACATGTGAAACTACAATTATCTCAAAATATAAAGTTTAATTAAAAAATAAAAGTAAGGACAAGCAAGGGTAGAGAGAAGAGATTAAGGACAATGAAAAGCCTTAGTAAAATATGGATGTGAAAGGTAAGGTCAAGAAGATGAGATTGAGCAAATGGTGCTCAGCCTGACACACCCAAGCTTCAAGCATGTGGATTTGTAGAATAAGATGCAGAAAGTTGACCCAAAGTAATAGAAGATGGAAAAAGGATCAGTTTGCTCTGCCTGAAAAAGAGCAAACTGAAGGATGATAAACATGAGACCGCTTATGGACATACTGCAGGTCACCACAATAGCAAAGGACGGAGGACTGTGGCAAAGGCTCTCAGGCTCTGTGACAAGGCACAACAGTATATCTTCAATTTATAAGCAAGGAATTTGTGATTAACAAGCAGTTTGGTGCCAGGCCACCTGAGTTGTAAAACAAGTTGATGAACTGGCCTTATTGGAGGTCTTTTGATACCAGTTTAGAGAGCTAGCAAAAGGAACTAATATTCATATCATCTGAATTCTCTAAGACATAACACGACAAGTGGCTGAAACTCAAAAAACCTCAAGGTACCCTTAATTCTTTCCTTGTAAAAGAACTCAATGAATAATTCAAAAAGGCATTCTGAAGAGGCCTCTTAATGAAAAAGCATATGACGTTTATACTCAGAAAATGCCAAGTCTATCCCTAGTCCCCAGAATATCTAACAATAATTCAATTGGATCAAGTATTTTCAGAAAGCCTGCAATGTGCCTAGCTGTGTAACCTCACTGCTAGCAGAAGCTAGCTGTGTCTGAGCTAAACTAACTGAACACCTATTCTTTACTCCTATCAAACCCATACATCCATTATTACAGAACCAACATCACTCTATTGCATTTATTTGATTGTACATCCATCTCCCATCACTTGGCTACAAGCAACCTCAGTTCAGGAATATCTTTTTGTATTCCCAGCTAAGATCCTACTGCTTAGGACGGCAGGATGGCAGGATGAGTGTGTGGGCATCTCCGGAACTCTACGCTCAGGAACCCCTTTCTCTGCTCCTCTCTTCATCCCACCTTATGCATATAATTCTTGAAGCAGCTACCATGTCTTTACATGATCATGCCCTCTTGGTCATAGCTGACTGAGCCAGGATGGGCATCTGATACAACCTTTATCACTGTGTCTCTTTTGGAAGGGACCCTTTGTCACATGGACTAAAAGGATGAAGTGGCCAGTCTACAGACAAAGTGATATGGGTGAATCAGATGTGCTCAGAAGAGAAAAACAGAATTATGGTGGCATTCAAGTTATTGGTTCCAGTTGTTCCTGAAGCTCGACTGCTCCCAAGGCCATTTAGGGGCACAGCCATTCTGAGAGATGTCAATTCCAATAGGCTTCCCTAATTTCAGATGGGGATCTGTCAATTGCAACTCAGTATTAACTAACACAGACTGAGTGAGTAAGTGCTCACATTGGCAATCAATTCCCCTAGGGCAGATGATGTCATTTATTACAGAAAGCTTTGCTCTCTTACTGGCAGAAATTCTACCTCAGAGAAAAGACAGATGTGTAATTAGGATACAGGTGGGATTTAGAAATGAAAACATGACCGAGAAGTAGGTGAAGAGTTGCTGTAACCTGGAAATTTCTGAGAGTCTTATCTCTTACACTTATGCTAACTCAAACATCTATGTTACCCTCAAATCAAACTGACTTGCTGAATGTGAGCAATTTGAATGTTTTTCTTTTTGACTGGCTCTGTGATAATTCTGAGTATAAGACACTTTGTGTTTAAAAATATCTCATAAGTATTTCTTATGCATAATATAAGGTAAATAAAACAATGCTTGGAATGGAAATTTGGAACTCTTGGGAAAGGAAACCAAGAGTCATTGATTGCCTACTGTGAACCAGCCATTGCACTTGAGCTGTCATAAAAATTATCTCATTTATAGTTGACGAAACAGGCTCAGAGAAGTAAAATAACTTGCCTAGTGTGAGGCAGGGAGTGCAGGAGAGCTGGGATTTCAACTAGAGCCGCCTGACTCTAAATTCTTAACAAAGACTTGAGGTATGAGTCTCACCATATCAAACTATCTGTGTGTCTCACTTTCCCAAGCACATATAGGCAGGGTGAAGTAGAGAGGATGGAGAAGGTGAGGATTAAAATCATGACTCACATGATTGAATTACTAGAAAAACTTATGACTCCAAATTTCTATCCAAAAATCAGTGTACTTTTGGGTACAGTTCACTATTTTTTGAATGAGAATGATTTTTGAAGGTTAGATACCTTTACTGAACATCTTATATACTGTTTGCTAGAGAAAACAAGTTTAGAGAGCCAGGAGCATATGGGCTTATAAATTATTTTCTATAAAATAGATAATTTTTCTCTAAGGTTCAGGCACATTTCTCCAGAACAACATTCCCTCCTAGGCTTATTTCTGCCAGAACTGTTTTTCTCCTCATACTAATTCTATCAACCAGTTTAAATTCAGAATGAGGAAAACAGTAACCCAGGTGGCTGCTACAATCACTTGTTCCAAAATTCCCAATAGAACGTCTGCTATGATACTGCACTTCCTGCATGTCACCACCCTCTTGGCACAGGAGGAAACCAATGCAGAAGCCTAAAAATAAGAAACAAGGCTCAGAAGGGTTAAGCAACCTTCGCAAGGTCATAAACTAGTAAGTTAGAGCACTGTCATTCAAACCCAGATCAGTCTGACTCTAATCTACTGCTCTTTGTACTGAAGCACAGTTAAGTATCCAGCCTTGGATCTGATCAACAAGATCTACAAACTAGGTCCCTGATCCTAGGGTCTTAAAGCACACTGAGAAGGCATAGAAGCATGAGACAATTAAAGAACACCCTTGGTAGAAATGAATAAAGGCAGAAGGTCACTAGATAGTAGAAAAGGAAAAGTTCTTGGCGATCCTCTAGAGGGGTTGGGTGCATTGTCTAAGGTCATTTGACTTTCCCACTACAGCACACCAAGAAAACAACAGCCTGGGCTGGAAGGACAAAGCTTACTGAGGGTGGTGGGAGGGGCTTAAAAGGAGAAAAGGTCGGAGATCGTTAGAAGCTTTGAATTTGACTATGAATTCTGAATTTGATACAACAAGCAAAGGCGAGTTATTGTAGGCTCACAGGTGGGCAAAGACATGATCAAAATTTTGCTTGAAGATTAGTCGTCTGCCAATAGAATATAGGAGGAACTAAAAGCAAACGACTTTTTTGAGAAGGGAGAGACAGAGAAAGCACTAAATTATGAGCTACCTAGCATATAAAAGCCTCTGGTGAAAAGGGAGAGCTGTGTTGTTTCCATGCCCTACCAAGCTACTAAATCTTCAGTCTAAACAAGTCTTAGCATGTATCACCATCTGTGTCAACACACGAACTTTGCTGGTGAACTCCCAAAATATGTTGCACAAAGCTCAGTTAGGCAAGTTTTTGAGGGCATCAATTAGCTCTCTTACTAATTTCCACCTGCCAGATGTTGCAGGCTACTACCATTTAACACTGGGAATAAGGTAGTGGGCTATTAGGCTCTTCCGATTTCCTGTGTGCAAAAAAAAAAGAAATAACAAGTTTAAAAAAAAAAAACAAAAAAACTACTTTCTCTATTGCCATCATGAGTCTGGACTACCTTGGTATGAAATGCCACACTACCAAATCCTTGGCTGATACCTTAAACACTTACAGCCACCGGTAGCTACTGATAATTTTCTGGGTCATAGTTTTTGCCTTGTAAATATATCTCAAATCCATATCTTCCCTTTATATATTTTACTCCAGCCACAATGGCTTACTGTTGGTTCCTTAAACATTAAGTTCTTTCTTACCTCAGAGCCTCTGCATATCCTGTTCTCTGTACCTCAAATATTCTTGCATCTCTGACTTGTATGGCTAGTTACTTCTCATTCTTTGACCTCTCTTATAAATTAAATAGATCTCCAAATTCACATCTCCCCATTTTTCTCCATCATTGCATCTATTCCATTAAATCCAGCCTGCCATTTACCAAAAGTTGTAATTTTATATTTATTTATTCTTTACAGTCTCTGCCCCCATTAGACTATAAGTTCCATGAGGGCAGGGACTGTGTCTGCCATTCACCTCGGTTTACACGTCAGGCATTGTACTAGACAATTGGTATCAGTGGTGAAATTGACCTTAGACCTTGGATCTAATCTAATGTGCTCATTTTACAGATGAGAAAACTAGGACCAAACAGGTACAGTCATTGTCCACATTTACACAGCTAGTTGGCAGAAGCATTAGAAATAGACAAAATTAAAGATGGAAATCATTAAGTGCTAAAAATGACGTTGGGGATGTGAGATCACGGCTGATCAAGTTAGTCCTCAAAATGCGGAAGGGGAGCTGACTGTTGAGGGGCAGGGCAAAGTTGAGTAACATAGGGGAAGAGCAAGAGGCCTCAGTAGTGCTATTAATGAAGACAATACTACTAACCCACCATTGGAAAAATAAGTGTGCTGTACTGGCTTCATAGGAGTAGGGTTACTTTCATGTTAATCTTTTCTTATTGACCAATCCTACAGTCTTAAAACCAAAGGATAAATGGGTAAGATTATGGGCACAGCCTGTGGCAGTGAATATAACAACAGAGTGAACCTAAGAGGTCTGTACTGAAATGGAAACCATGACCTAGGCCTCATTAGCATTCACGATCCAGCCATGTGAGCCAAGGACCACTAACCAGACACCACTTTATGAGCTGCAACACACTAGGATACAAACAGCTCATTATGGCTCTCTCGAGATACCACAAACACCATCAATCTGACTTGGAGTTACAAGTGACTGGGAAGTGAGAGGAGGAGGAGAAAAAAAGAAAAGAAAAGAAATGATCACTGAACCTTAGCACTTTGAGAAGAAGCCCTCACCCTTCCTAGTCATCTCTCAACTGTGAAGTGTGTGAGAAAAACCTTTATCACATCCACGGCCCTTTAAGGGTCAACTCTCATTGCAATAACAATCACCACATGGGGAACATATAAAAAATGAGCTTGGCTGGCCCCTGCCCTGACCCTGCTACCTCCTATTCTATGGTTAAATCAAGATAATTTGGTCTCCAATATATCCTTCCAGCCAGCAGTCACCCAAGCTCCTGAGTTGTGGAGTTTCATCTTTCCATATCATAACAGAACATTCTTATAACCTCTGTCCTACAAAACCTTCTTTTCTGTACACAGGAGATTTTCCACGCCGCTGCTGAAGTGAAAGAACAGAGGACAAGCTTGACTGTTCTACTGCTTGCTGGGTCTAAAGCTGGTTGAAACATTCTATAACAACGCTGGAGTCTACAGGGTCTGCCTAATGAGGGAATGTGTGTGTGCACTAATGCACAAGCACAGGAATGGGTATATGAGCCCTGCAGGTATGGAAGTGGCTAAGGAAATAATGGAGAGGTGGGGGATACACATATGCATAAATGCAAGAATCTCAGTGAACGTTCCCATTAATCCTAGACACCATCATTTTTTTCAGGACTCCTCAAAAGCCTGGTTTCCCTGCATCCTGATCAATATATTTTCTAAAGGGTCACCAGAATGATCTCAACATGTACAGTGGATTGTGCTATTTGCCTTTTCAAACCCTTTGATGACTTCTGTTACACTTAGGATAAAATTCTAAATCCAATCCACGTTTTCTGCCTACCTCTCCCCTTGAAAGACCACTAGCTCCAGCCACGCTGGCTTTTTTTCATTTCTCAGAATGATCACAATCTTTCCCCCCTCAGGGTCTTTGCACCTGCTGTACCCTGTGCTTGGAACACTCCTATCCACACTTTTCCCTAACTAATTCTTACTCCCTGTCCACAGCTAAAATGTTACCTTCTCAAAGAGATCTTACATGCCTACCCCAAATTCAGGTAGTTCTGCCTGTTAATGTGCTCTCCTAACAACCTCTACTTTCCCTGAGGGCATTTACTATAGTTCAAAATTTTACAGATAATTACACGATTTCTGTCTGTGTTCCTCACTAGACTGCAAGTTCCATGAAGAAATAGATGGTATCTATTTACTTCATCAGTGACTCCCCTACACTTAGCACAGTGCCCAGCTAATAATATTTCTTGAGAAGTGCTCAAAAATATTTAAGTGGATGTTTATCTGCTGCTGTCTTCTCTTACTTAAGTCATTCTAATCCCAAAATAATAATCATCTTTCAACTCCTCTCTCTCACACCTTTACGGTGTCTCTACTCTATTCATACTCCCCAAGTTTCCGTCATCCCCTTATCCACATCCACCAGTCAATACACAAACTTCTCATTCCACTACCCTCCTTAGTTGCTGAACTCCATCTCATTTATACCACACCAAATTCATCTTGCCTTTTGACACTAATACTTCAACTACATCTCAAGGTTAACTCTACATTATGGTGGGCAGCTTCCTTCTTCAACTGCAATCTAAGATTTCCCTAAAGACTGTATTCCAGCCAGGCCTCTTTGATAGACATCCTCCTCTTCCAATTGCTTCCATCTGCATGAAGGTAAGTGGGCAAAGAATCAATTTTTTCTTTAATCCCTAATATTGCTAGCGACTTCAAAGAGTGAAAATATATTTATTTAGCTATTTCTATGTACCAGACACTGTGATAAGTGCTTACATTGATTGTCAAATGTAATCCTCTCATACAATTAGTCCAGTTTTACAGATGTAGTACACACTCACTCCACACTGAAGAAAGATATTGAAGTATCTCTGGGAAGTAAGGAGAAGAGACTCTGACAAAACTCAATAAGAGCCTTGAATTTGGAAGGAAGGGTTGGGCCAGTAACAACTATAAAATTTAATGTCCCAATTCATTCATTCATTCATTTACTCAACAAATATGCACACACTATGTGGCAAGCCCTGACCTATATACACTGAGATTTTAATGGTAAACAAAACAGTTGTGGCTTCTACTCTGTAGAACTTACAGATAAATAAAGGTTTTACAACCAAACAAACAATTATAACAGAGGGTGATAAGTGCTGTAATAGATACATGTTGCCTTGGGAGCACAAAGTAGAACAGAGAAGAACTATGTTCTACAGGTCCAGTTGGGGATGATATGATTCATTGGCAAGCAACAATTATGAAACCAAATGACAGCCCATACCAAGGCAGTGTATTTTTTTTTTCACAATTCCTTTTCTGACAGACTACCCCTTCAAATCACCTAAGGTTGTCTTTACAACAAGAATTTATTATCCAAATATTAACAGTAATGGCAGCATTTGTCTTGATATTCTAAGATCACAGTAGTCTCCCGCTTTAACTATTTCTAAAGTTCTTTTATCCATTTGTTCATTGCTATGTGATCCAGACCCAGATGAGCCCCTAGTGCCCAAGATTGCATGGATATATAAAACAGACAGAGATAAGTACAACAGAATATCTCGGGAATGGACTCAGAAGTATGCCATGTGATGCTACCTTAAAGTCAGAATAACCTGCATTGTAACTGAATAAACTTTAAATTACTGTTAAAAAAAGAGAGAGAGAGAAACAGGCTTTATGTGTTAACCAAGTTGCACGAGTGTGTGTATGTGTGTGAGACCACGTATAGGAAGGGGGTGAAGTGTGGAGTACTTCATGCAGAAGGAAGTGTATGTGTATAGGTTTGAATAGAAGAGAAAACATGGCTCATTTGAGGCAATGAAGAAAAACCAGTGTGGTTCAATGACAAGGCATGCACCAGGGGAGATATGGCTGGTGAAGGAGTTGTATGTAGAGCCTTGGATCTCTATCCAAAGACAAGGAGGACCCGCTGAAGCATTTTAAGCAAAGAAACAACACGATCCAATTTGTGTTTCAGAAACCCCACTCTGCTGCTGTGGAGAGAATGGACTGAACTCTATCTCACCCCTCCAGGTCAACAGCAATTTAAAGCACTGGGGACTCCCAGGGCTCCTGTGGCCGCTATAGCAACGACAAAGTCTGTGGTGCATCTGGGTCAAATTCCGGATGCAGCAGCACCAAACAGCATCCAGCCTCAGCCACTGTATGGAGAGCAGTGGATGTTGTGCCAATGCTGGATGTTCAGAAAGCTGACCCCTGGCACAGAGGCTTCTCCACACAGAGAGAAAATGGTGCCAAGCTTTGGTCTCCCTGCTAGGAGGCCCACACTCTGGCTCTCTCCCCACCTCCCTGGGCTGCTGGGCTATTAAACCAGTTTACATAAAGAGTCCCTCACTAGGAGAAAAAACTAACTGCAGCAGGGGTCCCAAAGAGAATCAACATACTCTACTATGAGCAAGCAGTTACTATAAGCAGAAGGAATAAAAAGGAATAATAAAAAAAAAATAACATGGGACCTATTAAAACATTCTGCAATATAAAAGATGGAGAACATACTATGTAAGATGTAGATGAAGAGCATACTTGTGAAAAATATGCACTTCCAGAAACTAATACACTTTAGAAAGAATTGGTTCTGGATTCTCAAGAAGTCTAGACACATGTAGGTTCTAAAAAGAAATAAAAAATAGAACATCAGATCTGATGAAAGGCAGCAGACTGGGAGAAAGGCAGAAACAGAGAGGACATAGATGCAATGAGTAAACATCGTAACAATATAAAAATGTAGTTCAAATAAAAATCAGAATTGGAAGCTATAAAGAATAGAACTGATGATAAAGAAAAATAAATCAGTATTCTGAAGGAAAAGCTTAAGAAGCCCTCTTAGGGTGCCGGCCCGGTGGCGCAGTGGTTAAGCTCGGCACGCTCCACTTCGGCAGCCCGGGGTTTGCAGGTTTGGATCCTGGACACAGAGCTACACCACTCATCAAGCCATGCTGTGGTGGCGTCTCACATACAAAAAAAAATATAGGAAGATGGGCACAGATGTTAGCAAAGGAGCTCTCTTAAAATGCAAATGAAAAAACAAGCATATAAAAATATGGAGAGAAAAGATTTTAGCTATGGGGAAGAATGAAGACCTAATGTAAAGATAATAGGTGTTCCTGAAGACACAAAAACAAATGAAAAAGACATCCTTTTCTGAGGTGAGAACAGACCGAAGTCTGCAGATCCAAAGGGCTCGAAAAGTACTAGAAGAAAAAATAATAGGGAATATACCTACACCAATATCAGTTAAAGATTTAATTTTTAAAGAGAGAGAGAAAGAAGAGAGTAGAGACAGAAAGAGAGGGAGAAGGAAAAGAAGGGAGACTCATCTGACATTGGACATCCCTAAAATACCCACTGCAAGAAGCAAAGGAAGATTGTCAAGGAACTTGATAAGATTAATTTGTGACCAGAGATTTCAATATCTAGACAAGATGCCATTTGTGTATGAAGGCAACTAAATCAAAAGATATTTTCCAAATATCCAAGAGCTCTGAAGATATGCCAACATATAACTTCTCTGGAAAAAAATTACTCAAAGATGTACTCGTTTGACTGAAAAAAATAAATCAAAATAAAGAACTCAGGAATGAAAAGGTTGTGATATAAATGTACCGGTAGTTAACATAAAACAAGTTACACATAGAACTAAGTCTAAAATATTATGAATTGGATTGTCAAACAGCATAAATATCAAGAATAGTTTTAAAAGAACATGCATAAGATTTTAAAATACTATAATATGAATTTTTAATCCCAGATCACACAAAAAAAATCTGGAGAGTGAAAAGAAGATATAAGATTAGGGACCAATAAGGTCATCTGAACCAAGAGTTACTGCTTTTCTCAACTCAACAGACCTCTACATCCACTCCATATCATAACCATACTCACATTCTGGATCTCATTATAAGACACTCATTGTTCCAACTCCAAGATCTCAAACTTGGTACTTCCACTCCCTGACTATAACTTTCCATCTCCCTCCTTTCCCATTCCCAACAACCATTTCACCTAATTTACCCCCACTAAAACTTGTGGGAGTAAACCCCTCCTAAATAACCCAGTTCATTAACCAACTCCCTTCTAGCTGCCTTCACTCTTAGTCTAGCCAAGGTTCTATGGTAGGTCACATGAATGAAGTTTCTGTCCTCTACAGCTACTGCCCTGCATCTCTCCCTTTCCCTTTTTCAGCTGCACAAAATCTTGAATAAGTGATCTATACCCACTCCTCCCCTTCTCCTTCCTCAACACCCATTTGTCTCTTTAACCCCTTGCAATCTGGCCTCCTTCTCTCCTTTATATTGAAATTACATTCTAGAAGATTTCCAACGAACTCAAAAATTCTGATTAACTCTGCAGTTATCATTCTTATTTGAATCTCTTGTCATTCATTCAATAATCACCATGTTAAAATTGGTCCTGGGAATGCCAAAATAAGTAAGACCAGTTCTCAATCCTCCAGAGGCTGAGAGTCTATTAGGTGAGGAAAGCATATACACCAGTAAGAGCAGTAAATGTTACAGGTGCTACAGCAGAGGCATGTACAGTTGAGTCAAGGGCACAATCTTAGAATGCCCCCCCAACTCAGGATGCCTCTTCCAAACTCAGAGCCTCTTCTCAACTCTCATACATCCCCTTTTCTCACCTTCCTCCTTTGGATCGCTTTCCTCATTCATTTTCTTAAGTGTGGACATTTCTCACAACTCAGGTCCAAACCCTCTGTTCTTCTCACTCCACACACTCTCCCTTACAGACTTGATACATTCCCAAGACAACCAAAAATGACTCAAAATCTGAGCCTCTAGCCCCTCCCTCTATTTGGACCTCCTGGTCTTACTGTTGTATGTTTTTCATTTGGAAAACTCACCTCAAACTCACCATCATCTCTAGCCCATTTCTCTATCTCTGTCAATAGTCCCCACATTCTCCCATTGCTCAGATTCAAACAGAAGTTAACTCTTCTCAATCTCCCCACTCAACCGACTGAGTACTCAGATGGTCCCTAATTCCTACCTATGCTTCTTTCAAACTCATGTTCATTCATACTTTCTACTTCCTATTGTGGTTATGTGTAGACTTTCTTATTTCTTCCTAGTGAATATGACCATTCTTTAAAGTAGAAATTGATATATTTCTTCTGTGTATCTCTTACAGCATCCAGCATAGCATATTGTATATAACAGTTATTCAGTAAATTCTGTTATTGAAGCTACCTTACAACAATCCTGTGGGGGCTTGAAAAGCCATGAAGTGAAACTGGATCTTGCCTGGGCTGTAGCCAAAGCCAGACATTGAGTCATGGACCACGAGGGCAAGAAAGATCCCTCAGTCTCGCCCCTGCATTTTGTGTGGGGCTATACTAACCACTCACCCCTGTTCGCACCCATGAGCACTAATCAGCTCCGCGACCTCTGGGATGAGGTGCTTCAGGTTAGCACTCCAGCAGTCTGCCCAACTGATAGCAGACTGAAATTGGGGTGGGGAAGCAGAATTCCAAAAAACAGGCTTATTATCAACTCCTCACAATCAAGTTGACAGCAGAGAAACTGAAATGGGAGATGTATTTTCCCATTCTCCCATGCAGAATACAAATGAGAAAATTTTTACAGTCTCAGATATAATTAGTTTCCACTTTCAACCCAAAAGCTCCATTCCTATAGTATTAAAAAAAAAAAAAAAAACAAGAGAAAAGTGGTTATGAGAAAAGCCTCATCCTAGAGAATAGCTTGTAACCAACTAGAGGCTAGACTGAAAGAGGAGCATTTAGCTCAAAATCAAAATACCACCGTGAAAAGACTCCATTCCCAGACACAAGGAGCTCATGCACCACTTCTAGCAGTATGTACTTGCTGATTCATGCCAAAACTTTTTACTGAAATTGGAGCAATCGACAGCAAAGGGAATCTTAACTAACTCTTCAGGCGCATCATGTTATAAAGGAGAGCTGAGAGAAAATGTGGTCAGTTTTATTTGACTCATGTCCACCTAACTTCCATCATTCACTTCTGCTTAGCGTCCCAAAGCAATACTCCAAGACCAAGCTGAAATTACATTTCTGGGTTAATAACAAGCACAGGAAAATAAATCACGTCTGCCCTAGAAGTGAACCCAAAACCAAAAGCTGCCAGAGAGGAATTTGTGAGCTGAGTTTAGAGGCAACTTTAATTCTGAAGGAAATGAACCTTTAAAAAGAAAATTCAAATAACAATCTACATAGACAAAACATTAATCTACACTGCATTAATTAATTCAGGAGCCTTTAAAAACTTTTTTTCTTAAAGTGGATATCTGCCAGAGCAGAACTTCTCTCATAAAATGGCTTGGGGCCAAATACAGTAATAGTAGACATTTGTGCTCAGGCTTCATCAAATCCTTCGGTATGCTTCCCTTTCCTAAAGGAACATCCAACTACTCAGACTTATCTCTATAACAAGATTCCTATAAAAAAGTAAACCATTTGCCAACCCCCACCACCAGTTTCTTTCTTCCTCCTATGCTTTAATTCATCCAGAAGAGTGGTAGCTTTTGAAGGCACAAACTATACTATTCTAGACAGCCACGTCAGGTAAAGAGGCTCTGCGTTGGGCTAGAACACAGTTCTGTCCACAACTGATGTGGAAACCACACCAGAACAAGGCCAATATGCTTTCCTCTAGTGTGGCCAACACAAGGCCCCTCTATGGATAGCTACAAGTCCATCCCTCTATCATCCAGGATCAGAGAGGAGGCTCCTACACAGTAGCAGCAATGGTAATACCTACAGAACATCTTTGCATCTAAAGTAGTATTGTCCAATAGATATCACAAGAGACACAGATGTAATTTTTAATTTTCTGACAGCACTTAAAAAAAGGAAAAAGAAATTGGTGAAATTTATTTTATTTAACTCAATGTATCTAAAACATTATCATGTTAGCATCTGATCAATACTTAAAACATTATTAATGAGACATTTTACTTTTTTTTTCATACTAAGTCTTCAAAATCAGGTGTTTTACAGTTGTAGTACATTTCAATTTAGACCAGTCACATTTCAGATGCTCAGTAGCAAGATGTGGCTAGTGGCTACTAGGTTAAACAGCGTGGGTCTAGAATGTTTTACATGATAATTGTTTGCTGAATAAATGAAAAGTTTTAAAAGCTTACTATTGCACCATTTATTCTCCCAATACTCCAATAAAGTAACTAAGAGATATTAGTTGCATGGATAGCAAATAAAGCCTTCTGCAGAAAAGGAAGCTGACTCATTTACCCCAAATCAAACCATGAATAGACTCGGAAAAAATTTCTGGTCATCTTGAAGTCCAGAACTTGCTACAAAAGACCGAGCGTTTTATCTATGTGCACTTATAAAACAACACAGTACCTATCAGGCTCTTCTCATTAAAAATGTGGCAAATTCCCAAATTTCCATTTATTTCAAATTGATACCTGATTTTTCAGCTATATAATCCCATCCATTCTTTTTCAGATAGCTGGCAAGTTCATTTCCTCTCCTAGTGCCTATTCCAACCCTTTCTTTTCTATTTTGTCAAAAGCCAGACCAAACATCACTCTTCAACAGCTAGAAATTATAAAGGGAATTCTGAACAAAATTGTAATAAGGCTCTTAGGTATAGTGAAAAAAACACCAGGCTGAATACAAAGCATTCACTTAATATTAACTTCTAATCTCGAAGTAACCAGGCAAATATGTAAAAAGGAAAAACACAAAGAATAAATCACCATATCCTAGAATAATAAAACTATAAATTGAACTTTCAATGTATTAAAAAGACTCAAAGTCCTTAAAAAATAAAGCAACCCATAGAGTCAATTTGTATAGAAAAAAGATCACCAATTTGAGCACAGACTTGGAGTTCAACAAGCCTAGATTCAAACCCTAATCCAACTGCTATGTGACTTGAGTAAATGTTTAACCTTTCTGAATATCCATCATCATCTGTAAAAGGGATATTTAATAAACTCTACCCCCTAATACAGTTATCAGGAAGATTACACAAAATAAAGCACTGTTATTGTAATTTGGATGCTAATAAACGTTAGTTAACTCCCAGCCCCCAGCCTCATTCATTTCTTTAATTTGTGTAACATAGAAAATATTAATCTGAATTTATAGCTCTAACATCAATAGAAATAGGGACCGTATGACCCCAAATTTTCTTTCTGTTCTCAGAATGAGGTGGGGGCTGGAATGGTGAAGAGCTCAGCTATATTCTACTGAGAACAAAGGTCTGTAAAGAGTTGCAGTAACTGGTCTCATCAACGGTTCAACCACTCCATAACTCAGTACTTCCCTTACCTCAAGCATATAATAATGCTAATATTAATGTGGTAAGTATAATCACGGAACAATGTACGGAGTAGTAAGGAAGCCCAGAAACAAAGACTTAGCTCAGCCTGGAGAGAGGTCATGGAAGGCTTCCTAAAGGAAGTAACCACTTGATCTGAGCCAGGCAGGCAAAAATGGTGAGGACAATAGGGAGAGGAGTGGAGAAGGGAAATCTAGAGAAAAGGAACGGTGTGAATGAAGACACAGGATGTGGTAGACACAACAGAACTGGAAGCAGTTCTTACTGCTGGAATATGAAGTGCTGGTGGATGCAGGCGAAGACTAGAGAAGCAGACAGGGCTGAGGCCAGGAAAGACTTCATATAACAGAGGAAGGACCTTGGATTTTATCCTGTTAGTGATGGGGATAGCAAAAAACAAGGCTGTCATTGAAAATCAAAGAATTGGCATGAGTAAAAAAGAGGAAGGAAATCTGTGGTGGGAAACTGAAGACTAAGGATCACTTTAAATGACAGAAGATCAAAAGAAATAAATATTGCCACATTGAACTTATCCATCATTCCTGCCATCTTTTCTAGAAAATGCAAAAACACATGGAGGAAGAAACATCTTATCAGGACTTTCATAGAAAACAGGTATTTATTAAACATCCTGGGATAAGAAATTTTGGTAAAATATTATTACACTGGGAAAGTTTCCCCAAGACCAAGCCTTCCTAATTCATATCAAAGCAGGAAACTGAGTATGGTATCAAAGAAAAATCAGCAATGAAATCACAATATCATTTAATCTTCATCGGCATCAGAAGCCTTAGTACCTCACAGAGCCACTCTCCCACAGGGCAAGGGAGAGATTAGAATGGGGTCAAGTTCCTAACAAGTATCTCATCCTGCCCAATACCACTGTGAGGATCATTAAAAAGAGAAACATTTAAATCTTTCCAGTTATTATTTGTCACATAATTAACTTCACAGTAATTTTTTTTAAGTTGAAAAAAAATGGCCTCTGAAAAGTCTACCAGAGAAATGGCAAAAGCTAAAGAGACCATATGACAGAAAGAGCAGAGGGTTGGGAGTGAAGTCCTAGGATCAAGACACCAAGAAGAAATTCTAGGGGAAGTCCAATTCTAGGGAAACCCAGTGGGAAAGTATTAAAAAGGACAGTTTGGGGATTAAAAGCAGAAATGTGTGCCCTTCCAGGAAATCATGTTATTGAAGTTTTAAACCCTCTTAATCTTTTTCTATTCGTAGTCTACAGCTCTAAGAGTACTCTAAATAATTAGCTGCTACAGATAAGAGAAAGCAATTCGGAGACTCTAAAGAATACCAGGTAGTATAACAGCGGCAATCCAACATCTAGACTTCTTTGCTGGGCACAATCCCTCCCTGGCACTGGAGTTTCTTCCTATAACATTAACCTATTCTTGGGTTTCCATGTCAAATCAATCAATTTCTCTCAAAAAGGCTCAGTTCTTAATCACTTAATCAGTTCTCAATTGTCTCTACTTTCAGTTAGACAAATAGATAGAAACAGAAATTGGAGCCAAATGTCTGCATAAAATCACTTAACTTTCAAAAATCAGTGGAAAATCTGCCTAAGACAACATCAGAAACTTCCAAGAGGTTGTAAAATTAAACAAGACTACTCTTCTAATGTCAGAGGCAGAAAAATCTATTTTTGTCTTATTCACAAAAAGGGATACAAAAAAGGAAAAACCAGAAATGTAGATGGTTGTCATAAAAGTAATGCCATCAAGGGTACCTGCTTAACTCTTTGCATAATTATAGGATATGACAATAAGATAAGATAGATTTGTCTGTGAACAAACAATAAGCTCTGAATTCTTACAGTCTGTATAACTTATTTTCACTTTTCTTTTCAGTTGGAAGGAGTATTTTAATAGCCCTCTCATATAATTATGAATACTCTTTGATATTACACCAAAACTTGACAAGTTGTAGTTTCCTTTTTTTCCGGCTTTATTGAGATATATTTGACATATAACACCACGTTAGTTTAAGGTGTACATGTGATAACTTGATATACATATATATTGCAAAATCATTATCACAATAAGATTAGTTAACACATCCATCATTTCACATAGTTACCACTTTGGTGTGTGTGTGTGGTGAGAACAGTTATATTTTCACATTTAAGTATGCTGTTGTCCTCTCAAATATTTATTAAGCATCTACTATGTTCCAGGCAATGTACTGCTTTTCCCAGATCATAACCTCAGAGTCTGTCAATCTTGTTCTTCTCTCACACCTGCCACAGCACCTAGCATGGTGCTGAGTTCAGAGCAGCTGCCCAATAAATAACTGTGAAAATATTTCTTTCTTCCAGAAAACATAGGTGAACAGACAGGATTAGCACTCTGCCCAATGACGTAGCACCCTTTTAAAAAGTGCCCACTTCGGGGCCAGCCCGGCGGCGCAGCGGTTAAGCGCGCGCACTCCGCTGCAGCGGCCCAGGGTTCACAGGTTCGGATCGCGGGCGCCCACTGACGCACCGCTTGTTAAGCCATGCTGTGGCGGCGACCCACATAAAGTAGAGGAAGATGGGCACGGATGTTAGCCTAGGGCCAATCTTCCTCAAGGAAAAAGGGGAGGATTGGCATCGGATGTTAGCTTAGGGCTAGTCCTCCTCACAAAAAAAAAAAAAAAACTGCCCACTTCAATAACAGCCTGCCTCTGGATACCAATCCATGCCCCATACTGGTTGACTCACCACACTGCACATACCTGTCCACTGAGGGGGGCAGCGGCAGTTGTAAGTATTGACACCATCCACACAAACCCCTCCATTCTGACACTTGTGGTTAGGGCAGTCATCAATATTCCGCTCACAGGTGCTCCCTTCAAAACCTGGTAAGAGAAGAACAAGAGAAAATGAAGAATTCTCATAGAGGAGAGGTGATCTGCTCTTCTCCCATAAGACATGGTCATCAGAACAGACTTACTTCATAATTTCAGTTCAGTAGCCAGCAGCTGGTCAACCCAGGATTCACCAAATAAAAAATATCCCCCAATCTTCTGTCTTCTCTTGCCTCAAGCATAGCTAGACTGTTAAAGTGACTCATTACGCCAATGGCATGCCTTCACAGTTACCTCATAAGTATTTCAAAGTGTTTTCATGAAATAAAATCCCAGTGAAGATAAATGTCTACTCGGGACAGCTATTCACTGGTTCTAAGAAAAAAAAGGATATTAGATTTTCCCCAGCTCCATGCTGGAGAATGAGCAGAACAGATAAAAGATTACCTAACTAAATTTAAATTCCCTTTATTTTTTTCTTGGGATGATTGCTTGGAAAACAAGGTGAAAGTAGGGATCATAAAAAAATACTGAATTTAAAGTCTGAAGATATGGGTCAAGTTCCAACCTCATTACCTATAAGCTATTTAACACATGGTAAATTACAAACTCTGAAGCAGCTTCCTCATCTATAAAATGAGGCTGATCCCACCTGCCCAGCCTGCCTTTCTAGGCTGTTATAAGTGCCACATCATGAGTAAAGTGCAATATAAATATAAAAAGCTACCTGAAAATAGGGTAGCATGATTACTAATTAAATTTACCAAGTCTTCAAATTCTTCATCCTCCTCTCTACATTTATAACATTGCTTCCTTCCTCCTGAGTTTTCTCTTTTATGAAAAAAGAACTAGCACACCAAACTTCACCTTAACTGCCTGCAGTACGTTCCTCTGTAATCTATATATTGGGCTTTTTCCTTTCTCTCTCCTTGCTACCAAATCCCTTACTATTAAAATTGAAGACTGCCAGCTTTAAAACAAGAGAATGTACACTGAACATTCTCCTATTTGAAAATTAGTATGACTAAGTATTTGGCCTCTTCAAAATATCCCTTAAAGTTTCTCTCTCTCACTCAAAACACTTACTGGGTCTTAAACTAAGCACTGGGGATGTAACAGTGAGTAAAAGAGAGAGAGTCCCTGATTTCAGGGCATTTACAATCTGGTGGGTGGGACAGACATCAATCACACCTTGCTTTATTCATTCCTTACCATGAGCTACTGTGGTATTCTACATCTGCTATGCCACAGTGGAACATGGGTGGTTCCTCTGAATACAGTGGCAGTAATGTAAATGAGTATAAACCAAGTGGCCAAAAAAATTACCCAAAGACCAAAGGAAATCACTTCATAGAAGACAGAGATAACTGAAAGCTTGCCTAAAGAGAATTATATTTCTCTAGGTATTTGGTACTCAGTCCATTCAAGCAGATGAATCACTAAGTAAGCTTGAGAAAGACTATGAAAATTTTTGTGGACTCAGATTTTTAAAAATTTATGGAATTACTCATATATCTGTTTAATCATATGAAAGTCCTACAAATGGACTAATGAGCCAGAAAATGTTGAATTGTTTAGGCCCATCCCTAATTATGAAAAAGTGAGGGCAAATCTACAGATCCACCAAGTAGCAGACCCTGAACAAGAACTTAGGTCTATGCTGCTAGTCTAGTGTTCTTAATAGAAATATTCTTTAGGAAAGTTAAAGGTACAGTTTTAGAGTGTAGGAGATAAACAGGGCTCCTGGCCCACCACTATAGAACCTGTGTTGTCTAGGGGTATTCTAGAACTGGCAATGGTCATCCTCCCCCTACCTTGATCTCTCTGGGGATTAAGACTAAATATGGTTGACTAGGGTATCAGGGAGGTGATGAAGCCCTTGTAGCCAAACTATAAGGAATTGAAACTGCAACCCTGAATTTATACTAGCCAATGCTACAACTAACTGAATTCACCAACCACAGACAAATTAAGAAAGCAGAAGTATTTTAGCGTAACCACAACATATAAGAAATAAAACGTTTTCTTTTTATGACTATTTTTAAGGTAGTTCTTCCCTGTCAATAGGTAAGTAGGTAAGAAGGCAGGTAGGTGAAAGAGTTCATTCACAGTCAAAGCATGGCTGCTGGGGCTACACTGCCTAGGTTCAACTCTCAGCCCTGCCATGCAATAGCTACATGAACATGGGCAAGATACTCAAACTTTCTTTCCTCTCTGGGAGAAGTAACAGGACCTAACTCAAAGGGCTGTTGTAAAGATTAAATGAGTTAGATATAAAGAGCATTTAATTTAATACTGTTGGACAAATGAATATCTACTACAAAAGAATAAAGTTGGACCCCTTCCTCACACCATATACAAAAATTAACTCAAGACGTAGGAGTTAAAATTATAAGACTCTTCGAAGAAAACATAGGAGTAAATCTCTGTGACCTGGGCTAGGCAAAGCTTTCATAATATAACCAAAAGCACAAGCAACAAAATAAAAAATAGACAGTTTTGACTTTATCAAAATTAAAAACAATTGGGCTTCAAAGGATACCATCAAGAAAGTGAAAAGACTGCCCAAAGAATGGGAGAAAATATTTGCAAATCATACATCTGATAAGAGACATTTATCTAGGATATATAAAGAACTCTTACAACAAAAATAAAAATATAATATACATGATATAATAATAAAAAGACAACCCAATTACAAAATCTGTAAAGGATCCAAATAGACATTTCTCCAAAGAAGATACACAAATGGCCAATAAACACATGAAAGGATGCTCATCATCATCAGCCATCAGGGAAATGCAAATCAAAACCACAATGAGATATCACTTTATACCCACTAGGATGGCTATAATCAAAAAGACAGAAAATAACAAGTGTTGGCAAGGACGTGGAGAAAGAGGGAACCCTCATACACTGCTAGTTAGAATGTAAAATAGTGCAGTCGCTTTGGAATACAGTCTGGCAGTTCCTGAAAAGGTTAAATAGTTATCATATCACCCAGCAGTTCCTCTCCTAAGTATAGACCCAAGAAAAA
Source organism: Diceros bicornis minor (assembly GCF_020826845.1). Lineage (NCBI taxonomy): Eukaryota > Metazoa > Chordata > Mammalia > Perissodactyla > Rhinocerotidae > Diceros > Diceros bicornis. The sequence continues at coordinate 51,895,095 of NC_080743.1, forward strand.
TAAAAACACATGTCCACACAAACACTTCTACAAAAATGTTCATGGTAGCATTATTCATAACAGCCAAAGAAGTAGAAGCAGCCCAAATGTCAATTAACTGAAGAATGGATGAATAAAATGTGGTAAATCCATACCATTGAATATTATTCAGCCATGAAAAGGAATGAAGCACTGATACCTCTTGCAACAAAGGATGAACTTTGAAAATATTACGAAAACATTACGTGAAAGAAGCCAATCACAAATGACCACATAGTATTATATGAAATGTCCAGAACAGGCAAATCTATAGAGACAGAAAGTAGATTAGTAGTTGCCTACTGCTGGAAGGGAGTTGGGGGTGATGGGGAGTAACTGTTAATGGGTACAGGGTTTCTTTTGGAATAATAAAAATGTTTTAAAATCGATTGTGGTTACGGTTACATTACACATATCTGTGAGTATACTAAAAACCACTGAATTGTACACTTTAAAAGAGCAAATTATATGGTATGCAAATTATATCTCAATAAAGCTGTTGTATTTCAGGAAAAAGCACTTAAAAAACAGTGCCTAATACATAATAAGTGTTCTACACCTATTAGCTACTACTGTTATATATCAATGTGATCAAAGCATCCCCTAGAGATTATCTACTCCAATCCTTTTATGTTACAGATGAAGAAGTTGAGGGCCACATGGCTGACTTATCCAAGTTTACATGGCTAGTAGGTAGGAGTCGGTACTAAACCAGAAACTTCACCCAGTTTCAATCAGTATGCTCTCTGGGACTCCAGACTTTCCTTTCAATAATCTGAAAAACTGACCTTAGGTCAAAAGTTCCCATGTCTGAGAAAACTCAAGCCAAATCAGTTCTCCTCCAGAGTTAAGACAGATTTATGCTTTAAAAATAGAGATACAGAACTCTTTTTGGAAATAGCTAACAAATACTTGTAAGAAAGTCTACCCAAAGGAGGGGCAGGGGTAAGGTTTACATGAATAAGTTACAGTGCAATCACTTCTTAAAAATATTTTTTAAGGTTTTAGGGGAAAGGGAAACAGACAAGTCTCCAGACCCGTGGGTGGGATGGGTGTAGCCGACTTAGGGAGAGGCTCACATGACCGTACTAAATGGAGTCTACTGCTTAAAGCCAACTCACGTCCTTAAAAGGCCAAAAGGAGAGAAATTAAACTTAGAAGGAACATTTTAAGACTGTGCTGTTATAAAACTGTAGGCCACGTAACTGATAAATGATGACAGTGAGGGTGGGGAGCAGAAAAGAGTTTTTTGAACTTGTCATCCCACACAGAGAACAGCATCTCTCAAGAGAGCATCATATCTTTCCATTTTCAGACGCTGGGAGGTGTGAGGGTGGAGAGACACAAAGAAGGGAGCAGAAACAGGAAGATGAGATGACACAACCAGGATTCCCTCAGGCCAGGCTGAAAGTCCTCAGGAAGACCTTCAGTGCACATGGATGAAAGAGTAAGGAAAAAACCAGAGATACTTGGAATTGGACAAAGGTAAAAGGTTACAGGGCCACCTTCTCCCCTCACATCCCAGGGAGAAGCCTGTCACAAAAGCAAACTGGTCCCATCTTTGTCCAATTGGTTTTCTTGGCACACATCTTCCATCCTCTGAGTGGGTCCAAATGAACTCACTGACCCCCGCGACTGGCCCATGTATCCCCCAGCCCCACTACCCACCCAGGCTTCTCCTCCTACATGCCTCCCTTGATATCTCCCTAATGCTCTCCACTTTCCTTTCTAATCTTATCACCAAAAAAGTCAGAGAAATGAATAAGGGGATTCAAAAGAAATAAACTCAGTACATAAAAAAAAATTACAGAATATAGGAATCCTCTTCTCTATCACATTCAATTCATTTATTTGTCAAATATTCATTGAGTCTCCATTTTGTGCCAGGCACTAAGTTGGGTACTAGGGGTAAAGTTAAAACAAGAGTATCTACTGGGATAGAGGAACAAATAAACAGTCAGTTTGATAAGTGCTGTGCTAGAGGTATGCAGGTTGCCAAAAAACCTTAGAGGGTTTCTAATCCCCACAGGGGTAGAAAATACAGAAGGAATTTCAGTGAAATAGGTACCTCTGACAAATCAAAAAGAATAAATTGTATATAAAAAGGCAGGGTGGAGGGCAGAAGGTGATAGAAAGCTGAGGAGATTGCATGGGCAAAACTACCAAGCATGGGAGAACAGGAAAGACTTCCAGGAACATCAAGTCAAACTGGACTTAGGGCCCAAGTTAAAGGAGCTAAAACAATGCCCCCTGGAACGTGGAATGATCATTTCTGCATCTGCTCCAGAGAAACCTGCCAAAATATGATTAGTATAATACTGAAGAGAACATCACATGCCCCCGCAGATGAGAATGCAAGAGGGGATTATTTCTAACAGTTGTTAAGCTCAGCTACAACAGAGCAGACACAAAAGCCACAAAAAGTGCTTAAGCTTTATTTTAATGATATAGGGATATTACATATAATCAGCCTGTGAAGTATACAGGTGGTTTACAAAGCATAAACCTTTGTTGGTTGGAGAGGACAGATCAGACAGCTTTTTATGAAGTTTAAAAAAGATCATAGAGGAATAAAGAGGTGTGGGAGAGAAAGAAAAAGAGAAAGTACATCAAGGACTGCCTAAGCCAACTGTGAACTCACAAGGCACGGCCAGCACATTCAAACAACTCACTGTTTTCTGATTATTGTGCTACACGATAATCAGAAACAAACACAAAACCAGCCTAACTCATTCTCTCCCCACTAGTTGGCCCTAACCCCAAAATACTGAGAGTCAATGATTCAATAATTTATTTTCTATTTTGCTCTTATGTGAAAATTATCCTGGCTGAGTGCCCCTCCTCAGGGCTTCTGCTAAAGACTTTACTTAACGGCAGCTCATGAAGAATCTGGATTATTAATAGTTGCTGATCCAAGGAGAAGATGAAATACAGTTCCTGAGTTTTATTCTATTAGTTCCCTCTTGAATATATTCTTTTTTTCTTCCCTCTATGGAGAAACACTTCTTTTTTTGTCACACAAGATGAGTCATTTTTGCAGTTTTAATTCCCTCCCCATGAGTCTTACAATAACACTAAAATCAACTCACAGTAACTACAGTGCCCTTTGCAGGAAAAGAACTATAACTTAGCCTTTGAATATAATCACTAATTTACGTGAGCTTCACTGACTTTCAGCGCTGAAAAGGACTCTAAAAATTCTTGTTATCCAGTATTAGAGTACATAGGAACAAAAGGAGAAGCCAAACTAAGTCTGGAGGCATCCTTAGTTTGCTAAGGATGATACCAAGAAGAAAATGAGAATACCAAAGTTACATTCTCAATACTATGATATTATACTAAACTAAGTCCATAAATATTTGTGTGCCTATTATGTACCTGGCACTGTTTTTAGGTGCTTAGGATACATCACTAAACAAAAACAAAGATCATACCTTTCCCTCTGGAGGGGGAAGAGGCGGCAGAATTTGGAAAAGACAGACAATAAACAATAGACATAATGAAGTAAATTACATAGTACAAATTATATAGTAAGAAGATGATAAGTGTCACAGAAAAAGAAAAGAAAAAGTAGACCAGGGCCAGTAATTAAAGGGGGAAGGGGAATGGCTACAATTTGAAATAGGGTGATCAGGGCAGGCCTCAAGTAAAAGTGCACAGACTTGAAATGTGGCGGGAAGCAGCCATTGAGAGTTGTCAATAGCTTAACAAGCTACTTTGCCTCCTGCTGATTTGGTTTCCCCATTTTTAGAACTGAAATAATATTCTCTTCAAATAAGAGTTGTTTACATTGAGATAGTGATTATTATGTTAAATAACATTTTAATCTCTTGAATAGCATGGAGGGCAATGGAGGGAGGAGCAAGGAGAATGGTATTGCATTATGAAAAGGACTTTCTAAAAAAAGTTAGGACTTTTCTAACAGGCACTATTCCCCTATGTGGAAATAAAGTTAATACTTTCCAAACTCCAGCTAGGACATAAAAACAACGAGCATAAAAATGTTACAAATTGTGTAAATACATATAGATTCATAGTGTTACTGCACCATCTATTGTTTTGAATTCTTTTTTAATTTCCTTCTATACATTGTCCAAGGTGATGTCATCTGTTTTAGATCATGGGACCCCAAAAGGCAAGAACTAGTCTACTTAACTATTTTTAAATATCTGCATGATGCCATACATAGGCTGATATGTAACAAATACTATTTGATCATAATTAGAAGTATCTCCTTTTTCTTATAACATGAACCTACTTTTTTTTTTAAGCCAAACACCTCAAAGCATTTAACAAAAAGTTTCACACGTTTCAGGGGCAGACAAGCAGCGCAGTGTGATGCAGCAGGATGCATAAAGCACAGGCTTTGGAAATAACCTGCCTGGGTTTCAGGACTCAGCCTAACCACATGTCAGCTGTGCAACTTTGGGTAAATCACTTCATGTCTCCAAACTTGAGTTACTTCACCTGGGAAAACTCAAAAAATAATACCTATCTCCAAAGTTTTTGTGTAATTGAGCTAATGGATGCAGAAGTAGCTGGCACAGTGCCTGACTCATAAAAGGCATTAAATAAATGTTGCTTTTCTCTTCGCCAAATCGTCTCCCCGCCCCCGCACTCCCATCCCGATCCATAACACACACACACACTTCATCAGGGAGTAAATAAACGTCTTGCTTTAAACTACAAGCAGAGCATAAGAGACAGCCAAGATCTCTTCACTCCATCCCACTAGCCCTGGCAGGCTCTCAGCTGTGGAATCCCTGGTTATTTCCTTTCTCAAGGAGATACTATTCTGGTTTGACAGATCCTTTCCTGGACACACTCTCAGAATTCCCTAAGGTTCTTATCGTGGCTAATGGCTAACAATGCAGAGACTATGGGAGTGAATAATCACTCTCTCCTTGCTAAAAACTTCCTTTATTGACTTCTCTAACTTCCCGTCAGTATTTTGGTGCCAAATCAACCTCTTGTTCTAGGCAACTATTAAAAGTAATTTTCTTGAAACTGAAAAACACAGTCAGCCTTCAACAATAAATCACACTAACCTCAATTACTAGCCACTTAGACTATTAGAATATTAGGCTATTAGAATATTTGTAAAATTAAATTGTTTACATTTCTATTTGCTTCTTTAACCCTGAAAATGCAAACAAACATGGGAATGAAGGAAGATATCATCTAGTTATTCTTTCTATAAGATAATGTGGATGACAGTAATTATTATGTCAATAAAAATTTAGTGTCTAAATTTAGACATTTTAGTGTCTAAAATGATAGCATTATTTATTCTCCATTGAAAGAGAAACCGAAAGCAATACAATTAATAGCTTGTTCTTGTGACTTAGAGTTAAATGGTATAAAGTTTTCTATTACATAGCAGTGTCTTGTATTGCTGTATCCCAAGCACATAGCATGGTGCCTAGAACATAGCTGGCAGTCAATTAATTTTTACTGAATGAAATGAATAAATTGCTATTTGGCTTTATACCAAGGACCAACATATCACCTTTAATCTCCAAAAGATAAAACACACAACCTCATTATACGTGAACCATATCCACAACACCAGAATCCAAGATTCCCATTCTGAACGAGTAGCTAGAACAACTTCTTTTTGAGGCAGTTCTGCTTACTTAGCACATTACTCTCCATACAGTTTTCCTTCTTTTGTTTTTGTACTAAGGATATTTGTATAAAAACAGAATCTTTGTTGCTTAGTAATTCATCTGCTCCAGCTGCTTGTGTTCTGTTCCCAATCAAAATTCTTGGTTTTCAACCTCCTCATCATTTTTATAAGGAGTTTAGTGAATTGGCCAGGCTTGCTCCTTTCTCCATCTCTATGGAATGCCGGGCCCCAAGCTCCCATACATTGATCCTCTCTTTGCTTCTATCTTCGGGTTAAGTGCTCATTAATTAACAGAGGACCACCCCCAACCCCAGTTCCAAAATTCTCTAGCTTCAAGTCAGGGCAGGGTTACCCCAAAGGCAGAGAAGGTACATGAAGAGCGTTGTCAGGGCCAGAAGCCCAGGGAAAATCACAAAAGGGTAGGTGGGTGTATTTAGGTAGACAAGAAAATAATCTATTACTCCATCAGAGGCGAAAGCAAATAAAAGTTGGTCACCTAATATTACTGTCAATTAAAGCACTTTATTAATCACACATACATATTTTTCTATGTCTAATTCTCACTGTGTTCCTTTCCATGCCATAGACTTGTCTATCCCTTTCCCAGAGCTGTTTCTCTTATTTCTCACTGTTCACCAAAAGAACAATAAACAATTTCCTAGCTACTCATCATCATAAACCCTGACATGTTCAATTACCCCCTGCTCAGTTTATGGACCACATTGGGCCCATAAAACTCCTCCCTCCCCAGTAACCCACCTCACAAAAAATTCTCACTTCCCCTTTTCCCTGCTGGGAAGGCTACTTCCTAAAGGAGCAACTGAGCCACACCTACCACCTTCTTTCTGTGCTGCATGTGCATCCCTCAATCCCAGGACACTAGGGGGACTCCTTACCTGGAAGGCAGTTGCACTCAAAAGTGAAGTCACCAGTCTGCCGGCAGGTGCCTCCATTGACACAGGGGGAGGGCGCGCAGGGCACATAGGGGCTGTCACAGTGCTGGCCTGTGAAGCCCTGGGGGCACTGGCACTGATAGGAACCCGGCAGGTTGAGGCAGGTGCCACCATGCTGGCATTGTCCTGGGATTTCACACTCATTGACATCAGTCTCACACTTCTGCCCTGTGAAGCCTGCAAGGCATTTGCAGGAGAACTGGTTGGCCACAGTGGTACAAGTACTTCCATTTGCACAGGGATGAGACAGGCAGGCATCAGTCCACTGGCACAGCTTACCTACAGGAAGGATAACAGAACTCAGTACTGCCCACAGAAATGGGAGTTATCACCATCCTCAACACCGCACATCTTCCACCCAACAGGTGACATCAGGGAGCTCTTGCATGGAGAATCCCTAAACTCGTTGAAATTTACAGGAAGCGCAAATCAGCCTCCTCAAGATCATCTGACACAGGTACTCTCCAGGGCCCTCAGCCAAGACACAAAGAGCCAATGGAGCACATGGAGACGACGGAAGGCTAGTCACATGAAGCCCAGTCCTGCAGGATTCCATCAGTCCCTGCAACAAGGAAGGGTCTGGGTCCATCTACTCTCTCACACTTCCTTGTCTTTGCATAAGCTGCTTTTCTGTTTGGAATGCCATCTTCCTTTTTCTTTACCTAGTGACTCCCACTTATCTTGACAACTCTACTCATAAATCACTACGACTAAAGTCATCCTTAATGCCTCCCTCAACTCCCCAAATCTCTCTTTCTCACACACACACACACACTCACAAACACACACACACACCTGCACATGCATACACGCATCCCAAGCTTGCTGTTTCCTTCTATTATACCACCTGCCACACTGGCAGGGGCTGGATCCTTGTAGCAGGCTCTCAAATCATGTCTGCTGAATGAATAAAACGTATTGATATTTTCTACAATATATTATTAGTTACTAAAAAGACCTCTTAGATGATAGAAACAAGTCAACACTACTTCTATTTCCTTTAAACACAACATACATGCATCCAAATTCTGGGAAACATTTTATTAATTGTGCTCTTGCTATAAATATTGCTTGATGTGTTTGAAGAGGATGAAGAATCTCTGGCTCCTTATATATGAAAAGAACTAGAAGTTGTTGTGAGAATAAAGGTCTAAAAAGGTATCTCTTGTGGACCCTCTCAGGAAGGAAAGTACCAGCAGAAGCAGGAAGACTCTGACTTGCTGGATCCTAAGGCATGACTCCACGGAAGCAAAGCAGATTCTTTAGGTAGAGAGAGACAGAGAAAAAAAATACTACCATGCTACTAGTATATTTGGTATTCATGTGGCTTTCTGTTTTCATTAGCCTCAGCTTTTTTTAAACTAAAGATATGAAAACTCACTGAATTTATTAATACTCTATATGGTTGTCTAGGTAAACATCCAGATCTTTGACCCCCACAGAAAAGCAAATGAGAGCTATGATAGCTTTTCTAAAAGGGACAATGAGGTGACATACGAGCACACAGAAGTGCTCTCTGCCTATTAAGGAATATCAAATCAAATGGGAAAGGTGCAATAAAAATTTGGGCACAGCACATATATCTCAGGGAGCTAAGCAGAGAGAAAATCAAGGAACTGCAATTTTTCTTCCTATTTTCTCTTCATCCCACTGAGAGGTACTTACCTACAGTGGAGAAGAGACAAAAATGCTTACTTCTGGCAACCGTGTGTGTCAGAGTGTTTGTCTACAACTGAAACAGAAAGGTCCTTGAACTTGGTTTTCCATATATGTTACATAGGCACTAATATACATAGGCACTAACTTGCTACCTCTGTTTCTTCATCTATGAGTAGAGATAAGCTAATATGATCTGACTAGGCAGGGTAATGGGCTATCGTAAAACCAAACGGGTAAACTTGACCTGTGGTGATTGCTAAAGTGACAGACAAAAGTGGCAGATGTATAAAGATGATCAGAACACCAAAAAGAGATCTTTTTAAAGGCAAACGAAGAAGTTTTAATTTGGGGATCATTTCAGAGTAACATTTTAATTATGAAGAAAGCATTACTGCCATTTCCACTAATCAAGATTAAAATGTTTTAAATGGCTATGCCCTCTCCTTTGCCTTGTGGAGCAAAACAACTCAAAACTGACAATCAGGAAAAAATTATTCTCTTCACCACCACATCTCTTCAATGACTCACAGCATCAATGCTGTCATAGTCATGATGGAGATAATGGATCACCCTAACTATCCTCCATGCCTACCAATACCTTTTAGGGAAACATCAGTAGAACAAGCATTCCAAACTAGTCTAGTTCTATGACTATGTTTTTCATTTTTTGCTTATTAGATCTACAGAATTGTTGGTGTGGTCAGGGACAAAATGGTGAATGGTTCTCCTTTTCTCATGTAACTTAATAAACATTTATGGTTCATTTTGAATAAAGCTCACATCCACCTCTGAAGAACCCATAATCTAGTCAGATGAGAGACATGTAAAAAATTAATTACAATAAAAAGTGACACATAAAATAACAGAACATAGAGACTAACTGCCTAAAGGAATCATGAAAGAGTCAGTAAGACAGAGTTTTAAATAATATTAGGCAATTACTAGTTGTAGAAAAAGGCATTCTAGGCAGAGGGGTGTGCAACAGCATGGAGGCAGTAAGAAAGACGACATTTTCAGGAAGTGATGAGAACATTGGCATGAATAGAGCTAGATGCCGGTGAGGAGGCAAGGCCATAAAAAGATGGAAGGCCTAGACTGTGAAGGGCCATGGAAGCCATGTAGAAGAGTTTGCAGTTTATTCCATGGATGATGAAAAGTCATCAGGCACTGTAAGCTGGTGAATTTGTGAGAAGATTTGCATTTGTAAGTAAAGATGTGGCAATGTGACAAGTGAACAAGACAGGGGGAAAGTAAAAGCAAGGAAACCAGCTAGGAAACGACTACAGGAATCCAGGTGAGAGATGACATGGACCTCAACTACAGAGTAGGAGAGGAAATAGAGAGGAGTAGACAGGTGAGAGGTAATTCATAGGCTGGGTTGGGTGACTGAGTCTAAGTGGGGTAAGGACAAGGGAGAGGGAGTTTCTAGTGTGGAGTATTTGGAGTGTACATTGGCACCACCTATTTATATCAACACGTTGAGTTTGAGGTACCTCTTGAATTTCCAAGGATAACATGCAATGCATAGTTAGAAATATGAGCCTGAATGTCAGGGTTGGGGTGGAGTGAAAAGGATAACTATGAGAGTCATCAGCAACTGATGAGGATAATGACAGTTGAAACAATTGGGAGATAGTGAGATTCCCTAGGAAGGCTGTGATGTGGCTCAAAAGAGGACTCAAAACAGAGTTCGAAGGAATACAAAAATTTAATGGATGAGAACAAGGCAATGAAGAAGCAAGAGGAAAAATCAGAATTCAGAAAACCAGAAAAGCCAGTGCCTTGAATGTCTAGGGAGATGAGATTTCAAGGAATAAGTTATCAATAGCACAAACAGCTTTTCTTCTGGTAAAAGTGAAATAATTCTGATCCCCAATCCTGATATATATACTTTAGGTAGTCAAATACTCAGAAGTATTTGACTTTTTCTTTCTCTTTCTCTCCTCTTAAAACTCTCAAAAGGAAGTTAAGGGTAGTTGTCTGGAACGTTCCAGTTCCTTATCATAACGTTAAATATGAACCAGAGTTGGGGAACTCTTAAGAGCCAGATGCCAAGATCTGAAAGATGCTAAATAAAGGTACCTGCTGAAAATAGAAAAGTATGGGCCTGAGTCTCATTTGTTACCTGTAAAACCGACTTGGCAGGTGCACTCATAGGCATCTCGGCTAAGCACATGGCAGGTACCTCCATTCAGGCAGGGGTGAGACACAAAGCAGGGGTGAGTGGTCGAGTACTGGCAGTCCTCGCCTGTGAACCCTAAGGCACAACGGCACGTGGCTTTCCCCAACATGGCCTGGGCCACACATGTCCCACCATTCTGGCAGCGGTTCTTCTCACAGGGGTCTCGATGTTGACAATATTCTCCCAAGAAGCCCTCTTGACATCTGTGTGAATAAGAGAAGAGTCCATGAAAACACTTGACTTCTTGTAAGTCCAAAAACTTACAAGATAATGCAGTCCATTCAAGAAAACACTAGACTGTGAATTGAGAGACCTGAAGGTACGACTTGTACAACTGTCTCACTTTAAGAGAAGAAGTGCTTGGAGAACTTAACTACACACTCCCATGTCCTTTAGAGTCTTGAGTCTTGGCAGGGGACAGAATACCAGGTGGGTGACCCAGCATGGTCTGTCATAGCCAGTCAGCATGACCCTTATTCAAAGGCAAAATACAATCCTAGCTTTTTTCATGTAAGTGCAGGCTGATACAGGGTAACAGCACCTTTCTGTGAAGCATTATTGATTCCTGTCTGTTTAAATTCATTAACTTTCTCATTTTAACTAAGCCACTTGATAGGATCAAGACGGTCACCTGATAATCCACGGGCTGACCTTCTTATCCTCTCCAATTTAAAATACATAAAAATCATGTGTTTTCTCTCAAGTAAGCATTGAGAAATAGTAAGTTTTTCTTTTCTTGTTTCCAATGAGACATCAATTGACCTATACATAGATTTCTGGGTTCTGTTCAACAGGTCGAGACTGTGATAGAGAAAGAAAAAGAAGGTACAGGAATGGAGAAGGGTTCGAAGGGGCTTTTTTTAACTTAAATCTGTTAACATAGAAGTAGCAGGCAGCTTTTTAACCAAATAAAAAAGCACCAAATATAATTTAAATAGCATAACAAATATCTAAAGTACCATATAAACACCAAAGTGAAGAAGGGAAAATTCAAGAATAACATTCTATAACATTTTCCACATGCTGTGTTGAGGAATCTTTTCATATACCACCCATTGATTCATAAGATGCACAACCATCCCAAATTGTGTGTAATATTTACGAAAATTTTCTCTAAACAGCATAAAAAAGTCATGGAAAGTCTCCATTTTCATAATGAGGAGGTTGTTTAAATGGGACCTCTAAGAAGCATTTAAAAGGAACACAAAGACTTTGATTCTAACTATAAATTTTGCCATTTGGCTGTCACCCCAGATAACTGGTTCAGTCAATTTCTCCATTTGACTTTTTGAAGGACAGAAAACTAAATCTAGAAGGCTGTTCGTTCCACCATTACCTCAAAAGTGACACATTTAAACCAAACTCTAAATCTTCCCCCTCCAAACCAGCTCCTATCATGTCTTCCTACTCCCAATTGTGTCCTGATTCTCCCAATCACCCAGACTTGAAGCACTGTTTTACTCCTTCCTGTCTTTGCCAATCAGATCCAAGACGTTTCACTAGCCATTGGTTGGCAACGTGAGGTCTTTAGAGGTCATAGTTATTGAGCAAAGAAGAAGGCCCAGATGTTAGGGAACTAAGGCTGAACATGCCCAGAAGAATTATGCAGTAGCTAAAATGGCTGGATGGGGAAATAGAGCCGGTAAGTAGCTACAGTGGTAGTGATGTAATTGGCCATTGCCTCCTCACCCCTTCCCAGAGCTGTGTACAGTCAACATGGCAGACGGGGCCGGCCCTGTGGCTTAGCGGTTAAGTGCGTGCACTCCGCTACTGGAGGCCCGGGTTTAGATCCCGGGGGATGCACCGCTTGTCCGGCCATGCTGAGGCGGTGTCCCACACACAGCAACTAGAAGTATGTGCAACTATAACATACAACTATCTACTGGGGCTTTGGGGAGAAAAAGGGAAAAAAAGGAGGAGGATTGGCAATAGATGTTATCTCAGGGCCGGTCTTCCTCAGCAAAAAGAGGAGGATTGGTATGGATGTTAGCTCAGGCCTGATCTTCCTCACACAAAAAAAAATTAATTAATTAATTAAAAAAAAAAAAAAACATGGCAGAGTCAGGAGCAGCTACAGCTTTGAGCATCTTCATGAGCGGGTAAAGCAAGAGACTGAAAGGCAGGGAGGAGAGTGCACAGCACTGAAACCAAAGACTGGCTGAAGTTTCCAGCAAGGAGTCTGCACCTCATATGGTCAGACGGCCTGTTTGGAGCCCTGATGCTGTGACCTTGGACAAGTTACTTAACCTCACTGACTATTAGTTGTCTCACATTTTAAATAGCTAATAAGGTTACCTCCATCATGGGATTGTTGTAAGAACTGAACAAAAACAAATACATGCAAAACATTATAAATATTAAAAAGTTTTGCAAATGAAAAATGTTTTTCTTTCTTTGTACTTACTGAGGAAACTACGATGCTTTATTCAAATCACAGCTTGATTTGATAATAGAATAGGTTATTTGCTGATTTTTTTTAAGGAGAGGAACAAAAACTGCCAATGTAGCATAGCTAAAATTAACCTTGAGCTATATTATTAAAAGCATTTGCAACTTATTCAAGAAATCTGTTATGGATGATGTTAAAAACTACAACACAATTCTCATTCACAGTGACAGTCTTCTGGGCATTAAGCCTGGCTGACAACTCTCAGTTCTCCCATACGGGAACTAGTCACCTTGTAAATAATAGCAAACTTGTAAACTTGGGTGGGCTTTGCCCAGCTTTGCTCCTGGACTATTACACCACCACCACCTCCCCAACACTATCATGTGGCATTCTGCTCAGAGAATGTAAACTCATTTAAATATTAGCATCATAAACATGTAATGAAAACATAAGTTTCCCAGGAAAACAAAAATGAAACAATATGAAAGATTCCAGAGCCAAACAAAAGTATTCCTGAATTATCTGCTACTAGGGTTTAATCTACTTCATCGCTCTCTATCAAGTATGGAAAAATAAGTTTCAACTAAGATATATTGAAGAAACTAGTAAAAGTAGAGGCTGGCAAACCATAGCTTGCAGGCCTACTCTGGCCCACTGTTTTTGTATGGCCCGTGAGCTCAGAATGGTTTTTACGTTTTTAAATGGTTGGGGAAAAAAATCAAAAGCAGCATAATATTTTGTGACATTTAAAAATTACGTAAAAGTCAAATTTCTGTGTCCATAAACAAAGCCTTATTGGAACACAGCCACACTCATTCATTTATGGATTGTCTATGACTACTTTTGCATTACAATAACAGGGTTGAGTAGTTGAGATGAGACTATACGGCCCACAAAAATATTTACTATCTGGTGCTATAGAGAAAAAGTTTGCCAACTCCTGAGTAAGAGAATATATGAAACCTAATTCTATAAATAGCATCCAATATGCTTATTAATGATGATGATGATGATGATGAAGAAGAATGTTCTCAAATCAGTTTCCACACGGAATATTACACTCATTCATTCATGCAACAAACATTTAGCAAGTGCCTATTATGTGCCAGGTCTGGATTTCAATCCTTGAATTCGTGGAGTTTAAATTCTAATAGGAGAAGACAAAACAAAATTAATAAGTAAAACAAATAATTTGTTAGGTGGAGTTAAGTTCTATGCAAAAAATAAATAAGTAAAACAGAAAAGGGGGATAGGAAGGGAAGGAATTGGTGACAGTAGGGGGTAAAGTGAGGTATTTCGGTTTTAAATAGGAAAATCAGAGAAGGCCTCACTGAGGAGGCACATTTGAGTCCCGACCTGAATGAAGTGAGGGACTAGCCATACAGCCATCTAGGGGAAGCGTGTTCAAGGCAGAGGGAACAGCAAATGCAAAGGACCCCAAACAGGGACCAGTCTTGGCAGTTTGAGGAATAACAAGGAGACCTCTGTGGTTCTGCCAAAGGGATTAAGAAACAGAGTAGCTGAAAATACATGAGAGCTGTTACTGGGAGGCAGATCATGAAAGGCCTTTTGGCCACTGTAAAGAAGGATTTAGGGTTTCATTCTAAGTGAGATAATACTTGGATAAGACGTATAACTGATTCACTCTCCTCAAGTCCATGTACAGAACCACATCTTATACTTATGTGAAACTAGACCTACTGTTGGTAGAATAATAAAGATGTAACTTCTTATTTAAGATGTTCTAGAGGGCTAGACATCAGCCTATTTGTTTACCTTAAAACATGTACAAGGCTCTTTTAACTAACATTTTTCACTAAGCCCCATTTCCCTTTCCAAACTCTTCTTCCTTCAAAACCAAACTTCTATAACTATAGCCTAATTTCACAGGTATTTTCCCTTTCTTTTCCATCTACTTCTTACTTGTCCCTTCGCAACAAAAATTTCATTCTAATTATTGCCCAGAAACTATGTTCTAAGAGCAATGACCTTCCCCTTGTCAAGTTCAGTGGTCTCATCTGAGATTTCATAAGGAAATTCTCTCTCCTATAGGCAGTATTGCTGACCATGTCTTCCACCGATTTAATTTTTTCACATTTGGCTTCCATGACTCCCTCTGTCTATCTCAAAGCTCGGTAAATTCTTAGTCTAGATTGCTGATTCCTCTTCTTCTTCCCCCTCAATTATGGCCACTTTTAAGTGGCCACTGTTTAAGTCTGGGCTGCACTACTCTTTTCTCTCATATGCATTTGTTGTTGTTGTTGTTCATTTGGTTTTAAGCAACTACCTTCATGTATTTGACTCTCAAAATACAGCTCCAGTTCCAAATGTTCAGTTTACTAAAAGTCATCTACTTACCCTAATATACCCTGCCAATACTTGAAACTACACATTTGAAAAGTGGCATCATTTTCCCATGAAACTTTAATTCCTCCATTTTTCTAAGGTTTCCATCTACAATCTCAAAAGTCACTTTGGTTAATCCTTTTCAGTTACATGTAATTTATTACCATGTTCTGACAAGTCTTGTTAACTGAATTCCTACAATACTTATCATTCATATTCACAGTTTCCTTTTTGATACAAATTCTGATCATCTTAAAAGCCTCAGGCCAGACATCTTGTTGCTGGCTTTTTCCCCACTTCCATCCATTCTTGGAAATCAAGAGACCCGAAGGTAATTTCTATCCAATGAGATAATTCTTTCTAAAATAACCCTAAAAGATGATCACCAGCCTCTACTTGAATACCAGAATTTAAGTAAGGTGCCTAGAAATAGTAAGAATTTAAGAAATTCTTGAGGTTATTATTGTTCCTGCTATTAAAAGTATAGACTCTAGACCCAGAACACCTGGATTTCAATCCTAGCTCTACCATTTACTTGATGAGTGTGGTCTTGGGCGAGCTAGTAAACTTCTCTGTTGTAAGATGGATTTAATAATAGTGCCTATCTCACAGAATTTTTAAACAATTGTAAAGCACTTAGAACAGTATCCAGCATATAGTAAACACCACACATTTGTTAACTAAAATAAAATCACTGGCTCACTACTTCAACAACAGAACAATCTCCAGTATAGGTGGATCCCATTGTCAGAAAACTCTTTCTTTCTGAAGTCTTAAAATTCTGCCTCCTCTCTTAGGCATATACCCAAGATAGCTGAAAACATAAATCCACACAAAAATTTGTAAACACTATTTGTAGCAGTATTATTCATAATAACCAAAAAGTGGAAACAACCCAAATGTCCATAAGCTGATGAATGGATAAATAAAATGTGTTATATCGACACATACAATGAAATACAATTTGGCCATAAAAAGGAATGAAGTTCTGTTACATGCTACGACCTAAACAAAATTTGAAAACATCATGCTAAGTGAAAGAAGCTAGGCACAAAAGGCCATATAATATATGATTTCATTTATATAAAATATCTAGAAGAGGCATATCCATAGAGATAGAAAATAGATTAGTGTTTCCAGGGGCTGGGGAGAGGGAGAAATGGAGAATGACTACTAAGGAGTAGAGAGTTTCTTTGGGGGGGTAATGAAAATGCTTTGAAATTAAATAATGATTGGTTACATATATCTGTGACTATACTAAAAACCACTGAATTATACATTTTAAAAGGGTGATTTAGTAGTATGTGAATTATATCTTATTTAAAAAAAAATCTGCCTCCCTACAATTTCTACCTACTGGCTATCCCTGTCCTCTAGAACAAAAAGGAACAAGCCTTCTGCTTCTTTTACACATAGTCCTTCAGAATTTGAAGACAGTTATGTTGACCCTTTGTTTTCTTTTTTCTAGGATTCAGTGCTTTGGACTATTCCCCAGTATAAAATGATTTCCAGACTTCCTCACCATTTTAGTGGCTCTTCTATGCTTAAGATAACAATAGTAATAATAATCATAGTGAGTAACATTTTTGAAGCACTTACTATGTATTATGTAATTTGCTAAGTATTTTACAGCTATTATCTCTTTTATTACTCCCTATAACAGAATATTATATTCTGATCTCCATTTGGTATTTGAGGACCTTGAAGCTTAGAAAGATTAAGATTTCACATGTAGTAGACGGCAGCGGCAGGATTCAAACCCAGGTATGACTCCAGAAACCACGGAGAGTCATGCATCCCTTAATCATGGGGATACGTTCAGAGAAATACGTTGTTACACGATTTCGTCATTGTGTGAACATCATAGAGTGTACTTACACAAACCTAGATGGTATAGCCTACTGCACACCTAGGCTATATGGTACTGATCTTATGGGACCACCATCATATATGCGGTCTGTTGCGGATCAAAATGTCATTTTGCAGCACGTGACTGTATTTCAATGCAGAGCTATCCTGTCTCCCCCCACTAGATGATTCTAGTTCATCAAAAACCTTTTTAAAATGTGGAGCCCAAAATGGGAAAAAAAGTAACATATATGTTCTTATCAGTGCAGCATAAACTTGGACCATCACCTCCTGTGATCCGGACACTATATTTCTACTATGGTAGCCTAAACCTGTGTTCACTTTTTTAGAAGCCACAAAATACTATTATATGCTACTGAACACACAGTCAGTTAAAAAGCCCAGACCTTTTTTTTCACATGAACTACTTTTATGCCATATTTCTCTCATCCTCTACTTGCACATATTTTTTTAATCCAATAATTGGGCCTGTTATTTATTCCTTTTTAATTCATCATGCTGAATCTTTACCCCACATTTCCTTGATTGGGATAACTTTTATACTTTATTCACATAATCGCAGAATTTCAGCACTGCACTATACCTCAGAAGTCAACTGGTCTGAACTCCTATTGCACTGATAAGGACACCAAAGCTAACCGACCTGCCCAATTTCGTTCTCTGTGAATCTAGCAATTTCCCCCAGTTTTGTATCATCTACAACTTTATCTCTATCTTAACCTAGATCTTTTATCAAAACATAAAGTGGCACTTAACTGAAAGTATTCTACCAGGTCTTGCCCCAAGACTGGCACCTATTCAGTCAGCTCTATCATCCTAACTGCACCAGCATCCTATCCACACCTCTCCATAAGGAGACCCTGGAACTTCTTTGCTGAAACTAAGTACTCTACTTGAAGAATAATCCTTCTCATGCACAGTTTTGATCATGTCACTTCTCTGCTCAGAAACTAGCATTAGTGCCCAGACCTTCAAATCCAAGTTCCTTAGAACCTATGACCTGCTTGTCTGCCTCACTCCTACCATCGTACTCTTTAGTAACCCATCACTCAAACACTGCAGATTATTTCCACACTCTTGTCTACTATTCCCTGTATAAAACTATTCTAATTTCCAGTGACAAATATCATGCTCTCCCATCTGATATGTCTCTAATTAATGTTCCTTTCTTCCATCCTTGCTTCAAAGATCTGCTCAAAACCTATGTCCTCCATTAAGCCTCCTCCAGATCATCTCACCCACCTCTGAGCCCTCCAACAGTAGATGTAGTGCCATGTTACGCACTACGTTATTTCTACCAGTATGGCTCTTCTTCATTTAAGCCATTGTTATGTCTTTCCTGAGCCTCTTTCAAACTCCCCTTTGATTTGTGTGTGTGTGGCGGGGGGAAGGGCATGTCTTGAGACCCTGGTGCAGGTTCCTTGAATACCATGAGCACCTATTTACCATTAAGCTGCTGGTTCCAAAGCAGGCTAAATTTCATAGGACGGATAAAGTCAGTCTCTCAACCCAAATTTGCTACAAAATCCCCTTCCAACCCCACACTGTGCTCTGCCTGGTAGAACACAGGCCAAATCAACCCAAAGAATCATCCTGAGGTACAAGATTATCCCTTACACCCCAGGAGGCTAAGAAGAATTATGGACATGAGAAGAAAGGGGAGAAATAGGTAAGTAAGACAGCCAGAAATAAAGGACTCCTGTTTCCTAAGGCCGGAGACCTTTCAGCTTTGCAAATCCCTGTTCAATGGTAATACAAGAACACCATATACGCTGTTAGTATGAGTGGGAATTAAGATTCTCTGCCTGAAAACAAAAGCTTAAATAGCTCTCTCCCTGAAATGACTCAAGTTGAGTTTGGTTAGAGGCTGGAAACACAACTAATCATCCAAGTTCCCTCACAAATCTATAGTTCTACTAAGTAACTCCAGTACGATTTTTGGAAAATAGCCTACATCTTGAATTAAAGGTGTATGTAAAAAATTTTCTTAAAAATGACCAAATAAATCTTTTTCGGGCATGAAAGATGCCTTTTGTTCCCAAAACTATATGAATGCCTCTCTCCTGGAGGGAATTTATCAATATTTTAGTAGTTCTCTCAGTGACTTCCTCCTATTCTATCCCCCTTCTCTAGCTTTGGAACTCTAAAAGAATAGTTCACAGAGGAGGCTGTTAATATATAGGGAAAGTTTTGGGGGACGTTTTTCCCTATAAAATAATTCGATAAACTAATATGAATACTTCTCAGGTCCATACAGATATATTCATGCCTTTTTCTGAAAAAGTCTGCCATTTCTGACATGAAGAGGTCTACTCTTTCATTGTCACTGTTCAAACACACAACGGGAATGGGGTGAAGGGGAGGGAAGGAGGGAGGAAAAGGGAGAAAAACAAGGGATTCCTCCTAATGTAACTAGAAAACATTCTATTTGAAAGGATGCCCATACAGTCCCCCCTCAATAAAACAGATGAAAACCAGACCCCAACTCTCACATGTCACCAGCAGCCTGGATTCGTTTACATGTAGCCACTTTACAGATTTCAACGATGCTGGGATTTGAATAGCAATTCCAATCTATCTGGCAATGGCTGCAGTTCAGGATCAGTCTCCCTAGTAATATAGGACAGAAAAATTTGTTCTTTCAAGTTTCCTAAGTGAATAGCCACTCATCTAGAGAAAAGCCGAAAATACTGTAGCAGCTTGTGTCAGCTCTAAGATGACTGAAGTCTGAGCAGGAAATCAGCCCCTTTTCCAAATAAGAGCCAGTGTTCTCTCCCAGTTTTCTCCACTGAATGTTCTGTATCAGCAGGGTGAGCCCAAATTGCATCCAGGGCTTTGCTGCAGCTCTGCCTTTAGTATTTTTTAGCGAGGATTTGGTCATTAAAAAAAATAAAACAACAAAGCAAAACCCCACCACATACAAGAAGAAGAAAAAGAGAGGCGTGCTTTACAAAATAGCTATTTCAAAATCACGGTTTTTTAAAAACTATACAGAATGTGGAACGGAGGGGAAAAAAATGTCTCATGTGGGTTGCGTCGGCCCTGCAGCTGCTCCTCATTAAAGCTCCTCTTTACTCCCTCTGGGCTAGTTTCCAGCAAAAAATTCTTTAAACAGAACTCTGCTTTCAACCCACTTTCTTCTTGCTCTGGGCCTCTCGGCCCCCCAATCCGCAGTGGCAGCCTGCCCTAGCTGAGCTCTAGAGGGAAGGAGCTGTCGTTAAGGTAAATGAGGTAAGAGCAGGGGAAAAAATAACAAAACCCAGAAACCAAATTAAGCATTGGTCAGTAACAAAGGTCTGCAGTTTGAAAAGGCCCCAAATCAGTCTGTTCTTTCCTGTGACCATAATGCCAGCTTAGTTTCCTGCCCCCTCCCCCGCACCCCTGTGTTAAAGTAGATAAAAATAATTGCTAACAGCCAAGGCTAACTGTAACCAGTGAAAGTTCCTATATAACATTTAATTCTCAAGGCTCTGGCTACAAACTTCTAGACACCCCAGAGCCTACAGAATCAACTCTACTTTCTCAGGCTGGCATTCAGGAGGCCCAAACTACTAATCTAACCTCATCATTCCCCTCCTCCCAGTACCTCCAGTCTGATATCTCATGAGACTGTCAACTTTTTAATTCTATAACTCTGTGTAAAGGTAACTAACCGGGTTATGCCAATTACTGACTTGGGGAAAAAAACAAACAACTGCATGAAGACTTCTAGTTAACTTCCTGGTAAAGAGGGGAAGAAAAAGGAAGAAGCTCTGTCATGCTGACTTCTTCTTGGCCATTGCCACTCCCACTCTCCCCTCCCCTCCCCCAAAAAAGAGAGAAAGAAAAAAAAAAGGAAACACTATAGCTTACTCAGCAAGAAGGAAAAACAAAAAGAACTAAAACAAAAAGAACTAAAAAAAGTATTCGTTTATAGAGTTAGGGCTCAGTACTGGGCTGTTTGTGGTAAAACACACTTTCTAGGGCTTTGTTGGTTTGATGTAAAGGAAACAAAGACAAAAACACAATCTCTCTCTCTCTCTTTCCCTCCCTCCCGAGCGATCTCGCTCGCCCTCCCTCCCTCTCTCTCTCCCTCTCTCTCTCTCTTTCTCTCTCTTTCTCTCTCTCGTCAAACATACACAACTTTTTACCACAACTAATAAAGAGTACCAAATACTGCAGGACAGCCCATTTTCCTACTATGTAAATTTAGCTTCCTGAACAGAACATTTCTGCTTTTCTTGTAGAAGTATTTCAGAAAATGTTAATCTGGGTTCCCACATTAGGCTAAATGCTTCCAAATTAAAAGTTTCCCACAGGAAAAGAAATTCACAGGGAATTATGAGGCTGGGAATTATCTTCTGAAACTCCACCTCACTTGGTTTCCATGTGTTCAGGTTTTTCACCACCCCCCATCCAAATAAAGCAATAAACTCATGCTGATTTTAATAAATCCAAACCAAAAAGCTGCTCCAGTGGTACAAGCTTTAAAGCTGTTAATTCACAGCATTGTTCATCTTCATCAGAAACTATGAAATTAGTAACCACTGCAATGGGAAACCATGTTTTCTTTACACAAGAATTTGCAAACACCCTTATCTTCCAGTTTACAGTCTGAGCTCATTTATCAGAACTCAAAAGCTGAAATGAGTGCCTAGTCTCTTCAATCATCACTTGAAAGATTGGGCAAGGGCACACAAACAGTGTTGAAAGACTTGTGTTGCTGCTAAAACAGAAGGTAGTCTTTCCTCTGTCTTCTAGCATACAATCAGTACCTCACCATATTTCACTGCACTGGACCCTGAGAAAATGTCTGCTTGTGATTAAAAGATGGCAAACATACTCTAAACATGTGAGTGTACAAAAAGCACCCTTCATAGTAACAGGCAAAAACGAACGAGTTAAGCCAGTTATTCCCAAGCTATGGGCTGTGCAGCTATTGCACGGGCTCTGCAAATGCTTATAAAGCATTCTGTAGACCATTAAATAATGTCCTGCCCATATTTAAATGTCTGTAGATGATGTTATGATTATTAATATATAAAGGTATTATAAAACGGTTATTGAATTCTTAGCAGATTTTGACATTTTGCATTGTATTCAAAAACGACTGAGAAATGGCTTCATCTCCAGATCATCTCTCCTTTATGCATGACACTCTTACTAGGCTCAACTTCTTGCAGCTCCCAGAACATGCTACAGTGTGCCACATCTGACCTCCAGACTGTTCACTCAGTCTAAAACACTCTTCCCCACCCTCTTCTTACAGCTAAGCCCTAAAATTCCTTCAAGCTTCAGCTTAAATGTTATTTTCACTGAGAAATAGGCCTGATACCCCCACTATATGTTCCCATAACCCTGACATATCACTCATTATCCTTTATTATGATTATTTGTCTTCCCCAACAGACTAAGAATTGTTCATCACCATACTCCCAGGGCCTAACACAGTAACTGGCATATAGAAGGCATTCAACTATTCAGTGCTCATATTCTTAACAGAAGCTCAAGGGCAAAATGCAAGAGTCCATGGAATCTTTATATCTTAAAAAGACTCTTTAATTATACTTGAAGTTCGGAACCACTAGGTTGAACTATTTACCCAAAAGATTATCAAAACTAATTAATATTCCTGATATATACAAGACTTCTTAACCCTCACTCACCCCTAAATCATTCAAAGTGGGCCAGCCAACCCTACATGGAGTAGATTTTTTTTTACTCACATTTTCCCCCAAAATCTGACATTAATCAACACACACAAACACAGCAAACACACACACACAGAGTCTTCATTCTCTCTTGCACTTTATTAATCTTTGATAAAACATTGACTACACGAACCACCAGAGCCTGGAGTCCTTAAAGACAGAACATCCTACAAAGTGGCCTCAGTAGCATGAACTGCACAGTTCTTTAGAGACCAAGCAGTGAAAATTAAACAAGATTTCAGGCAAGAAAGTGAGTGTGGGCGCCTGCTTTCTGTTCTCCAGCATGAGTGGATGACCCCTTTCAAAGTTCTGAAGTCCAAAAACTGTGTGAAAGCAGAACAGTTCCAAAAGCTTACGGTTTGGTCTGAAAAGATTCCTAGTTCAAAAATAATTGACCCAAATCATATCAAACCAAGCCTGACTATGAGAGTAGGCTGCAGAAGAATCTGCATTTCTTCAAACTTTAAGAGGGTAAAAAATATTTCTTTGTAGATTAGGAAAAAATCTTTATCAAAAATAAAAAGGAATTACACATGCAGGTATGTGAAACCGTTCAGTGAATAACTGGGAAATATAATTTCAGTATATACATAACTTCAGCCGTGAAACACAACAAAATTCCATTTAAATGGCCTTAATTAGAACCACAGATAATAAAAATAGTGGACATCATAGAAAAAGAAATAACAGTGTTTAACCCTACCTCAAGACAAAAACCACTGCTTCCCTTAAAAGATAGGACTATGGCTCAAGGGGTAAAAAAATTGGTTCTTGGGGGTCAAAAAAATCTTAGATATTACAATGGTTTGTGGCCTTCCAAAGGGCCACAATAGATAAACAGATATACAGTATATGATATTAAAATTGGGGGGGAGGAACAATTAGGAAAAAAATCTAAAAAGCCTCCTTTAACACTAAGATAGCTTATACAAATAAAGTAATTCTTAGCCTAGTATCTGGCACTCATAATGCCCATAAACGTTGGTTGAATTGAATAGAAAAATTTCCTACAAATGTTGTCTGTATTAGTATATATCCACACTCACATGTCTTGAAAATCAAGTGTGCCTCAGCTTTGGAAATTCCTTCACCTGTGCCCGATCTGCTGTTACGAACTCAAAGTCTATGCCTCCATATGGACAAAGTGAAAATCCTGCAAAGCCAAACAGTGATCTCACAAGAACGTTTATCTGACATACATCTAGATACCATACAGATTATTTCTTTTAAAAATACAATGCTATCATTATTTTACATACTCTTGCATTCCTACCACGACAAAAATAACAACAAAACCCACAAACCCTTATCATGCGGATGATGCTAGTAGTGCATGTGAAAGAGTCGTAGCCTACAGGATCCTACTCTAGGAAGCATACTCTATCACCAACTTTACTGCTGGGACTGGATTTGGGTTGTTTATCTGTTTTCCTCTAGATTATAAGCTTTTGAAAACAAATATAATTATTAAAATCATCACCATCACAATAATCACCCAAAAAACTTTTCCACACAAAGGGTAACTTTCATGAAGTGAATGACATCTCACAACATTGATTACTTTTATGGCAACAAGAGAACAGTTATGGTCAAAGAAAAAACTGTAATGTTTTCATTTATTTTCTTGATACCACTCATTAATTTAACAGGATCTCAGCTTTAGTGCAGACCTCCAGTATAGATGATCTCAACTAGAAAAATGGCATCAACCAAAAAGAGATATAGGAGGATTCATATATAATTCTTTGTTTTAACTGCAGCAACATCTGCTTCAAGAATTTCTTTTGTATATCAAAAAAAAAAAAAAGAAACTGACCACAAAGAATGGTTCTTCCAGTCTATAGCCCACACCCTGGGAGGATGTGAAGCATTTTAAGTGGCTGTTATGCTCTAAGGTAAAGGTCAGCAAATACTGCCCTCGGGTGAAATCCACAGGCCACCTATTCTTGTACCTCCAGCCCAGGAGCTAAAACTGGCTTTTACATTTTTTAAATGTCTATGTTTTAAGTGGGTATATAAGTACCTACAAAATATCCTCAATTTGCCTCTTGGCCAGCAAAGCCTAAAACATTTACTATTTGGCACTTTAAGAAAATAGTTCGCTGATTCCCTGCTCTGATGCCACCATGGCATTAAAGTATATGCGGGCAAAAACACTTTCAAACACGTGCTTACAATTTGGGTAACTTTTTTGTTTATTAGAAGTCAGGCCACTTTAGGAGCACTTGTAATGAGCTATGTTTAATTTCTGAAAGGCAGTCAAAGGGTCAAAAGATCATCATTGTCAATTGCTATACCTCTGCATAATCAGAACCAACAATAATAAAATAATGGACATCATGGAAAAAAATTACAGTGTACAACCCTAATGTGGTGACTCAAGACAAAAACCACTACTTCCCTTAAAAGATAGGACCATGGCCCAAAGGGCCAAAAAAAATCTTAGATATTACAATGATTTGTGGCCTTCCAAACCAGAGAAACTGAGTATCAAACAGGCATCCTGGAAGCATACATTCAAGTTTACTCCAAGTGAAGATAAATGCATTCTGAGAATACATTACATTTACCCCAAAACCAAAAAGATGGAGGTAACAAGCACAAAGACGCTGTGAAATCTGAATGGCGCAGGCTGCATCAGTACTTAGCACCAAGCTGAAGCTCCAAATAAAATCTCCTAAATCTAAACAAAAAGCAGTATTATAGCAGAAACCATAATATAAATCAAGACCCAAGTTTTCACAGTAATTCTGGAGAGGCACTTTACTTCCTGAACTGAGTCAGGGTAAAGTCACACCTGACGTGGCTACATTCTCCTGCACGATTCCGCTTAAAAAATTCATGCCTACTGCTAGGTGAGATGTTTTTAGGGCATACTTGAACAAATATATATTAAGATTTAAAAACTTATATGGGGGGCCGGCCTGGTGGCGTAGTGGTTGAGTTTGGCGCACTCCACTTCAGCGGCCCAGGTTCACGAGTTCGGATCCCGGGCGCAGACCTACACCACTCATCAAGCCATGCTGTGGCAGCAACCCACATACAAAATAGAGGAAGATTGGTACAGATGTTAACTCAGGGCAAATCTTCCACAAGCAAAAAGAGGAAGATTGGCAACAGATGTTAGCTCGAGGAGACTCTTCCTCACCAAAAAAAACCAAACAAAACTTATATACATATGTTAAAATATATGTTCAAGTACGCCCTAAAAATATCATATATATTTTTTTTAATTTTAATAGCTATGAGTGTGTTTTTCATCTGAATAAGAATAAAAATATAACTAGTATTTTTTGTTTTACAAAAATCTCTCACCCAAGACTTTAGTATGTTCTCGGATCTTTTTGATAGAGCGGCTCCCCAGAGACCTGCCCTCTGGACCAGCCCTGGCTCTGCTACTAGATGTTAACCTTGAACAAGTCACTTTACCTCTCTGAGCCTCAGCTTCTTCATGTATTAAAACAAGATGCTAGACCAAATAATCTCTAATATTCCCTTTAGCTCTAAAATTGTATGATTCCATTTAGGTATGCTCCACAGCCCCTTGGATATTAATATAGGATAGATCTCCTTTATGAGGAACTCAAAAGAATTTCCATACTATTTTGTTTCATGGAATGTCAAGAAATAAAAATGTATAGCTAGAGTTAAGATTCTTGGTCTTTCAAATTGCCTCACAAAAGCCCTAAGCTTTTTTTTATTCTGCTTTTGTGTGTGTGTGTGTGTGTGTGTGTGTGTATATACATGTATATATATATATGTGTATATATACATACATATATATGTGTATATATATACATATATATACATGTATATATACACGTATATATACATACATATATATACGTGTATATATATATACACGTATATATATACGTGTATATATATATACACGTATATATATACGTGTATATATATATACACACATTCACCCACATCAGTTCCTTGAGGGTTGGTAAGAAATAGTGCTGAATTTTCAAATTGCCTAATGGGGTCTGAGAAACAACTTTTAGTCTCAGTCTACATTCTAATCAGTTATATAATACACAGTAAGTCACTTGGCCATATTAAGTCTTAGGCTCCTCACATACAAAACAAGATGAGTGAGAAAGGTGCACGTGGAGTCCCTTCAACCTCCTAAGTATGACAACTCTACAATTTCAGCTTTTGAATTCCCTCAGCAATATTGCCCAAGGATGTAATGATGCTTGCTGGTGCTAATGCTTAGGGTCAGTGAGGTGATGGTCCTGACCATCACACCACTCCAAGCAGGGGCTCCCTGGGGCAAGAATTGTGCCTTGTGTCTCTTCTTTTATATCCCTCACACTGCCTACCTATCACCCTTCTAAGTGTGCAGACAGTTCAATACACACTTGTGTAAATGAATTGTTGCACAACTCACAATTTCAGCTAACCCCTCACACGAAGCATAAGGAAGCAAAGAACAAGTAAAATAGAAAATAACAATATATTTAAGCAAGATACAGAGAATAAAAAGGAATCCTGAACCTAGAAGGGAAAGAAAGGCCTTACTATCTTCCCCAAAACAATTAGCCAACATGGGAGCCTGTTTTCTTCAGCATAGAGTGGTTGTAGACATCACAGTCTCTTTATGAAATCTGACCTGCTGATAAATTACACAGGACTAAAAATGACTGATATGTGTGTAAAACAATGGTCTAGGAAGAGATGCACCAAATTTTAACTCGCAGGGAATCAACCACTTAATTAAATTCTTATAGGACTTTTTCCACATATCATTTTTATACATCCTCTCAATACAACATAAATGCCTGTCTTACTCACTTCCCCAGATCATGATGCTCTCATTAATTCTTATAAAATTTAGGAAAGAATAGGTGATGTCCCATAATTAGAGAGTGTGCTTCTGTGGAGACTAATTATCAACTTTGATAGTCAGTGTCGGCCTTTGCCTGGAAGGAAATGAGTCAACTTTTCATTAGTAATCAAGTTCTGTCCATTTTTCAAGAGTGACCCAGAAATTCAAGGCCATGAGTTTTAGCAATATGAGACAGAGAATCAAACACCACAAACATTATATACAAATAGGACGAAGAGAAAAATTTAAGTCAAAGAAGTTCCTGAGGTACTTGTCAGGGTGACTGAGGTTTCAGAAGGGGCAAGTTGCCCAGTAAAATAATTCCTCAAGGAGATGTGTCTGGCTTACACAATAAGAACCAGCATTTCAAAATCTTAAAGGGACAGGCAGTTAAATAGCTAAGGCACTACCACGGTCTAGGCAAGAGAATCATAACCACTGTCAAATGTTTTCCACACAGAACAGGCAGCCCTGGTTTATTCTGGATAATTGAGGGTTTGGATATGTACTATATAATCAGAGGAAACAAGCAGTAAAGGACATGAGCTAATTTGAGGTAACCAAAGATTTGGCTAGCAGATGCTTGCTTACTCTGGATCCCTGAAATGAACTGGATCAAGCCAATGATATGCTGGACAAAAGAGATTTGAGGTTGGGATACCTGAATTCTCAGCTAGGAAAATGCACTATGAAAACTGATCCTGTTCTTAGTGTCTCTGTTTTTACATCACTCCTCCTATGCCAACCTATTCTTTTTCTTGCCTCAGAGATTCACGGATTCCGAGATTCTTTGTAAATGGTGTTCCTAAGCCTACCTGGCTGTTCTGATCTGGAAGCAGCACAAGAATCAACAGTCAAGGCCAAAAAGGTCAGAGGGAGTGGGGGCAGGGGGAGGTGACTGCTCCCAGCTGCCCTCTCCTCCTGTCCCCTGGTCTTCCCCCTCACCCCTCACTCTAGACACTCTATCTTCAAGCATTTAAGCCAATATGTGCTAAAGGAATGATTTTTAAATCACTTACCTGTCACTGTGAAACCAGATTAATCCACATACTGATTTAGTAAAACCTCACACAAACTGGAATACAGACAGAAGAGAGCAAGCAAGAAGTAGAAGTTTTGAACCCAGGTCATTGAGAAAAAAATAATAAAGATATTGGTAATAATTACTCCAAGAAGCAATAACCCTCTAGTCTCCTCAGTTTCCCTACCTCCGTCCTTCTACTTATCCATCTTCTAAGCCACCATTAATATTCTCAGATTTATATTCTAGGTGATCCATTAAAAATCCTCTGATTTTACATCCCATTTGCAACAACATGGATGGGCCTGGAGCGTATTATGTTAAGTGAAATAAGCCAGAAAGAGAAAGACAAACACTGTATGATCTCACTCATATGTGGAATATAAACCAACACATGGACAGAGAAAACCGTATTGTGGTTACCAGGGGCAATGGGGGTAGAGGGTGGGCACAAGGGGTGAAGGGAAACATATATGTGGTGATGGACAAACAAAAATGTACAACCCAAACTTTCACAATGTTATTAACTATTAAAACATCAATTAAAAAAAAAAATCCTCTGATTTTAGTCTTCTGTCCCATAGTAGTTGCTCCCTGTCTGAATCTCCACAGTTCTTGTCAGCTGTGCCACTACATCAGGCAATCACAGACAGTTTGAATTTATACATACACATAAGCTTTATCTCCTCAACAAGATGGCATGGCGTCAGAGGATAGCCACCATATCTTATGCAGGAGAAACACGACATCCATTAGCAGACACTCCCGAGGTATGTATGCTTGTGAGTAAGGAAGTCAGACAGCTCAGGCCTCTTGGGCCTTTACGTATATTCACAATATCTGGCACAGTATTATCATAGTAGCCAACTCAAGAAGTACCAGTTTGATGAAAATTAAATTTTTCTTTGAAGGGTGCTATGGACTGAATGTTTGTGCACCACCACCCCCCCCAAAATTTATGTTAAAACCTTAATCCCCACTGTCACGGTATTTGGAGATGGGGCCTTTGGGAGGTAATTAGGTAGATAAAGTCATGAGGGTGGGGTCCTCATGATGGGATTAGTGCCTTATTAGGAGATGAAGGGACCAGAGCTTTCTCTCCCCACTACCTGAGGATATACAGTCATGTACCACATAATGAAATTTCAGTCAACAGCAGTCGGCATATACAATGGTGGTCCCATAAGATTAATACCATATAGCCCAGGTGTGTAGTAAGCTATACCATCTAGGTTTGTGTAAGTACACTCTATGACGTTCACACAACGATGAAATTGCCTAATGATGCATTTCTCAGAACATATCCCCATCGTTAAGTAACACATGACTGTAGTAAGGAGGTGGCCACCTGCAAACCAGGAAGAAAGTCCTCACAGGGAACTGAGTTGGCCAGCACCTTGATCTTGGACTTCCCAGCCTCCAGAACTGTGAAAAATAAATGTCTGCTATTTAAGCCACCCAGTCTGTGGTAGTTTGTTATAGCAGCCTAAGCTGACAGAGACAAAGACTGAGGAACCTATAGTGCTTCAGAGTCTATCGGACTTTCAGTACTCAGGATACAGGATTACAGATATAGTAACTGCAGGAAAGTGGCCTGAATCTATAAAGATTCAGTACCCTAAAGGCTACTGTTCTACGTAAGTCTAATCAGGTTATTTTCTCATTAACACCTACTTCTCCTCATACTTATGTGAAGAAAAAAATTGGATATAATGTTCCAGTTGGATGTGTTGGCTGAGTAATACCACCTGTCCCTTAAATAATGCCTTTATTAGTCTTTGCTTTCACTTTTCTTTCATAAAGGCCTTTTCATAGAGATCCAAGTTGGAGACTGTTTAGGAGAGGAACATTTTAAACAAAAGGTAATTGCATTAATAAGGGAAGGCTGAAGGCATCAGTATAAGAATCCGTAAAACATTTTTAGACAGAGTATGAAGTGCTAGTGAAGATTACTGATGATTAATAAATAGGATACAGAAAACTTTGGGAAGCCCAGAGAAACTGTAATTTACCTTACATCGAGATGTAAAGTAAAACATAACTAAGACCAACATGAAAACAAAACACACACATAATAAACACACATACACACAACAATGGGGGTGGAGGAGATGCTAAACTTCATTCCTAACTACCAAATTCCTGGCTATAGGACGTTGGGAAGAGGGCTTAATGAAAACCACCATCACGCCCACACGTTTATGCCAGCTTAACAACGAAAAAAGTACCCAGAAAGTTTTAGATAATTACATTTTTATCACATTCTGATTTACCCCACCACTTTGTATTCTATCTCACTAGCCTCAATGAAAGACAGATAGCCAAAATTTAAAATAAAAGATTTAATCAAGCTACTACAGATCTTGAAAGAGAAATATTTCTCATCCTGCTTAGCCACAAGAAAAAAGAGGAAAAAAGAATTCCCACACGAAATTAATGGTGCTGACATGTCACAATGAAACAATAGGAAAGAAACTTTACATAGGATTATGGTCAACCTGGTGACTGTCTTGCAAGAAGTCTAGCTAAACTCACATCTATTCATGCCAGGTTTGCCGGCCAAAATGAGTTGATTTAACTTATTGGCAGTTACCCAGGACAGGCAAAAGGATACAGGCAGAGCCTAAGATCCACCTTCTCCTATTTCTCTACCTAACACTGAAGTTTATAAAGGTTCCAACCTAAATAATAAAGATTGAAAAGAGTATGGGAATTCTGTTGTTATATATTGATAAGAAGCTGATAATCAGGACCTCCTTTATGAAAAATTCCTCAGGGACACAACGTATTTGTTAAAGGATTTTTCAAGGACTTAAGTGTTAATAAAAAGAATCACTGAAGAATGGTACATTAACAGGTCCTGATCTTAAGTCCTAAACAAGGAAAGCCTCACAAGACACACATCTATACATCTATAACTCACCATGCAAATGTATGGTGCTATGTTTAATAACCTGTGACTTTTGTGCTGGCAGCAACATTTATCATTTATCAGAAGTCGTTGAATTTGACCTGTCCCAATTTCACAGCTGCATAAAATCTGTCTGGACTTGCTCATCTTCCATTAGGAAAAAGAAGTGAGAAGTTTCAAGTTTTTCAATTTACTTCTCTCTACTAAAGAGCATTTTAATAGATAATATCCTCTATCCCCACCTTCACTGCCCTCTTCTTAAATTTCATCTGCAGTAATTGCACTGAGCTTTCAAGTCAAAGGTCACTTAGAAATGCAGCATTAGCCAAGCCTGGCCCATACACACTCATGTAGCTACAAGCAGGTTCAATTCTCTAGTATTATGTGAGCTGCTCAGGCCTACCTAATGCTACAGTCTCTACTTTAAAATCAGGAACCTTATAAAGCAGAGTTTTAATCATATTCCTGATTTGAAAAGTCACCTTTCATATAATTTCACATGTTCCACACTTCCTTTTCAGAAGGTCTTGTTTGAACTAACACTTTAAAATAGGTAATTTTGTCCCATTTTACTGATGGGCAAACTGAGACTCTGAGTGACAGCACATTTTCCAAGAGCACATCTCAGGTCAACTACTAAAGAGTTATGTGATCTTGGACAAATTATTTAATTTCTGAGTTTCCATATACTCATTGGTAAAACAGGGATATTAAGATTATCTATCTTATGTGAGGACTAAAATAACGCCTGTAAAGAGCTTGACTGAGCAGGGTCTGGCACATAACTCGTGCTCAACAAATGTTAGCTAGCACAATATTCTTTCACTCACCAAAGGCCAACTGCTAACCGGAATCAGGTCAAACTCAAGTCTATCTGGCATAAAAACCTATGTCCTTAATCCACTCATCAGTGCCAAACACAACCATACCGTAGCCTGAGGCAAAAGAAAAAAATCAGTAATATTGATCTTCCCTTTATTTAAAATTTGGAGTTTTTTATCATAGTTTTTTTTTTTGCATTTATTTTCATTTTTTGAACTATTACATTAAAGTATTATTTATCTTGATTACTGAGTTTTTGGCCCCGTCCTGAATTTTACACCTAAGATGAATGCCTCACTCACTTCACCCTGCTCCCAGCCCTACGTCACTGGTGGTTTCTGCACTGAAATACCACATTACAGTCAGTCATTTCACAACTGACTTTACCATTCTCTAGTAAGACTCATTCTGAACCTCTTTAAGAAGTCCAGGATAATGAATTGATCACTATTTTATGACTTCCCAAAGAGGTATGAAATAATGTGATAACAATATTGAATAATTGCAACTACTACCACAGACTTGAGATATGTTATATGTGGTACATAAACAGCAATACAATAAATAATTTCTGAATTAATAACTCCTTAAGCATCACATTAAAAAAAATTACTCCATGAAAGCTATTTAGTAAGCCAAAAGACAGCATTCTTCATTTCACGGAAAAGATAAAAGGACGATCAAAAAGGGGCCAGGCTTCTGCTAGCATCTTCCAGAAAAATTGCATATATAATGTTCTGCTAAATAGGCATCCCACTCGAAGGAACCTTGCTGGCAGAACCAGTTTCAGCAGAGAAGAAAGAGAAAGTGATTTAACAGTTGATACTTTTCCCAGTGTACTTCTTTGATCTGACACTGCCCCTGAACAGCACTGAATGCACTAATAAGGTGAGTGAAAGGGGAAAACACTGAGTGAGCCATGACTTTTGAAAATGTCTTTCTAGGGGAGCACCACCATAGCACAAACACTGATAATGCATGACCCTACTATAAGCCAGGCTCTGGAAGATTCTGAGTGTCTTTATTCTCTCCTGACGTATTATACAGAAACTTATCAAAAAGACAAGTGAATGGCTCCAATTTCCTTGGATGGCTTTAGCAGGCCTAGACCACCAACATTACTCCCTAACCCTGGCAAGGAAAATTATTAGTTGTTAATGTTTAACGTTTCTTACAGCTAGTAGACAAATTTTAGGTAAAATGAGACACAAAGTTGTATTTTATAACGATTTACTTTAAAATGTAGGTGAAGGGGGAAGAGAGGAGGGCAAAACAGATGAGTAGGCATGTGTGTTGTGGTGATGGATTGTAATTAGTATTGGGGTGGTGAACACGACATAATCTATGCAGAAATAGAAGTATAATGATGTACACCTGAAATTTATACAATGTTATAAACCAATGTGACTGCAATAAAATAAAAAAATAAAATGTAGTTTCTAGTTAGATACTATGGGAAAAAGTAGAGATTCTGAAATGCAGTCACTCATCCACAGGAGCCTATGTAACTCATGGTGACATGATGACTTTCCATTGTTTAACAAACACTATGCTAGTTTCCTCCTAAGTGGTAAGCAGAAAATTTTGAAAGACTCCTTTATAATTTTTATCATTAAAAATAATGGCAGAGTAACTTAGACCAATTCTCTTGTTTATAATAATTATAAACTCTGGACAAAATATTAAAGCTACCAGAGAGCAACCAAAAGCAGGCAGAAACTGGAAGGGATATGAAAAAGAAAAAAGAAAAAAGAAAAGCAAACTATATGAAACCTACATTTATACAGCTTTTTCCCTGAAAGTATTCCCCAGTCCATGCAACACAAAAGGAACAGAATGCAAGCAGAAAATGGAAGTCTTACTAGGCTGAGGAGTCAAAGGTAGCTGGCACTGTCAAAGCTGCTGGAATTTGAGGAGGAGAAATCCTGGAAAAGACAGAACCACAGAGGGAGTAGCCCTAAAATACGCATACAATTCTACTCAAATCCTTAAACGATTCCTGACTGTGTATGAACAAGATGATACTTAGGAACCCAAGGGAAAGAAAGAGCTGGAAGGCCAAAAGGCTGAGCAGGGTTCTGGGGAGTCAGACGTTTGAATTCAAGTCCCATCAAATTAGAGGGGCATGGGAAAAACCCAGAGCTTGGTAAACACCTCACCTAAGGGGTCATACCTTGGGAGCAAGAACTGTATCCGAGGACTAAGACCTTCACCATCAGACTAAGGGCAAAAAAGACCCACCACAGCAAAGCCTAAAACCAAGCCTCCACAGGAGCAAGGTGATCTTCTAGTAATGTAACTGCCTGCTAGAATAAAACTCCACATTCTTTAGTGGAAGATAAACTTTAAGATGCATCACCCACAATGTCCAGTAAATAATAAAACCTACCATAAATGCGAAGTAAAGGGAAATTGTACCCATAGTCAAGAGAAAGAGCTTTTGACAGAAACACACCCCAAAACAACCCAGATGTTAAGAATTAGCAGGCAAGGACTTCAAAAACCTATGATAAATATGTCCTTAAAAATGCACATTTTGTGAATTTTACAAATCGTAACCTCACCCACCCCCAACATTCTAGTGAACTTGAATTGCCCATGATTTTTAATCAAATCGGGATTTGGAATGGTTTATATTGAAAGCCTGAGACAAACTACTTGAAAGTGATTAATGACAGCCAAACTTAATTATATATTTACCCCTCCCAGTAGGACAAGGGAGAGAATAAAATGTCTTATCTCTCTGTAGTGAGAGGGCTTTATTAAGATCTGACAACAACTATTTAGGAGCAATAATTGAGTTTTATGCAAGATTACACAGGTTCTCCTTGTCTGGCATCCCAATCTAATCAAAGACTGATAGAATACTCAGGCTCCAACAGTGACAAAAAACAGGTGAGCTGTGTACAAAACCAACCTTTAAAAGTACTTATCTTCCTCTGTCAATGTGATCTTATCAAGGATTTCTATAATTTCTATAAACAACCATTATATTTCAGCTGAATCAGTAGCATTATACTCTTTAAACAGATAGTCAGATACCTTCTACTTTAAAACATTTTCCATTAATTCCCACCCCACTCCCCAACAAAAGGAATTTGGCTTCAATTTTCTTTTCTTAATCCACTAAGCCATCTCATGAATAAAAAGATAATCATATGCTCTGCATGTCTGATGTAATTTTTATAAACCTTCTAAGTGTTCTAATATTCATTTACCATTTTGTGAAAATACTATTTACTAAACAAGTTGGATTACCTTCTTTCCCCAGGGAAAAAAGCAAAGTTGGTAAAGATATACTGCAAGGTCTGCCAAGTACATGTTATTTTTGCTTAAAATTTTGCTTAACATTCTCTGGAGGTTGGCACAGCATTGCACAGATGGTTGACTTGGCCTCCCTGATACTGTTCTTGCTTTCCCTGTGTCCACTTATGTTGACATTGCCACTCTTGAAGGTGCTAATATTACTTTTACTGAGGTAGAGAAACACTCTCTTTTTACAAATTTTGTTGTTCATATTGGTGTCCCAAGAGGATGGCCTTGCCCATTTTTTTCCTTACTCTCCCTTTTCAGGGAGCTTGTTTCCCTCACAACAGGGTTGGAGAACATCTGAGGGACCCACTCAGAACTATATCCATAAGCAACCCATCCCATCAACAGTTAACAAGTATCCAGGGACAGAATTCAAGCAGCTCCATTTTTGTCAATCACAAAGTGAGTTCCCTGTTCCCTAGCAGTGCTTCTTTCAGAAACTGAGGGCAACTTTGTCTTTCTCACCTTGGTTGGAGAGTTTGAGAGTGGCAGGACACAAATTTGTTTTCTCCCAAAAGTTACCGTTAGTGTCCTCTCCTGGTAAGTGCTCGGAGATTGGTCTCCTCTAGAAATCCTCTCTCCCCATGTCAGACTACAAATATGTAAGCCAACACTTAGAACCCATTTGAAATTCTCCCTACATAAATCGCCAAGTTGAATTATCTCCAAATTGAACTAAATTGCCTCTCTGTTTAGTACTACCATCCTGGATACCGTATGAAGCCAAAAAAATTCTCAGAAAGGACCAGTTTCTTCTTATTTAAGACAAACAGATTTAAAAACATGTGAATGATAGTATCTATTGAGCACCTCCTGGTTGAAGAAACAAATTGTTGAGCACTAGCTACATACCAGGCACCATATTAGACATTCACTATACAAAAATGCCAAGACCAGGACCTCACAATCTAGTAGGAAAAACAAACATATTGACAAATGATCCTAGTGTAATGGGTTAACTACCACAAGAGAGCTGAATAATAGAATAAAGCAAGTAGCTAAGACACCAGATGCCAAAAAGGGAATAAACAAGATTTCAGTGGCCAATTCTAAGGTATTAAGTTCCTTCCCTTATTATCTTCAGTTGCGTTTCCAATCTTAGAGGAGAATGCATCACATGTTTTTGGGGTTTTTTTCCAGCTAGAAAAGCTAAATGAGCAGCCCGCAATCAGTTATATAAAAAATTTCATTTCCAATGTTATCTTTATTCCAGTCCAAACAACCTATTGTTAAGCTTTACTGTCATCACAGCTTAAAATATTTTCACTTTGGTGAAGAAAATTTTTTCTGACTTGGAAAAATTCTTGTTTATGATATTAAAGAACTTAGATCCTGGTGTCAGAATGGACTTGACTGGAACAAATGTCATTATTATATTTATGGTATTCAATTAAATATCCAGAGAAGAAACAAAAACATGTTGCATAAACTCAAACTGTTTATCAAGCAAGTACCTCTACCAAAGCAAAGAACAAATATACACCACAAAAGTGTTAAAGACAAATTTCATATTATCAAATTTTATTTTCCATGATATAAATAGAATGGATACTTGTTCCTACCAAAAATTTTCAATTGAGGTAGAAGGAAAAAAAAAATGGTCCATAGGAAGCCTAGAGAAGCTATCTATGAGATGATCTCACAGGCTTCCTCAAGCAAACAAAAAGTATGGCTAGATTAGATGGTTGGAGAAAAAGAAAAGAAATGCTCTTGAGAACTAGCCTACACTCTCTAGGCCTATTCTTCATCCTTATCTTTTAAACCCAAATAATGACATTCACCCATAGCCCCTGCTTCCCACCCCATCGCTACAGGTACATTGCGCATCTTCCTCTCTCACAGGCTCTCTTTCAGAATTGCATTTTTTACGCTAGAAAAAAAAAAGTTTCACATGGCTATAATAGTCACTTATACTAGGCAGAATTAAAGTTAATATTTACTGGGTTTGACTTAAAAATGAGATCATAGCTAACATGCTGAGGAGTGATTCTAAGGCTTTGCCTTAAACTGAAAAATGCAAGAGAATGTACTTAATATATATTAACTAGCCACCCACTGAAAAGTCTTTTTCATAGTGAAAAAGATAATGAGACGATAATAAGAAGTTCTTATTAACCATTTATCTGACATCCACACCCTTTCGTCCTCATCCCCCACGAAAATTCATCAGAAAAGTTAGAGAACCAGGAACATTTCACAGCAGTATTAAAAATGGAATAGTAGGACCAAATCTTGCCCAGTGTCTTACTGAGGAAAAATAATTATATGAAAAAGAAAAAACCCAGAGAAAAACTTACTTGCAGTATCCTGTGCCATTGTGGTAGGTAACACATATTCCTTCATTTACGCAGGGCTCATAGCCATCCCGACATTGCAATGCTAAAATTAAAAACAAACACACATTAGAAATAAGTCACTAATCATAACCCTCAGACATCAAAGAAATGTTATCCACTCCACGTCAATATTCATTCCCATATCCAACCTGATGTGGGTCTCCCTTTAGAGTTTTAAGCAGTTTTTTGTCTTTTGGCTTCTGGGGTCACAGAAGCACAGAAGCTCATCCCAAGAGTCTCTTCCCACAGTAACTGTTTTGTGGCCTTGAATGATGCTCTTGATTCTCTGTGCCTCTATCTTCCCAGCTGTTACATCCCTATCTCCCAATGATATTAAAAAAATTAAAGCTATAGGGGCCGGCCCGGTGGCGCAAGCGGTTAAGTGCGCGCGCTCCGCTGCGGCGGCCCGGGGTTCGCTGGTTCGGATCCCGGGCGCGCACCGACGCACTGCTTGGTAAGCCATGCTGTGGCGGCGTCCCATGTAGAGTGGAGGAAGATGGGCACAGATGTTAGCCCAGGGCCGTCTTCCTCAGCAAAAAAAGAGGAGGATTGGCGGATGTTAGCTCAGGGCTGATCTCCTCACAAAAAAAAAAAAAAAAAAAAAAAAATTAAAGCTATAACATCCATGACATGCCATGAGCCTCTTGGAACTTGGATACTTCAGATGAGTAATATAAGGACTCATCAATGAATATTTAGGAAGACTTGGGTAGATACTAGGTCACCATAATATTAAAGAATTACTTAAGCCTTCAGGTAAAGTTTTAGAACAGGCCACTTCAAGAAGTAATCAGAAACTTCACCAATATTCATTCAACAAACTGTAGTTGAGAGCCTAGTGCGTACCAGGCACTATTTTGGATCCAGGGGAAAAAGGGGAAATAGAACACACAGAGAAATGAATAAAACATAATCTCTAACTTGAAGAGACTCACACAAAGATGAGGAGTAGACCATGAATAGAGATTGCAGAGGAGGGATCAAAGTAAACAAACTGAAAAGTTAATTTTATTCAAACAGATAAAACAATAATTCTCAAATTCTTGAATCCCAGTCGCTTTACGAGGCAATGACAAGGCACATCATCACATTAACCCCTCCAGAAACAGACTACTCAGAAATAAACAGCATTAGTGGGAACTTTCACTGATTTCAGCCAAAAGAGAGGGAAGGCTACCCAAAGTCTGCCACTCACTCGCTGGATAATTACAATACCTTGATTGTTTAGCTTTTAGAGTTGGAATCTTCATCACCAAAATGCTTACCAAGGATCCTAATAACAAATGGAAAGACAAGACGGAAAGAAACCTAGCCAAACAATAAAAATCAAAATTGAAGTTCACGAACTTTTTCTGGAAGATTATTAAGATGCCCATCTCCTAGGATGGTTCATACAAATACCTGAAAGCAAAACTGAGAAATCTCCACCTCTGAGTTTCCTCCAGCCACGTCGCTCTGTGAATAAACTGTGCAATATCAGAGGCTATGGCTTGCCCTTCCTGGGCATCGAAACCAGCTTCTTTTCACAGCAGGGCCCAGGCACAAGCTGGATGCTAGAACAACTCCTCTATTAACAATTACTGCATAAAAACCCACTATCTGCCCAGTACTGTTATTAAGTGATGGAACCATTGAGAACAGGTTCACAGAAATCTCATCTCTTAACATAATAATATCTAAAAAATAGTAATAACAATAGCAGCTAGCACTTAGCACTTACTAAACATCAGGTACTATTCTAAGCACTTTACATAGACTAATTCAATCTTCCCAACAACCCTATGAAGGAGTTAATTTCATTATTCCTATTCCACAGAAAGGATAAGTGACCTGCCCATTGTCACATCAGTGAGTTAAGAAGGAAGAATTTGAACCTAGGCAGTCTGGATCCTGTGAGAGAGGTTGTGCTCTTAACTACAGTGATACACTGCTTCACACTATCCGACAGTTTGCTTCTCAGGATGTGCAGGATAGGTATTATTATACCCACCTACTAGAAAGTGAAGGCGACCTCCTCATGGGCATCATACCACTAGCTGTGGCAATGCTGGGCCTGGAATCCAGGTCTCTTACTGAGTCCAGCCCTGTCTCTATGACAGCTGTTGGGGTCACACAAGCAGGCACTAGCCTGCACCCCGAACAAG
Source organism: Diceros bicornis minor (assembly GCF_020826845.1). Classification (NCBI taxonomy): domain Eukaryota; kingdom Metazoa; phylum Chordata; class Mammalia; order Perissodactyla; family Rhinocerotidae; genus Diceros; species Diceros bicornis. The sequence goes on from NC_080743.1 coordinate 51,935,216, forward strand.
CAGATTCAGGAAGAGGGTCATCTTGTTGTCCATATCCCACTTCCCTGTAGGGCTCCAATGCTCTCTCTTCCCACACTGATAAGCCCAACGCAACAACTATAATTAAAACAGTTAATGTCAGGTTATTTCCTCCATACTAAAGTTCTCAAACTGATTTTTTTATTCTCTTTAGACACTTTTATTAGTTTCAATGAGAACTTCCTGACTTTTTTCTATTTGTTTTTTTTCTTTAAATAAAAAAGAAAGCCTCTCAGTAGGAAAGGAATGTCCTGCAGGCTCAGAGCTAGCTGCAGCTCTGTCCTCCCCCTGCAGGAATCCTGGTGCAGTAGAGGGAGTCAGGAGACCTGAAAGCCTCTCTCTACCACTAACTAGCTGTGCTACTGCAAGCAAAGCACAGCCTCACGGGGGCTCAACTTCCCCACCTGTAAACCAAACAGGGGGGAACAAAATGCTCCTGAAGGTCCCCTGTGATCCAACACCGACACCACCCTCTTTAAAAGTATATGAATGGCGGGCCAGCCCCATGGCTTAGCGGTTAAGTGCACGCGCTCCGCTGCTGGCAGCCCGGGTTCGGATCCCCGGCACGCACCGCTTCTCCGGCCATGCTGGGGCCGCGTCCCACATACAGCAACTGGAAGGATGTGCAGCTATGACATACAACTATCTACTGGGGCTTTGGGGGGAGAAAATAAATAAATAAAATCTTTAAAAAAAAAAAAAAAGTATATGAATGGCATGGCTGGTACCTGGAAAAATCTATCCAGAAGGGCATAAGGACCCAGCTACCCATGACTCAGAAAGCTATGGGTGCAAAAAATCACAGTCTGTTCCTTTTAAGTGTCCTGGCAAATCATTACAGTGACAGGTTCAGAGAAATACAAACAACCCAAAGTCAATATGTGGCAATCAATCTAGCAAATAACTTTACAGCCTAGCCTTAGTGAACTAATCAAATTCAGTGGCCAAAAAGGAGGTGGGCTTACAAGGCTAATAATTAATGCCATTTGGCTGATCTGTAGGATCATACTACCTTGAACCTTTAACATTGACTAAGCCACAGTTCTCAAACTTGAGTGTGCATCAGAATCATCTCGAGGGCTTGTTAAAACACAGATTGCCAGACCCCATCCCCACAGTGCTGACTGAGTAGGTCTAGAGGGGCCTGGGCATGTGCATTCTTAACAAGTTCCCAGGCAATGCTGATGCTACCAGTCAGAGGAAGCACACTTTGAGAACAACTACTTTACTAAAGCAGGAGTGTCCACTTTAAGGAATCTCCTAAGACTATATAATCCACTAGAGGTCTTGGATGATCTAGATAATATATTGCTGAATAAACAAAAGAAAAATAAAGTAAAATTTGAGATTCATGACTTTGCTCAGGGGCTATTTCTAAATGAACAGTGTAATTATTTGCCATACAAAGAAAAGTTAAAACTTCGATAACTCAAAACCATGACAGTGACACTGAGAAAGACCTCATTTCAAAATTCAATTTACTTTTTTCCCAATGTAAAACATTTAAATTTAACAATGAAGTTGAAAGCAGCTTTATATTTGCAGAGTGAAAAATGAAAGGCTCAGTCATACCACAGAGAACTAATGTTTAAACTGATGTTTTAATAGACTCAGAGAAATCAGTCACTCACAAAAGGAGTGACTTTTTCCCAAATTTTCATCGTAAGCCACAAACAGCAGTCACTCCATAAATACTAGCTGACTGAAATCAATCTCATACACTGAGTGTGTGTATCCATATGTGCGTGCCCCCCCACCAAAAAAGAGCAAAAACAAAGAGAAGCAGCGGATTCCAATTTCATCACTCCATCACTTGGCAATGTGACACAAAATCTAGAAGCCACTTTCCAATTTTCATACATTTTCTCTACAGCATATTTGAGGACTAGTCTTCTAATATTCAGAACATATTTACAGAGCATCTACCGTGTGAGGTGCAGGCCCTGACATCAGGAATACCATGGTTAACAGAATAAAGCCCTTGTCCTCATGAACCTTATTTCTATTAGGGAAAGACAGACAATAAATAAATGAATAAATAAATAAATCATTTCAGACAGGGGTAAGTGATCGATTCTGCTGGAAACAGAACCCAGTTACGGGATACACAGTAATCACAAAGGCTGGAGTGTAGGGATCTACTTTAGATAGGGTGACTAGGAAAGGCCTCTCTCAGCAGGTGTCCTTTGAGCCCAGATTTAAATGAAGAAGAATCATGAAGATATGGGAAAGAGTGATCCCAGGCAGAGGAAACAGCAAGTGTAAAGGCCATGAGATGGGAATGAGACTGGTATTCCAGGTTTGTATGGCTAGAGAGTATTAAGCAAGGGGAAGAGTAACAGGGGACAGGCCAGGGAGGCAGGCAGGGTTAGATCACGGCTTCTACTCCAGGTATGAGGGTAAACTACTGGGCTGCTTTAAGCAAGGAAAACAACACAGATTTATTTTTGAAAAAAGTCAAGATTGTAAAATGTTCCAGTGAGTGAAAGGTTTTTTTCCCTTCTTATATAAGCTTATTCAAGTCATCCGTTTTTAGACTAGAAGACATCCATTTTCTCAGCTCCCCCAAAATGGTAAGGATTTTATTTCCAACGGCATCTAACCTTCCAGGAGCACCACTTGCAACACGTCACTCCACTACTTTCTAATCTACAACGGCTTTCAGTTCTTAATCAATTCTGAAAACCTACTCTCAGTTTGGCTTCAGAAAAACTAGCCAAGAGGTCTACGCAGCACCTTCACACAGTGCCAAGTTTGGCACTTTTTCTTCCAGGGACAAGCCATTCCTTACTTTTCCAATCTACACCCTCACGCTCACCTTCAAGATGGCAGCCTACCTTACCTGCCCAGTATTACCTTTGAATGCAGTCTCTTGCTTGAACAGATCACCATTGAACTCAGTTCCATGCCTCCATGTAGGTCTCAGCTTCCTCTAATTGCTGTCTTCCCCTCTACTATCTAAATTCTACTCATTCCTCCAAGGCGCAGCTCACCTCCTGCCTCGCTGACAAGGCCTCCCCTTGACAGTTCTGGTCCTCTCAGGCCAACGCCTACTCTCTACCACTCATAACTCACAATTTAGCATTTAATTCTACAGTCTTCTAACTCTCTCTGCTTTTTCACTTTTAAGTTCCTAGAGGATACAAAACATTTCTTCTTTTCTGTATATTTGAGGCAATACAGTTTAGTGGTTGAAAGCATGGATGCTGAAATCAGGATCTGGGTCTGAATTCTAGCTCCACCATTTACTATCTCTGTATCCTCTTGGTGCTTCAGTATCTTCATCTGTAAAAAATAATCTCTCTCAGAGCCCTTGTAAGAATGAACTGAATTAATACATTTAAAGAGCCTCGAACAATGCCTGATACATAGTAAGAACTCAAAAAAGGCTAGCTCACATAGTAAGTACTTAAATTCTTGGTAACTGACTGTACAACAAATAGTGCCTTTAGGGAAACTTGTCATATCAATCAAACCTCAGTTTAAACAAACAGAAATCCGAAAAAATAGAAGAGCCCTGGGCAATTTATGATGTGATATCAATAATGGAATAAGTTCTTCCCAGTTGCCATCACTAAGAGTCTAATAAAAGACATACTGAACTACCACCACAAAAAAAACAGAAATCACTGGTCTTAACAAAAAAAGCTACAGCACTGCAAACGTAAGAATTGAGTCACTAAAGGTAAAATCAACACTGTCTATGAGCAAAAATGTCATTCAATTTTAATAGAGTTCTGTTAATATTTGTTGAACAACTACTGTGAGCATGGCCTTCTACTAGGCATTGCATAGAAATCAAACACAAATAACACAATTTCTACGCTCATGGTCCATACAATCTAATGGAGGGAAGTTAGGGGTAGGGACAGAGAGAATGTGACCTATCCAAATGACTCTAAGATAAACACAAACAAAATAAAAATGGCTTTTATTATATACCTTTAGCAGACTCTCTTAATATCAATCTCAGACTCACTCCAAAAAGAACCTTTAAGAAATACATCATGAACCCTTGTTGTTTAGCACTAACTATAACTCAGTCCAGACAAGGTTTTAGTAGTTATTCAAGTTTATCAGCCTCTTTTGTATATAAATACTGCAAACAACAGAATAAGCTGTCGTTGATTTTAACCAGCTCCAGTGCTCAGGAATTTGCCCTTTTAGGGACAGGCCCAAGGTATACAAACTTGATGGAATCTTCCTTAAAATTTCCTCTAGGCAATTACTTAGGTTTTCCTGGGCTTTTCAGTATCATGCCAGCTAGGAATCACTGGTTTAAAAGCCTCTCTTTGTTTTAGGAATCTCTAACATGAGTAATTAAGCCTGCACCCTAGCCAGTGTAATCTGAGCAGCTTTCAATGTGTTTCACTTGTTGCATTAACATGTAATCGTTTAAAATTGGCATTGCTTGTTGCTTTGTAGCCTCTTCAAATAAGCCTGTGTCTGTTTTCTATCTCACATGATTTTTTTCATATCCTGCTCTCTCTGTCTGCAGTGTGTTCTGTTTGTGCTTATATGTCCACTGCTCACTCAAAAGACATTTTAATGTCTTGAATGGCAGGGGTTCCTAAAATATGTGAAGAGGAGGTATTCAGGGCCCTTTTAATCTTCTCTTCAACGTTTATGCAAATTTCAAGCAGCAGCATTTGAGGGAGATGAAGTCTGAGTTTACACCCTAGGACCTTGACTGTGGCTGGCTGCTACTGCTTCAGGCACATGGTGTCTGGAACAGGCTCAGTAAAACGAACAAAGCAAAGTTTTCTGAAATGACTGCTTGCATTATTACCAAAAATAGGAGAATTGAGGGCAGACAGGGAGACATCAGGGATTTGCAATAATTCTCGTAGCACCCTGAAATTTCAAACAACAAAGCTTTCACTAAGCTTTTTATTCCATTTTTTGGGATCAAGCCATGAAGAAAAAAAAATCCAAACAAACAGAAGTGCAGAAGCTTCAAATCCCAAGTGGTACATTTAAATAAAAACAAAGTGGAGAAACATCTGTCTTCCTCCTTGAAATTTGCTTGATTAAAAGGCAAATAAATGCAACAAGAGAGATACTAATTTCATTTTCCTGACAGTGTTCTGAGGATTCCTATGCCCCTACGGATATCATCTAATAGAAAATGTGTTTCTGACTTAAGAGATGCTGATACCAGACCCACAGAGATTAAGGCCTCAGCTACAGCGTTCCTATAGGGTTCAGCAAAATATTACTGCTTTTCAAAAACAGCTATGCCTTGATTTAAGAAAATATAACCAACAAAAGCTGAAGTTATAAATAATATAAGGGTATTTTTGACATTACTAATAGAATTTTTGTTTTATAAAGTTATTCAAGCCCAGCGACTTGAAAAATCTAGAATAATCTTTGATTTAAAAAATTCCAATTTTGTCCTATTTTATAATACTGGATTTATTGCAAAAAAAAAAACAAAATACATCAATATTTGCTGTGCTATATTGACATATAATATGCACTGTGTTTTTTCCTTTTTCTTTTATTTTTCTATCTTTCTAAAGACTGCAGAAAATTTTTACTTTATGAGTTAAAATTTAATTTCTCAGTTTCGGAGATGAAAATGGATTTAGCTCTTCCATATGAAACGCAAGATTTGAAAAATCCACATATTAGATGTGGCCAATTTGTTAATGATCACCTCTACACACATGCACATTTTTCCACCTGAAAAATACTTCCCCTCCCTTTCTTTCTTCTCCATCCTGCTAACTCCTACTTATATTTTAAATCATGGATAAAGCATTACCTTCCTTAAGAAGCCCTCAGAGATCCCTAGTTTGATTTAGATGTTCCTCCTCTGGGCTCCCATTACATGCTGGGCAGACGTATTATAAGCGCTGGCTCACCCATCTCTCTCTCCAACCTCTGTGCAAATTCTCTAAAGGCAGTGACCATGATTGGCTCATCTTTATATACCCAGGACCTAGTGCAGTGCCTGGACCACAGCAGGTATACTCAATACTCATAAGCTATTCAATGAACTATCTATAGCTAAGACAAAACCTATTAACAAACTCAACAATCAGTTTATGTATTTACATGTTCTGAGGCTCCGATTTTAATAAGCATAAGGATACCCAAATGTGACTGTGCCTACTAACTCTGATTTCATTTTGTGTAAAGAGTAGAAAAGTTAAATGAGAAGGAAAAAAATGGTGCAAATTTCCTGGTCTTTCACAGGGATGAAAAGTTGAGAAAGTGGAACTGCACTTTTCTAATCTTCATAAAACTAAAACATCTTAGGAAGTTCCTGCCTTAAAATTTGCATGAATACCTTCCTCTACCCTCCCCCATGAATCTTAAGCCATGTGTATTATGGTAATTGATTAAAATGGGTTGAACGGAAGCCAAAATAATTTACATCTAAACAGCAGAAAACATAGTAATAAAAATGCCAGGTGAATGAAAAGCTAAGAGTGTATTTACATTGTACAGTACCATTTTCCCCAGGAATAGATTCGCTGATACACATCCATAGAACAATAAGCACCAATCTGATCCAAAGTAGCCCAATGTATTTCTTCGCTATAAGTATCTAACCCCTTGTAAGATGACACTGATCGAAATAATTACAGGGTTTCCATGTCCTAAAGGTTCAGGATCTTGGTGTAATAAAACCCAACAGAGGGAAAGAAGCTGTATCATATCTAGAAGTTAAATTATTCTCTACACAAAGGGCTATATAATTGTGCACCACTTAGTGGTCAAAAAAGACTATTCCATTGTCTTAGTATATATCTTCTATTATCTATTCTGTTCTATGATCTATATCAGTTCTGTTATCAGAGACAAATTCTGCCTGTCACTAACATCCTGTGCTTTTAGCAAATGCTCCCTTTTTAAAGCTTTTTAAAGACTATTTTGTTAAGTACAGCTTCATTTAAAAAAAAAAAAAAACCCTTAATTTTAAATACATGCTTTTAAGTACCCTTTCTGGAAAAGAATTTTATAAATATATACAATCTTCTTGCTACCCACCCAAAAGAAACAAAGTGTTATTTTAGCTTAAATTGTTCAGAACACTTTTTAAATGGAGTAGACAATTTCTATTGTTTGTTAATTTAGAGGTAGACCCCAAAAAGAAAAAGAGACAAAATTATGTTAAAAATGAAAATGGAAAAACCTAAGATTGTTATATTTTACTATATAAAATCATGAAGACTTCCCAAAACCAAATGGGGAAAATCCAGAAAACAGTCTCAAATTTCCCCACGGGCATCCTTCCCCACAGCCTTTTTAAAAAACTCTTGGTTGGTAGCAATGAAGGCTACTCATAAGAATCGAGTCACCAGAACACCATAGTCAGTGTACTGTGCTAATGGATGACAGTAGGTCTGAGTCCCACATAAAGGCCCACTACATGTACAGCTAACTGTTCTGAAGTCACGGTTTGCAGAAGCTAAGGTTCTAACATTTGGGTTATTTTTATATTATTATCTGAGTCACAGAGGTCTTATATCTTCAGCCAAAAACAAACCTTATTCACCTGTGGACAATATTCAACTCACAATCCCTGCACACATCACTGAGAATTGTGTAAATTCAAGAGCTCAAAAGGTCCTAAATACTGGGCTCATACCCAGAACACTCCAGATAAGTGTAGAAACCAGCATTGTGAGGAAAATATCTAAATCTGGAGATGGTAAATGCATATCACTCCCGTTTCCACAGAACATGCCTGGGGCAACAACCTTGGAACAGAGGAAGGGCAGACAGCAGGAAAATATCAAATCTTTATTAAATATTGAGGAGAGAAGAAAACAAGAAATATAGCCCCAAACTTCAATTTTATTTAGTTTTGTTTTCAATTGCTCCCTTCTTTTAATTTGTTTCCTCAAACACAAATCAATGCCAACTTACATCTACATAACTTGGGCCCCATGGTCAACAGAAAAAAATAACAATAATGCATCCTTAAAGATATTTGATGAAGAGCTGATAATTTCAATGGTCAATCGAATCCTCTTAAAAACTCCAGTCCTCCAACTCTATAAACCTTTCAACTACTCATATTCTTTCTTTACTATCAGTATAAGCAAGAATTTATCTCCAAGACTACTTAGATTCCTGTGTTCAGTAACAGTCATTTTAATAAAAACAGCCCAGCACGCTAACAATCAGGTTTGCAAATGCTCACATCCATTCTCGCTCATCCAATTGTTGCTGCATGAGCAAAAAAAAGGGCAGCAAAGACGGAAAATTTTGTATACATCAATAAATGACCATATCGGGACTTAAACTTTCCGTGTTTGTGTCTTCAAACACAGGAAGGAAAAAATCTAGGTTTCTCCATTTGCAGCAACACCTGATTTGGCATTCCCAAAAGTTACATTGCCTTTGACAAAGGTTTTCTTGGTTCTGGAGAGGTCAAAAGACTTCTCTTGTTCCAGCTTCAGTCCAGAGTTCTCAGAAAGAGCAAAAGAAATGACCTAAACTGTAATATATTAAATTAAAAATTTTTTGGTAAATCCTGTAAGGGGTGTTGACTTTCTGGAGCCCAGTGCTTCCCCCACTCTCATAAATGAGTCATAAATTCCTAGAGGAATTTAAAAAAAAAAAAAGCAGATGCCCCAGCCCACCACTCATTTCATCTGCTTTGCTGCCACTCCCCCTGCCTGGCACCCCAAAGGAGTTCCAGCAAAAGACAGATTCTGGACTGGGCAACACCTACGTGATGTCTGCTCCACCTAGCTTCAACCCAGCTATGATGCCAGGCACATGGTAAATGCTTGGAAAATGCTTGCCAAGCCCAATTGTTGAAGGAGCAGGCCAGTAGTTTTCTATCTCCCTCCAAAAGAATATAAACAAGTCCTTAATTTCCCACAAAAGAAGACAAAAATAAAATCTGCAAAATGATTGTTTATTCTAACTTTCTAATGTCACAACAACCTGGCAGAGGAGATATTTTAATCTCTTTTGTTTATCACTCTTAAAATACTGCTACGTATTATTTCTCTGTTCGATAAAAATTCATTCCACTTTGGAGACAAGGGAGTGACACTCATGTTGAACAAGAGGGATTTACAAAGGAAGTTTTACCAGTTAAACCACTCCAGGCCCAGTGGGAATGTCCTTCCCACCATCACCTCATCATACTAACAGGATTAAGTCCTTTGGAAAATCAGTATTAAAGCAAGTAACCCCCAGTTCAAGCAAAGGGACAAAGGACTTAGTGAATGTGGTTATTAGTGTAGTGCTGGTGATTAAATAACATTTCTCCTCCTCCCCACCAAAGCACACATTACCTCATCGAAAATATTAAAACCAAGGCATTGTAATCACTTTGGCCATAAGCCTAAATATAAGTTACCACGGAAACTCTCAAATACTCTAAGTTTTATATTAAAAACATCAAGTGAATCAAGTATCCTTCCCCTCAATGTAATCTGGCTTTACAATTGTTAAGTAGGACAAGTTTATAAATTTGAGCACAGTGAGCTTCCGTATGTGCCCTTCCACCTCCACAAAACATAACCCAAAATCAGTAACCTTCCAAAGATATAATATCCTACACTCAAGGAGTAACTCTAATGATGTGAATTTCAGAAATAGCCAGTCATATCCTAAGTTAGTAGGCTGGTCAGTGTCCTTCCAATAAAATGAGAGTAAAAAGCACCTACTCTACCTAAAGATGGAGTTGGTGTTAACTTGGCAACATGTATTTAGGATTAACATCCCACCTTCTAATGGGCAAGGATTTTCAGCTGATTTCCATCTATGTTCCCCGACCCAAACCTACAAGCATTCTAAGGCCAATGTGAACACTGTGACCAAGCAAACCAGAAAGTCACAACCCTTGATTTCTCAGCCCTGAAAAGACTAACCACACCCAGATGAACTGGCTAAAGACAACACTATAATAAAAGTATCTTCATAGTTTACAAAACATTTTCATACAAATGATTTCATTTGATCCCCACAACAACACTGAAGACATGCAAATTGGTATTAGCACCATTTTACAGAAGAGGAAACTGCAACTCAAAAAAATAAGGGACTTGCCCAAAGTCATTCAAGTCAACACGGCCAAAGCTGGACTAGCACATAATTATTTTACCTACTAGTCCAGCATCATTTCACTCATGACCATCTGTTGAGATGCAGTCAGAAAAACCTGATATCCACCAAAACCTGCAAACATCCATAACATATATTTGCAACTATAACATCCTCATGTAGATAAGCACCCACATACCAGCTATGTACATAAAAAACATTTATGCCAAAGATCAGCTAATGACCATATGCTTGTCAAAAACAAAACCAAGGTTGAGTTCCCAGGACAAGAGCGGCCACCAATGCTGCATTTCAGAACCACTCTTCACACACATGCCCTAACAAGGACTGACATCCATTCATCAGTATCCCTCCTACCTCCACAACAAAAGAACCCCACTTTTGAATACTTGCCAAGTCTAGGATTCAATATACTGCTATGTATTATTACTCAGGAAAAACAAAAACAAACTACCTTTTGAGGTAAAAGAATGGGTGAAATTGCATAGAGTTCTTCTTTTGTAAAACTGTAACTAGATATCATTTCTTCCTAATAATAGAGTAACATCACAGAAACAAAAAGAAATTATGGAACCAGATCATAAGATTGATCACATTTATCTTGACAAGATTTTAGTCTTAAGAATGGTGACTCTATTAAAAGTTGGGAACCCGTCATCTTTTGATCAAGCTACCTGTAATTCAATTGGTCAGAAATGAACCCCTCCAAAGAACACACGTGCAGTTAAGTTAGTGAAAACTGAAGCACTGAACAGGAAAAGTGTGGTTTGCTACTCAGAGAAGGTGGGTAATAACTAACATGATAAACCAAGAATGCTGTAAGGGAGAACATTTTCTTCATCTGGTCTGCTTCTCTCCAATTAAAAGAATCAACTGAGAGGGAAAAAAGACAAAAACTCACCTTCCCAAACCAAGAAATAAACTCTCCAGACACACACTCTTAATGATATTGGATCCCACTTGAGGAAACCTCAAACAGCTCACAGTTATTTTTCCACAAGGCTGAGAACACCAGATTCTTGTCTTCCAAAGTCAAAGGGATATATTTCATCATTACAAGTTGGTATATTGTTCCATAAAATACCACCTTACTTCATGTCCATAACACTAAAGAACCGTAGAAACAATGACATGTTAAAATAGATCGTTGTCTGTTTTCTTTTTGACATTTTTTAAAGGATATATGACACCATATACCAATCCTGGTCCATCAATTGGTAGATGAATTCAAAATAAAGTTTTAAACTACAATCGGTCTATAATAAATAATATACTCTATAAATAAATACTGCATCAAAATTCAGGAAATCTGATGACAGAAATCTAAGGAGAAAGTAAATTTTTGAAAAGTCTAAGGCAAAAAGAAAACTAAATGGCTATAATTGAGAAAGAAAGGAAATGGGCAACTTCTTTTTTTGCATCTAAGCCCCACTTCTGAAACAACAGTTGTCTTTGCTCAGCTGGAGGAAAACCACAGGACTTGGAATAACTCACTTAATGTACTGTCCCTCCTTACGTTAAAATGACACTGTTGACTCACCCTCAGTAGGACATGTGCTTAGTTTAACTCGTTTTTCCAGTAATAGTAATGACTGAGCTGCCCTAATGTTGAAATGATTTGCATCCTTACAACTGAAAAAATATTTGAAAATACCTACATATATAGAATACATGTCCCTGAGTTTGTCTGGCCCTGCTGTGTAGCCAAAGTGAGTTTTATCCCTCTCTCTAATGTGCTCTCCAGAGTCTCTCTACAAATGATGACCAGTGTTATTCCTTTTTATTTTGTTACAAAAATGGGATTCCTTCTAATTACCAAAATAATCTTTCACTGCATTTACTCAGTGTGCCTTTGTCTTAGCTAATCCCTGTATTCCTGGGCTTCCCAATTTCGAAATCAAATGAACTAATTTATTTTCTTTACTTCTGATTATAAGTCTTGCTCAACTTTGGGTGATATTGCAGGAGGCCTACAAGAAATCTACAACCCTTGCATGCTACCGGTCTCACTCAGCAGCATTCCATAGGAAAGTGTGGTACATTCTCCATTCTATTGCTCTGTCATTTCTAGTTTGCTCTCTAGTTAAGGCTGAAAGAATTAAAAAAAAAGTCAGCAAACATTTAACAAGTCCTAATATGGATTATGAAACAGGTTAATCACTACAAGGGTGGGGAGGGAAGGCTTAATGGTATCACACAAGGGTTTTGCACCAACACAGACCATGAAAGGGAAAGTTGTACATTCTCCTTAGATCAAAAACAGCATTCTTTCTCAACGAGAGATTCAGCCTAATTCAGATACATCCTCCATCCTTAAACTCTTCTACTCTGGAATGATAGCGTTTTAATTCAAAACTTCAATTCAAAAACCATTTTGCAGAAGGACATTAGAAATACTAGGAGTAAAAAATAATCTATCTAATGAAAGAACCAATAGCTTTGACATCAAACTCTTCAATTTTCATTCTAGACCAGCCGTCTGCAAAATGAAATGTGTGTATCCCAGGATGGAGGGGTGCGAGACCATCCACTGGGGTACCAGAAGAACTTTTAGAACATCTACATATTTACGATCTAAAAAACATATAATTAAGCTTTACTAAGAATTAAATATGCATGTATGGTTTAATAGTTATATATGTATATAATTTATAAATATTTATTTACTTACTTGGAGGAGAGAGTCCATGCTCAAAAGAAATATTTTCCTTGGGGCATACATTTTTTAAAAAGTTTGGAAGTTTCTGCTTTACCCATGCATTTCACAAACTAGGACACACATAGCCCTGGGGGTACACAGCATTTGGGAGAAAATGCAAAGAAACTGGATAAACCTGGTACATGCTCCTGGTGCCTCTATCTCATGCACTCTGGGTAAGTGACAGACACTCTTTCCTATAATTAGATACTTGGAAGACAATTCCGGTGAACATGTCTTAGGATGAAAGGGGCCACAGAACAATGACCTAGGTTCTCTGCCTGGCTCTCTGTCATCTAGCCATCTGACGGAAGGCCAATCGCTTTACTCTTCCAGGCCTTTTAGGCTCCTTCTCCCTCAAATTTTATGATTCACAAGTTAAGGTTTTCATCCCATCCTTACTTGCTTCTACATGTCATGCTCGTAACTAGAATGTATCAGCCTCTCCTCCCCAACAATCTCAACCCCTGCCTCCCTCCCTGATGAGGCCTTGACTTTGCATTCCCTCAGCTTCCATGGACTGTTTGTAGAATGCTAAAGGGCACTTGCTGGCAGGGTTTGTAAGCATTCTCAAATTCTTTCCGAGTGTCCCCCATTACCCCTGGACAGACTGTAAGCTCCTTCAAGACAAGTGGTAGGGCAGCATTCTGCATGGGGGACCAACACATATCATCACCTGATCATCCACAGCCCTGCCCCTGATGCAAATCAGCAATGCACTAATTTAAGGGGAAAAGTAACAGCAACCTAAATTACCAATTAATAAAGGTATATGATCTGGCACAAGAAAATGAAGCTGAGACCATGCCCAAGTAAGCCAGGCTATGAGGAAAATAGCTCTGAACTTGGCAGGAACAAAATGAGGAACTGGGGACAGCATAGAGAAGTGTTAACTCACGCTGGTAGGATGCCCCCTGTCACTCAAAACAGCCAAGTTCACATCCCAGCCATGGCCACCCTGTCAAAATAATTAGCAATTAAGCAAGTTAACAAAGGAAACGTGCTTACAGCCTCGCCCTGTTAGTCAATATTATTATCCTCATCCCATCAACTACACCAGAATTAAGAGGAGAACTGTTACATCTTTGTCTGCAGACTTTGGGGGCTCCATGGCAGAATTTTCACCTACCCAGAGCAGGCTGGGATTCAACTTCCCTTTTCAGGTTTTGTCAACACCTCTCAAGTTTCCACGGCATATTTCCCATCACGTGGAAAGATAAGACTCAATTCCCAGGCAACATAGTGCACTTTTAAGGAAGCAGCATGATGTGAAGGATAAAGCAGTGGACCAGGGGCTAAAAAGTCAGACATCTTGTCTTTGTACTGCCACTATTTTTGTGCTCTTGGAAACTCACTTATTTTCTAAAGCTTAAATTTTCTAATCTGTTAAAAAAAAAAAAAAGGAAGAGTAGATGACCTATGGTCCCATAGCCAATGAGGCAGTAGCTTACAAACATTTTTTACTGTGATCTACAGTAAGAAATATATTTTAAGTCAAAACTCAACATTCACCTATATACATACACAGCAAAAACAAAAATTTCAAGAAACAATGCTTATCCTTACTGTGATATTTTCTATTCTATTCCATTTTTTTCCCCAAAAAGTGCTGTTTGAGACCTACCACATTGGTTTCATGAACCACTAGTGGTCACAATCTAGTGACCACTGGACTAAAGCATGGTAATAAAGAGTGTGGCCCTACAGTCAGACACATTGAGCTCCACCATTAACTAGTTGCATAATCTTGAGTAAGTTATCAACTCTTTCAAAGTTCATCGTTTAGATCGAGATGAAAACACCAGGGTTGTTCTAAGGATTAAACGGGATAATGAATGTAAAGGTTAGCTGCACTGTGTCTGACAAAAAACAAGCACTCAATAAAAAGTTATTGTGATGATTAATAATATCATTGTCATTATTACTAAATTCAAAGATTGCAAAAGAAAGTAAAATAAGTGGAAGGGAGCTAGAAAAAGAAACAGGCCCACCTGCAAGCATCAATAACCAGCAGGACTGATATCAGGTTAATCCTGGCCTGTGCTCATTTTTGGAAATGAAGGGATTGTTGTGTGCTTTCTTCACAGTATCCCCTAACAACTGTAACGGTACCTGGCACATAATGGACACTCACATATTTGTTGAATGAATTAATACATCTGGAAGCTCATCTCTATACACTGGAATTGCTGTGAAAAGATCCCAGCCAAGCTTGCATAGCCCCTTCTGCCCCAAAACTCAAACACCTGAGGTTGCTCTAAGCCAATGGTTCTCAAAGTCTAGTTCCCAAAACAGCAGCAGCATCACCTGGGAACTTGTCAGAAATCCAAATTACCAGATCCCACTCCAGGCCTACAGAATCAGAAACTCTGGGCGTGGGTCCAGCAATCTGTGTTCTAACAAACCCTCCAAAACTTGATTACACTCAAGATTGAAAACCACTATTCCAAACCATGATGACTTGGAACCCTATAGCAATCCCGGGGAGCTGCATGTACAACAAAAGGGAATCCTGCCAAGTTCATTAGTCCTAGGAGCTAGCTACTCATCTAGTTCAACCAAGATTCCTTAGGGCCAGCTATAGCCTCCAAGGAAGTTCCCAAGAATTGCCTCTCCTTAACTCACCAATAGAAGCCTAAACTAGACAAAGAGGCCCTCTGAAACAACTACTCTAACACTTAGCACAAGGCCTGACTCTTAGAATGAATGCAAAACCTATTTCTTCAATGGTCTCTTACCTAAGCACATTCCCTGGGCTCACCATGTCCCACACCAGGACTTCTGGATCACAGGATCCAGGTGCTTCCTGAAACTCTGCATCAGTTCTCAAAAGATGAGCCACGTCTCACAGCCAGTCTGCACGCAGCAGCCTTGGCACTAAAGTTATACAGCACTGTTCTACCAATACTCACCTCGCATTTGACCACTTGCCAAATCAACAAGAACTTATTAAGCATCCATTTTGTGCATAGATATATGCTTCAGAAAGAAGGTAATCAAATATTATTAAAACTCCAAAATTAAAGTTTGTAATGTGTTGGTAAATCAAAGAACACATTCGTATCACTAGATTGAGTCTACTCCTTCAGAAAGTAACAGAAAAGCTTGCTAATTTCTATAAAACCTTAATTTTCCAAAACGCACCTTAGTCAGAAGCCCTGCAGTGCCATCAGACTCTAACAACAAGATTTAGAGAAAACACGATTTTTATCAAAGGGCAGGAAAATATAACTATCTTCTTTCCACTCTAGAAAAGATTGCTAACATACCTTCCAAAGGCAAAGGAGTACCTTTAAAAAAGAGAAACATTCCATATTTCTGCCAATAAAATAATGATCCAGTTATACACCAAGGAACAGACAGAAGACCTAGCTTTGGTTCTCCAGCTAGTCCTGGTACCTACAGTGTGACCCTGGATTAGGTCTCAGAGGGTCTCTGCCTCAGTATCCACGAATGAACACATGGTCTTGTAAAAGACATAATGCAAATGAAAGTGCTGTGCAGACTATGAGATATTATCTTCTCAACATGCAAATTTATTCCTGTAAACCAATTCCTCCCCTCCCACTCATAGTGACCAAAATGATTTATATTAGAGGGTGCTCATAAGTGGTTTGATAGAAGTCATAACAAAAGTATAAACTAGAAAAGATACTGAATACTTCTGTACACATAAAGCAGCATGAAGCCTCTCAAATCACAAAGAAATGGGTTAGAAAAACGACCCATAGTACATTGGCCCTTCCTGGTTTTGGCAAAAATTTGAGCTGGAAAGACACGGTATTTAAGAAGGAAAATTAATGACAAACAAGAAATAAAGTGAATTATTTCAAAACCTCACAAAAGGGTATGTTTAAAGAGAAGTTTGGGAACAAGGGGTTAGAGAGGGCTATGTTTTTGTCAGGTCTGACTTGCCCTTTGCTATGGGTACACTGTCTTTCCATGTGGCCCCAAAGAAATAGTTGAGCCATTATTGTTGTTGATAATGACGAGCAGATGCTGATGGGATGATTGCACATCAACTGTTCTCAGACTCAGGTCTTGTGTAATTGGGTGTGTCGATCTATGTCACTCCACAGATGGTTATTAAACTAGTTACAACTTCCCTAAATCTTTTCACTAGACCTGAGCAACATTCTGGATAGCTATTCTCTGCCAACTGAGACTAGGCACCATTATAAAAAAAAAATTTTTTACACAGTACCAAGGTCTATTCCTCCTCCCAACTCACACAAACACATACACACACACACTTAAAGCAGGGATGTTTTGTTAATTCAAAGATCCAAATTATCAAATTTGAAATTTAAAACTTTACCAAAACCATAAATATTCCTTTACTGCAGTGAATGTAACGTCTATTAATTGCAACCTGTCGTTAATAAAAAACATAATCAATTCCCAATTTTCTATGAACAAATTATATGCATTTTGGATAATCTACGTGCCTCAAGAGCAACCCTGCTATCAAAGTTCCCGCCAGGATTACGGAGAATGGGGAATCCCAGATGTCATGATAAACAACTGTTAAATTCTTCCTAATGAGAGAACTGAATGGCCCCAATGTGGCTAGATGACAGCGGCGTTCATGAAGGCAGCTTTCAGCTCACCACAGGGCATGGCCAAATGTCCAGCTGGATTGCTAGAGGAGTCAAAATGGTCCAACTGGCATTTTATTGATACTGAGGTGTCAAACCTTCAACTAGTTGGCCACTCTTTGTGGTTAGCCTTACACTGTACACCTGAAAGAATATTTGTTGAGATGGTTCCCTTGAATGGAACGCACAACCTGTAAAATGCAGGTTTCCACAAGGTTTCCTCTTGTGGAAAGGCAAGCATACTTTCATATACTAATAGATGGAAATGAGACAGAGACTCATACAAGTTATTAGCCTTAGAATTAGTAAGCTAAACTGAAGTGCAGCATGTGAGTTTGATCATTCTTCTTTCTTTCCCCGTGAACATTTGGCAGAGTTAAAATTTTAGCCATCATGCGTTTTCTTCCCTGAAATGTATCAGTTACAGTTCCCACAGAAGCTAGCTATGCATTTCCTTGTGGGTGTATGTGTAAAACTACCATAACAAAACATTTTCTATTTCCTCATTTTGATTAAAAGGAAAGAAGACATTCTAAAGTGCACTTACATAAGTGACAGTGCACTACTGACATGCCTACTGTATACACAACTTATATTCTGTTTAAATTTAAGGGTATAATCATTAAGGAGAGAAATGCCAAGAGCTATGAAATAAAATTACATTAAGGAGTTAGCCCACGCCGTATGCTCTTGAGAAACTTAGGGAAACTTCAAGGAACAGCAAAGTCACTTCAGGCCACTTAGGAAGAATTAAGGCTTGAGACATTAAAAACAGCTGAGGAAAAATACTAAGAAATAGACATCAGAGCACATAAAATACACGTAAATGAACATGACATTATGGACTCCCTGGCAGAACAAATGGAGATTGTGCTGGGTTAAGCTGAGTCAGCCATACTCTCCTGCCTATTTCACTTTGGATCAAAATCCTGTCTAGGTAACAGGGACAACTGGTTACTGCAAGCACAGAACAGCTTTAAGAAAAGCTAACGGACCTATCTGGGGAAAGAATCCTCAACTGCTACTTCATTGCTGTCATGCTCTGAGACGGCTAATGAAGGAAGAGAATCCTTTCATATCATGGGGAACAGAATTCAGATTTAGGGACATGATGCAGGAAGCAATGTGGTATAATGAAACAAGAACTGCCCTAGAAATCAGAACCTGGGTTCTAATCCAGACTTTGCCATATACTCAGCACGTGATCAACAGGCATCTTAAGCTATTTGAGACTTATTATTCTCATCTGTGAAAGTAAAATAATATCACCAGCCCTCCCTCTTTAGCAGAGTTTATCTGTGGCTCAAATAAGATCATGTTTATAAAAGTGATTATAAGCTGGAAAGCACTATTTAATATAAAATATTATTTTATGTAAAATTCCTAATCCAAAGTTCTGTGAAACAGAAAATCCTCACCATCTAGCCCAGAAATGATAAACTATTACATGATTCAAATTAGGTAACATACACCTATATTATGAGACCAGCCCAAATGGGGGTGGGAGGTATACATGTGTTGGGCTAGTGTAACCAACTTCAAGAATTTTTTTAAAAAAATTTTCCCCACTGCTCTCCTAGTGTCTCAGCAATGCTTAGGAATTAGAAGCAACAGCAATAATCTCCTCAACCTTCCCTAGCCTTCTCTGGCACAGAAATCCGACATAGGCCACTTCACATGCCTGATTAGATAAGCTTTCCCAAAGCTGAAAACCAACTGCTTCTAACATTTCAAACCTGATTTCTATGAAGACTCAGGGGTGAAAGATGGAAACAAATAAGCGAACCAAATAGATTCTCCTTACTGAAAGAGTTCTCTCACTTTGATTTGAAACACTAAATAATTTTTTTCCATGAATCAATTACTTCAGAGGTGAGAGGTACAAGATGCTGCAAACTATGAGCAGACAAAAGGGTTAGAAAAGCTTTTAATTCACACACAGTTAATCTACAAACTTGAAATTTCTAGACAATAGTGCTTTAGTGTGTTCTTTAGGTGAACCACAATCTCGCCTTGGCAGTGGAGCAGAGTCGAAAGGGAATCATTAAAGAAGCTGAAATGAGGAGGTCCAGGGACAAGTGTTCCCAGACGCTATTTTCCAAAGGGGGTATTACCGTGAGGCTAAGGAAGTTTAAACTCTGGGGCTCCCTGCACTTGAGTACCTATTTTGTGCCCAGAACCATGCAATTAAATATGTTGTTTCCCATATTTACAAATAATCCTGCAAGTTAGGTATTACTATTACTCGCATTATATAAATAAGGGAACTGAGACTTAGAGAAGTTAAATGGCTTGCCCAATATCCTTAGCTAGGAATCAGAGCCAGGCCTAGCTGGTTCCAAAACTCACCAGCTATGCTAAAGTAAAAATCAAAATGTAGTGGGAAGGGTATCTAAAAGTCATTCCAAGAGGTAATTAAAAATAAACAATCAACCTTTACTGTCACATATCTCTTTCATTATCCTTAATATCCCTGGGCATTCTCTCCTTCACCACTTAACTGGCAGCTAACAACAACTAAACCTCAAGGAGAAAGTATAGCATATTTGAAAGGACCCTCATGTCTGAGCATGCATGTGCAGGACTGTATTTTAAAACAGAAGGGAGTATATGGGATTATCTGTTGGTGTCCAACATACTTCTCTCATCTATTAGTGCAGATGACCATCAAGTTTCAGTGACAAAGGAGATAATAATAAGGAAAAAGTTCACAGAAAAGAAAAATCAAGGTTATCCTCATGCATTTTCTATGACGTGTAGAAATGCTGCACACAGTTAATTCCAAAGTTCCCAGGCCAACATAGGTTAGTCCTGGGTAGTTTTAGTAATTTTCTATGTCAATTGTTCATATGCTGAGGCATTCCAATCATTTTCCATGGTCTCTTACATCCTTTTCAGAATAATACAATAAGAATACAAGTGCACAGTCAAGAAAAAGCTGTCTGCAACTAAAAGGGCTGGCATAAATATGACTCTGGATTGCCATTTTCAATCTTTCAAAATGTTTTTTATTAAAAAAAAGCTACACATTCATTTCCGGTCTTAATCTACTAAAGAATTTCTTTTAGGATCAAGAAGTAACAGGGAAAGAAACACTAAACAACTTTCCTTGGATTATAAGAAACATAAATCCATTCTCCTTACTTTCAAAAAGATTTAGAAAGAACTGCAACTCCTCAAAATGGAATTTTGAAGTTTAAATAATTTCCATATTATGCAAGTGTTCATTCAGAGGTAAGATGTTAAGAAGAGTAAAACTTAAGTCAGTTTAGTGCACAAAATTTTACTAAATTCAAAGTTACAGTATCTGTGGGACTACCAGATTCCACCAAATACACAACGGCACTATTTATAGGGGGTAAGTGTGTGAGCTTTGGAGTCAGGCAAGAGGCGTTCTGGTTGCTGGTCTACACCACTGAATAGCTGGGTGACCTGGATGACCATCCCTTAACCTTTCAGGAAACAGGAATCATAACACCTACTGTGAGGACTAAAGGAAACAGGTAAAGAACTTTTTCCCCAAGCATCTGTCACATAATAAACCCTCAGTTCATAGAAGCTACTGTTACTTCCTATTAGCCCCATGAGAACACAGAGTTTTGTCTGTTTTGTTCACTCTATTAAGAAGCAGGCCTGCCTTGGTCAGCCTTCATGCAAATACTCCCAGTTCCTCCCAAGTGACATTCACATTCATCTACACTAATTAAATTCAAATGCGGCTATCCTCAGTGTATACCTCCACTCCCTTATGTAAGCTGCTTCAAGTGCTTTTTGGAAAGATTTAAATTATTGGAAAATATTTGAAGTGTTCTAAGGGTAGTTGAGTTAACATACCCAACACTTACATTTTCTGTAAACAGTGTGCTTACACATAATTATAAATATCTCAGACTATAAAAGAAAACATTTCATAGTACTCCCATAACTGAAAAACAAAGTCTTAGAAATAATTATAGAGGGAGCAGAGAGGAGTGGTAGGTAGAAGACAGTTTACTAAATCAGCAAAATAAAATTTGGAGTTTTGTCTTAAAACAAAACAAAACAAAAAACCTGACAACCATTTGCTCAAGGCTGCCAAAACTTGAGAATAAGCAAACTGTCATGGGAAACAAATGTTAAAATATGAAACCCTTTTCTGAGAAAGTAACTCCACCAGTCCTGGCTAATCCAATTCTGAATCACTAATGACACTAGCCCTGCTGGGTTGTCTTAACCACTACAAAGAAGTCCAAAGGGACAGGCAGGGGCTCACAGGCAAATATTTTCTCTTCTGTCACTGACATTTTCAATATGGCCACACCCCTCCCCTCCCCCACCCTCCCAACTTCTACACTGTTCCCTTTTCAGATCTCAAAAAGCAGACAGTTGACATACTAATACATCATTTGAGTAGTGAGTGTAGAGAAAAGACAACTTGACTAGAAAACAAGAGCTTGGATTCTGGCCCCAACCTTGACCTAGCTCTAGACCCTTTGGCCAGTCACTTCACGTCTCTGGGCTTTGGTTTCCTCATCTGTAAAACAAGGATAGACTAGATGGGTGGCTCCAGCCTGAGATCCCAAAATCTCCAGGAGCCCCTGAAGTTGTAATAACAGATCATGGGATATTTTTATTATTTCAAAATGTCTAACAGAGATAGTCCATTAAGTGCTATAAGGCTAATTAAAACATCAAATATTTTGGCCTTAGGCTAGTATTCTGCATGGTGACACTGGATGGCACGTGATGATGTTTGTCATATTATAGGAAATCGAGGAACAAGAATGTTGGACCTAATATTGTCCTCAAAGCTACACTTCAGAAAAATCAGTTTCTGTACTAAACATAACATCCAACCACAAATTTCTGGTTAATAAATAATGGAGAAATGATTTAACACTTATTAATGCAATTTGTATAATAGACAAAGTTTCTCCAAATTGGAAGTATGTCTCATCAAGGGAACAGACTCAAACACAATACCCATAAATATTTATAGGGTCACTAGAAACCAGTGAACAATCTACATGCTGCAAAGGTAAAGCTCCTATTTACCAGCAAGGGTCTGAATCACTCATTCACTTTCGATTAAAGAAAAGTGAAAGCAATCAAAAGCCCATCTACTCTGCAACATAAAATAACACCACCATTAACAATAGCTACTATTTACTGTACTCTTACCATGTTCGGGCACCATACTATGAATTTAAAACTTATTAACTTATTTAATACTCTTAACAACCCTAACAATTACATCCTGCAATTATCTTCATTTTACAAATAATGAAATTGAGACACAGAGTGCTCAACAAACTTGCCCAAGGACACAGGGCTAGTATGTTTAAAGCCAGACTTGTAAGTATTCCCACCCTCTCTCTCCATAAGCTGACAATCCCCTCCCAAAGAGAAGTCTCCAGAAACACGGACAGGAATGTCCCCAAGCAGAAGCCTCAGGAGTTGGGCCATTGCTCCTGAGAGCAGCCTGCTGAAGAGCTCATAGTTGTGGCTCATTTTGGGGAACTCCTCTCCTCTCAACCCAAATTCAATTTGCTTGTCCTGGTGATAGAAATCAATTGAGAGAAGGCAAGGGCCATAAGTCAACTAATGTTCATCCATTTCATATTTATTCAGAAGATACAAATGATTTCTAACAACTGGCTCCTACATTCAAAGAACCAACAGTCTTACGAACTAACTTTTAGCTATACATATCATAAAATCATGCATCTTCAGTGTAGCGGAATGAGCAAAGGTTATGGAGACAGAAAAGCCTAGCTCTAAACCCCAACTCTGACACTAAGTGCATTATTCTGAGCATTTTAAAAGCCTCAGTTTCCCCATTTACCTACTCCCCATCTCATAGGGTTGTTGTGAGGTTTAATTGTATGCATGAACATAAAGTGCCATGGCTGACTACAGAGGCGCTAGAGCCAGACAGAGGTTTGAATCCTGGCTCCATCCCTCACTAACCACATGATTTGCCCCTACACCCAAAGCTATGAATCCAAGCTCCAATTTCCTTATCTGTAATATAAGGATAGCCATGTGAAATGGCTTAAATAAGGAAATATATGTAAAGCCCCTAACAGAATGACAGGCATATAGAAAGAATTCAACAAATGTTTAAAAAAAAAAAAGCTGAAGTTTAGAAAGTCAAACCAAATTTAAGTCCCAGCTCTGTCACTTATTATCTAGGACTAAACAATGTTATACAAGCCAACTAACTCCTCTGGGGCTCAGTTTCCACCAAGGTTTTGTTAAGATTAAAGGAGGCAATTGTGTAAGAGTGTTCTGTAAACTCTACATTGCTATGTAAATGTTGGAGTTGTTTTACTTTATGAAAATGTTTGTTAATTGTATTGCCTAGTCCTTCCAAATACTATCTTCATCTTTAAAATGGAAAAACTGAGGCAGAGAAGTTTTAAGCTACACAAGGAAAGATGATGGTTCCAAAAGTAGGATGAAGAAAAAGACTGGGCCAAAATAAATTCAGACCATGACAAAGAAGAAAACTAAAAAGTCTTCAAGAAGAAAGACGAGAATAAACACCCATCAACCCATGTTTTTAATCAGCTGCTTCACCTGCTGATTAAGCCTCCCAGTGCACAGTCTAGGCATAAGAATTCTCCAATCGCTTCCCAAGAACAGTCTTAGACTTCAGGGTGAGAAAAAGCTTCACTATCAAATCTCTTTTCCCACCCATAAATTAATTTTGTGGATGGGGCACAGAAATAAAGACCAGTGGACACAAACTGGAATCTCACTCCAACTGGCATTCTCTTAAACCACATGTCAAAAAAAAGTCACAATCCTTCAGAGAGGTTTCCTTCTTTGGTTGGTCAGAAATGTCCTTGTTCCCCAGGTCTCCTCATGCTAAATATGGTAATAGCTGGCAAACAACCAGCCCAGTAAATTCCAATGATACTTAAGAAAGCACTCATATTGCCTGAAATTACTCTGAACCAAACACTTAAGACCTGCAGGGCTTCCGCATAGAGCAGTTCAGCTGGAGTTCTTAATGTCAAAAGCATCAGGGTGCCTTAAGAACATACAAACTTGAAAAAAAAAGCAATCTACTCTTCTTTATTGCAACATTCTTCAGCAACAACATTGATCTCCTACCCACTGTGCACACAGTACTGCACTAGGGTAGTGAGAGGCTGGAGGGAGAAATGGAAGAAACAGGTGGTGTCCATGGGGTGCCAAAACAACAGGTTGATTCAGTCAGTTCTGTCCCACAACTAATCAATTTGGCGAGGGGAGAGGAGAGGGAATCTTAGTCACCCTGTTGTCTGACCAAACTGACTGGCTAGACCACTGTACAACTATCAATTAGGTCAAAATGTCAGATTTGGTAGTGCTTTAGTCCTGCCTTTCAGGGATGTTACATATTTCAAAAATCTTGGATATAAGGACAGAAGCAGATTACCCTGCTCCCATCCAAAATCACATATTTGGCTCCAGAATATACTGTTTTCCTCCAGTATCTCTTTATAAAGTATTAAAGTAAATGTGCATTTCCTGGGCACATACAACTGATGGTTTGTTGATTTATGATACAGTCAGATTAGAATTTTAAAGTAGCTACAGAAAATACCAGTTAACAAATACATGGAAAACTGACCAAGCTCATTAGAAATCAAAAGATAAAAAAATTAACCTATCAAGTAAATAATTTTTGATATCAATATTGGTAGCAACTTGATATTATTATATTGTTTAACCTGTCCATGTGTGTTGCAACATATCTAAGATAGACAAAAGACTAATACTCTTAATATTTAAAGAGCTTTTTCAAATCAGTAACCACAAAATGAACACATTGATGGGTAAAAGATACAATTTACCTAAACAAATAAATTTTAAAAAGGCAATACAAAGGGCCACGGACCATATGAAAAAACATTCAATATCACTATAATCAGAGAGGCAAATAAGATGAGGTAGCATTTACCACTTATCAAACTGGTAAAGAGTTTTAAAAATAAAAACTAGTGTTGACAATGGTTGGGAACACTGACAGTCCCATATTCTGCTGATGGAAGTATAACTTGGTCAAACTATATGGAAGGGAATTTGGTAATGTGTATCAAAAGCCACAGAAAGGTCCATACTCTTTGATACAATAATTTGACTTCTGGGAGTTTATGTTAAGGAAATAAATATTCCTACCAAGATTTATATACAAGAATGTTAAACATAGCACTATTTATAATTATGAAAACTGGAAACTAAGAATAAATTTCAGTTTAAATAAAATATAGTAGATCCTTAAAACAGAACAGTATACAGCCTTTAAAATTATGTTCTTAAAGACTATTTATATATGTGGGGAAATGTTCATAATATTTTAACTGGTGCAGAAGCAGATGATAAAACTGTACATGTGTTAAATCCCAATTACAATAATAAATGTAGGAAAAAAACTGTCTAGAATGTATCAAAATGTTAACCATGGGTTTTGGCTGGAGGTGATGGGATTACTGGAGATTTCAATTTTCTCTTATATTTTCTTGTTGTTGGTTTTTTTAAATTCTGTTACCTGATTTTTAAAAATCACTCTCTTTGACATAGTAATTTCTCTTCTGCAAATCTAGCTTAATGGAAAAAATCCTAAGAAGGGAAACTTCCATCTGTATGAAGATGATCAGGACCATTTATACGGAAAAACAAAAAAAGGAACCAATCAAATATGCAACTGAACCAAAGGAGAGTCGTCAAAACATAGTAAATCTATTAATCAGAATAATATTTAACCATTAAAATTCAATTTATGAAAAATGCTTCAAAATATGAAAAATATTTATAACCACCAAAGAAAAGCAGAATAGAAAACTGTATATTTATTATGAATCAACAACTTTTTTAAGTCTAAGAGTAGAAAAACAAGGCCAAAAGATAAAAGATGTACACCAAAATATTAACAGTGGTATGATTGTGGATGTTTTTCTTACACTTTTCTAGATTTTCAAACATCCTTAACTACTTTTAAATGTAATTACTTTTTAAATAGCCACTCCAAAAAAAATCTTGTAAAGGTGCCAGAGAAAATCAACAAAGTATAAATATGAATTAATTATGTGTAAACATAACGAATAATTCTGTTGCTATGTAAACCCAGCTTAAAATGTTACAATGTTTGTTTTTAGTTAGAACCATTTTCCTTAAATCTCTTAGAAAGTATATGTCACAGGAGCCACGTCATATTGTTACTTTAAATAGTAATATAATGCAAAAGACTTGCATGATTCACAGGATATAGTTTTTTCCCTAATAACACTCATAAAGATTATAAAATGCTTTAAATGTTGTAACAAAGTAAATGTCCTTAATGTTTCCAATTAAAGAAGATCTAGCAAATAAATAAAGCCATGTTCACAGCAAATAAAAAAAACATAATAAAAAGTAATAATCAAAATATACATGTCCTCAAACTTCAATGAGTCTTGACACTTTCTAGACAAACAAAAGCATGTGAAAGCAGAGAATTAAACAACAGTTTCTTTGCATCTTATCATACTTACCACTCAGAGAAGTTAACACAGTAGCATTATCTAGTTTTGTGACTATTCATATTCGGAAACTCAACAGAATATATTAGTGAGTAGACAGTATTCAATTATTCTTATTTGACTGTTGGATACATATGCATATGTCAACATGGCAACCTCTCTTTGTTAGGTACTAGTTAAAATAGGCTATTTAATCTTTGAGGTTTAAAAGCCTTCCAGAATCTCTTCACAAAAGACAGATGAGAATAAAAAGAAATGAAAAAGAAGCAAACAACAATATTAAAACACACCTGCCCCTGAACAAGGTAGTATGCTTTAGAATGGAACCACCGATTCTTGTACCACACTTTATTCAGCAAGCAAAACTGTATTTAAAATGGATGCTATTTGTCAAAAGACAACATATTATTGAGGAGAAAATATCTGACTCCAGTAAAATATTATCATCATATTTTCCTTACCTCACAAAATACACACACACTTTCTTCATATGAATAAATATATATGAGGGCGGGAGAGCTACTCTTAACCCAGAAACAGGTTCTGCAACACCCAGAGACCCAACCTGTCTGTGTGAGGCGATGAGTCCAACTTGGCATGATGTTTGGCTGATGTATTCAGAAAACCAGAGTCACTGCCCAGCTGCCAATACCTGCAGAAGGAACTAACTTGGAGACCAGAAACTGCCCCAGGCAGGCCTCCGGGAAGGTACTTCAGTCCAATTGGAAGAGAGACTCAGGTCCCTCACTGCTCGGCCAGGAGACCAAGGGCACCAGAGCGGGACCAACATAACTGCCCTGCTGTTCAAGAGTAGCAAGGGACAGTAAAATGACCCCCAAGAGTTTGTTCAATCATATCTAGTAAAGCCCAATCTTTGAGGAGCTGGTAAAACAGGGTTTTGCCAAGACAAGCACAAGAGGATGAGGGAGATGTTAGTATGATTAATCAATGCCACCTGAGGCAGCAACTCTGGGTGTGTCCATACTGCACCTCAGTTATTGCCTGGCTGTGACGATAAGTTCCTTCAGCTACTGCCACTGAGAACTGGATCTTCCAAAGAAGATACTTCCACCTTAACTTGTCCTAGATCAGGCTTGGCATCCTGGACTCAGAACATAGCCCTCTCTCTTGCCACAAACCCACTAACAGACATAATAAACACCGCAACATGTGCCAAATTTATACTTACACCCCCACCAGACAAATGGGTCTTTGTCTTTTCCCCAAGTCAAGTTTTGATACCTCTAAATTACAGCAGAGAAAGAGAACAGCAGACAAGCCTAGCAGGGGTGAACAGGGGGTCACTGTTCCCTGGTGGAGCTGGAGTTTACTCCCCCAGACTCTACAGCTCTTAGTCACCCTGACTGCAGGAAACTGCTTTCAGAGAGTGCAGATAAGTGACCAAATGACTGTGCTTCATATTCCTAACTGTGCGCTCATCTGTCTTGTCTCCACGATGACGTCAGCTCCTTGGGGTCAGGACCCTACCTTCTACTTGGTCAATGATTCCCACACATCTAGGAGAGCGGAATACCCTGTACTCCCTGCCACATGATGCTAAGGGAAACACACAAATTAAGGATGACAACACACCACAATCCTCCCTAACACACCATTAAGACAGTAGAGCTACAAAGATAATAAATCATAGAGCCAATAGTTTCAGCTCCTACCAGAGTATTATACAGAAACTTACATATTTACATATATTAATAAATTAATACAATACTTACTTCACTTTTCTCACTCCAAGCTATGGCTTTTATCATCCTCCCTTCTTGGCTTTACTCTTCTTTTTAAGGTCGCAATGTATTTTCTGCAACACAGCTGGTATTCCCCTCAAAAAGGAGAGGAGGAGAGAAAGAACAGATCTACAGCAAACCTCCTACCACTACCAATGAACACTGCAGTCTGTCCTATCCAGAGGCCATGAGCATATCTTTTCAGATCTGAAGGCACTTCCTTTTTCCTATCAAGGACAACACAACATCAAGTGTCTTTTTCAGAGGAGCCCTCCTGGGCCCCTTCTTACAGGGCCCCCTAGGCCCCTCTTGTTCTGCTCAAGAAGTCCTTGATTCCTCCTTTATTCACCCTTCCTTATTTCATTTGCTGCTGCAGCCCAGATACCTCAAAAGCAGGACTGCCTGAAATGAGTGGCCTTTATATCTTTTTGCACTAACACATCTGAGGGAAATCCCTGACATCAGACATGTTCATGGGTTAACAAAGCAGATATCCTTAAAGGCAGCATCATTCACAAGGACTGAGGACAGAATTCCCTAATGAACACCACAAAAACTGTGGAACACCTATGTATTCTGGTATCTCAGGTAACATTCTGATGGAGGGATAAGGAGGTGTCCACTAAAGTCATGCATGACACACACAAAGCAATCCTAAGACTGTGGATAATTTGCAGATTTATTTATTTATTTATTTATTTTGGTGAGGAAGATTTGCCCTGAGCTAACATCCATGCCATTCTTCCTCTATTTTGTATGTGGGATGCTGCCACAGCATGGCTTTGATGAGTGGTGTATAGGTCCATGCCCAGGATCCAAACCCGCGAACCCCCAGCCACTGAAGCAGAGCGCACGAACTTAACCACTACGTCACCAGGACAGCCCCTGCAGATTATTTTTTTGAAAGACAAAACAAACAATTTTACTTGCCTTATGGAGATACTAGAGCAGGTTTCTTTTCCCTAGTGACCTAGCATGCAGCAAGAAGCAGCAAGAAGGGGAAAAAATGACCACAGGACCCAGTCAAAGCAACCCATCTCTAGCACTATCAAAGAACATTCAAACAAAAACTAAACAACAAACCTTTGGCTTCTCCACATTCACTCTGCAGTAATTCCCAAACTTCCCTGATACAAAAATTACCTGGCTATTTCTAAATATACAAATTCCCAGATACTATTCCAGCCCCACTGAATCAGAATCTCCAGGAGACCACCCCAGATGGGATCATGTGCATGCTCCTCACTGAGTTTAACTCTTTCATGGAGGGGTAGGTGTCAGTTCAATAAAGTACCCCTTTTGGATCTTTGTTACCCACACAGGGCTCAGGACTCTATGAAACAAATTCCCGAGAAGATGTCAATAGGTGCAAATCATAAAGAGACAGATTACAGCTGAATAAAAGAACTTTCTAAGAATTAGAGCTGTCTAAAGATGGACTAACCCGCCTCTGGAGGCAGGGAGCTGTCTATCACAAGAGGTATTGAAGCACAAAGAAGGTAGGCTACCTCTTGACCAGGATGCTGTAAGAGGATCAGATCAAGCATGGGATGGATAGAAGGACTAGATGAATTTTAAAGTTCCTGCCAACACATAAGTCAATAAAGAGGAAAATTTCAGCTACCCATTAATTAATAAAAAGAGATAGCACAAAAGTCTGTGGGTGGGGTCAGCTTTCAACTGACCTTTTCTCTTCAAAGGAGAAAGGAGTATAAAGACACACCTCTGACTCACCATCAGCCTCTCCTCCAGAATGTCCCAAAGGTGGGGAGGACAGAGCAGGAGTCAGAGATGCTGTGACCAAGCCTGCTGCTCAGCTGACTCTGCATGTTGGGCATATGCTAGACAAGTTTTGTAGGCCAGAGAAGAAATATGTGTGACACAGTCCCTGCCTTCAAGAAACAAACCGCGGTGGAGACAGCTCACACACTGTATGGTTCTCTCAAAAATTTATTTATCATATCTCACCTTTAGAGTTTTTGTTGATGGTAGTGGTTTTCAGGGAACTCTCTTGGTGGGGAAAAAAAACAAATAAACTTTACTAAATGTACATATCCTCTTAGTCTAGTACAAGTCTGTAATATCCAGCTCACAATGAAAAAGAATCTCAAAAAAAATCATCTAAACAAACATAAACTTAGTTAACTTTAATTTAAAAAATACTATTACAACAGACCCCAAAATGACCAAATTACAATAAGGTGTGGCAACTCTGAACAAAATAATAGAAATCACTGGTCTAGTAATATAGTAATACAGGAAGCAGTAGTAGCAACTCAAGTGAGAGGCAGGGGGTGGGTGCCAGTGCCTTTGAGGTTAAATTCCAAAGTTAAAGTGACCTTTATGAATTGCAGAAGTGATGAGAAAAAAAAAGAGAGAGAGAAGAAGAAACCACACACAAAGAAATTCAAAATGGCAAGTTTAAACAAAACAGCTGGGGAAGGGAAAAAGTTGGTTTTTCCCCAAATTTAAGGTAAGCAATGATTCTTGCAAATACTATTTTTTTTTTTTAAAAACTGTCTTGGAGTACCATAGTAGTCCAGAATAAGAAAATGACTAAAGTAATTGTTCAAATGAACAAATTTTTTTTGAGTTGCCTATTAGATGCCAAAGCACCATGCTTGGTACAAGGATAGGAGTGGGGGCATTAGAATAAACACATAAATTAAAAGACACAGTTGTTTTCCTCAAGAAGCACACTAACAATAAGCACCTGAGGATATTGTGAGTGTTTGTGTGTACATGAGCTTATTTGTGCAAGAGATAGAAGTGGTATGGAGACTGGACAAGGCACTGGACTGAGGACCCGAAGAGAGAGACTCTAGTCTCAACTCTGTAATTGGCTCAGAGACTACGGAAAAGGTACCTGAGCAAATGGAGGACCAAAACTGCCCTCCCACAAGATCACAAGACTAATTAATAACAGACCTGGAGGAGAATTCTGGTCTTCAGGCCCCTAAACAGTGATCTTTCCAAATCAGTATACATATGGTAGACCAATAAAGAGAGAAAAGTAGAAGAAAGGAAAACCTTTTGGTCTGAAGGCATTCACACACACACTCACACACACAGAGAAAGGGAAGAAGAAAGGAGGGGAATCAGGAAACAGTGGGAAGAAAATGAAAAGTTCAAGTTGCATCAGAGAGAGATATCCAGAAAGGAAGCACTTAAATAACGAGTGTAAACACAATGTAAGGATAACGTAAAATCTCTTACTTTATTCTCATTCAAATCATGGCTTAGAATTTTTTACTCCAAAACCATTAAGGACTAACAGACAAACGGTCCAAAATGACATATTTAAATGAAGCTTGAGGAAAAAGAGATAAGAGAGGAGAAAAGAGGGAAGGAGAATTTATAATCGTATCATTCAAATATATGAAGCCCTTCTAAAGAGACAATTGGAACCCACTGTGCCCAGATAAACAAGAAGAAATGGCATTACACTCTACAGCTTTTATGTTAGCAATTTAAAAAATCTTTGCCAGTCAGCGGGTTAAACATTGGAATGGCTGAATAAGGTTAGGTTCATTCCAGAAATTATTAAAATTAAGAAAGACCCCATATACACACCTGAAGGCAGAATAATGAACTATCAGTGGGTTCCAACCAAGGTACTATCAGAACCTGTAAATCTTGAAAAATGCAGACTCTCAGACCTACTGTATCAGAATCCCTGGGTGTTGAGTCCAAGAGTCACCCCAGCTGATTCTGAAGCAGCCAGGACATGGAGCTTTGCTCTGTCACAGGGGACAGGGTAAGGAGGAGGACCACTAGGAATTGCATCAGAGAGTGGGAACTAGATCAATGCAAATTTTGTGGGCAAAATAGAATTTCTGTGGGTGTGATATTTTTAAAATGTATTATAAGGCTGCTCAGAAGCATCCAAGCATATCCCACTGAACTTAAACATTTTCTAAAGGTCCTGAAGTCAGCAACTACAATTCAGGTGAGCCAAAAGTTACTCCCCTATGTCATAAGAAGTCTACAGAAGAGGCAGTAGAGTGGGACTGGTGCAGAGAGATGTCAAGGAGATGTGGGTAAATATTTTTAAATCAAACATCAGGAAAAAGAAAAGAGAGACCAGAAACAATCACTCACCTTCCTCCTCCCTCCCGAAAAAGGAATAATAATATAGGAATAACAAGAAGAAAGAAAGAGAAAAGGAAAATAGTTTTAGGGTACATTTAATCTCCATGTGAAAGAAAAAACAATTGCTCTTTGTGATTTGTTTAAAAGCAAGTGAAGAATTCAGCTGAGAAATTATCTAGCAGGCAGCAAAACCAGGGAGTCACTTCTCATTGCAAAGCAAAAGAAAACAAGGAGCAAAGGGTGGTCTTGGATAGCTGTTTAGACAATCAGACAGATGGGTTGACAGCTCCTTGCCTTAGGAACTCAGTGATGTTTAAATTAACAATTGGCCACAAGCCAAATACGGGAACACTCAAAAGTCTGGAAGGGTGTGTTATAATTTGTACCTTGGCAAAATACAATGATAATAAATTGAGAAAATTCAAGAAGCCATCACTGCTAGACTCGGAAAAAATTTAAGATTTGTACCGAGAAACATTTTTTAATCTCTTATAGTGCAGTAGTTTAGTATTTGAAGAATGCCTGTCTAAAAATCAAAATATCTAAATCTTGTCCTTTGAGCTAATTGACTAACACTCAACTTGTCCACCTGAACGGTAGCTAGTAATAGCAATACCTAATCAGTGCAGAAGTATAAAAGAGGATATCATTCTCCGTACTGAGGTCCTAGAATGAGAGAAGCCCGGTGTGTCACAGTATCCTATTTCTGCCATCAGTCTTATCATTTAACGCTTAATTTTGCAAATCACTTTGCAATCATATTATTCCCTCCAACTCTCTAAAGCAGGTTACTTCTTTAGCTCTATTTCATAGGTGAGGAGACTACAGACCATGAAGATTAAGTTATTTACTAAAACAAGTTAATGAAGGATTGTAGACCAAGCATTGCAACCCTCAGACTAGCTGGTTGTTTATATTTCTCTCTATCCTAAATCTACACTTATACTAAAGCTTCCACTCAAAGAAAAAGGAAAGGCAAAAAACACTATTGGATGTGTTTTTTAACAAAACGCTTTAGAAACAACAGTTTTGATTCATCATCACACAGCCTCCTGGTCCACTTCTGAAATTCTTAGGGACCTAGAGGTGTGTGGAATTTGAACCTTCCAAGAAGAATCTGGTTGATGCTGAACAACCCAGCCCTGTGATAAATAACCTTGTTCTCTTTTAAACATCTGTGATTGGCATGTCGACTGCCTCTTAACAATGAACAAAGAGCAAATCTTTCTAAAGTTCATCATCTTCTTAACCTTTTCTTTGCAAAGGGACATAGCTCATGTACTAGTTTTTTGATAAAGGTAAAAATTTTCCTTCAGATTAGGCCAGGAAAAGAAGGGGCCCCTTTCAGTTCAACAAACATGCACAAGCCACCACTGGAAGCAGAGTTCAGAAAAAATAAAACACAGCCCTGCCCTGAAAGGACCTTCTACCTTTTGACTGCCATGGGTTTAATATACATTCTCTTAATTAATCCTATTAGCTGGGTAATTTCATTCCCATTTTATTGGTGAGTTCATACAGCATAGCTGGACTGGAACCCAGGATTAAAGAGCAGGGCTCCAAAGCCCAAGCTCTTCCCACTAAACAGCCTGAAGAAATTTGGAATCCAAGAGTGTGAGTGGGATGGGTAAAATATGATTCGATTTCCTTTCCTTGGTCCAACCGTGTTCAGAAAGACTGTTGCAAATATCCAACCATAAAAAGGCTTTCTAAGGAAGCACTTTGAATTAACGTATCCACTTTTCCTCACCCGCCCGTGCCCCACCCCCAACCATGCCAAAAGAGCAGCAAATGCTGCTGCCAGGTTGGAGGAGTTGGTGATCGTCACACCACATTCCTGGGGCTGGACGCAGAATCCGAAACAGCGCCCGAGCTCCGCGCCTCGGAAAGAATAACAGCAGTTGAGATTTTTAAATCATGTGGCTCAGCATGCAGCCACATCAGTTTTCCTTCTGCTCCTGCCTCCACCTTTCCAAGACTCAAGCCAAACAGACCGGATTCATCGGGACCACGGATTCGGAGTGTCAGAATTCAGAGGCACCGCAAAACCCTGTCCCCATCCAAACCAAAGCCACCCCCCCGGACTGTGTGCCTCCCTTTGGCGAAGAGAAGTCTGGCTGTGAAGGTGCAAGCCGTTGGGCTTGGAGGCCCTGCCCCCGCTCGCTCCACGCCGGAATCTGGCATTCCTTCGCTCAGCCCATCTGCGGTGCGCGGCCGGCGAGGGTTCGTCTCGGGCAGCCCGCCCCCGGCTCTCCCTCAACCCCAGGAAACGCGGAACCAAAGGGCCAAAACTGCCCAACTCCCCGAACTCAAGTGCTCGAGAAAGAGGGTTTCTGAGACTTGCTGCCCGGCCTCCCTCCGGCCGAGGAGGCATGTGTGGGGCCACCAGCGAGGGGAGCCGGAGGCAGCGGGGAGCGCGGGGAGGGGGCGCGCCCGGGCAGGGGGCCCCAACGATGTGCAACTCTAGGGAACCAAGTGGCCTCACTCCGCGCCGACCGCTGAGCCCGACCTGATCGCAGAGAAGAGGACGGAAGGGGGGGGAACGGTCGCCCCAGGTGGCCGGCCGGGCCGGGGCGGGGGCAGCGGGGCGCGCGGGCGGGGTGCGCGGGCCTGGGCGCAGGGGACAGCACCCCTCCGCCCGGTACTCACCACGCGCGGGGGCCGCGCGGCACAGCCAGAGCGCCAGCAGTGCCCACAGCAGAGCGGGGCGCAGGGCGGGCATCTTCTCGGTCGCCTCCTCCGCCGCCGCCGCCGCCTGGGCAGATCCACATGGGGAGGGGGTCCCGACCGAGAAGCCCCCACTTTCTCCTCCCCTCCTCTTGCTTCTGCGGCTCACGGCCTCGCGCTGCGCCCGGAAGATCAGGCTTCAATGCCTCCACTCCCTGTACCCCAAGTCCGCCGCTCCCGGGCCGCCGCCTCAGCCGCCGCCCGAAGTTTGGCTGAAACTTTCTCGGTGTGCAGCGAAGCAGCCTCGTGTGTCCTTCCGCCTCCGCCGCCTCCTCCCACCGCAAACCCCGCCCCCCTGTCGCCGCGGCCGGGCCCCGACGCCTTCGGCACCCAGGGGTTTCCCGCAGGAAGAAGCGCCGGCCCGAGCTACGCGCGGAGGGATCTACTACGGTCCTCAGATACCCCTTCCAGCCTTCTCCAACCCGCGGTGGGTCCGGACGCGCCTTAACTCAGTTGGCGCTGGAGCGCCTCGCTGGGCCGGCCTCTGGTGGAGGGGGTGGGTGTTAGGACTCTGAACTTCAAACACTAGGATTGCCGAGATCGTGAACTTGCAAGGAGGGACAGACCTCATCCAGTGAGATAGGTCTCGCCCCCGCACACCCACACATCCACACACTCTCGGGCTAGCTAGGGGAATGCAGTAGAGAAGGACCAGTGCTGTCAAAGAAGGAAATGGGGGCTAAGGCGCCAAAGCCATTTAAAATGAACAGAGCCATCAACTGGGTTGTGGTGATTCATTGAATGAATGGTGATTCATTCATTCATTCATTCGTTTAGCGACTATTTCTTAAGCGCCTCACTTTGGGAAACATTGTGCTTGGCCCAATGGAATGATACTAAAGACGCATGATGCTCAAGCTACTTTTGAGAACCAACGCTTGGTTGCTGCGGGCCTGGGGAATCAGGGAAGGCTTTCACGGAGGAGCTGGGATGAGAGCAGGACCTTGAAAGGTTAGCAAAATTTGTATAGGACAAGGAGACCAGCTAAGGATATTCATTGTAACATTTTTTGTAATAGCCAAAAATTGGAAACAACCTAAATGCCCACCCATAGAGAAATTGATGAATAATATACAGTGTATTTATAAAATGAAATGCAATATAGCAACTGAAAAGATTATATTCATATATATCAATAGGCATGAAGCTTAAAAATAAAATGATAATGAAAAACCAATTACAGAGGAGATATAAAGTATATCATTTATGTATACTTAAATTTTTTCAAAACAATACTATATATGATTTATGGATGCATACCATACAGTTTATAGTCATGGAATATAGCCAGAATAGTGGTTACCTCCAAGGCAGGACAGTGGCAGATGTGATCAGACATGGGTACAGGTGGGCTTGCCATTTGTAAGAAAAGAGCTGAAATAAAAAACAACAACAAAAGTTTGTGTGGGTGTAGCATTCCAGGGGAGAGCCACTGTAAAAATAAAGGTGCAGATTAGGGAATAAGTAGATGAGTTCTGGCACTATGAGCAGTGACAGGAATCAAGGACGGAAAGGGTGTTGGGACCATATTATGCAGGACTTTGAAGGACAAACTGAAAAGGGGGAGGGGCAGTTATCTCTCAGGTCACAGAAAACCATCGAAGGTTTTTGAACAGGAGTGTGACTTGATGGAAAGGAAGGTTGGTCTGATAATCCTGTGAAAAATTGATTGTCAGGAGCAAAAGATGAGCTAGAGTCCAAGGGCCAGCCATGAGTTTGTGAAATTGTCCAGGCATGGGTCATGAAGGCCTGAAGTAATGTCAGAGTGGAAAGGAAGAGATGGATCTGAGACAATCTGGGTGGGGAGGAGGGATGGGGGGAGGGGCAAACCTTATTAGATGTGGGAGTTTACAGTCCTGTTGGGGAGGGAAATCCTACCCACAGAGCATCTCCCTGGCTCCTATAGGATAAAGTCTAAACTTCTAAAAAGTGGTAAATACAAGGCCTTTACTTCATTGGGCCCCATGTCTTGTCCTCTCTGCCCTCACTGTGAACTTTACACAATAACAGTATTGAATGACTTGAGATTATCCCAAACACGTCTTCTTGTTTCAGTCTCTGTACCTTCTGTTCCCTTGGCTTAGAACAACTCTTGTAGTCCCCCTCCCTCCTCCTCTTGGGGAGCTTCTAATCATCATTCATCCTTCAGTCCTGAGAAGGCTTTGCAAATTCGTACCCCTCACAGACAGTTTCTCCACTGTACTGCTTCTTTATCTTACACTGATATCTATTTTTCACACAGGACTGTTTATATTTCTATCTTCTCAACTAGATTAGGAGGTCATTATGGCTAAGGACCATGGCCTTATTCATTCCCAGTGTGTATCACATAATAGATGCTGCACTAGAATGTAAAACAATAGTAAACAAGTGCAAGTCAGTATGATCATAGGCCTGTGAAGCTGTAACACTGGATTTTAATAAGGACTTTATAACAGCTAAGCAAGTACCATTATTGAAAGTAGACACCTTGGGATGCTAGAAACTCTTCAAAAATAACGTAATTAGTCAAAGTAGTTTTGGAATTTCCCTTGTGCAAATATGTTCAGAGAAAGATAATAACATTACTTTTTTAGTTGTTGACCCATAGAGTTACCAGCTTGATCATTGTCTTTACTCACTAAATATAGCTTATAGTGACTTAGCTATACACAAATTTTAAAAATCATTTGCAAAGATTAGATTTGACACTGTTAAAATATGTTCAGAAGAATGTAAAGGTAATCATCCTCAAAGAGCAGCTCAAGAAATGACTGTGGCTATGACAACATTATTAAAATAGATGTGCAGTTTCTCAAGGTGACTATTTTAAGGAAAGCAATTATTATGTTCATGTATAACTTTTTGTTGGTTTTGTTATAATGTTAAACTTATTGCATACATTCCCATAAGGACAAGAGGAATAAAGAATAAATGTTATGAGTGAAAGTAGGAGAAGGTTATGACCAAAGAGATGTTTTAAAAGACATGTTTTGAAGGAAGCTATGGATATAAATCGGTAAATACAAAAAGGAGTTGAAAATCAAGGGAAGAACTGGAATCGACAAAGACTGAGAGAGGAGAACAAGTCCAACCCATCAATTGGCATTTTGGTACATATTTACCATGGGCCAGATTCTGTATGAGGAGTTGAGGGATAAAGAAAGAGAGACAAGTAACCAACAATTAAGATCAGTATGACAAGTAGAGTGTTGTGAGTTCACAGCTGAGGGACTGTGAGTCCTGTCCCAGCGCAGGCGTAGTCAGGGAAGGCTTCCAGGTAGACCTCAATAGCCGAACTAAGACTAGGAAGATCACAAGATTAGTCAGGTAAAGAGGAAGAGGAGATTTCTCATGTTTTAGAGGTCTAAGACTGTTCAAGGCACAGAGAACAAGTATAGAGGCAGGTAAACAATAGAAACCAGAGCCTGTTCCCTAAAGTGAGAAGATAAGAACTGAGGCAGGGGCTGTGGAATGCAGAAAAGATGGGCATTGGCTCCTAAGACTAGTAACTGCTTAGATGAGAGAAGAATGATAGATCAAGGAATCAGCAATGACCTCAGTATCTTGAGGCATGATGAGCTATTCTTGGATATAGGAAATATAGGAGAAGGAAAGGGAGGTTTGGTAGAGTAGACAAGCAGGCAAGAGATCAGTGTAGCTAGAAGGGGAAAATGGTGTTCAGGAAGAGCAGCAGCAGCTGTTGACTGCTTCAGGGAGATCTAGGAGTAGACTGACTGAATGGCACTGAAATATGGTTTCTATTATTGGCCTCTCCCCAAAGCTAAGCCTAAATTCCACTGTGTAGGGCCGGCCCTGTGGCTTAGCGGTTAAGTGTGCGCGCTCCGCTGCTGGTGGCCCGGGTTCGGATCCCGGGCACGCACCAGCGCATCACTTCTCCGGCCATGCTGAGGCTGCGTCCCACATACAGCAACTAGAAGGATGTGCAACCATGACATACAACTATCTACTGGGGCTTTGGGGGGAAAATAAATAAATAAATAAATAAATAAATAAAATCTTTAAAAAAAATAAAAAAATAAATTCCACGGTGTGCATTTAGGTGACTATTTCCCTGATCCCCGTCAGAAGCCAAGGGGTCTTGTGGCGGTGTCTCAAATCTTGAGTGGCAGCTGAGGATATGAAATGCCAGTTTCTGCCCGGAGATGTCAGCCCCAAATGAACTCAGCAGATTAATTACTCAACTGGATCGGAGAATGGTCTTCCCCAAGGTCAGTGCTTTTAGCCAAAGCAAATCCTACTTTATAGGAGAAATTGGCAGGAAAACATTCAAGTGATCCTATAACTAATCATAGCTATTGCTATTCCTTAAATTTCCATAGCTTCACTGATACAAAGAAAAATGGGATCCCACAAACTTTCATCTGGAAAACAAATCTCGGTCTCCAAGACCAAATTAAAATTTACAGACATTAGTGGTATAAGGGCCAATACTAGTTTTCGTTTTAGACAAAAGTAAAAATATATATATATATATCTGTCTTTACTAATTAAAACTCACAAAAAATTGCCTCCTGAAACAAATGAGAATAAGGCACTTATTTGTTCTCATGTCTGTTCTCTCAGATCCAATAAGCTGAAAAAACCCCACAAGAGTGGAAATCCTATGTCATTTGTCTATATTGCCCCAGTTCCTAGCACAGTACTTAGTGCACATAAGTGCTCAATAATATATGTTTAAATTAATGTTGAATGAAGGGCATACATATCTACATGAATTGGAGAGAGATGCAAGATTGACAGAAAGTTGAGGTGTTTCCAAGGCTGAATCATTTAAATACTATCAGTGCTGAAGAAAAGATTCTGGAGTCCCTATCAAGCATAGGTTGACATATCAAGCTACTCCACATATCTCACCACATAACTCAGGAACCCAGGGATGTGTGATGAAGTGTTTGTGGAAGCAGGGATTAAAGAGAAGATTTCTTTCAAAATAATGCTTTGCATTTGTGCAGTGCTTCAGGCTTTCCAAAACACTTTTAAGTATACTATCTCATTTGATCCTCAAAGCAATCGTGGGAAATAGCCAAGCCAGTCATTATTATTCCCATTTCACAGATGGAGAGACTGAGATAGAGTTTAAGTGTCTTGCCTAATGTTAAATAAGTCATTTGTGACAGAGCTGAGACAAAAACCCCACTGTTTCTGATTTCTTATTCAGTCTCATTCCACTGTCCCTTCCTGCAACACTGTAAAGCGCATCCAAGACAATATTTAGTGTGGGGACCTCTGGGCAGAGGTTCACCAGCTTCTTATCGCTTCCATATTGGTACAGAACAATCTGACCCACGATAGTTAGGAAACCTAAGCAAGAAAATGCATTCTTTTATTTGAAAGCGTTTTTTGAGAGCCTACCCTCCACAAAGCACATTCTTGACTCTGTGGCAGTACAAACATGAATCAGATCCAACTCTGTGCTCTGGAGATCACAGTGCATTGAGAGAGGCCAACATACAAACAACATAACTACAAACGAGATAAAGCACAGGGCTATGGAAAGGTAGAGAGCACTGTGATTAATTCTAAGGCCACGTTCATTTCATCCTGTCTCCAGCCTGCAAGATATAAATGAACTGAGGTGGGCTATACAACTGGACCGTACACAGAGTGAACACAAGAACCTTCTATTATTCATGTTTGTAAACCCCACAGTAGTAGGGTCTTTGTCTTACATAGAGTAAGTGCCCAATAAAGACACACATTCTGAGAGGTCCACAAGTTTCAGCCAAACAGAGAGCAAGTTTCAGAAGGCAAGAATTAATCTCAAGGTCCAAACTAACTCTGAGTATTAGGAGCCAGTCAGACCCTTCAACTGAGCCTAGACCCAAATAAGTAATATAAGAAATTGTAATTTGGGCTTCTTGACATATTTTTGTCCTTTTAAGAATGTGATTATCTCAATTTAATTGATGTCAAGGAGAGGAAAATTTCACATTGTCTTTGTATAATTAACTCTTCCTCATATGCATGCACCATATGACAAATGGTACTTATAAAACTTAACTAGGAATCCAAAATTCTCTGCTGTCCATGAGATAAGCAGGAAAAGTAAGTACAGGAATGCTCACTTTAGGACTACTTGACTTAAAAATTTCTTTTAGGTATTTTATGCAGGAAAGTATTACACTTCAATTCCTGAAGTGAGTGTACACTTTACATATGTAATGATGCGAAAAAGAGTTGACCTGTATGCACCAGGACATCTCCCTAATTCAAGAGCAGCATAAATCCACAACTGTGTAATTATCAAACCACTATATTATTGGATGAGTCGCAGTGCTTCAGCCACTAAAGTGGTTATGCAACTCTGGATATTTGTGAAATGTTAAGGTATTTGTTCTCAGAGACTATTCAATTGTTTCTACCCAACATTCTTATATTCTTCCCTCACAATTAGCCAAGAAATTCTTCAGCAGTGAGGTCCAGGCATACAGAAAGTTTCCACCTTAAAGTATGGAAAAATCTGCATACTGTCTGGGTGCAGATCACATCTAAGTCTCTGAAGCAGAGGAAAAGAGAACATTTTCTTATATGTGGAATTCAAAATGGTTAACTAACTATGAGGAAGGGGGCATCAAAAAGAAAGGAAAAGAAATCTCCTTTTTAAAAGAAAGCACTAAAAAAATCTCCTTCTAAAGTAATTCATCAGGAGATAATTAATGGCTGGCAACAGGTATTTATAATGGAAGCGTACATGGCCTTAACGATAGGGTTTGCCTCTTGAAACATTCTAATTAAAAAGAGAAAGAGTAATTGTATAGGAAAGTACAAATCAGTGGTGTGTATGTGTGCTAATGTGTGCAGAGACAGAGGTGCTAATTGCTGGGCTCAGAGCAGGTATCTGTTGCTGAAGATAAAGAACTTGTAAATATACAAATAGGGTTTCCAACAAAGCTAAAAGTAGATCATTATTATTCATCAGTGTGGAATGGAATGTGAAATTGGAATTCAGCAGGTGAGTGGTGGTTGTACCTGATCTGGATACCAACTTATTTCTGTTTTTAATCATTCTGATTTCTATTAGGAGTAATGTAATATGACTACTCTGTTCTCTAGCTCAGACCACTGATCTAATCATTTTTCTTTCAAACCTTTGAACTCCTTCCCTCTTATCACACTAAAATTTGAAGCAGGAAAAGAAGAACAGATGCTAGCAAGACAGAGAATGTTTCTGACGTGAAGATCTACATCTGAGTCCAGGAAACAACACTTCATTGCCCAGAAGAGCCCTGTGGACAGTTCAGGCCTCAATGGGTTTCATTTGTAATTTATAGTTACCTCAAAAGAGCCTTCCTTAATTGAACTCTTATGGTCCAGAATACTTGCCTGTCTACTGATGACTATCATTGGTTGGGAGTATAGATATTTTTTAAGCAAGTGAAGGAATGGGTGGGATGAACACAGACTGACTTATGTAAACGCCAATTGCTGGAATTAGGAGACAATCTTCAAGTTTCAAAAGGCAACCTTGGAACATTCAAAAAGTAGTATACTTCCTTACTCATCCACCCCTTGAGGTTTTGAGGAGAAAAGGGAAGTAAGAAGAGTTGAGGAGAAGAAAAACAGAACGGAAGAGTTGGGAGAGGAAGGTGAAAGCGTGCTCTGGAGTAATATGCACCTGTTTAGAAGTGGGGAAGTAGCACGAACAACAGCAAAAGAAGAACCAATGTGGAGTTCCTCCTTGCGCATCTCCCTCTTCCCTCTCGAAGGCCTGGGGTGAACCCACAGCATAGTTCTAGAGCCAAGTGAGAACCACTTCCAAAGAATTCAGAGTGCCCCCAGTCCAAATCAGTTCCCTCCATCATAAATATTTATGGATAATAACAATAATCACATTCATGATGATAATGGCAGTAGCCATTTATGGAATACTTACTGTGTGTCAGACTCTGTATTA
Source organism: Diceros bicornis minor (assembly GCF_020826845.1). Classification (NCBI taxonomy): domain Eukaryota; kingdom Metazoa; phylum Chordata; class Mammalia; order Perissodactyla; family Rhinocerotidae; genus Diceros; species Diceros bicornis. The sequence continues at coordinate 51,978,520 of NC_080743.1, forward strand.
AGCACTTGACCTGCTTTACTATTTGTAATGCTCCAACCAGTATATGGGCAGGTATTATTATTTCCACTTCACAGATGGAGAAAGTAAAGCCTGAGAAGTTGCCCAAGAGCACACAGCTGCTGAGCAGTGGCACAGCTCAGGTCCATCTGACCACCTCCAGTGGCACACATTGACCTCTGCATGGCGTGTATGCCTGCCCACAGGTCTCTGCCTCAGAGATCCAATCCCATCCATTGTTTAGACACACCACTTGAGCATGGAATAAGTCATCCTGTAATCATTTATTGTAAGCCTGGTCTCCCAAGTTTCTTGAGACAAGGGCTCGATCATATAACTCCTTTGTGCTCCTCTATGGCATGATGCCCAATCTCTTGCTTGTCAGCCTCCAACCCTTGGGCGACTCAAGGACTTCATTTCCCTGTTTCTGCCCCCTAGATGAGAGACAATTCTGCAGGGCAGTTCCATACTATAACTTCTTATTTTGATATATTCTCTTCTAAGTGAACCTAATAAAAGACAATGCCAGTAGGGAAAGAACCAATTCTATATATTGCCACATCTTTGCTTAAATTATCAACAAAAATATGTATATTTAAAAATTAAAGGAAAATCACCTATAATACCACCATGGATAGCATTTTGGTATATTTTATTCAGTTGTTCCTTCATATGCACATTTCAAATAGTTATAATCAAGACATATCCAGTTTTTATCCCGCTCTCTCAGCTAATTCATATATCATAAGTCTTTTCCTGTGACGCTACAGAGTTGTCATATGTAACACTGTTATGTCTACATTATATTCCAGCATTGGTGGTACATAGAGCTAGAAAGCTTCTGTATTAGTATTGGGATCTATATCCAGAGTTGTCTATCTTATTGCAGAGACAGCCTCTGCAGACAATCCGCCCATACTCCTTCCACTGCCAAAGCCAGTGGAGTCAATGGGTGGGCCTTTCAGCAGCTGAAATAGATCAGCCCCAAAGAATTCTCTCCTGCTGCTTTCTAACCTCACTCCATCCCCCACCCCCCCACCTCCATGGCATTTACAGCCTTTACCACTCTCCTCAGGCCTCTTTCTCTTTCTGTTCCCTGTTTCCTTCCCAGCAAAAGGCCTCACTTCCCACTTCAATAAAGACATCTCCTAGCACAAATATCACCTCCCCTATAAACCTTCCCTAGCCCTCCCCATTTCTATACCGGCAGGCCATCTAAGAACTTCTTGGACCTCTCTACCTCAGTCTCACAACTTATCTCTTCTTTTTAATTATGTTTTTTTTAATAATTTTATTTATTTATTTTTCCCCCCAAAGCCCCAGTAGATAGTTGTATGTCATAGCTGCACATCCTTCTATTTACTGTATGTGGGATGTGGCCTCAGCACGGCCGGACAAGCGGTGCATCGATGCGCGCCCGGGATGGAACCCGGGCCGCCAGCAGCGGAGTGCGCTCACTTAACCACTAAGCCACCAGGCCGGCCCTCACAACTTATCTCTTCTGTACCCACCTTTACTTCCTGCCCTTAAATCTCAGAGAAAAGTCCTTCATTCCAGTGCTAATCCTTCTGCATTGGCCATTGATTTCATCCTCTTTTGCCTTTTCCAAGGCCATTTTGCCATTCGTTATCCATCTTTCCCCAACGTCACTGTCATTCACCCCTCCCTGTCTCCTGGCTTAATCCCCTCAGCCAACAATTTTCTTCCAGCCTTAATGCACAAGGGTATGCGCACACCCATGCACTTTCTATTGTAGGCTCACTCCCTACACTCTTTCCTTTCACTCTCAAACTTCTTAAAAGAGTAGTTTATCCCCTGCTGTTGCTTCCTCAACCCATTACAGCTTCCTTTCCCCACACTTACTGAGTATCTACTACATGAAAACAATAGAGAAATAGAGATGAACTAGGTGATCCCTACTCCTGAGGAGCTTCTAGCTAGTGGGAAAGACAGGGAGTAAACCAAACAACACAACACAATAAAATAAATGTCATAATAGAAATATGTGCAAAAGTATCCATAAAAGGGCTGCCTGGGCAACTAGAAGGATGTGCAACTATGACATACAACTATCCACTGGGGCTTTGGGGGAAAAAAAAAAAGGAGGAGGATGGGCAATAGATGTTAGCTCAGAGCTGGTCTTCCTCAGCAAAAAGAGGAGGATTAGCATGGATGTTAGCTCAGGGCTGATCTTCCTCAAAAAAAAAAAAAAAAAAGAGCTGCCTGGGGGAAACTGGAAGGACTTTCTAGGGAGGTCGCACTTGAATTAAGCCTTGAACAATGAGTTCAATATTGCCAGGTAGAGACTGCATATATATATATATTGAGTCAGGGAGAGCATACAACTGACAGAGGAAACAACTTACACAGAGGGCTGAGAAACCATAATATTAACGATTATTTAGGGAATACCAGACAGCTCAGTTATTGGAAGAGTTGGGTTCCTAGTAAGGACTGCTTAGAGAAGAGATGGACAAAGATTTGTTTAGGCCAATGGTTCTCAAGCTTTAGTGAGCATCAGAATCACCCAGAGGGCATGTGAACACACAAATTTCTGGACTCCACTCCCAGAGTTTTGGGGTGGGGTCTGGGGTGAGGCTGGTAATTTGCATTTCTAGTAAGTTCTCAGGTGATACTGATTCTGTTAGTCTGGAGACCACACTTTGAGAACTACTGGCTTAGTAACCTGGTTCTGCTTGAATTGTTCTAGTGAAATTATTTTTAGGTGTCACCAAAGACCTTCAACTGCCGAATCCAATGATCTCCTCAGTCCTCATCCTCCTTGACCATTTTGCAGCATTTGACGCAATTGACAATTTCTTACCTGGTCTCCCAGCTTCTAGTCTCACCTTCTTTCAGTCCATTCACTACACTGAAGCCCACAGGACCGTCCAAAATACAAGTATAATCCTATCACTCTGTACTTAAAACCCACCAGTGGCTCCCCATTCCCTGTAGTTAGAACCCAAACTCCACAGGCTGACACAGAAAACCCCTGGCATTCTGGCCACGTTCACCTCCTCTCCTGTGGCTGCCCTCATATTGCGCAGTCTACATCCCAGGCACATCAGACAACTGGCCAGTCCCCAGACATGCTATGGGCTCATGTGCTCTTCACCTCTGTGCATGCACTTTCCTTTGCCTGGCATGCCCTTACTCCTTCCCTTCCTCCATCTTCCCCTTGACCTGTGGAATCCTAGCTCAAGGCCTAGCTCAAATGTTGTCTCCTCTGTGACGCCTTCCTCAGCTTTGTTGAGCCTTTCCCTGAGCCCCACTACAGTTGGTTTCTGCATATTATACACACCATTTAACAAATTAGTTGCACATATAACAACAATATTGGGACCTACTTGAGTGCACAGTCTGAGTCTGTCTTATTATTTTTGTTATTCTCTTTCAAGACATTCAATATAGGTGTGTTGAATGAATGTTGAGTACTTAGCACACACTCAATAAATAATTAATGATTTTGGTAGGCACTCACTGCCTACCCAGTGGAACCCAGCAGTGGGCAGGCAGGCAAAGAGGAGGACATAAAGAGAAACTTTGTTAATGAGCAAGAGTCAACTGTGCCACCTCAACAGCTGCCTGACTCCCTGCCTGAGAGATTGAACCACAGGCTTTTATTTCCCATGACTCTGTCTTTCTTTGATGACACACCAGTTTGTCAGCTCCATGGACCAGGCAGTCACGCAGCTGCCTTTCTTGCTTTCAGCAAAATGGTCTCCAGGGACTTATTCAGAACTAAGGAGCAATATCTGTGGAGACTGAGCAGGAAACACTTTGGTTGCTTAGCTTGATGAGCACACCACCAGCAGGCAGCCATTTACCTCTCCTTCCTGTCCTACTGCTGAAGGAATGCTGAGATTCTCTGCCTTTGGGGAGAACAGATCCTTTCCATTCTTTTTCTGTCTCTGCCTTACCCCTGCACCTTCTGATTGCTGTGGTGACCAGATCCTGCTGAAATAAAACAGGCCTGGATTTCTATGTGGCTAGGTTGCATTATCCCCATTCTCTAATGATACCACAAGGTTAAGGAAGCATCTAGCAGGTAATGAGCTCAGAATGCCCAAGGGTTTTGTCACCTAGCCTTTTCCCATCTTTGTGCAGATATTCCTATGAGAGCAACCATTTATTCAGTGACTTTTATGTACTAGGTGTTTTGCATACATGATCTAAGTTGATCTTCACAACATTCCTGCAAGGTAGATATCTTTGGCTCCATTTGACAAATAAAGATACTGAGGCTCAAAGAAGTTAAATAACTTATCCAAGGTCAACAAGTTAATAAGTGGTAGGGGTAGGATATGAACCCATGTTGTAATAATTAGAAAACTGGTATGTTTTCCATTATTCATACCATCTTGGAGAATTGAAAAGGTTGAAAGTTATAGTCAGCCAATGTCACAGCAGGGATTAAATTCAAGGTGTCCTGATTTCCAGGGCAGCCTACAAATAGTCCACTAATTTGAAAGAATTGTTTGAATGGGTATGTTTGATGTTACAAGAATTTACAAAACTTAAAAAATATATTGAGGCTACAATGGGAAAACGATCCAGAACTGGAAAAGATGACTAACTAACCACCAGTGTTCCTTGTTGCTATTCTCTTGTAGCCAATGGCCCCTCTCAGACGTGTGTACCTAAGAAGAGATGCTTCCCTATCCCCTAAAGTCATACATTTACCTGTGGTTCAGACTCCCACTTGAAGCAATGTTTTAAAAATCTTCCTTTCTCCTCTTCTCTTCCCTCTGGTGTGCAGAGTATGACCAGAAAGGAGGAATAAGACTGCACATGCACAACCAGTTTGACAAAATGTAAATGATTGTTTATTTCTAAAACAATGCCAAATTCAGTAAAACAATGATGTTTCTTTTTTTCTGGTCAACTTGACACTTAAAGAGTAGGTTTTCCTGAATATTTTCCTGTTCAACTGCTGCTCTTGGCATTGTGAATAAACAGAGCTGGCGATAACATCCATCAGAGAGTTAAGCCCACACAGCGGGTGATAAAGCCAACAAGAAGCTGAAAACAAGATTTACTACCGATAAGCTGCCCAGAGTTGGCTATAGAATCCAAGTGGACACTGTTGCTCATCCATCTTTCCCCTTCAGCTTTTCACCCCAACAACATCATCCCTGCTTCAGCACTTATGACAAGAGTAGGAAAGCAGGAGAGAAGGAAAGCTCAGGAGTCAAGTACAGGAGATCAATACAGAGCATAGATGATCTGACTAGGATAAAATGCAAAGACTTGGGGGTAAATTCTTAATTAACGCTACAAGAGAACAAAGAAGAGCATTTTAAAAGTCAAAACAACCAAATCAAGGTCATACTCTAGAAGAGCATGTAGACACACATGATTGCCGGGCTTCCTTTAAACAACAGTCTCTTTCCTTGTCCTAACCTACTGCAAGCCCAGCTAAGGAGGTTCTAGAGTTTATCTATTGTTCAAAGACTTGAAATTGTTTTCCTTGGATAATTCCCACTCTTGTATTTTCCTTGCCTCTCTTTTCAAAAGTAGGTTAAGGATGTTCAGGTTTCCCTCAAGCATTTTAATGAGTTAGTCATGATTACAATTGCATCTTTTAAATTGCCCAACCCGTTGAAAGGCTGCCATGAAAGGAGCTTTTAAAAACACAAGCTGGGCTGTGTTTCTTATTTTCCTATGTTGCAAAATGTGAATGGTGAGTTACCTCCAAGTGTGTAATTAGCATAAAAGCTGCTGAAGCAGAGAGGAGATAGGTGGGCTCCTGTCTCAATGAAAAATGTTGCTGTTCTTGCAAGGAGTATGTACATTGAGAATAAAATAAGGAGATACTTTTTACTAACCAATGTGAAAGAGTTTCACACAGCTCATGGTACATAACAAGCGCTCAAAATTTGTTTGCTAGATTGGAATCTTCTCCATAATCTACTTCTCAGTCAGTAACCAACCATGGCCACCTCCATTTCCTCACAATCTACTCTTCTTGTGCTCCTCTTGTGGCTTGAATTTCAGCCTCATCACCAAAGTGTTTTGCAACCTTTTTTCTTCCCATTGTTGCCCTCCCAAAGAGCCTTTTAAGACATTTTTTAATTGCTCCTCCCATGATATTTTAATACCACAGATATATTGTGACATCAGTTTATGTTCTGTATTTATATCTGTACTTTATACACTAAAAAATTAAGTTGTTTTTCATCCCCCAAGAACCATTTTCACTCCTGTTGAGAATGCATAACCTATCAGACTAAAGTAGACCAATCTAGGACACAATAGAAGCATATCACAGAACTAAATGCTAGATGAAATCAATTTGGGGAAAAAATCCAGGTGAGTGGCAGGCATAGGAGATTGTCTAGATCAGGTTTAGTATGAGTCAAGACACACAGCTGGCCATAAAAGTTAGCCAAGAAGGACATAGGTTGGAGAGTGCAGCTGAAGGCAATTTTGGTGGAAGACAGAAGAGTAAGGTTCAAGGCAAGCATAGATGTGGAGAATATTGGTCCACTGGGTAAGAGAATGCCTCATACAGAGAGATCCCAATATTCAGAATAGCTCTATGGAAGAGAAATTGCTCTCAGGTCTGAAACCAGATTTTTTTGCCTTTGATCCTAAAAAGCACCTGGACTACCAGGCTGACTACGCCCCATTGATGAAAATCTCTGGTTATTATAGGGGAACACATCAAGTTGGTCCCTGTTTTCCCTGAGAACCACCCACATTTCCCAGTACTCTGAACTCTCTATATCAGATGAAAGAACCAAGCCTTCCAACCTGACTTGGAGCTGCACTGCGGTGTACATGTCCTTAGGCATTCAAACAGGTTGATAGGATAAGAAGTATGGTTTTCCTCTTCCTCAAGTCATTTGTCTTCCGGAGATCTTTTCTCTCCTGACCTAAAAACAGGAGCAGAACAAGGGCTCTGACTGAGCACTCCCAAAGCTGTGCTTCCTAAGCCATTAGGAGTTCTTAAAGGTCAAATCCAACAGCCTTTCTCATTGATTTTCCAGGTCAGCATCTCAGTGGCATTTGGTGCTGCTGCCCACACTCTCTTTCGTTAGAGGTCAGTCACTCTAATGCTGGTCTTCATCACACTCTGCTTCCTTGAGTCTTCTGAAGATTCTATGTGAGCGTCTTCTCAGTCTCCTCCTGCCTCCTGACCTTTTCTCAAGGGCATCCTTTATCTTTGGTTCCTTCCTATTGCCCTCCAGGCTCATCACCTCCATGCTCATTTTAATTTAATAAACATTGCTGATCACTCGCTATATGCCTAGCACTGCTATAAACAAGCAATGCTCCCTGCACACTGCTGTGGGGGAACAGACATGTATATAACCAAGCAAAAAACAGTGTGAGAGAGAGAATGCAAATATGCACAAAATATCTTAGCAACCCAACGAGGAAGGGATTAACTCTGTCTTGAAGAGATCATAAAAGGCATCTCAGGGGGAAAAATTTTGATTTGTGCCTTGAAGAATGAATAGAAATTCATAAAACAGAAAATTTAGAGGAAAAGCATTACAGATAGAGAGAAGAGGATGGGAAGGCACAGCATGCTCAAGAAGGATTAGAGGGCCGGCCCCATGGCTTAGCGGTTAAGTGCTCACACTCTGCTCCTGGCGGCCCAGGTTCAGATCCCGGGCGCACACTGACATACTGTTTCTCCGGCCATGCTGAGGCCACGTCCCACATACAGCAACTAGCAAGATGTGCAGCTATGACATACAACTATCTACTGGGGCTTTGGGGGAAAAAAAAAAAATTAAGAAGGATTAGAAAGTCCATGTGACTCGAAGTAGGTATGAAAGTGGCGGTGGGTGGGGGGAGTGGTAGAAGACGACCCTGGAGATTCCAGGACAAACTGTAGCTTTAGTCACCATTTAAATCTACATTTCTAGGTAATAGGAAAATGGGTCATCACAGTGCCTGGCACATTCATTTCTGAAAAATAAATTTAGCTGGTATTTACTATATGTCATGTACTCTGCTAGGTGCTGGTGATACAAAGATAAATAGCTGCCCCCTCAAGAACTCAAAGTATAATACAGAGATAGACATGTTTAAAAAATTGATATATGCAATATAAGCTAAACAATGCAGTGATGGTAGCATGTATATGACACAAAATAGAGAGTGGCTCTGAGTGGAAGGATTACCAGAGGACATTTCAGAGAAAAAGTGATATCTGAGCCAAGCTTTAAGAGATCAACTGCAGTTGGCCGGTGTGGTAGACAGAATAATGGTTCCCCAAAGATGTCCATGTCCTAAACCTGTGAATATGTTACTTTACATAGCAATGGGAACTTTGCAGATGTGATTAAATTCAGGGAAGACAGAAAGATTATAGATTACCCACGTGGGTCCAATGTAATCACAAGGGTCCCTATATAAAAGAGAGACAGGAGTGTCAGAGCCAGAGAAGGAGATGTGACGACGGAAGCAGAGATTGGAATGATGTGCCCATCAGTCGAAAAATACGGGCAGCCACCAGAAGCTGGAAACGGTAAAGAACAGACTCTCTCCTAGAGTTTCCAGAAGATATGCAGTTCTGCCGACACCTTGGTTTGAGCCCCATCAGCCTCATTTCAGACTTCTGATTTCCAAAAAATTAAGATAATAAATGAGTCATTTTAAAGCCGCTAAGTGTGTGGTAATTTGTTACAGCAGCAAAAGGAAAGGATAGAGATGGAGCAGTAGGCAGGGTGTGGGGGTGGAGAGTGTTCCAGGCAAAAGGAATAGCATAAGCAGGGGCACAAACTAGCATGGAACTCCCTTGGGGCAAGGGCTACAGTAGTTTAGTGTTGCTGGGTTCAAGGATCACCTGGTAAGAGAAGGCTGGAGTGTAAGGCAAGCACCAGATGATATAGGGCCTGACAAGGGGCTGCTCTACCAGGGAGCTTGGTATTGCTTAAGTTTAAAAGGTAAGTCACAGGGCCGGCCCTGTGGCTTAGCCGTTAAGTGCGCGCGCTCCGCTACTGGCGGCCCGGGGTTCGGATCCTGGGTGCACACTGACGCACCGCTTGTCCGGCCATGCTGAGGCGGCATCCCACGTACAGCAACTAGAAGGATGTGCAACTATGACATACAACTATCTACTGGGGCTTTGTGGAAAAAAAGGAGAAGGATTGGCAATAGATGTTAGCTCAGAGCCAGTCTTCCTCAGCAAAAAGAGGAGGATTAGCATGGATGTTACCTCAGGGCTGATCTTCCTCACAAGAAAAATAAAATAAAATTTAAAAAGTTTAGAAGGTAAATCGGGAGCCATTTAATGGTTTTAAACAAAAAAGTTAAAATATTGGATTTTCAATTTTGAAAGAAAGGTTGTATGGGGAAGAACCTGGGGCAGGGAGACTACTTAGGAAGCTATTGCAAAATTCCTGGGGAGAGGTGCCACAGCTTGAACTAAAGCAGTATGGAGAAGGAGAAGTAAGAATACCACGTTCCCTTTGTATCCATGGGGGATTGGCTCCAGGACCCCTGAGGATACCAAATCTGTGGATGCTCAAGTCCCTTAGTCTGCCTGCTGTATCGCGGGTTCTGCATCGGTGGATTCAACCAACCACGTTGGGACTCAGAGAGCGACAGAAAACTGGGGGCAAAGAGAAAGGAAAGAGTCAAGGATGACCTCAGTTTTCTGATTTGGACCTTAGTGGATAGCCATGCTGCCTACTGAGATGGGAAACACTGGAGATTCCTCCCAATATTTGTTAGATTCATATTTTCTTTATTTCTGTGTCCACCAGGCTGGTTAGCCCTAACAATCTCTATTTAGACTGTCTTTAAATTCTCTTAGCTGCTTTTTGTAATGCTAGCCTTTCCCCTCTTTAATCTATTCTCTACGTTGTAGTTAGAACAACTAATTCAATCCTCAACCATGTGCCAGGTACTGGTATAGACCTTGGGGATATTGCAACGAACAAAACAATTGTAAAAATAAACTAGCCTACATTTAAGGTCTTTTTAGAAGGTAATTTTGTACATTTCCATCACCAATTCACATCTTTCACAATAATTTCCAATTTCCTCTCACTTTATATCTTAATTTTTTTGGTGTGTGCTCAAACTCTGTCAACTAGATTGTCCCAAACTATAAGAAGTCTTAACTTACAAATGGGTTGTGATCTAAAGCAGTGCTTCTCAAACTGTGTGTTTTTGTTTTTTAATTTTTTAAAAATTTCCAAACTATTGTGGTCAGATATCTGGTCCTCCTGCACATGACTAGTGCACAGGTCATGCCCCAAGCGACTCACTGTGCGAATTCCACAACACCAAACTCATTCATACCCTGCTCAACGACATGAGTCTGCTGATGACGTGCTTGTATGTCACAGCATTCTTAATTTGCTCTGAAAATTTCTAAGTGCTTTCTCTCAATTTCTGTCCACTGTCCACAGACCACACTTTCAGTCCCCACACTTACTAAGTCCCTTAGTAAAACAGTTTAGAGGAATTTGGAACAAATTATATGGTGATTTCATTTTTCGATAGCCCACTGAAGCCTATGTTGGCCATGCTAGCTTATAGTTTTCCTATAAATAGACCCTAGACTATGTGGAGGCAGGAGAATGAAGAGCCCTGTGACTGCTGTTAGGCAAATCGCCTTTTTACAGAGTACATACTTCTTATTTCCCCTTCCTTTTTGTGTTGTTCTTTTACTTCTTTAGTCAGCTACCTCCTTAACCCAATTCCAACTCATATAAATGAAGAAGAAAATTAAAGTGAAAGCCCCTCAATTCTTGATCAAGTTCTTGTCAGAGATAGTCCAACCACCTCAATTTCACTAGCCCTAAACAGATGAAGCTATTTAGCGTAAATCATAGTTTAAGTCAACCTCAAGCTTATGAACTGGATGGGACCAGGAAATAGAATAGTCTCTGATTCATTGGCTCAACGCTGGAGCTGGCTTATGCTGGACTTCCTCCAGCCCCCAAAGAGTACGTCTGCAGCCTTATATTACAGCTCTTCCAAGACCTTTTTTCAATCCTCATCATCCTTATCTTTTCTTTGGTTTTGACACCATTAAGTCTTTCTTTCCTGTGAATAAACTCTTTTTATATGGCTTCCATGACTGCACATTGGATTTGTTTCTACTTCTTTGTCTACTCCAATTCAGTCTTTGTTGGCTCATTCTCCTCTCTCTCCTCCTTTCCCAAGGGCCTCAGCCTAGACCTTTTTCCCTCACGCTCACATGATCTTCAGATGCTCTCCTCCTGTCCCATGGACTCAGTTATCATCAAGATATACTCATGAGCTAAACTCTTTCCTGAGTATGAGACACACAATTCCAACTGCTTTCTCAACATATTCATGTAAGTATCTCATAAGCAACACAAACTCAACTTAATGTTATTTTTCAAAAACCTCTTCTTCCTCATTCCATATGAGGACACTGCCATCAATTTAAACATTCAATGTTTGCAATCATTCTTGACTCTCCCCTTTCCCTCATTCCTCATCCTCAACCAGTCACCACTCACCATTCCACCACTGCTGTGTTTCTCCAATCATTCTTTTCCTCCGTCTCCACTGCCTTGCTTCTCACCAGGACCATTTTCAGTTCTCTGAATCCTCAGATCAGTAATGTCATATCGGGACTCGACTCAGAGATGCCAGTCCCATCTCTCTCTAGAGCAGTCTCTACTCAGTTGCTGTATTGCCCTTTCTCTTGACAGGCAAATTCAATCATTCATACTCTTGAATACTGACCTTCACAACTCTCCTTTCTCTAGCTCCTTGTAACATAATCAAAATTCCTTTCTTTGAATGGATTACCAGGACTTTCACACGCAGGCCCTGACTAACTTTTATAGACTCTTCTAGTTTAACAACAACAAATCATCATTTATCAAACATGTCACCATTTCTACCATTTCTCAGGCCTCTGCACCTTTGTGCATTCTATTCTTGCCACCAGGTATGAACTAACCCCTGCCCTCTGCCTTGATGGGCTCCTGATCATCTAAGACTTGGTGTATATGCTCTATCTTCTGGGGCAACTCCTCCAAGCGCAGGTCGCTGCTCCTTCCATTGCATTGCCACAGCACTTTGCAAGGGCCTCAGTGGGCAGTTCATTCAAAGGAGTTTTTATGAGCCAGGTGCTGAGCTGTGTTCTAAAGGTACAAAGAAGATGGTCCTGCCATCAAGGAGCTTACCTTCAATTAGTAGAGAAAGACATAAGTATAAACAGAAAATTTATTTATTTATTTCATTTTATTTATTTGCAGGGAAAGTTTCGCCCTGAGCTAATATCTGTTGCCAATCTTCCTCTTTTTTTTCCTTTTTTTATTTTCTTTTTTTTTTCCTCCCCAAAGCCCCAGTACATGATTACATATCCTAGTTGTAAGTGGTTCTAGTTCTTCTATGTGAGCTGCCACCACAGCATGGCAACCGACACACGGGTGGTATGGTTCCATGACCAGGAAGCGAACCCGGGACACTGAAGCAGTGAGTGCTGAACTTTACCCCCTAGGCCATCAGGGCTGGCTCTACATTTATTTTTAAGAAATCAGTGTTACAAAGTACTATAGGTGCTGTAGGAGAAGTACAGGCAGGACACAGTGGACAATAAACACAGGAGGGAGTGACCAATTCTACCTGTGAGATTGGAGATTGGAGGAGAGAAACCTAAGGAAATATGGTAGAAAGGAAATAATCGTCCTGGAGGATGATAAGAGGAGGGCATTCCAGGCAGAGGACAGCGTCAGCAAAGGCTTGGCAGAACAAAACAGCATGACATGTTTAGGGAAAAGCAATTGGTTCTCTACGGCTAATCTTGGGCATCAGCATAGACACAGTTAGACAAGAGGCTGGAGAACAAGGAGGAGGATTTACCCTGTAGGCAATGAGAAGCCACTGCAGGACTTTAAGGAGGGACAGACAAAATGTTCCAATTTGTATTTTTAGAAAGATCATTCTAGCAACAGTGTACAGAATGCAATATAATGCTTTTTTTTGAGAAGGGGTCTATATATCTATTTTCCCTATTAGATCTTGAGCTCCTTGATGTCAAGTATTATGTCTCTTTCATTTTTATCTTCTCAGCGCCTAACACACCTATTCAGTGAGCAATAAGAGAGAAGCTACATGATGTTGGTGCTGGAGTGTGGGTCTGAGAGTCGGGGGAACTGAGCTCTGTGCCAGGCTCTGCCCCAGCTTGGGGAGACATCAGCAGGTCACTCTGTGCTTCAGTTTCTTCATCTATAAAATGGTGGCTTATTCAAGATCATCTTTCAGTTCTCTTTTGCTCTACCTTGCTGTAATTCTAGAAGGGAGGTTCCTTTTTTTTTAAAGTTTACAGTCAATATTTGGTAATACAAGTAACAAATCTGTCTCCAGTTGATAGAGGTGAGTGTCAAGAGTTTAGTGCACCATGAAGCACAAGTTGACCCAAAGGTTATATAAACCATTCTCTGAATAGTGAGCAATGATTCTGGTTAAATTATTCACACAGTGAAAGGATGAGTTCTTCCTGCTGAAGGGGTACAGAATTGTCTCCTCAAATGTTTATTCCTTTTTTAAGGAACATAAACAGAACTTAGATTATTATTATTTGTGATAGGACAAATACATTTTGAAAACATCAGAAGCTTGAGAGAAACCTGATGGTTTTATCCACGTTAAATTATTTAGTTCTCTAGCAGAATACACAGAGCTCTACCAGGTTCTCCATCTCTATTTCATAATTTTTATATATATGTTTGACTTAGTAGAACATGCTCTGACTTTTCTGCTTCATCAGTGTGACACTGGCCTGATTACCAGATTTTAAAATTCAGGATCTCTAGAAACAGAGTCAATTTCTATTGACCAAAAAAGTGAAGGCTTCTCTTAGCCATCATACTATTTGATCTTTATCTTGATGAAACTATAGCCTTCAAGTCTCTTACAAAATGTCTTTTTTTTTGCTGATGATATGATTTTACTGTCTTTTACCCAGAGGTTTCTCTTAATTAAAAAACAAGTTTCCTCCACGTCCTTCTTGACAATGATCTTTCTTCACTGATATTGCAATATATTTAAATTTAATTTATTAGAGCTTTTGTTTTTAAATTTTAAATTTTAATGTCTTATTAGCCTTTTCCTAAGAAATAATTCACACCTAGTATTGAGGCCAAATATATACATTACCTGACTTCCTAATATACTACGATCCATACAACAAAAGAAAATTCTCACGTTGACCATATTCTCAGAATAAACAATGTCCCTGGGTTTCTTTTTACTGTAAAACATAGCTGATACATTTGTGCCAGGGCATAACTTTACAGAGGGGCTGGTAAACTAGCCATTTGGAGATGCGTCAACCAAGTTACACCTCCTTTATGACAAGCCTTTAGAAGAGGAAAAGAGGCCTGTTTTTCAGTTTTGTGGACACAAAGAGAAAGATAGTGGTGACCCCACCCTTCCCTTGTTCTCTCATAGACACTGGTACGCGCTAGGTGAGCCGGTGAAGACTGTGATGCTAGTAATCCTTTGGGGTTGGACTTAGCTGAGTGTGAACTGTTTTCAGTTGCTTGGCTTGTTCTTAGACAATAAGCTAACAGGGTGAATTTGGGTCTCAGAATATCATCTAAACAAACAAGATGTGTAGTGTAGCAGTTCCACCTCCAGAGAGGTGCTCAGCCTTCTTACAGTGCTCCTTTCTCTACCCCTCAGCCCCCCTGCACATGGGAAGAAGCAAGACTGTCCCTGACTGGTCCATCTCCCAAGGTTGTTATTTAAGAAGGGGCTTATTCTCATTGGCTCGTTTACCCCTAAACCCATTAAGAGCATCTAATTTTCATTTGTTGAACTGCATATGAAATAATATATTTGAGGATATAAGATTAATAATCTTTAGGAATCAAAAAAATCTCCTGGCTGGGTCACCATAACACAATAGCAAGTTCTAAAATTCACAGCAAATTTTGAACCAAAATGCGCTCTCTGAAATTTAAACAGTATAATTTTAGCTTCTCTTTTATCTCATGAAGAAAGTCAAAATAATGTTCCCTAGGAAAACTCCCGATATACAGGTTGTACTTGCTGTTCCTTTCCTTATGTCCAAATCTCCAAAGTAAGATGATTATAGTTTTTTTAAATATCCTATGCAAGAAATAATAATGGGAAGGAGAAATGTTGTCACTCCAGATGAGCTTCTCTTCCTCATCACAGACCTAGCAGAAGCTGGAGAAAACAGCATGATAAGAGTTACTGAAATACTAAAATATCATAAATTAATGTCTGAATGCTTTCTCATCCATTTCTTTTCCCTGGTTTTCCCCTAAGGGTATCAAATGTGAAAAGGCTAGTTTTATATCAGACCTGAGAGAAATGAGAGGGAATTGTGTACTGATGAGAAAAATGGAAGATAAGAAAAATGAAAGATACCTTTCGTTATAAAGGAAGATTTTAATGCATACAAATAAACAAATTTGATGATCTTTTTCATTAGTATACAGGTCACCTTCACATACTGGCAACTGATACCTGTTAAAAACAAGGTTCTAGAAAGTTGGCCCAGCTTATGTAAGAATGGTCCCTCACCATTTGTCCTCACAAAAGGAACTCTACACTTATTTTGTTTCTAAAAGGTTACTACACAAAGAACTACCTCTTGTGGAAAAGAGGGCAGAAAAAGATAATTTAAAAAACCGAGCTTGTCACTTTTAGGAAAAAAGTCAACAAATTTCAACAGGTAATAGGTAATCATCCAACAAATGAGTGCCAAACAATTAGACAACTAAGAGTTGTTTTCACAAACCTTTCACTTGGAGATGCGTACTGGGATGACTAAGTCTGCAGAGCCAATGCAGCATGGTGGCTGCAAGTGTGGCCTCTGGAGTCAGACTGTCTGGGCATGACTCCTGACTCTGTCACTCACTAGCTGTGAGACCTTGGACAAGTTACTTACACTCCGTGCCTCAATTTCCTCATCTGTAAAATGGAACAATAATGATACCTATTTCGTAGAGTTTTATGAGGTCTGAATGAGTTAATATATGTAAAATGATTAGAAAAGTGCCTGATATAGAGAAAGCACTTAATAAATGTAAAGATTGAATTACACTGATTGATTCTGCTTTACAATTCTTTGTGGCCATGAATGGCCTAAATTTTTAGTGGGGTATAGGACTGAGACTAAAATAATACAGACCACAGATCTAGACACTTCTAAAAGTGGCTCCTAAAATCTTCTGTCTTCTGGAATCACGTTGCTTACATTAAGGCAGAGATTGAAATCTTTTCACTAGAACCCATACCTATAATCACACAGCCAAAATGAAATTGGTTTAAATGTGACCTTTCATGTTGGCTCCTCCTCTTGTTTACTCTCCTGTTCTTTTCCCCTTTTCCTACTGGTGTACTATTTTTTTTCAATTAATATAATTTGAGTTCCAATTATAGTAAGACACTGGGCTAGATGCTGTATAGGAGTCAAATCGAACTTGAAGAGTCTATTTGAGTTAAATAGACTACTATAGAAATCTTACAATCATGTACAACATTGTTACTAGGGAAAACACATTCCACAATGGCAAATAATTGTTTGTGTATTCATCTCCATTCTATTTAATGAAGCAAGGGCCTAGGCTTGTTGATTCCATCAATTCCCTTCCAACACTTCAGAGGAATACTCTCACTTGGGACAACAGGGGTGATCTTGCAGGCCTACTTGCAGCTGAGTGAAACGGGGCACACACCCTAAGAAGCTCATTGCCAGGCTGCCGTGATGAGTTCAGTGGTACCAAATGTTGTGTCTTAAAGGGTTATGGGTGGGATCTTCTCTCCAGATTATCTGTGCACTGACCTCTACTCTTGCAGTCATTTAAAACCCTCACACTCTCCTGTGGCTTCCCCACTGTGATTCATGGTTTGGCCACGTGACAAAGGGGTGATGGGTCAGGTTCTTTCCCCTATTTGCCGCTGCTTCTACTGAGTGATTTGAAATACACTCATTTTAGGTGATTGTCAAGCCCAGCAATTTAGACACACTGTTACTTTTAGGACTGAAAATCAAAAGCCTTCCCAAAAGTGTCATAACTGTATATCTAGAAATTACTTATAAGAAAACATAAAGCAGTTCATTTGCTTATCAAATACAAATAAACAACACCAAGTTGAGCATAGAAAGCAAACACCAATCCTGGGTACAATGTAAGTATTGTATCAGCCAGGCCATGCTGTCCCCAGCCTGACCCCTCTGCCCAAGCTGATGTCTGCCTCTTGCAGATGCAGCCCTGCCCAGTCCTTGTGCCAATGAGAGCCAGATGTCATTCCAATTCTTTCTCCAGAAGAGAGGGAAGAAATCAGGAAATACTTTTTTCATAGCTCAATTCCCAGCGCCTAGCCCCATGCCTGGCACAGTGCCTGGCATATAAAGAACACTCAGTAAATATTGATTGAATGACAAATAGGCTGCCGCCCCCATTGCCAGGACCCAATGTGACTTGGGATGGATCTACCCTCTTGAGTCTTCTTGTATGCATCAATCTTCAGTTTCCTCACCTGCCTCTCACCACGCGAGGCTGACCCCCCTAGCCGGGCCGGCCCTTGTGATCCAGACATCTGCCCCTGGTTCCCCTTCTCAAACCCCTGGGAACATCAGTGCATACTCTGCAACCCCAGCTGATGGGCCAGAGGTGAGGGGGAAGGCAGAAGTGGCCTGACCTTCTTACCTGGGTGCTACAGTCCCTTTTCCCTAAGCCAAGGCCTGTTTCAAGGGTCTCTTATCTTGCCCAGGAACCTCATGATTAGCAACCCTGAGTCCTAATGTTGAGAATCCCCTCTCCGCAAGGCTTTGCACTGCTTCCTGACTCATTCCTGACAGTATTGCCAGAATCTTCTCCATGTTATGACTCAACTTTGACTCTTTTTGCCATAATGTATTTTACTCTCAACTGTTTTGCGGTTAAAATCCAAATATGAAATCCACATTAATATAATTTTACCATAGATTTGCTCAAAGCTGCGAGGACTTGAATTTATGTGGTCTGTTTCCTTCTTGTTTTTCAATTAGCCAATCTTCTTTCTTTCTTTTTTTTTTTAACGTATTTTTATTTATTTATTTTTTTGCTGAGGAAAATTCACCCTGAGCTAACATCTGTGCCGATCTTCCTCTATTTTGTATGTGGGTTGCCGCCATGACCGCTGATGAGTGGTGTAAGTCCACGCTGGGGAACTGAACCTGGGCCGCTGAAGTTGAGTGTGCCGATCTTAACCACTAGGCCACTGGGCCAGCCCCTAATCTTTTCTTTCTGAAAGAGATTGAAGTTACCTCCTTCTTAGAAGAATCCTCCTTTCCTCATTTGATTTTATGGGCTACTTCTGGTAGTGTATTGAATTCTGTCTCCCATGTTTCTAATCAATCTTCACAGTTTCTTTCCTTTCCACCTCTTTTTTTCTGTTCCCATTTCTACCACATAGGTGAAGGCTTGCATTAGCTCTTGCCTGAGCTATAGCAACACCTCCTCCATGATCTTCTTACTTGCTCTGCTGGTTTACACTAGCCCTGGCCCTTATTATCTATGGGACCTGGAGCAAGTTGCTTTCACTCTAATCCCAGTTTCCTCATCTGTAAAATAGGTATATTATAGTACATGCCCTATAGGGTTATTATAAATGTAAGCAAATATTCTAGGTTCCCCCAGGCTATAAATCCAGATGCTAATTAAAAATCTTAATAGTTCTCATCCTCCCCCCAAAATTTTTGGGAAACCCACAAAATGGATGAACTCAATGAATATTTATTGCATAGTCTGTGTCAGTCACTAATTCAGGCTCTGAGGACAAAGCAGTAAACAGAGACTTGGACACTACTTTCATGGAGTTTACATTCTAGGGTAGGAAAAGAGATAATTTTTTTAAAAAGAAGACAAAATAAGAAAAATTACAGTATGTGAAATGGAGATAAGTGCTATGGAGAGAAAGTTGGGGTGGCCGGTACAGGGGGTGGGCGGTAAGGGGGTGTTCAGTTTTATACAGAGTGGTCTCAGTGAGAAGCTGTTGTTTGTGTAAAGATACTAGGTGAGTTTTAGTGGGTAGATCTTACCCATGTTCTTGAATCAGTCATCATCTGTTGTTACAGTTAGCTTAACTGGACGCCACGATGCTGGCTCTGACAGCAGCGCAGTGAGCTACAAGCCCACACCACTGCCTCCTCTGGAGCCCTGCATTGTTCCCCTAGTGAATGATGCTTTTGAAAAACAGGAAGTGAGAGAGTCCGTTTTTTCAGCATTAGTGCCCAAGATAAAGTGTTATACCATTACCTTGGTGCGAATTGGGTGAAAACTTGTTCTGCCACCCCAGCTGGCCCATGGGGCTAGTTTTGTGGAAATTTAGGGCTGGGATAGCCCCCGTGATGCCTGTCAGCATCCTCTTTCAAAGTGAGAAAGTAAAAACTCTCTTCCTGGATGCTATAGTTACCCACCAGGTAATAGGCCCTAGGGCATGACAGAATTTCACAAAATGGCTCTTTCCATGACACGGAACCCTTCTTTGTTTTCTTCTGGGAAGACACAAACAGGGAAGCTGAGTTAGGCCCTGCCCCATGACAGCCAGACTGGCCATGGCCTTCCAGGACTAGAGCCCAGCCTTATCACTGCATCCTTCCCCAACAGACTGTGCTCTCCCTGGGGGCCCCAAACCTGCAGCAATCTGCCTACCTCTGGAACTCCCCCTAGACATGTCTATGCATGACTAAAACCCTACTGAAGCCAGGATTTGAGTTTTT
Organism: Diceros bicornis minor; assembly: GCF_020826845.1. Lineage (NCBI taxonomy): Eukaryota > Metazoa > Chordata > Mammalia > Perissodactyla > Rhinocerotidae > Diceros > Diceros bicornis. The sequence goes on from NC_080743.1 coordinate 51,998,213, forward strand.
TCCCCTAGCAAACTTCTGAGCCCCCTGTAAATCAATGGATGCCAATCATTGCTTGAGAGGAAGGGATATTGTCTTACTCTGCATCACAGACATATCTGTCTTAATTCTGGCCCAGCTGGGACTTTGTATTACACAGTAAATAGAAACACTATTTATAAAGTGACTAGCATAATTCTACTTAGCAGGTGCTCAAAAATTAATATCATAATTATGTAGGTAGTTGAATTATGGGGAATTATAAATTTATTCTTTGTAATTTTTTCAAAATGCTTTACAAATTTATGTATTATATAATCAGAAGCGAATTCTTAAAATAAAAAAACAACTCTTGACACAGAGCTGTTTTCTTCCCCTCCTTTTCACCTAAACTTCTCAGAGAGTAGTCTTATACCCATTATTTCCACTTCCTCAACTTGCTTCTATCTGGTTTCTGCCCCAACCATTCCTCTGAAATTGCTCTCACTGAAGCCACCAACTATTTCTTAATGTCATTCCCTCAGGAATATGTTGGTGGGCTGGGAAGGGAAGGCACCCTCAGGTAAATGATAACTTGGAGCAGAGTGAATTTGAGTAGAAGGGAGGGGGCGAGGGAGCAAAAAGCAAGGCCATTTCATCCAAGCTAAAAGCATGATCCAGCACCAAAGTTGAATCCAAACACTCACCTTGTCCAAGAGTCAAGCAGTCTAGTTAGAAGCCAACTCACCTAAGTAGAAGAGAGAGTCCAGAAACAAGCCAACTCCAAACAGGTAATAAGCTGACAAACCAAGGTAGTCCCAGAAGGAAGAGTGTAAGGAGATGGCAGACCAAGAGGAATTCCAAACTCAGCGAGGTACCAGCTGCATTTGGCTAAGCTTTCCTGAGAATGCCTGATGAAAGGTCCTAACCTACAAAGTCACTTTTCAGAGATGAGAGATGGGCTCCCAGGAGCACTCCTATACTGGATATGTCAACAAAGTGCCTGCCACACCCAACTTCCTCTTCGAGATGAAACTGCCCCACCCACAGCCCCCTGCTCTGAGAAGCAGAGCTGGGTTGTTCTTTACCCAGGGATGGCTCCTGATTGGACCAGGGATTGGACCCTCCAAAAACCAGGGCTTGAATGGCAAAGATGAATTTAGTCAATCAGATTCTCTCCTTCTGGGATTTGAATTTGGAAACATGGAGATAATGAGGCAGTTAGCCATGGAAACTGAAGTTGAAAAGATGCCATATAATGGAGTAGGAGCCATGGAGGGTCATACAAACCAAATCTATGAGGAAGCAGAACTGTATGATAAGAAAGCAGTATTTATGAATAAGCAGCAATTATGTAGTAGAAAAAAATACATGAAGAGTAAACAGAATGTGTTAGTTGGAATAGGATAGAAGGAAGCAAACCTGCAAAGAGTAACTGAGAAATGGTGCACCACTGTTACAAAGATCCTATCACCTGGCTCTACTAAAAGCCACTTTCCTGCCACCCAGATTTACTAAGGCCCTGTGTTCTTCATCGGACCACCCCTAACAACCTGGAGTGCCTTGCTAATGTATGTTGGGCACCTACTATGAAGTAGGGATGGTTCTAGGTGTTTGGGATCCATCAGTGAATGACACAGTAAAGTAGTTATAACAAGCTCCTCATTACTTTGGGTAGGATCTCTGTTTCAAAGGGCCAAGTTAAAACAATTCCTTGTGCCCTCACTCTGTCCCATGGTCCAGTTGGTGAGATCAGTCATGGTGTCATAACGAGTCTACTCCCTGTTGAGAATACAGTTCATGTTTATCCCCCCTCATCATTGGGGTCATGGCTGGAGAATTAGGAGACAAGAAAAGAACGGAAGAAGCTGGGAGATTGGTCATGGAGGAAGTCAGCTGATATAGGACAATGGCAGTAGAGTGGCTGAATGCCCAGGATTTAAATTAACTGGGGTTTGAAATTTGGCTCTACCACTTACTCACTACATGATTTTTGGCAAGTCAGTTTTCTCAGCTATAAATTGGAAGTAAAATAGTATCTTCATCATCAAATTGCTGTGAGAATTAAGTGAGAAAGTATGTACAAAGCATTTAGCACAGTATCTGGCCCATAGTAAGTGCTCAATAAATGATAACTGTTGTTGCTGGTATTATTATTATCAGCAATCCTCTAGCCTTCACATAAGGTAGGTAGAATGAATGTGTTAGGGGAGAATTAGATGGCATCTTGTACTGAAATCTTCTCGCTGAAGGCTGCTGCCAGCCAGAACTTGGCATACTTACCAAGGTTCCTTCAAGTTGGTGTGTATCTTCCCAGGTACTCTCTAGCTGCAGGAGTATCAATAGTGCTAGGAAGAAGGGGTGCAAGAAAGTGGTATGGCTGAAAACTATTGTTGCACAGAACAGCAGTTCTAGACAGAGGGAAATAAAAAATTCTGAAAGCAAAGTCTGTGGCAGTGACATTAGCCAGAGCAGTCAGTTGTGTGTGGGAGGTAGAAGAATGCAGGTGTTCCTTAGGCACTACTCTTGTCACCTGTCTAGGGGTGGCAGGCAGGTAGATGTGGACTTGATAAGCTCAAGGGCTCTGGTTGGAAAGCAGTGCTTTGACAGACCATGGGAGTAGAAACTCTCTTTTACCCAGGATACAAGTGGCTAGAGTGGATGGAGGAGCAACGCATGGAGAGAAGCAAGCCATCTTTATGAAGCTGTCACTACTAGGACAGTCATAACTGGACAAGAGGGGCAGACCAGAGATGGAGGTCCCATAGATGGAGTCCTGGAGGCGTGTGAGGATCAGAAGGAGTCACAGCTGCTCTTCAGGAAGCCCAGGTTACCCTTGCCTGAGGTCCAGGTGGTTGTGGTAGTGTACCAGAACACATCATGTCAGACAGGGCCACAGATTGTTTTCATAAGAGAACAGATAGGTGGCTGAGCTGATGCTACATTCAGGCCTCCCTGCAGGATGTGCACCACTTTACTCATATGGAGGCCTTCCTAGTAGTTTACACCTCTCTGAGTTGCTCCCAAGATGCCCTGGATCTGAATTAGGACCACATGTAGACGTCTGAAAGATAATTTGGGCTGAATGACTGTGAAATACTCAAGCCAGAGTCTTCCAAGTTTGAGTCTCTCCACTGGCCCTTGTACTCAGGCTTACAGCATAGACCATCTGCTCTGTGCTTCTGTTGCTGGGTGTGAAGCTGATGAGGCACCAGAGGCATGTAAGATAAGGCAAGCCACCCTGCGTAGCATGAACTGAGCTTCCAGGTTTGTACTGGCTGCTCCAGGCTACTGTGGACTGAGCTCAGTATCACGCATTAGACCCTCTAGGCCTTGAAGACATCTTGACAGCAAGCCATTCTTCTTCCCAAATGGGGATAATATAAGATAGCATAGGGCTCCTCCTCAGTCAAGATAGCCTATTACCCCCATCAACAGTGTTGGCAGCACCAGTCCCTACATAAGGTTGAACCAAGCTGGGTCCAGGCTGCCTTGAGTTGCCACACGAGTTAAGAGGACAGACTCCGGAGCTGGATTGCCCACATTCAAATCTCAGCTTTTAGTTCTTAGCAACTTTTTTTTACCTGCGTGACATTGGAGGAATTACTTTATCTCTCTGTTTCAGTTTCTTCATCTGTAAAACAGCAATCATAACAGTACATATCTTATAGGGTTGTTACGAGCACTAAATTGTTAATATAAATAAAGTCCTTAGAAGAGTAACTGGCACGTGTAAGTGCCTGCTGGTGCTATGATGGAGCAGAGGTGAAGGGAGTCTTGAGTTGCCCGAAAAATAGCATCAAGCTCAGCACATCAGGTCAACTTCCTTCTCTTTTTTAGGAGGTCATTACCAGGTCAGATGCACAGAAAAGAACAAAATGCTATCAAGCACATTTTGGAATGTCTAGGTGTCCTCAAGTGACCAGGGGGTCTCTCACTCCAGAATCATAGACACCTGGCTACACTGAACTGGAGTCATCCAGAGGCTATTTTGGAGGTGCTGATGCTTCAGGTAACCTGGGATTGTGGACTAGAGGATTATATGAAGCATAGTTGGGCAGGGTATGCATGCAGGTGTTCAAGGGTATGTTAGGACATTATGCACAAAGTGCAAAACCTATTTCCTAGAAAATCATGCAGGATACTGATCATTTGGTGCTGCCACAGGTCAAGGGGCACCATGGTCTCTACAAACTGTCTAGACACTTCTAGAAAGTCATCTTTCACTCTTTACCTTCCCAGTGCAGCTGATGGAAGGCAAATAAGGTTATAGGCACTCAAAAGGTCTAATTTCATGGACCCCCAGAGCTGGCCCAAGAGCATGAGGGGACTGGACAGGATCAGGACCCCAGTAGTCCTAGCAGAGGCCTGGTTATCTGCTTTTCTTCTTCACATAGTACCCTAATCCCTTCTTGGGACAAGTGGAGGCCAAATGGGTCCCAAGGCCTATGAATTCCTACTGAGTCTCAGGTTATGCGGGTTGTGGTACCCATAGGGTTACCAGGTAAAATACAGGACACCTGGTTAAACTTGAATTTCAGCTAAACAATGAATAATTTCTTAATATAAGTGTATCCCAAATGTTGTATGGCACACACTTATCCTAAAAAAGTATTTGTTGTTCATCTGAAATTCAAATTTAACCAGGTGTCCTGTATTTTTATTTAATAAATCTGGTAATCCTTGCAGGGGGTGTGGTCATGGAAGGGAGATGGATACGTGCAACCTCCAACTGAATACAAAGAGCAGAGATGCTAGAGGATTCTGGTGCCCTCACCTTAGAGGGGCCCTATAATACTGGCTCACTCAGTTCAAGTCATTGGGAGTGAGGCAGGTCTAGATACCTACCCACTCTAATGTTGTAGTTGGCTACTCCACGGACATCAAGGGCTCTTGCCAGTCAGTTATGGCTGTGATAAATTCCCAGTGGTGCCAACAGTGTGGGCTTCTGAGCTATAGTTGGACAGTTGTCCAGAGTCCTGTTTTCCCAGCAGAAATGAGAAGACCCATTTACATAAGTGTCCTCTTGTCCCCAAATATGAATCTATGTCTCCATAAACAGCTGGAGCTGGATTAAAAAGCATGGCAACGGGAGGGCCACCTGAAGACTGAGAGCCTGCTCTGACAATAGGCACTGCAAGGCTTGGCAAGGTCTGACCAGCAACCTACAATCTCAAAGTCAGCAGCCTCATGGTCAGTAATTTGCCACATCTACAGAGCAGAAAGAGTAGCCACCGTCTGAGACCACAACTCCCCATTTCCCTTCTGGAAGCTGAGTTGCAGAAAATTAGCAGGAGACACAGCCTTGTGGATTGAGGCACAGTGTTCAACCTCACTTCCTCAAGATGGGAGTAGGTAGTAACCAAGGGTAGGGATGTGGTGTAAGGCTGGGTTTCCTAAGCTGAGAGAACAGTCCAGAACCTCAGACAAGTACATATAGGAACAGAGTCCAAAAGCCATGTCACCAAGAATACCAGAAACAAAGAACTACCCAAACAGGTCAAAAAGTCAAGGCAGTCTCCAGAGGCAGAGTTCAAAGAGAATGAACCACCACAGGTCGGTGTTTCCAAAGTCAGCATGTGACTAGGCAGCTGTGGTTCATTTCTCATTCCTGGAGTTCCAAGTGGGGAATATGACTGGTTACAGATGCTTCCATGTTAAAGATATTGTCAGGGACTAGGCCTAACTGTCAACACCAATGGACCTTTCCCAGCTCTGTTCTTCCAGTACTCTGCTGTCCCTGACTCATTTAGACACTCTCTTTAATTGTCACTCTCTATGCATTTGGCTCCTGAGACTGCACTCTTCTGGTCTCGTCCTCCCTGCTCCTTCTCTGCCTTCTTCGCAGGCTCTTCTTCTTCCTGATCATTAAATATTCATATTCCTCAGAGTCCTGCCCTTGACTCAGCGCTCTGCTCTTCTCTTTCTGCCCATAGTGCCTGGACATTCTCATTTGCTATCATCGTTCCAACTAAGAGCATAATTGGTTGTAACATAGGTTGTGGAGACAAAGCACTTGGGTCTTTTTGCAACCTCCTAGCCGTGAGACATGAGCAAAGTTTTGTTTGTTTTTGTTAAGCTTCTTTAGGCTTCATACACTTATCTACACAATGAGGATAAATAACACCAACTAGCTTGTAGGGTTGTTATGAGAATTAAATAAGAAAATGTATTTAAATTGCTTTGCACAGTGCCTGACATAGTAAGTGCTCAATAAATGTAATCATACTAGCTATTATTTATTACAACTTATATGCTGTTGAATCGTAGATCTTTGTTTCTAGCTCAGTACTCTCTCAGGAGCCACACTCACATAGCCATCTCTCTACTGTATATTTCTACATGGATGTTCCAAAGATGCCTCACGTTCATTGGGTCAAAAATCAAACTAGTCCTTTCTTCTTAACCTCCTCTCCTTCTATACGCTCTACTCCAATTAATTAATTGGGGTCATTAATCAGTCACCCAAGCTGGAATCCTGGAAGTCATCCTTGACTCCTGTCTTTTCCTTGACATTTGCCATCCACCTCTGCTCCTCATCAAATCATTCACTAGAATCTGACAATTTATACGTGTCAACTCTTCTGCTTTACATCCTTTCCCCATTTCTTGCTAAAAACCTCTTAAAACAGTGGTGATTTAAGGCCAAGGCCCTGGCTCTGAAGAAGTTCATGACTTTGGTGGCAAAGACAGACTCCTATGGTAGTTTATATTATTGTTCAATATTTGCTGTCCTTGCCTATGGGACCTATAGGAGGAATATATATCTTTGCCCCATTGACATCTGCCTTGGCAATTGACTTGCATTGGCCAATGGAATGTGAGCATATGTGACATGTGCCAATTGTCAGCAGTTCTAAGCAATTCTGAGCAGAAGCTGTAAGAGTCATCATGTGGTTCTGCCATTGCTCTTTTCCCCTGCTATGACACCACCATGTTCCAAATAGGGCCTGCTCCTTTAGCCTAAATCACAAATGAAAAAGATGAAACAGGGTAGCAGCCAATTCACGATGTACATGCAATATGAACAAGAAGTAAATCTTTTTTTGTTGTTAGGGTATTGGGATAATTTGTTACTGCATCATAACCTAGCCTAAACTAACTGATACAACTCTTTCAGGATTATTCATAGAGTCTTTGAAGCTAATGCACTCTCATACAGAAATCAGTGAATCATAATGACATGAGGCAGTGTTCTCCAACAAAGTAAGAAAGCCAGATGTGCTGACAAGCATCACAGATACCTCATACATGCATAGGGTACCAAGATTCTTCTTCTGTCAAAGTCCTGATTGGCAAAGTAAATTCCTGCCATTTTGAAGATGTCAGTAGCTATAGGAGTTTCCATAAGTGACCAACAAAATCAGACTTCAAAAAGAATCTTTCTGGTGCATAAATAATAAAGGAGGAGAGGACAAAACAAGAGCTACCTGAATCAAGAGATATCAGGGAGTCATAGAGTTGCATGCTGAAAGGAAATGGCATTTCTGCAAACTTATTTATGACCTACTTCAACATATTGGAAGAAATGTCAGCAATTTGGGCGTTGGTAACACAACAACAACAGAAAAACAGCTTCAGTTTTCTAACTCTACCGCAAGCCCCAAATCAGCCTGATCATTTCTAGGGCACATCTCCTTGGTTTGGCAAAACCAGTGGCAATAACTATAGGTAATAACAAAAGATCACGTCTATTGAATTGTGTTAATGTATCAGTAGACATTAAATAGAGCATTACTTTGCCATTCTATGTGACAAATGTGTTTATTAACAGGGCTCTTCAACACCCAAGTAGTCTAGACTCAATAGTCAATAGTAAAGCAGTTTCTAAATCTCAGCATATTGACATTTTGGGCCAGATAATGCTTCATTGAGGGGACTGTCCTGTGCATTGTAGGATGTTTAGCAGCATTCCTGGCCTTACCCATTAGATGCCAGTAGCACTCCCACAGTTGTGACAACGAAAAATGTGTCCAGACATTGCCAAATGTCCCTGAGATGTCTTCCTGTTCGAAAGGAATGACTCGAGTGGTGGGAAGTTAGAAACATTGGCATACTAAACTGAAGATAATTTTGAGTGGACAGGCCTTTTGGTTTGCCTAATTAGTTCAGGTGATTAGTTCTTTACTTTGCTTATAAATCAAACCAACCCTGGCCTAATTCCTGGTAACAGCTCTTAAGTACCTATTGTAGACAGTAAACATAATTTGCATAGTCAGTATACCACAGAGATTAAGCACTTGGCTCTGGTGTCAGAGCACCTGGGTTGGAATTCTGGCTGTGCTATTTGTTTGCCGTGTGACCTGTGATAGATTCCTTTACCTCTCCGCCATTTTTTCCTCATCTATAAAATGAAATAACATAGCATATATGAAATTACATAGGATTGTTTGAGAATTCAATGAATCAATGCACACAAGGTACTTAGAGTTGAGCCTAGGGTGGGGAAAACAGTAAATGTTTACTGTTATTCTTAACCATTACAGCAACCTGCAATTTAGGCAACTTTATCTCCATTTTATGCACGTGGAAGCGAACAGTCAGGGAAATCAAGTCCAAAATCACCCAGCTGCTAAGTTACTTGGCTGGCAAGAAGAGAAATCACGAATCAAACTCTAAGACTGGAGTGTTTCTCACTATAGCCAGGCCTGCGTGGAAGACTGGATAGACCCAGGTTAAACCTGGGAGGAAGAGTTCTCTTTCGGGGATAAAAATTGGAACTTGTCCACTTGGCTGGTTGTCTTTGCATGGAGTAACAGAAAGACCCACTGAACAGGAGGTGGAAAAACTGCTTTACCACTGAGCAGCTGTGAGAACTTGGGCGAGTCTCTTGAACATCCTGAGGCTGTTTACTCATCTGCAAAATGGACACAAAAACACCTGCTCTGCATCCTTCACGGGTGGTGGTCAGAGTGATGTGAGAAAAAGCATGCAGCAGAGCACTGTAAAACCAGCAAGTGCTCACCCAACGTTGAGATTGGAAAAGTAAGTTCTTGGCAGATTTGTGCTGTCGGGTAGGCGTGCCTAAGACCCCTCCTTTCCTGGGCCGTGTCCAGCAGCTCCACCAAAGCATGTATTGCTGGGGCCCCACCGGGGTCACTGGGCCTGGGCTGCAGCAGATGAACCTGGAGCCCCACTTGCAGGCGGCAGGCAGAGGTTGAGCCTTCTCCCGCCTGGTCCAGGCTGGGCAATCTGGGAGGTGAACCCCAACATGGATGCAGCAGCTGCTGCTTATCTGTAGTTAGTCAGCCACCCAGACAGACGAGGTGTCCATGGCGACCTTCCTGCCTCAGTGAGTGTGGGAACTCCGGGCTTCCCAGGGCCGGGAGGTGGGAACGTAAACAAAATGGCCCCTGCTGAAGCTCCGGCCTCCATCCTCCCTCGGCGCGGCCCTAACCTCGGAGGAGGCAGGAGAGATCATCTAAGCACCACCGCCAGGGGTGCGGAGGGAACACAGCCGGGGCTCCGGGGGGCCAGGGTTTCTCTGCCCCCTGGAACGATTCTGACTCCCCCAGAGCTGGACGCTTCCTGCCAAAAGTCCCGCCACAGCCCCTATGCTGTCAACGCGGCCGAGTCAGAAATGTATCAATCTGGTGGAAACTCTCCTTCCCTCTCTCTTCCTTTCAGCAGGTTATCACTGTATTCCACAGACTGCTCTCTCGTTAGTCATCTGGAGAGAGCAGGGATTCCCCGTCTCTCTAGCAAACGGTGGCAAATGAGAGGCAGTCTGGGAGAGACGGCTCATTCTCAGCCTCCTTACATGTGTGTGCAGAAGGCTTGGCCTAGCTATGGGCTCTTCGGGATGGACACCTGTGTGTGTTACTTTTTACGTTGATTTGCTTCTCCCTGCCTTGCTTGTGTGTTGGAGTCTTTCTTCTCAATTCCTTTCAGTTTCCTGCTCTACATGCCCTCGCTCCGTCAAAGAGCACCACTCTGAGTGATTCTGTGGCAAAACGTAAAGCATTTTACGTTCATGTGCATGTCTTCCTACTTTTTTCTTGGTCTTCTTCCTCTCTAGCTTTATATTGGGCAGCACCTACTCTGCATTTAACAAATGTGCTAGACACCATAAAGGTGCGGGGAATACATCAGCCAGCAAGCAAGAAAAAGTTGATGACTTCTCGTTGCTTACATTCTAGTTGGCAAGACAGATATTGGACAAGTAGTCTCGAAAGAAGACGTTCAGGGTGCTGTGGGTGCCTGTATCAGTTAGGTGCACACCTAGACCGGGCTCAGGAAAGCCTCCTTGAAGAAATGCTTGGGTTGAGCCTGGAAGCATGAGCGTTAGTCAGGTGAAGGGTGGGGACAGGGGTGAAGATGGGGTTGGGGAGGGTGGTGGCAATATATGTGAAGGCGCTGAGGGAAGATAGAGCATCTGCAGAACCAAAATGAATAGTACTGCCGCTCGTGGCCCGTGACCTGGGCCCCACCCTCCCCCGTGAGCAGTGCTTCGTCCCTAACACTTCTGCCTACTCACCCACCATAAAACCTGTCATGTGTGCTCCTTCTTTGAGGCTCTGCTTTTTTCCTTCCGTGATTGCAATCTCAACTGATAATTTCCTAAAATGGGCTTGGAGTCTGGAGAGTTAGATTCTTAACTGAATTCTACCACTTAACTGTATTCTACCACTTAACTGTACAACCTGAGCAAGTGACTTAGCTTCTCTGAGCTGCAGTTCCTCATCAGTAATGTGGGCTAGTAATGTGCTGATAGGAACATTTAATAGTGTTTACTCTGTGCCAGCACCCATGCTAAGTGCTTTCTGTAGTTTACTGCATTTAATCCTCCACATACATCATGAGGATAGTAATATTTTTATCTCTTCTCAAAGGATTCTTCGGAAGTCTGAGTGTGACACTAATCATGGATGTGCTTTGTAACCATGACAGGTTAATGCAAAGATGAAATAATGTTACCCCGGTGTTCAACAAGTGCATATGTGATGAATAAATTCACCTGTTAAATGCCACAACCATTCTACGCTATAAATAATTAAATGAGACTCAAAATCTTTTGTGTCTGTCTCCTGAGCAAACCAGATAAAAAGCACTAGCAAGAATGAAAAATGTTGTCATCATGAAAGAGCTAATTGCGTGTAGTGCCAAACCACCTAAGGCAGAATTCCACAGACGTGACCCTGAGCCTCTGAAGTTTATAGTCTGATGACCACCACTGCCTGGAACACGTGTGCAGATAACAGAGCGTCAGCTCAGAATCAGCTCACGAAGAGACACTGAGGTTATGTCAGACTTCTTGCCTGTGAAGGGTAAGGGTCTTTCAGGAGGCTGAAGGAGCTGGGAGAAGTTCATAAGCTTATGGCAGAATTCAAGGTTGGGGCCGAAGCCAGAAGGGTCTGTCTCTTGGTATTCTCCTTAGTGCCTGTCTCTCCACTTTCTATCACTTCATCACAGCAATTTCTTCACTGCAAACCCCAATTCTGGGAAATTATCTATACACGATATATGCGCTGTCATAATAATGATAGATTCTTAAGTTGTCGATTCCTGAAACCGTGGATGTGTATAACAAACTCATATGAATATGTATGTGTGTGTGTGTGCATATGTGTGGGTGTGTGTGGGGGTATTTGTGTGCCTGCTCATGAGTGTGTGAGAGTGGATTCCTACACTTACACTCCCCGACTTGGCAAGAAGTAGTGCTGGCTTTCCAGACAGCAGCAATGTGGGAGGAGACACCAAAAACAAAGGAGGTGAAAGAGGATAACTGTGGTTTGATGCTCCCAGGTCAGATGAGAAGCAATGAATAAGCAAGTCAATGAGCTGAAAATGACATGAATATAGGCACCTCCTAGGATTATACCCCCTGGAAATGATTGTAATAAGCATTTGTTAAAACTCCTTTAAAGTGCTTTGAGCTTTAATATCCATTCCCCTCTCACAGTATAGGTAGTCTAACTTGGAGATTAAGAGCACATTCTGGGTTCAAATCCAAATTCTATCAGATTCTGCCACTTACTAGCTGAATGATGTTGGACAAGTCACAATATGTCCGCGCCTCTATTTCTGTACCTCTAATATGGGAAGAGTAGTATGTACCTCTCGGAGTTCTTGTAAGGATAAAGGAAAATAAAACCTGGTGAGTGTTTTGCATTTAATATTTAGCAAATGACTACTTGATGGTATTTTGCAGGTGACAACACAGATGTCCAGAGAAGTTAACTTCCTCTTCTGGGTCCCCCCAGCTAGTTAGTGGCAATGTCAGGGGAAGCAGTCAGGCATCCCGTCTCTGGTCCAGGGCTCTTTCTACTCAACCACGTGGAGCATCAATCCCACACTGAAATAATTTTCAGGTTACAAGTGACTTTTCGTGCATAACCTCTTTAATTTGCACTTCGCTGCCAAATCCACACATTAGCAAGCACAGAACTCTGAAGAAAAGGTTTCTGTAGGACCATCTAGAAAATTAGTCTAGATCGGGGGTGGCCTGAAAAGACCCGAAGAGCTATGTGTGACAGAATGAAAAGACACCTTGTCACACCCCCTTCAATTATGGACACGTAGGTTATTTACTTTGTGGACTGATATGACACAATCTTTAATCCCACGTTGGCTACGCTCTGCCACTTCCCTCCACCATTCGTGGGTGTGTGCTCGAGCAATGTAAACTCAGGAAAGTAATGCAAAACCGGGAAAGTTAATCTGCTTTTTACACCTCTCACCCCACCTCAGCCTCCTCCTTTCTTTTTATTTCATCCCCCTCAAGCTTTAGAAAACCAGAGATAAACGTGTTTTCAATTTTGCTCAGCCCCCTTTATGGAAACAACAGAAAGACAACTGGACTAGGAGTCAGGAAGCCAGGGGCTTTAGTCCAGGTATGGCATTGGTTCATTGTGGGCTCTCAGGCGAGTTATGTCAGCTCTGCAGGCTTTGGTTCCTTATCTGTAAAATGAAAAGAGGAAAGGAGCATTTACAGGGTGCCTACTCTGCCAAGTGCCTTCAATTATGTCACTTTATTTAGTCCTTTAAAGAAAAAAACCCTACTCCGTAAGAATTTTTATCAGTATGATGCAAATAAGAAGATAAAGGGCCAGAGAAACTAAGTAAATTGCCCCAGGCCCCCGTGGCAAAGAGGAACCTGAGCTTAAATTTGAACCCAGGACCATCTGATTCCAAATTTTATGCTTGTACTAGTAAGCCAGTACAATCTCAAATGCTCCTTCCTAGTCTAATATTACACTGTTCTGCGAACACAGTTAATCAATAGTTGGCTGAGTTCATTACAGTGAGTCATTGCTCCATGCCTTGGGGTCTTATTCTGAGTAGGCAGAGGTCCTGAGGAGATTTACTTCATCCCTTATTTGGTCAGCTATTATATCATCAACTGTACACCCTAATGCTATAAGAAGTAGTTTTAACCCATCAATGGAAATGTGACATTTGCCTTCATCTTAAATGCTACTTCCAATAAGAAAAACATTTCCTTGGAAGCTTAATATTTATGTAATTGACTTTACTTTCAATTATTGAAGACTGTTCATTAACACACCAAAGATATTTCACATTTATACATTTAAAAGATTCCGACCCATATAGAATCAGGGAGGAGTATGAAGGGTACTTGAGTCCTGAGAAGGAGGAGGGTGAGAATATTGGTGAGGAGCACAGGACGTGGAGTGACCAGCTACTCACTGTTGTAATGGAGATTTGTCCTTCTCCCTCCTATTTTTAGTGCCTCTGAAGTTGGACTCAAATAAGAACAACATCTCTCCACTGTAACTTCACCACATAATAGCTGGAAGAGGGAAGTATAGTGGAGCGCACCCTACTCTATGGGAGGAGAGACAGGAATACTAAGTGTTACCTATTCCTTTTGTAGTCAACCAGGTATATCATTGAGCCTAGTTCCTTCACAGTGTAGTTATGCCGTCTGAAAGTAAGGATGACAGTTGTTTTATTTGTTGTTGTATCCTAAGGCTAGCCCAGTACCTGGCACATAGTAGGTGCTCAATAAATGTGTGTTAAATAAATAAATAGGACAAAGCAGGCCAGTAAAGAAGATAATTAGGGGAACCTAGGCCATCACTGGATTAAGTGTCAGTTAGCAATTTAAATCTACCTAAATCATGTGATATCAGGTCCTTGACCTTGAGAGCAGTGACCTTATTTTACTCATCTTTGGGTTCCCTAGGATTTAGCCTTGAATAATAGGGGCTCAAACATTTCTATGGAATTAAATCATCTTTAGGGACTCCTATGATTGCATAGTAAAAACATCCTAGAAGACAGTATTGTGGAGGGATTAAAAAAAGGCTAAGTGATTTGAAGGTGATAATGACAAGGATGATAACAAAGATCACATAATCAAACTTGGTGGTGATGAAGACAAGGATGCCCAGGGAAAGGCATGATGCTAGGGCTGGTGAAACTGCAACAAAAGATGTCCAGGGAAGAGTTGTGGTGTCTAAGTCCTCTCTCTGCTGCTCCATGGGTGCCAAAGTAGAGTCCATTCACATTGGTACTTTAGGGAAAGTGATGCCCCAACATTCCACTCAGTTTTGCCCCCATCATCTCCTAATAGTCCAAAATATCACAGCTCTCACTGATCAGGCTATTTTTTCTTTTTTCTTGTTCTTATATACAGCCACTTCCTGGGTACATAAGCCCCAGGATGAATTACAGCGTCTGCCCTCCTGAACCTAGTGCCACATCCCTCTTCCTCTCCAATGACAACTTCTCACCAAAGGCTTGGGAGGGGGGTTCACTATACCCACGACACCTCTACTTGCCCTGTCCTCCTAAAGACAGCCGTGTTCAGTGATTCCAAGGAGATTCCCTGTTCTTCACTGTGATTTCCATGACTGATAATTTTTTCTACTAAAGTGGAGAAAAACATACTTTTTAAATTATTAGTGGGATACCTCCTCTGGTTAAGAGAACATCTTGTTCTATAAGAAGCCCAGGAGTGGGCGAACAGATGACTTAGTGATGCTTCATAGATTTCTGGTTGTGGGGTCAACTTAGAGATTGACTCAAAGTTGGCACGAATAGGAATAAATTAATGGCCTTGGTGGGGGTGGGGGTTGAGTAAGGCTGATTTGAAGTCTGAAGGGAGCAGTGTCCTACATAGATGAATAAGACAGACAGGAAATATTCTTGAATGGAGCAAGAATGTGGGAAACATTTGGATGAAAAAAAACTGAGACAAAATAAAGAAATGCAGAGAGCTTTAAAGTTCACATTGAAGGTTTTGGAAGATAATAATAACTAACATAATCCACCAGCACTCTTCTCAGCTCTTTAGACATACTACTCTATTTAATCATCACAACAAGTCTACAAGGTAGATATTAGTATTATCCCCACCTCACAGATGAGGAAACCAAGGTCCAAAACTTTGGAGTAACTTACCGAAGGCTACATATAACTAAGTGGTAAAGAAAGCTGGGATTTGGGGCCGGCCTGGTGGTGCAGTGGTTAAGTTCACATGCTCTGCTTCAGTGGCCCAGGGTTCACATGTTCGGATCCTGGGCACGGACCTATGTACCACTTATCAAGCCCTGCTGTGGCAGGCATCCCACATATAAAATAGAAGAAGATGGGCACAGATCTTAGCTCAGGGCCAATCTTCCTCAGCAAAAAAGAGGAGGATTGGCAATGGATGTTAGCTCAGAGCCAGTCTTCCTCACCAAAAAAAAAAAAAAAAAGCTGGGATTTGAAGCTTAAACTCTACCCTATTCTAACATTTATTCAGCACTAACTCTGTACTGGGTAGTATGCTTTAGTCTGGATCTGGGGCGACCCAAGGAGACCTAAAGAGCTATGGGTAAGAGGAAGAAAAATACCCTATCACATCTCCTTTAATTGCTAACATGTAGATTATTTACTTTGTGAATTGATCTGACAGAATCTTTAATCCTGTTTTTTTTTTTGTGTGTGAGGAAGATCAGCCCTGAGCTAACAACCATGCTAATCCTCCTCTTTTTTTTTTTGCTGAGGAAGACCGGCTCTGAGCTAACATCTATTGCCAATCCTCTTCTTTTTTTTTTTTTTTTTTTCCCTAAAGCCCCAGTAGATAGTTGTATGTCATAGCTGCACATCCTTCTAGTTGCTGTATGTGGGATGCGGCCTCAGCATGGCCGGAGAAGCGGTATGTCGGCGCGCGCCTGGGATCCGAATCCGGGCCGCCAGCAGCGGAGCGCACACACTTAACTGCTAAGCCACGGGGCCGGCCCTAATCCTGTGTTTTTTACACACACTCTTTCATGCACACTGTAAGTGTGTATATGTTGTGGTGTTTATATACTCAAATACAATGTGGCATGAGTCTTCAAGATCACAAGATCATGCCTCATTCTTACCTCTAGTTTTTAGCATGGTTTCCATTTACTATTCCTGAGAGGAAATGAGCCAGTCGTATTTTATAAATGGTGAAAGTGGTTTGGAGGAGGTCAACGGCTTGAACAAGGTCACAGATCAAGTTAGTGGCATTTGGCTTAAATCGGGATCAATAACCTCTGTCCCTCCAGCCTGATCCTTAGAGGGTCTGCCTGTCTTGGGGCCTGGGCCACATTCCAAATTGGGTAATCTGGTGCACGCTGCCTGTCTGAAATTCCCCTTGTGGTTTTGCTCACATCTGGTGTTTTTCACTTCTCTTTCTAAACACGTGCTTTGATCCTATTGCTGCTACAGCAGAAAGATGTCCATGGTTCCAAGGAGCATAGTTAATTTAGTGAGAGGTGAAAGATACTCCTCTCAACGAGACTTCTAAAAATAAACAGAATCAGAGCCTCACCATGTCATGCTTGAAGCACTTCCCGGAAACCCCCAAACTTAGTAACTTCTACGAAGTTTCTCTAAAGCCCTCAAACCTCTCGTGTGCCTGGACTCCTAGCCCCAGCTCCTCGCCAATGCCCAACAGGTTTGAAGTCTTCTTGTGTTGTTCTTCCTTTTGGTCTTTCTCAGGGTAGACAAGGGTAATGTGGTTCAATGTCTACCATAAGAGTTCTATGGTCATATTTCTCTGTCACTTCACATACACCGAGCTGAGAGCTCTGTATATTTACTTCCAGAAAACCTTATCTACAACTAGCCTTCCTGTTTTATTTTATCAAACTTTGTTACTCATTCTGCCCCTTACCTTATCTTAGTAAGTCTGTTTCTTAATTATAAAAGTATTTTTCCATTACATTAAAAATTTTAGGAAAATAAAGAATAAGAAAAAAATCCACAATCCTAGTACTCTAACATAACCATTATTAATGATTTGGTTTGTTTTCTTTCAGGCTTATTTTCCGTGTATGTGTGTGTAGTTTTTTGTTTGTTCGTTTTTACATAGCCAGAATCATAATTTACATGCAATTTTTGTGTTCTCTTCTTTTTACTATTTACTATTATATTATAAATGTTTTCCTGTGTTGCTACATAATCTTGCAGGTATAAAATGAAAGGGGACATGTAGGATTTGGCAAGGGGAGTGGACAAAAGCCATCAGTCACCTCCCATAAAGAAATGGATTATGAATCTCATTTGTGGGGACCCAATTCTTCCCTAAGTTGCTGAGCTTTAGGATGGGATAGAGAAGACATAGCTGAGTATAAAGAAGCAAAACAGCCCCAAATTTTTGAAGACCAAGGATTAATCTGAAGTCACAAATGACTAAATTCAAGATTCCAGACAATTAACCCTCCCTGTTGAGATAAGTCAGAGGCAAGGCTAAATGTTTTGGTAGCACCTACCTAAACAGTCTCCAGAAAAGAACGTCTTATCACAGATATGGCCAGAGAGAGGGATGTTTGGGGAACATCCCTCCTAGGGAAAGAACATGGGCTGTGTGGAAAGTTATAACAAGTAAGTTACATTGCCTATTCCATTTGGCTTCCTGACTATGTGTTCTACTTTATCTCGGTCCCTCATTCCTCTTCAGTTGCCCCATCAGACCCCCACCTCAAACTAAGAAATATTACCTCAGATGAATTAAGTTGTCCTCATTTAACCAATCTTTCTGCCATCAACCTTCCAACCTCTCTTGCTTTTCTTTGCCGACTCTCCCAAACCCAAAGTGTCCAGCCAGCTCCCTTGTGCCATCTTACTCTCCACCTCCACCCTCACCACACACAGAGGCCAGTGCCGAGCAGCATCCACATGCCCTACTTAGTAGCCATGGTGAAGCCTTCTTTTAATAACTGAGCAATCCCTTATTGATGAATAGAAGAACACGGGCTATTGTGCACTGCTTTACTTCTTTGGAGCTGATCTCCCTAGTCTAGGGACACCAACTTACCTACTATGTGTCAGGCACTTTAATCCTACAACAATGCTGGAAGATTGGTATGGCTATTCTCAAATCATGGATGAGGAAACTGAAGCCCAGGGATTTGTCTATGTAATAATACATAATGTTATAGAGATGTAAGAGAATTGAGAAAATACCCAAAAGTGCAGAGAAGAGTACAAAGCAAAATTACCCATCATCCACCCTCCCAAAAGAAACACTATTGGGACCGGCCCGGTGGCGTAGCAGTTAAGTGCGTGTGCTCCGCTGCTGGCGGACCGGGTTCTGATCCGGGCTCGGATCCCCAGTGCGCACTGATGCACTGCTTGTCAGGCCACGCTGTGGAGGTGTCCCATATAAAGTAGAGGAAGATGGGCACGGATGTTAGCCCAGGGCCAGTCTTCCTCAGCAAAAAGAGGAGGATTGGCATGGATGTTAGCTCAGGGCTGATCTTCCTCAGAAAAAAAAAAAAAGAAAGAAACACTATTAACTTTTTTATATATTTCCTTTCAGTTGTGTGTGTGTGTCTGAGAGAGAGCGAGAGAAGGATAAACCATAACATATATGGGTTTGTTTTTTTCCGCAAAATTGGGATTATACTGTTTCTAATAGTTTGCTAGGGCTGCCACAACAATGTACCACAAACTGAGTGGCTTAAACAACCAAAATGTATTGTTTCATGGTTCTGGAGACTAGAAGTCTAAGATCAGAGCATTGGTAGGATTGGTTAGTTTTGAGGGCTTTGAGGGCGAATCTGTTCTAGTCCTCTCCCCTAGTTTCTAGTGGTCTTCTGGCAATCTTAGTTGTTTCTTGGCTTCTGCTGCATCATTCCAACCTCTGCCTTCATCTTCACGTGGTGTTTTCCCTGTGTGCATTTCTGTCTCTCCACATGGCATTCTTTTATAAGGACAACAGTCATGTTGGATTAGGGACCCACCCTACTCCAGTATGACCTCATCTTAACTTGAATAATTCTATGTATGATGACCCTATTTCCAAAAAAGGTCTCATTCTGAGGTACTGGGAATTAGGACTTCAACATATGAATGGAGGTGGGGGAACATAATTGAAGCCGTAGCAACTATTTAGACAATATTTCATCTCCCTTCATTTTTTTTCTCTTACCATTCTACTGTAAACATTTTCCGGGACAAGTACACTTTTGTCGGGGAAAGAGACTGGAATTTGTGTGCAGGGAGAGAAGGCCTGAGTGGAGCACCACAGTAGGGAGCAACCCACAGCCGTAGGGGGAAGGCAGAAATGAGAAGAGCACATAGAAAGGGCAGGAGAGCCCTCAGAATGTTGACCATAATCATGGTTTGCCTACCTCACAGGTTTCTGAGAAACATGCTTCTCAGAAACATGTGTTAGAAAAGGAAAGCTGCCAGGACCGCCCAGTCTCCACGATCATCTCTCCACCCACGTACCATTATCCAGCTTGGAAGAGATCCTGGAGGAGGACACAAGAGAAACCATAGAAACAGACCAGAGGGAATAAGTATGAGGGAAGTTTTGGAAGGTGAATGTAGATTTGTCAACTAGGAAGCACTATAATCTGATAATCAAGATGTCCTACATAGAGTCCGAGAAATGTATTTTCAAATTCTAGCTCTGACACTCATTTTTCTGTAAGATCTTGGGCATTATTACTCAGCTCTCTAAGTTTCAGTTTCCTCATCTGAAAATGGACCTGATAATAGTACCTAGTCATAGGGTTGTTGTGAGAATAAAAAGGCAGTTATATACATAAAGTGCCACCTGTAGTGACTGGCATGAGGAAAGCACTTCATTCATTCAACAAATGTTTAACATCTACTGTTCCAGGGACTGCGTTGAATGCTAAGTATACAGTGGGAAACAAAACTGACATGGTAAAGGTAGATATTTAAGCAAAAATACAACTAAAGTCTATTTAATAATTTGAAGAATAAAACGATTTCTATGATAGAAAAGTGGGGAAACTGATTTAGTTTGGTGGGGGTGGGGAGGGGAGCCACTTAGGGAGGGGCAGTCTGGGGCAGTGATGGTAAACTGAGACCTGAAAGTCAAGTTGGAGATAGCCAGATGGGGGCGTGGGGGAGAGCAGCCGAGGTAGAGGGAATAGGGCCTATTCCCTTAGTATAGGTGCCTTAGAGGAACCGAAAGAAACATCAGTGTAACAGGAGTGTAGTGAGCAAGGGGGACAGGGTACACACGAGGCAGGAGACAGGCAGACACCAGATCTTGCAGGGAATCAGGGGAGCTGTGTGGACGCCTATTTTGAGAGGGGATCTGAGGGGAGAGGGCAGTTAGAGAATAAGAGGCAAGAAAACCAGGCAAGAAGAGTGACACACAAGGGGGCTTGGGGGGTTGGGTTCAGAGAGACAGGAGAAGAGGTGTTAAGTGTCAAAGGCTTAGGGAGGTTGAGGAGGATGAGGACTGAGCAGGACCAAGGGATTTAGCACGTAAGAAGTCCTTTGAGAATCTGAGGGAGCAGGTTCGGTGCAACAGTCAGAGTGAAAGCTGGATTGTACGGGGTGAAGACGCAGCGTGTGGTGAGGAAGTAAAGGAAGAGAAGGAAGTTAACGTTTATTCTTAGAAGTATTGTGATGAAGGAAAAGAGAAAGTCAGGGTGATAGCTAAAGGGAGAATTTCCCCCTTTATTGGTTTATTTTTATTTTAGGTGGGGGAATTTTTGAGCATTTTTCTAGGCTGGGAGAAGGATCCAGTGGATAGAGATTGAAGACAGGAAGAGAAAGCAGGACTGAGTCTGCTCTCAAAAGGCCTCATTCCCATGGGTATTTTCCTGCAATTAGAAAGTGGTAGAATCTGGTGTCTTGATAGGGCTTCATACCTAAACAATGGGATTGCAATCAGAGATATGGTTCATCGAAACTCTGTACAAATCATTTCTATGGGTTTTTTTTAAAATTAAAACTGTAAATCAAAATAGTCATTTTATTTTTTTTTTTGTGAGGAGATCAGCCCTGTGCTAACATTTGCCAATCCTCCTCTTTTTTTTGCTGAGGACGACTGGCCCTGGGCTAACATCCATGCCCATCTTCCTCCACTTTATATGGGATGCCACCACAGCATGGCTTGCCAAGCGGTGCGTCGGTGCGCACCTGGGATCCGAACCAGCCAACCCTGGGCCGCTGCAGCGGAGTGCGAGCACTTAACCACTTGCGCCACCAGGCCGGCCCCAAAATAGTCATATTTTTAAATTCTGGATTTTAAGGCAATAGGCATTTAAAGTAAAATTTCAAGAAATTCGTATCCAGACACAATTAAGAATTTATTCCACCAACACTTTAGTGCTGTTAATGGCTCTCTTAATGTAATCCTGGTTTTATTTTTGAATTTTATATAATCCTTTCTTTGCACTGACCTTGGACCATTTCCTTGCGTCAAAACCCTCCTAGGGCAGCACCAGACTTCAGGTCAGTTTGGCGTCAACAGCTCTTTTAAAGACTTTTAAGTCTTAATTTCCCAGTTGCTCATAATTTTTTTTCCTGCCTCAACAGGAGATGGAAAGACAATGGCCCTTCTGGGTTGATGGACTCAAGGAACAAGAAAGTTTCACTTTACCTTCTCAGCCTCGTTATCAGCCAGGAATGATGCACATTGTCCATCTCACCTCCTCCTTTTTCATACAGCAGAAGAAAAAAGATAAATTATTGATTTTTATTTAACTATTTATATCAAAATTAAATGTGCACATCATTCAAAGAATCAAAAAGTTCTACATTACTAAATAGCAGTCCCCCATCCCTCCCCTCCATTTCTCACTCCTCAGAGGAAATCACTTCCAATGCTCTAACTAATGCTTTTTTTTTGCAATCACCATATCTCTAAACAGCTACTTCCTACTTTATCTAATCCCTTTCCACTGTGGAAAATGGGAATTTCGCTTTCACCCCTTCTCTTACCTTACACACATGTATTTCCTGGGTTTGTATACCTATGTCATTATTAGATTGATACTCAGTGTTTACATTATTTTGACCAAATAAATATTATTCACACCTCTGTTGTATAATAAATTCTGATCACTTCCCTAAAAAATATTTTGCTCTCTCTGGAGTTAATCATTGTCCCCTTTTTCATTTGCCTAGGTTTTCCTATGCGTACGTCACTAATATAATCCCTACTCTTCTCCAGTTGTTTGTCTCCTCTCAACATGTTCAAACAAATTCCGTATTCATTGAATTTCATCTTAAAGAAAGTTTTTCCAAAACCTTCTGATCTGTTCCTATCTGGGCTGGTTAACCTCTAGATTTGCTATACAGCTGTCAGCGTGGGATCTCCTTTCACCACATCCTGGGGATTCCCTTTGCCTCTTGTGTTGAATATCTAGTTCTTGGATTCCACCTCTTCCTCTTTCATGATTCACTCCATTGTTTTGGTGGAGCACATCCTCCAGTAGTTTCCTAAGAAAGAGTGCAGGGAAGACATGACATATGCCATCAGCGCCCTGGCCATATTCCCTTGCCGCCTACCATATCCATGCACTCTAAGTTACCAGCACAGATGTCTCTTTGCCTGAGGGCTTTTTCTGGCCACTGAAGGTTTGCTCTTGAAATGTTGGGGAATTAACTTCCTCCTCACTGGGAGCAGCCCTTAACTAATGACTGATGAGAGCTGGTAGATAAATACCCCAGCTTCCTCAGCCCTGAGTGGGGATAACTTTGAGGCATGATTTCTACACTGGTCTACCAGAGTTCCCTAAAGGAATCAAGTTCCAGGTGTCCACAGTAAATTGCTGGATATACTGGCTTCCTTGTTTCACTTCCCCACTGCCCTACAGGTGTTTCCTGGGATCGTCTCCTAGATAAACTACTTTTGCTCTTATGTCTTCTATTTTCCATCTCTTATCTTTTTGCTTTACTTGCTGCTTTCCAAATCTTCTACTGAGTTTTATTTCTGCAATCATATTTAAATTTTTAAGATCTCTTTTTTGTTCTCTAAATGTTCCTCTAAAAAAATAGCATTCTGTTATTTCACATATGCACTAGCCCTTCTTATTTCTCTGAGAATACTAATATTTTTTTGTTTTCTTTTTCTCTCAGAGATGCTGCTGTTTCCAAATGGTCTTGAGGGCATTTCTCCCCAGTGTGTCAGGTTCCCAAGGAACGCTTGCCTAACCTCCTGGATGTCAGGGTTGTGTGACTTATGTAAGGGAAGAAGGCAAGGGGTCTCTAGGTAATCTCCTTTTTTTTCAGTATGTTGTCCTTTCACATGCCTGTGTCTGGTCCTCTCTCTATCTTACTCTCCCACTGAAGAAAAACCTCCATCCTTTGGCCATTGTGAGGAAGGGGTAGTCCACCCGACAGCAGCAAGGGCAAGAGGGGGTCCCGGGACCTCATTGCTTCTTGAACTGACTTTCAACTCATCCCATTGTTTTTAACCACAACTTTACTAGCAAAATACTCACAAAAGTACCTGGTGCCGCCAATTGCTGAGCACATGGAGGATTCTGAAAATGTAAAGCAAGTTGCTTTAGCTTTCTTGTCTGCTGGCTTAGAATTCAGCTGTGTCAGGTTTCTTAATTCAGTTACTACTCACTCATCTACATTCCAGCTTTTAAAATTATCCTGCTGTGTCCCTTTCAGATTTTCTTTGTCCTTACAGGTTTTCCTTTAAAAAAATCCACTTACCTAAATTCTTATTTGCTTACATATGCATAAAGAAACTCTGAAAACACACATTAAAAAACTAGTAATAGTGTTTACTTATGGACAGGAAGAAGGTGGGACCTGGGCCAATGGGAGACATGGATGAGGGAAACTTTTTGCTCTGTGCCTTTTTACATTTTTTGGTTTAGAACCATGTGAATGTATTACTTCATCAAACATTAACTTTTGGTTGAGTTCTAGGAGGGAGTGGAGCACAATGCATGTGTTTAATCTGCTGTCTTTAACCAGAAATCTCAAGTGTTGTTTTTCTAAATTGCAGCTTCAATGTTGAGACTGTAAGAAGCTTCCCAACTAAAAGCCGTTCTAAGCAATTTCAGAAGCCGTAAGCAAAAATATGGACAAATTTGACTCCACAAAAATTAAAAATTTCTGCCAGACAAAAAACAAAAATCAAATAAAATAAACAAAATCAGAAGACCAAAAACAAATTGGGAAAAATACTTGCAACAAATATGAAGAAGGACTAGTTTTCTTAAAATATACAGTTCTTGCAAAAAAATTAAAAACAGATCAAAATCCAGTAGAAAACAATAGGCAAAGAACATGCATAGACACATAGGTAAATAAATACAAATTGCTTTTAAATATAAGAAAAATGTGCAACCTCATTCATGGTTTAAAGAAGAAACATTAAAACAAGAAACCATTTTTCACCTATCAGAATGGCAACATTATAAAAATCTGATAATACTCATTGGTGAGATGAGGATGTGGGGAGAGATGAAGGCTAAAACATTTTAGCAGGATTAAAATCGGTGCAGTCTCTTTGTACTACAGTTGTAACTATCAAAATTAAAGAGTTATACTCTTTGACCCAACAACTTCACTGCCAGAAATTTAGCCTATGAATCTGCTTGCATTGAGCATTGAGACATATTTAAGAAATATTTACAAGGATGCTCACTACAGTCTTACTTGTAGTCATCAAAACTGTAAGCAACCCAACTGTTCACAGTAGGAGACTGGATACACAGATCATAGTATATTCATTCTACATACTGCATGGAATTCTAAGCAGCTACTAGAAAGAATGAGGCATCGTTATATTTATGGAATTATCTTAACATGTATTGTTAAGTTTAAAAACAAGATATGGAACAATGTGTAAGGAATGACCCCATTGCTGTGTTTGGTGGTTTTTAAAGTGTTTTTTCTTAGATACCTAGATATGCTTACATACACACAGAATATCTCTGGAGGAATACATAAAAAACTAGCAATTATGGTTACCTCTTGAGAGGGGAACTGGGAATAAGAGGTCAAGTAAGGGAAAGAGACTTGCTTTTTTTTTCTTAAACACATTTTTTTCCCTTTTTTAATGAAGTGTATGTTTTAAAACAATAATGGGTGCATTAGTCAGGTTTGGTTGCAAGCAACAGAAACAAACTCTGGTTAATTTAAGCAGAAAATGAGTATATTAAAGGATACTGGGTAGCTCACAGGCTTTCCAGGTGGAATAGAGACCCAGGTTTAGAGGCTACATGTCCAGAAATGACTTCTAGAATTATGCTGCAGAACAACCCCGTGAAGACACCAATGCCTACACTGCATGGACATCATCGCTGGGACAGTGGACACCTCAAATGAGGATGCTGATCCTTGCTGCTAGAACCACTACCACTGAAGCATCTGGAAGCTGAATGTGAACCACTACCACTGAAGCATCTGGAAGCTGAATGTGGTTGTTGCAACTAATCTGCAGAGCAGATCCAGCAGTCTTTGCTGTTTGAGGTCACTAGCTCCTGAGTCAAAGTCCAGTGCAGATCCTGATACCTGTGCATAGCTGCAAGGAAGGCTGGAAAATAAGTATCTGATATTTTCAGCTTCTGTAGTGGGAGGTTGTCTCTGTATCCATCAAGGCCCATAAGGTTAGGAATGTCCCAAATATAGAGAATTAGATAACTGAGGTGTAGCAAGGGAGAGAGGGGTAGGGAAGGAAGAAGGAGTTTCCCATTACTTTTCACGTTGCTTTGGAAGAAAGTAAGAAATTCTCTCCTGGCTCCCATCTGGCATACTCACTTTCCTAGCTGAGTATTTGCATGCACAGTATTCAGAATCATAGGTCTTCAGAGTAGAAAGGTCTCTACAGGTCATTTGGTTTAACAACCTTATTTTATGATGGAGAAGTTCAAACTCAAGTTAAGTTTGGGCAACTCAAGATGCCCAATATTACCCAATGAGAGTTTTTGATGATGTGATTAATTTTTGATGATGTGGTGATATGATTAGCCTCCCAGTCTGGGCCCTAGCCTCCACAGAATCTTTATGCGTAAATAGTACTTTAGCAAGAGCTCTAATAAAGTATCAAGATACAGATTTGTTTCCGGGAAAGCCTGTTCTTACAGGCTTTCAAATGGCTGGTGCCATTTGTTACAAATATTATTGAAACATTTGTATAGGATTTTAAAGTTTATTTTTAAAACAATTTTGTTTTTAATTACTAAAATGGTTTATTTATTAAAAATGAGCAAGCAATATTGAAAGATTTAAAGTAAAGGGTAAAATTGCTACTCTTATCCCAGCTTTCCTACTCCTTAGAAATAATCAGTGTTAAAAGTATGGTATCTCTCAGTTCTTTTTCTGTATATATACACATATATTTATATGTATTTATAGATATATGTAAGATTTATACAATCTTTTATAACTTGCTATCTCACTCTATATGTATAGTGGACATAGCTGAGACTTGACATGGCTGCATGCCAGTAAGTTACTGGCAGGTTGGTAAGCCCCACATGGAGACACAGTGTCTGAGGAGGGATGTCATGCACCGTGGAAGGCTTGGTGGTAAGGTGATATTTTTGATCCAGTGAGCCTCATGGTATAAATCATCTCAAGTAGAAAACTACCAACTTTACCTATATTCAGGGCTGCTTCAGACATGAAGAGATCTCCAAAATCCTCTGGTCCAACCTCATTTGTAGGTAAAGAGCTATTTTCCTGGGAGGAGAGGAGGAGAAGGTGGTTAGGGGCCTGGCCCAAAATCACCCAACCAGGAGAGTGACAGAGTTGGGGCTTCTTTCTCCAAGACCTTTGCTCACTGCGTGGTGTTCTGTTGCTTTCTGCAGCTTTAAGAGGGAGAGGGAGGGCAGCGCTCAGGTGAAAACATTCAGATGCTCAGACCACACTTGATTTCTCAGACAGCAGTGCTGGTGCTCCATGCCTGACTTTGTGCCATGAGTTCTTCCATTACCTTTTACTTTTGCCTGCTGTGTGCTTTAACCCTACCACTGATTATTTTCTTTAGGACTACCAGTCTTGTACTTTTCACTTTTCTCATGGCACTTTACACTCTTTACTTCTCAAACATAACTTTATTATTTGCTCAGGTTTGGCTGAATATGTCTTTGAACAAGACATAGTATTAGATGGATGACAAAAAGTGGGGAAAAAACAAAGAAAGACAACCAAGTTCATATAGAAGCCAAATTCATTTATTTGGGGAGTGGTCATTTAGTGCTAGATAATGAGGAATGAGGTGGGGTACAAATTAGAACAAGACATATTTCTTGCCCTCTAGGAGCTTATTTTCTAAAACACTTACCTCCAAACTCTCCATCATGCCACTCCATCAAAAATATTGAGCATGCATTCCCAATAATTGCACATTTATTATAAACTATATATGCTCTACTATAACTTTTAAATATTGGTAAAGCTTAATTTTTTTAGTATTTTAGATTAAAGAATAAATAGAAACTACTGTTCACATATTTTCTTCCCACACCTCAGTGTATCATCTTGGGCACCCCATTTTGGAGCCCACTGTTCCAACAGAGGAATCAGATGGATACCCAAAAATACTATAACACAAAGAGTGTGAAGAAGGCTCTAATATCAGGGTAAGCAAATTATTCTTAGAACATCAAAAAGCATTGCAAAAGGAAAGGAAAGTTGAGAATATTCGAGGGCTCCTGACCTAGCCTCTGAGCCCAGCTTCTCCGGGCTTGGGCTAGGGATTAATGCCAGGCTTCTCTGCCTAGGCTGGTGTCTGTGCAAAGACTGCTTGATGAGAAGACTACATGTGAGAGCCTACTTCGCCCCTGAAGCATCCATTACCTGGTACCTCGAGCATGTGAGGACTTAATAAATAACATGTCATTCCATGGTGCTAGGGACGGACACTTCTGACCCACGGCCCAGAGCCACCTTTGGCTGTCTACACCCAACAGTGGAGCAGCACGTGCCCTGGATATGGAGTCAGGAGGCTGAACCAAATCCTGGCTCTCTCACTTGCCAATTGTATGACTGCAGCCCTTTAACCTGTCTGAGCCTTAATTGTCCGATCCTTAAAAAGAATAATAGGGGCCGGCCTGGTGGCGTAGTGGTTAAGTTCATGCACTTTGCTTCGGCAGCCTGGGGTTCCCGAGCTTGGATCCCAGGTGTGGACCTATGCACCACTTATCAAACCACGCTGTGGCAGGCGTCCCACATAAAAAGTAGAGGAAGATGGGCACGGATGTTAGCCCAGGGTCAATCTTCCTCAGCAAAAAGAGGAGGATTGGCAACAGATGTTAGCTCAGGGCTAATCTTCCTCACCAAAAAAAAAAAAAAAATAGAGAGAACAATAAATGCCTTCCAGGACTGTGAACAATTTCTAACATTTGTTGAGTTTTTCATTATGCTAAGTGCCTAACATGTATCATCTCATGAAATCTTCATGACAATATGATGAAGTAGATGCCATGACTGTTCCCATTTTGCAGGGATGGAAAATAAATCGTAGAGAGAGTAGATAATTTTTACAAGTTCACACAACTAAAATGTGCAGAGCCAGAATTCTGAGGCTTGCTGGACTCTGAAGCCCTTGCCCTACCCTCTCTGCTCTGCTGCTGACCCCACAATGCTGCCTGGGGGGCAGATAGGTAACACGACCTCCAAGTAAACACAAGGTACTGTTACACACAGTGTAAGATTTAGTCCTTGTCCTCAAGCCTAATTCAAAATATGCTTTTCTACACAGCCCTGAAGGTCAACAAAGTAGGATGTGATTAGAAAGAAACGGTGGAGAAAGAGAACTTGAAAATTAACTTCCCTAGTTTTGGTCCCTTACAACGGTGTATGATAATCTGGAAAGAGCACTAGGTTAGGAACAGGAGACCTGTTCTGCCCTGTGCGTACCTCCGACTTGGGGCGCATCATTTAAGCTGAGTTTATATGTCTGCTAGGGGTCCTAATAAATGAGCTCCACAGGGTCTTCTTGACTATCCCTAAATTCCAATCTGAAAACACTCCGCAATCTCCCTGCTCTCTGGGCAGAGCGCTGAAGAGAGGCGTGAGGATAGGAGGCACTGCTCAGGTCAGCTGGGGCTTACTCAAACAAGGCCGTGTGGGGGCAACAGGGAGGGTGGATGGGGACTCCACCAGACCTCTGGTGGGCTGGGCCAGTAATTATAAGGAAACATTGCAGAGAAAGTTTCTGTTGTGGCTGTTCCCTCTGTTTACTTTGGGTAGTTCTGTCATTTTTTAACTGACCCTTCCCAGATGAGATCGTCAGTTTTCAGCTGGGTAAAGTCGGAGTCTTGCAACTGATGGGGTGTTTGAATCCTCTGCTGCTCTGTTGTTGGAGGGAGGCCAGGGCAGCTGACCCCCCCCTTCAGGGAAGTGAAGCCAGGGCTGCAAACTTGCTGACAGTGGCCCGCGGCCTGCAAACCCAAACATCCTCCTCTCCTCCGCCTTGGTGTAGCAATGCGAAGAAAACAAAGCCACGAGCTTTCCAGAGCAGGGAAAGGCTCCAGCAATTCCCTTCCAGCATTCCCTCCTCCCTCTGGCTCACAGCCATGTGGGCACAAGGTTATAGTTACAGATGAGAACTGCTGATGTCTACTTTTTGGTTGTTGCTTAAAAAAAAAAAAACCACACATACACTTTTCTTGATGGCTTAAAGCTTCACATAGCTGATTCAGACCCGAAGGTGTATATTTGCTTTGCTTTGCTTGTCATGTTTTTTTAAGTTTGAACAATACGAATGTGGCTAAGAGTCAGAGAGAAGGAAAGCTCGTTTGCTTAGTACTTTTCCTAAATTTTCCAGTTTCTTTTGGCCTCAGAAAACCAAAGATAGAGTCTTTTATGCCTAAGATTAGAAACATCTGGCCATCACATTTGAGTAAGGCTTGGCTGAAGTGGGGCAAAGCCAGGTGGAATGGCCTGCCTATCTGAATTATGGAATTTTAAGCATTGATGGGACTAAAAGTTACTAAATTCAACCTCTTCATTTTACAGCTAAGGAAGCAGGCCCAGAGAGGTTAGGACTTGCTTGATGTCACACATCTTGTAAGTGTCGGAGGTGAAGCCAGGAGCCAGGAGATAACAGGGAGAAGCTGACTCCCAGGCTACCACTCTTTGCATACACCCATGCGTAGGGAGGACTAGATTGTTGAAAAAATAGAATATTTATGAATATTCTTAATCCCTCATTTGACACACCCAACTATTTCCACTTTTGCATACTTTCGCCAGTTTTTATCCACTGGCTGTAGATTCTTCCTCAGCAGAGAAGAGGGATTTAATGTCCAGAGAGCACCAGCTGTGTGCCAGGAGTTCATCACATTTTCTCATTGAATTTTCACAACAGGCCTATGAGGGAGGCATGATTATGCCTGTTTCACAGAGGATGAAATGGAGAGGTTAGGCACACTTGCCCAAGGCCACACAACTAGAAAGCAGTGGAGTCAGGATTTGAATCCAGATCTCTCCAATTCTGCAGCTCCCAGACTTCACTGCACCACACTGCGTGTACAGCCACTGTGCATGTCACAGTTTATATCTTTATACTTTCCCACTTTCAAAATTATGACCTAGTTTTCATAATTATTACTTTTATGAATGTATTCATTCATTCAACAAATATTAAACAGCTACTCTGTGCCAGGCACAGTCAGGACACTGAGGATACAGTAGTGAGCAACATACATAAATCCCTGCTCTCACAGAGCCCAGGTTCTACCAGAGAGAATCAGACAATAACACAAATCACTATGTCAGATAAAACGGTAAGTGCAACGGGAGGAATAAAGGAGAAAGGGGAGAGGAAATGCTGGCATGGGGTCGGGGGAAGACAGCAATTTTAAATAGAATGCTCAGGGAAAGAAAGTTTTCTCTGTGACATTGGAGCAGAGATCTGAAGGTGGTGAGGGAACAAGCCAAAGGGATATCTGGGCGAAGAGGCAAGAGTGAATTCGAAGACATTGAGGCAGGAGGCCTGATGTGTTCAAGAAAGTTAGGGGGCCGGCCCGGTGGCGGAACAGTTAAGTTTGCATGTTCCACTTTGGCGGCCCGGATCCTGGGCATGACCCTACTCACTGCTCATCAAGCCATGATGAGGTGGCGTCTCACATAGCAGAGCTATAACTCTACGACTATGATACACAACTATGTACTGGGGCTTTGGGGAGAAAAGAGGAAAAAGAGGAAGATTGGCAACAGATGTTAGCACACGGCCAATCTTCTTGGAAAAAAAAAGAAAAAAGAAACAGTTAGGAGGCCTGTATGGCCAGAGTGGAGTGTGCAAGAGGCAAAGTAATATCAGATGAGGCCAGAGAGTAATGGGGCCCAGATGAGGGAGGGCTTGTGAACAACAATAGACATTGGCTTTTATACTAAATGAGAGGGGAGCTGCGGAAGCTTGTGAGAAGAGGGTTGACACGTTTAAGTTTTCTAAAGAGTTCCTCTGACTACTGTGTTGAGAGTAGACTATGGGGTGGGGAACAAGGGTGAAAGCAGAAAGACCAATTGGGAGGCCATTGCAATAATTCAGGTGAGAGATGATGTGACTTGGATGCGGGGTAGTAGAGAATGCAGTGAAAAGTGATGCAATTCAGGGTATGTTTTGACAGTGGAACCAGTATGATCATCTACCATCCTTACATGCCATGATGTCATAAAACATTCATTTTAGAGATTTAGGTTGTTCCAGCTGATGCTATTGTAGATAACATTCTCATTTACATTGCCACTCAGACTTTTTCCATGTCTTATTTCCTCAGGATAAACTATTAGGAGTTAGATTACTGAGTCAAAGGTGTGATCATCCTTATGCCTCTTGCTACATATTGTCATATTCCATAGTAGGCTCCACCAGAAGTACCTTAAAGATCTCTCATTTTAAATGCTCCAGGATTCCTCTCCTACCTACAACATCTCTAACCCACTCTCCCACTATGGTTTTCCTCTTTTTCTCCCTCTCCTCCCTCTCCTTTTGGGGAACTTGTAAAGGGGAAGGGTAACAAAGATGGACAAAGGTTAGGGCTGGCCCCAGAGAGAGGTCAGAAAAGACAGGGAGGCATTTCTTCATTTTTTTCTTGTCTTACAGCCCTGAGAAAGGGCCAGCTGCTTCCCTTAGATGAGAATCTTCTTCCCTAAGAATCAGCAAACTAACAATACTGCTTACTTAGAGACCTTTTTTTCTTCTGGGGAGATCAATGGACTTAACAATTTCAATTATCTTTCACACTGTCTCCTGGTGCTAGATCAAACTGCCTCCTCTGAACAAACATGCCTCTCACCAGGGTGGGAAGTTTACCAAACATTTTGGCTCCTTTATTCCCCTCCTTCATCAGTTCAGTACCCCTTCAAAGGACCCTCCTGCTTTCCACAACTCCAAAGTGCACTTGCTCAGTCCTCTAATTTCACCCTAAGTATGGAAGAAAATGTTTTAATCATTTATTAAAAGTGGGGGCTTTCTGGGGGCTGGCCCGGTGGCACAAGCAGTTAAGTGCACGCTCTCCGCTGCGGCGGCCCGGGGTTCGCCGGTTCGGATCCCGGGCGCACACCGACGCACCGCTTGTCAAGCCATGCTGTGGCAGCGTCCCATATAAAGTAGAGGAATGGGCCGGCCCGTGGCTTAGCGGTTAAGTACGTGCGCTCCGGTGCTGGCGGCCCGGGTTCAGATCCCGGGCGCACACCGACACACCGCTTCTCCGGCCATGCTGAGGCCGTGTCCCACATACAGCAACTAGAAGGATGTGCAGCTATGACATACAACTATCTACTGGGCTTTGGGGGAAAAAATAAATAAATAAAATTATAAAAAAAATAAATAAATAAATAAAAAATAAAATAAAATAAAGTAGAGGAAGACGGGCATGAATGTTAGCCCAGGGCCTGTCTTCCTCAGCAAAAAGAGGAGGATTGGCAGATGTTAGCTCAGGGCCGATCTTCCTCACAAAAAAAAAAGTGGGGGCTTTCTTATGAATTTTAGGATCAGTTTGTCAATTTCTGCTGATCCTAAAATTCATATGGAAATGCAAAGGACTCAGAATAGCCAGATGATCTTGAAAAAGAACAAAGTTAGTGGACTCATGCTTACCGGTTTCAAAGCTTACTGAAAAACAACAGTAATCAAGACAGTGTGGTACTGGAATAGGGATAGATATATAGATTGATGGGAAAAAAATTAAGAATCCACAAATAAACCCTAACAGTTACAGTCAATTGATTTTTGACCCAGAGGCTAAGATAATTCAATAGGGAAAGAATAGTCTTTTCAACCAATAGTGCTGGAGCAACTGAATATCCACATGCAAAAGAATTAATTTGGACCTCTACCAAATATCATACACAAAAATTAACTCAAAATGGATCATAGACCTAAACGTAGGAGCTAAAACTATAAGACTTTTAGAAGAAAACATGGAATAAGTCTTTGTAACCTTGGGTTAGGCAATGATTTCTTGATATAACACCAAAAGCACAAGTGATTAAAGAGAATATTGATAAGTTAAACATCATGAAATTTAAGAACTTTTGTGTTCCAAAGGACACCATGAAGAAAGTGAAAGGACAACCCATAGAATGAGAGAAAATATTTGTAAATCATGAATCTGATAAGGGGCTTGTATACAGAATATTAAAAACTCTTACAATTAAATAATTAAAAAAACAAATAACCCAATTTAAAAATGGGCAATTACAATAGATTTTTTTTAAAGAAAATATACAAATGGCTAATAAGGACATGGAAAGTCATTAGGGAAATGCAAATCAAAATCACAATGAGATACCACTTCTCACCACGAGAATGCCTATAACAAAAAGACAGATAATAATTTTTGGCGAGGATATGTAGAAATTGGAACCCTCATACACTGCTGATGGAAAAACAAAATGGTGCAGCCACTTTGGAAAACCATTTGGCAGTCCCTCTTAATGCTAACAATAGAGTTACCCTATTGTTGACCTAGCAATTCCAATCCTAAGTATTTACCCAAGACAAATAAAAACATATGTCCACACAAAAACTTGTATGTGAATGTTCATAGCAGCTTTATTCATATAATAGCCAAAAAATGGAAACAACCCAAATGCCCATCAACTGACAAAAGGATAAACAAGGTGTAATATAGCCACACAATGGAATATTATTTGGCAATAAAAATGAGTGGAGTACAGATACATGCTACAGTATGGTTGAACCTCAAAAACATTATGCTAGGTGAAAGAAACCAGTCACAAAAGACCAACTATTGTGTGATCTCATTTATATAAAATATTTAGAATAGGTAAATCCATAGAAACAGAAAGTAGATTAGTAGTTACTTAGAATTAGGGAGAGCAAAAAGGTGCGGGGGAGGGTGGAAATGGTGAGTGACTGCTAACTGGTGCAAGGTTTCTTTTTGGGATAATGAAAATGTTCTAAAATTAATTAAGGTGATGGATGCACAACTCTCTACATATACTAAAAACCATTGGATTGTACACTTTAAATGTGAACTTTATATTATATAAACTATATCTCCACAAAGCTATTTTTTAAAGGTGGCTTCTTGTTCACTATTGGAAAAAGACACCACCTTGTTCCATTGAGTGCCCTCAAAAAATTTGTTCATGTAATGCATGAAGGAGCATGCTATGGGATTGTCCTAAGGGGTTGCTAGTAATAAAAGCTGGAGGCAGAGAGGGGCCAAGGGAAGAGGAGGATGAATAAGGGATGGAGGAGGGACAATAAGGAATAGGCAAAGAAGGCACCCATAAATGAAGGCATCAATCATCTCAAGGTTGGAAAGCCAGGTGGGAAAGGGAGAGGAAATGTGGGAGTGGAATTTGCAGGATAACTTTACTGCAAACTGTGTAGGAATGGGGGTGGGATGGTTCAAAGCAAAGCTGCAAAGCAAATAACTAAGAAGAGAAAGGCTTCATTGATTTGCTGAGTATGTAATGCTGTGTAGAGCTGATGGGAATTATTTGGTAGAAGTATGTGAGCACTGTAGCCAATTGGAAAAAGGGATCATGATTGCTGTTGCCAAATTTGTGTCAAAGGAAAATTATAATGCAATTCTGCAAAAAGCCAGAAAAGATAAAAGATTAACCCTTTCTACAAACAAAGCTGTGAATTAATCGTAGGTAACTTCTAGGAAACTGCTCTTTTGTCTAAGCAAAAACCCATGTATATAATCTTATTTGTACAGCCCCTTGTATCTCAAGAAGAGTATTTGTAATTTCTAAAAATGTTTTCCTTAAATTAGAGAGATGTTGGATCTGAAATGTGTCCATTTTTTAATAAGAATTTTAAAATAAGAATACAGGGCAAGTTAAATAATACAACAGTAACTCATTGTATCTCGTAAGACATGCGCATATGCACACACCATCCCCCAAAGGTTCAAAGCATGGCAAGATACAAATCACGCCACTGTGAGCCTCTTCCTTGTGGGTCTTGGCCCTGCCTCCTCAAGAGCCCGGCTCTTCCTCACAGCCCTGTCATACAGGGTAGAAGAGACAGAGACAGAACAGCTGTGACCAGGGCTCACTCATCTGCACAGTCACTAGACAGTGAGAGTTATATAATTACCACGTGTAAAGGCTTTGCAGTATACAAGCCACTGCTGTGCATTGGACAGTAATGTAATTTTAATCTTCATAGAAATTTCTCCTTTTTTTCCCAGATGAGAGCATCAAAGCTTAGGAATGAAGTGACTTGCTTAAGATCTCTCACTATACTCTTTCTCCTGAAGTATGTAAACACACCTAAACCTCTCTCAATATAAAAAAATGAATTCCATTCTTTACTCCTTATGCCCTCCAGCCAATCTCTCTCTTCTTTCATGAGTGAGCTTTTTCAAAAAGCAGCTCACATTCCCTGTCTCCCTCTCTTGGCACTCACTTTGTTAAATTTCCCTGTCTAAGGAATGTAATGTACTAGGGCAGGTCACAAGCTGAAAGATCACACCTGGGGAGCACAGTCACCCAGCCCCTGCAGCTTGGATCACGCATAATTATTAAACACAACTTGAGGGTTTAACAAGAGGAATGTCCTTGACCACTGAGGAAAGTGGGCAAACTCTTGGAAGGCACTCAGGCTGGGGAAGCTTGCAGCATTCTATGGCTACTTTCCCCATCCCTTCCTCTCTGGAAGGAAGGAAGGAAGGAAAGAAAGAAGGCAGGCAGGCAGGCAAGAAGGGAGAAAGGAGGGAAGGTTGGTTTCAAAACAAAGTCATCTGACTACAAACTCTTTTCCTTTTGTCCCTTATTAGGATCCATTCCAACTTACTGCTGTTGGCTTTGCGAAAACAGAGGCCATATTTTTACTAATTGTAGCTCTGGCCTTGTGAGAGAAGAAGGTCCCTCTACTCTAGAATTGTTTTCTTCACCTCCTATCAAAGTGCCTATAATTCCTCCATTTAAACTTCATTCACGATCTAGATCTTGGAAGATTTTCTGGGTTGAAGAGACTAAAGAAGCTGAATAAGACAGGAAGGGGTGAGAATGCTGCAAGGGAGAGGGGTGTTCCTAAAGGCATGTTTCACCCACTTCCCAACGCTCCCCAAGTCCTGGTCACTTACAGGATAGAACAGTGTGATGCAAAGAGGCCAATGAGTAACTTTATGCTCTTGGGTACACAGTAAGTTCTCTCTCTCCTCCCAGCTGCACTAACCGTATTTCCTGTTCTGTTATCTGAAGTGTGAGTCTGGCACTCTGTGAAGACGCAAGTGCCCACTTCCAGTGAAGCAAAGCAAAAGCAGTCTTTCCTCCAGACCAAGATGGTCACCCCTATTGTCAGTACTCTGCTTCTCCAGCTGCGAAGGCAGAGCCCAGCTCTTGCCTCTCCAGATCCTGAAGTAATGAACCACTATGAGACTGTAATTCCAAGGAGTTCCCAACCTTACCAGTGTTTAGAATCTAGACTGAGTTACTACACATTGCCCCACACTTTTCATCCCCTTCCCTATAATTCAGGCTGCTGAAGAATTAGTATCTCCTTTGATAGCAAGGGGGACAAATATGAACAATCAGGGTGGGCCGTGGGCAAAATCATAAGGTAGGTGAAACATATCTTTGATGCTCCATCTCCTTCCTTTCTCCTTCTCCCTCTATTGAAGTCAGGAAGGAATCTGAGAAGGGTCATTTATACCTTAATGTGAATTTAAAGTTCTCTAATTATATCTCGCAAGGACTTTATCTTCAGTTATAAAATAAAAAAGTTCTGGCCACTACTAGAAGCAAACTTTCAGGCAGGTAGCAAAGGTATTTGCAGGGAACATGGGAGCCTTCATCTTGGAATCACCCCAGGTAGAGAGCCCCTTAGAAACACTATGATACCCAAGGTCTTCGTGCTCACGGGGCTGGACGATGAGGGGTGTTTGAGCTGAATGGTCCACAGTCACTCCTTTCAGGGACTTTCCCCCAGCCTCTACCTCTCTGGTGGCTTTTCTGCCATGACCCACCTTCTTAGGCCAGTACCTGGTGACACTCATGGTGACCCAGGAAGGCTGGGTCAGGAGAAGTGAAGGACAGGCTGTGCTGATGATTTATTAAGCTCTGTGGCTTCTTCCTCCTCCACAAGACTCCTCATCAGAGGGTGCGGCTTGGGTCATGCTGGGCACTCAGCAGCTTTGTGGTGGGTATCGGTTTGTGCTTCCTCTCCTTTGCTTTCGATTCAATGCTTTCCTGTTGCAGTCTGAGCAGTTCTTTTTAACCGCAGCCCCACAGCAGCTACCACTGCGTGCAAACTGGGTCCATTGAGGGGCAAGTGCAGGGCAACCAGAGGGGAAGGGCTGAGAGGTAAGAAAGGAGAGTGGTGGAAGCCAGCTGGAAATGAAGAAAAAATTCCAAAGATAGAATGTCATGATGAATAACAATCAAGAAAACATTCCAGTAATTTAAAAAATATGTTCCAGTTCACATTCAGCTATGAGAAAAGTCAATCCTGATGTAAGTTAATTAGTTCAAATACATTTGCATTACAACACACCCTTGGATGAATTTTTCAAAGAAATATATAGGGTGAGATAAGGTTAATTTGGGCTTTAATTCAATAATTCATTAAAAATTAACTATCCAAAATCAGTTCTGATTCAGGAATAAGATAAATGACACTTTAGGGGTAGGATTTAGACTACATTTGTTTGAGGTCATATAATAGAGTGTTCCAGGCAAAAGAGCGAGCATTTGTGAAGGCCTAGAAGCAAGAGGAAACAGGATGTGTTCGAAACACTGGAATCCAGCATGAGTGCAGTGCAGACTGAGGGTAGGTAGGCAGGTTGCTGATCGTGAAGGGCTTTTGAGCTGTGCTGAGAAGTTTGGACTCTAGCCTAAGGATAGTCAGAAGCAACTAAATGACTTTAAACAGAGGAGGTGAACTTATCAGAACTGCATTTATGAAAACCTTCCCGGTGGCTGATGGAAAATGATCCAAGGGGAGAAAAACCAGAGGCAGGAAACTAGCAAAGACTTGCAAAAATCCAGAGGTGATCACTTAGGCTAGGTGGGGATGATGATAAGTGGGTAGATTCAAAGAAGTAGATTTTACTGGACTTGGTTATTGATTGAATGTGGAAGGTGAGCAAAAGAGTAATCAAAGAGGAATCCTAGGTTTCTGGCTAGAGCAACTGGGTAGATGTTGTGACATATATTTAGACAAGGAACATTAGAAGAGGAATAGTTTGAGGGAGTGAGTTGATTAATATGGTTTCAGGAATTTCCAGTTGGAGAGGTTCTAGAAGGCAGTTGATTATATAAGTCTGGAGTACAAGGGAGGTAGAGATTTGGAAATCACTGGCATGTAGATCTCAACTAAAGCCATGGAAAGGGATGAGATTTCTCAAAGAATGTGTAGAGGGAAGAGAGGCTGACATAGCACAGGATCCTGAGGCACACCAACACTTAAGGAGCTCATAGAGAAAGAAGAGCTTGCAAAGGATACTGAACATCCATAACTAAAGTAGGAAAAAAATAATAGTGCATGGAAACCAAGACAGTGAGTCTATCAAGGAGATCAATAGCACCCAATACTGCCCACAGTCAAGTAAAAAACTGATGTATCCATTGGATTTAGTAATATGGGGGGCATTACTGTCCTTAGTGAAAGCCCCTTCAACACCGTGGAAGCCAATGCCAGATCAGACTGGGTTGAAAAGAGAGGAAGTGAAGAATTAGAAACAGCAAGAGTAGACAGCTCATTCAGCAAGGTGTG
The DNA here is from genome assembly GCF_020826845.1 of Diceros bicornis minor. Classification (NCBI taxonomy): domain Eukaryota; kingdom Metazoa; phylum Chordata; class Mammalia; order Perissodactyla; family Rhinocerotidae; genus Diceros; species Diceros bicornis. The sequence goes on from NC_080743.1 coordinate 52,037,487, forward strand.
CAGATGCCCTTCCACACCGTTCCTACTTGGTAAAATCTTGCTCATTCCAGGATAGGGCTGAAGTGAAGGAGGCAAATTCAGCCAGGGCTGGAAGTCAGGAAGTGTGTGACTTATTCCGTGCGCACCAGACAAGAACTTTCAACCAATAAAGAAGGCCTGTACACTCCCTGGTGCCAATGTGGGGGTGTTGGTCTACATTAAGCCAAGAATGTGATGCAATTCTTAAGAACAGGAAGAGGTTATTTAGCTGGAATGGAAAGAGGGTGGCAGTACTGACTTGGGGTGGCGATACAGGGGGTAGAGTGGGAAACAGAGTAGTCTTTTCAAAAGAGCAGAGCCAGAAATGAACTGACAAAAGCGGAAGGAATTGCAAAAGTGTAACTGAAAGCCTTTCTACCCTATCTCTGACTTTAGTAAAGCAGACAGAAAAAGCATCAGATTCAGAATTGGCTCATCTGTTACTTATTAGGAGAGAGAAAGTACCCACCCATCAGGACTCTCTTGACATAGGGGTGACCCCCTGCACTTTTCTCTTCAAGCAAAGGGCAGCTATGCTGATTACAGATGAGAAAATTTATCTATAAAATGGGGATAGTGGCTATCAACCTCTCATATGAAAACATGTATGAAAGTACCTGATATACTACTAAGAACAGTTCAAATGTTAGCAGCTGATGTTCTTACAAGATATAAAAGCATAGGATATCTTTAAACAAATTTGAATAATGAACGAATAAGAAAGATTAGATACAGATAACATTTTCCCCGAATGACACAGTCACATCCTATGACAGACATATTTAGAGACTGTTGGGAATCATTCTTTGCACTTAGCTAAGGCATCTTAAATTGAAAGAATCAGGCCTGAACAATTTACTTTCCTCTCATTAAAAAAAATGATTTAAAAATTGGTGCTATGTGAAATATAAAAATATGGGGTTAAATGGAAAAACATGGCTAGGGGTTTCTGCTTACACAGGTCAAATCATTAACATCAGATTAAAGAAACAGCCCAAATTATTTTCTTCAGAGAATATACAAAAGGCAAAATATTATTTGAAATGGTGAATGTTTGTTGTGGTATTTATGGGATTTACCTCCTCTGTCTCCTAAAGACCATTATTTTTTAAAAGCTATTCTCTTCACAGCATAGTTGTTTTCCTCTCAAGGAAACAAGGCTTTAGACACTTTGAGGAAGTGGCAAAGAGCCTTTGGATTGGTGTTTTGCTGCCCTCTTCTGGGAACATGAAGTCATGGCCTGAAAAATGGACCAAGGTTTCCTGAATACTGCAGTATAACCAGACCAAGTTACTGCCCCATCAACAGTAAAATAACTATGAAACTGGGTTGTTAGTTTCCAGAGTAACAGGCAGGATCGCACTGGTCACAAATGCTTTCCTTGAACAGTTAGAATCGTAATAATAATAATAATAACAATAATAACAGTAATAGTGATATGGTGTGGTACTTATAGGTCATTTCACGGTTCATAAAATCCTCAAAACCATTATTGCATTTTTACCTCCTTTTATTCTCAAACAGTCCATCTGAAGTAGGCAGCAGAGCAGATATCACTCCCATTTTTCAATGACGGGAAACTGAGGCACACAGTGCCTAAATAAAGTCCTATAGCTGCAGAGTGATGAGCTGGGTCTACAAGCCAAGTCTCCCAACTCCCAGTGCAATTGTTTCTACTCTTTCCCCCTCATGGACCACTGCTGCATGTGATGTCAATAAGTTGTCTCTGTTGCAGTTTCATAAATCCCTATCCTTCTTCAGCAATGTCCATTTTACACTGTAGTGTTCACCCGACTGATGAAAATAAATATGCTGCTTTGTATATGATTCTAGCAAGGCTAGAATCATAGCCTTGTAGCAAAAACAACAAAAACAAATATATCTACATAAATCCCAAAAGCACGTGGATGAACTTACAGCAGAACTTCTTAAACTTTTGCTTGGAAGTTCTTCAGTGTCTTTTTTTTTTTTAAGAATTTATAGCAAGCAGAATTTTGTAATATTAAGTCCCAACTCTGCTTCTGGGGAAAACTGAGTTTGAGAAAGATGGAAAAAAGTAGAGTGTAAAGATGAAAAAAAAAAAAATCAAGAAAAACCAATTTGAAAGTCAAAGTACTTTTATTCTAAAGTTCTGAGTCTGCAAATAATCACACTCTGCATATTAACGCAAACAGACAAAAGGCATACAAATAGATAAGTCTTCAGTCCTTACTTTTATAGGACTTACTACCTGCCTCTGCATGCCCAGCCCAACAAACCTCATAACCACCTACACTACTTGCAAGAGAATCATTGGCAGAAGTTCGGCAGGTACAAACGGCCATCAGTTGGTCAAAGCTATGCCTTCAACCACTTTCTTAACTTTAGCATGGTAAAATATGCCTCACTTTAGATGGCATATTGGTCAAAGTATTTATTGTTGAACTGGAGTCACTTTTTTAGATGACAAATTGGTAAGGACTTAAGTGACATGAAAAGCTCATTTAATATTATCCATACAACATAAAAGCAACCATAGCCATGATGGCTCTGTGGGCCAGCTGGAAATATTTCCAGACCGAGATCTGCCAGTCTATTTGACTTTGTGCTTTTTCTTCAAGTCTGATTTGTCTCCATGCCTTAATTTCCTATCCCTCGTCACTCTCTTACCTTTCAATTGTTTCTGCCCTAAGGAATCAATTTGCTATATTGTCTTGCTCTTCTCCAGTGTGTGCACCGTACATAGATAGAATTTTCCTGTTAGTCCTCTCTTGTTCTGACTTTTTAATGTGCCTTTTTTCTTTCCCATTCCCTTAGTTGGCCTTTACCATTTAACCCCACTTTTTCTCTTTTCATTCAAATTATGTGTATATCCATGATTTACAGAACAGCCCAGTTCCAGAAAACTTGTGCATAAATTTTTATGTCAATGTACTCACTCTGCAAATATCTGCTAAGTACCCCAACATGTCAGCCATTGGACTGAGTGCCAAGGATTCAAAGATACATGGATAACAATCGGTCTCTACCTCAGGGACTTCACATGGTATATGGCCAAGGAGACAAACAAGTACACATCTACTGTTATTCTAAATTGGTAGGTTCTTTACTAGAAATATGAACAGGTTGCTATGGGAGGATGAAAGCATAACTTCTCCCAGGTTGGTGGGAAGGAGGATGTGAGAATGTTAGAAAGGCTTTGCAAAGGAGACATTAGAGCTGGGTCTTTGAAAGATGAGCAGGACTTTAGTAGGCTGGAAGTAAAAATGATAGGGGTAAGGAACACAAAAAAGATGTTCCGAAGAGAAGGCATCAATGAGCCAAGGAACAAGGTAAAGTGCTTGACTGGTTAGAGAAGGCTAGATAATTTGGTGTGGCTGAAACAAAAGAGATGGTGGGGATTGGCAGATGAATCTGAGATGGTACAAAAGGGTCAGATTTTGGAAAGCAGATTGGAGTAGGTGATCTTTTATTCTATAGGAATTGGGGTGTGATTAGCTCTTTAAGAAAATTTCTGGTATTAACACGGTAGTACTGGGTTGAAAGACAGACACGTGTAAGGAGAGTAGTAAGGAGGCTACTGCAAGAGCCCAAGTTAAAGTTAGTGAGAGCTTGCATCTAAGGCCCAAAGGAAGAGATGGATGAGAAATATTTTGGCGGTCATTAAAAACAGATTTTGGTTAAGAGTTGAGAGGTGGAAGGAGAAAACAGAGGAGTCACATGCAATTCATGACTTGTAGCTCAGGCGAAAGGGTGGCCGGTGATGCCTAAAAATTAGAAATGTAGTAGGAAGCACAGGTTAGTTTTACCTTTGAGAGTAACGGAATGGAGGTAATAAGATGTTTTAGATGCACTGAAGTAATTATGGGATAGTCAAACACAGACACCCAATAAGCAGCAAAAAATTGGGGTCTGGGCCTCAAGTTTGAGGATTGACAGGTATACTTCGAAGTTATCGAAATATAAGTGACAGCTTAAGTCCTAAATAAAGAAGACAAACTAGAGGAGCTTGTTCTTGAAGAATTCTTGCAATGTTTGAAATTTTTTCTAGAGATTCCTTAAAGCAGGGGCATATCTGCATTGACTAATAAGAGAACACAGTTTATTATAAAATCTATCAAAGGTAAGATAAAGGTCTAAAAATAAAGAGTAACTACAATAATTGATTTTGAAGCTCTCGCTTGCAGAAGCAAAGTTGTAGCATTACATTAACTCCTAAGTAAAAACACCATCTAGGGAAATGAAGTAAAATGGAAAGGGATAAAAGAGGTGAGGAAAAAGAGTGGGAGAAAAAGAGAAGAGAATGGGCAAAAGGACACAGGAAAAAAAGGGGGTATTTATTTTTAAAAATTACTTTGCTAAACCTTAAGTGAATCAGATATAAAGAAATGTTGAACTAACACTGAGATCAAATGAAAATGTAAAGGAGCAAATAAAATAAGATGTATTACAAACCAAGCATGAGAAAGGGCAAACAAGAACTCAAGAGCAAAAAATATTAAAAAGGAATGAAGGGAGAAATGACAGAAGTAAATAAAAGGAGATGGGAATAATAAAATGAAATCGTAAAAAAATATGTATCTTTTCAAAATAAAGCAAACTAGTAACTTGACAGGACAAACTGAAATGTCAGAGCTTAAGAATTCGTTCACATCATTTAGGAGTAGTAAACAGTAAAGTGTACTGGTTCGGTGTCTAGCAGTCCTGGATTTGAACTTAAGTACTTCAACTTGCTATGTGACCTTGGGCAAGCTGGGAAAATGGTTATGAGGACCGTAATAATATATGTAAAATGCCTAACACATAGTACTCAATAAGTGAAGGTTATGGTAGAAAAAAATAGTCCAGTAGTATATGAAGTCAAATTTCCAACAATTTTTCTAGTCTAAAACATGAATTCAGTTACAGCACTTGAAATAAACTTTATTAGAACTGAGTGATTAAATTGCTCGAGATAGTTTTACAGTTAGCTCAACCCTGTCTGTAATGAACAGGATGTGAGACCCAATTTGCCCATTCTATCTCAAAATACATCACATGTGCTAAAAATTTTTCTTTGGGGACCTTTACAGTACAAGCTATTTGGCCCAATCAGTTAATGTGCAATTATAGTAGTGACATCTATACAACCACTGCTCTTTGCCTTTTTGCTGAGCTGAAATGACAACCAGGTGGGGCTCATTCAGTTCTGCTAAATACACTAACCAAAAGCCTTGTGTGGCCACCAAAACTTATGCCCTTAGTCATGAAAACTCCCAATAAGATGGGAATTTAAATTATGAGATGTTCTCTTATACATGTATTAAATACTGTGTGTGAAGAAATGATTATCCCATTTGCCTTCTTCTTAACTTGCTTTTGCAAGACTTCCTACTGATAAAAGTAGAAAATATAGGGGCCAGCTCCATGATCTAGTGGGCTCTGCTACGGTGGCCTGGGTTTGGTTTCCAGGCACCGACCCATACCACTTGTCAGCAGTCATGCTGTGGTGGTGACCCACATACAAAATAGAGGAAGACTGGCACAGATGTTAGCTCAGAGTGAATCTTCCTCAAGCAAAAAGAGGAAGATTGGCAACAGATGTTAGCTCAGGGCAACTCCTTCTCAAGCAAAAAGAGGATGATTTGCAACACATGTTAGCTCAGGGCAAATTTTCCTCAAACCAAAAAAGGAAGATTGGCAACAGATGTTAGCTCAGGGTGACTTTTCCTCAGCAAAAAAAAAAAAAAGTAGAAAATATAAATTTTAAGATCCTTGAATGTGATTTTTGAGGAACTGGGACCAAATATTTTTTTCTGTAGAACCAGATCCCTGAATGTACTACAGATAAATATTTGATAGTTTTTTTTTTTTTTTTTTTGGTACACAATTTCTCAAGAATGCATCTCATCCACATAGTTCAAACTGCAGAATTCTTCCAATTCACCACAGCTGGACAGTTTTCAAGGCTTCTGGGTACTTACCTTTGAGTTCCACATCCTATGTATCTGGAGTTCTTAACTAGGGGATCCTGGACCACTAGGTCATGATCAGGCTCTGTGGAGTTCTTGAATACTGTGAAATAGTATGTGATACTTGGTATGCATGCACACAGGAACATTTTTCTGGGGTAAAGGGACATACCTTTCATCAGATTTTCAAAGGTTTTCCAAAAAGCATAAGAACCACTGTTAGACATTTAAATGAACATATGTATGTACAATGTGCCAAATACTGCTGCATTTTAACATTAATTTTTAATTAAAGCATGTTATGAAGCTCAATGTCATAACAACCAGAGAAGCTACTTGTAAGAGAAGTTCTACATTTTTACTTACTAGTGGTTCACACAATCCTCAATCCATTGCAATCTGACTTCTGTCCCCACTTCCCTGGAATTACTTCTGCTTTTATGATTAAGTTCCTAATCACTAAATTCAAAATACACTTTTTGGTACTTATTTGACCTCTTGGTGGTACAGTATAGCGGAGAAAAGCACAGACTCTGGAGCCAAAATGCTAGGCTCTAATCTTAAATCCATCACTTTCTAGCTCTGTAACTTTGAACAAATTACTTAACTCTTCTGTGCATCAGAGTGGTAACCTTTGTAAGGTTTCTTCATTCATATGGTATGAACAGTTTTTACTTCAAAACACCAACGTGAGAATACAATAAAATGTCAATGTGAGAATAAAATTAAATGAGCTTCTAACAAAGAAAGCATTACGTAAATTATTTTTGGTACCTGGGATAACTCCTTTCTTGAAAATCACTTGAAACCTGTCTCCTATGTCTCATTCTACCTTGGATGGCTCCTTAGTTTCATCTCCCTACTTCCAGGCTTATCCATCTCTAATATATCTTTTAAACTATGGCCAGAATGATCATTTGAAACTATAAATCTGATGTCATCTCTTGCCACTGATGTTAGTGTAGTCTAAACACCTTAGCATGGCAGACAAGTCCCTTTATGATACTATACCAGTCTAGTTCTTTTTCAAGTCTCAATTGCCTACACTTACCCTACGAGTTAAGTTGAACCAAGCTCATTACAATCTCCAAAATGTGCTTCATTCGTTTAACTCACAATTTTGCACAAGCCATTGACTCTGTCTAGAATACTCCATTCTCCTTCCCTTACCACTCCTCCCCGAAGTACATTAGGTGTCCTTTCTTAACGTGCCCTCAACAACCCTGTACAGTTGTTTATCACATTCTATTTTACCTGCTTGTTTGGTTGTTTGGTTGCTGATAAACTTCATCTACTCAGATCTTCCCACTACCTCCAATAAAGAAGAGAAGTAGGAGTCATATTATGACAGTCTTTTTCTCTCATTTTTCTACCTTCATAATCTTAAACAACTTTCTTATTCCTTGGTTGATCATCTCCCCCTTCTCATTTTTTAATTAACCCAGAGTTTAGGTAGAAATGTACCTAGAAGGATATGTGTACATAAATTAACTAGGTAACAAAACTTCACACTGAAGGGAACATTCTACAAGTATTTATTTCATTGCTGACCACTGGTTGCAGCATGCAACTCTCAACAACGAGCTGCCCTTCTCCACTCCTACAGAAGTACCAAACACTATGGTACCACTACTACGTTTTTAGTCTTTCAAAGGCTTTGATTACCAACATCATTACTTAGGGACAAACCTTTTAGGGACTTAAAAGCACTTATTCTCTATAAAAAGTAACTTGATATTTCATGCACAAAACTCCAATTGGCAGATTTAGGTCCAAAATGGGAAAAAAACATTGTATTCTAGCTCTGCAAACTATCAGGAATAAAATAAGCATTTCTCCTTGCCTTGTTATAAGGAAATAGGATTTTTTTTCTCTATCAGGAATCAGAACAGTAGCTTTGATGTCTCTTAGAGTTATAAAATTGCTTACTGGTTAAAGTTCTTTCCAAAGATGTTAAGAAATAAGAAGTTGGCTCATTTTCCTATACAATTTAAAGAAATATTTGCAGTATGTGTAGGAGTTATAGGTTATATTGTAGACCCTTGTGACAATATTTAAAAGGCCTGTTCTTCCCATTTAAAAAATCCTACCTCAGAAGGTAAAAGGAAATCCCCATCATCCCTGAGCAAAAAAGGGAAAAATCATAGGTACTTTTATTTGTTAACAGAAGCCACTGTAAATGATTTATCTATCTCTAAAACATTCTCAGAGAATTTACATAAACTGAAGGAGGTATGAAGTACTCTCAGAGACTTTCTCAGGTAAATGTATTTAGTAGTTTGAGTAGTCACTATGCAAAAATTTAAATTTAATTTACAGCTGAACATTTTCCATTTTGAAATTTCAGAATATCCTGAGAGGATGCTTATGAGACATGAAACTACTGGGCACAGAGGAATTTAAAAAATGTTAGCAAACCGTGGCAGGAGGAAAAGAGAGTGGGAAAACTGTAGTGGAGAAAATGAGAAGGGGGCAGGACAAAGCTGTAGTTACGAGTGGGCCTTTCTTCTTACTACGTCAGGGGCTCTGGCTATCTGTATGTGATTCTCACTCATATTGATATAATCCAGATGCTGAAAAATAATATTAAGAATGTCCCAAACTAATTTAAGTCTTTTAAGGAGTACATGACAGAAAACATTTTAGCTTCTTAATCAAGGAGTGCTATAATATAATTTCAAGGCATCTTAATATAATTCATTTAACCCTAAAGCAATTGTGCAATAAGCAAAATATCATAAAAGAAAACAACAAAGGTTAACTTCCTACAGGGGCCAACAGACAAGATCTTTGCAGCACAGCAATTAACCTTCACATACTGGAGTCTTATTTAAAAGGCCATCAAAAACTCAGATTACTGAAAATCACAAATGTCACTAACAAAAGGAATGTTGATTAGATAGAGTCAAAAATCTTCCCAAAGGGCTGCCTTCTCTGAAGGAATTTCAGACTATTGCTAGCACAGATTGGTTAAGCCAAATCTCAGTGATGGTGCCCCTAGAGAATGAGGATGCCCCGGTCAGCACTGTTTTAAACACATAAAACACTGGGAGGGAAAAAACAAAATAAAACAATCTACTGTTCCCTAACATATATGGCTTAGCACCCAGCGAAAGCCTCTGCCCCCAAAAGAGACTTTCTACACAGGTGAAGCTTCATTAAATGAGGTGTAACCTTTCATTTTCAGGGCATGTCTTTTCTTGCAAGGTCTTTAGAGGCAGAAGTTCCACTTGGATCTAATACACATCTCTGTGAGCTCAGCTTCCTGAAAACACACACCTGTCGGATTCTAGGCTCTCCCTTGTCAGTGACTGGATTCACTACTTCACAGCCACCAGAATCGCACATACACTATTAACATGATGAAAAATACAGCGACTGCTGCAAGTTTGGCATAAGTGGAACGCATGTTCAAGTACTTCGCATCTTGGCGGTATTTCTTGGACAGACTGGACAAATTGTTAGCCTTTGAATCCAATGCTGTCAAAGAGGAAAAAACGAAAACACTAATTAGTCCCTACAAGTATTTTATAAAATGTATTAAGATATAAAAATAACCAAAACGAGTGTCATTATACCAAACAAACATGAAGGTTAAATCACCATTCTTATTTTAAAGGGAAGATAGCATGTACTGATTAACTCACAATCCTGAAGCACTGTAAAATCTACAATGCATTTTAAAATTATCAAACCAAATTATGTTCAAATTCTTGAGGCTGTATAGTAAGGTGGTTAGGAATGCAGGCTCTGGCCTCAGACTCTGGTTCAAATCTCACCTGCACCAGCCATGTGACACTGGCCAACTCACTTAGCCTAAGACCCAGTTTCTTCATCTATAAAATGGGGATAATGGTAACCATTTCAGAGGATTATAGGCACATGAGAATGCCTGTAAAGTGAGCACAGTGCTGGCATATGGTAAACATTTGATAAATGTTAGCTGACATTAATCATCTTCATAATCTAAATGGTCTAAATCATATTCTCTCATATTTTGAAAAATGATAATCCATGTAAGATAAGACTCAGGTAACCAGAAAATTCAATGAACCAGACACTGAGTATTAAGCTGTATCTCAGTGGTGACTGCTACCAAATTTCTAAGCTTCTCCACATAGTGAAGACTATTATGAAGGTAAAGTATCAGAAATTATATTTCAACAGACATAGGAAAGTTGTACTGTAACTAAGATACAATCACAGGTGCTAGAAAACCACCAACATCTACTAAATTAAGCTTTTTTGAATCTTCTGCAAAGTTTTTTTTTTCTATAAGAACATTTGTAATGTTATCTTCTTAAAATTGTTAACTGAGCACTTAGAGAAATAGCCAGATACAAGCTATACTGCACTAAAATATATGGCATATTTTAGTAACAAAATCAAACTCTCAGTATGATATAAATGAATTCTATCAAACTTTTTACTTCTTTAAACTTTTGAAAAACTATTTTGCAATCTGAATTTGTTTGTTCTTCCTTAGGGAATGCTTTTGGAATATTTGGAATTGCTTAATAGAGACTGGTTTTGATTGAGAAATGTGGCATTACTTAGCAAGGCAGACATGACAGCCACTTCTAAATTAGCAACTTGTCCTATGAGTAAGAAAAACACCTAGTCATGCAAGAAAAAAGTTAGAGGATGAGAAATAACCATGACAATGCTGCAAGGAATCTTCCTAGCCAGTGTACTAGAATGTACATTCCACTGGACAGAGGTTTTTAACTACTGTGTTTATTGCTGTATCCCCAGGGCCTCGAACAGGGTCTGGCATACAGTCAAGGCTCAATAAATAAATATTTGCTAAATGAATCTAAATCTGCTGAGAATAACTGTGCAGAGGAACAAATATTAGGACATATGAAACACGTAATAGTTCAGAGAATTCCTTTACATAGGAACGTTCTGAAACACATGATATAAAGACAAAGCGACTGCTTGGAGAAGTCATTTAGCAAATATTTATGTTCCAGGCACCATGCAAAGTGCTGGAGGATACCATGATGATCAAAACGTATGTGACCCCCGTATTTGTGGAATTTAAAGTCTAGTAGGGTAACAAGTTTGAACGAAAAAACAACCCACGGCTTAAACGAAACAGGTCTATTTAGGCAGTAAAAAAGGACACAATTTGATCTTGCTGCAAGAACCCATAGGAAATACTCCGGTCTTAAATGCAAAGCAGGATAGCTCTAAAACTTTAAAAATTAGAAAGAGAAGAAAGCATAAAAGATGGATTCTTATTATGAAGAAGCTTAAAGAGGAAGAAAACATTTTTTGAAGTAGGCTAATCTTTTCAGTCCTTCAAACACGTTCCGTTCAGATGTTTTTTCTTCCTCTTAAAATAACACTCTCTTCACTCCTTCCTAATCTACCAAAATTCAATAATCTTTCCTGTTCACTTCACATTTATCTACTTCTTTCTACACTTTTATAGCTCTTATTGTCTACATATCTATTTAAAACTATCATACACTGAAGATGGACAAGGACTTGTGAGGCCAACAAATTCTGCAAGGCACTAGCAGCGTGTGTGACTTTTGGTAAGCTATTTAAGTTTTCTGAGTCTCTGCTTCTTTATTTGTAAAACTGGTTTGATACCACCCATTTCATATGGGATTACTCGAAATAATAAATAAGATATGTGTAAAGTCCCCCTACCATATTGCCTAGCACAAAGTAAGTGTTCAATTGATGTTTGCTCCCTTATACTGTCTATAAATTACTGTGACAATGTTTCTTATCTTCTTAATCAGATGAAGTTACTTAAGGGTAGAAATGTACTTCTTTTTCAACCAACCTATCAGTTTCGTAGCAACCAGCAAAGCACTAGAAGAGAATCCTTCACACTTTTGATAAGCTGACCAATATATAAATTTAGGATTTCAGAAAAAATCTTGTGCTGGTGTACTTTATCCCAGGTAGAAACTGTTAAGTCTGGTTATGATAAAAATTGACACACTTACCCAAAATTCGATGTTTAAAGAGTGTGAAGCTATACACTAGGACAACTGATGACTACTAAAATAAAGGTTAAAATTTGCAGTTCATAATAAAGAAAAACCCATTTACTCATGAATATGTAATAAGGTTGGATTCAAGAAATATTCATGAAGGCATCTACTTGTGATCATTACTGTGAGAGAAATAAAAGAAGTATATGAAACAGATATGAAACACAAATACTACCTTTAAGGAGCACATGACCACATTAGACACTTAGGTAACATTTAAACATTAGGTACATATATATATTTTAAGGTAAATTAGGTAAATAAGTATACACAAACATATATACACACACACCATGATACACTACAAACACTATGTAGCTAAGTGCTTTAAGAGTTTAGAGGACAAAAGAGATTAATGTGACGTGGGCTACAAGGTTCAGGGAAGGCTTCTTCAAAGAGGCAGTTCTTATCTAGATCTTAAAGAACAGGTCCAGGATGGTGAGGAAGCTACCTGGCTGAGGCAGAATGTCTGTGAACTAGGGAGAATGAGAGATGTTTGCAATCTCCTTATCTTCCATTATAGAGAACACGATGCCTTGCACATTACAAGCACTCAATGTAATGACTGATTGAGTGATAAGTAAATTGAGACCAGATTAGATCTGATCTTGTAGCCACAGATTCTAAATGTTTTTCAGCAGAGGAATGTCTTGATGAAAATGGCATTTTATAACATTTAATCTGGCAGCAGTCAAGTCTCCCAAAACGGCTACTCAGGAAACCACTACAATAAATCTTTGACAATTTCCTCTCATTCTTCTTTTCATTTTCCTTAACTTATGTGTTTCTATAAATATTTACTTAATTTTGTAAATATCTTGGAAACAGCAATTGCTTCTGATATGGAATAAGACTTTCACACTGTTTCAACTCAACAAAAACTAATCACGCCACAAAAAAATATATCATATTGGAAGATTTGTAACGTAATCTATTTCTGAGAGATGAATTCTTAACAGTGCTAGACAGAATCTAACAGCATAAAAGATACGCCAAACTAAGCTATCCTTGTCTATGGAATTAGAACCATTTCTTCCTAAGACTCTTACTGCTTTCAGATACCTGAGAGTGCTTCTCCCCGTTGCAACACTTCTTCAATATTGGCCACCATGATCCTCTGCACATCTTGCAATTCAGTGTTGATGGAGCCTAGGTTTCTCCGAGCACGACTGTCAATGTAGAGCTTCTTGGTTTTCTGAATGTAGGTATCTAGAATGACAAAGGAAAGTTACCCATTAACAAATTCTTTCACGTCCATCAAAGCACTGAAGTAGGGAATAGCAAGTTCTGAGTGTAGTCCTGGATCTGCAACTGTCTGTGGTTAACCAAGTTCTTGAGTGAGTATCAAATTTGATTTCTTCATCTGTAAAATGTAAAGATATAATGGGTGATCATTCAGGAGAAATTTCCTTTGCACACCTTCAAATTAGAAGTATCTGCTATCAAGATACTTAGAGAAATTAAGACCCCCTACAGTAAGCCTTTCCTGAAAGCAGAAATCTTCAAACTATATTCCGAAGACTCTTAGGGCTTCATTACTTAACTCTACATATTCCCTGATAAGGATGCTGGCAACAATCTAGCATCACTACAGCCTAGCATGGCAAAAGAGTTACATTATCATTAAAAGGTTGGAAAACATTGCCTTAAAGTATTTTATTTAACATACATTCCCAATATCACTCTGTTCTTAAACTTCATAAAGCAAACATGTGATAGAGAGTTTCCCAAAATACCACAATAAAATTGCAGTTTCATTCATGTCCAGCCCATGTCTGTATTTCTGAAAACTGTAAGAAGAATGACTTATTATTAAAAACTGTATTTTTAACTTTTGGCAGTGTGTTAAGTTATGTGCGCTGGATACTTTTCATTTGCCTCTTTAGATCTCTTCTCCACCCTTGTGCACCCTGCTTTCTGCCTTGGGAAGCTGACCTGCATGGAGTACATCCATGGGCTCCTTGCCCTCCAGCTTCCAGTTAGGTTCAGCCAGTATGGGAGCCCCAAGAGTAGGGAAGAAGGAGAGCAGACAGTAACATCAGGGTATTTATTCCCTAGCTCCTCCCTGAGAAGTCCCCTTGACCTGGCAGCGTCCCTCCACCAAAAGTGACTGTTTCTCTCAAGTTGGCCTTCTCTATAAATTTTCTCCTTCCCAGTTCAAGAAACTGCGCCCTTCTCTTACCCCTTCAGGCCTTGGGATGGTAGCAAGTACCATGTTACTGGTCTCAGTTTACTATACCTTGTGGTTCACCTATAACCTATTCATATCTTTGTATATAATTCTTTAAGCTAATTTGAGTGTACCAACTATTTCCTGTGTGACCCCGATAGAGTAGTCTTTTTTTTTCTTGGGTTTACTGGACCACTATCGTCTACAAAAATAAAATTTGAAAAACCAGAGATTATAAAAATCAGCATTTGGAGAGTGTGTAGTTATGAAACACTAGAATGCTTTGCTAACTTTTCTTTATTTCTAAAAAGCAATATGGCCCACTTATCTAGCAAACTTGAAACACTTCAGAAATTCAGATAGTAAAACCAATTTCTTTTTTAACTAAAAATGTCAGTGATGTAGTCTGATCATACTTGTTCTCACTTCCTTTACTTACTGTACTTAGGACATTTCCTTTGATCTATTGCCATCAAATAGTTTGCCAGGTCTGACCAGTGATGAGTCTTTCTATAATTCTTGTACAAATATGGACACCCATGTTCACTACTTCTGCATGTAGTAAATATTATCCCCCAATACCATATCCTGTCTGTTGGTTGTCATATTGTGGCAGCTTGTGTTACTGTAATGCTGAAAGCTATGCCACTGGTATTTCAAATGCCAACAGGGTCACCCATGGTGGACAGGTTTCAGCAGAGCTTTCAGACTAAGACAGACTAGGAAGAAGGATCTGGCCACCACTTCCGGAAAAAACGGCCATGAAAACCCTATGAATAGCAGCAGAGCATTGTTTGATGTGGGGCTGGAAGATGAGAGGACGGTGGGAAAAGATTGGGCAGGGTTCCACTCTGCTGTACATAAGGTCACTAGGAGTCGGAATCGACTCAACTGCACTACTAAAAACAAGACCATACATCTTCTAGTACTATTTTTTAAACTAGAGGATCTTATTCTCTTAAAAGAAACAAAACACCATTCCTTCTGATTTCCAAATTCTGATCTCCATAAAATGACTCTGTGTGTGTGTGTGTGTGTTGGGGAAAAGAACAATTCAGCTAGCCAGTCAAGCGGATCTTGAGGCACAGTTCTTGACCCTAATGCAGAATCCAACCAAATAATAAAGAAGGCAAAGGGCAAGAAGTTCTAGGGGGAAAAGATCAACAACTAGAGAAAATTACTTATGAGAAGGAAGCCTCAGTCATTCAACAGGACAAAAAGAGGTGGAATGGAAGAGGAGGCAGAATCCAAAACTTTGGTAAGTAAACATCAGAAAAAACGTATCAAAATTATATCAATGTAACAAATAGCTTCTTCAAATTGTTTGCTCCCTTGACAGAGAGCCCAGCAGCAAAAACTTACCAAACTCAATGAAGGAATAGGGTCGAGACACAGTGGGCACCTTCTTCCCATGCTGTTCATCAAACTCGGAGTGCAAATCTTCTAGGTAAGCAAAAGCCAACTTCTTAGGAAAGGCAGCTTCACACAAAACCAAATAACACACTCCCTGCTCAATAATGTAGCTGGAGAGCAAAAAGGAAGAAAAAGTTGTTTGTAGAGTATCAATACCTCCAACAAATTGAAACAGACTCTCAGCGCCATACAAACTTTTGAAAATATTCTAGCCTAAGCCCTTTGAGGCTAACTAAATCAGAAAGTCAATTTCAAACCATAAATCCTTGGAATCAGAAAGCAAACATCTTCCACTAGAAGTAGATTCCAAAAGGAGTATTTAGATATGTTTATTATAACTGTTTATTCATGACATAACATTTCAACTAAAATATCTTAATACCTAAGACTTTTTCTTGAAAACTTGGAGTTGTGACTCCATCTACCCCTTGATTATTTATGGTAAACTAGTATACACATATGTAAATTCCTTCCAGCTACAAGAAAAACAGTGGAACTGGAAATTTTTGTGGAAAAAGTTGGAAGTTAATGCCACATTTACTGGGTACAGAAAATAATGACCTAAGGACTAATAATATTCCATAATTTCCAGGGTAGCAGAACTCTGTATCAGCTGGAAACTATCCAATAACAGAACTGACTTCCTCTTGTGAGAGTAAGCTCCCTGGCACTTTGGAAGGGGCCATATGACTACATATCTGAGATATTCTTGTAAAGAGGTTAGGCTACTCAGTGGTTTTCAAATGTCTTTTTAGCCATAGTATTCTTTATTTCAGCAATAATTATATTCAGAAGACCAATATGTATAGCAAATAAAGTCAGAAATTCTGTAAGTAAGAGTTTAACGGCCCAAAGTATTACACATACCCCCATCCCTGCCCTTTCTATGTGACTCTAAGGCATCCTAGGACTCCACAGAGCACAGTTTATAGTCTACTATATGATATCTCAGACCCTTTAAAATAACAGTAATAATGATAATGATGGTAATAATAATACCGCTGTCCTATCTCTCGCTTGGGCACCTGAATAATAATAATGATGATGATGGTGATGATGATAATAATAATAATAATGCTGCCCTATCTCTTGCTTGGGTGCCTAAATTAACTGGTCTCCTTGTCTTCAGTCTAGACCATCTTCAAAACCACCAGTTTTATTCCTAAAAAGTAAATATGACCATATTTCCCTGCTTAAAAACTTTAGGGATTCCCAAATACCAATAAAATAAAATCGTACTCCTTGGTATAGTATCTGTAGCCCTCCAAAACAAGTATAGGCCGCATTCCATCATATATCCCAACACACCAAATGACATGCTGTTCGCCAACAAGCTAGGTTCTTTTACGTCCTCATGGACTTCTGCTTACATTGTTTTTTTCTAACTGTAATACTCTTTTATGCAGCTGGAGAAACCTTGTTCATTTTCATATGCTCAATTCCACTATAATTTTTTCTGTGAAATTTCTCTGTATTCTCCCTCTATCCCCTTTCCTCAAATTCACTCTCTACAAATGGGAATTTATTGCTTCCTTCTCTCTCCTCCCAAAGCATTTTATTTATATCCCAATTACAGTACTTCTTGCCATAAGGTATTATAGTATAGTTGTTTGCATATTGTGTCTCTCTCTAATAAGAGGATAAGCTCATTAAAAACTATGGACATTAAAGGCAGGACTTAATACATAGTCTGGCAAAGAACAATTCTTTCATAAATAGCTCTTGGATGGAAATAAAGGATGAGATGAGATGATAAAGGTCCTAAAGAACCAGGCAGAAGAAAATCTCTTCAATTCCATGAGAACTTTCCTAGGCCATTGTTCCTAAGCCATGGTAGAGATAAGGATACTACATAATTAAGCGCCTCTATTATTTTTTGATGTTGAGTATTAGATTTAGAGAAAATGTTTCATATACTATGCAAATTAATACCTTATGAAATTTAATATCCACTATTTCTCAACCAATAGGCCAGGGTTTTGTTTTGGTTTTGGTTTTGTATACTTGTTTGCTTGTTTTTGGTAAGTAGAGGTTTTCTTTTTTCCTTTTAAGTTAAAAACAGCAGGTTCCTTGCAGGTCGATATTATCTTAGTGTCTGAGTTCCTAAAATAGCAAGGATTATTCAGCTAATCCTTTTTTATTTTCCTCTGATCTTCTTATTCTCTCTTTTCTTCTTTAATCCCTCCTGTTTTATCACCTTCAAATTTGACATATATTAAACATTTAATACCAATTATTTATAGATAATTTGAAATCTAATCAAATCTCTTTGATCGCTCTCTCAGCTGTATGCATCGTGTATTACTACTGATTGAGATGCTCTTAAACTATCTTTTATAATTTTCTTTTATCTAACTAATAACTAACACTTATTGACTACTCTCTATGTGCCAGGCAAGATGTTAAGAGATATACATGAATTCCTTCATAATCTTCACAAAACTATGATTATTTTCCCTATTTTATAGACGAAATTGAGGCCTGGAGAAGTACATGTGAGTTGTTCAAGGTTACATTGTTCGTAAACATCTGAGTATGTCTGGCTCCAAAAAGCTCCTACAGCAAAAAGTTATCTATTATTGCATGATGGGCACAGCATTCACTAGACACAGGATAACAGGTTAAATTATTGAATGGAAGTTGAATAAAGAAACCAAGATTTCAGTTTTGCAGAGAATTAGAGCCAGTGAAGCTGCTTCTATGAAGAGACTATATTTTTAAAGTTATCTTTACTTCTAAAAAAAAATCTTACCATTCTTATCAGGTGTTACTTATAGTTACTGTATTTCATACTTAAATAATCACAAAGAGTCAGGATTATACTCACTGGAAAGTCATGGCGCCAGCTTCCAAGGTACATCTGGTAGGGGATTGTTCATTCAGCTTTCGAAAGAGTTGCTTAGCCTGACTCTGGTACTGTTGAAGGTCCCGGCCAGACTGAAAGAAGACATCTTCATTTCAGAATTTTCCACAAAAAAGTTGTGTCAATTAGTGAGAAGCATCATATTATAAGAATGCTATGTGAATATAAAATGTGTATGTATGTATATACACACACACATACATATATGCATATATATGTTAATATAGAAATATTTCTCAAGTGAACAGCATTATAACAAATCATTGCCATAAGGACCATGCTAAAAAAGATAAATCTACAAATTGATACTTCTAGTGGTCTCTGCCTAACTCCTGTGGTTCACTCACACTTATTTACTTCTTTATTCATATTGAAATGTCTAGTTCACCATTTTATATTTAATTTATTTTTATTGAGGTATAATTGACATGTAACATTATATTAGTTTCAGATGTACAACATAATGATTCGATATTTGTATATACTGTGAAATGATCACCACAAGTCTAGTTACCATCCATCCCCATACATAGTTACAAACTTTTTTTCTTGTGATGAGGACATTTAAGATTTAATCTCTTAGCAATTTTCAAATATGCAATACAATATTATTAACTATAGTCACCATGCTGTACATCACATCCCCATGACTTATTTTATAACTGGAAGTTTTTACCTTTGACCCCCTTCACCCATTTCACCCACCCCCTACTTCCCGCCCCTCTGGCAACCACCAATCTGTTCTCTGTATCTATTAGCTTGGTGCTTTGTTTTGTTTGTTTGTTTTGTTTTTTAGATTCTACATATAAGTGAGATCATAAGGTATTTGTCTTTCTCTGTCTGACTTCTTTCACTTAGCACAATGCCCTCAAGATCCATCCATGTTGTCACAAATGGCAAGATTCTATTCTTTCTTATGGCTGAAAAGTATTCCGTTGTGTATATACACCACATCTTCTTTATCCATTTGTCCATTGATGGACATTTAGGTTGTTTGCATATCTTGGCTGTTGTAAATAATGTTGCAGTGATCATAGGGGTACATATATCTTTTCGAATTGGTGTTTTCGTTTTCTTCGGATAAATACCCAGAAGTGGAATTGCTGGATCATATGGTAGTTCTACTTTTATTTTTTTGAGCAACCGCCATACTGTTTTCCATAGTGGATGCACCAGTTTATATTCTCACCAGTAGTGCACAAGGGTTCCCGTTTCTCCGCATCCTTGCCAGCACGTGTAATTTCTGGTCTTTTTGGTAATAGCCATTCTTTTTTTTTTCTCCCCCCCAAAGCCCCAGTAGATAGTTGTACGTCATAGTTGCACATCCTTCTAGTTGCTGTATGTGGGACACAGCCTCAGCATGGCCTGACAAGCAGTGCGTCGGTGCATGGCCGGGATCCGAACCCGGGCCCCGAACCCGGGCCGCCAGCAGTGGAGCGCACGCACTTAACCGCTAAGATACGGGGCCGGCCCAGCAATAGCCATTCTAACAGGTGTGAGGTAATATCTCACTGTGGTTTTGATTTGCATTTCCAGTTTACCATTTTAAATATAGCTTAGACTCCTATACTTGTAAATTTGCTTATCTGCCACTTACACAATTTTATCGTTGCTTCCTTGGTTTTACTCTTAGCTCAGTGCTTCGGTATCTAGAATTTTAAGACTTCACTTTGTACTTTCTCAAAGTTAGACCTCAGATCCAGTCCCTGGGAGAACCTCATATAAATACTTTTCTATTTAAACGTTTAGGTATTAAACATCTACCAAGGGGAGACTGTGTTCTATCTTTCAATCCAAAATAATAATGCAAAATAAAATAATTCCTCCCATCACATGGCAAAAGTTATTGCCCCCTCCCCCCCCAGTATGTGGATGAATAAATAATGTATATTTGCTTCCCATTCTTCCTGCACTTCTTTTCTCTTTTGGATCTAGTAGGTTAGTGAGGTATGATTTTCTCCTTTTGAAATGACACTGCTGTTTCCCCCAGCAGACTTCTCTCCCTCTTTAAAAAAAAAAAAAAAATTGTAAGATCATTTAGAAATTGTTCAGGAAAATATTGCCTGTAATTCTATCATCTCAATATTATTATTTTCATTTTTGTATACATATATCCTTTGCTACCCAAACTTTTGCTATCAGAACTTGGGAACCAAGTAGATTTATTCAGTAAAGGATATTTGACTTTCCAATCTTTGTCCTTACTCTTGTTCATTTTTACCTAGTTGAAGTTATAGTTTTCATAATAATTTGCAGTCATGGGTACACACATTTAGTTTTGCTTAAATGCTCAATACTGTAAAGCTTTGTGGAAGATTTTGCTTGATAGTCCAGCATAAAAATGAGATTCGTTAGTCTGTTGTTCCCAGGATTTCCCCATGAGTATAGAACATGTTGTGAGTTCTGTTCCAGTAACTATGCAAATGAAATGGAGGAGGGCACTGACCTAACAGTGGAAAAAACAATGAATTCAAAGTTGACTCCTTAAATGTAGTTGAAGAGTGTGCTTTTGCTTTTTAGCAAATAAAAATGAGATTTTCTTGAAGAACTAGGGTTTGGTCTTCCTTTTTGCTCTAAAGGTAGGCCATTTTGTTTTTGTTAAAATGAGTCTCGGGCCAGCCCAGTGGTGTAGTGGTTAAGTTCGCCCGCTCTGCTTCGGTAACCCAGGGTTCACAGGTTCGGATCCCGGGTGTGGACCTACGCACCACTCATCAAGCCATGCTGTGTTGGCATCCCATACCAAAATACAGGAAGATGGGCACAGATGTTAGCTCAGGGCTAATCTTCCTCAGCAAAAAAAAAGAATGTTATTAACTTGTAAAAAAAAAAAAAAAAGAATGGCTATTACCAAAAAGACAAGAAATTACAAGTGCTGGCAAGGATGCGGAGAAACGGGAACCCTTGTGCACTACTGGTGAGAATATAAACTGGTGCATCCACTATGGAAAACAGTATGGCGGTTGCTCAAAAAAATAAAAGTAGAACTACCATATGATCCAGCAATTCCACTTCTGGGTATTTATCCGAAGAAAACGAAAACACCAATTCGAAAAGATATATGTACCCCTATGATCACTGCAACATTATTTACAACAGCCAAGATATGCAAACAACCTAAATGTCCATCAATGGACAAATGGATAAAGAAGATGTGGTGTATATACACAACGGAATACTTTTCAGCCATAAGAAAGAATAGAATCTTGCCATTTGTGACAACATGGATGGATCTTGAGGGCATTGTGCTAAGTGAAAGAAGTCAGACAGAGAAAGACAAATACCTTATGATCTCACTTATATGTAGAATCTAAAAAACAAAACAAACAAACAAAACAAAGCACCAAGCTAATAGATACAGAGAACAGACTGGTGGTTGCCAGAGGGGAGGGAAGTAGGGGGTGGGTGAAATGGGTGAAGGGGGTCAAAGGTAAAAACTTCCAGTTATAAAATAAGTCATGGGGATGTGATGTACAGCATGGTGACTATAGTTAATAATATTGTATTGCATATTTGAAAATTGCTAAGAGATTAAATCTTAAATGTCCTCATCACAAGAAAAAAAGTTTGTAACTATGTATGGGGATGGATGGTAACTAGACTTGTGGTGATCATTTCGCAGTATATACAAATATCGAATCATTATGTTGTACATCTGAAACTAATATAATGTTACATGTCAATTATACCTCAATAAAAATAAATTAAATATAAAATGGTGAACTAGACATTTCAATATGAATAAAGAAGTAAATAAGTGTGAGTGAACCACAGGAGTTAGGCAGAGACCACTAGAAGTATCAATTTGTAGATTTATCTTTTTTAGCACGGTCCTTACAGCAATGATTTGTTATAATGCTGTTCACTTGAGAAATATTTCTATATTAACATATATATGCATATATGTATATGTGTGTGTATACATACATACACATTTTTATATATTAACAATATTTTATAATAATTAACATTATAATATATAGTAACATTATCATATTAAACAGTATTGCTAATATATATTTTCATGACAGGTCAGCCAATAAAGGAGAGTGAATACTATCATATGCTTTGAACTAGTGCACAACATCCTCCGTTCCTAAATTTGAATGGTACTTGCCAATCTGCTTGCTTCACCAATGCCATTACGTGGCATTCGGAAGAGATCTGACCCCACAATGGTAGATAAAAGGGATGCAAATAAAGTTGGAAATGCTACTGAAGTGCCAAGAAATACTATCAACAATGATTTTCAACCTTGGCTTCACACTAGAATCACCTGGGGATCTTAAAAAAACTACTCATGCCCAATCTCCGCCCCCAAACTAATTAAGTCAGTACCTTGGGGGTGGAACTTAGACATTGGTTTTTTAAAAATATCCAAAACCACAGACGTTAAGTATAAGTTTTTTGACAGCTAAAGGCAGGGGAGCACGTTAAAGGAACTAGTTAAAGAAATAAATGGCAAAAAATTGTCAAAGCCTGGCACAAATCCTTTGACTTTATAAGAGGCATCATAAACATTACTGCAACCTGAGAGAAAGAGCCTAACAACCCTATCAACCACAAGAAGCCACGGCCAAAAGCATGCTACAATTCCAGGGATTTACAATGAACAAAGCAGTGACTGCCAATGTACAACACTGGGGGCACATCTACATAGGGATTATGGCATGCCAACCAACAGTTTACACTGCTGGTTCAGTTAGCATCACCATGCCTGAGAACACAATGTTGGCACAGTCTATCTGGTAGTCATTTTGGCAATATGTATTAGAAATTATAAAATTTTGCATACTGTTTTATTCAACAATTCCACAACTTTGAAAATACACATACGCATAAAAAAACAACTACAAATGCATATAAAAATAAAAAACAAATGTTCAATAACAGGATAAGAGACTGGTTAAATAAAATATGGTATATTTATATACTGGAATACTATAGAGCCATTTAAATGATGTTGGATAATATTTAATGATATGAGAAAATATTCATTATACATTAAGTGAAAAAAATTAGGTGGAACAGTCTTACAGCATTACTCATCACTTAATTTTATACACACACAAAGATTACACTTATACATCAAAATGGATATAATTTAAGTAGGGATTATACGGGTAATAATCACCATTAACATTTTGGTCCTTTTGATTGCGCAGATTTACTGAATTTTCTACAATAAGCACAGATTAATTTTGTAATGGGAAAAATTATTCCTTCATCCATTCCTGTTTATTGCATATTTGCACCCATCATATTATGTATAATTCTACTCTGTGAACTTTAAGAAAGGCAATATGGAATTAGAAAAGACTCTTCAGGGCTGGCACCATGGCTTAGTGGTTAAGTGCGCGTGCCCCACTGCTGGTGGCCCGGGTTCGGATCCCGGGCGCGCACCGACGCACTGCTTCTCCGGCCATGCTGAGGCCGCGTCCCACATACAGCAACTAGAAGGATGTGCAGCTATGACGTACAACTATCTACTGGGGCTTTGGGGGAAAAAATAAATAAATAAATAAAATTTATTAAAAAAAAAAAAGACTCTTCAGAAATAGGCAAATAAGAGGCTGGCTCAGTGGCGTAGTGGTTAAGTTCGCATGCTCCGCTTCAGCAGCCCGGGGTTCGCAGGTTCAAATCCTGGGTGCAGACCTATACACCCGTCATCAAGCCATGCTGTGCCAATGTCCCATATACAAAATAGAGGAAGATGGGCACAGATGTTAGCTCAGGGCCAATCTTCCTCGGCAAAAAGAGGAAGATTGGCAACGGATGTTAGCTCATGGCCAATCTTCCACACCAAAAAATATATATATATTAAAAAAAAATAGGCAAATGAAAGTACTCTCTGCCAGCCACTGTTCTAAACACTTCACATAATTTAATTCATATAATCTTTGGAACTACCGTATGAAATGATTAGACTTATGCCCATTTTATATTTGAGAAGTCAAACTTGCCCAAAGACTTGGGGCCAAGAAGGGAAGGGGTTGGATTTCAACCCAGTCTAGCTTTGGAGCCCCTGCTCCTAAGCATGTGATACCACCTCTACAATTAAAATTGCTTCAGTGATAGTAGATCCACCTTCTAGGTGATGTCTTACTATTTAATATTAATTCTAATTCACGGGAAATGCTCAAGAAACTGTGTGGCAGCTCTGACCTAGATCTCACAAAACATAATCACTGCTTTACTCATAAACCCTCAGTTTGCTTTCAAGATAAAAGTCACAAAGGGCCCACAGTCAGCCAGTCTACCTAAAAATAGATTAGATGTCCTAATTCTGTTTTCTACTTCATCTAGAACAGATCTGATGAGCCTTGTATACAGTACAAGGGAAAGATATTTGTTAGTAATCCAATAATGAAGTAGATGTGAATGTCTGGATAAATTCTGAAACAATTTGAGGTCATCCAGTAGCATATTTAGGATTTGGCTCTGTATATAACAGAAAAGGTACAGGGTAGTAATTTGCCACACAACCACAATACTTTTTTTTTGTGTGTGAGGAGGACTAGCCCTGAGCTAACATCCGAAGCCAATCCCCCACTTTTTGCTTGAGGAAGAGTGGCCCTGAGCTAACATCCGTGCCCATCTTTCTCCACTTTATATGGGACGCCGCCACAGCATGGCTTACCAAGTGGTGCGTTGGTGCGCGGTCGGGGTTCCCACCCGGCGAACCCCAGGCCTCCGAAGCGGAGCGCGTGCACTTAACCACTTGTGCCACCGGGCCAGCCCCCAACCACAATACTTTTTATTGCTGTCACCTAGGACTGCTGAACAACTAGTTGTATCAAATGCCATCTTTTGCCTTTACAAGAATGTTTAGCTAAGCTCTTATCATCTTTAAATATGTTGAACTCAGCTGGTCAAAGGCCAGCAGCAGCAACAACGAACTATTTTTCCCCAAAAGCAACTACAGTAAGGTGATAATCAACCTTCAATGGTTGGGGGCATGCGGCAGTTCACCTGTACAACATACCAGCTGCTTTCTTGGGGCTCCCTGCTGTCTACTTGGTTAGATTATCACCTTCTTCAAGTTCACAAAGCTGGGGCAAAATGAAAGAGAAGAGAATATGGTTCATTTTAAGGTAGAATAGAAAGGTAGATGAAGGGATTGCAAACATCTGAAAAAGAGAAACACCAGAAAGGAGGAAAGAAAGGAAATAGATAGAATATCAGTGATATTGAAGAGAAAAGACCATCTCTCTACCTGCCCTAGACCTACATTTCTAGTGAAGCACTGAGGAAACAGTGTATAAGATACTCTGCCTATAACATTTTTTAATTTTACTCTCTACTGTATTATCTGAATAACTGTTCATCTCCAGTAGTAAGGCAGCTTGTACAGGGTCTAGCACCTAGTAACTACCTAAAATATGATATTTAGTATCAGTGTAAATAATTGAAAAAGTACATTGTATTGTTTGGCCTGGACAGTTAAGGTGACTGACTATAAAACTATTTGGTTGAGATATCCATTTCCGAAAAAGTTATTTCTGGACTCCTAAGAAGTAAATACTTGATTAAAAATACTTACAACAAGGCAGTAAACTGTAGCGGTTAGGTACTAAGGCTCTAGTCTAGAGTCAGACAGATATCGATTAAAAACCAGTGGTTCTCAACCACCAGTGATTTTGCCCACCACCTCCCCACCCCGCAGGTGACATCTAGCAATGTCTGGAAATGTTTTTGGTTGTCACAACCAAAGGGAGGGTGGTGGTAGTGCTTGGCATCTAAGGCGTAGAGGCCAGGGACGCTGCCAGACATCCTACAATGCACAGGACAGTTTCCCATAACAAAGAATTATCCATCCCAAAAGGTCAACATGCCGAAGAAACCCTGATGAAGAATTCCGTTATGCTACTTAGTAGCTGTGTGACTTTCTGCAAGACACCTATCCTCTCTAAGCCTCAGGGCTTCACTATCTATAAATGGGGATTAGTACCTATACTAATATGGTTAATATGAAGACTGAATGAAATCATGCACTTAACAGGCTTAGCACAGGCTTGGCATGTAGTAGGCACTCTATAAATGTTCCGAATACTATTATGAGAGTAACAATAAGTCTAGATTCATATTTTTGCAGGTATTAAAAGTTTAGGAAAGACTTTATTATTCAAAGTCAAAATTCCTAAGGGAAATCACGATGGAATTACAATCACAAAAATGTTTTTGTGTAAAATTTCTTTCCTTGTCAATTAAACAAAGCAACTCATCTTGGTAGACCAATACCTAATTTGGAATTAAATTAAGAAACACAATAATACATCAATTAATTTTTTTTTTTATAATTTTATTTATTTTTTTCCCCCCAAAGCCCCAGTAGATAGTTGTATGTCACAGCTGCACATCCTTCTAGTTGCTGTATGTGGGACGCGGCCCCAGCATGGCCAGAGAAGCGGTGCGTCGGTGCGCGCCCGGGATCCGAACCCGGGCGGCCAGCAGCGGAGCAGGTGCACTCAACCGCTAAGCCACGGGGCCGGCCCTCAATTAATTTTTGAATAAAGTATCAAAGCAGAGAGTAAAGGCCCATTAACATTAAGCAGACTCTCAAGTCTACTTTGTATTCTTTGTCCACATCGCAATTCAATGCAATAGTTGGAAAACCGACTAGATTTTCCCTACCCTGGGAAAACTATTTCTCAGTCAAACTACATATCCTTCAAGGAAAACTTCCCCACACCATCTCCCTTGTTCAAATCATGTTCCTGCATACATTTTAACAATTTCACTCCTTCTGCAGAGTGGTCCTAGAAAATTCTTAACAAATTAGAAAAGAGAAAAATATTTCACAATTGAAAATTCAGGGCATGATATATTTTTTACATTTTTAATCAATGTTTAGACTTTGTTTTGTGGAACGAATAGAAAATATCTCAGTCAGCATGACCTGCAACTTCATAATCTGTGTCACTATGCTCCTAAAAGTGAAAGTAAACATATTCCCAAATTAAACCTAAAAAGGCATATAAGCAAATATATACAAGCTTTCCTTATTATTAGACATTACTGTCAGCTTAGATGTCATTTCTTCTGGGAAGACTTTCCTGATCACCCCAAACCAACCTAGAAACCTTTTCCATGTTCAACCACAGAACCTTCTTCCTCTTTCACAACAGTTCTACTACATTCTAATTGTTTGTTATCTGACTTTTCCACTAATCTGTAAGCTCCATGCAAGTAGGGACCGTGTCCCCTAACTCCCTGCATTAGCACCATGCTTGGCACATCTTAAGTGCTTAATAAGTATTTTTTTCATGAATATACAAATGAAAAGTACAATAAAAGATATGTGCAAAATATTTTTTTCTAGAACTCATCTTTTTTTAGGGTTTGAGGGTTTTTTTTTTCCTTTTTAAACTACTTACATTGTATGAGAAGGTAAAATAAAATTGATCACTTTAAATAAGTTATATAAATTTCATTCTCAGCCTCACTTCTTCAGGGACCCCCCCAGCCTTGCTCCACATGCTTGTCTCACACCAGAAATTTCCCTTGTGACTCTAAGGCACAAAGCAGCTTCCTTTCAAGATATCTGGAGTTGTTGTTGTTTTTTAATCAATGCCGTACATTTTTGAGCACCTATTAGAACAAAGCTGCTGCTGTAAAAGCTATGGGAAACACAAAGATGACTCAGATGTGTCGTTGGCCTACTAGGAAACCCAATTTGTTAAACAACAAAGGAAAATAGTAAAATAAAGGTACAAAGTGTTACAGGAATATAACACAGTGGTTATAATTAAACAGCAGGAATTTAGTAAAGCTTATTGGAGGAGGTGGGAGTTGGGCATAACCTTTAAAGAAGGTCCCGTATGAACTTCCAACGGGCGCCTACATGTGGCCATATTACCTCCCCCACATTCAAAAGATGTCAGCAAGCTAGGTCAAGGAGCAGGTGCTACGGTAAAAGGAGCTGAAGAACTTGGGAGCTCATATTTTCCCCAGGACCTGTCAGTCAGCCTTATTAGCAGCAAAAAAAATTAGAAATCCTAAATTTTAACAAACTGCTCAAAAGTTACAGGACACTAAGTGATAATCAGCCGAACCTATCCCTTCTCCAGAGCGTTTTTCTAAGGAGACACACACATCTACCTCCGCCTTCAGGAAAGATTCCTCTTAACAGGTAGTCTCTCCACTCCCAAAGGATGCCAGGGCACTTCGGCGGGGTCGGGAGCGCCCGGGAGGCGGCAAGGGTCTCCCGCGTCCTAAGAGGGAATCCGTGCTGAGAGCACAGCGCTCTGGCACGGACTTGGGTCGCGGGGATCCAGTGGCTCACCTGTTCGTCCTCCTGCATCGAGGCGGCCAGCGGGAGCCCGTCCGCCACCCGGGCGATCATCGTGAGCAACACCATCTTCACAGGCTACAGGGACCCAACAGCGGCCCGCACGGCCCTAGGCGTCGCCTTGACTTCCTCCGCCGCGACAACAGTTATACCTCTGCCTTAGCTCCCGAAGACCCAGCTGCTTGCGTCTCCCCTTCCCGCTGAGGTGGCCGGAAATAAGCTCCAGAGCTTTCCACTACCGGTCCCCAGAATTGGCTTCCCACCGAGAACCACAACTACCGGAACACTAGTTCCGCGGTCTCTCCTTCCACATTCGGAAACTTCCCAGGCCCCGCCCAGTCTTGTCGATTTGAAGCTTCAAGTAACCTTTGACCCTTGAGGGGGCGTGGCACACAAACAGAATTTTCTACTTCCCGATACTCTAATTTTGGGGAGAGAGCTGGGAAGGAGGATGGGAGTTAATGAGTACTTAGATGAAGGGTGTGTGTGAAAAAACTGAAAATCAGGCTATATATTTTCATATTTAGTTTTTTATTTTCTATATGTAATATTTTCTGTATTCATATATTTTTAGGCAGAGATTTGTGCCTTTTTTTCTGTTTGTTTATACTGTTTCTGGTAAACAATAAATATTCATTGTATGCGTGAATAAATAACCAAGTACAGGACCTGAGAAATCACCCAGGTCAGTAACCCTTCCAAAAACTGGGGTCTTTGCTACATCTGTCATGACAGGTATCAGGGTAACCTTGGTAGGACTTCCAGTAACTGGGTGTTCACTCCCTATTGGAGCAACCTCTAGACAATTCTACTTGAGGAAGTGTTACCATCTCTCTTTTCTTTGGTGTCCCCATCTCTAAATTTGGGATGTTTTCTGTCTGTCAGGATTTTTGTGAATAGTCAATGAGAAAAAGTAGGTCCACAAGTTTTGTAAACTAGAAAAAGAAGTTATACAACTGTTGTGTTTATTATTACTTACAACAACTACTCTTTATTTGCTTGGAAGTGGCATTTGCATTAATACAATACTGCTAAGTGCTTTATGGATACTAGTTATTTAACCAAACAACCCAGTAAAGTTGTTTAATAGTAGGTCCCCACTTTGTAGTTGGAGAAAAAGCCTCAGAGAGTAATTTTTCCAAAGTGACACAGCTACTAGTGATGGGAACAGGATTAGAGCTGAGGTTGAACTCGAAATTCTATGCTCTTAATCCTAATGCAACTCCGTCTTAACATTTAACCATAGGTTAAAGAACTCATGCTTTTGTTACCTTTTCTACAGCTCTACAGCTATTAGGAGAAAACAATACTAGTTTTCTAGTTTTGTTTTCTAGTAGTCTAGTTTCTATTGTCTCTAGTGTCTAATCCTTGAGAGGATTTTGGGAGGAAGATGCAATAAGACCTAATGATTGACTCCACAGACAAAATGAAGGACTGGGATATAGATAAAGCAATGGTGCTATTAACAGAGACAATGAGAAAGTGAAATAGAGGGCAATCTTTGTGTATATAGGAGCCTAAGTTGGTAAAATCATAGTATCTTACATTTAGAATAGCCCGTAGGTATAACTTGATCTAACTTCCCTTCCTCCCACTCAACAAGGACATACCTTCTACCATAATCTCAAATGATGGTCATTCAGTCTCTGTTGGAACAATTAATGAGGAATTAACAGTAAAAATATTTTAACTAAGGGTATTGCTAGGTGGACCAGAGAAGCAGAGAGAGAAGAATGTAGCAGGCATGCACAGTGAGAAGCAGATTTGGAGCAAGCGTCCCAGCTTCTTTCCAGTTCTTGGCTCTAGGCTTTTTCCAAGGCCCATAAACATTCCTGCCTGAAGATTCTATGAGTCATTATTGTTTCTTTATAATAAATCCCCCTTTTTTTGCTTAGTTTGTGTTACTTACAACAACAGCAACAAAATTAACAAATAGTGGAATACAGAGTCACCCTGGAGCAACCCTATCTTGACACAACAACATTCATACTCGCATCTCTTATGTTTTTCCTATTTGACACACTGGATGATTCTGACACCCTTTAGATACACTGAAGTTATTATTCCAGGGAGAGAACAGTGGTCTTCTTAGGTCACTGAGCAGCCATCAGGAGAAGGCCAGAGTTATCTCTGTCTGAAACTGCCCAACACTTAGACCTCAGGAACTATGGAATCTGAGTTACTTTGCTTTTGACTTGATCAGCATATCTCATTCACCACCAGACATTGACTTTGAGCTCCTGCCCCTTGGTCCTTTGGGCAATACAGGACTGGGTAATAATGGTGATCACCGTGATCAATACATGGAAAGTTCTCAACTTGTTACATTGAATGAAAAAAGGGTATCAACAAACATTTGTTCAGAACTTTAGAATTTGTACAGCTTATGTATATCCTTTGTCTGCCAGCAACCGGACAACAACACTGTGAAATGGGTCAAAACCAAGAATCTCAGAGCTTGTAAACGCTGTACTAAGGAAAAAAAAAAAAAAAAAGGTAAACGGAAGCCTTGAATATCAGTTAGAGCTGCCAGCAACTTCTTAAAACTTATCAAAGAAACTGAGTAAAGTCACATAGCTAAATCAACTTAGATTAAGCTGCTAAAACAGGATAAGACTTTCCATTAAAGCAGAGTCAGATGGCTGCAGAGATTTTACAAGTGAGAACAAAAGAAGCAATAGTTAGAGGCTTGTGTCCACTACTCTTACACAATTCTTTTTTTTTTTTGTAATTTTATTTATTTATTTTTCCCCCCACAACCCCAGTAGATAGTTGTATGTCACAGCTGCACATCCTTCTAGTTGCTGTATGTGGGACACGGCCTCAGCATGGCCAGAGAAGTGGTGCGTCAGTGCGCGCCCAGGATCCGAACCCGAGCCGCCAGCAGTGGAGCGCGCTCACTTAACCGCCAAGCCACGGGGCTGGCCCTCTTAAACAATTCTGGAGTGCCTGATTATATGCCAGACACTGGGCTAGGTCATCAAGATGAATGAATAACAGTTCGAGCAACCTGTGGCCCATATCTACCCCCAGACCAAACACTGTGGCTTAGAAGAAGAGGTCTGTAAGTAAATAGCAACTCCTGTTTGAATTACATGATTGCATAAATGGAAAAAGTATTTCTCAGAATGAGGTGACGCTCTTGGCAGACAAAAAAAAAAGTAGATAGCCATTATATCTGGACTGATATCCAGCCATATGCACTAGTATGGCCAAAACAGTTATTACAAAAATGAAACGCTTTCTTAGAGATTAGTAAATAGCTACTGCTCTGAGCAAGCCATCTTCAGCCCACATCTCCTACCGTAACAGAACCAGAACTCTTATAGTTCTGCATCCACAATTCATCCAGATTAGGTTCTGATTGGTTGGTTTCCATGCCAGTCAGTTTCAAAACCCCCACCTCCTGGTGGCCATTGGCTTGTTGTTGTTATGTGCCTTCAAGTTGGGCTCCGACTGCAGGAGACCCTATGAATTAGTGATGTCCACAATTTCCTGTCCTAACCAGCCCTACTCAGCTCCTGTAGACTCGTGCCTATGGCTTCCTTTATGGAGTCAATCCATCGCATATTTGGTCTTCCTCTTTTCTCACTGCCTTCTACTTTTCCCAGCATTTTTGTCTTTTCCAAAGAATCCTGCCTTCTCATGATGTGCCCAAAGTAGGACAGCCGCAGTTGTATCATTTTTGCTTCCAGTGATAGTTCAGGCTTAATCTGCTCTAGGAGCCATTTGTTTGTCTTTCTGGTAGTCCAGCATATCCGTAGAGCCTTCCTCCAACACCATGTTTCAAATAAATCAATATTTTTCCTGTCAGCCTTCTTCACTGTCCAGCTTTTGCACCTGTATGTAGTAATTGGGAACACGAGGGTGTGGATAATCTTGGCCCTAGTTTCTAATGACACTTCCTTACACTTGATGATCATTCTTAATTGTTTCCTTGCTGCCCTTCCAAGTCTCAGTCTTCTCTTGATTTCTTGGCTGCAGCCTCCATTTAAATTGATGACTAAACCAAGGTAAACAAAATCTTTAACAATTTCAATGTCTTCATTGTCTACATTAAAGTTATGTAGTTCTTCTGCGTCATGATTTTTGTCTTCTGGATATTCTGGCACTTTCTTCTTTCACTTTCATCAGAAGTTGTTTTAAGTCATTGCTGCTTTCTGCCAGTAAGATGGTGTCACCTGCATATCTTAGATTTTTGATAATTCTTCCAGCAATTTAACTCCCCCTTCATCTGAGTCTAGCCCAGTTTTTTGTATGATATGTCCTGCATACAGATTAAACAGAGAAGAAGATAAAACACACCCTTGCCTGACACCTTTGCCTATAGGAAACCATTCTATCTCTCCATATTCTGTCTTGACGGTGGCTTCTTGTCCACAACACAGGTTACACATCAGGACAATCAAGTGCTGAGCCATGCCCATTTCTTTCAGAGCAGCCCATAGCTTTTCATGATCCATGCAGTCAAAGGCTTTACTGTAGTCTATAAAACATAAACTAACCTTCTTCTGAAATTCTTTGGCACACTCCAGTAGACAACGAATAATCTCAATTAGATCTTTGCCATTAGCTACCTTGAGGGACTCTAGAAGGGCCCCACCTTCCACTGTGGTGCCTGCCCTTTGACCGTACCACTGCCCTCTGCAGACTGGCTGGGCTGGGAAGCAGTGCCTCAGACAGATGTACTGACATCATCTGTGCTGGTGGTTGTTTTGAATTATCACCCCTGACTAAACCTCCTCACAGTGCGAGCTCTGTGAAGGCAGGAATTTGTCTGTTCATTCTTGAATTTGTTCACAAACCTTACCTGTGTCATCCACACAGCCATTCCAGACAGTGAAGTGAAAGTAAAGATTTGGGGGAGCAAGGAGAAGAAAAGAACAAAGTATGCATTGTAAGTAATGTGAAAGCCCCTATTTAAAATAATTATTACTTTAAGTAGCCTGCTTCAAATATAGACCCTTAGCAAAGCTACCCCCTGCCTTCTAGAAGCTACCTCATGAAACTTCATCTTTCATCATGTCTGTGTGGTTTCCCTGCTTTGTCAGGAAAGCCAAGCAGAGAGCAGGTCCAGCTGGTCCATCCCTTGGAGTTTGGGATAGGGGGTGGGGGTGGTAAGAAGGATAGTTGGGGTAGTTTTGATAGCTTGTAAAATATTTTATTGAACTTAAAAATTTTTTCTAATAGATTTCTTTCTTCTCCTACTAGCCTCTAAATCCTTTCAGAGCAGAAAAAGTAGTCATTTGTTATTCCTCAGAATCTTGTATTCTGTACCTGGAACCTAGCAAATGCTCAATTAATGTTTATTGAATAAATGACTAAATGAATGGTATGCTTATGGATTGAGACAGTATTTCATTGGTTGTTTACAGCACAATTCACAGTTGGTACTCTACTAAGTGAAGACATAACCATCACCATTCCCTTCAGTCATCCATTAGTTATTCAACAAATATTTATTGTTCAACTACTGTGGGCTAGCAAATCAGGCCCCAGGTTATACAAAGGTGAACAAAAGAAACATGATGTTTGCTGGGAGAGGTTACATTCTACCTGGCTCTGTCTCTCTCCCATCACCCCCCAACCCGCCTCCACTCCCATTGCTTTCCTACTCCTCAGTCAGGAATGACAAAAGCCTTGGGTGGTGATTTTCTTTCTTTTTTTTTTTAACCCTGAGTGTCTACCCAGATTGTCCCTCAGACCTGCAGCCCTGCTCCCTTCCTGTGAAGTCCAAGTGGATTGAGTTGTTCCTAGCAGCAATTTCAATTTCTTGATCTTAGCTGCTGTTGTCTCAACAACTTCCACTGTTGTTTGGCTTCCTCCTTTCATAGTCTTGCAGCTCCTACTTCTTTATTAGACCCTCTCTCTTCTACCCATACTGGTGTTTCAGGAATTAGTGAACAACTATCTCTGTGAGTGATTTGTTTACAATCTTAAGGGTCAGATCTTTCAGTTATTACTAGTCTTTGTTATCCTTCCTCATAAAAATATATATATATATATTAGCCTGACTTATTCAGCTCTACTTGCCAGAAAACTGAATCCAATATGACATTAAATGTGACAAAATGGGGTACAACCTAACTTGCTACTAATGCTTTCTTGTGAATTCTCCACCTTCCAAAGACACAATTTTTGTTAATAAGTCTTTTGTGGTTGTCCTTCCCCCGCTCCCTAGCCCACACTCTCACTTCATTACTCTCTGATGTGGGACCATTTTCTCCCTACTTCATTAGGGAGTATGATCCTCTGCTTCTGAAAATCTGACAGATCCAAAGTTCTATGTGTCATTTCTCTAAGAAGGCCCACCTCAAAGCCCTTAGTCAGATGATAATCAAAGTCTTAGAAGCAATTCGCTTTTTTCATCTGCTATTTATGTAGCCTGTTGCTTCTTGAAAATATTACAATAGCAGATTTGAGTTGGGGTTTTAGGGGCTCAAGACAACAATCCTTTCTTCCTCTTCTAAGTTGAGATCAAATTGGGAAATAGACATAGGAATCAAACAGAGAAATAATAATAATACTTTTATTGATGATTGAACTAAGTGGAGAATATGGATTTAGATCTATGATGACCCAAAGGTCTTGCTAACATTTCACCTCAGAATCAGGTAGACTTACCCATCTAGCTGGGAAAGAGCAGGCCTTCCCCAAAGAGGCAGTCAGGCTCCTTACCACATGACAGAGAGCAAACTAGAATGTGTCTGCACCGAGGCCAGCATCTTCTCCAAAATACTCAGCTGTTACTGGGTACAGCCCTATGCGGAGGAGGACCTAGGCCCTATCAGGGGGCAGAAGTGGTCTTAGCACCTTTGTTTCCCTCCGGTTTAGTGGCTGTGGTGATCTCATAGACTTCTAGCTGTTCTCTCTCTGCTAGCCTTTAGCTGGGAAGAAGTTGTATCACCATACACTTTTTGTGGAAGATTTAACTTTTGTAAATTTTGTATGATACAATTCTTTTCTTATGAGTCTCCGCGTTCTGACTGTGTGTTGCATCCCAGTTTGTGACAAAGTTCTTGCTCCAAAAGTAGAATTATTAGATTTTTATACTACTTTGGGGATAGGATGTGTATTTTTATTGGGATCCATCATTTTTGTTGCCACAAATGGCAAAACCTCAGCTTAAATTACTGCAATTGAGTTTGGTTTTTTAGCAAGTTTCATGTTGCTACTTGATTTTTTTCATTATACGCTATGAAAAAAATATGGGAAATGCTGCTGGGAAAAGCTGAAAACACCAATAGGACAGGAGCCTTAATTGAACCTCTAAAATGCTACAAGACTCTGGGAGTTGAACAGATATTATGTATAATGGATGATATCTGAGTGCTGTCAGAAGCTCTTATAAAATCTGTATAATTTTTAAACCACTTTTTCTGAAAAGTGAAGGAAAAAGGTCAAGAAGGTAGTTTATATCCAGATTAGACTGAATACAAATCCCATTTACCACAATTGCACCAGAGGCATTTTGTGTTTTGTTTTGTTTAAGTTGGTCTTTGTGACTGTTGTAATTTTGTAACTGTTGAAATTTGTCTTAAATGGAATTTTCTGGAGGTTTTGTTTTTGGGGAAGAGATGCTGGTGGAGACACAGACTTTTCTTTAAAATACATGAGTCAAATCACAAATGAAGGAGAGTTATTACTACTAACCCACAGAAATGAAAGGATTATAAGGGAATACTATGAACATTTGTATGCCAACAAATTAGATAAACTAGATGAAATGGACAAATTCCAAGAAAGACACAAGCTACCTAAACTGATTAAAGAAGAAACGGAGAACCTAAATAGACCTATAAAAAGTAAAGAGATTGAATTAGTAGTAGTAATAATAATAAAACTTCCCACAAAAAAGAGTCCAGGTCCAGTCGGCTTAACTTGTAAATTCTACTAAATGTTTAAAGAATACTAATCCTTTGCAAACTCTTCCAAAAAAAGAAAAAAATAGAAAAGAGAATACTTCCCAACTCATTCTATGAGGCCAGTATTACTTGGATACCAAAACCAGACAAAGACTTCACAAGAAATGAAAATGACAGACCAATATATCTTCTGTAAAAATAAGTAGCAAAATAGTAGTAAACTTTTTCCAGCAGCATATAAAAAGGATTATACATCATGACCAAGTGGGATTTATCCTGGGAATGCAAGGTTGGTTCAACATATTAAAATCAACAAATGTAATACACTGTATTAATAGAATAAATCACATAACCCACATGATCATCTCAATAAATGCAGAAAAATCATTTGAGAAAATCTAACACCTAAAAACAATCAACATACTAGGAATAGAAGAGAACTTCCTCAACCTGATAAATGTCATCTATGAAAAACCCATAGCTAACATCATACTTAAAAGTGAAAGATTGAAAGATTTTCTTCTAAGATTGGGAACAAGACAAAGAGGTACACTCTCACCACCTCTACTCAACATTATACTTGAAGTTCTAGCTAGGGCAATTAGGCAAGAAAAAGAAATAAAGTCATCAAAATTGGAAGAGAAGAAGTAACACTAAATCTATTTGCAGAAGACTTGACCTTGTATATAGAAAATTCTAAAGAATCCACAAAAAAATTTAGAATTAATAAGTGAATTCAGCAAAGTTGTAGGATGCAAAATCAATCTGCAAAAATCAATCATGTTTCTATGTATTAGAAATGAACAATCCAAAAATAAAATTAGGAACACAATTCCATTTATAACAGCTCCAAAATAAATGAAATATTCAGGTAATTCTAACAAAAGAAGCATAAG
The DNA here is from genome assembly GCF_020826845.1 of Diceros bicornis minor. Taxonomy (NCBI): domain Eukaryota; kingdom Metazoa; phylum Chordata; class Mammalia; order Perissodactyla; family Rhinocerotidae; genus Diceros; species Diceros bicornis. The sequence goes on from NC_080743.1 coordinate 52,074,947, forward strand.
GTTTATACACTGAAAACTATAAAACATTGTTGAAAGAAATTAAAGAATATCTAAATTAAATGGAAAGACATCCCATATTCATGGATCAGAAGATTTATAGGGTTAAGATGATAAAAATCCCCAAACTGATCTATGTATTCATTGCAATTCCTATCAAAATCCCAGCTGGCTTTTTTCTTTCTTTCTTTTCTTTTCTTTTTTTTTGTGAGGAAGATCAGCCCTGAGCTAACATCCATGCCAATCTTCCTCTTTTTGCTGAGGAAGACCGGCCCTGAGCTAACATCTATTGCCAATCCTCCTCCTTTTTTTCCCTTTTTCTCCCCAAAGCCCCAGTAGATAGTTGTATGTCATAGTTGCATATCCTTCTAGTTGCTGTATGTGGGACGCCGCCTCAGCATGGCCAAACAAGTGGTACGTCAGTGCACGCCCGGGATCCGAACCTGGGCTGCCAGTAGCATAACATGTGCACTTAACTGCTAAGCCACGGGGCCGGCCCCCCTTTTCTCTTTTTTTTTTTGGCAGAAATTGCAAGCTCATTCCAGAATTCATGTAGAAATGCAAAGTACCTAGAATAATCAAAACGATCTTGAAAAAGAATAACAAAGTTGAAGGACTTACACTTCCCAATTTCAAAACTTACTACAAGCAACAGTAATCAAGACAGTGTAATATTGGGATAAGGATAGACATATAGATCAATAGAAAATAATTGAGAGTCCAGAATAAACCCATACATCTATGGTCAACTGACTTTTAACAAGGGTGCCAAGATAATTCAATGAGGGGAAGATTAGTCTTCTCAATAAACGAGGCTGGTACAACTGGATATTCACATGTAAAAGAATGAAGATGGACCCCTTACCTCACACCATATATAAAAATTATCTCAATATGGATTATCAACCTGAATGTATGACCTAAAACTATATATCTCTTATATAAAATAATATAGCTGTTATACAATAAAATATAGGAAGGAATATTTATGATCTTGGATTCAGCAATAGTTTCTTAAATATGACACCAAAAGCACTGTGGGAATTAAAAAAAAGACAAATCGGACTTCCTCAAAAGTGAAAAGTTTTTTGCTTCAAAGAACATAATTAAAGTGAAAAGACAAACCATAAAATGGGAGAAAATATTTGCAAATCATATATCAGGTAAGGGAATTGTATATATATACACGCACATACTACATATATACATACAATTGTGTGTATATATACATACACACAATTATATATATACACACAATTATATTTACACACAATTATGTGTGTGTGTATATATATATATATATGAACTCTTACAATCAGCAATAAAAGGACAAAGAACCCAATTAAAAAATGGGCAATGGATTTGAACAGACATTTCTCCAAAGATATACAGATAGCTATTATGCACATGAAAAGACGTTCACCATCATTAGTCATTAAGGAAATGCAAATCAAAACCATAATGAGGGCCGGCCCTGTGGCTTAGCGGTTAAGTGCGCGCGCTCCGCTGCTGGCGGCCCGGGTTCGGATCCTGGGCACGCACCGACGCACTGCTTCTTCAGCCATGCTGAGGCCGTGTCCCACATACAGCAACTAGAAGGATGTGCAGCTATGACATACAACTATCTACTGGGGCTTTGGGGGGGAAAAATAAATAAATAAAATCTTTAAAAAAAAAAAACAAAACACAATGAGATACCACTAATGAAGGTTGGTGAGAATATAGAGTAACTGGAACTCTCATGCACTGCTGTTGGGAACGTAAAATCATGCAGCCACTTTTGAAAACAGTTTGGCAGTTCCTCAAAAAGTTAAACACAGGTTTACCATGTGATCCAGCAATTGCACTCCTAGGTATTTACCAAAAAGAATTGAAGACAGTCCACTCAAAAGTGTGTATGTGAATATTCATAGCAGCATTATTCATAATAGCCAAAAAACTCAAACAATCCAAAAGTCCATCAACTGATGAATGAATAAACAAAATGTGGCATTTCCATACAATGTGATATATTTTAAGCAATAAAAATGAATGGAATACTGGCACGTGCTACAAAGTAAATGAACCTCAAAAATGTTATGATAAATGATAAGAGCCAGACACAAAAAACGACATGTTGATGATTCCATTTATATGAAATGTCCAGAATAAGCAAATCTATAAAGATAGAAAGTAGATTAGTGGTTGCCAGGGGCTAGGAGGTGGGAAAGCAGATGATGGGGATGGACATGGTGAGTGACTGATAACTGCTATGGGTTTCTTTTAGGGGTGATAAAAATGTTCTGAAATTAGATAGCAGTGATGCTTGCACAATTCTAGGAATATACTAAAAAAAGCTACTCATGAAAGAAATCAGAGAAGAGCTAAATAAATAGAGAGATGTTTCATGTTCATGGATAGGAAGACTCAATATTGTCAAGACCCCATTTCTTCCCAACTTGATCTATAGATTCAGTGCAATCCCAATCAAAATACCAGCAAGTTATTTCATGGATATCAACAAAGTGATTCTAAAGTTGATATGCAAAGGTTAAAGACCCAGAATAGCCAACACAATATTGAAGGAGAAGAACAAAGGCAAGAGGACTGACACTACCTGAGTAACTAAGACAGTCGACATTGGTGAAAGAATAGACAAATATATCCATGGAAGAGAATAGATAGCCCAAACATAAACCAACAAAATATAATCACCTGGTTTTTGACGAAGGAGTAAAGGCAAATCAATGGAGAAAGGACAATCTTTTCAACAAACGGCACTGGAACAACTGGATATCCACATGCAAAATAATGAATCTACATGGAGACCTTGCACCTTTCACAAAAATTAACTCAAAATGGGTCATAGACCTAAATGTAAATGCAAAACTATAAAACTCCTAGAAGGCAACATAGGAGAAAATCTAGATGACCTTGGCTTTGGTGATGATTTTTTGGATACAACACAGATATGAGCCATGAAAGAAAGAATTGATAAATTGAACTGCATTTAATTTTAACTAAAAACTTCTGCTCTGTGAAAGACACTGTCAAGAGAATGAGAAGACAAACTACAAAGTAGGAGAAAATATTTGCAAAGCACATATGTGATAAAGTACTGTTATCCAAAAGATACAAAAAGCACTTAGAACCCAACAATTTAAAAAAACCTGATTATAAATGGGCAGAAGATCTGAACAGACACCTCATCAAAGAAGATACACAGATGGCAAATAAGCATATGAAAAGATGCCAACATCATATGTCATTAGGTAATTGCAAAATATAACAAAAATGAGATACCTCTACACACCTGTTAGAATGGTCATCTGCAAGCTGGACATCCAGGAAAGCCAGTAGTATGGTTCCAGTCCAAGTCTGAAGGCCTAGAACTGGAGCACCGATGGTGTACATGTCAGCTCAAGCAGGTAGGCAGAGAGAGAGAATTCAACCTGCCTCTGTCTTTTTGTGTTATTCAGGCTTTTCAAAGGATTGTATCATGCTCACCCACATTGAGAAGGGCAATCTACTTTACTCAGTCCACTGATTCAAATGCTAATCTCTTCCAGAAGCACCCTCACAGACACATCCAGAAATAATGCTTAAACAGATATCTGGAAATGCTGTGGCCCAGTAAAGTTGACATATAAAATTAACCATCACATGTCTCTATGATTTTTTGACTACTCTAGGTATCTCATAAGTAGAATCATACAGTATTTGTCTTTTTGTGACTGGCTTATTTCACTTAGCATAATGTCCTCAATGTTCATCCATGTTGTAGCATTTATCAGAATTTCTTTCCTTTTTAAAGCTGAATAATCTTCCACATTCTGTTTTTTGACTCATCCATTGTTAGACAAGTGAGTTGCTTCCACCTTTTGGCTATTGTGAATAATGCTGCTATGAAAATGGGTGCACAAATATCTCTTTGAAACCCTGCTTTCAGTTCTTTTGGGTATATACCTAGAAGTGAGATTGCTGGATAAGATAATTCTATTTTTAATTTTTTGAGGAACCACTATATTGTTTTTCATTGCGGCTGCACCATTTTACATTCCCACCAGCAGTACACAAGGGTTCCAATTTCTCCACATCTTGGCCAAGACTTGTTATATTTGGGGTTGTTTGTTTTTGACAGGAGCCATCCTAATGGGTGTGGTCCTATGGGCTCTTTTTATCTTTCTCATTTTAGAGTTTTTAAAAATATACTTTATGTCAAATATTGTAGTCTTGTTTTAAAACAAATTTATTGTTACAAAAAACTAAAACAAATTCATTGTTACTAAAATTAAAAAACAAAACAAAACAATAACAGGGGCCAGCCTGGTGGCATAGTGGTTAAGTTTGGCGCACTCCGCTTTGGCGGCCCGGAGTTCCTGAGTTTGAATCCCGGGTGTGGGTCTACACCACTCATCAAGCCAGGCTGTGGCAGCAACCCACATACAAAGCAGAGGAAGACTGGCATGGATGTTAGCTCAGGGCCAATCTTCCTCAGGCAAAAAGAGGAGGATTGGCAACAGATGTTAGTGAAGGGCCATGTCCTCATTGAAAAAATAAAAATATGAATAAAACAATAAAACAATAACAAAAAATCATGAATCAGATCAATCACTCTTTCCCAGAGGAATAATAAGTGAAAGGGATGAGAAAGAGCAAGGAGTGTCACCCCAAAATGCGTCTGAATGGAAGTTTCTCCATTATGGAAAGAGGAGCACTGGAGCAAAGAAATTCCCTCCTAATATTTTCAGGCTTTTTGTTTTCTCAGCCAGTTGGGCTTTACCATTTGTTAAACCAGAGGCTGGCTCTCTTCTTGAGGGGGAGAGAGCAGTCTAATTAGGACAATTCTGTCCCCAACTTCAGGTAGCCCCACTCTGAAAACCACAGGAGGATAGTTAAGTTTTTATGCTCAGAGGCTCTGAAATAGGTCAAGCTAGTACATTAATTAAATTAATTCCAAAGCCTGACTGTAAGTAAGGCCAATAGATATAATCGCTACTATTTCCTATTCCATTTACCAGGTTAAACTATTAACTTGTTATGTTGTCTAATACAGTATACTAAAAACATGTAATGAAATAAAATGTCAAGAGAAAGACACTAAAATTATACAATATCAGAAGATACTTCAAATTAGGATATTAGTCTTTTTTCATTATCAAATTTTCAGTTGGGAGATTAACTCTCCTTCTCTTTGTAAAGTAAACTGCATAGAAAATCCAGACTCTGTGAAGTTCACAGAAATTAAAATGCAAAAATCATTATTTCCCAACTACTTATTATACTTAGGCTCAGCCAGCATTGTTCTTAAACAGGTGCCTGGGTAGAATCAGGATTCTTTCATCAGCTGTAAGGCTGAGCTGTTTTCACTGGAAAATTTCTTCAGTATCTTCAATTTGAATTGATTCAATCAAAATTTCTGATGTTTCTTACTTTCAAACAATCCAAAACATAATAGGACACTTAATATTAAATTATCAAAATATTAAATTAATACTAATTTAATTAAGCCAAAACATTAAAATTAAAAAGTAAATTCCAAGGCCATAGAGCTACCCAAACAAAATGGTGTTATCAGAAGCCAGTGTACTACTTGGGATATGTCAGAACCACATAGCTGTTTCTGAACAGCGTAGCAGAAACTCAGCATCAAGAGTAGAGAAAGAAGAGAAAACCTTTTCAGTTTTAGCTTCTCTGGCTTACCAATCATTTTATGCCAGTTATCTGAACCTATGACTTGTAAACATAGTCTCAATTGAGAGAAATGTTTCCCATGATGAGGTTAATTATTGTGCTGTGTTTAATACATGACAAATGGAGGTGGGAATCACCTATACAAATTGTTTCCTCTTTCAGGGAAGGACACTTGAGATTTTCCTGCCTTGTTATAAAATTTAGCAATTTAAAGGTTGGCAGTCTTTTTTTCCGGTTACTAACTATGTTTTAATGAGCTTATTGATTTTGGTTTTCCACCAGCATAATCAAAACCTATTAATTTCCATTTCCCCCTTTTTTCCTGACACCCAAGGGCTGATTTGAGTGTAGGCTCTGTTTAGTGACATAATTTTCATATTCTCTTGTGCGTGTTCATTTTCAGCCCTTGCACAGTGACTCCAGCCACTGTGTAAACGCTATGAGACTGATTAGGCCTATGAAACCTGCCTCCTGATCAAGATTCCCTACTTTATTTCAGCTGGAGAATTGTCTTCAGCACATTTCTGAGTTGAAACTGCTTCTAATATTTCCGAGATATATTGGTTTTTTATTCTACTTGGGGTTTACTGAACTTCTGGAATCTAAGAAGGCAATATCTTTCATCAGTTTTAGAAAATTCTTAGTCTTTATCTCCTGGGATATTGCTTTTAGCCCACTCACGCTCTCCTCTCTTTCAGAGACTGTAATTACACATATATTTTATCTTTTGACTGTATTCCACATGTCTGTTATGCTCTGCTCTTTTTTCTCTTCTTTTTTCTGTCCTTCATTTTGGAATTTTCTATTGACCTACCTACCACTTCACTAATCCTGACTTCTGCTGTATTCAGACCGCTGGAAACACACCCAATGGGCTCTTATTTTCAGTTATTGTAATTTTTATATTCAGAATTTCCATCTGATTTTTTTATAGATTCCAATTCTATATTGAAGTAAATTATCCATTTTACATCATTGCTCATTTCTTCCTCTATTTTCTTAAACCTATTAGTCATAGTTATTTCAAGTCCTGTCAACTCTAATATCCAGGTCTGTTTCTATTAATTTTTCTCTTAGTGGTTAGTCACTTGGATTTGATTTTTAGAATGCCTCATAATTTTATCTTGGATCCTAGACATTGTGGATGAAAAAATTGTAGAGGCTATGGATAATGTTATTCAACTCCCAAGAGTTCAGTTTTGTTCTGGTATGCAGAAAGAATACTGGCAGATCAGTTTGATCCTGTAAAGACGTGGTTTTAAGCTTTGTTAGACCTATTCTATTTCAGTACTGTATTGCCCTTACTCTAATAGTGTGGCCTTTTTGGGTATCAGCTGAAAGCCCTGGGTGTCTCTCTACCTTGGACAGGCTTGAAGTCCAACTTGTGTTAGATGCTGAAATCTCTTCTTAGCTCATTAGGCTCCATACTGCTGTTTTCTGGCATCTTGCTTTGTGCATGCTGGGCTTAGGAACTGGCCCCTATTCTGAGGGGAATTTGTACCCAGATTATTGAGCTGCTTCTCTGCCATTCTCCCCTCTCTGGGGATTCTCCCTCAAGTCCCAGCCACTTTGGCAGCCCTGAACTTTCACCTTTGTCTCTTTAGCCCAGTAATACTGCCATCTTGTACTTGGCCTTTATTCTCTAGCACCTGATTTGTAAAATTCTCTCAGGAGAAAAATCCCAGGGTGAATATGGAGCTCACCTCATGTGCTTCTCTTCTCTCAAGGATCATAGATTGGATTCCTGTTTGCTTTGGCTACTCCTCAATGCCTTCCAAGACTTGTTTTTGTATTTTCCTATATTTAAATATATATAGTATTTATATATTTATTAATATTTATATATTCTATGCAATTCCACTCCCCTTGCCCAGGAGGAAAAAGTTAATCTGATACATGCTCCTCCATTTTGGCTGGAACTGGAAGTCTCAGCACTTCTTAGCTTTTGGGTTTGTGGTAATTTCGATGAACTGTTTGTCTGCCTCAACTAACGAAGATGGCATATTCTCTTTAAATTAATGAACCCATTCCTTTTAATTTGTGTATTATATAAAATCTACTACTCGTCTGTGGGCAAAGCCAAAGTCTGAGTCAGCTAGGAGAGCAGCTTCAGCTAAGTAATAGGATTAGAAGCCCGACTGCCAAGAATTAGGTGGTAAAGAATGAATGGAAGTCAGGAAGTATAGACATCAAATGAATACAATGTATTTAAGCAAACTGGTTATGAAGGGAAGTGAGAGCTATGACGGTGGTTAGAGGTGGAAGAACTTTGTTTTAGGGATGAGGAGACTTGAGCGTCTTTATAGGCTGGGGATGGAGCTAATGGAGAATGGGAGGCCAAAAATATAAAGACAACAAAAGATAATTAACACTTTCTAAGTAGAGATGAGAGCGGTAGGGTAAACTGCCCAGGGAAGATAGATTGGAAAGAAAGAGAGGTAAAGATATAGATTAAGTTAGGAGGTTTGAAAGAAAGAATAATGAGATACTTGATGAGACACTAGATAGCGTTATTTCCAAGAGGCAGTTGGAATCATGATGGGGGCGACCACTTAAAGATAAAGAAATAGTAAAGAAGTGGAATTAAAAACTGGATGAGATGGATAAGTGAGAGAGACAAGTCTCAAGTGACTCCCAGGTTTGAGGCTTGAGCCACTGGGTTGATGGTAGTGTGGGGGTTAAAAAAAAACAAGACTGAACAGCATATTTGGAAGGAAAAATAAATTAAGGGTGAGTTCAGCTTTGTTCTGTTAACCTTAAAAATAAAACAGCCAGTTATTTTACCAGAAAAATGAATTTATTTGGGAATAGTCATAGAATTGCAATTTGGAATGGGCATGCTATAGCGGACCATTGGCAAATCCAACAAACAAGAGAGAGGAATGTTATTTTATAGAGAAAAAGGAGGAAAATGGGAGGGATTGTTTTGAAGGACACTTCACTGGGGAAAAGCAAGAGTTCAGGACATTGAGAGTTTCTCATTGGCTAAGTTGCTGGGGTAGTCCATTTCTGTTTGGGATCCAATTACATTTCTTCCTGTAATTGACGGTGCTTTCCTGTTGACTTCTTTCTGTTGAGGTCTATAATTGACTTTTCTGTAATTGACCTTCAATGGTACTGCATGGCAGCTCCCCCTCCCAGCCTCCCAACTCCATTTTAAATGAGGTTTCCCTTTATTAATTTTCACAGTTCACATCGAGTCAATCAACAATAGTGACTATATTGCCTATCAACATTGGGATCGATAGTACCCACCACAAAGATAAAGCTTCTCCCTTGCAGGCTTTGTGCCATATAGAATAGTGTAGTAGAAGCATTCTGCTTTGCTGGAGACTCACTAGCTTCCATTCTTAGAGGACACTGGAATATAAGAAAACGGTTTTCAGAACAAACATTTAGTGGAGGACTTATTTGACCTATGAACTTTTTTCTAACCATGAAAACATACCCTTGACTTGATGGTGGATACCAAGCTATATATATTTTACTATGAGTTCTTCATGAAAAATGGCAATCAGAAGGCCTCAACTGAAAGGAAAACTGAGGTTGTTTAGGAGAAAGGTTTTTACAATAACTAAAGGGAAAATTGAAAAGAAGATTTTAAAAGGAGGAGAAGGCGGGAAAGAGGGAGAAAAGAGGCTAGCCAACAACCTGGAGAAGTAGTGATTCTGAGGAGAGGATAATACAAGAGGATGACTGCTTTTGAGGGAGGAGGAGAACAAAAACTGGGAAAATACGGAGAGAGGAAATGAGAAAAGGAGAAAGTTCTTGAGGTTGGAAATTGAGGATGGTGACAATAGAACGGATAGGAAAAATAAAGAATGAAGTCTGGGAAAGAAAAGCTCTCCACGTGGGGGTAGTAGGTGGAGAGAGAATGGGGAGATGATAGAGGGTGAAGAGGCAGCGGCGGATGTTTGTGGGAGAGGGACAGAGGCAATCTGGGCGGAGCAGGTGGCAGAGGCAGGCGCGGAGGAGGCCTAGTCCTTCCAGGTCTCCACCACAACAGTGGCAACTGGTGTGAATACTCATCCACGCCTAGACGATGGATGCGCCTTGTCAGTGCGGGAAGATCGTAGGAAAACCAAGCAGGGACGGTAGCTAGGACTGGCGTGGCCAGGCTCGGGAAATCCATGAACAGGACCAACAGCGGATCCTGCTGCCGCCGCCGCTGCGACTGCAGCAGCTGCTGCCGCGCATCCCGCCGGGCGCACCACGCGCCTTACTGGTCTGGGGACACGGCGCAAGCCCCACAGCCCTCGCGGCGGTCTCCCGGCCGGGAAGGACGGCATCCCGAGCAGGCTGGGAGCTGGGCAGCAGCGGCCGAGGAGGAAGAGGCAGTCGCGGCGGCCGCACCCTGGATGAGGTGAGAGCACCGCGGGTGCGCCGGAGGCTGCAGACTGCGCCGAGAGGGGCGGCGCGCCTTGCGCTGGGCTAGAGAACCGCTCCTGGGACTGGGACCCAGGGGCTGGAGACCTGGGCGCCTGGGAGGGGTTGGTGCCAAGTGACATTAGCTTGGAGAAGGTTGAAGGGCACCAGGAGTGAGGGGTGATGCAGCTGGTGGCGGGGACGGGAGGGGGAGAGACAGTGGAGGGTTGCCTAGAAATAAAGATGGGGTGCTGGATTGTACCGGACTAAATCTTGGGAAACCCAGTCTCTATCCCAAGGTCTCTGCTTAATGTGGAGATCACCCGCTTTGTTGGCGGAGATGAGGTTGAAGGCCATGCTTGTTGGGTGGAGTCAAAAGAGAGATGAATACATGATTCAGAAGGCCATGTCAGGGTGGAAGCATTAGGGATAGTAAAAGGAGATAAAGGATCAGGAAATGTGCATGGGAGTACATTTGAAAGAGTAGGCACTGCCTTCTCTTACACCCTCTTTTTAATTTTTTTTTTCATATTTATCTTAGATACAGACAGCAAGATGGGGGTTGGTGACGGTCCCTTCTTCCTAGGCTACCTCTCTTCCCCTACAGAGCTGGAGCCCTGCCTGTTGGCTGGATGAGGTTGTGCAGGACAAGCTCCACCCAAACAGGTCCCTTCCTTTGCTCTGGCTTGGAAGATCGGGCAAATGAGGCCCAAATTGTCTTCACGCAGCAGTAGCAGGATGAAAATCTGCCATGCATACGATTTTTTGGAGAAGAGACAGATGGTGCTGCTGCCTTTTTTGAAATAAGCATTTCCTTGTCATAGCATCTTTGGCTTATTCTCTTATGGGAAGCTAGTACCCATGAAACAAACTACAAGGCGATAGTGGTTTCAGTCTCTAAGCTGCCCTTAACTAACTGGGATCTGAAAAAAGTTACTCATTTCTCTAGGCCTCAGTTTCCTATGTGTAAAATCAGGATTTGGATCTTTTGAGTATTTATTACAGAACTAAATATTAATGGAATCTGTATTCTGTGTTCAGAACTATGCTTTATTTGTGAACTAGGAAACAAGTTTATTTACAGCCACTTAATTGTATTGATTCATCATACTGTCCACTGTTTATTTGAGAAGACTGAATCAAACATTCAGTTAACAGTGCTTAAAGGAATCACATTTCTATTAAGAAATCCATAATAAATTACTGCTTTTAAGAAGGAATGAAGCAAGAAGTATTCATTATTTGATTTTTTATAAAGTGAAATTTTAGCCTAAATATAAGTACTTTTTTTTTTAACATATCTATCTATGGGGTGTTGAATATTTTTTACAGAGTACTTTGGAGTTTTTTTAAAGCTTGAAACAAAAAAATTTAATCTGAATATATATTTATAATTTAAAATCTTCTTAACTACTTTATCTACACTGGGGTGACCTCCTTTCATCAAAAGAAGCATTACCATTGCAAAATTTTAAGTGGATCGTGACTTCTTATCATAAAGGTGTGATTTTTCTTACTGTCTTTGGTAACAAAAAGTTTGTAGGATTAGAATTTGGTTCTCTAAATTGTGGTTTAATTGTTAAAATAAATAGCATGCTTTAATTATTTCATTAATAGTTACTCATCTGACAAACCTCTACATTCATCTTAGTTGATGTAATGACGAGCCTTGAAATGTTTTTAAACATTTCAGGAATTCTCAAAGGAAACAGTGTCAGGGACTTCACTGAGGTTGGTGCTACTCTGACCTTCATTTAAAAATCAAGTCTCCAGGAATGTGCAGCGTACTTTTAAAAACATACGTGTCTTAACTATAATATTAGAGGTTTATGAGAATTAGAGGCTTGTACTTGGGAAGGAGTGTTTTTGGTATCCAATTTTCTAACTCCCAATCAACTAAAAAATGAAAGAAAGCAACTCTGCACACTATCCAGATTCAATTTAATTCAGTGTTATTTATTGAGCAGTGCTGGTGGAGGCCAGTACAAAACTGGATCCAAAACTACCCTCAGGTACCTGAGACTCTGTAGTTCTAAACTATGCTCATCTAACTATGTATAGTATGGAGTAAGTGCTGTAACAGAAAGATGGACTGTGGAAATAAAAAATAAGTAAATAAAAGAATATCTCTGGGGAAGGCTGGCTGACTGTGTCCCAAGAAGCCATACAAGGTGGCCTTATCTTGGAAAGTATGTGAGAATCTGGTCTTTAACTTGTTGAGTCTGTTTCTCACACTGATATTCAACAAATCCACGAGACTATGATATAAACCCAGGAAGGCAAATTATTAATTTATAATGAAGATTCTAACATCTTAGAGAATTAGACCCTCTTTTGTTATTTCAGTGAGGTCTCTGGGCATACTTGCCACATTCAGAAGCCAAATTAGAACCACAAGATTGTTTGTGAAACTTGAATTTAGAACAAAGGGGATTAATCAGTGAATTCTAAATTTTAAAAAACACTTTAAAGCTTCAAACAGAGTATCAAGGGATACAAATGGGTTCTTCCTTCCCTGGATGGTGTGTCACTAATGATCAAACTCTCTTCTCACATACACCTTTTTTCTGTCTCTGACATGCTAATATTTTCAACCAGGTCATAGTCTGTTTGGCTTGGGGAATCCTTGTGTCTGTTTCAAGTGTCTGCACATCTCTTCTCTGAACCAGTTTGTCTTCACCATAGCTTGGTGAGCGTACTTGCCCTAGGTAAAATTCATGACAGGGATAGGGAAGTGGGATTGGGGGACCTTGTTACAGCCCCTATGTCCTGGCAATATGAACCAGGTAGTTAGTGGCAACTGGATATGGTGCTAAGGGACAGTGGATCAGAGAGGGCTTCACACACTCAGGAGAAGAACTTTGTGTGGCCTAGTAAGATAATGAAGTCAGGGTTGAGGGGAAGGCAAATTTTAGCCCAGGGATACAAGCAGATGTATGGCCCTGAGAAAATGCCTTATTGAAGTGAGACCCACACTGGGACAGCACTTTTCTATGAGGATTTAATTCAAAGATGATCCTCTTTCAAGTATACAGCTATTTAAAAAGAGGAATTAAGTGAGTTGCTGATGGCAGTCTGCCTCAGTGTGTACTTTTGAAGCCTAGCAGATTGCACATTCTAGGTGGATAGCCTGGAACCAGCAGACAACTGTCAGGGGGAATGATGTTGGAGAAGGTTCAGTCAATTTCTAACATCAAACGTCAACCATTGTGTCTCTTTAGCCATCTCTCCTTTTGTTATTATTATTTTTTGCTGCTTTATTGAGATATAATTGATATACAATAAACTGGGCAAATTTAAAGTGCACGATTTGAAAAATTTTGATATATGTATATATCTGTGAAATTATCACATATCCATCATCCCAAAAAGTTTCCTTCTGCTCTTTTATAATCCCTCCCTCCTGTCTCTTCCTGCCCTAGTAACACACAGACAACCACTGATCTTTCTGTCACTATATGTTAGTTTGCATTTTCTAGAATTCTATATAAATGGGTACATACAGTATGTACTCTTTGCTTTTGCCTGGCTTCTTTTACTCAGAGTAGTTATTTTGAGGTTTATCCATGCTATTGACAGTATCAGTAGCCCATTTTCTTTCATTGCTGAGTAGTATTTCATTGTATGGATATGCCACAATTTGTTTATTAATTCATCAGTTGTTGAGTTGTTTCCAGTTTTTTGGCTATTACAAATAAAGTTGCTATGAACATTGGTGTACAAGTCTTTATGTGTGCATATGCTTTCATTTCTCTTGGGTAAATTTCTGGGAGTAGAAGAGTAGGCGTATGTTTAACTTTTTAAGAAATTGCCAACCTCTTTGTCAAAGGAATTGTACCTTTTATGTTCCCACTAGTAATGCATGCAGGTTCCCATTTCTCCACACCCTTGCCAACATTTGTTACCGTTATGTCTTTTTTTTTTTTTTTTTTGGTGAGGAGATCAGCCCTGTGCTAACATCTGCCAATCCTCCTCTTTTTTTTGCCGAGGAAGGCTGGCCCTGGGCTAACATCCATGCCCATCTTCCTCCACTTTATATGGGACGCTGCCACAGCATGGCTTTCCAAGCAGTGCCTTGGTGCGCACCTGGGATCTGAGCCGGCAAACCCCAGGCCGCTGCAGCGGAGTTCACGCACTTAACCACTTGTGCCACCGGGCCAGCCCCTGTCTTTTTTTTTTTTTTTTTTTGTGAGGAAGATTAGCCCTGAGCTAACATCTGATGCCAATCTTCTTCTTTTCACTGAGGAGGATTGGCCCTGTGCTAACATCTGTGCCCATCTTCCTGTACTTTATATGGGATGCTGCCACAGCATAGCTTGACAAGCGCTGTGTCAGTGCACGCCCGGGATCCGAACCTGCGAACCCCGGGCCGCCGCAGCAGAGCGCGCGCACTCAACCGCTCAGCCACCAGGCTGGCCTCTGTCTGTCTTTTTTATTGTAGCCATTCTAGTGGGTATCTTATTACAGTTTTGATTTGCATTTCCCTATTGACTACTGATGTTGAACATCTTTTCATGTGCTTAATTACCATCTGTATGTTATTGGTGAAGTGTCTGTTGAAATCTTCTGCCCATTTTCTATTGAGTTGTTTGCTTTTTTATTGTTAAATTTGGGAGTTCTTTATATATTCTAAATATGAATCTTTATTATACATGTACTTTGAAAACATTTTCTTCCAGTCTATAGCTTATCTTTTCATTTTAGTAACAGTGTCTTTCAAAGACCAGAGGTTTTTAAATTTTGCTGAAGTAAGTCCAAACTATCAAATTTCTCTTTTATGGATTTTGCTTTTAATGTTATGTCTAAGAAGTCATTGCTTAACCCAAGGTCACAAAAATATTCTCCTATGTTTTTCCCTAGAAGTTTTATAGTTTTTCATTTTACATTTAGGTCTCTTATCCATTTTGAGTTAAGTTTTGTATATAGTGCAAGGTACTGATCAAAGTTCATTTTGTGCATATAGGTATCCAGTGGTTCCAACACTGCTTGTTGAGAAATCTTTTCTCCATTTAATTGCCTTTGCACTTTTATTGAATATCAATTGACCATATATATGTGAGTCTATGTCTGAACTTTCTATTCTGTTCCATTGATTTGTCTGTCTTTAGACCAATACCATACTGTCTTGATTACTGTAGCTTTGTAAGTCTTGAAATCATATAGTACAAGTCCTCCAACTTTGTTCTTATTCAAAATTGTTGCAGCTATTCTAAGTCCTTTGCATTCCCATATACGTTTTAGAATCCATTTGTCAATATAGTCAAAAAGCCTGCTAGGAATTTGAGTGGGATTGTATTGAGTCTATAGATTAATTTGGAGAGAATTGATATTTTAACAATATTGAATTTTCTGATCCATAAACATGGTATATCTCTCCATTTATTTAGGTCCGTGGATCTCAACTGGGGGTAATTGTGCCTCACAAAAGACATTTGACAATATTTGGACACATTTTTGATTATCATAACTCACAGCAAGGGTGATACTGGCATCTAGTACATATGGTCAGGAGTACTGGTAAACACCCTACGATGCACAGGACAGTTCTGACAATGAAGAATTATCCAACCCAAAACATCAATAGTGTTGAGATTGAGAAACCCTTATTTAGCTCTTCTTCAATTTCTTTTAACGGTGTTTTATGTTTTTAGTACATAAGATTCACACTTCTTATGAGACACTAATCCCTAAATTCTTCATATTTTAAATTCTAAGTGTCATTGTCTTTAAAATGTCAATTTCTGATTGTTCATTGCTAGTTTATGTTGATTTTTGCGTGTTGAACTTATATCCTCTAGCTGTGCTAAATTCACTATTTAGTTCTAGTAAATTTTTATGTAGATTCTGTAGAATTTTTTACGTGATGATTATGTCATCTACAAAAAAAAAGAAAGAGAGAGATACAGTTTTAGATCTTACTTTCCAATCTCTATGTCTTTTGTTTGTTTATTTATTTTGCCTTACTGCACTAGCTAGCACCTCTAATACAAAGTTGAACTGAAATAGTGAAAGCAAACATCTTTGCCTTGTTCCTGATCTTAGGAGGAAAGCATCCAGTCTTTTACCATTAAGTGTGATGTTACCTATAGGTTTTTTGTAGGTACCTTTTATTAGATTGAGGAAGTTCCCTTATAATCATAATTTTCTGAGAGTTTTTATTAGGAGTGGATGTTTAATTTTACGTCTATTGAGATGCCTATATCATTAAAAAAAATTCTGTTAATGTGGTGAATTACATCAATTGATTAAGAATATTAAAATCAGTGTTGAGTTCCTGGGATAAATCCCACTTAGTCATGATATACTGTCCTTTCTATATTGTTGGATTAGATCTGCTAAAATTTTGTTAAGAATTTTTGCATCTGTGTTCAGGAGAGATATTGGTTTGTATTCTTCACTCATAATGCCTTTGCTGGATTTAGTATAACGATAATGTTGGCCTCATAAAATGAGTTGGGAAGTATTCCCTCCTCTTCATTTTTGGAGAGAGTTTCTGTGGAATTGGCTTTATTTCTTCCTTAAATGTTTAATAGAATTCTAAGGAAAATTATTAACATAATGTCTTCAAGTTTCATCGTGTTGTAGCATGTGTCAGAATTCTGTTCCTTTTTAAGGCTGAATAATATTCTGTTATATGTATATAGCATATTCTGTTTATCTGTTTGTCCTGTTGCTGGACTTTTGGGTTGTTTCCACCTTTTGGCTATTGTGAATAATGCTGCGGTGAACATGGGTGTACAAATAACTCTTTGAGTCCCTGCTTTCAATTCTTTTGAGTATTTACCCAGAAGTGAAATTTCTGAGTCATATGGTAATTCTATGTTTAATTTTTTGAGGAACTACCATATTATTTGCCACAGGTTCCCACCAATAGTGTGCAAGGGTTCTGATTTCTCTATATCCTCACTAACGCTTGTTATTTTCTGTTTTTTTTTTTTTTTCCCCAATAATAGCCATCCTAATGGGTGTGAGGTGGAATCTCACTGTGGTTTTGGTTTGCATTTCCCTAATGATTAGTGATGTAAGAGATATTTTTTAAAGTTGTTTCACATTTACTCACATATTTACCATTTCCAGTGCTCTTCATTAGTTTGTTTAGATCTGGATTTCCATCTGGTATCATTTCCCTTCTTCCTGAAAGAATTCCTTTAACATTTCTTACTCTTATTGTGCAGATGCTAGTGGGGAATTCTTTCAGCTTTTGTATATCTGACAAAGTTTTTTTTTCACCTTCCTGTTTGAAAGATATTTTTGCTGATTATCAGGACTGACTACATAATGTGGTCATAATTATGGGGCCTGATGCAAAATGAAAATGTAGAGCCCTCTGTTCAAAAATTATTAAGAATTTCAAGCCATCACAGCAGAACGTTAAGTCAAACACAGTCCTTCTGAGCATAGTACCCTGTGTGACCACACAAGTTTCACACACAAGAAGGCTACTCTGCTGATTATAGAATTCTAGGTAACTGCTTTTTTTTTCCTTTTAGTATTTTAAAGATGTTGTTCTGCTGTCTTTTAGCTTGCAATTTTTTCTGATGAGAATTCATTCTTATTTTTGTTTCTCTGTGTATAATGGATCTTTTTTTCTCCTGAATGCTTTTAAGATTTTCCTTTTATCACTGATCTTAAGCGATTTGATTACAGTGTACCTTGGTGTAGTTATTTTTATGTTTCTTGTGCTTTGGGTTTGTTGAGCCTATTGGGTCTGTGTGTTTATAGTTTTCATTAAAGTTGGACAATTTTCAGCCATTATTTCTTCGAAAAATTTTTGTTACTCCTTCTAACTCCTTTCCTGGGGGACTCCAATTGTACATATATTAAATCACTTGATTTTTTTCCCACAGATCACTGATGCTTCGTTCATTCTTTTCAGTCTTTTTTCTCTTTGTTTTATTTTGGATCATTTTTATGTTATGCTTTCAAGTTCACTAACCTTTCTTTTGCATTGTCTAATCTGCTGTTAATCTCATTCAGTGTATTTTTCAGCTCAGATATTGTCTTTTTCATCTCTAGAAGTTTGATTTGTGTCTTTTTTTATAACTTACATGTATTTTACTTAACTTGATTAATCTTCATTCTACTTTCTTGAATATATGAAATGTTATAATAACTGTTTTAATTCTAACATCTGTGTCAGTTTCTAGTATGTTTCTAGTGATTGATTTTTCTCTTCATTTTGAGTAGTGTTTTTCTGCTTCTTTGTCTGCCTGGTAGTATGTGATTAGATGCCACACATTAAGCATTTTACCTGTTGGGTGCTAGATAATTTTGTATTTCTGTAAATATTCTTGAGCTTTATTCTGGGACATAGTTAAGTTACGTGGAAACAATCTGACCTTTTTGGGTCTTGTTTTTAAGGTTTTCTAGGTGAAATCAAAGCAAAATTTCATATACGGTTAACATTCCGCACTAGTGGGCTGATAGTCTTTTGAGTATTCTGCCCAATATGCCATGAATTATGAGATTTTTTTCATTTTGGTTGCTAGGGAAACAAACTATTTCCAGCCTTGTGTGAGCCCAGAGGATTGTCCCTGAGATTCTCTCATGTGGTTCTTACCCCAGCTTCAGTTTCCTTATACAAATGTGCTGATCAGTACTCAGCTGAATACTTAAGGGGCCCCTCTGCAGATTTCTTGAATTTTCTCTTTTCTGGTACTCTGCTCTATGGACTTTAGCTCTCTTGGCTTTCCTGGATTCCTAGCTAGATCTCAACTTAGAGAGATAAGTAGGCTCTGCTTTGATTCCCTCTCTTACCACTATGAACCATGAGTACTTTCCAGGAAGTAAGCTCGGGCAGTTGTGTGGCTCACTTTTTTTTTTATTCTCTGAGATCACTATCTATGCTGCCTGATATCCAGTGTTTGAAAATCTTTGTTTTGTATATTTTATCCAATTTTTTAGTTATTTCTATCAGGGGTGATTGAGAATATATATAGACCCTGTTACTTTATGCTATTTGGAAGTAAAAGCATCTTTCTAGCCATCTTTTAAATTAGTAGTTTTCAATCCTGGCTACACATTAGAATTACCTGGGAGAGGTTTTTAAAAACACTGACATGCAGGATCTACTCCAGACCAGTTAAATCAGACTCTTTCAGATTGAGGCCCTAGCCTTGGTATTCTTTAAAAGTACTCAGGGTTGTCTTATATACAGCCGGGTTAGAGAACCACTGAATTAAAGAAACTTGCATTTATAAGCAATTCTGAGAGACTTCTGTGTTCTGTCACTCCAATCAAGACACAAAGGTGGTTTTTTTGTTTTGCTGTTTATTTATTTGTTTTGTATTTTTGATAAGCATTGTGGAGCTATAGAAGGTTTTAAAGCAGGGTAGTGACATACTTAGATCTTTGCTTTAGAACCACAAGTGTGACAACAGAGTGGGAGATGGGGTGAAGTGAGTTGAGTCAAGAGACAGGGGATCATTGAGAAGCTATTACAAGCTGGGTCAGGGTCAGAGGTGATGAGGGCCTGAACTTGGGCAGTGGTGGTAGGAATGGTGAAGAAGGGATAGATTTGAGAATTGCTGAGGTAGAATTGATGAGACTTGTTGATCAATAAAGTGTGGGAAATGAGGAAGAGGAAGGAAACAAGAGCGACTTAAATTTCTAGGTCAATCATGGAGTGATTAGTAACATCATTAACTGAGATAGATAATATGGTAGGAGAAGCATGTATCAGGGAAATGAATTGCTTTAGTGTGGAACTTCCAAAAGGAGGTGTCTTGTAGAACTGTCTCCTGACTTCTAAATTTTTCTGAAGCATAGGAGAGAGAAAACATTTAAGAACATATCTTTCAAATGTGCTGTATGATTTTGAACAGTCATGTTTTTCTGCTTTTGTTTGACTTAGTTTAATATTAAAATCTGCTTGCATTTCTTAAGCATACATCAGTTTATATTAGAATAAAATAGATGTTTTCTAGATGACAAGATATCAGGTCAGGGATTATTGCAGAGGTTTTTCCCTTTTTTTAGCTGTGGGAGCATTCATTCACTCCTCCTTTCTTTGGACAATAATCCTACATTTCTTTTGGAGAGTTACCTTTTTCGCCATTACTTTATTAAAGTCTTGGTGAAATAGTCAGTTAAGGTACCCTGCCCTCTTCTAGCTAAATGAGGGTGATGAGACCCACACTAGGACAGTCCAACTCTCTTCATGAACATTGCATCTTCAGTGAAGCAACACAGGAGTGAAAAAAATGGTTGAAACCAATTGGCTCCTTCTTGCTACCTGGGTTCTTATTCCTTCCCTACTTCTGCCCCTTCCGAGCCTGTTTTTTAGTCTTCAACTGTTCCTTTGGTTCTATGAGTCTCCCCTTCCAGAATCTTCTTTTTAAAAACTTAACGTAGCCAAAGTTGTTTCGTTCATCTTTTCAAAAAGTATATATGGAATGCCAGGCATAATTCTGGGTGCTAGAATAGAATGAAGAATAAGATTATTGGGGCCGGCCCAGTGATGCAAGCAGTTAAGTGCGTGCCCTCCACTTCCGTGGCCCGGGGTTTGTGGGTTCAGATCCCGGGCACGCACCAAAGCACTGCTTGTCAAGCCATGCTGTGGTGGCATCCCATATAAAGTAGAGGAAGATGGGCATGGATGTTAGCTCAGGGCCAATCTTCCTCAGCACACACACACAAAAAAAAAAGAAGAGGAGGATTGGCATCGGGTGTTAGCTCAGGACTGATCTTCCTCACACACACACAGAAAAGAATAAGATTATTGGATAAAGGCTCTACCCTCACAAGCTTAAATTTAGTGAAACTGTAGTAGTACTGGTGAGGAGCTAGACAGCAAACAAGTAAATATACAAATAAAATGATTTCTGATAGTAATAAAGTTTATAAGGAAAATAAAATAGAATCATTGGTTAGAAAGGGATTGAGGCAGATAACGAGAGAACTGCAATTGTAAAACTCCTAAGGTAGAAATAAGCTTGGCGGTTTGAGGAGGAGAAAGAAGAGCAGGCAACTGGAGCCTGCTAAGCAGAAGGAGAGTGGCGGGAGATGAGGCGGAAGAGGTGGGCTGGGCTGGACCTTGTAGGCCGTGGTAACAAGTTGATTTTATTCTAAGGACATTGAGAAACCAATGAAGAGTTTGAAGCAGGAGTGTGATGGGATCTGGAAAATGTTTGAAAATATCACGCTGCTATTGTAGAGCAGACTTTAGGAGGCCGAGAGTGGAAGCAAGGAGGCTACTTTGAAGACTGTTCCAGTAAGTAGTCCAGATATGAGATAATGGTGATTTATTTCAATCATGGTGGTAGCAGTGGGGGTGGTAAGAAAGGAACAGGTTCAAAAGATATTTTGGAAGTGGAGCCATCAAGATTTGCTGGTGTATTGGATGAGGAGAATGAAGTTTTAAAAGGAGGTATAACAGGCCTTTTAAGAAAGAGTAATTTAAATTGAAAATTGCTCTAAAAAATAGTCTTTATAAAAAAAATTTTTAATGTGAATTAAAAAAAAAAGAGTAATTTTACCCCATAGCCTCAAGGGTAAAATTAGTTCAGGGATGGGCGCTTGACTCAAGTCCAAACAAGATTCTTTAGGAGCCTCCTGAAAGAGGCAGCCTTTCTTCTAATGGATATGAATCTGAGGGAGAAAGTAGGCCTGGACCTGCTGGCAAATAACTTGCTACCTTGCAGACACTGAAAATAAAACCAGCAGAGAAAATAATCAAGAGAAGAAGAGAGATATTGTTGGAGTCTGTTTTAGGCTGTATTTAAACCTCTGGCTGAGGTTTTTTGCTTAACCCTAGTTGAAGTTTTATACCCGCTCAGTATAGGGGTGGTGGTGATTAGGTGATGGGACAAAGGGATGGAGGTCACTCCAATGGGGAAGACTCTGGAGAACATAAAAAAATATCTTCACAGAGGACTGCATATGATGACCAGATGGTGCTAGTGTTCATGGTGGGAAGGTGGTAGCAGGCAGGGAGATATTTGCCTCAGGACATTCCAACCACTTCTTCAAGTTACCTGTTCTCTCAGGCTTATTTGACAGAGCAGCTTCATAAGTAGAGGGGATGGTACTAGATCTCACAGGAGTTACAAACAGAATTCTGTTAGATTTTGATCACTCATTTCCATGGCAGCAGCATTGCCATTATTATTGTTACATGTATAATTGTATTGTTAATAATATTGATTGAGCACGTGCTACATGCCACGCCATGTCTTAAGCAATTTATAAGCATAATCTCATTTAATCCTCACTCCAATTCTGTGAGAAAGATGCTATTATTATTCCCGCTTTTTTTTCCATCATTTTTTTAATTTATGTTTTAATAGTTTATAACATTGTGAAATTTTGGGTTGTGCATTTTTGTTTGTCCATCACCATATATATGTCTCCCTTCACCCCTTGTGCCCACCCCCCACCCCCATTGCCCCTGGTAACCACAGTACAGTTTTCTCTGTCCATGTGTTGGTTTATATTCCACATATGAGTGAGATCATACAGTGTTTGTCTTTCTCTTTCTGGCTTACTTCACTTAACATAATACTCTCCAGGCCCATCCATGTTGTTGCAAATGGGATGATTTTGTCTTTTTTTATGGCTGAGTAGTATTCCATTGTGTATATATATACCACATCTTCTTGACCCGATTGTCAGTCGAGGGACACTTAGGTTGCTTCCACTTCTTGGCTATAGTGAATAATGCTGCAATGAACATAGGGGTGCATAAGCCTCTTTGGATTGTTGATTTCAGGTTCATTGGATATTATCCTCACTTTTATAGAAATGTTAAATAATTTGACATGGTTATGAAGTGGTACAGGGGATGCTTAATTGGCAGGTGCTAAATTTTTTTTCATGTGCATTTGAGTAGTTATTTTTGTCCATCTTGTATGCTTTAAAAATTTTCTTCTTTCAATGACTCTAGATTTGCTTTTCCTTAACAAACAAATCAAAACGATCAAAAACAACAACAAAAAGCCTTTCATAGAGCTTTGACAAAAATGGTTTGGTCTCCAAATTAGCATAACAAGTGTGAAATGTCATCTGTTTTAAAATAATAAGCTGCATTATTAAAATCTGACCTTGCGAGGATTTGCTTTCTAATTCATGTGGCAAAATGCCTGAAGGTCAGCACAGAGAAATGAATGACCTGATTAAAACAAAAAGGAGTGTACCTGGATGTGACTGAGAAATCTATCAAAAAAGCATCAGAGAGCTCCATATTCAGGTTAATAAAATTGAATCGCACATTTCAAAGGAGAATCTGGGACACTGTTCAAATGACAAAGACTTAAAGGAAGCTGGGCTCACTGCCCAGAACAATAGGCACATGAATTCACAGAATGGGGGGCTTTTTCCACTGTGTGTTTGCTCATGCATATGCACATTTAACCATACAACACTAGCTCAGAGAAAGTGGAACCAGTAAAAGAAATGTTAACGTGAACAAGTGCCCTTAGGGTACAAATAGAAACAATACCATATTTTAGCATCCTTTTAGTCCAAATCTATAATAATATCCAAATCTATAACATCTTTTTGCCTCATTGCTATGGAAACCTTGACTTTGTAATCTCCAATAATATATTGCAACTAAAATGTACAGCTTTCTTATAATCTCAGCAAGAAAGGTTTTGGTGGATTGCACATATCTTCTAAAAAAATGTTCTTAGTAGTAATTAAAAGCACATTCTGCAGAGAAAATGCTTAGGCAGTATATTCTATAGAATGGTCTTACAAAGGTACTACTTATCATTCCCTTAATTTTTTCACCATAAATCTAGTTTCCTGTTAAATAAGTGCTCTGAATTCTTTGTCCTTTACTAAAGAGAATAATAGCTTCTTTGTGAATGGGAGGGCTGGGTCTCTAACTCTACAGCATGACCTTGGATTGAGGGAGGGGGAGGGTTCAGTGGTCCATGTATCAGTTGTCTATTGCTGCATAGCAAAACCCCAAAACTTAGTGGCTGTGATGGTTAATTTTATGTGTCAACTCTCCTGGATCACAAGGTGCCCAGGTATTTGGCTACACAGTATTTCTGGGTGAGTTTGTGATGGTGTTTCCAGATCAAATTAGCATTTGAAATCAGTAGACTGAGTAAAGCAGATTGCCCTCCCCAATGTGGGTGGTCACTATCTAACCCACGGAGTTCCTAAATAGAACAAAAAGATGGAGGAAGGGAGAATTTGCTCTCTCTCTGTCTGACTGCGTGAGGTGGAACATTAGTCTTTTGACCTGGGATTGGGACTTACACTATAGGCCCTGTGGTTCTCAGAACGATACCATCGGCTTTCCTGGGCTTCCAGTTTCCAGACAGCAGATTGTGGGATTTCTTAGCCTCCATAATTGCATGAGTCAATCCCTTAAAAAAAACTTCTTTCCAAGGTAAAGAGTGTGATTACCAGGGATCATTGGGGGCCATCTTAAGAGTTCCCCTACCACAGACTGCATCCATTACTTGAACTCTTGGAAATTAGAGGAACAATGGGATTTATTCCTTCCTTTTGGAGCAAGGCTAGTACAAATCAAGCACAAAAAGCAAGGAGGAGTGTAACCAGAGCTGAGGCTGCAGACTATATATGTCATGTTAAAGAATTTCATCTGTATCCTCAGAACAATAAAAACCTCAGACTCCACTTGAGTCAGCTCTCCAAGCATCCCTGGAAGACACTGCTGGCAGTGACTGGCTCTGGCCGTCTTCTTGGATGCCTTAAGAGTTGAGGGGATCAATTTCCAGACAGATAATGTAACCTGTTTACAGCACAAGATGTGCACTGGTTGGGAAGCTCTGCCTTAGATGACCTATTGGGAGACCACCTTGTATATGTAGTGTACAGTGATGGTCCCTAAGCCTCTATTCATTTACTCAGGTTTGCCCAAGAACAGATCCTAGCTGGTGTATCCATTGTGCCTTATATGCACTACAATGCAACAGTACTTGCCACCAAATTAGAGTATGTTTCCAATATAAATTAGCAAAGCTGCCCTCAGATTGGTCAGGGCTTGGTAGAGCCAGAAACTGGGGGCATATATGAGGTTAAAATAACTTAATAGTAATATTAATGTTATTAATAAAGGTAATAACTATTGATTTTTAAATTAATGGCTTTCACAATCATTTTTAGTTATTGCATCATTTCATTCTTTACGTAATAATTAAAATGTTATACTTTGAAGGATTAACAGAATTTCAACATGTAAAGTATATATATAAAGAGATTTTCACTCTGAATTGTATCTAGAATACTTACCTGTATTTTAGAGTGAATGTTCAGATATTTGAAAAAATGTAAATGGCATACTTTATTTGTATTACCGACATGTTATGCTGGGTAGATATTATGGTAACCCACATGAGCATAAGTTCAGAGATGTAAGGAACAGTACTGAAGTCAGCATTCAGCTATTGGGTTTTGCAAAGCTGAAGCCAAATGGCAGATTTTGGCTCAATCGTGATGCTGAACTTTGGCGCATCTCTAAATTTTATATCCTCTTTTTACTCTTCTAGTTGGCCACAGGGGCTAGTTTTTCTCAGCCTTCAACTTCAGCTCTTCAGTGGCTGCAGCTTTTTCTCTTTTCCTTGCTTCAGTGAAACCTTAAAAGACTTCCGTGTACCTTACCGCTCTCCAATCTAGTCCTAGTCTCACAGGCAGAAACTGGATGTCAAGGGGAACCAGGAGCGGGGGCCAATTCCTAGAAATAAAGCCGTCACAAACTGAGCTAAAAAATCAGGGCCCTGCCTTCAATTGGGCTGAGCCCCAAGTTATATTTCAATGAAAGAAAACTGGAAGCAGAGTTTGGCCCTAGGTGGACTAAGAGCCTGGCAAATAGTTCAGTTCTCCAGGTTGAGGTTCAGAACTGTGACTCCAGTGTCCTGCCCAGGGGATCGGTTTTAAAAAAAAATGGCACAAAGGACCCAAGGCTAGTGAGGTGGCTGGCCCTGTGAGGCAGATGTAGGTAGAGCAGCAGAAGGCAGGCCTAGGGTGCCCTACCACTAGGAACCAGGCAAGCCATCTGAAGGAACATGCAAATACCTGGTGCCTACAGATGGCCTGACAGGTAACATAAATGAGTGGAGCAGGTCAGGTGTAAGATCATAGAGGGTAGTGTTGGTGACTGTGATTACCTGGAGCGTTTAAAGTCTTATCTAAGGGCCAAACAAGATACATTGTGAGACCGATTCTGTAAGATAGGTTCTGCCAGCAGGGGGCACCTGTAGATGGTTTGCACTGTTGCAAGATCAGTTTCGGTACTTATGGATGGGCAGCTCTTGCCAAAGGAGAGGCTCCAGTTGGATGAAGTTTCCTAAGCAGGTTGAATTCACTAGAGCCTGCATGGAGGATGTAGCATGGCTACTTTTAATTTCCAGAGCCAACTGCAGTCCATGTGACAGGAAGACTACAGGTGAGGCAGATTTGGTCTTTGAGTCGAGTGGGCAGGCACCTCAAACTGAGAGTTGAGGCTCAGAGTTTTCTTAAAAGGACAGGCTGGTTACATTAGCAGCAGCTCATGAGGTGACTTGTTCTTTTCTCCCTCCCCCACCCATCTCCCTTTTCCATCTGTTCTACCATCTCCCCAATGCCCTATAAATCACAGAAACTTGCCCTTGAACCTTAAAACTATTTGGAAGAACTGGCCTTGGCTCAGATAGTCACCTTTGCCTTGTGGTGTCTTCTAAGTGCCACCCGATGTCTGGCAATTCATAATGCACAGACAGCTGTTGCCAGCAAGGTCAGCAGAACAGAGCACTAGAGAGTACCAGTTTGCCTCTTGTCACACCACCTGGATGACCAGCCGGGCCCCGACTAGACTGAAGCAAGTAAGGCATTCCCTCCTAGGGTTGTGCAAATGCAGGGGCAGCTGGGGCCTTTATTCAAAATTTTGATATTTTGTTCATCATGGATTTTTTGCACTAATTTTGTTTTTTAAAATACTGCATTAAAATATCATTTACCTTGATTGCTGAGATTTTGGCATCCCTTAAATTTTGCCCCACGGGCGAGTGCCTCCCCTCACCCTAGGTCCGGCCCTGAAACAGCTTCACAGTTGAATCAAAAGCTTGAATCACTTGAACCAGTCCATCAGCACCAGGACCTTCTGGCCTTGGTTTTTCTCTCCCTCTGTCTCCAAATTTACCAAAGCCAACACACAGAGGATGCAATCATTCTTTTCTGTATATCACAGCTGATTTAGAGTCAGCTAGCATTTCTGTATCTGTTGTTATGTCACAGATCTAGCCTCAAAATGAAATACTTTTGTCTAATTTAAAGATTATTTTAGTTGAAAGGAATCATAGTGATTAATGTTGGGTGTGTTTGTTCTTTTACTGAACAGATATGATCTAGAATGGGATTAACTCTTACAGCCACTATACTCACTTGGACTTTTCAAGGATAAAGCACTGTTGAGGTGTGCTCATATTTTATCTAGGATTGCCAGATGTTTGACATTGAACTCCACAGCTCAGTATTTTGGTTTCTTATATGCTAAGATGAAAATTAAAACAAAAGTGAAAACACAGCTGTGGGATTTTTCTCATTAAAATTTTTTCTTGATTGTGTGAGGCTTTCTGAGGCTGTATCTCACTATTTCTGAACCATTGCCAGCTGGAAGAAAGGACAGGCATCTGTTCTAAACTGCCAAGAAATTGACTTCAGTAGTTGTGATGTAGATGAGGGAATTTGTCTTTGTCGTACAGTTCACCTTTGTCCTGGGAGTGATTATTTGGATAGGCTGTCTTGGTTGGACATATTTGAGCCAAATATCTGCCAGGGATAGCTCCTGATAGTAGTTAAATAATTCAATGCAAATACTTCAGATTCTGTTTAAAAGTGACAAAAGCTGACCTGGGCGAAGTGGTATATTCTTTTAAATAATCAGAGTAATTTAATAAGTTTAATTATTCTTAGAAGATACACAATGAAATATTTAAGGGTGAAGACTCCACATCTTACTTTCATATGGTGCATCAATAATTGTGTGTTGGGGGGTGGGGAGAGAGAAAACAAATGTGGCAAAATGTTAGCGACTGGTGAACCAAGTGAAAGATTTACAGGACATCATTGTACTATTTTTGCAACTTTTCCATATGTTTAAAATTTTTAAATTTTTGTCAAACTGGAATGTTTTAAAAACTGATTTGTTTTAAATAAATATATATACAGATATACTTATATGTATATATGAAAATGTGTATATACATATATGTGAAACGTAACATTGATTTTTAAAAACTTTAAGATCCGATTGTAGAGGAGATAGAACACCAGAGATCCTCAGTGTCTGCCAGAATTTTAAATCCAGAGAAATCTATCTTGACCCATGGGTCATTGGGGGACAAGCTAGTAGATGGCCTGATACAGAAACAAAGGCAGAGACTGTAGCTGTATGACTGCCTTGTCCTCAGCAATATGTGTTCTGATTCAGAATCCAGTCTGAGCTCTCCACCAAGATCGTGCATTGCATTGGTTATCGTCTCTGCATTTCTTAAGAGGTCCAGATTGCCTGATGCATGCTGCTTGGCCTTGGACTGGAACTGCTTGTCCCACTCTACCCTAGAAAATGACTCAGGCTTTAGTGATGGTGCAATTGTCATGAATGCCTTGAAAGCTATTTGTGAATTTATTCCAGTATTGTTTCTGGTTCCAGAAATTTATTTATTAACCCTCACATCAGTCCCTTCAATTTTTAAGGCCCATTATCTACATTCAAAGCAAGGAGAATTATCCAGGTAATTCATACGAGTCTCTCTTCACTGTTCTAAGCCTCTTCCTAGAAATTTGCATAGCACATTTCTTGCCTGATTTGCCCTCCTCCAACATCAGATACACATAAATAGTGGGTGTTGAAAGGAGGAGGGGGATTGTATGAGTAAATTACCACCAGCTGTCTGAAGGCTTGGTCATAATTTTTTTCCTTGAGGTTTTTGTTACAGCTGACAGACAAGGCTAGCTAGTGAAAGAGATGAGTCCTCTTTCACACACAGTCCTCAAGACAGGGGGAGGAGGTTGCAAGATATAGAGGGAGGAATACAAGATGGAGGAAATAGCCACTTTTTTTGTGCCTAGAACTCCAGACAGGAAGTGAGGGAACCAGCTTATTCAGCTTCCTTGCCAGTGCCTTGGTCTCATAAGATAACTCAGAGAGCTGAGAAATGGAGAATCTGGGTCACTGGCCTAGCCCTAGAGAGCAGTTTGAAGCAGAACTGAAATTAAAATTCACAATTTCTATACAGGGTTAGAATCCTGCCTGGTAGGCAAACATTAATAAAAAAAATAGCTATGATTTTTTGAATGCCTAAAAGGTGCTGGGGAATGAATTAAACCCTTTTCATATATTATCTCATTTTGTTCTCACAAGTGCCCTGTTAGGTAGTTGTTATTGTTAATTTTACTTTACAAATGAGGAAGCTAAAGCAGAGTTTAAGTAACTTGTCAAAATCACAGGGCTGGAAATTGACGGGGGCGGGATTTGAACCCAAGTGTCCCTTACTCTAGGGCCAGTAATCTTAACCACTCTGTGGTAATGCTTGCCAGTGACAGCTTCTCTGCACGGCTTTTCCAGATGAATGGGGCCCTAGGCAGTGACTCAGGGGAGATTGGGAACATTTCTCCTTCTACTAATGAAACTTTAAATTTTTAAATAAAAGCACTTTTTGCAATCCTAATATATGATAAAGTTCTATATTACTACCATCCTTCAGGACCCTACTCAGATGCTACCTTCTTTGTGAGACCTTCTCTAGTCAAATTTAATCACTCCTTCCTTTGTGTTCCTCTTTGTGCCTTTACTGTAGCCGTTACACTATCTGATTTGTATTACGGTTTGATGAATGCCTGCCCGACTTTCCACACTAGATTTTAAACACATAGCACAAATGTTTAGCATATGCTCTGTAAGTGTTTGTTGAACTAATGTTGAATTGAATGAACTAAGGTAACGAAATTGCTCCTGAGTTTTACCAGTTTGTGGGAATAAATTAAGTCCCATGAGCATTAGCTATCTTTGAATTCCTACCTGTTCCTTTAGGAAATGAAGTCTTTTCCCAAGTCCCCTTTCCCCACCCAAGTATTTCTGCTTATCCCAAGGGTTATTTCCCAATCTCTCACAAACTGCTCCTGGTTCTGATCTCTGAGGCACAGCTGCCACTTCACCTACTATGTATAGTCCTCTGAGTCACACATCCCCTAGGCCCTGCCCCGCTCCAGCTCCTGAAGGGCAGATCTTTCAATTCATATATGTACAGCCTTTTCTCTCCAGGTTCCTTGTATGGTCTGGGTATAAGGCACATCTATCCAAGCCTCTGTTCTGCCCATTATTAGTTCCTTCGTTGGACTAATAATACAGATAACAGACTTGAATTTATGAATTCCATTGGACAGTTTTTCACCACATGAAACTTCAGTTTTATTATACCTGGGAACATGCTTCTCTTGATGGCCTGTCATTTAGTCTCTCTAAGGCCCAGTTTCTTCATTTATAAAACAAGGTTGCCTTGTTGGGATGCTCTCTTAATACTGCTTGGTTTCTCTTCATTGCACTTATCATCATCTGGCATATTGTAGTTATTTCTTTGTTTATTGTCTGTCTATACCAGTAGACTGTAAACTCCATGAAAACAGGGTCTTTGCTGTTTTTTCTTTTTAACTACTGTGTCCCTAGAATATAGAATAGTGCCTGACACATAATGGTCCTCAGTAAGTATTTTTTGAATGAATGAGATAATATATCAGAATTATTGTGTACATTTTGAGGCCAGTTGTCTATTTCTGCATAATGATGTACTTGAAAACTTGGTGGTCTAAAACAACAATCATTTTATTGTATTTTATGATTTTGTGGGTCAGGAATTTGGACAGCTCTCAGCTGAGCAGTTTTTCTGCTTCGTGTGGTGTTCACTGGGTCACTCGGTGGTATTCAGCTGAAGGCTGCTCTGGGGGTCCCAGAACAACTTGACTTGCGTCAGGCATAGAATGTGAGTGTGGCCTGATGCCTTCATGCGGATTGCTGGGTGATATTTCACAAGTGGTCTCAGGGCCTCTCCAGCAAGGTTGTCAGATTTCGTTCATGGCAGCTCAGTATATCAAGAGGCCCAGGTGGAAGCTGCAAGGCTTCTTATAACCCAAACTCAGAATTTACGACCTAGCACCACATTCTGTTGATCAAGTAAGTTACTAAGACCAGCCTAGATTCAAGGGGAGGAGAATTAGACCCCACTTCTCAATGGGAGAAGTAGCAAAGAACTTTCAGCCATCTTTAATCTACCATATACTTACACATTTTGGCCTTAAACATCACCGTGTGCATTACTCATTCCCTCCTAAAGCCCCCAAAAGTTTTGTAACATGTGCTATATCAGCTCAGAAGTCCAGAATCTCACCATCTAAATCAAGTTCAGGTGAAGATGAAGCTCCTGGGGTATACCTCCTTGTGTATGATTCTTCTTGATCTGAAGACCTCTTGGTCTACCCTCTGGGCTGTTGGTTCCATTCTTTTTGTGTGCATGTGTGAGGAAGATTGTCCCTGAGCTAACATCTGTGCCAGTCTTCCTCCATTTTGTATATGGGACACTGCCACAGCATGGCCTGGTGAGTGGAGTATAGGTCCACGCGTAGAATCTGAACCTGTGAACCCTGGGTTGCGGAAGTAGAGCACGCAAACTTGACCGCTGCACCACCGGGCCGGCCCCTTGCTTCCATTCTTTGAGTCACTCTTCTAGTTCCGTAAGACATGGTCCTTGTTTGCAGTTGGGTAACTTTTTCAGCCTCCTTCCTCTCAGCAACAGTTGTGGGTCCAAAGGCATCTTTTCATTCTGTACAGTCTTAATCCCTTCAGTTCATGCTGGTACAATTTGCTTAAAAACTTTGAGAGCATCTTTTGTATTAATTTATAATCAACTCCTCTAGACAAAAGCCACACCCACATTTCATTCTGAAACAAGCTCCTCTCTACCTTGGGCTGCCTGTGAGGCTGCTGCAGGATAACGGGCCCTTAAAATTCTTAGAAGCTCTTTTGTCTAATGGAGAGGCTCACGCTTAAGAGTCTTACAGGCCTTTTTATTTAACTGAAATGGTATATGAGGTATACCATTTTATATATATATATGTAAATCAATGGTATATGACCTTAAATCTTCTTGAGTTCTTAACTCTGTGTCTTAACAGTCACATCTTGGATTTGATTTTTGCCCTGAAACTGCTTCTTATTTTGAAAGCTTTTGCTATGTGGAGAGATTAGGGATGAGAAGCAGTTTGATTTTTGAACCTAGCAAGTCCTGACACTTTATATTTCCTCTAAATGTTGCTTAAAAACTGAATTGTTTTTTAGCTCATCTTTTTCTATCCATACTTTATCACATGTGATTAAAAGAAACCAGTTAGTACTTTTGAAATTCTGCCTAAAAATTTCTTTTTCCAGATCTACCTATTCATTAGGTACATTTTCTATTTTTCATTCTCATGGGTAGTGGTTTTGCTAAATTTCTGCCACTACATGACACAGGTCATTTTTTCAGCCCCCAGTAGTATTTTCTTCACTGCCTTTCACAGTGTCTCCAGGAGTTTCCTCAGTGTCCTTCTAGCTTTCACTAACACTCTCCTTGAGGCCTTTCCAGCTTCTGCTGCATCCAGATCCCAAAGTCATTGCCACTTTAGGTGACGTTTTAGGTTTTGCTATAGCACCACCCTACTTACAGCTACCAAATTTGGTTCAGTTATATATTGCTACTTGGTAAACTACTCCAAAACTTATGGCTTAACACAACAAACATTTTATTATATCTCATGATTTGGGGGATCAGTAATTCTAGCGTGGGCAAATTTACTCCATATAGCCATAGCTGGGGTTGCTCGATTATGTCCAGCTGATGGCTGGACTGATCTGGACGGTTCAAGACTGCTTCATTCATGTGCCTGGCACCTTGATGGGAACTGCTAGATGGTGGGCTTAGCTAGGCCCCTACCCTTCTCCGTGTGGTCTCAGGGCCTCTTCACATGGTTTCTCTAGCATGGGAGTTTCTTATCTGGCAGCTCAGGGCTTCAAAAGCAAGTGTCCTGAGAGTCTTGCATGGAAGCTGCAAGGCTTCTTTTTGAGTTAGCCTTGACAGTCCAAGAACATCTCTTATGCTGCATTCCACAGTCCAGTAAGTTTCTAAGGCCAACCCAAATTAAAGGGGAGGAGAATTAGATTCCATCTCTCAATGGGAGAAGAAGGAAAGAATTTGTGGCTGTCTTTAATCTACCACAGACACTCCATCTTTGATAGCAGAATGATTCCTCTCTGTCTGAAAGGACATTTTTTAAACCCAAGGTTAGAGAGATGGACATGGAGCTGTAAGGGACAAAGGAGACATCTTCTGACTAACCAAGTCAGCTGAATCAACTGCAGTGATCAGTGAAGTGACAGATGTTGCAGACATATTGTTCTCCCATCTAAGACTCAGTGAAGGTTAGGAGTCAAAATTACAGAAGCAGTGTGCATAGTTAGTGGTTAGGCGTGACGTTCTGGAGCAAAACTGGTTATAAATTTCTGTTCACTGTGTGAACTTAGGCAAGATACTTCACTTCCCTGTGCTCCACTTAGTCATTTACAAAGCAGAGATAACTAGACCTCACCTCGTTACGTTATTGTGAGGATGAAAGGAGTCAGTACATACGCTTTTAGAGAGAATCTGGTGAAAAAATGTTAGACATGGTTATTTTTCTTATTGCCTTATACTTCATGAAGTAATCCATATCAAGATCAATAGTCCTTTTTACCCAGAATCAAGCTGGGGAGGAGAAGAAAGGGAAAAGGAATAGAAAAACTGAATGGAAGGTAAAAGTACCGTTGGAGTATTTGGAGCTGAGTATGTAGACAGAGATACCTTCCTTTTTTGTGTCCCTTGTCATCAATTCAAACATTTCCTGAAGCACAATCAACTGACCAGTTCAAAAGCAGTGTACTCAGAAAAGAATAACATAACTGGTTTAATTTATCAACACTATCTACCAAGATTCTTTGAGTTCTAATCTGGAAAACTGGGAGAGACATGTAAGGAGGAAGATGTGTGACTTTCTACATAATGATCCATGGGACCTACAGTCTTCTCTCTGCCTCAGTCTCAAAATGAGTTAAAAAATAAAGTAAATAATGTGTCGTAATGGGGCAGGTTATGCTGCAGTGATAAATAATCCCCAAATCTCAGTAACTTAATATGACAAACATATATTTCTTGCTCATTCCACATGTTCAATTTGAACTAGCAGGAACACTCTGATCATTAGAGTCACTCAGGGACCCAGGTTGGTGAAAGCTTCATCTTGACATGTATCAATTTTCAAGGATCAATACAACAGTGGAAATTGACAGTTGCCAATTGTGTACTGGCTCTTAAAAACTTCTACATTTTGCCTAGAAGTGGCCACATGAGACCTCGTCTCACATTTCAGTAGCCAAAGTAAGTTACATTTCATTGGCCAAATCCACACCTAACTTTAAATGGGGTGAGGAATGGCAAAGTTACCATGTATCCACAAGGACAAAAGCTCAACGAAAAGCCATAAAGTATGACATATAGTAACTGGTAGATTGTATTATTGTTCCATAAATACTCACTTACCCCTCCTGCCTTCTGTGGGCAGAGTGCACTTTTCTACATCAATGACTTTGGATTTGACCATGTGACTTACTTTGAGAAGCGCAATATAGCAGAAGAGAGAATGTGCCAGTTCTGAGCAGAGACTTTAAGAGATACCACAAGTCTCTGCCAACTCTCTTACATTCCTGTACTCTACCATGAGAAGAATATTCCCTAGGTAGCCGCTGCTTCTTCAGTGTGGGTACTAGAATGAGAGATACATGGAGCAGACTTGAACCCATGTGCAACCAACCTGAACCACAGATCCTTGAGTGGAAATGGATGCTTATTGTACAATACTGAGATTCTGGAGTTCTTTGTTAAGCAGCATTGCTTCAGCAAAAAGATGACTAATACAGTGACTCAACACAGTAGGATTTCATGATGACTAGCTACTACAGATAATGGGTTGCAAGTAAGCATATGAAATAGGAACTTACTAGTTAGTATTCTGAGAAATATAAAGTAAAATGAGATGATATTAAATTATTTATATACTATATAGATAGATATAGATATGTATCTAAAATATCTTATAACTATTAAATTATTTCTTATTTATTAAATAAGGAAAAAATTTAAAGGATAAATGCTAGTGCTATTGAGGCTATATAAGATGATAAAATTAGGAAGTCCTTTTACCCTAAAATTCCTATGCCTTAAGAAGTTATCTTAAGGAAATAATTTAAAAGAATAAAATAATGAAGGCAGGAAAACTTCATTAAGGCATTGTTCATAAGAGTCTAATATTAGAAACAGCATAACTATGCAGTAATAGAATATTATTAAGTAAGCTATGGTTATATTGATATTATATAATATTATACAATCAGTAGAATAATAAATATGAACACTGTCTAACAACGTAGACAGGTGTCTGACAAGTGCAAAAAGGAAGATATAAACTTATGTCTAAGCTATAATTGTAACTATACAAATCGATATGTAATATATATGAATAATGACTACAGGGAATATGGAGAAATTTAAACTGTTGTGCTGGAGGAGGGAAATATGATTGAATGTTTGTCTTGTAAAATATAACAAAATATAAAAGAACAAGTTTGTTCTTTTGACAATAAATGTAATTTTAAAAACAACAAAGTTAGTTCTCTTCTCAAGAATACACTCTTTTGTGTTTAAGAGAGAGTCAGTGTTTGGGTTAGAAGATACATTTTTAAAAGATAGGAAAGAAATTAAACAAACTTAAACATTATCTCTGGGTATTATGGGTAATTTACTTTCTACATACTTGTCTATATTTTTCAAATGTTTTACAATGAATGTGTTATGAACTTTGTAAAAAAGTTATTTTAAAACGAAATGAGCATATTTCCTGGCCTCGCTTCTGAGACCCCACAGTTTATCTAGTTAATGCTGTCATTTCTTGAATGCAGCACATGTCTGGCTGTAGACAGAGTTCCTCCCAAACTCAGTAGCCCATAATTTGATTTGAGACAAAACTAAATATAGCACCAACTTTGGTATGGAGGATGGAAATCTGACTCTCTCTGCCCTTTTTTTTTTTAAATTTATTTTCTTTGCTTCAGAGGCAGCAGGAGATTCTTTTCAAGACAGGTGGCCTATGAGCCTTGTCTCAGGTCAAACTGGACCTTAAAATGTTTCCTAGAAACATTCTGAGCTCAGGAGCAGTGTGGTCTATGCTAAGTGTTGAGGTTGGGGGATTCTAGACTAGGGGCCTTTTAGACAGTTCCTCTGAACTTTCAAATGTTTTAATGTTATCCTACCCTCCCAACCCCTATTTTGTACTGATAATTAGGAGAACTAATCCAAGAGACAGGAGGCAGGATGACAGTTTGCCCTAAGAATACAGGTTCCCAACAGTCTTACTAATACTCAGCATGCTAGAGGCCTTCCTGGGTTTAGCTCCTAGGATACCTGAGAGAATCAGTTTGGTCTAGGGAAGCCTTGTTGGTTTTATCTTCAGAGAACATGTCTCTGTGGCCACACCATGTAGAAGACAACCTGTGTCAGATCCTTAGCAGAGACTTTGAGCCTTTTTGGTCTCAAATTTATCATCTGTGAAACAAGTATAACTAAATCAGCATTGCCACATGTGGGTACTATAAAGCTTTCTGCAAATTAAAAAAAAGGTCATTGGGAATGCTAATAATAACAGTGATTATGTCACTTAATAAAAGGGTTTTATTTTAAAGCTAAAAAGGAACATCAGGGCTGTAAGCACTTTAATTATAGCATGTCTGACTTGTTTAAACTTCATTACATAAATAGATGGTACAGGGTCGCAGGCAGTGCCATCACCTTCTCCATAATCTTAGAACAGTTATGGAGGTGATTCTAAGTCCTGATGGCTACTGTCTTGAAGCTTTTCTAATGTTCTGGAAAGTTCAGGAACCCTCTGCCCCCTTGAAGCTAATGGTAGAGCCCAGTTGCCTCTGTGCTTGGGAAACTGAAACCCAGAGAAGTGGAATACCATAAGAAAAAGGGGTTGTCGGAGATGGAGGCAGCTAATAAAGCTGCAAGGTTTTGCTAGGATGAGGAAGGTTCATGTCACCAGGTTAATGGTGAGACTGACAGGTCAGATCTCTAGGAAAATAACATCATGTCCTATGACCATCTAGTGTGTGCATCTGCATTCAGCCAGGATTGCACCTAAAACCTTCCTAGACTCCAGCTCTGCCTCTGAGGTTACCTGTGGGTGGGGTGATGCAGGCGCACAAGAGGACCTTGTCTCCAAATTCTCCCGACGGTTGGTTTTATCCAAAGCCCTTCGGTGGGATGGGCGAGGTACAGAGGGCTTGATGCAGCGTCCTCTAAGCCCTCTGCCGTTCTGCCAACATCATCAAGGCAAGGAAGACGGGATTGTGTGTTCAGGCGACGTGTAACCTGGGCCGACTCAGCCCCAGCACACTGGCTGTCGGGAGCCCCGCCTCCCTCGCGGTTGACAGCTCAGCTGGTGCCGAGCAACTCGTGCCAGCCAGTCGTGTCTCAGCCTGGGAGTGTGTGCGCGCTCCGCCGGGCTGCCTCTGGCCCCGGCTCCCAAAACAGCCCCGGGCGCCCTAGCTTCCTGCTGAGAACAGTCCCTCCCTTGTGCCTGTCGCACCGTTAGCTGGAGGTTCGGCCACGTCAAATTGCTTTTCTGAAAAAGCAGAGAGTAGAGCTTTCTCTTCGCCCACACAGAAAAAGGAGCTGGGGAGGAAAAAGCTGCTGCTCTTTGCACTGGAGATTCGTGGGCAAGGCTTCTCTTTCTCCCAGGCTGCTTCCACTCCTGGGTGAGGAGCGCCCTACGAGTAACGACAGCGCCTGGAAAATGGAGCAGATGTGGACGAGGTAGGTGAACTGCTGGTTTCTCCCCGCATCCCGGATTTGGTATCCCTCCCTCGCCCCTACCCCTGCGCTTATGGAGAGGTGGCCTCTCACCAGTAGAGGCCTTTGACAGCTGCTCTTTTTTATCACCTCGCCCTCTCTCAAGTCCCAGCCCACTTCTCTTGGTTCTCCTGCACATGTTCTGTTCTCTGGTGTTTTCCTTGCTTAACGAATCTCCCTTCCACCTAGTCTTGATGTTACAAATACCCAATGAGGCTGTCTGGAAGTTTTTGTAGAAATGTTTCTCTGTCTTGTCCTTGCTCCATGATGAGAGGGATTCCCATGGATCTTTCTTTAGAGATACCTTTGATTTCAGATACCTTGAAAAATATCAGATTTCCTTCTCCTCCTGCCACGTTTTCCTTCTCCACCTCACCCTCTACTAGTCACACAAAGGCAAAGGACTCAGTGAGCAGAGCCCAGCAATGCTCATCTCCAGGGTCTCCATTTGGAGCTGACTTTGGGAGAGGAAAGGAGAAAGAAAGAGACCAAGGTGCCCCTTCACTGCTCAGGCTTTGTCGAGGTCAGAGTGACAGCCTGCTTTTAGGTCAGATTTTGGAGATGAATTGTGTTTTCTCTATCCCCCACCCTTTCCCTCAAATATACTTTAAAATGGAGCTCACTCAAGGATATGAGATGATGTATTGAGACAAAGACTTCATTTTTGTTTTCCAGTTGGAGGTAGGTAGAGAGACTGTATCAGAGGTGTTTCCATAACAGATACTCCTCCATCTCCAGGATTTAGCTTTGGAGAATTGGAGTGGGGCCAAATGAGTGTTCTGAGCCCTAAAAGAGGGCAGACTGTACCAACACAGAAGATAAATTTGGGGCTTAACAGTACTTGTGAAAAGACCTGGGGGATTTTAGCTGATTGTTCCACAGGAGTGAACTGTATACTGTGAATTTTAAAGAAAGGGCAGATTGAAGCTTAGAGTGTGTTGATAGAAGTATCCTATCTAGATTTACAAGTGATGATTCTATCTTTTACTCTTTTCTGCTCTTCTTAGGCCTCTCCTAGAGGACTGTGCTCTTTTCTGGGCATCACTAGACTAAAGGAGTGAAGGAGTGCAATCAAGAGACATGGGGGGACTGAAAACCATACTTTGAGGGATGACCAAAGGCCTCAGGGCCCTTTAGTCTGGAGAAGTGAAGACTTGGGGGGTGGATATGGTAGCTCCCTCCAAATATTTGAAGAGCAGTTGGTGGTAGAGGGATTAGATGACTTTGGAATATCTTAGGAGGACAGAACAATCGATTGGAACAAGTTGTGAGGAGGCAAGTGATGGCTTAGTGTAAGGGAACAACTTTCTAACAAGTGACCTACCTGGGCAGTAAATGGATTCCTGACCCTGGAATTGTTCAAGCAAAGGCTCGATGACCTTGATGGGAATGAGAGTGAGGATAACAGGGATTCTTGCTCTCTATCAGTGTTTTTCACACTTTTACAAAAAAACATTATTTTTTAACTTTTTTGAACTTTAGATCTAACAATTTCAGAAATAATTTAGAAAAATCACAAATTGTATGTTTATAGTTCAATTATATTTCACAAACTGAGTATACTACTCATGTAACAGGCACTCAGATCAAGAAAGAGAACATAACCGGCACCCCTGAAGCCCTCTTGACCCCAAGGAAGCATTATCCTGACTTTTAACACCAGAGATTAGTTTTGCCTGGTTTTGAACTTTCCGTAAGTGGAATTATCCACTGTGTACTCTTTTCTATCTGGCTTCTTTCACTCAATCTTATGTTGTGCGCTTCTTCCATGTAGTTGTGTGTCGTTGTAGTTCATTCATTCTTCCTTCTATGTAGGATTCTATTGTGTGTAAATATATCAAATGTATTTATCCATTCTATTGTTAATGAACATTTGGGTAATTTCTAGTTTGGCACTATTATGAGTAGTGTTGCTATGAGCATTGCTGTGCATGTCTTGTGGTGAACATATGTACAGATTTCTGTTGGGTAGATACATAGAAGTAGAATTGCTGGGTAAAAGAAATGCGTGTTCAGCTTTAGTAGATGCTGCCAAATAGTCTTCTAAAGTGGTTATAAAGAGGATATCCAAAGGGCTGAGATACAGTGAAAAGGTGCTCCCCATCACTAGTAAGCAGGGAAATGCAGATTAGAACCACATGCCGTACCACTATATACATAGCACAATGGCTGAAATGAAAAAGACAGAAAATACCAAATGTTGGTGAGGTGGAAGAGTCAGAATGTTCATGATTTTTTTTTTTACCCCTATCCACAATAAGAAATGTATTTACATGACAACTAAGTACACTCCCATATGTAACTGAAGCAAAAGTTTCATGTAACAATACTTAACCTTACTATGTGTTTGGTACTCTGATCTTTCCCACCCTATTCTTTTTCTTAAAAAAAAAAAAGGCTCGTGTGACTCAATTTATTTCACCACCTAATGGGTCACAGATGGAAAAATCCTGTAATTATATATGGTAACTGATGTCTCAGATACTTCCTAAATCACAGCGAAGATCAGTTCACAAACTTTTATTTAAAATGGGAGAGGCTAATACAGGCAGGGCAGTGTGCTAAATGCTGAGGGTAAAGCAATGAATGAGACTGGGTTTCTGCCTTTAAGGATTTTACTTTCTCATTGTCTATAATTCTAATGGAGAGAGGCTAAGACAGACATATGCCTTGGCTGCTCTGGGATCACAGTGGAGAAGTACAACTTGGGGGATTCAAAGTATAAAAATTAACTTTCAAGTGATTATTTATTAAGCTTGCATTTATTAGTTTCTGCATTAATCCCTTTGCATATTTTATTTCACCTAATCCTCACAACCCTATGAGGTATGCAGTAAATGTTATACTCATATTTAAATCAAGAAAACTGAACTTTAGAGAGATTAAATAATTTACCCAGATAACACACACAGCTGAGGAAGAAATATAGCCCGAAACGATCTAATTCCAAAGCTTATGCTCTTAATTGCTTCATTTGAATTGAGTCTGGTAGGTGACTCAGTTTCTGAGTTGGTTCTGAAGCCAGCTACTTATTCTGACTGTTCTTAAGCTTTTGAATAAGTTTAAGACTGTGATTCTATTCTCAAGTTTCATTCTTGGTAGCTCTGGAAAGCCCCCTTTCTGAGGGAGTCTTCACATGAGTCCCCATACCCTTTATCTTGCTCAGTCTACTCACAAAGGACAAGGTGCTGAGTATTTGAGTTCTCAAAGTTAAATATCCCCTACTCCCAGCTGTACATCATCTTCCCCACTACAAGTCAATGGGAGTGTCTTTTCCCAGGAGTATTGCCCAACTGTTGCCAGACTCTGGTTAAATCATTTGGGGAAAGCATGGTTGGTTCTGGAATAGCAAATTTCCCATGAATACATTGGCCTCACAAAAAGCTGATTTGGTCACTAATCAAACTGATATCTATGAATAGG
Source organism: Diceros bicornis minor (assembly GCF_020826845.1). NCBI lineage: Eukaryota > Metazoa > Chordata > Mammalia > Perissodactyla > Rhinocerotidae > Diceros > Diceros bicornis. The sequence continues at coordinate 52,116,328 of NC_080743.1, forward strand.
GTAAGAGTTGTCAAAGGAATAAGCTCATGGAGATGATGAGGAACCTGATGATGAGGGTAGTTTTGCTCACTTCATAAGTCTAGTATCAATCTACTGCTCTAAATTTTTAGCATTCACCTGTCTGGACTAGCAACTGGCTAGAGCAAGGCAGGTATTTCAGAGTCCTGTTTGTATTAGTCTTCTTTTGCTGCTGGAACACATGACCACAAAATTAGTGGCTTACAACAACACCAATTTATTATCTTGCAGCTCTGGGGGTCAGAAGTCTGAAAACTGGTCTTCTAGGCTAAAATAAAAATATTAGCAGGACTGTTTTCCTCCTGGAGGCTCTAGGGGAGACACCATTTCTTGCCTTTTCCAGCTTCTAGAGACTGTCCACATTCCTTGGTTCATGGCATCACTCCAGCCTCTGTGCATTCATCTCATCTCCTCCTGTCATTCTGACTCTCCTGTGTATCTCTTACAAGGACTCATGTGATTACATTGGGCCCACCCAGATAGTCCAGCATAATTTCCCCATCTCAAAATGCTTAATCACATCTGAAAGTCCCTTTTGCTCTGTAAAGTGGCATATTCATGGGTTCTGGAGATTAGGAATGTGGACTTCTTTGGAGGGCTGTTATTCAGCCTACCACACTGTTAAATGCTGAAAAAATCATAACTAATTCTCTTCCCCTTTTAGGTGGAAATGTTCTTGTTTCTAGCATATGGGAAAACTGAATAAAAGTCAGGCGAATCATATATGAACCTTATACAACTTCCCTGAACAAATAATCTAAGAAAAAGTGAACTTGAATTATTTAAGTGCTACCTATAAGATTGAAGATTAGGAAAGGAAAGCAAATTAATTAGTCTGTTTTGTTTTGTTTTACATTACCCTGTAATTTGATTTAATAAAATGCAAGCATTAATTGTATTTGCCTGCTGTGGCTGTGAAAATTTGGAGAAGGGAAGTAACATCCAAGAAAAATAATGATTTGGTATCAAAATTCAAGAATTTTGATTTTGTTTCTCCTCTCCCACATAGTTCAAGTGCAGCCTTCAAGTAAGATAAGATGCCCACTTATCATAGTTATATTGCACTTAAAAGATCCCCATTGATAGCTTATTTGCATTTATTCTACTCAGTATTAACTCTTAGCCTAGAGGAAGCAGGGATATTTATTTCTCTTTGAATTCACAGTGAGTTAGCAGACAGTCCCGTTTGCTAATGCATAGTTACAACCAGAGGTGGAACTCCCCACCATTTTATAGACGTGGCAGCTGAGGCTAGAGAGGTTAAGTCAGTGTTGGAGCATGAAGGTCTGGTTGATTCTGATATCTTTGCTTATCATGGTGCTGCTGCTTTGCATATAGCACTTTTTATTAGGAAAATGCTCCTTTTCATAACTGTATTATTGAAACATCTTTGGATGTTGAATTTCCTGTTTAACATTTAGCACTTCTAGCAATTAATTTTCTGTATTTGGGGAAGGAAAATCTCTGCCTTTGCAACTCTGATCTCCTTTCAAATAGGCGTATACTCGGACTTAGGCTTGACAAATTTATCTCAATCAGTGATTTCACCTCTACTTGCTTATTTCTCACATGCCAAAGCAGACTGGACCTCCGTCCCCTCTTCTTCCAGCTTACATGCTAAGGCTGGATTGAAAATACCAGAAGACTGGGAAGGGCTTGTTTTGTCTCTGAAAGGATAAGTGGGCTGACCTCATCACAGTGCTCTCTCCATTCTGTGTGGCTCAGGGATGATTTATGCAAGGCTGTGTGGAGCATCCATCCATTCAGTGGATGCCCTGAGACACTACTGCTATTGAAATTTTATAAATAAAATTCCAAACTGGGCTCAGAACATTCCACAGGTTGTCTCTGGCAAAAATTCAAATAGCATTTAAAGTTAGAAGAAAGTCCAGAATAAAGGCAATGTCATGATGACCCAAGATGGCTCTATCCGATTCTATTTTTAAATATTCACATGCACTGAGGACTTGTTTTCCTCTGTCTCAGAACACATCTTCTGAGTTCTATGGTCAGCAAGAGAGGCGTGATCTGAATTTTTTTTTTATTTTCTGATGGCTGAAGCACTTCATTAGTCATAGACTATTTATAATTATAATAATAATAATGACTTGTATTTCATAGCACTTGAATAGTTTCAAATACATTTTTTTTGCTAAGGAAGATTCACCCTGAGCTAACATCTGTTGCCAATCTTCCTCCTTTTTTTTGCTTGAGGAAGATTGTACCTGAGCTAACATCTGTGCCAGTCTTCCTCTATTTTATATGTGGGTCACTGCCACAGCATGGCTGACCAAGGGGTGTAGGTCCACACCCGGGTCCAAACCTGAGAACCCGGGCCGTGGAAGTGGAGCACGCCAAACTCAACCACCACGCGACAGGGCTGGCCCCAGGTTTCCAATACATTTTACCTTAATCTTTCCTACTATCTTCAGTCCTTTTCTGCTTGTTCCACTCTACAGAAACTTCTTTCTCCCTTGGCTTCTCCAAGGCCAACTAGAGTGGAGGTAACCTGCATCTAGTGTCTTCTCATCATGGCCCAGGTGGAAGGGGTGGAAGGAAGCAATAACTGCTGGTATATAGAAAGCACTGACTGACAAAGAAAATTGAATAATTTCTAGCATTTCACACAATTTAAGAATATATTTATTTTCTATTTCATGATGTGGAATATTATTACTCATAAAGTGGAATAGCATGTCATGTGGAATTATAATACTTAATCATTCCCCTATACTTAGGCCTTTAGGTTTCCAGTTTTTAACTATTATAAATAATACTTGATAAATATCTAGATACATAAAACATCTTCTTCTATAGGATTATTTTTGAATGATAGATGTTCAGAAGTAGAATAACTGTCAAACACTTTTAGTTCTTGAAAATACATTGCAAATTACTTAGGGTTTAGACGCATGAAACTCATTTTAATATAGAGGATATTTCATTCGGTTTAAATATTTTTTTCAAGATCAGAGTCCCTATATTGCAGAAGGGGAAACAGAGGCACACTGGCATCAAATGGCATATCCTCGGATATCCTAGGGAAATCAGGAGCAACATTCCCAACTTTTACCCCTTTCTAGGGTAAAATGCTTCACTGTTGCTATTAATCTCTGTTACCATCCTGAAGTGTTTCCTGAAATGGTTTCCAGAAAATTTTAATATACGAAAGTAAAAGTGGATATAAATTACATCAAAATTATGCAGACGTATTAGGATGTCTATTGCAAGGCAAGAAGAAAAAAGAAAATAGATGCTGTATTTGGTTGTGGGGAATATGGACAACACTCCTTATATGCTGCTTTAAAACTAAGTCAATATATGTTTTATAGCAGGAAGAAATTTACATTTATGTCTACCAAGTGACGACATGTAAAGTTTGGAACTGAATTGGTTTTAGAGAGATTTTTCTGTGCATTACTTAGAGATTTCCAGATTATTGGCACCATGGGAGCAGCATTATTGCCTGCAGACCTAGGGAGATGGTTGTAGTGTCACTTACTCACCCTGAGCTAAAATTATTATGAGTGGGCCTTAATATACCAATTGTTCCACCCACACACTTAGCCTTGCCTTTGCTAGGATAACTGTGTTTATCCTTCAGAGGTTAGTTTCAGCATTACCTCCTTTCGGGATTATTTTTGGAACCTAGTTCTGGGTTATTTTCTGTAGCCAGAGCACGCTCTGCCTTCTCTGTTATAACATGCAGCTAGTTGGTTTACTTGGTATTTTCCATATTCTAAGTTTATGGGAAGAGAGGATTATTTTTTGTCTGTAAATCTTCAGCATCTTACATTGTTTCTAGCACTTAGCAGATCCTCAATTAAGAACTTTCCAGAGAACATTTCTGCAAGGCTCGTGTGAATATTTCTTTGGTAGGTGTCTCCTTATTATGGAACGGAGACAGCAGGTTATCAAAGCTGGATGCCGTAATACATTCAAATTGTATTTATTTGTTGTTTAAGAAATATGCATAAAATTCCTATTGTGATCTAGTCTTCTTAAGTGCTGGATACACGATAATGAATGATATAAAAACCGTGCCTTCAAGGTGCTGACATTCTAGAGGGGTCACCAGGCATGAATATACATAACTGTTACTCCTTGACCTCACAATTCCTTAAGTTTGATTCACTTCAGTACGTTATAAGCACAGTCATTATTTGTAGCTCATCTTCACTCCAAATTCTCCATCCTTAGGATCCTTAACTTTGAAATTGTATTTCCTGGCCACAAGGTCAAGTCCCCCATCTCCTCATTCTCTCTGAATATTCAGTTTACCTTATCATTTACTCCACTTCCTCCAATCCCCTATATCTCCCAGGCCTTCTACTCTTCATTCATCTCCCTATTGAGCCTAGACCTCAGGGTCAGCTATTTCATTGGTTCTCAGGACTGCTTTAGAATTTCTTACTTCCTTAACAATCCCCAACCCTTGGTAACCCTCAATCAATTTTTTATCTTCTAGGATTCTATAATCTTTATTTTATTACATTATAAAACCATACTGAGAAGGAAGACTCTAGATTCATTCTTTCTAATCTCGAGCAGGTCTGTAATGTTAAGACCTCTTCCTCCTCCTCCTCTTACCTGCCTCCTCTCCTGACTCTTCCTCTTCCCCTAAAAATGCATTCCTCAAAACCTTTGACTTCAATAATATAAATAAAATCAAGATACAAAATTGTATGTTCAGTACATACAATTTTGTAGAATTCACACAGGCATATGGACTCCAGAACAACTAAAAGTAAATATGTAAACACCTTTATCAATGTTGCCTTTGGGTGGTAGCATTTTTTATTATTTTTATTTTTCTCTATACACTTTTCTCTTTTCCGAAATTTCTAGATGGAACACATAATTCTTTTAAAATTATTAAAAATAGACATTATAGAGAAAGGGAACAGTAAGAGATTATGTGAATAAAAAGGTAGGTGGGAATGGGAAGAAATCATCCATCTCTTGATGCTTGGTCTAGGGCTCTGAGATAGACTGAGCCAACTGCCTTGGCATACCCCATTGCCTCATGAATAGTGGTTGTTAATGAAAACAGGACTACAGAATGCATTGCCAGAACCAAAAGTAAAAAGCACAAGCTAAATTTTAGAAGTGGGGAGAGAGGCTGTATACCATCCCTGAGTGATGTGACTGAATCCAAAGCAGGTTATTTTCATGTCTCTTTTGAAAGAGTGATATCAGTGTCTTGGCTGATTCAGGGGACAGGAAAGAGAATTTATTAGATATTTGGATGTCTGATAACCTCATAGGGCAAAACGAGGGAAAAAATTACTTCAACTGCCTTTACCTTTTTGCAGTATTAAGTGGTTTCTCTGAACCTTAATGGATGGCCGCAAGAAAAATAATGTTAGTCCCTTTTAGGACAGAGACTTAGTGCAGGAGCAAAAGAAGTCATAAAACTCAGAGAAGGTGTTACAGATGCACAATGATGCTTGCAGCTTCCTGTAGCAATTGAGGCCTTAGCACTCCAGAAAACTACCTCCCAGCGTTCCAGTGGGCCGTGGGCACTCTCAGTGAATAGACTGTGTTGAGTGAAGGGTGTAATTGCAGCCTGTGCTGGAGAAGAGTGGATATTACTGTCTCGGTGCCAAGTCAGCCCACACTTAGGGTGCAGAGGGAGACGCACAAGCGATGCTCTCTCTGTTCTGAAAGGCTTTGGCAATTAAGCATCCTAGCTTGCAGAGGTTATAATGATAGGTCTTGAGATGAGAAAAAATTATAATTTCACTGTATTTATTATGTAATGGTCTTGTGCTCTGCATCTGTGACTTCTACTCTATTTGCATTTGAATAAGTGTTTTTTGCAATTCTGGTGCTAAATGGGGGGTATTTGGCAATATTTGGAACATAGAAGATATACTCAGTGTTTCTCTTGGCAAGAGAAAAAAACGTTTGAGAAGGAGAAGTCTCAGAGCTAGTTCACTAATGGCCTTTCCCATTTTGATTGTGTCTGTTTCCATCACCTCTCCTGCCTGTCAGTTTATTCCCTTTGTCCCTTAGGGACAATGCCAAGTATTATCAGAGAAGGGGTTCAGGGAAGATGTGAATATTTGGAGAAATTTGGACAGAGATAGGGAAGTATAAAATAATGGATGACTCACTTTTTGGGAGAGGACCTGTATAAAAAGTCGTACTTGCCACTTCTCTTTTAGGATTTTAATTCGTTTGTCACACAGCATCTGTTATACCTGTACTCAAATACTCAGGTGTGAACTGTGTCCATTGGGGATGAGCTGGTGTCCCAAGAAATGAATTTGTGTCTGGATTTGAGTGTAAGTCCCATCTCTTTCCCGCAGCAGCACTGCCCACTCTTCTTTTCACCTCACTTTCTCAGGGGTCATTTCCCTGGAGTCAAAGCAGGTACAAAGGAGGCTCCTGGTAAATGTGTGGGTAGAAATAAGGCATATTGGGCAGAGTAAAGGTTTGATGTCAGACAGATAGAATTTTCAAGTTCAGGCTTGACACCAACTAGCTGTATGATCTTGGGCAAATTACTTCATCCTTCTAGGCCTCTTGTTTCCTCATCTGTAAAATAGGGGTAACAATATCTATTTTGCAGGATTTTGTGAGGATTGAATGAGATAATGCCTGGAAAGTATATCAGGCACTCAATAAATTGTGGTGGCAGTATTGGTGGTGAGTGTTGGTGGTTGTCCACTATAATGATGGTGGTCATTTAATGCAAGATTAGTGTTGAGGAAAATTCCAGCGTAAAAAAACATGTTAACCTGCAAAGTTATGCACAAGCTGTCCGGAGATTGCTACCTGTAGACGTCTTCATTTAAGTTGGCACTATTTGTGAAACCTCATCATTTAAAAATTCTCAGAGCCGGAGCTTCACATGTTAAAGATAGTAGGCCACAGTTCTCCTCCTCTTTCTAGCCCTTTTATATCTGCAAGGATTGAATGTGGATATAAATTAAAAATATGAAAAACAGATCTTTGAACATTAGGAAGATTTCTTTCATTTGAACCAGAATCTAGCAACTCATGTCAAATGAGCTTTAAGAATATGGGATTAGAACAGAATGTGTGGTTGCTTCAGTGCCTAATACTAGGGGGACCCCAATAAACAGCAAGCTTCAGCAACCTTCCTGTCATACCATATATCCCCCACTGTTGAGAAGGCCACACTGGGCCTAATCTCTTAATGTTTCATGTCTTATTGGGGGCATTAATTAGAAGAACAATGTAAATTAAATCAATATATGTTCCCTAGGTTTATTTATTTATTTATTTTTGTGAGGAGGACTAGCCCTGAGCTAACATCCTATGCCAATCCTCCTCTTTTTTGCTGAGGAAGACTGACCCTGGGCTAACATCCGTGCCCATCTTCCTCTACTTTATATGGGACGCCACCACAGCATGGTTTAACAAGTGGTGCGTCGGTGTGCGCCCGGGATCCAAACTTGCGAACCCCGGGCCGCCGCAGCAGAGTGCGGGCACTTAACCGCTTGCGCCACCGGGCCAGCCCCATAGGTTTTTTCTTTTAAACAAGAATTAACGATTTAGTATAAAAATAGGAAAAAAAAAAAAAAAGATTCTCGGTGGTATTTTCTACCATCCTAAACCCCCAGCCTTGTCACTTCTCCAGATTCTCTCCTGGTCTGATCTGTAGGCATTTTTACTGTAGTGCAAATCTTAGTCCCGATCCTTTCTTGATGAAAGTCTTGATTATTTTAAATCATCTTTGGGGATTCTAAGGAGTTAGATAAAGCTACAGTGTTTGAAAAGGGAAGTGCAAATGAAGAAATGGTTTCCCGTTGACCCCCTTAATAATCCTATGTAAGGGTTGGATTTAGGGGGAGGGAGGCTTGAGGAGAGGGAACGGTAAAAGGGAATTGGAAGGGGTCCTGAGGGAGCAGTTCATGCTGACTCAGGTGGAGGGAACAAAAGGACAGCCCTGAACACACCCTTCCTTTTCCTATTTTGGGGTCTTTGTCATGTTTTCGTATGTATTCATACCCATCCTTCAAGGCCTAGATTCAATGTTCTCTGTTTTCTGTAGATTTCCTAGACACCCGCCCCCCCCAATCAGGACAAAATTAATTGCTATCTCGTTTATGTTCTGAAATCTCTGTTTTAAATTTCATTATTCTAATAATTATCTCTTTGAATCCTGTCTGCCCCACATCCTCAACAGACCCTGAGCACCTTGGTGAGAGCATATGTATATTTTTCACCTTTATATTTCCAGTGCTTGCCATATAAGCAACTTCTTAATAAATATTTATGAAGTGGAATGAAAAACTCTAAAAATAGCAGTCAAGGTCCAGTTTTTTGCTGTAAATACTACTATAGCAGATTGCTTTTCCTCCTTCTGAGTTTCTATTTATAATAAGAAAACCATATAAAAAAAAGTTTGAAAAATAGAAAATGTCTCTGGGAGATGGCCTTTGTCCCCAGGCTTAAAGACGTTAAGCCAGGGTGGTGGTGAGTGTGATGAAATAGTGGGGCCAGACTGTGTGGTGCTGGAACAACCCACGTGTATGTGATTGCCCTGGGGTGGGGCCTGAAAAAGTACCCACCCCTTTGAGAGTTTGGACACTCATATGGGAAGAAATATCCCTAGATTAATTATCTTACTAGATGAGACCAAGGAGAAAGCAATAGGTCCTAGACAGGCCTATTTCTATTTCCTTAGAAATGGTCTGGGGGTGATTTTGGTCCTGGGATACTAATATCTCATACTGTCCAAAGACTTGTTGCATAGCCTGCTTTGTGATGTGAAGTACGATTGTCATCTTGCCATTGCTCATGAATACTGTGGTCCATTAACACAGTCCATTGCTCTTCTCACTCCACAGGTTAAATAGGTCAAAATACACCACCACCAAATATGCAGTTTGCGAAGGATGGTCTATGGCTGCCTTATAGAAAATATCTCTCCGCAGGCTTCATCTTAATCTTAGCCTTTACTAAGGAAGAAGGACCCAAGTTTCCACCCTTCCCCACAATATTATGAGAGACCAGACTAGTGGGACCAGCGAGCTGCTCAAAACTTGGAAAGGAGCTGTGGCCATTTTCAGTGGCCATTTTCCAGCAAAGCAAAACTGAGTGCCTTGGGTATTCTTGAGATAATTGAAGCTGCCAGACTTAGAAAATTACTGAAAGAAATCATCAGAGCACAGTTTGACAGCGTCAGAGTATCAGAGTGTAGCAGATGGCTTTGAGAAGAGCAATTATTTTCTGCTCATTCTCAAGCTAATCACCCTGGAAAACCGTAGGAAAAGCTAGTAATATGCAATGTTGAATTTTGATGTATTGTTTGAGTCCAGTATCTTCATAGCTAGTTATTAGCAAATCAGGAAAATGTGAGTAATATACCATGCAGAAATTAAATGGGCAAACAGCTGGGGGGTGGGTTGTACTTGCAAAAATGCCTGATTCTTCAAATTAAGTAGGACAGTGTCTTGGCAAAAATTAAGAAGTCTGCTTTTAGTGGAATTGGTATCAGTATTGACAGATTGATGAGGTAGGGAGAAAAAGGATAAGGCTCATGAGGGAAAGTATAGTTCATTTAAACAGGAAAAGCACATTTAAGGTAAAAGTATCTTGGAGGAAAGATTATATATGTGCATCTATGCAGGAGAGCTGTAAGGGCCCTGGTGAACCACACGCTAGCTGAGCATGAGTCATTCAAGGACTGATGTTAAAAAAAAATCTAGAAACACTTGAATTTGAGAAACTATGACAAAGATATACAAGTTTTTTTCCGGACTTGGGTAATATGGAAGAATTTACCAACATCTCTTACTGCTTTGTGTGTGTATATGTGGCCAGGCTCGGAGTCTGTCTCTAGCATACCCTAATTCTCTTTGCACTTTGGTTTATCAGATGTTGTCACAAATTGCAATCCCCTAGACATATACCCTGTGTTTCTTCACTATGAGCCCCTTTCCTGCGGGAGCATCAAATTCCTTACCAACCTCTTGGAGCAGCTGAGTAAGTCCCACTCTCTGGCAATAAGAGAGGGAACTTGAGCTGTTAATAGAGTTACAGTGGTTTTTAAAAAATCTCCTGAGACTACAATAATCCCATTAACTCAGTACCCCTCCGAAGCAACCTCACTACCCTTCCAGTTATTGATTCATACTGGGTAGGCAGCTGGCTCAGAGAGGCTGTGGGTGGGGTGGAGAAGGTGAAGTATCTCATGGGACCATGCATCGCCTTGCTGTAACCTGCTCCTCATGTAGAATGTGGAATCTTCTGAGCAAGGAGGATTGAATGAGATCATGTCTGGAAAATTCCCTGGATTCATGGAAAGTATTAAAATGGGTTTTATGGTTAAGCATCTATTAGAATATAATTGCATAATTACTGCAAGGAACCTTAGAAATTCATGCATTTCTTTTACAAATATTTGAGGAAACTGGAGCCCAGAGAGATAAAAGTGACTTATAAGCCAGTTAGTAGCTTATCACAAATTAATTAATTATGTGCTGAAGCCACTAAGTTACTCAAGACCATGTCTTAAAGCAGAAATGAACTTCTGTCTGCACTTGATTTATACCAGGGTAACAGCCTCAGAGACCTATAAGGAGCCAGACAAGTATCATAAATGAGTGCATGAGCTGGGACTACAAGGATAAGGAGTGACAGGGACTGTGGCAAGCTGGAGAACACATGTCTGTTTTATTTAAAGGCAGCAGGTTATCCTCCTATATGGGAAGAAAGGCCCAGTGTTGCTAGACCCATTCATTTTCCAAGAGAAGTTAGAAATGGGTCAACCTTGTGTTGACCAAATAAAACATGTTGGATGGGCTGAATTTGGCCTGAGGAATGACCCTGCTCCTGAAGGCAGATGCACAGTTACCTAGGTCTGTGGGCTGAGCATAACGGAATCCATCCAATGTATGAATGGCAGCAGTGAAGTGTGAGTTTCTTCCTCACAAATATTTCAAGACATTGTTCTGGCTGATGGTTTCAACGTCCTTCCCCTGCTTTATCTCAACAGAGGGGAATCCCTAAGTAGTACATTCATCTCTTCCATTGTTCAGCCTCAGGGAAAATTTTTATTGAGAAGTGGAGAAGAGAAAGAGGCAGAGGGCCTGGAAGAACCACAAGCTGGGGATCTGGTTTTGAATAATAAGGAATTGCCAGGTGGTGTGTATGGTCCATTGTGCCCTGTCTGGTACTTTCATGTCCATCTGGAACTTAACAAAATGAAGATTCATGCCAAGATCCAGCCCTGAGGCAGAAAAGAAAGGACACGAACAATTTCTAGATAAATGCCAGGCTCTCCTCCGCCTTCCGGTGAATGTCTTCTGGCTTTTAAAAGGAGAAGCTCTCTAAATCTCTATCTACAAAATTATTTTTGGAACAACTAACTGGGAGTACTCCAGGATTTAAGGAATAAGCTAAATGTTGAAAGCATCTCTCTGTAGCATTATTGCAGTCGTTTCTCCATTTCTGCCTTCTCCACCCAGTCTGTTGTCAAAATAGTAGCCAGCTCTTTTAAAACATTCGTCACTCAGTTCATCTCTTTTTTGACTCACAAGACTCCAATGGCTAAATGCCTCTCAATGTCCCAAAGGCTTTATACAGTCTGCCCCCTGCCCAGCCGTCCCACTACTTCCCTGACTTCACCCTCTACTGCTCACCACATACTCACTCTGCCCAGCCACACTGGCCTCCTTGCTGTTCCAGAAACGCCCTGGCACCGTCCCTCCTAAAGGCCTTTGCATTTGATATTCTCTGCTTAGAAGACTCTCCCCAGATAGCCCGTGGCTACCCTCACTGCTTCTCAGAGAATACCTGCCTACTGAAAATTGCAATCTCCTCCTCCTCCCCCACACCTCGGGCATTCCCCGTCCCCACTCCTTGCTTTAATTTTTATAGTACCTGTCCCTAATTACCGCTATACATTGTACTGACTTCTTTCCCTTTATGATATAATATAAGTTCCATGTGTGCAGGCAGTGGTGTCTGTTTTGTTCCCTGATGCATTCCTGTGTCTAAAAACACAGTAGGTGCTTGATGAGTAATTGTTGAATACATTTTGAGTTTTTTCCTCCCCTGTGCTAGAGATAGTGGTCTTCACTGTACTGGGCAGGTATACCTGCTGCTACTGAGTCGTAGTGTTTTTAACATTTCCATTAATAGCCTTTGTCTGTTTTCCCAGTTTTCTGTATCAGTTCTACTTCCTAAACATATCTTGAATTTTTTTAAGCTTCTCTCCATCTGCACTGTTTTTTCCCTCAGTTAAAACCATCACAACTTCTTGCTTTCCCCGTCCACTTTTGTTCCCTCCACAGTCTCAGCCAGCAGCCGGAATGATCTATCTGAAATCTAAATCTGGTCATTTACCGTTCATATTCTCATTTAAAATCCTTCAGTGGTTTCCTGTTGCCCTTCACATAAAACTCACTATCCTTACCCCATCCCACAGCCCTGCACGGTCTGGGTGCAACATTGGCTTTCTCTCTTCTTCTGGCACATCAGGTTCCTTCCCGACTCAGGTTCTTTGCTGTTCCCTCATGGTGGAATATTCTGTTTCCATTTTTCGTCTGGTTGACATTCTGTGTGTCTCAGTTTAAATGTCCCTTTCTCTGAGTTTCTCTGAGTCGCTCTACTAGTTAAGTTACTCTGCATTTTCCTTCATAGCATTTTACCACAATGGTAATTCAGTACTTGTGGAATTGTTTGTTCAATAACTGTCTCTACATGTACTTATTGAGGATAGGAACCCTTCCTGTGGGGTTTGTCTTTTGTGTCTCCAGCACATAACACTGTCCCTGATACAGAGCAGGAGCTGAATGAATTCTTGTGGAGAAATAAATGATAACAGAACATAGGTGTCTTGCCACCTCAGGCATTGGGGACTGTGTGGGGTGCTATCTCATTAATTAACGATGTGTTTCTCTCCACAGAGATTATTTTGCAGAGGATGATGGGGAGATGGTACCCAGAACAAGTCATGCAGCAGGTAAGGAGGCCATGGGCCTGCCTTGTTAGATTCTTGGTTTCCTGCTGATCATATTCCCCTGAATTATGGACCCTTTAAATTCATTATGGCAATATCCTCAGACTTTTTGTGAATTTCCAAATTTGCACATGCTATGGTAGCATATAATTCCCCACCTTCTCAGTACAGTGCAGTAAACCATAAAACTGAAATACTTATGTGAACTCTTCATACTTTTAACGATTCTGTAGTTGTAAGATTAAAGTCACTTGTAAAATGATTAAAATAGATTCTGCCACTAAAATGAAATCTCTGCTCTAATATACCATTAAAATGGATAATAAAGTGTCAACCTTGTAAATGAGATTAAGTGAGAAAAGCTCTTAGTACAGAGCTCGTCAAGGAATACACACAGTAAATATTATTGTTATTATTATTATTAATGTATTCATAATAATATCATACTATTACCATGCTAACATTAGCCAGCGATCTACCTGAATTACAACCAAAGTGAAGACAGCTCTCTTTGGGGGACCATTTTTCACAAAAACTTTTAATCACTGAAGAGTTTTACTTCCTTTGCTAAGTGGTTTACCTTTTTCATACCAGCCTTGAAGCACAGATGGTTCATATGCACAATGTGGAAAAAAGATTTTAATTTGAACGTGTTAAGGACTTCAGAGTCACTTAAAATGAGCATTGGTAATGGTGTATATTAAATCTACAGATTCCAAGGGTCTACCATACTCTCATTTTGAGCAACACAAATGATCCTCCATTTTGAGGTCAGAATCAGAGGGCTAGGGCAAAAATGGAAGAGGAATGGAGAAAATGCCTACTACAGGCAAGATGTTAGGCTGGCTATTTCATTTATTGTTTCATTTAATCCATACAAAAGCTCTGTGAGGGAAGTATTATTATTCCCATTTTTACAGAGGCAATGAAGCTCAGTAAAGTTAAGAGATTTGCCTAAATTCCCACAATTAGCAAGTGGTCAGGATTCATATCCCAGCTTCAAATGCTCTTCTCTTCCCATTGTATCCCACTAATCTAACTGTAATGTATTGTTGTTATGTTTTATCAAATTTTCTTCCATTCAAAAGCCTATTTAATTTCACCTAAACATGGAAGACATAATTCTTTCTAATTTCTTTTAGTTAAAACATTTGCATTTACTTAGAAATAATCAGAATGTCAACAAAACAGGTGCAACATTATTATTAATACTATTATTATTACTATTAATTTGCAATCACAGAGTGGTGTATAATTAACAGAACAACAACTATTTTATACAAGCTGAATCAAAGACAATTGAAGATGGAAAAATACTACTTCCATCTATAACTAATTTGTGCTGTGTGCCAATAAAACCTGCTTTAAATTTCTGTGCTAGTCTAAGCCCCTATACTCTACCAGGCAAGGTTAGCAGCTATTGAAAATACCATTAAGGATAGGGCTATCTAAAGACACACTTTATAGTATGTTAATTTTACAAAAATGAAAAGACACTGTCAGTGTCAGTGTCCAGTTTAAAAGCAAATCATATGGCCTTACATTTCTTTTTTTTTCTTTAAAATCAATGATGTAATGGGGAGTTAAATACTTTTAGACAAGAAAAAAACTGCACTAGATCCACTCTATTTATCATCATTATTTTCTTCTTCTTCTTTCTCTTTACCATCATCTTCCCGATCCTTTTTGTCTTCCTCCTCTTCCTTCTTTTTCCTTCTTTCTTACTTTTTTTTTTTTTTTTTTTAGCAGAGAATGCTCTTTTCTGAGCATTAAAAAAAATCTGGGGACTTTTTCTTGTGGCAAGTTTGCAGAAAGAAAGAGGGCGGGAGGGAGGGCAGAAGCAATATTGTCTTCCATCCCATAGGCTGCCTTTTCATTCTGTTGATGGTTTCCTGTACTGAGCCGAAGCTTTTTAGTTTGATGTCGTCCCACTTGTTTATTTTTGCTTCTGTTGCCTTTGCTTTTAGTGCACATGCATATATGGTCAATTAATTTTCAACAAAAGAGACAAGAATGTGCAAAGGAGGGAGGAAAGAAGGAAGGAAAGAGAAAAGAAAAAAGAAAAAAAAAAAGGAACAGAAAGGACAGAAAAAGAGCCTATAATGACATTTTGCCTCTTGACCCTTAGGATCTCCTTTGCCCATACGTCCAGTTCTCAGTGGACAGTGCCTCTCTTCCTCAGTGAGGCAGAGTCACCCAGAGCCCATTTTTGCTCTCACTTGCCCTGACACTGTCTATGGAGCTCAGTGTATTGCAATGGCTGTCATTCTTTCTGACTTAAAAAAAAATTGTTCGGTAATAAAGGCTCATTGTTGCCTCCTGTCAACCAAGAAAAGATGTATTTTTCTACATCTTCTACCTGTGTCTACAAACCCAAGCCCACCTCAGTCTGAGGTTCTCTGTGTACTAGGCCTGAGGAAGCCCTGATTTCTTATTCTTTCACAATGTTACTTCTCAGAGGCACGCATAGGGTTAGTGGCACCTTAGCCAAACCAGGGCAATGCTTCCTTTGATTAATGGAATGATCTAGCCACTGCCCCTTTGCCTGTTTTTTCCTGACTCTTAGGCCTGTTACAATCCCCTTTGCTGCTAAAACAACACAGTATTAGTATACCGTCAGGAAGGTTGAGTGGAGAGAACATAGAATTGGTTCTGCCACTCTTTAGCAATGTAATCTTGGACAAGCAAACTTTCTGAACCTTTATTTACTTGTTAGTAAAATGGTTTTAATAATCACATCAGTCTGTTTCACTGGTTGCAGTAACTTTATAGAAGAAATAATTCATGTGAAACTATTTTGTAACCTGTAAAGCCTGTTCAAGATGTTGGTGTTTACAATAATGGTTATTATCTCTATATGGTAATCTGAAAGATTCTCTATAGAGAGATTGTAGAAATACTTCTCAGCGAGTAGCTTGATTAAAAAAAAAAAAGAGGCTATCTCAGTTATCTTTTGTCATGTGTAGAACCACCCTAACACTTAGTGGCTTAAAACAGGAGTCAGCAAACTGCAGCCCATGGGCCAATTGCCAGTTTTTATAATGACAGTTTTGTAGCAACACTGTCATGCTCATTCATTTACATATTGTCTGTGTCTGCTTTGAGCTACAAGGGAAGGATTGAGTAGTTGTGACAGAGATGGCCCACAAACCTAAAATATTTATTATCTGACCTTTTAAGAAAAGTTTGCCCACCTAGGGCTTAAAACACAATGATTTATTATTTCTCACAATCCTATGTTTTGGCAAACTGGGCATTTCTTCTGCTGGTCTCTCTTGGGATCACTCAGATAGCTGCAATCTTCTGACAGCTTGACTGGGGCTGAGGGTCCGAGGTGGCTTTACTCAAGTGTCTGGCAGTAGGTGACTGGCTGTCAGCTGGGGCATCTTCATTCCCCCTGTACTTGGCCTGTCCTCCTCCAGGAAGGTGGACTGGGCTACTTCACAGCATGGTGGCCTGGGGGTTCTAAGAAGGCAAGAACAGAAATGCAAGGCCTCTCAAGGCCTAGTCTCTGGAACTCATATGGTGGCATTTTCATACTTAGTCAAAGCAAGTCACTAGGCCAACCCAGATTCAAAGTGTGGAGAAATAGACTCCACTTCTTGGTGGAGAAGCAGCAACATCAAATTACAGAGGGGTGTGGACATAAATGAGTGTGTTTCACTGGGCACCATTATTAATATGATCTACCGCAGGCTACTTCAGGTGAACTGTTTCTTTATGGCCTAGAATTGGTTTGTATTTTGCAGAAACCAAATTCTGCTGGACTGTGCAGGTTGGAATGATCATAGTGCCACTATTATATAAAATTTTTTGTTGTCCTGTTTCACTGGCAGCTTTTCTTAGTGACACTAAAGATCGAGGCCCTCCAGCGCAGTCACAGACCTGGAGAAGTGGTGAAAAGGTCCCCTTTGGGCAGACCCATTTCTTGAGAGCATTTGAAAAGCCGCCTCAGGTGCAGACCCAGGCTCTTCGAGACTTTGAGAAGGTAAGTCACGTAGGTGGATAATTGTTATCCCAATTAGAAGCAGTACCATTGGATAGTGATATCTTATAAAAATATGACCCATGGCTTAGTCTAGATTGTGGGCATTCTTACCATAATGGTGTCTCTTTTAAGAGCATATGTCCCAATAAGCATATGCACTGTTTAGCTATGTGTTGAGGACTGTGGTTCATGGGTAATTTCCTGTACCAGTGGTTCTGTCTTACCATTTTTACCCCTAGTTTACTTCTTAGATAAATTCAGGAAGTTTAAATGACACCCTGAAAATCTGTAGCTGGACCACAGTGAGCCCAGGAGACCTAGTCCAGTCAGCTGGCATTATATTCTCTGTGGCTGGCTTGGGCCACTCTAGATATCTGGATACTGTCTGCAGTATGAGGTGGCTCAGCCATACCATTTGCTTCTCAACGAGAATCTGGCATTGTTGCTTGAAACTCCTGATTCAGCTCCTGAAATGCTCTGCATCTTGATATGTTTATCATTGGATTTGACCAAGAGCCAAATTACTGGTCATGTAATATACATCCCCAGCTTCCTGTGCCCTGGACTGATCCCAGGACGTGGGTACAATAGAACCCATCTCCTAGGATTTATATGGCCTGGAAAGAGCACCCAGGATTTCTGAGACCCCTTGTGTGCTAAAAAAAGGAACAGCTCTTTGGTGCCCCCTGGGGGTTACCCAGGGATCAAGCCACACATGAGTACTGTGTAAACAGACCGAGATACGTGGGTTTCTTTCATTCTTGAATTGATGGCTTTTGACATAAAATAATAAAATTCCATCTTCAAAAAAGGGTTAATAAAGCACTGTTGACGGGGTTTTCCCCATCTTCCCTCAATTTGTAAATAGAAATGTTTCACCAGGACCTAATGTACATCCTCCAAGATATTCTCGTGGACAAAGAATATGCTCCATAAAACACGTGCCTGAGAATTAAACAGCCTCCTCTTGGGTTTTTGCTCATAGCTCTCATGGATACTGTTTAAAAAAAAAACAAAAGACAGTTTGCAGGCATGTTAAGTGGCTTTTGAAGACTAAACTTCTGAACAGCTGTGGTGCTGGTGGTGGGAGTGGGGGTAGGAATGCCCAACCGTTTCCTCTTTTTTCACCTTTTGCATCTGCTGCGACGCAGAACGGGCGAGCAGAGTCGCAGCGCTCCTCCAAGCTGTGTGGGTGCTCTCCGAAAGTCAGTCTGCCTGCACGCTGCTTTTGGTTGAGAGGTGGTTTGAAACATAGAAGTGAGGGGTGTCAACACCACCGACATAATGAATGGCCGGATGCTGTGGGGAGAGGGAAGATAGTGGGCTGAGTCACGCGTCGGAGGAGCAGAGGTCAGCTGTGGAGGTGTGGCGTTCTGAGTGCTTTTCTCTTGGCATTCAGGTCTAATATCGCTGATCAGGCCTTACTTCTCAATGCTGGGAACCACTGACAGAAACCAAGCCAGGACACAGAGAAAGGCCAATGAGAGCTGTCTAAAGCTCTCTCTGGCCCGGCGGCATAGGGGTTAAGCTCACCCGCTCCGCTTCGGTGGCCCAGGGTTCGCAGGTTCCCATCCTGGGTGCAGACCTACTTACCGCTCATC
The DNA here is from genome assembly GCF_020826845.1 of Diceros bicornis minor. Classification (NCBI taxonomy): domain Eukaryota; kingdom Metazoa; phylum Chordata; class Mammalia; order Perissodactyla; family Rhinocerotidae; genus Diceros; species Diceros bicornis. Next base: position 52,134,878 of record NC_080743.1, read on the forward strand.
AAGCCATGCTCAGGCGGGGTCCCACATAGAAGAGCTACTATGCTACAACTATGTTCTGGAGCTTTGGGGAAAAAAAAGAAAAAAAGAGGAAGATTGGCAACAGATGTTAGCGCAGGGTCAATCTTCCTCAAAAAAAAAAAAAAAAGGCCTGGATTGAGGGTCTGATAAGAGAGATTTAAAAACCAAAAAACCTCTCTCCCCTATGTGTCTAATAATTAATAAATAACAATGAGGCTACACTTTTTTGAAAGGTCATTGCTAAGGCTTATAGAAATTGTGACTTTTTCAGAATCATAGAATTTATGTACCGTGACCATAAATCATGACAGGTTATTGGGTCAGACAGATTTTTACAAATGGCTGTGTATTGAGAAAAACTTCCTATGTGATTTCTCACCCACCCCACCCCCAGCATCTCTGGGATGAGTGAGACTACAGCAGCACGTAGAGAATATTGGCTAGCACGTGTTGATCTCTTTCTGTGTGTCAGGTACTATTCCATGTATGTGCAGTATTATCTCATTTAACGCTCATGACAACCCTGGGAAGACAGCATGATTGTTACCCCAGTTTACAAATGAGGAAGTAAAGGCACAAAGAGTAGCAAAGGAACTTACCCAAAGTCTCGTAATGTGGGCCTGAAAATACTTGTCGTTTCTGTGACCTGAAATAGTGAATACTATCTAGGTTGGGAAGCTCAGCTGGTGAGAGTTTGGTGGTAGTGGGACTGGAACCCTGAGCTCCTCTTATTTAGGTGGGCACAGAGCACAATTCTGTCTCCTCTAGGTAAGCTGTAAATCTACTTGTATCTCCCAAGATTCTCCAAGACATGTTTTTTACTCCATTAATTCTGAATTGCTTGCAATTCAAAGCTTTTTCATACTTCCAAGTCTTTGTTCTGGCTGTTCCCTCTGCCTAGCATACCTTTTCCCTCCTATTCTTTACCTGGTTAAAGCCTGCTCGTCCTTCGAGTTTCAGCTCAGGTACCATTTTCTTTTTTTTAGGATACCTCCCCTGACTCTCCAATCTCGAAATATGTACCCTGACTCTAAGCTCTTCAAGGGCAGAAAGACCTCTCCTTCATCCTTTTCTAGTCTCTAGACTCTAGCATGATGCCCGTGTATAATAAGTGCTCAGTAAATGTTCATCAACTGAGCTAAACTTGTTGGATCTGTATTTGTGTTTCACCTGGCCTCTTTTCCAGCCAATTCTATTGGGTTTGTGTTTTCCCCGGTCTCTACTCAGTACTCACTGAATGTGTTCACAATAAGTTGAATGGTTCTAAGGAGCATACTGGTGTGTTAACTAATTGGTTAGAATAGGAAACTGGGAAGTCAAGAAAAGTACATTTGTTTTTAATGATGAGTTTAAAGGAAGACAGTTTTCCACCTAAACTAGGATGATAAAATTATAAATGTAAAGTAAGAGAAAGCAGCAGAAACCTTTTGAAATATCTGACAGGATTTATTAAGAAGATCATAATAGTGGCTAATGATAATAAATGATATTTATTGAATTTTTAATACTCTAGGCACTTTTCTAGATACTTAATATATTTTATTTCAACTATTTTTCAGTTCATTTTCCTAACTTATGAGATAGATGTTATTATTACATCCGTTAGACCAGTGAAAAAGACCAAGGCTCAAATAACTTGCCTAAAGCTGTATAGGTCTAAAGTGGCAGAGCCAAGATAATGCCAGTGATTGCCAAGGTTCTTGGGGAAAAGGAGGACCATTCAGAGGAGAGGTTATGTTGGTGGAATGTGTGTGGTTTGGTTTTATATGCAAAATCAAAATGGCAGATGCTACAGAGAAGCCATGGAGGGGTGGGGGTCTGCGGCTCTAAGGTCTAGAGGGGACCTCCACTGCCCTATCCTGTTTACACATTTTCTAATAATGTTGTCTTTAACATGAAAATGCCAGCAAGACCAGCTGCAATGTTTGCCTAATTATAGTCTGAAGCCAGCTCTCCCTGGCAGTCTGGATCCAACCACAGTGAGTCAGCCTGTTGAGGCTCCACCCATCCTGGCACATTTTTCCAATTGTGTCTTCAAGTCTGTATAGGGGAAAAAAATCCTAAAAGGGACTTTTCTACCTTTATGGATATCTGAGTTATCACAGTCTGGGTTTCCTGTTCTAGTTTAGGTGAATCTGGGTCATGTCACTGCTGCCTTATGGTCCAGTGATTTCAGTGCTTCTTGAGTGTTTCTCTGTAATTACAGCCTTGGGTAATGAGTGCTACCAGTAAAGTGCATTTTCATTTTTTTGAAAAAATGCCATTTATGCTCTCTAAACTACAGTGCCAAGCATCCTGATTTTGTTTTCACTGGTGTCTTGAGATGTTCAAAAAGTTATTAAATGAAAAGAGAAGGAGGGGAATCCTAAACTTTAGCAATCTTAAGCATAGAATTTTCTTCTTTTTAAACATGGTTTTTCAGAGGGATTCCACATCGTCATTCTGCAGAATTTCAACAATGTTTTCACTCCTAACCAACATTGCCAAAGATATGTATCAAGTCAATCATTTTTTTCTTAAGAACTATTGAGTAAAAGGAATGATTCTGCTTGCTGTAGAGGATACAGAGATGTATACAAGTTACCATTCTCAAAGAGCGTACAATCTGATAGGGGCACAAGAAATTTAAATTACATAAGATTTAATTTAAATAACCCCTAAGGCAACGGTGGAAGGGGTATCACAAGATGAGAGTAATTCCCAAACAAATGTATGTCTTTAAAACCTAAATATTAGAACAAAACATTTTTTCTAATTTGTATTCATATACATATATGTAAACTTCACAAAGTTATAAATACTAGTTCATATTTGGTTATATAATTAATAAAGCAACTTTATCAAAAAAATGAAATCACAAAAATTTGAAAACCCTGAAAATTCTGAGAGGTATGGTTACTGCCACGGAAAAGAGCAGTCACTTCCATGGAGAAAATGATGCTTGAATAAGAATAATTTTTCTTATTTTTTAATTATCTCCTTTCTGTTTTCTCATTAGAACTGTTTTCTTCTTTTCTTCACTGTATGAAGCGAAGCTCTGTCTTTCTTCCTGTGGAGCTTGAGGAATTTCCATTCTAATAATAAATTTTTTAAATAATAACAAAAATAATGATACCAACATTTATTGAGTGCGTATGGTGTGCAGAGCTCTATGAATGCACGTGACTTGCATTATCTTATTCAGTTCTTTGAAGTTAGTGCATCCGTTATCTTCATTTGCGCAGAGAGGGACATGAAGCTAGGAAAAGACTAATGATTGCTAGAAAGTGCTGGAGCTGGGATTTAAATATAAGTATACTGATTCCAGAGCCTAAACTCTTAGTCACAGTGTTCTTATGCCTCTCTATGGACAGCTGATTACCTTATGCATTTGATTATTCATCCACTCATCCACTCAGTATATGGCTGCATCCTGTGTCCCAGGCCCTGTTCTAGCTGTTAGATGCACAATGATCAAGTATGAACATATGCCAAGATATGTGTTCAAGGATGAATGTTTATTTCAGTATTCTTTATGCTAATAAAATATTAGAAATAATCTAATATCCATCAAAGTGAGGATTAATTATTTCAAGTATGGTATATGCTTACAACAGAACATCAGAGAGCAATGTACTGACTTGCAAGGGTGTCCATAATGACAGATTTAGGATTAAACAACAATTTGACTGAATATTACATAAAATAAGATCTCATTTTTGAGGGAGAAAAAAATGGAAATGTCTGGAAGGATATATGCCAAAATATTGATAGTGATTATATCTGGGTGGTGGGATTAGCCATGATTTTTGCCTTTGTCATTACTTTCTGTATTATCTAATTTTTAATAATGTGTGTTCGTTTTAGTTATCTAATCATTCAACAAGTGTTTATAGAGCTCTATGTACAATATAATGTCTTAAGCACTGCAAATACAATAGTGAATAAGGAAATAAGTTTCCTGCTCTCATAGAGTTTACAGATTAGCCAGTTACAACAGAATGTAATCATTATTATGATGGAAGTAAAGGGTGCTACACAATATAGCTCCTAACTCAGTCTGAAGGGGTGGGAGGATTCAGGGAAAGATTCCTAGAGGAAACTACATCTAACCAGGGATCTGAAGGAGGAATAAGAATTAGCCACTCACATGAGCTGGGAGTGGGAGAATGAAGAATGTTCCTTGCAGAGGAAACAGCATGAATCAAGATTCAGATTAGAGAACGAACTCTAGTAAGTTAATATGTCTTAGAGCATAGGTACAAGGAATGTGGAGAAAAATTGAGACTGGAGAAAAAGAGAGAGAGAGAAGCCAGCATACTGGGCCGTGCAAGTTGCATAAAAGCTTATAAATTTTATTGGAGCTCATAGGCGAACAGCTGGAAGCTTTTAAACAGGGAGATGATATGATCAGATTTTCCTTTTAGGAACATCCCTTTGGCTTCTGTATGGACTCTGGATTGGAGGGATCAAGTCTAATCAGTTATGAGGCTGTTGCGGCATTCCAGGCAAAGGTAGGTAGTGCTGATAGTACAGGAGTGAGAGAAATGGAGAGAAAAAAGACAAAGAGATTTCAGAAGCAGAAGTGACAGGGCTAGGCTACTGATTGGATGTAGAACCAGTGAGAGAGAAGCAGCCCAAAGATGACCTACCACCAGTTCATCTCTCTAGTTCCATCCCCGGCTAGGTTATCAACCTGTTGTAAACTTCCAGAGTACCTTGCACTTTCCCTTTAATCACATGAGTTACTTGTCCCTGATAGCAGGGGCAGTAGTGATTAGCAGAGTGCCTAGTATGCAGTAGACATGCCTATTTTCGTTTTTGTTGTGTTTTGAATGAATAAATGTCAAGCTTTCTTGCTTGAGCCACTACTAGATGATACCATCCATAGAGAAAGGGAACAACTGGAACAGGCACGTGCAGTACTTTTATAGTCATTTATACAACAGCGACAAAACCCAAAAACCAGTAAAGTGATTTTCACTTTTGGAAGAAAAACAAGGAGATCCTGTATGTTCTTAAGGAACTCTAAATCTAATTGGTGAGACAGTCAAACAGATAACCCCAGTAATAAGAGTAGGTACATAATGCTGTGGAAGCACTCAGGAGGGGCCCTCACCCAGACTATAGGGTCAGATAGGCTTCCTTTGGTAGGTAATATCTAAATCAAGTCCTTAAGGGCAAATTGGAGATAGTTAAGTCAGAGCTGAGTGGGAGGTGAAGAGAATGACATTCCAGGCTATCACTGCTACCCATGAAAAGTCCTGGAGGCAGCAGAGAGCATAGTGAGCTCAGAAATAGAAGGCTTTTTGTCATGGCTGGAGCACTAGAGTGTCGACTGAGGTTCAAATTGGCTGTGTCTCCACTATCTACCCCCTATTCCTGGTCAAAGCCTTATTGTTGCAGCCATTGTCCTCCATGGTATCACTGGGAACTCTTAGCTCTTAAGCCTAGTGAAAGTCCTAATTGGGCCTTTGAAATCACCTTCTTTCCTAGAGGAGGTTGGAGAAAGGATTATTGAAAATCTAGAAAAATAGGTGAGACTATAAATTGATATGTCCCCCCCTGAATATTAGAAGCTCAGCAGATAATCTTCCTGGGTTGAACCAATTGTGAACAAATAACACCAAGTCCTGCTGATGTTGGTCAGGCCAAACTGATGGAGAATCTAGTTTGGAGCCTTTCAGTCCTTGGGAGCTCCCAGCATCAGTGCAGTTCAACTGTTGTTTCTACCATGGAGCTCGTGTAACAGCACTATTTCTGGCTGGGCCATTTACTTTTGGTGTCCAAGGAAGTTGTTATTTGTTTTGTTTTGGTTTTATAGAGTTCACAGCGCTCTTATATGATGATGATGACGACACCTTGTTATTCCAGGATTGGGGTGGTGTGGGTGCGTATCCATGGTGGGAGAAGGCAGCAGGAACGTCATCTGAATCCCTATCCTTTAACCACATGATGACGCTGCCTAAGACAGAGTTTATTTATCAACTTGATGTAATAGTTCTGTTGTTAGCTCTCTTGTCATCAGTCCAGTTATTTCAAGAAAAGGCTGTGTAGAGGATGGATATCAGTCTGCTTCTGAGTTTTAGGGGAGAAAATGGAATGATATTAATATTTTAGCATTTAAAAGACTCTCTAACTTCAGGAATTATGTTGAAATTTCAGAAACAGAGTTGCAGAAGAAAGATTTCTTTATTGTGCAACCAAAGAGAAAAAAAAACAGGTCTTTGTAGAATTTGCCGTACTTTCTGATGCAGGCATCAACACTTACCTTCTCGAACACTGAACAGAAGCCCTGTGCGGAAGTTAAGGGTTAATGAGTGGAGACCGAGTTGATTGACTTTGATTGACATGTTCCTTGTTAGAACGTCTGCAAAAGTTATGTATATTCTTCAGGACAGCCTAATGAGTGTGTTTTTCCTGTGTCTAAATACAGAGTGGATCATATGTTTTCTTTCTGTTTTATCTGATGATTGTAACAAAACTTTTTAACTTGATAAAACATAGAAACCCATGAGTTTTCAATCTTGAGTGCTGCTTAGAGGATACTTCTTCTAGCCTTTATGTTAGGGCCCCATAATCTAAACAGGATTAATATGCAGAATGTTTAGAAATGATCAGTTTTAAACTATTTACTTTTAACTGAAGTGAATTGAGCTTTGATCTTTATCATAAAAAAATCCTTTCTAAAAGGCAAAGGACTGGGCAAGTTACTTCTCCCAGCTTGGGTTTCTTTCTTCTTTTTTAGATAACAGCTTTATTGAAATATAATTTACATACCATAAAATTCACCCTTTTAAAGTGTACTGTTCCATGGTTTTAGTATAGTCACAGAGTTGTGCAACAATTACCACTACCTAGTTACAGAACATTTTCATCACCCCCAAAGAAACCTCATACCATTAGCAGTCACTCCCCATTCCGCCTCCCCCCTGCCCCTGGAAGCCACTCATCTACTTTCTTTCTTTCTTTTTGTTTTTTGTGAGGAAGATCAGCCCCAAGCTAACATCTGCCAATCCTCCTCTTTTTTTTTTTTTTTTTTTGCTGAGGAAGACTGGCCCTGGGCTAACATCCATGCCCATCTTCCTCTACTTTATATGGAATGCTGCCACGACATGGCTTGACAAGCAACGCGTTGGTGTGCTGCCAGGATCCGAACCCCCGGCTGCCGCAGCAGAGTGCATGCACTTAACTGCTATGCCACTGGGCCAGCCCCTCATCTACTTTCTTTCTCTATGGATTTGCCTTTTCTGAACATGTAAATGGAATCATACAACATGTGACTTTTTGTGCCTGGCTTCTTTCGCATTAGTATAATGTTTTCAAGGTTCATCCGTGTTGTCGCATGCATCAGTACTTCATTCCTTTTTATGGATGAATAATATTCTATTGTATGGCTGTACTAAACTTTGTATATCCATTCATCAGTTGATGGAGATTTGGGATGTTTCTACTTTTTAACTGTTATGAATAATGCTTCTATAAACATTCACATGCGAGACTTTGTGTGGACATATGTTTTCAGTTTTCTTGGGTACATAACTAGGAGTGGAATTGATGGGTCATATGGTAACTCTATGTTTAACTTTTTGGTTATTCATCTTGAAAATGGAGAAAACTATATTTTATATAGGTTCAGGTGGTCAGATCCTCCAGGGTCCCAAGGAAGATTATTTACAGTGAAGGTTACTTTTTGAAAAGATGCAGGGACCTGAGGTAGAAGTAGAAGTACTTAATCAGTCACAAGGGAATCCCAGGTTCATAGGGGTCATCTAGTGTCATGATTAAGGCCTTGAGGAGTATGCAATATGGGTCAGACTCTTGGATGCTGTGGTCTGTGCTCATCCACTTTCTAGATGAGCAAATCAGCTAACTTGTGGACGTCTCATTTTCCTTTACAGTAATGGGGATAATAATACGTAATCTGCTTACTTCACGAGATAAAATGAAACAATATACATGGAAGTGATTTGTACGTTGTCCAATCCTAGCAGGTGATTGTTGTTGTGAAGACAGTGTAATTATATCCAATCAATTTTGTAATACAAGTCCAAGTCATTAACACAGCCAGGAATTCAACTTTTGTATTCCTGCAATTTAGATTCTTTCAGAAAAGCATAGGGACTCCCAGACACATAGATGTATTATAAATAAAATATTTATATGTGGAAAAAAGCCGTCCTCCTCCTCCTCCCTGCCCCATCCCTTCCTGTCTACTCCCATCCTCCAATCCAAAACAAGTTGGGTTCCTGGGTTGGATTCCACTGGATGCTAAAGAGCAGGAAATACTCTCCAGCTGGTTGTGTGCCCTTCCCATACTTCTGTTTTGAAAATATGACAGTTAGCAAAGTTATAGGTTAAATAGTCTATTGGGGATCATCTTTGGGTCCCAGTCATCATTGCTGCTTTTGTCTTGAAAATATGACGTCCTTTACGCTCGCTAATCCCTTTTTGCTCTTACTGCACAAGGCAGCCAGACTCCCACCACCTTTTAGGGCTCTGCTATAAGAGAGCTGGTGGGGTGTTCTGAGATTCTTCAAAAGTGATAGCTCTCTCATTGGTGCTGCCTTTGGTAGTATTGTTTCTATGAGAAAGTATGTTTCAAACATGGAATCTCAGGATAGCTTAGGATCTTAAAAGTCCTCTAGAGCTAACTCCTAGTTGACGTGTGACGACTTCCAGCAATATCCCTGACAAGTGGTTCTTTGGTTTCAGTCGAGTCCCTTTTGTGACAGGAAATTTACTATCTCTCATAATGTAAGGGCTTAATAAATATCTGATGTATGAATGTATGGATGAGGTGTGGCAATAAGTTCATTACATCCAACCCTACTGGAGAATTCATCCTTGTATCTAATGGACAGCTGCCTCCCTCTGATTCCTAGTTTGATTGCCCTTAAAATAGTTTTTTGAAATTATGAGCTGTTTCACAAACAACAGGAATGTACAAAGAATAATAAAACACTGGTCCATGTATCCAATATCTAAATTTTAATGAATATTATTTTCAGCCTATTTGCCTCAGATTAAAAAACAAAAGTTAACATTACAGATACAGTTGTAGCCTCCTTAGTACCCTACCCAGATCCCAGTCTTCTGACTCCTTTCCTACAGTTAATTACTAGTAAGTAATTTTCCCAAAGTTACACAATCAGAAAATACCTAGGTCTCCTTGGTTCAAAAGCTTTTGCTCTTCCACAATGTTGCGCTACCCTACCTGGACAATATGCATGATGGTGATAATATTTATTGCCCATTTGTAAATGAATAGTATAGCTTCAAATGTTACTTAAAACACTATTCTCCTGTTCCTCTGTTTACCATATTAAGTTATTTAAGAATATTTTTATTTTCATGAACTGTAAAGATATGAATTATCACAGATATCAAATTAGTAGAGTTTAAGTTGCAGAAGTTTTATTATATTTGAAAAGAATGTGTCAATTAAGATGATTAATCATTTTTAGTAGAGTGGAACTTTATTTTTGAGAGAGAGAATTATAAAAGATTATTATGTTTTCAAGCATTTCCATTATAAGACCTATCTGGGGGGTCTGAATATGTTAAGCAAATGTGAACCTAAGTTTTTTTTAAAGGCTGACTTGTCAGTTGGTTATGTTAATGGGGCATGATGCACAACAGCTGGGCTGTAATCCTCCTACTATTGTTGGCGTTGATTGAGTCCTTATTAAAGTCTTATTTCCAGTCCACACTAATACATTAAGAAGCGGTGGGAAGAAGAAACTAAGGAAAGAGGAGGGAAGAGCCATTAAAAGTTTGGAAAAGGTAATTTGAGAGAAAAGTAAAGATTTTAGATGTACTATATAAAAAAGAACAAAGATAGAAACACTGTCCCTTGCTCAAGAACCTGCAGTGTTTCTTTGTTTTCTAAGCAATGCAGTGCCTATCAAAACATACAGGCCTGGGAGCTGCTCCCAGAAGATTTAGTGTGCAGCCCAGGTATGTGTATATTTGTTTGTTAAAGCTACAAAAAGCAAACGAGTAAAACAAAACATAAGCAATAAACAAACAAACAATCTTCTTAGTAAGCAAGTTCCTGGCCCTCCCCCATGGCCTTTCTCCTCACTCTTTGTCCAAATTGAGAGCCAGGATCTGCCTAGGGGAACAAACTCAGGCTCCTCACCTTGACTTTCACGATCTCCCAAAAATGGTTCGTCACTCCCATCATCTTTGTTCCCCATTACAGGACAGTACCGGCCTTTTGTTTCTGTCCAGTCTGTCCTTTGCACCTTTGCTCAAGTTCCACCTGCCCAGATGGCCCTGTATCTTCCCCTCGGCCAATCCAGACTTGGATTCATCCTTCAAGGGAGCTAAACGCCAGTTCTCTGTGGAACCTTGTCTGACAGCCTCTCTTTCCTAATTTCTATGGTTTTTACCATTTGTACAGTTCATATCGTTCTTTGATTGTAGTTTGTCGTATATTATTTCCCGTTTGTTCAGAACTCTTATACAAAGTTCAGATTCTGCATTCTGTATGGAAATTAGTCTGTCAGAATAATTTATTTTACTTATAATCTTTTTACAAAGAGGAATGCCTTTAGATACGCTCTTCATCCTAAAACATCTGTGTAATCTTGTATACAGATTGGGTTCTATTAGAATTAAATCCAGTGAGGTCCAAGTCAGCAGGTTAATTATTTATCCATTCTTTTATTCAACAGATATTTATCTAGCACCTATTATGTACAGGCACCATTCTTGGTACTGATGATATAGCAGAGAACAAAACAGGAAAAACTCCTGGCTTTCTCATGGAGTTTACAGACTAGTGGGGAGAGACAGACAAGAAACAAGACAAATAAGTAAATAAATGTTTTGGAAGGTGATGGTACTATAGCATAAAAAAACAATTAAGGGAGATACAGAGTGCTGGGAAAGATCTGGAGTTCCGTTTTAGGTATCACAAGTATGAGATGTCTATATTCAAGGGGAGATTTCTACTAGGAAGTCAGATATAGATTGGAGTTCAGGAAAAAGGTCAAGATGGGCATATAAACTTAGAAATTCAAGTGAACAAAAATCATTTTTCTACAGTAACCATTCTAGCAAATGTATTTTCTTTGGAACTATTAAAACAAACCTTTCTATATTATTGGAAAGTTATGACAATACAAGCAAGCTAGCCCATATTTAATAAATCAAATGAGCAAAAAGTAAAATATTTATGGAATACTTATCTTTTCATTAATTCAACAAATATTTGGGGAGTGCTTCCTAAATACTACGCAATGAGAATACAAAGACACAAAATATGCCTTACCAGCCCTCAAAACACTCTAGTCTGGTTGAGGTGATTGTAAAACAGGCTGGGACTGCACCAGGGGGGTGGATGTTATTGGAGAGGTCTTCTTGGTTGTTATGGGAGCAGAAGGAGGCTAGAAAGACTTATAAGTCATTGACCCTTTCCTTGGGTAACTTCCAGACTAGTTGGTGAGACATAAACGCAAGAAAAGTTAAATAGCTCTACAAGGTGTAAATAACCCTGCAAGACAACAGAAGGCAATAGCATGAGGCAGCATAAGAACACTTGCCAAATGCTAATATTTGTCTTAGGAGTTCAAAAGAGGAAGAAGTCTTTCTAGGTGACCAGGGATGGCTTTGTTTGGGTGGGATTCCAACTAGGACTTGAAAAACAGGCAGGGTGTCTTGAGGGGATGTGGTGGGGTTTTCCTTTTATTCTAAGAGTGATGAGATGCCTGTGAAGGGTTTTAAGTAGAGGAGATGACAGGATAAGATTTAAGTTTTGAAAACTTTAGCTATGATACAGAGAAAAGATCGCTGGAGTGAATTCTGACAGACATGGTAGAGACTGTTGCAGAAGGTTTTGCTGTGAGGTTGTTTGTGAGAATGGGACATTCAAGTTGAACTATCTAGCAAAGAAAGATTTGGATGTGTAGAGCTAGATCTTGGGTGAGAGGACTCGGTTGGAGATTTGGAGGTTGTTTGGGAGGCAAAAGTGATAGCCCTAAAAGTGGATAAAATCTCTAAGGGAGAAAGTGTGACGAGAAAAAATCAGAAGGCTAAGGACTAGCCATCATTTAAGCACTTGCTGTAAGGAACTGGCAAAAAACACAGAAAAGAGGCCAGAGAGGTAGGAGAACAAGGATCGCAGGGCATAATAAGAAATGGGCATTAATGTATAGAAAGAAATATCTAGGTTGGATGAGAATACTCTGCATTCATATGCAATTTTACTTTCCATAAAACTTTTACTAAATTTTCTTATGTGATGAAGCAATCCAAGTAGACTTCGAAGGCATGATTAGACACTAATCTAGACTCTGGCAGCCTGGTTCCCCTTGTGCAAAATGGAGGTGATAATAACTAGGTTATTCCTCTAGGAGCTTAGACCAAGAAAGGGCCTTAAAAAGCACCTAGTTTCCAACCACTTCATTTTATAAATGAGAACAGTTAGGCCTCCGGAGAAGTGCACTTCCAAGGTCTTTCAGCTATTTAGTAACAGAACTGGGACCAGAAAAGGATCTTCTGAGTTTTAATTCAGACTTTTCTCTTCCTGTCTCTAAGCCTAAATGAAAATAATTTATTCTAAGAGCACAGATTTAATGAAAATAGCTAAATGAATTTTAAACTAAATAAATAAAACTAAATTTTAAATTTTAGATTTTTTTTTTAATGAGGAATATTTTGTCTTAAGTCACGGTCTGTGGTAAGAAACATGTCACCTTACTTATAATCCAAATCTATCCGAGAGACTCCCCAGTTCTAATTATGCCCTCCTGGGGCCACTTTATTCACTCAACTTTTTCTGTCTTTCAAAGCAAAGTGCAAGTGCAACTCCTAGTGAAGCTTTCTCTCATCATCACAGTAAGAATTAATTACTCTTTCTTCTGGATTTCCAGATTCAGTGTTTTTCAAACTTTAGGGTGAAACTTATTAGTGGGTCATGAAATCAATTCAGTGGGTCCCTCCCAGAAAGAGAAATAGAATAGATAATATCTGAGTGCATCACCATGGTGATGGTAATATCACTTTGTGAAATTTCTGCTTCAGTTATGTGTGTACGGGTATGTGTGTATACTGGAATGCAGTATAAAATGTAAAAAGTTTGAATAACACAAGCTTGGAGAATTGTAGTGTAAAACACATACTATATGTATATAGCCACTTAGTTCTTTGAGGATTGGGACTGTCTTCATTTTTGTATCTCTCAAGCCCAACATACTACCTGGTGGGTACTCAGGAGATATTGATTGGAATTATTATGTAGAGTTAAGAAAGAATTAGAAGAAAGAAGAGCAGGTATTTTGGGGAGGAAGAAGTGAGTGCTTGAATTAAGGCTAAATTTTTTAGTCTTCTTTGCATTGGATGTTAATATTAATTTTGTTTTCAACCTAGTGTTACTGCAACCAAGAAGCTGTGTTTGGTATCTGTGCTGTGGTGTTGTCTCCCAGTCACCTTCAATGTCCCGTGTGATGTGGTATAAATAATACTTCCTGCTAATGTTGCAGCTGTCATTCAAGAGTCTTAAATTGCTTTACGAGCAGGATCTGGCGCTGAGCGCCTGGCTCCACTTGGCAGGTGTCGGAGTTAAGAACCAGTGACTGGCTGAAATCTCTGGGCTCCAGGCTGACGCCTCCCTCCGTCTCTTGCCCTCATCCCTTGAGGAGAGGAGCCTTTGACCCTGCCTCTTTGTGAGCTTGTGTAACTGGTAAACAGAGTTTGCAAAGACTCCACTGAACTAGAAGATTCGCTCTTTCTTTTGGGGGTGGCTCTAGTGTGTATGGGGGGAGGCGCATGGTAATAAAGGCTATTTATTTAACTGTCTCAGGGATTGAAAATTCCAGGGAGGAAAACTGGGTAGGAACTGATTTGAGGTGAGCTTCTGAATCATCAAAGGAAATGAGAGACCCCTGCGGTTAGTAGCTCTTTAAGATTTGCGCCTGACAGAGAGGGATATTTGACGAGTGGTCACCATTTTGTATATGTGTGCTCTTCTCTATAGCAACCGTATTTCTTGCTTCGGGCCACACTCCTTTGGGTTTTGTTGTGTAAATCAGCCACCAGGAACTTAAATACCCACTCACACACACCCCCCTTCATTTCCGTCTCTTTTTTGCAACCTCCCCATCACCTTGAATTACTCCGTTCCCCATTTGCTGGAAGCTTCTGGGGGTCAGTCCCCTCTCTTTTCCGAGAATCTGTTAACTGCCTACAGTTGGGCCTGGGAGGCTCTGGGAGGGTGACAGCCAAGTCCTGGCTTGGAGTCGGGTTACACCACTTGTGTCTGAGTTCATGCAGCATGTTCCTCTGTCAGGGATTCCGCAAATATCTCCCGGAGGTAAAAAAGGAAAGTGCGCTGGGCTCCAGCACCCAGAACAGTAAGCCCAGTCCCAAGTCCCTGAGAGAGAGCCAGCCATCAGGGCCATGTCGCTGTAGCCTCCGCAGCCTCCCAGCCGGCTCGCTTCATGTCGCGGTGCAGTTGCACCAAGTTCCTGGGGTGAGGGGGCGACTGGGCATGCTCCTCCCCATGGGTTGCCCACCATGTCTAATGGATATCGCACTCTGTCCCAGCACCTCAATGACCTGAAGAAGGAGAACTTCAGCCTCAAGCTGCGCATCTACTTCCTGGAGGAGCGCATGCAGCAGAAGTATGAGGCCAGCCGGGATGACATCTACAAGCGGGTGAGTGCAGGGGCCGTGCGCTCCCCGCCGGGCGGGGGCTGGTGGCGGACCCTTTGGACCCAACGGACCCAACGATATTCCAGGCTTTTCCTAGCTCTGCTGTGCTCATTAGCGAGGTAGGCGGGTTCCAGGCCCTGTCTGGTCATCTTAATGCCTTGTGACCCTGGACAACCCATTTTACCTCTGTTGTGCCTGTTTTCTACTTTCCTTCTCTGTAGTGGGAGGAAGCTGGATTAAATCAGAGGCTCTCAAACTCTTGGTCTGGAGCTGTGCAGAACAATTACCTTGGGAGCTGGTTTAAAATGCAGATTCCATGACTCACTCCCAGGGATTCTGATTTAGCAACCGGGAACTTCAAAACTTGCATTTTTAAGCAAGCCCCAGAGGTGACTCTGAGGCAGGTAGTTTCCAGGTCACACCTTCTGCTAGAGAAGTGCCCCTTCTCATGGGGGCAGGGAATAATGCTCTGGAGAAAAGGGCAGGGGCTGAGGACATTTCTGTTCCTTGAGAGATTCTTGTTTGTTTTTGAAGATGATTATGCAGATCAGCTTTTAAGACAGAATCTTAGGCATTTCAGTCTTAGGTGTAGTTCACCTTAGAATGACAAAAAGGGTACTGATGGACTAGGAGCTGGCCTGAGGAGGGGTGGGACAGGGAATGGTGGCTTCCCTGAAAGGGAGGGCTGTCTTGATTGAAGGTTGGGGTGGGGAACGAAGATGGAGGAGGTTTGCTGAGTTGAGGGTGAGATGAGACAGCACCTTGATAAGGGGACATTAGGCTATGGGTTACAAGGATTAAGCTTCCTAACCGGTTACCACAATATTGGTTTCCTCTTAGTGTCTGGGCAAGCACTAAAGTGGCCTGAGTGACTTGGAGCTGGTCGCCTCTGATTTAATCAGAGATTCTAAATTTCCAGCTCTTTATGCCAGGAGACCGTACAAAGCTATCACTGTCTATGTGTGCTCTGTCCTGTCGAGAAGAAGGTTAGGAAGCATTACAGGCTGCTAAATAGTATCTTGTATCAAAGGAGTAACTGGTGTCTATGAAACCTAAATGATTATTTGGTAAATTCAAATAATATGGTTAGCTAAATTTGGGGGATTTGGCCCTATTTTCTGTCTTTCCTGCATTTCCGTGTTTTAAATGGAATTTTCCTGAAATTGGTCCAGACTCATCTTTCATCTTGTATGTGGCTTGTAGTGAGTGTGCCTCAGTGGAGCTGCCAGGGGTCGAGGAGAATGTTGCCAAGTGAGGATTGGGAACTCAGACATGGAGAGAGGGGGAAGATGAGTGACAATATTTGTCTCAGGGTAAGAATAGTGAATGAATTTGTTTACTGGGCAGAAGGAGGAGTATTTCCCCATTAACTGTCTCCAAAGCAAGGCAGAAGGAGGACAATTTCTTAGATAATTGGAAGGAAAGGATATTTTTAGCTTGAACCAACCAACTGCTTGAATCATTTGGTCTTACCTTCTGTTTTGCACTGGCTAAGGAGACAGTCTTCAGGGAACACTTTGGGTGGGGTGTGAGAGGACACCATTGCTCTCCTGGAGAAGTGTGATTAAGGAGCTGCACGGGGGCAGGGGAATGTCACGTGACATTGTCACAAGCAAAGGTGACAACCCTTTTGTTATCCTAATGTTGTTGTTAGTCCCATACAGGGAATAGACATGGCCCTGTCTCTTCCTACTCTTAAATGCAGAGGAGTCAGGCAGCTACTGGCATCATATGATTTGAGGGATCTCAAGCTACTGTGTCCCCTCCTTTCCCTTCTCACCAAATCTTGTTCAGTCCACCTGTCACATTGCTCATCCCATTTGGCGATGATTACTTGGGGAGCACTGAATCCTTAGGTTAAAATGCTCTTATTCTTTGGGAACGAGAACACATAAAGCCATTTTCAATCATTAACATCATAGTTGAAATTAGTTTATCACACTATGTAGTGATGAGGGGTTGACAGAAACCAGGGCAGTTCTGTTTTGATGGAAGGACAACGGCTTAAAAAACCACCACATCAGGACCCCTGGAGAGCCAGGGGACCTAGGCAAGTTACTTAACCTCTCTAAGCCAGTTCCAGTCCCTGGAGAACTGGCATCAAGGATAACACACAGCATCACAGACCCTGAAAATTATTTGTTGAGAGTATGAATAAACAGCAGCCATAAAGATTAAATAAAAAGGGGCCGGCCCCGTGGCTTAGCGGTTAAGTGCGCGTGCTCCGCTACTGGCGGCCGGGGTTTGGATCCCGGGCGCACACCGACGCACCGCTTCTCCAGCCACGCTGAGGCCGTGTCCCACATACAGCAACTAGTAGGATGTGCAGCTATGACATACAACTATCTACTGGGGCTTTGGGGGGGAAAAAAAAAAGGAGGAGGATTGGCAATAGATGTTAGCTCAGAGCCGGTCTTCCTCAGCAAAAAGAGGAGGATTAGCATGGATGTTAGCTCAGGGCTGATCTTCCTCACAAAAAAAAAAACCTCCCTGAAAAAAGAAAAAGATTAAATAAGAAGACTTATATCAAGGCACTTTGTAAACTTCACAGCTTCGTACATATATGAGGGGATGGTAGTTACATGCCTACTAGTAGTAATAGTATGATATTTAAAAATGACGAAGAGGTTTGGCTCTTTTAATCTCACCCTCAGATATTCCCATGAGTGTGTTTTATGTTCATCCTTCTTAGTCACATTGTGATTCTGCAAGGTTAGGATGATTAATTAGCAGCAGTGTTGGCAAAGAGACATCGAGAGTGACATGCGATGCATCACATGGTAAATCAGATGGTTCACTTGGGAATTTAGGGCCCTGTTCTGTGACCAAACTTAGCTTGATTTTTCTTTGGTGTTGGAAGGACACTTCTTTAAGTATAGTAAAAACATTAAATCACACCCAACTTAGTTAGAATCTGCAATAGTCTGGGTGCTGTATGCATGATTCTCTTAAAGAAAACCAATGTTTGTGAAACATATGTAATGCAAGTTTATTGTGAATAGTAATTATCATTTTTTCTATTTTTGCTATGGCAGATTTTTGTTGGGATATTTGTACTTAAGAGTGAAAAATTACTGTCTTAGAGACGATCAAGCGTTTCACCATGATGACTGCAGGGAAGGGCAATATGGGAAGCTTTAGGAGAAAAGGACTAGTGAGTGGGTTCAATCTTTCTCTTTCCAAGTGGCATGTCCTCTTTGGGTAGTTGATGGAGGGAGAGACTAAAATAGATATAATCCTTAAATGTAAAGGAAGCTACAAGGATATTTAATTGTATGAGAAGGTGTAAGAGAGAGTTATATAAAAACCTAGAAGTATCAACTTCAAAGCAAGTAAGTAAAAAAGAAGTTAAGGGTTTCTCTTTTTCAAGCTGTTCAGAGAATTCAGAAATAATCTTAAGACTCGTACTAGTAATGGGTTAATAAAAGTGTTAAATTATACATAAAAATTGGTTCTGTGAAACTAGCTACTTTTCTGTTAACCAAGTTAAACTATTTTTTAAGCTTCAATATTTGTAAATAATTAAAAAAAAAAACACAGGTAGAGGCTGCTTACCCTCAGCACAGATAAACTGGGGCATATACCTACATGATTAGGTACCACTGCCCCCTCTTGGTAGCAAATATTAATTGTAGGCTCAGTTTTTTGGGGACAGTTTTGAACGTAAAAAGCAAGGAAAGGAGAAACCGTTGCAGTACATATAGCTTCTGATTCTGGAGCAAAGTAAATTGAGAAAATGCTGAGTGGTCCACAGCTGAGTATGGCCCACTCCTAGGGAGACTGGCTTGTTAGCATTTCTGGACTGCAGCTGCTCTGGTAAATAATTTCTGGGTGGCAACTTGGCTGACTTCCTTGTTGTTGATTATCTAATCCTGCATATTCTCATGATAGCTGAGTGTGCCGCCACTAGAACTATGCCTGACCCTGGAATTTATGAAATCCACTGCTGTGTGGTAAACACCCAGTCCCCAAACAGCACACAAAACCACTGTCCACTGTGTTTTGCCCCATCATGGCTACTCACTTGTTAAACTTGTGTGACTTTATTATTACCCAAGATTGCTTTAAAAAAGATTTAAGGTTCCATTCTAAAAATGGAATTTAAAATCTGACAGGGCTAGATCTAACAACAAAAACGTTAGGAGAAACTGAATGCAGTCATTCTGGACCAGATAGAGTCAATGTTTGAATATGACATAATTGATATTAGAAGGTTAAAGTGGATTTAGCCTTTAGAGAGGAGTTGAAGGAGTTGTGTTCCAATGTTTTATCGCCCTTAACTGTCTGACTTTTTTGAGCTGTATGTTATCATCTTTTGGGTTCGATGACATTTTTCTTGAGCAAACCTTGAAGCTTATACGTAACGTATTTCTACAGCTAGGTTTTAAAAGTCATGATAAACAGCCTACTGACTTTACTTGCCTACCAAATTTTCATCATTTCTACTATTCTGCTATCACTGGGCATAGTAGTTAAGAGTAATGAACCAGACAGACCTGAGGTGGAATCTTGGTTCTACCACTTGCTACCTGTGTTAACTTGGGCAAATACTGTAACTTGTCTGAGCTGAAGTGGGTGTGGTAATAGAACCTCTCTTATAGGATCTGGGGCAGGATTCAATGAGCCAATGACTTGAAATCAGCACAACACCTATAATGTAGTAAGCCCTCAAGAAATATTTGCCATTACTGTGACAAATTGAGAGGTATCAAAATTATCCAGATAAGTCTAATTACTGGACACACTCATCCTGGACCATTTTTTATTCCAAATCAGTTTCTTTTTCCTCAGTAGTGGATTTGGGTCCACTTATCCTATTTGTCTCAATTCTCCATTTTAGTTTGCCCATGTATAAATAAGATAATATTACCCAAGTAACCCTGTCGCAGCAAATTTACTATCATCGTCAAATACAAATGTTTCTTCAAAGAGAATAAATAAGAAAGGGTGTGTTAAATTTCTTTTTTTGAAATACAATATTTTATTTAGTAACGGCACAAAGTCCTTTGCTTTCACAAAAATTACTACTATTCTGACTGTGATGGGTTATAATTCAAAAATTTTTATCATCTTGGTTTCATACTTTGATATAGCTTGATCTGGTTCTAAATTCAGCTTATTTTATTTATTTATTTATTTTTTAAGATCTGTCTTTTAATTGAGATATAATTGACATAAACATTATATTTGTTTCAAGTGGACAACAGAATGATTCGATATACGTATGTATTGTAAAATGATCACCATAATAATTCTAGTTAACATCCATCACCACACATAGTTAGAAAATTTTTTTTCTTGTAATGAGAACTTTTAAGATCTACTCTCTTTATTAAGTTTCTTTTGCTCACTGATTGATTTTCTATAGTCTTAGCCTGATTTCTTTAGGCTTTGGGCAATATGATGAGTAACAGTATACATGCAGACTTACTGTGCTAAGAAGCACCCAAAAGTTCAATGAGGTCCCAAGCGACTCCAACAGGCTGTACAATTTAGGAAACTTGACTTGAACCAAAGGAAGACTATTACAGAAAGACAGTAACTTTGAGGCAGATAATGTAGGGACACAAGTTTTGGATTTAATCAGAAAGCCTGAGTTCTAAATCTATCTTTTCCTGCTATGTGTCCTGTGACTTGTCCTTAACTTCTTTGAGCCTTAGTCTCCTGAAATGGAGGCATGAGTTCCTGCCCTGCCCTCCTCTCCATATGTAAGTATGTTTGAATGTGTTAGATGTTAAATAAATGTAAAGGCTTATTACCATCCTACATACCTACAGACACATATTAAAGAGCCTGCACCTTCTCAGATTATTGTCTAAAGTGACTGCTGCAGTTGCTGTTGTAGAGTGGAATAATTTTCTTCTTATATTTAACAGAGTTGACTCCCTTTTCTTTTTACAATTGGATACCTTGTTTAGATAGCTGCTAAGGTTTTTTTTCCCTGCGTTTTACTTACATAACTTTAAGAAATGTGTATAGTAGAGAGGGGGAAAATATAAGTAAAGAGAGAGAAGTAAGAACTACTTTGGCCAAACTATTTTTAAACAGTTCTCTGGAAGCCTGGTATAAATGTAGTCTGTGTGTGTTCGTGTCTGTGCACACTGTGTGTGCTAACTTCTCGTTCTCAGCTTTCTGTGGTCTTTGAAGGCGTGCTTGTCCATTTCCTTTTCTTTTTGGGAGTAGAAGTAGGAAGAAAGTAGAGAAACTCTATTCATTAAATAGTTGTAACCAATATTTGTGTTCTCGGTTAAAAATTTCTTTCAACTTCACACCTATTAGGATGGCTAATATAAAAACAAAACAAAACAAAAAAAACAGAAGATAACATGTTGACCAGGATGTGGAGAAACTGGAAACACTGTATACAGCTGGTTGGGAATGTAAAATGGTATAGCCGCTGTGGAAAATGGTATGGATATTCTTCAAAAAATTAAACATAGAATATTATATGATCCAGGAATTCCACTTCTAGGTATACACTCAAAAGAAGTGGAAGCAGGGACTCGAACAGATTTTTGTACACCCTCATTCATAGCAGTGTTATTCACAACAGCCAAAAAGAAGAAGCAACCTAAGTGTCCGTTGACAGATGAATGGATAAACAAAATGGGGGACATACATATAACAGAATGTTGTTTAGCCTTGAAAAGGAAAGAAATTCTGACACATGTTACAACGTGGATGAACTTTGAGGACATTATGCTAAGTGAAATAAACTAGTCACAAAAGGACAAATATTGTATGGTTCCACTTACATGAGATACCTTGAGTAGTCAAATTCATAGAGGCAGAGAATAGAATGGTGGTTGCCAGGGACTGTGGGGAGTGAATGGGGAGTTATTGTTTAATGGGTGTAGTCAATTGGGGAGAAAGTTCTGGAGATGGACAGTTGCACAACAATATGAATGTACTTAATGCCACTGAACTGTATACTTAAAAATGATTAAAATAGTAAATTTTATGTTATGTGTAAGGAAGAAGGGAAGAAGAAATTTTTTCCTTTGAATACTTAAGACCTGTTCTTCTAATCACTAGGAAACAAATCTAAAACTAAATTCTGGAACCTGATTTAATTCTAATCCACTTTCAATTATCCTCTTACCTATGTCTATGTAATTTATACTTCTGCATGAACTTATTACAAAGACACCTCTTCTTCCTATTAGTTATGTACATCCAGGTTTACACACTGATAGAAATAATATGATATAGTTGAAAGAATAGGCATTCTAAATTCCTGTCTCAGATATTTCCCTTATTTGCCTTATCACCTTGGCGGTTCATTTACTCATGTTCACACGCATGCATTCATTGATTCAGACATCTATTGCATATCTACTATATGCCAGCCAGTGTGTTTGATGCTGGTGGAGAAAGATATCAACAAATAAATAAAAATGGTATAATAAGGGCTACTGTAGAGGTATGTGTAGATTGCTCTGTAGTATTAAGGAGAATGATAAAATCCACCAGGAAAGGGCTTGCCAAGCATGTGACGTTTGAATTGAATCTTAAAAGATAATAACACAACAAAGAATGGGGAAGAGCATTTCGGACAGAAGAAACAGTATATACAAGGGCATACAAGCGTGAAAAAGCATTGTGTGCTTGGCACACTTCAAGTCGTTCAGTATGGCTAGAACATGTGATATCGAGGATTTGTTGTGGGGGTAAGATGGGACTGGAAAGGTAAGCAGATGATAGATCATGGAGAGCTTTGGATTTATCTGTTCATCCATTAATAAACGTTAATTGGGTACCTACTATATTCCAAGTATTATGCTGGAAGTTGGGGCTTCAAAGATGAGTAAAACAAAAGTGATCGAGTGTGGTAAAAAAGCAATAATAGAGATACATATAAGGCATAAGGGAACTCGTATGAGGCATCTCTAACCCAACTGAATGGAGTAGATGGGAGGAAAATCTACAAAGGATTCTTTGAGGAGATGAACCCTGAGCTTTGTCTTCAAAGAGGAGTAAGCTTTAGTTAGTCAATGGATGGTGGAGTGGAAAGAAAGGGCTCTTGCCAGAAGCAAAAGCCTAGAGATAAGAAACCGCATGGTATATGTGGAGAATTATAAGTGGTTTTGTGTTGCTAAATTTAAGTACTGGGCATAGAATGAGGCTGAAGAGTATGCAGGGCATATTCCTTTGTGCCATTTTAAAGAGTGTAGACTTTATCCTGGGGATGATAAGGAGCCCTTGATGGGCTTTAAGCAGCAGGGAACATGGTGGGTGCGGAAGATGGACTCAAGGAAGATAAGGCAAGAGGACAGGCAGGCCAAACAAGAGATGATGAGGGCCTTAATGAGGGCCCTGGCAATAGGAATAGAGGGGAGGGAACTGATCTGCAAAATATTTAGGAGGTAAAATATCTGTAGGACTTGGTGATTGATGGGATGGGAAGATTGAGGGAAAAGAATCAAGAAGACTGCCAGGTTCCTGGCTAAGACAAGTCACTTTTTCTGAGCTTCTGGTTCTTTATGTATAAAATGGGTGGGCGAGACTGGGACTGACACTGACATCTCTCCCAGCCCTGGAATGCATGATTCTGGACGCCTCTTTGGACTCTCACCCTGACTCAGGTAGTTGCTTCCCTTCTCCCCGTCTCTCAGCTCCTCTGATGCCCTCTTAGTATGGGAGGTGCCAGCAGAGCTGAGATGGCTTTAAAACTGCCAACCAATGTCAGGAAAATCTAGTGCTGTTACCAGGTAGCTGGAGTTATAATTAGCTCGGTTGCTAGGGGAAAACTGAGATTCTGTAACCATGGACTGCTAGAAACAGCTCTGCCCTACTGGGTAAATGTATTTGTTTGCAGGAACAAAGTGGATATGGATGGAGTGTTTTTAATGTGTTTTTGGAGAATTCAGTTTTTGCCCAGGGTGTAAGATATGTTAAAAGCAGAAAATATGTTTGTGCTGGAGCTAATCAACCTCATGTCTGTGGTAGGAGGAGTGGGCAAAATTCTGCTCTGTTATATATTTGGATAGCTGGAAAGAGACTTATTTCACCTGAAGAGAGACAAATAAGAACGTAGAATCACAGTTTAGAGCTACAGAGGATCTTGGAGATAGTCTATAGAACCCCTTCACTTTTTAAGAAAGCTTTTTATTTTTTTTCTTCTTCTATTTTTTTTTTCTTTGCTGAGGAAGATTCTCCCTGAGCTAACATCTGCTGTCAATCTTCCTCTTTTTGTATGTGAGCCACCACCACAGCATGGTCACTGACAGGTGAGTGGTGTATGTCCGTGCCCAGGAACCGAACCCAGGCTGCCAAAGGGGAGCGCGCCGAACTTAACCACTAGGCCACTGGGGCTGGCCCAAGAAAGCTTTTTATTTTAAAATAAATTTAGACTTACAGAAAAGTTGTGAAAATATTATAGAGGGTTCCTATATACCATTCACTCAGCTTTCCCTAATGAATACACCCTTCATTTTAAAGATAAAGAAACTGAGGCCCAGAATGGTAAAGTAACTTGCCCAAGGTCACACAGCAAATTAATGGCCAAGTTGAAGCTAGAATCCAGGAGGCCTTGCTTCCTGTCCAAGCACTTGCAATGATTTCCTTGGTCTTTAACAAAAGTTCAAGGAATTTATATGCTTGTCAGAAGTTTAGACTTGCTTCCCCTTTGCACTACTGGGCTAAAATAGAATAGACACAGCAGGAGCTAGAGTAATTCACAGATAAATGATTCTGTACCCTGTGCCTGCTGCCAAAAGAAAATATTTAGTTCCTCAGCCTACATACCCCTTTCCCAGGAGTTTCATCTATATGTTGCCAAAAGCCACTGTGAAATTTTTTTTTTTTTTTTTTTTTTTGGCTCTTCTTCCTCCTCTGGCCCTTGCCATGGCATCTAAGCAAGCTCAACTTCACAGAGAAATGAGGCTGTGTTATACAGGGAGAAGGCAGAATGGGGGCTGGTGCAAACTGGAAATGGGCCCGCCCTATCGTATTAAGTAGCAGCTAATCCACCCACACACCAAAAGGCTGATCTGACTTGGTACATGCCGTTCTGCAGAGAGCTAAGTAATAGTCAGGTGGCTTTTTGCCAAGTAACTTTAGAAAGGACTTTGGGCTACACTGGGCAGTTACCATCCCAGTTATTTGGAAACTTGGCTTGAAGAGGGTGGGAGTCAATGAAAGGCACAGGCTGCCCTATAATGCCAGCTTTTCATCTCCCAACCTTGTGCAAGGCCACACTACCATGAAGGGCAGGAAGCCACCTTTTTTTTTTTTTCTTTTTTGAGGAAGATTAGCCCTGAGCTAACATCTGTTGCCAATCCTCCTCTTTTTGCTGAGGAAGATTGGCCCTGGGCTAACATTGGTGCCCATCTTCTTCTACTTTATATGGGACACCGCCACAGCATGGCTTTGATAAGTGGTGTATAGGTCCGCACCCGGGATCCGAACCTGTGAACCCCGGGCCGCCACGGCAGAGCGCGTGAACTTAAGTGCTATGCCACCCAGCCAGTCCCCAGGAAGCCACCTTTTTATGCACACAGGGTCTTAGAAAGCCCACATGGGGGCTTGAGGAAGAAGCCCTCCTCGGAAGCCCCTGGGCAGGTGGAGGGAGGCTGCCAGCATGAAGGCCATGACCTGGAGCTGCAGAAGGAGAGTCAAGGCTCTGGCTGAGGGCTAGAAGTAAGCATGTCCTTCCAAGTCACTCTTTCTTGATAGGTTTCATAGCTTCTCTCTGAGGCCACGTAGGTGACTGTCCCTCTCAGAGACTCTCTAACCAGACCTCCCTATTATCCAAGTTCTCTCCACTTAGGCTGAGTATCTGCTTAATACAAACATAAACCTTGTCCTGCCCGCCTGGCACTACTCCATTGATGACAAGGTGTGTTGTCATCACTCTGCTTCAAAGTCAGGAACTCCTGAGTCCAGAGCTGGACCCTAGGGTCTTCGCAGCACAGAAATGAGACGAAGGTAGTGAACCTCTAGGGCTCTGAGGAGCAGATCCCTTAGAGGCGAGGAGCAGTCACCCTTCTAAGTCTTGTTCTTTCTCTCCGACCCCTTCCAGGCTGTGGGATTGTGGAGAAGCCCAGCTTGCTGCCAAACCATTTGGAGCCTCGGAGGACTCAGACAAGAGTCAGGATAGTAATAAGTGGTCCTTGCCAGCTTCTGCAAAGCTGGGGGTGAGAGCGTAGGAGTTCTGTTAGCTGTGGAAAGCTTGGTTATGTAAGACCACTGGAATGGGCTTGCCTGAATTGCTCCAGGTGGAGGGTGGTGACATCGAGTAGAACTGGAACTTCGCCTCAGGCTTTCTCTACCTTCATTTGGCCCTCAGCTGCTGACTTCCTGATTTCCCTCTCCTCTCGTTCCTCTCCTGTTTCCCCTACTTCTTCAAGGTGTCAGGGTATGTCATCAGTGCCTAAGGGTCTTGATATAAGATGGAGGAAAATAAATGGTCGTGAGGAAAACAGCAGTGGACTCTTTTGTCCTTTCTAGGCTACTTTTCTCCAGGAGAGGTTTCTAGATCCGAGTCTTGTCCCACCTTCTGGTGTCAGTATTATCCCCGCTGTTAGGCTCTTTCTGTCCTTCTTTGCCCCATATCCTCTCTCCTTTCCCCAATTTCCATATACATGGAAACTAAAACCTAAATGCTTCCCATTTAAACCTTATGGAGGAGGAAATCCATTTAGTGTTTACTACGTGCGGGGCACTCTGCTATGCATGTTATACACATTTAGTCCCAACCACATAATAGCCGTATGAAGTAGTCCCCATTTTTCACAGGACCAGATTTACCATTAGTAGCCTCAGCCAGTGTACCTGGTGTCCCAACAGCCACATGGCCTAATTCTTCAGTTAATAAGCAAGGCCTTGGCACATTCTTTAGAATTTAAAGTTAGTTCCTCTTTCAAATGCAAATAATGTTTTTTAGTGAATAACTCTACATTGTATTAAGGTCTGACTAAAGAGAAAAGAAAGAGCTCTAGTCAGGGATACCTGTTTTCCTAGTGGCTTTCACCCAGATTGTGGTAGGAAGAGGGCATTGTCTCATTGGTGTATCTTCCGTAAAAGGTGGCATTGACCTCATTTTTACTTGTGAAACAGGTGCAAACTGCCATGTAGAATGTAATAGAAACCAGGCTGTTCTTATCCCCGGGCACTGCCCTGTTGGACTTGTGCCGAGTCTGGTATGAAACTCTAGAAATTCAGAGGAAATTGGGAAATATTCGAACCAAAATAAAAATTAGAAAGTGAGGCTTATGAGAAAGGGGAAATGGAATTGGGATTTTTAATTTGGGGAAGCACAGACTCAGAAGTGACCTAATAGTAGATTTTAGGTACGTGAAGTCTCAGTATGTGACAGGTGGTGATTAGTTATGCTCTGTCTCTGCTGAGAATACAAATAGATTGATGCTAGTGTAAACATAAGCATGAGGCCTCGTTCATTTAAAAACACTTTTTGAGCACCTACTATGTTCCAGGTGGAAGTGGTTAGAACGTATACCAATGAACAAGACAGACACACATTCCTACTCTCATGGAATTTATATTCTGGCACGAGGAGACAGACAGTGAACAATAAACTTTAGAAGTAAATAAATATGTAGAATGTTGGAAAGTGATAAGTCCCCTTGGGGAAAAAAAAAAGAAAAACATAAGAGTGAAGGGCAGGTTGCAGTATTTAAAGAGTGGTCAGGGGAGGCCACATTTAGACAATGATTTTAAAAACACACATACGTGTTTATTGTCTCATAGTTAATGTGGGCCAGCAGTCCAGGCAGAGCTTAGATGAGTTCTCTGCTTAGGGTTTCACTAGGCTACAACCAAGATATTGGCCAGGCTGAATTCTCATCTGGAGGCTTGACTGGGGAAGAATCTGCTTCTGAGCTCCCTCGGGTTGTTGGCAGAATTCATTTCCTTGTGATGTAGGACTAAGGGTTCCAACTTCTTGCTGGATGTTGGCTACAGGCTGCCCACAGTTCCTTGAAGCCACCTACTGTTCCTTGCCATTTGGGCTTTCCCCACATGACCACTTACTTCATCAAGTCAGCAAGGAGAGGCTCTAGAGCAAGGCTCCTAGCAAGACAGCATCTTAAAACTTAATGTAGTCACAGGAGTGACATTCCATCACCTTTGCCATATTCTGTTGGGTAGAAGCAAGTTACACATCCTGCCTGTACTCAAAGGAAGGGGATTACACAAAGGCATGAACACCAAGAGGCAGGGATCATGGGGAGCCATGTTCGAGTCTGTCTACCACATGATCTTCCCACTGTTTTTGCAGAGATGGGATGGAAAGGAAAGTAAACAAACATGAGAGTGACCAATGGAGGAAGATTTGTTCCTAGGTTTTGCCTTTCCAGCATTTATAGCTCTCAAGGCTGACCTGAGGCAATGAAAGTATCCGAGATTGGTGGTCTTGGTGGTGCTGAGCTCCTTATTCACCCTTTGCACTTGGCTGTTCGCATTGCCACTTCCTTTATCACTTCTGTTTTTCTTTTCATCTTTTTGTTTAAATCAACTTTATTAAGTGTAGAATTTGATGAATTTGAACAAATACATACATCCATGCAATCACCACCACCACACAATCAAGATATAAGACATTTCCATCACCCAAAAAAATTGCTGTATGTCCCATTGGTGCCAACTTTCTCATACCTCTGGCTGCAAGAAACCATTGATCTGCTTTCTGTCTATAGCTTAGTTTTGTCTATTCTAGAATTTTGTATAAATGGAATTATGCAGTATAGATTCTGGTGTCTGGCTTCTTTCACTTAGCATAATGATTTTGAGGATCATCCGTGTTGTTTGTGTCAGTAGTTCATTCCTTTTTATTGCTGAGTAACATTCCATTGTATGAATGTAATGCAGTTTGTTTATCCATTCACCTGTTGATGAATATATGGGTTGCGTCCAGTGATTGGCTATTATGAATAAAGCTGCTATGAATATTTGTGTACAAGTCTTTGTTTTATTTCTCTTGAGTAATTACCCAGTAGTAGAGTTGTTAGGTCAGATAATAAGCATATATTTCAATTTATAAGATACTGCCAAGCTTTTTTCCGAAGTGGCTGTACTATAGAAAATGATTTTTAAGCAATGGCTTGAAGGAAATGAGGAAGTTAGCTAAACAGATAACTGTGGGAAGAACATTCCTGGCAGAGTAAAAGTAGGAAAGCCATGGGGATTGAAGTAGCATGAGAAAGGGCGAGAATGCTGGGAGATGAGGCTCCAGGGGTAATGGGGCTGTTGTAGATCAGATAGGACCTTATAGATAATTTTAAGGACTTTGGCTTTTACTCTAATTGACAAGGGAAGCCATTGAAGGGTTTTGAGCAGAGGAGTGATCTAACAAATGACAGCCCTATCTGACTTTGAAAAGATCATTGTGGTTATTGTATTTTGAATAGGCTGTAGAAGCGTGAGGACAGAAGACAGAAGGGCTATTAGGAAGCTATTGCAGTAATCCACACTCCACATAGGAAATGATGGTGATCAGACTAAGGTAGTAGCAACTGATGCGGGGTGACATGGTGAAGGTAGCACCGACAGGATTTGCTGATAGATTGGATGTGGATTGTGAGGGAAAGAAAGGAATCAAGGAAGACTCCAGGGTTTTTGGCCTAAGTAACTGGAAAGATGGAGTTGCCATGATTAAATAGAGAAGGCTAAGTGTCAAGCAGGTTTGAGGGTGGAGAGTGGGAGTTCAGTTATGGACATTTTGTGTTTGAGATATTTGTTGGACATTTCCAGTGGCAATATCAAGTCAGCAGTTGAATATATAACTCTGAAGTACTGGATGAAGGGTTGGGCTGGAGATGTAAATTTGGGAATTGTAAGCATATAGATGACATTTAAAGCCGTGAGACTGTATAAGATCACCAAGTGAGTTACATCTACCAAGGGAGAAGAGAAGAGGATCAAAGACTTAGCCCTGGGTCACTCTAACATTAATAGTTTGGGGAAAGGAGGAAGAACCAGCAAAGGAGATAGAAAAAGTGCAATTGGTGAAGTGGGAGGAAAACCAAGAGTCTGGAGTTGTGGAAACCAAATAAAGAAAGCAAGAGGGAGGGATCAACTTTCTGAAATGCTGCTGGTAGCTCAAGTAATATGATGACTAGGAATTGACCTTTGGATTTAACAACATGAATGTCATTAGTAGTCTTGATTAGAGTAGTTTTGGTGGACTGGTGGAGGCAAAAGCCTGATTGCAGTAGGTTTAACAAAAAATGAGAGAAGAATTGGAGTCAATGAGTATGACTGATGATGTTGAGGAGTTTTGTTGCAAAGGAGAGCAAAGAAATGGGACAGTCACTAGTTAGGGTATGGGCTCCACAGAAGATTTTTAAAAAGATAGATGAATAATAGCATGTTTCTATACCAATAGAATTTTCCAGTAGAAAGTGAAATATTGATGGAGGAGAGAAGGTAAGACTTTCTGGATGTTAGTTTTGAGAGGTAGAATAAGACCTAAAGCATAAATGGAAGGTTTGGCTTTAAATAGGAGCATGGATAGTCAATCTGTGGTCACAAGTGAAAAGATGGAGTATGTAAGCGCAGATGCTGGTACATGGATAGATATGGTGGCAGGAGACCGTTGGAGTTCTCTTCAAGTTGGTTCAACATTCTCAGAGGCAGGAAGCAAGCTTTATTCTCCCACGATATATTTTCAAACATGTTCCTCAAGTGAGTCACTCTCCCTCATGTGTGCTAATTCCTGCTGACACATCCTTGTTTACACCTGAAATACCTGTATCTCTTTTCTCTGCTCATCCAAACCCTACTCAGGTTACAGAGTCCAACTCAGATTCCTGGATTCCAGTCCAGGCTCAGGGGGGGCCTTTCCTCATCACCACTGACAGAAATCATCTTTCACTCTCTGTGCTTTTCCGGCAATTACAGTTCAGATACATTATTTGGCACATGTTATTTAATCCCTGGCTGGCAATTATCTTTCCATGTATACATCTCTTATCTCTTCTTTTAAATTATAAACACTTTGTGGGTTGGATTGATCTCAAACTTCCTCTGTAGCCTTCAGCATAATCTTCAACATTGTTGAGCCTATAATAGAACCTCAGAAAGTTTGTGTTGATTGATTATAAACACCCTAGAAGTTGCAGGTGAGGCTCATCTGTACAGAAAAGGTAGAAGAGGAGACCAGTTTTCCATCCTTTGCTATCTCCTCCACTTGAGAGGCCCAGAAGCTGTGCTTTCGGGCACTCCAGGTGAACCTCCAGCTCTTCTTGGAACTGAGCAGTCTCTCCAAGAGAAGGGTTGGCAGAAGTAGGAAGCAATCGAATTGAGAAAAGAATCAGTGTAAGAGGAGGAAATTCTTGGCAGTGAGAATTAAGAGTGGACTGATTTTATTTTGACCAACATCCATTCACCTGATAAACATATAATCATCTTCTATGTGTGGGCACCCTGCTAGCAATGGGGGCAATGGTGAGAAGATAGAGGGAGTCCCTGCCCTCCTGACACTTACAGTTTTGTGTCTGAACATCTTTTGAGTAGTCCTGTGATCTGACTCTTGTTCAATGTCATGCTTGTTATCACCCCCTAGATAGTTTTGCTTCACTTATAATTAGCTGGAGTTACTTCTGTATTTTGTTGGTTGTTGAATGCCATAAGCCCATAAAACTAAAAGGGGTCTTATACCACAGGCTTACCTGTGCTGCAGGTTGGAGCATGTCTTCATGTAATGTACTTAAGCTAGTACATCTTTTTCCTAACATCTCATAGAGGAGTGCTGTCCAACAGAAACACAATGCGAGCCACAGATAAAATTTAAAATTTTCTAGTGGCTGCATTAAAAGAAAGTAAAAAGAAACACGTGATGTTAATGTTAATAATATATTTAAAATATTAGCATTTCAACATGAAATCAGTATTTAAAAATTGAGATTTTTTGTTCTTTTGTGGTGGTTAGTCTTTGCAATCCAGTGTACTAAGTCTTTGAAGTCCTTACAGCATATCTCAGTTTGGACTAGTCACATCTCGAGAGTTCAGTAGCTACATGTGGCTCAGGGCTGCTGTCCTGGATGGTGCAGCTGTAGATTCTCCAGTCTAAGTGCTGTCCCTGGTCCCAGGTAGAGGTATAACTTCAGAAGAGCTGCCTGATCATAGGACCTAGTTTCAGGACACAGCTAGGCTTTCAAGAGAGGAGTGACAGGTTTTAGAACTTAGATTCTAGTTCATAATGCAAGCTTCAATGTACAAAAAACTGTCCTGGACTTTGTAGGACACCAATGAGTGGCTTTATCCTTTTTGGAGAATAGAACAAAGTACAAATATCAATCAGAACTGAGAGCTGAATTTGGGGATAAATGTCAGGTCATGTTAGGTGCCACAGGTAATTTAAAAGTATTTAGTAGGCCATAAATTGCCTATGTACCAATTTATCTACAGAAAAATTAGTATAGTTTTTATACTTTTAAACTCCAATGTAAATTTTCACTTAGTTCCCAATTCTATATCTGCTGCCCCAAGAGAAGTCAAGGAAAGCACAGGACGGTTCGCCTGAGCTCCAGTTCCTAAGTGCTGAGGGAAACAATCATTCTGAACATGCCTCTCAGCCCTTTCAGTGGGGCCGGGTCCTGTCTCCACACAAGGTGTCCTGGGGATTGCTGGGCTCCAGCTTCACCCCCGGCTTTCACAGGAGGCCTGCACTTTGCTAAATTAAGCCCAGTCAGGCCTATTTGTGAACAGAGAGGCTCCAGCCAAGTGAGAGCGATTGTCCTGCAAAGGAATGTGCTGGGGAGCGGGAGAGAATCACTGAGATCATTGGTATTTATGTGTATGTTTTCACTTGCCAGCTCACTCGGGCTAGATCAACAGAGGCTTCTGGGACTCGACCAAGATTTTAACAGGGTGACTGAGAAGGGTTCAAGTTGGAGATCAATGAGAACACCAAGGCAGTGTGTATATTGGGACCTCTGAACTCAGAGTTTAAATAAAACAAGCCTAAGACACCTCATGTTTTTCCCCATATTTCTAAATAGACTTTATTTTTTAGAGCAATTTCAGGTTCACAGCAAAATTGAGCAGCAGGTACAGAGATTTCCCATCTAGCCCCTGCCCCCATACATGTACAGCCTCCCCCACCATCAAAATCCAAGGAAACCTTATTTTAATGTATCTTTTCTTGGTTTCCTAAACTCAGGGTTGACAAGAAATAGCTCTCTCTCCTTCTTATGATTCATGCATCTTACTGCCTTTGGGGAAATGAATGTTTGTTGAACACCTACTATATGTCAGGTATTTTCATATACATTTTTTCATTTAATTTTCACAATATCCCTGAAAGGTAGTGATTTTGGCACCTGAAGGAACTAAAACTTAGGTTAGGAGATTTACCTCTAGATCGGGGCCGGCCCCATGGCTTAGTGGTTAAGTGCGCGCGCTCCGCTGCTGGCGGCCCGGGTTCGGATCCCGGGCGCGCACTGACTCACCGCTTCTCCGGCCATGCTGAGGCCATGTCCCACATGCAGCAGCTGGAAGGATGTGCAGCTGTGACATGCAGCTATCTACTGGGGCTTTGGGGGAAAAAATAAATAAATAAAATTAACAAAAAAAAAAAGAGATTTACCTCTAGAATACAGAGGAAGAACTGTGTGGAACATGTGAAACTGTAAAAAATGATTGAATATCTTCACTTTCATATGATTCAACCAATAGAATGTGAGAGTTAGTATTTGAACCCAAGCCAGTTTAGTTCTAAAGTCGACACTCTTTGCATTATACCATACTGCTGCCCTAAGTACCAGATTCTTTATTTTCCCTTGGCAGTGCTGTAGTTTCAGATTTACATCCCTCCTCCCTACAAGATTAGACTGGGGAGCTAAGAGGAAGGACAACCCAAGGTATGACATATCTTGCATTGGATCTAGGAGTGTTTCTTTGGAGGCTAAAGCCGGGAGTTACAGGATGGACCTGCATTGATTTGTGTATCTGCTGTTATTTATATCTGCCACCTGTGAGTATTTCCATACAGCCATCTGGTTCTGGGTCTCTTCTGTTTATGACACTATCCTATAATTAGCTGTTTAATTGACCCCATAGGCTGTAAATTCCCTGAGGCCTGTGATTATGTCTGCCTTGCTCTTTCTAGTACCTGTTAGAGTGCCTTGCACATCCAGAGTAGGTGCTCAGTAAATATTTGATGAAAAAACAAATGAATAAACAAATGCTACTATCTCATAAGCCAGCTACCCTGTCCTCTGCCCAGCGAGTACCCTTTCTATCTCTGACTCTGTCTCTCTGTATTCCTCTCTCCCTCATTCTCTCTCTCTCTCTCACACACACACTCACACACACAGACACACACACACACACGCCTTGGCTGTGTCTGTCCAAATACCTAGTTACCTTAGAACTCGTCCACGGCCTCAGTGCTTTCTCAGGTGTGGATGTCTGTTTGTCTTATCAAGGTAAACTGGGCTGGGAAGGGAATGGAATTGTTTTCAGGTCTCTACTAAGGACTGACATGGATTGGGCTTGAAAGAGTGACCTGAACAGAGTTGTGCCTTTTGGATGTGGATCCTTGTATTTTGTATTATATAAATGGAAACTTTTCCACTTGGTTTTTTTCCATCTCTTTGGGGGACTGGACTCTAAAGCAGGCTCTGGCCTTAGAGTGCCTGGCCTTGTATTCTTCACTACCCTACTGTTGTTTCCCTGTCAGTGAAGGCCATTTGGCACGTTAGGTAACTACTGTGTCTAATTTGGGGCTTAACTGAACTCGTAGAAGACAGTGAACCTGAAATCTGTAGAAAGGCACGGATTGTACCTCTGAATAAAATCTTCCTCCACCCTAGGGGCTAAGGACTTGAATGTTTTGCCTTTGAACACCTTCTGGCTAGGCATCTCATATCAACGTAGAAGATGAGCAATGCAAGTGGTATTATAATTCTTATGAGCAACAAGAAGAGGCTCTGATTAAAATTAATTGACTGTATAAAAATATAAAGCTTTGGGGGTGACTTGTCTAAGGTGACACAGTTAGTTAATGACAGAGCCTAATATTTAGACCCGTTAGGGTTCTAGTTTGCTATAAAACTGGGCGAGTGAAAAGAAACTTCATCTACAAAAGAACTCACTCGAAGCTACTAAAATGTGTTTCTAGGGATTGTGTGGGACCAGCCCCTTGTCCCCGGGTCAGGACAGATAGAACCCCTTGTGAAAATGAAGAGGAGGCAGGAATCCTAAGCTGTATACAGAATTCTAGTGACTCGAGTTGCCCTGGGGCAAGTTATTTCTCCTTTTTATGCCCAGTTTTAGCAACCTTTTATCTTCATTGGGTTAATAATATAGCTCTTGGAGAATATACCTGTCAGTTGAAAACAGAGAAAGTCTTTTAAAGGCTTCAGATAAAAAGCTTTTTGCACAATCGTACAGCATTATCCTATCCCCTTTTTACTCACTCAACAAACACATTGTCATTCCACTTCTGCCTACTGTCCATCTGTTCCCGTTTGTTTGTTGGTTGGTTCATTCATTCAGTGCATTCACTACACATAGAGTGCAGGGCACGGTGAAGGCCCTGGGTTAGTCACAGCTGCTAGCTATTTGTGTCAGGCACTGTGCTGGGTCCTTTACATAGGTTATTTCACTTATCCCTCCCTACAATCCCCAAGGTAATTTTTCTAACCCCATTTTATAGATGAGGAAATTAGGTTCTAAGAGGTTAAATAACACACAACAAGGTCACCCAGCTAGTAAGTGGCAGAAAGGCCTTTGGAGGTCTGCCTGTCCTGAAACCTGTGTCCCAGCATCGCAAAGCTGAAAGGCAAGAGCAAACGACCAGCACAACTGGCTAGTTCCACCACACCCGCATTTTCCTGTCCCTTGGGAGTCTGTAATTTAAAACCGCAAATAGGACGTGTAGAAATGCAAAGCACTATATGATGTGTCAATATTGAAGTACAAAAAAATGATATTATGAGAAATCAGAGGCATAAGAAATGACTTTTAATGGGGGAAGATAAAGTCAGGCTTCACAAGGGACATGGCAGTTGGTGAAGCTGAAGGGACAACAGTGACAAGGCACTGAGACAGCATAGGATGTGTGTGGGAAATCCAGTTAGACTGGTGGAGTATGATGGGCGATAAAGCTGATAGGTAGGGTGAGGTCAAATTTTGAATAGACTCTATTATCAGGCTCAGTTGTGTAAAATTTAATTGCTGTGCAGTTGAAAACTTTTAATAGCTTTTTGAGTAAAGGGAGTAAAGTTATCTCTGATTAGTTAAATTAGGAAACATTTAAATGGTGGAGAGACTGAGGTTGGAGAGACGAGTTATGAGACTATTTACCCTGATCCCAGTGAGAAAGGAGGAGTACCTCATAGGGTGGTAACCGTGGTAACTGTGGTAACCGCGAGGAGGGGCGGGATTGGAAAGAGATTTTGAAATACCGGGTGCTAATCTCTGTTAGAGAAGCTTGAAGACAGTGTATAGTTTGCTCTGTAGTTCAGATATAATAATAATGTTTCTATGTGCCAGATATAATAATAATGTTTCTAAGTGCATATGTAATATGCAATATGTAGTAATCATTGTCATTTAATTTTAACTGTTATAACTACCTAGGGCTTTTAAAAACATTTTTATAATAATTTAATTGAGATAAAATTCACATATCATTATAACTCACCCCTTTAAAATATACAATTCAATGTACATGCTAATGTTTTTAGTATATTCACAGAGTTGTGCAAATATTATCACAATTTTAGAACATTTTCATCACTCCAAAAAGAAACCTCAACCCCTTAACCATCACTCCCCAATTCCCTTATCCCTCGCTAGCCCTAGTCAACCACCAGTATACTTTATTTCTCTGTGGATGTGCCTATTCTGGACATTTCATATAAATGGAATCATACAATGAGTGGTTCTTTGTGACTGACTTCCTTCACTTAGCACAATATTTTCAAGGTTCACTTATGTTGTAGCATGTATCATCCCTTCTAAGGACCAAGTAATGTTCCATTGTATGGGTATACCACATTTTGTTTATCCATTCATCAGTGGATGAAATTTTTAAAGTTATTCTAGAGCTTTGCTATGTCAAATATTTATATGCTTGAAATAAGTGAGCTACTGAATGTCACTTGTACATTTGGATTGTATAGCAATTTCTATTTTGATACTATATTTCCTTATCTACAATGACTTTCTCCACTCTTCTCTATCTTCCTCACCCATTAAGCCTTCCCTGGGTTAGGCCATATCTGAACTCCCTCACCAATGATCACCTTTAGCATTTTTAATATGTACCTCGGAATTTTGCTCTTCTCTCCTCAACTGGATTACAGGCATACTGAGTGTAAGAAATACATGTTGGACATCTTCATTATTCCCCACAGGACCTTTAAAGTGCCTTTCCACACTAAGAATGTTGTTAAGTTGGAAGACAACACCCTACAAGAGTCAGAGCAGACCCATTAACACTCCTTGGCTGTGACCACACTTTTCCAATTTAAATTTCTCCCTCCCTCACTCCTAGAAATGTCTTGTGGAATATTTGTGGGAGACAGTGTGCATACTATTGAATTAGTTAATATAATGGGTAATAATGCTTCTAATCTAATGCTGAAAGGATTGATATATTTGCATTAAGATTGTTTTTTAATTGGTTGGACATAGCCATTTCTCTCTTCTGTTTTTTTTTTAAAGTAGTTTTTTAGGATTCACTGTGTCATGGCTTCTGCTGGAGCAAAATTTTGAAAATCTTATTTTTTTTAAAAGGGATAGCCACATTGTGGATTATATGAGAGTGGATCAATTTATAGAGTTAAAATTGGAGCCTTGGAAAGGAGTCAGGTAACTGGTTACTGCTGGTTGCTTTTAACCCAAATCTATGTTGAACTTTACATAGAGTGGAAACCAGTTCAGGAGAATCCTGTGTTTAACATGGATTGCTATTAAAGCTCTGGTCAAGTGATATTTCCTGAAACAAAACAACTACTGTCACAGAGAAAGTCTGATTAAACACAGTTAATCTATAAACTCACTGTTAGCCCAGTCCTAACATTATAATGAAAGTTTATTGTATTTCTTCTTTTTTTTTTTTTTTTTTGAGAGGAAGAGTGGCCCTGAGCTAACATCTGTGCCCATCCTCCTCTGTTTTGTATGTGGAACACCACCACAGCATGGCTTGATGAGTGGTGTAGATCCACACCCGGGATCTGAACCTGCAAACCCCCAGCCGCCAAAGCGGAACACGGCGAACTTAACCACTGCGCCAATGAGCCAGCCCCTGTATTTCTTATTTAATTTCAGCTTCATCCTTGAAACTTTTCTTTGAGTTAGATGGGTGAATACTTCGCTGGGGACATGGAGAAAAAGAGGCTCTTGCCTCCCCAGCCACCCCTTTCTTGAGTACTTACATTTCCTTAGAAATCTTGACAAAGCATTGACAAGATTTGACGATAAGATAAGCAAACGCAATTAATTTGGGATCCACTTCAGCTATACTTGAATTTAACGATTTACGTATGAGTATTTACTATGGAGAATGAATAAATGTGATAAACTAGTGGTGAATGGAGAAATGTGAATGAATAAATGTCATAAACTAATGGTGAATGGAGAAATGTGATAAACTATGCAGTGACTTTCCTGCAGGAAGAGGTTACAGAGGGTTAGACTTTAATGCTGTAAATTGGTACGTACTTGCATTTCCATGTGGTAAGATTTTGTAGCACCCATGAAATTACTTTGATCCACTGGAATAATTGATCGTGAGATTTAGGATCTACTCTTGTGGAGATGAAACTATTTTAGCAGTTCTATGTGAGACTCATAAACTTTATTGACTATTTGATTGACTAGACATAATGCTGAAGCCTAGAGAAGTAATTCTATTTTTTAATCTTTCCTCTTGTTTTTTTCTTTCCATCCTTTCCCCTCTTTTCTACTTTTCTCAGAAGGATAAAGCTAATGCGAAGAATGTTCAGATTGGGTGTGTATTTGTGTGCAGGTGCCTCACGTATCCCACCTTTGGTGTAATAATTTTCTTTCCTTTCTATAACATAATATTAGTTTAATATGTGATTATGGCCAAGAACTTCAGCTATCCCAGTCAGAGAGGGTAAATTGTTATTTTTATAGTTAATAAATGTAACGTTTTTTTGAATGCTTACTGCATGCTAGGCACTATGCAATGTGCTTTTTGTGTGTTATTTCATTTAGTCTTCTTAACATCCTTAAAAGATAGGTACCATTATGATCCCTAGATGAGGAGGTTGAGGCTTCTGGAGAGGACAGGTGACTTGCCAAGCTCTCTTCTCACCTTCAAGGCCTATGCTCTTGACCACTGTACTTACTGTCTCCATCTATATTCTTTCAGGAGTTAACTTAATGCAGCACATTGCCTAATTCTATAATTTACCACATTCTACTAAATCAGGCAGAAATTGGCCGTGTTTCCTGAGCTGGTCTCTGGCTGAAATGCTGGAGCAAAAATGGAATGCTGGATTCAATTATTGCTTTTATCTTAGAGGAACCCTTCTGGATTTCAATTTCCTTTTCTTTAAAATGAGGGGCCTGCAACATATAAATGCTAAGGTCTTCAAATCTGTGAATCACCAGATTAATTGAAGTATTGACTTCATTTTGCTATCTATGATTTAGAACAGACAGAGCCCATGTAATTTATATCCTCCACTTTTCTTCCTTTTAGCTTTAAATATTTTTCCTGGGGGTGCTGAGGTGGCCCTAGTGAGCCTGGGAATGAAGGAGAACTGAAGGAAAGTTGTTGAGCAGCTGGGTGCAAGGCAGTGTTCTAGGTGTTCTGGGTGAATTGTGTGCATGATTTCGTGTCTTCACAAAGTCCCCTGTGGAATAGACATTATTATCTTCATTAAAAAAGAAAGCAACTACACTATATCTTTGAAAAAACTGAGGCTTCTATGATGAAGTCCATAACATAGCATTAATAAAATTCTTCCTGCTTCATACTATGTTATGAACTTCATCAGGGAAGGGACTAATTCACCTCTGTGCACTCAGCTCTAAGCCTGAATAAAGTAAATCCCTCAACTGACATGTGTAGACTTCCCCTTTAAGTTCCCCCACACCTGCTCCTCATTTTCTGTTCCCTATTTTAGTTAGTAGCATGCATTACCACCCAGAAATCTCAGCCTCAGCTTTGCTTCTCCTTCTGGTTAATCTGAATCTCTCACAAATCAGCAGGCCCTGTGGATTCCACTTCTGAAATGTCTTTTGAGTCTTTCTCCCTATACCTCTTTGGCCTCAGACAGTCTCCATCCCTATTCTGGTTAGTTGCCTCCTGACTCATCAGTATATTTCTTCACATCCACCGTAAATTCCTTCCTTAACACAGACCTGATCATGGCAATATTTTACCTCAAGCTACCTGATGAGTTCTTGTTCTCTACTTATTCCTATTCAGTCTTCTCAGCATGGCTTTCACAAACTAGTTGCAAACTATTTTCTATACTGATTTCCACTCCACACCACACACCAGGCC
Source organism: Diceros bicornis minor (assembly GCF_020826845.1). Classification (NCBI taxonomy): domain Eukaryota; kingdom Metazoa; phylum Chordata; class Mammalia; order Perissodactyla; family Rhinocerotidae; genus Diceros; species Diceros bicornis. The sequence continues at coordinate 52,174,992 of NC_080743.1, forward strand.
ACTTAACTTGCGCTGGACACTTCATGCACATCTCACCAAGTCTTTGTCCATACTTTACTTCACTTGGGATATTTTTATTTCTTTTTTCTGTTTGTCAAAATCTTACTTGCTCCTGCTTCACCTCAATAAAAATTAATTGTTCCTTTCATAGATTTATCATCAGAATCCACTCTCACCTTAAGCAAACCCAATTTATGAAAGTCCAATTTTATGATAAAGGCAGTGTATTATTTTCGGAAATGTTCACAGCATAATGTCTTTAAATAATTAAATCCCTATGTATATTTAAAATACAAGTATTTATACAGCAATTTGGTTTTGAAGAACAGACCTATATTAGTAAGAAAAAATTATTTTAATATACACTTTGTCCTCCAGTGCTTTAGTGAGCAAACAAGTTTGGGCAGTATCCATCATCCAGGGGCAATGATAAACAGGTTGGGAGAAAGGATAAGTTGCTCAGGGGAAATCCTGAGGCTGTACAGTTCACTCGTCCTTGACTGGTTTACTGATCCATCTGAATCCCCATTTATGTCAAGGACCATGAAGATGGCTGAGACGAGAAGCTGTGGACTTAAGACTCAAGTAGGCACCTGGTTCCAGGATAGAGGGTCTGTGGTTAATGATGATTAATGCCTGTGTGCTTTTCAGAACATTGAGCTGAAGGTTGAAGTAGAGAGCCTGAAACGAGAACTCCAGGACAAGAAACAGCATCTGGATAAAACATGGTGAGTTGCAGTTTGCACTAGTTGAACTCTTGGTCCTTTCCAGAGTCTGGCTCATTAATCTGAGAGCAGTTGATTTGGAACCAAATTCCTTAACCTTAACTCTGGCATTTGAATGCTGTCTCCAACTGAGGAACTAAAACAATCTGCTTTCTTTCCCTTGGGCTCCGTCTGTTACTAAGTCTGAGAGACTTTGCTACAGATTGGTACATTCACCAAACCTGAGGTTATAAACTTCCTATTCAACAATCTACTAATAGTATCAAGGGCTGACATAGAATTTTGGGAAAATGGGCACTCTCATACACTGCTGGTGTGAATGTGAATTGTGAAACATTTTTGGTAGCCACTACCTATCAAAGTAAAAAATAAGCATTTCTTTTGATCAAATAATCCCTAGAAGGAAACTATTTCTCATAAATGAAAGCACGAATTTGAAAGTATAAATGTATAAGGATGTTTACCGTATCAATATTTATAATCGCAAAAACTAGAAACAACTATCCATCAATAGGGCATGGTTGAAGATATTTTAATATAACTATACTGTGGAGTATTATGCAGTCATTAAAAAAGTGAGTTAGCTGTATGTTATTATCCTGGTGGGAAGTCCCTGATAGACTAAGCAAGGGGGAAAAGTGCTGAGTGATGTTTATAGTATAAGCCCCTTTGCGTAAAGACAAACAGTCCTTTCTGTGTGTACATGTGTTTGCTTGATTATGCATAGAAAAAAACTGGAGTTACATACTTGTTAATATGACATCAGGGGAGTGAGACTGGAGTTTGGGGTGGGGAGAAGACTTGATTTTTTTCTTTATATACTTTTGCATTGTTAAATGGTTACTTTTATAATTTATAGTTTTTATAATTTAAAAACAATTAGTTTTACAAATACATGGACAAAGAAATTAGATTAGTGGTTATCAGAAGGGAAGGGGGCTGCAGAGTGGGCATAAGGGGTAAAGGAGCACATGTATGTGGTGACTGACAAATAATAATGTACAACTGAAATTTCACAATGTTATGAACTTATGACACCAATGAAAAAGTTTTTAAAAATTAAAAACAAACTTAGTTTTAAATAAGTATTATTAAAATTGTTATTAAAAATAATTTTCAGATTATATCCTGGGATCAGTATACATTCAATCTCATCTGGCATCCCTTCTATCTCTACAGTATTTCATGATATTTAGGAGACAGTCCAGAAAGATCAGAATACTCAAAACCAGATTCATTTACACACAATATGCTGTCATTACTAAATACTAAGGCATTAAGTGAGCTCATAGACTTTAGGAAAACTTATAATAAAAATTGAGTAATAAAATTTGAGATTTGTGTAATGCTTTTCAAAATTTTTATGTCATTTCAACTTTTAATTAGTTGGCATTATCCTATTTTTAGAAATGAGAAAACTAAAGTACGGAGCATTAAAGTCCTCTCAAATGAATGGCAGAACCCACATCTTCTGGCATCAAGTTCAAGGCTCTTCTGACTTGACAACAGCTGTAGCATATTAAATCAGGCATTCCTGGCTAATTGAGTTACTCAGAAAATGTATAACTTCCATTCCCAAGATATTGTGGTTAGCTGTTCCATTTATCAAGGAATATAGAGTCAAAGTAAAAGTAAATGTTTCCTGAAGTCTGCCTATTTAGAGGTCTTGGGTTATTCTCTTGACTTGTGTCCCTTGTACGACCAAGACTCTTCTACTCCCAGAAAGCTGTATAATGCCATGGGAGCTAAAGATAAATATAGCCTCTGGGATAGTGCCAAGTGGTGTCCACTATAACCAATGAATCCTCTAATCTTTTGAGAAGCCCCATTTGGTCTCCATGGACACAACCTTCTGGCCCAAATATTAAAGTACCACTGGGCTTTAGAGCAGCTTTGATTTATCATGAGCCTATGAAGGTTCTATATTGTTCTCTGCCCTGAGATCAAGAAGATGGCCTGTGGTTCTCAACAAATGGCTTAAAACAGGAATAAAACCAAACCGGAATTAAGATCATTCAGCTCTTGATACTGCCCCAAAATTTCTAATCCTCAAACATCCAAGGGCAGCTGCTGTTAGCTATAAATAAGCTGGTGACACCTTACCCGCTTCATGCTAGCGCCTGGACATTCATTCCTAAAGACATCAGAGAAGCAAAGCTGGGCCAGAACCCTGAGCTTTCATAGATTAAATGTCTGCTCTCTGCATGGACCATGGGAAAACTGGATAGAACTCTGAATAGGTAGCCCAGATTCAAGACAATCGATAGGTTGCTGGCTGTAAAATAGGAGAGCATTTCTGTGGCTGGCCAAATGGATATTCCATCCCAGCAACCTAAATAGAAGGACCACTTTAAATTCAAATAGCAAGAAGATAGGGAACCAGCAAAGCACTCTGGGAGGGCAGTCTAACTGGAAGAGTCCAGGAACAGGTGATAGTGAACATGGATGCAGTGTTCTGAACCACTTATGACTACCTGCCTTCCAAATGAAAGATTTTCCTCTTGAAGCTATAGCAATAATGAAGCCTCTAGGGAGTCAAGTATGTTTGATTGACAAGCAACAAAAACCTGGAGTTCCTAAAAGATTATCTGAAAAGGTTGGAAAGAGTAGTTCCACAAATAATTGCAGAGAAAAAAAAATGCTTCATTTTTTTCTTATCAGTAACTTCCTAAGAGGTTCCAGAGGTTGAAGACCGACAGTGCCTCTGAATTACTGAAACAACTTTAATGAGTCTACTTGCTAAATTGTATGACTGGCTCTAACTGGCTGATGCTCTATGGTTTTAGGGCTGATGTGGAGAATCTCAACAGCCATAATGAAGCTGAGCTCCGGCGCCAGTTTGAGGAGAGACAGCAGGAGACGGAGCATGTTTACGAGCTCCTGGAGAACAAGATCCAGCTTCTGCAGGAGGTGAGCAGGAGTCCCAGAGGTCCATGCAGTCCTTTTTCACCTCTTCCCCTGCTGCTCTGCCTCCTGGCATGCACCTTTTCCCTCCTGACTTTCCTTCCCAAGCTCCGCAAATGTCCCTGTGCTTTAGGGTTCCTAACTTGGGTGGGGACTTTGCAGCCTCTCAGTTTTTGTTCTTTTTGCAGGAATCCAGGCTAGCAAAGAATGAAGCCGCGCGGATGGCGGCTCTGGTGGAAGCAGAGAAAGAGTGTAACCTGGAGCTCTCAGAGAAACTGAAGGGAGTCACCAAGGAAAGGGAGGATGCACCAGGAGACCGAGCCAAGCCTGACCAATACACTGAGGCCCTGGCCCAGAGAGACAGGTAGGTGCCTTTGGTGCTCTACCTGTCACTTGTCTTTTGTCTGTTCTCTATGAGAGCATACAGCAGCTGCACTGTTCTCTTTTAAGGGCTTACTGTGGACCTTCACCATTTCCAAGACTTTATGGCTCCACACCAAAAAATTTCTTTTTAGGGTTGAGTCTTCAATGGTTGGCAATCAAGAGACTTCAGTAGGTATAAGTAGAACAACAGTCAGATGGTGGCAGGCAGGAGACATGGATTCCCTTATGCACATTTATTGAGCACCTGCCACCTGCCAGACACTGGGCTAAGCACTAAGGTTACAGAGGTGGAAGACCCAGCTCCTCTTATCTACATGTTGCATGATTTTAATAAGTTCTCTGAAAGAAGTAACATGAGATGCTCTGGGGGCATGTAGGATTGTCATCTATTCCAGACTAAAAGAGCAAGGTGCCATTGAAGGTTTCCTAGAGGAGGTGAAATCTGAGCTGGGTTTTGACAAATGAATAGGAGTTAGAAGAAGTAGTGTAGGAAGTGTGTGGGGAAGGGAAATGTACTGTGTAGAAGGAGAAACCACGGAGGGGAAACAGAGAGGGGCATATTTTAAGACCTGCAAATAGTTCTGCAGAACTAGAGCAGAGGGTCTAGGGCAGACTAGTGAGAGGTAAGCTGCATTGAGAATAGGAGTCTGATTGTGCCACCTTTGTATGCCATCATAAGGAACTTGAATGTTCTCTCACTGTCTGGGTTACTGCAGCAACTTCCTAACTATTCTCTTTACTTCCGGTCCTGCTCTTCTCCATTCCATCCCCATCTAACAATTCACAGCAGTTTTGAAGTGGAAAATTCAACAGTATCAAATTGACAAATAATTTAGCCTCTTAGATGCACGATACTATGGTGGCTTAAAAAGTCTTAAGTGGTTTTTAACTGAATAGGTGAAAAACATACAGTGTACACACAATGACCTACGTGAGCTTTTTGAAACACAAATGCGATCATGTCATTGCAGAGCCATTTAAAAAGCTCTCCCAGCATCTTCAGGAGATAAGATCCATTCTCCTTAGCCTGGCCATCAAAGCCTTTTATGATCTGACCCCTGATTTCTCCCAGACTCATCCTCCGTCCTCCACGACCTAGTCACACTTCAGTGATGCTAGACCAGTAATAATAATGATGGCCGAGGGTTGTTGAGCGATTACTATAAAGGTGAGCTGAGTACTTCACATTCTTGTTTAATTCTCCTAACAATCCTATGAGTTAGGGATTATTATACTTTATAAATGAAGAAATTGCATTTAGAGAGTTGTGTAACGTGGTTTCTGGCTTTGCTGGAATCCAAACCCTGAAGCCTCATTGCTCCAGAAGCATACGGTGCTATGTCAGGTCTCCAGTATTTTGCTCATGCCCTTCCTGCTGTGGGAAACATCTGTCTTTCTCCCTCCTGGTGAACTCCTATTCTTTCCTCAGAACTCACTAAGGCATCAATCGTTACTTCTGTGAAGGCTTTTGCGATAGCAGAATTAAGTCTTTATATTGCTGCTTTGTTTTGTATACACATCCATTATTGACAATTCTCAGTGTGGTGTTGTATTTTCTTTCAGATCTTCCCTGCTAGATTCCCTGAGACTCTGCCTCATCTCTGTATCCCAATAAACACTTGTTAAGCTAAAGAAAAAAAGGAGCAGAAAACATATGCACACCTGACAAATAAATTGAGGGAGTTCATATCAGATGGCCTTGAACAGCTTTATAAAGGTGGAGAATAGATTATCTGTAGAGACCGAGGGTCAAAGGGATGAATGAGGTGAGGCTTGAGAATAGTAGAGACGTCCTAGCACAGATCCCATGGGGAATTTGATAAAGAGTCCACATTCATCATCATAGTTATCATTACAGCCTGTATTTGTATAACATTTTTAAGTTTTTAAAGTTCTCTTTCATCCCCAAATCTTAGCTGATCCTCATACCCTAAATGAATTTATAATTTGTGAGATTCCTGCTTGATTTTCTGGTACTCTTTACCTTTCTGCCAAACTATTTTCCTCTTAAGGTGCTATCATTATCTTACACGCTTACACAGGAACAATAACGATTGGAAACATTTCATCTAGTACCAGCACATTTTCTAAGGACAGATATCTCTAGTACTCTAAGACTTACAGAGAAACAGCAAGACATGCCTTGTACATAGTAGGTGAGGAATAACTGTTGATTTGAACCTGTGATTTGTATATTTCAGCACAGAATGCACCATCTTCTACAACTTAATCCCAGTCCAAATTTCCAGCCTCTTCTCCAGCCATTGTCTCTTCCCTCCAACCTTTCACCCTTCCCCTTCCAGTGACTCCTCCCCAAATATATTTTGGATCTTTGTGCCTTCATTCCTTTGTTCAAGCTCCTCCCTCTGAGCCTGGAAAATGACCCAGTCTTCATAATCTCTTCTCCTGAGCTTCCCCCAGACTCCTCCACGTCAAATGAATCACTTCTTTATCTTTCTTCCTACATGCAGCTTCCTACAGCTCCCTGCAGCCCCCGATGTGCTATATGGTATATACCTCTGGAATGGTAGCGCTTGTTACATTCTATTACTGTTATTTGTTTGTAGAGCTGTTTCCCCACGCCCCAAACTTTTGGCACACATACCAAAAGAATGTAAGATTCTATAGAGCAGAGATTGTGTCTCTTCCAACTTTATATTCCCAGTGCTTGGTAGGGTACATTGAGTATACATAATGGTTATCCAATAATTGTTTCTTGAGTGGAACAACAATAACAACCAAAAAACCCACAACTTCCGGGCCCTTATTCCAAGAGTTACATACCTATGATCTATAGATCGACAGCTTGGCTTCAGGAGGTTTATGAAGCTGGTGACAATGTAAGCAAAAAATCATTTGTGTGTATATTTGGTAGCTGGGGCAGAGAATACATGGCTTGCTGAAGAAAAGTATCAGAGTTCAATAACCCAAAAAGATAAAAACCTCCTCTACTGGACCATGCTATCTTTGAATTGGGCTGAAAAATAAAGGTAATGATGGGATCATGACCATAATTGTTGTTGTTACTTTTTTTTCGCTCCAGAAGAATTGAAGAACTGAGTCAGAGCCTGGCTTCCCAGGAGAAGCTTGTAGAACAGCTATCTCAAGAGAAGCAACAACTGCTACATCTGTTGGAGGAGCCAACTAGCATGGAAGTGCAGGTGAGGTTTGGGCTGTGCTTCCTGAGGCACTTGCTTCATGCTTTCACGAGCCCTACTTCTGTCTGTGTCTAAGTGTATTGGTTATTTATTACAGTCATGCGTCGCTTAACAGTGGGGTTACATTCTGAGAAATGCGTCATTGGGTGATTTTGTCGTTGTGTGAACATCATAGAGTGACTTACATAAACCTTGCTGGTACAGCCTGCTACACACCTAGGCCATATGGTACTAATCTTATGGGACCACTGTCATATATGCCATCCATCATTGACTGAAACATCATTATGCAGTGCATGATTGTACTGTGTAACAACTTACTACAAACTTAGTGGTTT